>NC_080573.1:134089494-135339494 GCF_029962835.1 Magnolia sinica
CGACCAGTCCTCGTGGGAACGATCTCGTAATACGTACCGTATCTGCATCTGATTCGTATACTTGCGAGTTTAAATATCATTTAAATCGTGTTAGTTTAAATAAAACATCAAGTTTTTGGCGCCGTTGCCGGGGACTGTCTTGTTCCAAATTGAATTTGGGATTCTCTCTTATCATAATTCATAGCTTAGGATTTTTTCTAACTTAGAGTTCTTTTCTTGATTTTAGAAACTAACCTATTTCCTGTTTTGTAGGATCCTGACATAAATTTCTAAGTTAGATTCTAACATAGATCTCCAAATTGAAAGTGAAGGAGGAACTCCCTATTCTTCAGACATCAATCATCTCCTTTTCCGGGTGCTTTCTTCCCATTCTTATTTACATAGTTTTAACTTGTTTTAGAATCTAGGTCTAGTTTTATTTCTCTTAGGTTGCTTCTTAGTTTAGTTTTCTTTCTTACATTGCAATAACATAGTTTATGCTAGGACGTAGATCTCTGAATATAGAACTAGCACCGCTTGATCCTGAGATTAAAAGAACAATTCGTGAAAGATTGAGAAATAATCCTATTGAAATGGCGAATGAGACTGAAGTTAAAGCTCTCAAAGATTATTCAGCTCCTGTCCAATTTAATGCGCCTTCATGCATAGTGTTGCCAACCACTACGGCAGCACACTTTGAACTTAAACCTGGAGTCATACAATTGTTGCCATCCTTTTATGGATTGGACAAGGAGGACCCATATCATCATGTGAAAGAATTCTTAAACATTTGCTCCACCTTTAAGTTCCAAAACTTCTCAGACGATTCTACCTACGCCTGTTTCCTTTTTCTTTGAAGGATAAGGCGAAAGCATGGTTGAATTCTCTAGAAGTTAGATCTATCACTACATGGGACCAACTGTCTAAGAAGTTCTTAAACAAGTTCTTCCCTGCTCACAAAACCAATGCCCTCTGTAGAGAAATTACTAACTTCACACAAAAAGAGGGCGAGCACTTTCATGAATGTTGGGAAAGATGGAAGGACTTGCTTCTTAAATGTCCTCACCATGGTTTTGAGAAGTGGCAACAAGTTCAATACTTCTATGATGGTCTGACACCACAGAACCATCGCATGGTTGATGCCACCAGTGGAGGGTCATTCATGACCAAAAGTGATGTCGAAGCGTGGAACTTCTTTGAAACCTTGTGCGAAAATTCCTAGCAATGGGATTATTCAAATAGAGGTGACAGAAGTCCCCAACCACAAAAGAGAGGTGGTATATATGAGATAGGAGTCATGCCAGAGCTGAGCGCCAAGCTTGATAACCTGATAAAGAAAGTTGATGCTCTGGTATTAAATAATGGACCACCACAAACAGCTCAAGTCGAGGCATATGCCACATGTTCTAGTCCTGCCCATCCTATGCAGTCTTGTCCATCTGGTGCAGCATTCCCAGAACTTCTCTCTGAACAAGTTCATGCTATGAACACTTTTCAAAAATCTGGGAATGATCCTTACTCGAACACATACAACCCAAGGTGGGCTAGACATCCAAATTTCTCTTGGGAAAAAGGACCACAACAAGGAGGACCATCTGAAAATCCTCCCATGCAACCCCACCTCCAAGTTGGCAGTCAACAACCTCGACAGTTTCCACAATATCAACAACTGCCTACACAATCAAGGAAACCGTCTCTTGAGGATACACTCCATCTTTTCATGCAGAGTTCTCCCCAATTCCAAAAAGACACCCAACAAACCTTACTGGCCAACCAGCAAAGCTTACATGCAAATGCACAATCCATTGCCAAAAGTACAAATGGGTCAACTAGCTGCCACATTGAGTGAGAGAGAGAAGGGCAAGTTCCCTAGCCAACCTGAGGCTAATCCAAAGGGACAGTATGAGATTGGCTCTAAGTCCAACCACGGGCAATATCGATCACTACCCTTAGGTCAGGCAAGCAGATTGATAACAGAATAGAGATGCCTGGGGATGAATCAAATTCTAAAACAGAAGATCAAGATGAAGCAGAGAGCCATACCAATGCATCCAAAGTCCAAAAGCTCTCTGACTCTCCAAGAGCCACTAATGTGCCACCTTATGTGCCCAAAGCACCCTTTCCTCAACGTAAATAAAGAAAAGAAATAACTTTGATGAAATCTTGGATGTGTTTCAAAAAGTGCAAGTCAACATCCCGTTGCTTTACGCTATCAAGCAAGTCCCTGCTTACGCTAAGTTTCTTAAAGATTTATGCACTCAAAAGCATAAGCAGAATGTTCATAAGAAAGTCTTCCTTGCAGAGCAGCTCAGCTCCATGATTTAACATAACACCCCTCCTAAATTTAGGGATCCAGGAGCTCCCACCATTTCTTGCGGCATAGGAGATCATAAGATCGGGAAGGCATTACTTGATTTAGGGGCGAGTGTCAATTTGTTACCATATTCGGTTTATGAGCAGCTAGGACTTGGTGAGTTGAAACCGACTAAGGTAACATTACAATTAGCCGATAGATCTATCAAGGTGCCCCGGGGTGTTATTGAAGATGTGTTAATTCAGGTTGATAAATTTTATTTTCCAGTGGATTTCATAGTTATAGATACTAGTCAAATCCCAGTCATTTTGGGTCGTCCATTTTTGGCCACATCTAATGCTATTATCAATTGCAGGAATGGAGTTATGAAATTGTCCTTTGGTAACGTGAATATTAAACTCAATGTTTTTAATGCAGGACAACAATCCTCAGATTTGGATGACATATTTGAAGTGGACATGATCGAGAGCCTTGTGCAGGAATCCTTCCGTACATCTTTTGAAGATCCTCTTGAGACCTGCTTAGCACAATCGGGCATGGATTTTGACATTGATAGTCCCATCCATGAAATCAATGCATTGCTCGACTCTACTCTTATATTGGAGACTGAAAAATGGAGAGCGAAAGTGGAACCTCTTCATCCCTCTGAGACTCTTCCTGACAGCACAGTTTGTAACTCTGAGAAGACAAAGGCGAGCAGGCTGCTTAATGTTCTTAGAGCATATAAAGCAGCAATTGAACGGAAAATAGAAAAAATCCAGGGAGTATGCCCCACTGTATGGATGGATCATGCTGTGGTAATATCGCATAACATTCAAAGGAAGCGTGATCCTAACATAGAAGAAGTCGTTCGAGCAGAATTCCTTAAATTATTTGACGACAGTGTCAGTTGCCTTATTTCAGATAGCACAGTTCATGGGAACTCACATCACTTGTCTGGGATCGGTTAATGAAAGTGTTGAGGTAATTTCTTTGGCGGACCCTGGTTATAAAGATTATTTCATTCATGGTCCGTTCTTGTTTGGCTGAAGACGTTAAACTTAGCGCTCATGGGAGGCAACCCAGCCTTTTGCTTTATTGTATTGTTTTTTATTCATTTTCATTTTTCTTAGTTAGTTATTTCAATGTTTGTGGGTAACATTACTGCAAACCCTCACGAGACTATAACTCGTCCACTAGGGGTAACCTAGGGGTTTAAAGGCTTGTTGCATGCGCTAAATGCAATCGAGAGCACCTGCGAAAGTGGTATAGGTAGGATCTTCTTTTGTTTTTCTTTTTGTTATTTTTGCTTATGTTGATTTCTCTCTTGTGCTAACTCACTTTCACGTTGAAATTTTTCACAAATTTTGAGAAAGCTTCTTGATTCTCCATCCAGGTATTATCTTTTCATCACTCCTCTTTTATTCTCGTTGTCCCATGTGCATTGCTTGTTTATTTCTTTTACATTGAGGACAATGTAGATTTTAGGTTGGGGGTGGGAGATTAGGGTACCTAATCAGTATTTTCTTGGTCTTGAGCAAAATTTGTGAAAATTTTAAAATTTTTTCTGAATTTCTATTGAATTCAAAGTGATTTTGAAGGATAGTTGTGATTTTAACATTATAAGGTACATGATGTTGGTAACTAATGACTCTTGGATTCGGCCATCTGCTTGATTTCACAGTCAATTTTGAATTGTTAATCCATGATTAGACGTTGTAAACATTGATTGAGTCATGATTTCACATATCACATCTCGCTTGCACATTAAGTTTTGGTTCGATAACTGAATGATTAACTTGGTAAAAAGAAGAATTAAAAGGCTAAGTCACATAATCTTCACCATAGGTTTGCTCCCTATAGGTGTAAATTTGATTCTCCATAGTTGACTTATAAAAAAATGAGGCGACGAGTTTTCACCATAGGTTTGCTCCCTGTAGGTGAGGATTTGATTCCCTTCCTTGGCGTACTGTTCATAAAGAAAAAAAAAATGAAGGCTGAAAGGTTAATCTAAAATGCTAGTGTTGGTTGTCAGGAATTCTGTTGTTAATTACCAATTTTAGCATGAAATTGATTATTGGAACTCTTAATGATTGTAAGCTGAGATTATACTATACACCTGTGGAACTCAATGTTTAGGAATGTTCTAATTAATGGATTAATATGTTGAACTTGATTATGAAGTTTACTGTGAGCTTGATTTCAGGAGAAAATTCTACTTACCATTCATGAATCTTAGAATTTTCACATCTCAGCTATCTGTTCACAAGTCACTTGAGTTTACAGGAATCGTCTTTTATTTCTAAAATTATTTTTCGCATGTTTTGCTCGGGACTAGCAAAATGCTAGTTGGGGGTTGTGATGAGTATTGAATATCGCATATCAGACCCAGTAATTTCCTAATTTTACATACATGATAATGTTTAATGCCAGATTTTACTCGTGTTTTTGTTACAGGATGAAATCAGGAGTGTGTATTGAAAGATGATGTTAAAAACATGGATTTAGCACTCCAAAATTACCAGAGCACGGGATAGATTCCAGAAAACCAATAGTGAAGATTTTACACGCCTGAGATTTGAGGAAAGCAAGCCAAAGGGGCCCGAAGGACGTCCAGAATGCAAGATCACATGGTTTCCACCATCCGATCAACTCGAAACTTCATACATGTGATGAGGTCCATAAATTAACCGCACATATTAAATTTCAGCCATTGAGGATCTCGGGAAGTGGTCCAACGGACAGATCAGCCCATTAATCTTCACTTTGGGGCCCACCTGATATTTGGAACTGCCTCAAACTTGGTTTTGGTGGTTGGAATTATATGAAGGAAAGGATGGACGGTGCAGATTTCCCACAAACATTACATTGGGCCCCACATGCGTGAGCACGTGCAGTATACACCACCAATTATATGACTATGGATCCATTAAGAGTTCTAAAAACTCATCCTTCTACTCGCACTGTACACCATAGAAGGGGCTCATATAAATCAGTGCAATTGTCTACCTCGTGTCTTTTTGTTTACCCATTGAACCTATCTCATGGGATCTCCACTAATATAGGTTGGGTTGCCGACACTGGCAGCTCATACGTTAGGCTCAGCCCCATTCCCTTCGATGTATCATTGAATAACCTTTTAGATAGTCCTTTGGTTAGAAGATCTGCCAAATTCTTCTCTGACCTCACAAAGTCAATAAATATGACTCCACGCAACATGTGTTTCACTATGTCGTGTCTGAGTCTAATATGTCTGCTCTTTCCATTATATATTTTACTCTTTGCTTTTACTATACCTGCTTGACAGTCACAATGAATAGACATGGTCGATACAGGATTTGGCAACAATGGTATATCAGCTAAGAGATTTCTAAGTCACTCAGCTTTTGATCTAGCCTTTTTTAAGGTAATAAACTCGGATTCTATAGTCGACCAAGGGATACATTTCTTGGTATACTTCCAAGAGACTGCTCTTCCACCTAAAGTGAAGACATATCCACTAGTGGATTTTGTCTCATCTGAATCACTAATCCAGTTAGCATCACTATATCCTTCTAATACAGTAGAAAAATCATTATAATGTAAACCATAGGCCATATTGCCTTTTAGGTATCTCAAAATCCTAGACAAGGCATTCAAATGATCTTTTTCAGGGTTATGTGTATATCTACTTAGCCTTCCTACTGCAAAAGCTATATCTGGTCTAGTGCAGTTTATTAGATACATGAGACTACCAATTATTCTAAAATACTCCAATTGAGATACCTTATTTTCTGTATTATTCATGAGAGTCACACTATAATCATAAGGAGTACTGACAGGTAAATAGTTAAAATGGTTAAACTTTCTCAATATCTTCTCAATGTAATCAGATTGTGATATTATAATAACACCATCTTTCCTGGTTACTTCAATACCCAAGATTATACTAGAATCTCCTAAGTCTTTCATGTCAAACTTAGATGACAAGAATTTCTTAGTTGCATTAACTAATTTAATATTAGTTTCAAAAATAAGCATGTCATCAACATAAAGACATATAATAACATAATCATTTTCAGAAATTTTACTATATACACATCTATCTATATCATTTGTATGATAACCATTTAATTTTAAAATACCATCAAAATTTTCATGCCATTGTTTAGGAGCTTGCTTTAGAACACATAGTGATTTAATTAGTTTACATACTTTATTTTCTTTACCTGATATCTTATAACCCTCAGGTTGCTCCATATATATTTTTTCTTCTAAGTCTCCATTTAGGAAAGTTGTCGTAACGTCCATTTGGTATACTACCAGTTTATATATGAAGGTTATCGCTATTAAGACCCTGATAGTTGTAATTCTAGTTATAGGGAAATATATATCAAAGTAATCTATTCCTTCCTTTTATTTAAAGCCTTTTGCTACCAACCTAGCCTTAAATTTATAAATAGTTCTATTTGATTTTAGTTTATTTCTAAATATCCATTTATAGCCTATTGGTTTGTTTCCATATGGTAGGTCTATAAGTTCTTAAGTGTTATTAGATATTATAAATTCCAACTCATCATTTATTGCTTTCTTCCAAAAGGTTGCATCTGGAAAGTTAATTGCTTTTGTATAGGTTGTAGGATCATCTTCTACTAAGAAGGTAAAAAAACCATCTCCTAAGTTAGTTTCTCTTCTAACCCTAGTACTTTTTCTTGGTTGTATCTCTTCTACTACTTTCTCGTAAGCATTTTTACTAGTAGACGCGATATCTGATTCATTGACTTCCTCTATTCTTATAGATTTTAATTTTATAGGAAATACATTCTTAAAGAATTCTACATCTCTAGCTTCTATAATTGTATTAGTATCTAGAATATTATCCTTACTTTTTAAAACTAGAAACCTATAGGCTGCACTGTTTTGTGTGTACCCTATAAATACGCAGTCGGTTGTTTTAGGGCTTAACTTTCTTTTCTTAGTTTTAGATAATCCTACTTTAGCAAGACACCCCCACACTTTAATATATTTATAACTAGGAACGTGATTCTTTCAAAGTTCATAAGATGTTTGTTAAGAAGATTTAGAAGAAATCCTATTTAGAATGTAACAAGTAGATAAAATTATTTCTCCCCACATATTTGAGGGTAAGCCTAAACTATTTAACATAACATTCATCATCTCTTTTAAAGTTCTATTATTACATTCTGCTATAACATTTTGTTCTGGTGTATAAGTAGCTGTAGTTTCGTGAACTATTCCACTGTTTTCACATAATTATTTAAATTGAGAAGATTCATATTCACCTCTTCAATCAGTTCTAAGTCTTTTAATTTTTACATTTAACTGATTTTCAACTTCAATTTTGTATTTAGAAAAAACATCTAAAGCTTCATCTTTGTTTCTTAACAGATAAATTCTAGTAAACCTATAGTAGTCATCTACAAAAGTTATGTAATATTTTTTTTCACCTCTAGACATGTGATTTCTAAAATCACCTAAGTCACTGTTTATCAACTTTAATAAAACAGACGATCTTTCTATTAGTTTAAAAGGTTTTCTAATGAATTTTGATTCTACACATGTTTCACATTTATCAAATTCCTCATTAGATATATTGGGTAATAAACCTAATCTTTTCATTTTCTTTAAAAATATTACATTCACATGACCTAATCTACTATGTCATAGATAAAAAGGTTCAACGTTATAAACAAAACTCGATGTCTTCTTATTATTATCATTGGATACATTTACAATGAATAAACCATCACTACAGTATCCTTTATCAACAAAAGTTCCATTCTTAGTCATTACAAACTTGTCTTAATCAAATACTAACTTGACACTAGCTTTATTAAGAAACGAACCAGAGACCAAGTTTCTTCTAATGCTGGGTACATGTAGGACATCATTCAACATCAGAGTCTTTCCAGAAGTGAGTTTCAGAAGTACTTTCTCTTTCCCTACAACTGAAGATATTCTAGCATTACCTATGAACACCTGTTCATCATCTCTTGATACTTGGTAGGAGGTAAACATGCTACGATCTTTGCACACGTGTCTAGTTACACCAATGTATAGTACCCACTTCAAGTTATTTACAAGAAAGACTTCTGACACCACAGCTACTACCATGTTAGACTCATTGCCTGTTTCTATAAGATTAGCCTGCGGCTTATCTTTATTTTTCTTAAGCATGCATGTTTTAATATGATGCCTAGGCTTTCCACAGTTATAGCAATTTTTCTTTTTCTTGAATTGATTATTTGTATTCTTCTTTTTGAGCCTGCATTCATTTGCGTAATGTCTGGGTTTGCCACAGTTATGGCATTTGCCCTTTTTCTTATTATTTTTCGACTTGATTCCACAAGATTCGCCTTTGAATCTATCTCATTTCCATTTTCTTTTTGGTCCCTGATTCTATTGATTTTTCTCTATTCGTATGTGTACGATACTAGTTTCCAAAGAAATGCCATTCTTTTTATGTTTCATTCTATTATTATATTCTTTTCATGAGCGTGGTAACTTTTATATTAGCACTTCTGACAGAAATACTTCATCCAACTTAATTCCTTCAGTTGACAGTTCGTGAACTAGATTTTAAAAATAATGAATCTGATTTGTGACAGGTTTCTCGTCTGTCATTTCATAATGAAGAAAATTAGCAATTGCATGTTTCTTAGCACCTGCATCTTTCAATATATACTTATTTTCTAAAGCAATCCATATATCTTTAGTAGATTCATAAGAAGCATACACGTCATATAGTTCGTTGGATAAAGAGTTTAAAAGATAGTTTTTACAATTATTTTCATCTACTACTTTGGTTTGATTTGTTAGATCTATAGTAAATGATTCAGATAGTATGTATGAAAGTTTAAGGGTGATCAATGAGAACATCAGTTTCTGTTTCCACCATTTAAAGCATTGTCCAGCGAATGGTTCGAATTTGGCTAACTCAGCATAAGCATTTACTGTTACTGTAACAATAGTCTATGTAATTTAACGAATTCGATTTTAAAATTGTTGGAATATTTGGTTGAATTAAGTGGACTATTGAAAATCGAGAACCAAAAAAGAAAATAAAATTTTTGAGAACGAAGACTTATTGAATTGAGTCGAGGCGTGACTGTGAGACCCGACCCAAGTTTGCATGTGTGCATGTGTATGTGAGTATGCATTCCGTCAATTTTGGTCCCGCGATCCTACCGGTCAAATTTCGGCCACCTGCGACTCTCGGATAGTATTTGCAGTCATCCTTTGTTCGGTCACGTAGACCCAACTCGAATTGACTTGAGACCTATGCCATTGCGACCACATCATCGTCGCGGTTCCAACGCCACATCTCATGTGTAAATCCGATATGTCCATCAAAAGTTATGGGTCGCGCATCATTTGGACGGTTGATCGTATTTTTGGTGGGACCCATATGATTTACACGTTTTCCCATGTGCACGTTGGCCAATGGTGATGACATCAACATTTTCATGATGACCTATGGCCTTGTCTATGGACCTGTAACCACTAAGCAAGCATGAGATTTCTTTCTCCAACAAATAATCATGAGTTATGTTGTTTTTAAGGTAATTATGACTTACCCTACCCCATGAGCAATGAGTATTTTGCTCTTCTCCAAACCCATCATTTCTTTTAAACAAGCATTTCCTCTCATGGCTATAACTCTCCCATCTCTCTCCCTCTTTCTTCATTTCTCTCTTCTTCTCCTTGCTAAGCTTTGGACGTTCACCATTGCTGAAATTTCCAGCCCTCTTTCCTCTCTCTTCCCCCTTAATCTAACCCTTTAAATCACATCATCACTATAGAATCTTCTTCCTTAAAGCTTGAAGAGTATGGTGGTTGAGGAATCTTGAAGATTCATCATGTGGGTGAGCATGTAGAATAGATTACATTATTTTTCTTCATATATCTTTTGTTATTTCATATGGAGAGTGTAAGACTCACCACATCAATGGTGGAGGTCCTACACCACTCCTTGGATGTGGTCTTTAGCCACCACTTGCATGCATGTGATCTTGATGGGGCCATTCTCCATGGGCCCCATCTTGATGCGATTTTTCCCTTCATCTATGTATCATGGGTCATCTAGACCTTAGAATCCTAGCTAGGGCCCATGCATGTATGGGACCCTTTTTGATCTTGCATGTACATGTTGATTTCTTCATTGTGGAGGGTTCATAGTAGCGGAGCCCTCCCTATGGCCGGCATGTTTCCTTTCTTCTTCTCTCCTTCCCTTTCTGTGGTTTGGATGTGACGATGTGTGTGCTCCACCTGATGTGCCATGCAACCAGGTCCTTTAGATTTTTGGGACATCCAAGCCCAAGTTGTTGGACACCCAGGCCCAACTATGTTGCCTAGTTTTGTTGCTTGATTTGGAAGGCCTTTGGGCCTGATTTTAAGGATTATTTTGGAAGGAATTTGAGGTTAAGGGGTGTATGACAAATCAGGGTGAACCCCACCTTGTGAAATCTGTGATTTGTTTTCCATTTATTAAGGTTATGGCCTAATCGAGACAGCAACATGTTGCTGTCCAGATTGCTGGAATTTTTTTATGCTGTAACGTATGGGTTGTAGGCCTTGTTTGTGGCTTCTTTTTCCCTGATTTTCTAAAATTTTCTTTAAGGTGTTGACCCCACCTGAAAGTATGTTAAACCTCACCTTCAAACGTCCCTTTTTGATCACCCAAAAGGGTGGGCCAAGGAGGGTGGACGGTCCAGATCTTTATGGACTGTCCAGCCACATTGTTTGCTGGAAAAACATAAATATCAGCCTGATCTTGAAATGGTGGGCCACTTTTGTGGACCTCACCTTGATGTATACTTGTATAGGAAGGTTGGCCTTACATTTTTCCAAATTTACATAGACCTGGGCCCACTCAAATGGGGTGCAAAAGTCAGGGATAGCAGCATTGCTGCAGCAGAAAAATAAAATCTGGACCTTGCTGTCCATATTTTATATGAATTAAATAAAATACTTATATTAACTCAAAATTTTTAAAATTTTTCAGAAAGGTGTCCCATCCATGGTAGGACCTACTTGCAAAATTTTAAGGCCAATAGATCCCATTTGGGCATCCAAAATAGTAGGTTGCCAGAAAATTCTGTTGTGTAGTCCAGCAGCATAGTTTCATAAAAATAAAATTTTAAAAATATTTTCTCAGAAGGTGGGCCATATTTATGGGTCCCACCTTGTTGTAGGCTTGATGAGGGACCTTGAGCCCAAATTTCAGGAATTTTGGAGGCCCAGAACGCATCCCTTTGGATGACCCAAATTCAGGACAGTGGACAGCTATTTTTCCAGCAACATTCCACCCTAAAAAGGTTGGAATTCCGAAATTTATTAAAATAGTTTTGGGTGTCTAAAAATTATAAAAATTTACAAAAAGGTGGATCACCCATGGTAGGACCCATCTACCAAATTTCAGGGCTAATGGACCCTTGTGCACACCGTGGTAAGGGTCGGACTGGCCCACCACGTTGGGAAGTCCAGGTCAGTCTAATTTTCTGGACAGACTGTTTTATTTAAATTAATTAAAATACTTAGGAATATTCAAAAATCCTGAAATTTTGTGAGGGTGTATCCTACCCATGGAAGTATCACCCTGTAAAATTTCAAACCCAACGGACATTTGAGCTGACCATGGCGCGGCCTGGAATGGCCCATCAGGAAGGGATGCCCAGGTTGGGGCGTCCAGCCTACCTTGTGGGCCCACTTAGATGTGTTGTATATCCTATCATATTGTGAGGATTTTATAGGGATGATTTATGCCTTTACACCCTTAATTTTAGGTTTAATTAATGCATCATTGAGGCCTACCTTGGTTGGGCTATATGGGTACTTATATGTAACCAGATTTTGGACTCCTTGTAACCCTAAATGGGCTGGGACCCTTTAGATAGGCCTCGTGGATTCTTGGGTTGTATTCTCCATGGTATTCTATTGGGCTAATGGGCTGGAATGTATGAGTGGTTGGGCCCTTAGTTGCCCACCAAAATAACTAAATTCTTGGGCTAGGTTGTAAGGCCCAACTTGCTTATCTTGAATACGATTCTCGCCCATGTGTTGGAGTAATGGGCTGCCCACTATGCCCACCACAATGTATGGACTTGGTGGCCCTTATGTTTGGGCCCTAACCTTCCTTATGGACCTATATTGTTGCATGTGGATTTGGTTGTATATTGCCCCTATTGGATCTATGAATTATGTGTAGCCTTGGACCACTTTATCGAGGCCCAACATGTGATGTATTTATATGTATGCTGCCTATCTCTTTCTCATGGTGATGCTCGGGCAACGGGCCTTGATCCTTGGCAGATTATTATTAGGCCACCTTCAAGGGACAATGGTGGTTGAATGCCCACCTTGATATGCCCCTCTAGGCCCTTGTTAGGCCTATTCTTGCTTCTATGGGTGGTTAAAGGTCCACCATAGACCATTGCTAGGCCCATTCTTATTATTTAGGCCCATGTCATTATCTATCTCGTCTCGTGGGCTACCCCAGGCTATTGAGCCCCCACTTGAGGTTGTATTCCTTTTGGGAAACGGTCTAAGTACCTAGACCCTATTGGTTAGAGGGGAGAACATCTTCATCGCATTGGCATTTTGTTCATCTTCATGGCCCACTCCCATATGCTTCATATGCATGCTTGGCTGAGATGTGATTGGTCATGGTTATGCCATTGGGTAGAATATTGTGAGGGATGGAGTTTTTCCCTCTAGAGCACATTGGATGTTTGGGTATGATGCATGGCTATTTGTGTGATTCATGCATCTGACATTGCATAGTATGATCGACATTCGCCCTCGCTTCATCAGGGCCTTACTTCCACAGGGATATTCGTGGATGGCTGGACGTATGGACACCAGAAATGATGTTTAAGCATACTGGGTGCATAAGATATCCATGGGTGAAATTTTCAAAACTTCCATGGTTCCAGGGATCAGCTCCAATGCCCTGACCGGGTGGAAACATGAGCGCACGAGGGCCTTACACCTGTAGGTCGTGACTCTCACTGTCGTGTAGTCTGTTGGATAGGGATGTGGCCTTATCCACTTGTGAGGGAGACCATTATTAGGCTGAGTCTGAACAGCTCGTGAAATAGGTCCGCTACCGTCAGGCCTTGTTGGTGATTGGCTGTCCACAGGCAGGTAGTGAGGTCTCTTACGCTCGATTGACTGTGCGGGTCTGTAGAGCGGTAGTCATTCAGCAGTGTAATGGACCCCAGTGATTTCCTTATGACTAGAAATGTATTTGATATGTGGATTGGATATGAACACTGGCATTACTTGCATCGCATTAACATTGGCTGTGTAAGCCCCTTCATGCATTGCCTTGGTATGGCGCCCAGTACTCATTGCATGGTATTCATGATAAGCCTTGGTAAGGCTAGTGATATTCTTATTGAGCATGTTCTTTCCTTGTACCTCCTGCTATTCTTCTATACACCATTGACACACACTTACACCACCCTCTAAGCTTCTATAAGCTTATGCATGATTGATGTGTGTAAGAGACTCTAGGCAGGCGACGTAGCAGCAAAGTGTGGAGTAAAGAGGACTCCAATGTTGCTGACCCTTTTCTCTCTTTTTCCATAATCTTATGTATGTCCTTTCGGATCTGATGTAAGCTTGTAAAAGTTCAAATTCTTAGTGAATTTTGTGATGTGTATCCTTTGTTATTTCCAGATGTACTTGCTATGATCTTGGGTATGCTTGTATTGAAAATGATTACATTGTTATGGAAATCCTCCTTGTAGGATCTCAGGATCGGAACCTACCTCAAGAGCCGAGAACGGGGTACTACGGAGGCTGTTACGGCCAGAACCGGCCATCGGGTTCTTTGTGAGTCCGGTTACCGAGTGTGGGGCGTGACAGTGACTGAGTCACTTAGCTTGAAATCGAATTTTCTCCTCTTGGACAGCGTTCCAAGTGCAACAGGTTTAGAGAGCAATCGACCTCCAAGATACAATGACTATGACCTGGTCCCAGCGGTGCACTCACTGTACATGGGCTCGAACCACTTGCAGTTTAATCCGAAAGTGCTGAATTGACTCAGCGATGAACTCAGCAAAATTCTTAAACCAGAATATCAGAAAGAATTTTATAAAAGAGAAGGATTTTCGTATTTTTCAAACATAAATCAAGTCTTTATATAGACTTCGAAGTGGTGCATAAGGACCCTTTATAAAAGGTTAGGCCCGTTAGGTTTAAATCCAACAGATGCGACCAACTGGAACAGACACACCTCTCTAGTTTGAAACGAAAAGACGCAACTCCGAATAGGACTCAAACCCAAGGCAAAAAGACTATCTTATATACAAGACAGTTTTCTTTGTCAAATCCGATGTGGGACTAAAATCACACCTCAAAAACACCAAAATTTAAATGTGGAGGAAAATCGCCAAAAATTTGAAAATCAAACTTTAATATTATTTTAAAACAAAATACAACAAAAGGAACATTGGATGCGTGTTCGTTGATTGAACAGTACAAGCGAGATGGAAGGGTGGGCGAATATTGTCTAGGAGAGAAAAGTACACGTGCGATTAAAAAGTAAAATGACATTTATCTCATTTTAAAATACAAACAATACTCACTGGTTAAAACCCCACCTACCTCACCGTACGACCCTCAGAACCAGTGTCCTCTCTCTCTCTCTCTCTCTCCCTCTCTCTCTCTCTCTCTCTTCTTTAAACCATACATGGGCCTACATTAATGGTTGTGAGAATTCCACCCGCCCATTTATTTTCCAGCCCATGCCAGGGCATGGGCTAAAAATAAGGCAGTCTAAAGATCAAAGTGGCCCCCATGGTTCCCCGAGATATTTCGTACGGTCCACTTTTAGGGCTCATATGCCCTAAAAAAGGCTAATAAAATAGACAGTGGGTATAAAACACGTGCATCACAGTGGGCCCATAGAGTGGGGCCAGCAGGGGTATCCCTGGCTGCGTGGCCCCAAATGTATGTGAGAAATTTACCCTGTACCTCTACTTCTCCAACATGATCTCCAGCTCCATGTTAGAACATGTTTCTAGTAATAAGGCAGATCCAAAGCTGAAATGGAACACACTGCAGGAAACAGTGAGGATGGAGCACCCACAAGCCTTGATAGGGCCACAAAAGTTTTGGGTCTGGCTATGGAAGTGGATTGGCTGGTGGCTACTATTCATGTTTTCAGTTCATCGCATATAAATAGGTTTGCCGGGGGAAGGTTTAATCCACTCCGTTCATCCATTTTGTATGTGTTTCATCCATTTTTACGGATCATTTTAGGGCTTGATCCAAAAAATGATATGGATATAAATATTAGGTGAACCAGACCACGGGAAAACAATAGTGATTGGATATCCACCATTAAAATCTTCCTATGGCCCATTGTACTGTTTATTTGACATCCAATCTATTGATTAGGTCATACAGGCCCACATGAAGGGAAAAAGCAAAGATCAGCTTGATCCAAAACTTTTATGGCCCTAAAAAGTTTTTAATGGTCAATGCTCGTTCAATGCTATTTCCTGTGATGTGGTTTACTGGAGATTTAGATATACCTCATTTATGTTCTCATACTATAAAATGATCTGTAAAAATATATGGACAACATGGATGAAACACATACATCATGGTGTGGCCCATGGAGCACCAACCACCAACCATTGGCAAGTTGGAGGGGAGAGTAGCCAATCCGTTTCCCAGAGATTTCACTGGCTATTGAGCAGGACATACACCAGCCACCGTGCCCAAAGCTCAAGTGGACCCACCACAGGAAATAGTAACACTGACAATGCAATTCACGTTCTTTCATCTGAAAGTCATTATTGATTTCTAGACGATTAGGTACCATCTCTTTATGTAACATGTGCCTCGTCTTTTCTTTTGTTTTTTAGGCAATTATGGGTTTCTAGACAATTACGTACCATCTCTTCCCCACTCTCAAGAGACATTCAGTACAGGAGCCAGCGTGAAGATAGTGACCACTTTTGGAATGTGGAAAGTGTGTGTGAGATTTCAACGGACAAGGGCAACGGATTCGCTACTCCCCCTGCCACCCACCAATGGCTGGTGGTTAGTGCCAGGTGGGCCTCACCATCACGTATGTGTCTCATCCATGCCGTCTATCTATTTTTCTAGATCATTTTATGGTATAAGACCATAAGTAAGGTATAACCAAATCTCAAGTGGAACACATTACAGGAAACAGCGTTGAATGAATGTTGACTATTAAAAACTTTTTGGGGGTTTATAAAAGTTTTGGATCAAGATGATCTTTGTTTTTTCCCTTCATCTGGGTCTATATGACCTAATCAACAGATTGGATGTCAAATAAACAGTACAGTGGGCCTTAGGAGGATTTTAATGGTGGATATTCAATCATTATTGTTTTCCTGTTGTGTGGTCCACCTGAGATTTATATCCCTTTCAAATGGATGAAACACATACATCATGGTGGGGCCCACAGAGCACCTACCTCTAGCCACTGGGCTGGTGGCAGGGAGTAGCCAATCCATTTCCATGGATAAGAAGGACCGTACGGTAAGAGTGTGTGGTCACTTTTAGCCAGTTGAGACTGGAATTTACAGCTGCCCTGACCATGCGTGGTCACTAGGAGCGTGTACCCGAAGTGGATTGCATGCTGAGTAACTGGGTAGAGCTCACCGTGATTTATTTATTTTATCCACTCTATCTATCTACTGTATCACATAATTTTAAAGCTTTAACCTAAAAATGAAGCATGTCCTCGGAAAATGGTGTGAATTGAACATTGGCTGTCGAAAATTTTTTGAAAAGATAAAAGTTTTGAATCAATTTAATAGTTGTTTTTTTTCCATTCATCCATGTCTGCCTTATCTAATGAACAGGTTAGGTAATAAACATCAGTGTAGGCCCTAAGAATCTTTCAACCGTGGAAATCATTATCCCCACATAAGCATGACCTGCCAGCACGGTGATAATAATAGGGTAAGAATGTGGTCACTCTCAGCCAAGTAGGACGGGAGTTCACAGCTGGCATGATCGTGAGTTGTCATGAGTCAGGTATTCGGTTGCTAATGAGCAACTCAGCATGAGAAGTAAACTTTGTGAGGCCCAACCTGATTTATTTATTTTATCATCTCAGGTCATCTATTTTACGAGATCATTTTAGGACTTTAGCTTTTAAAAAAGCAAGTATATCCAAAGCCAAAGTGGATCACACCATAGGAAATAGTGTGAATTGATCGTCCACTGTTAAAAATAAACCTCACTATGGGCCTTGGAAGGTTTGCTGTGGTGTGTTCACTTGAGCTTTGGATATACTTCAATTTTGGATTCGACCAACTTGAAAAATGTATGGATGGCATGGATAAACCACATACATTCAAGGTGAGCCTTCTAGAGTTAGTAGGATAAAAGCCAACTAAATTACTTGAATGAAACACGTAACTGCAGCAGACGCAGCACCATCTTGGAGAGTTGGACAGTCATGTCTTTTTAATTTAAAAAGATGAAACGATTATTTTTCTAATTTATTTTCAATCTAAGCTTTATTCAAGGGGTCTTTTTAATGGGAGTGTGGATTAGAGATCTCGGAACCGAGTTAGGTCAGTAAACTTGCTAGACTCAATTCGAAAAAGTTGGACTAAAGCTGAGTTCGAGTTCAGTTGAGCAGATTTTTTGAGCCAAGTGCGAGTTAGACTGAGTTCGACTTGAGTCGAACTTGACTCGATTCGAATTGAATCAAATGGGATTCACTTAATATAAATAATTTGTTAATATTTATATATTGAAATAAATTATATATATAGGCATGCTCACCTATGCACGTGCGCACTTTTGCACATGTGTCATGGGCGTCTAATCCAAACGGTCCATAAGATGCGGAATCCCATGAATCCCCAAGGGACAAATTTTCACTCTTATCTAAGATTATGGTGAGCCATAGAAAAGAGAAATGCAAATCAAGGGAAGAAACTGTTTTTACTTTTCATGGCCCACCATAGTTTTGGTTCAAAGTGGCGCCAAATGTATGTGAGAAATTTACCCTGTACCTCTACTTCTCCAACATGATCTCCAGCTCCATGTTAGAACATGTTTCTAGTAATAAGGCAGATCCAAAGCTGAAATGGAACACACTGCAGGAAACAGTGAGGATGGAGCACCCACAAGCCTTGATAGGGCCACAAAAGTTTTGGGTCTGGCTATGGAAGTGGATTGGCTGGTGGCTACTATTCCTATTTTCAGTTCATTGCAGATAAATAGGTGGGCCATGGGAAGGTTTCATCCATTTTGTATGTGTTTCATCCATTTTTACATATCATTTTAGGGCTTGATCCAAAAAATGATATGGATATAAATATTAGGTGAACCAGACCACGGGAAAACAATAGTGATTGGATATCCACCATTAAAATCTTCCTATGGCCCATTGTACTTTTTATTTGACATCCAATCTATTGATTAGGTCATACAAGCCCACGTGAAGGGAAAAAACAAAGATCAACTTGATCCAAAACTTTTATGGCCCTAAAAAGTTTATAATGGCCCATGCTCATTCAACACTATTTCCTGTGATGTGGTTCAATTGAGATTTGGATATATCTCATTTATGTTCTCATACTATAAAATGATCTACAAAAATATATAGACAGTATGGATGAAACACATACATCATGGTGGGCCCACAAAGCACCGACCACCGGCCATTGGTGGGTTACCGGCCATTGGTGGGTTGCAGGGGAGAGCAGCCAATCCGTTTCCAGAGATTTCATTGGTTATTGAGCAAGACATGCCAGGCATGCCAAAAGCTCAAGTGGACCCACCACAGGAAATAGTTTTACTGCCCATGCAAGTCACGTCCTTTCATCTGAAAGTCATTATATATTGATTTCGAGACGATTATGTGCCATCTCGGCATGTAACATGTGTCTCATCTCTTTGTTTGTCTTTTTAGGCAACTATTAATTTGTAGACAATTACGTAACATCTCTTCCCTACTCTCAAGAGGCATTACTGCCGGCATCAGGGTAAAGATAGTGATCACATTTGGAATGTGGAAAGTGTGTGTGAGATTTCAACGGACAAGGGCAACGGATTCGCTACTCCCCCTGCCACCCACCAATGGCTGGTGGTTAGTGCCAGGTGGGCCTCACCATCACGTATGTGTCTCATCCATGCCGTCTATCTATTTTTCTAGATCATTTTATGGTATAAGACCATAAGTAAGGTATAACCAAATCTCAAGTGGAACACATTACAGGAAACAGCGTTGAATGAATGTTGACTATTAAAAACTTTTTGGGGGTTTATAAAAGTTTTGGATCAAGATGATCTTTGTTTTTTCCCTTCATCTGGGTCTATATGACCTAATCAACAGATTGGATGTCAAATAAACAGTACAGTAGGCCTTAGGAGGATTTTAATGGTGGATATTCTATCATTATTATTTTCCTTTTGTGTGGTCCACCTGAGATTTATATCCCTTTCAAATGGATGAAACACATACATCATGGTGGGGTCCACAGAGCACCGACCACCAGCTACCGGGCTGGTGGCAGGGAGTAGCCAATCCATTTCCATGGATAAGAAGGACCGTACAGTACGAGCGTGTGGTCACTTTTAACCAATTGAGACTGGAATTTACAGCTGCCCTGACCATGCGTGACCATGCGTGGTCACTAGGAACGTGTACCCGAAGTG
This sequence comes from Magnolia sinica, assembly GCF_029962835.1. Taxonomy (NCBI): domain Eukaryota; kingdom Viridiplantae; phylum Streptophyta; class Magnoliopsida; order Magnoliales; family Magnoliaceae; genus Magnolia; species Magnolia sinica. The sequence goes on from NC_080573.1 coordinate 134,109,434, forward strand.
GATTGCATGCTGAGTAACTGGACAGAGCTCACCATGATTTATTTATCTTATCCACTCTGTCTATCTTATCACATAATTTTAAAGCTTTAGCCTAAAAATGAAGCATGTCCCCGGAAAATGGTGTGAATTGAACATTGGCTGTCGAAAATTTTTTGAGGAGATAAAAGTTTTGAATCAATTTAATAGTTGTTTTTTTTCCATTCATCCATGTCTGCCTTATCTAATGAACAGGTTAGGTAATAAACATCAGTGTAGGCCCTAAGAATCTTTCAACCGTGGAAATCATTATCCCCACATAAGCATGACCTGCCAGCACGGTGATAATAATAGGGTAAGAATGTGGTCACTCTCAGCCAATTAGGACGGGAGTTCACAGCTGGCATGATCGTGAGTTGTCATGAGTCAGGTATTCGGTTGCTAATGAGCAACTCAGCATGAGAAGTAAACTTTGTGAGGGCCAACCTGATTTATTTATTTTATCATCTCAGGTCATCTATTTTACGAGATTATTTTAGGACTTTAGCTTTTAAAAAAGCAAGTATATCCAAAGCCAAAGTGGATCACACCATAGGAAATAGTGTGAATTGATCGTCCACTGTTAAAAATAAACCTCACTATGGGCCTTGGAAGGTTTGCTGTGGTGTGTTCACTTGAGCTTTGGATATACTTCAATTTTGGATTCGACCAACTTGAAAAATGTATGGATGGCATGGATAAACCACATACATTCAAGGTGAGCCTTCTAGAGTTTGCTCAGTAGGATAAAAGCCAACTAAATTACTTGAATGAAACACGTAACTGCAGCAGACGCAGCACCATCTTGGAGAGTTGGACAGTCATGTCTTTTTAATTTAAAAAGATGAAACGATTATTTTTCTAATTTATTTTCAATCTAAGCTTCATTCAAGGGGTCTTTTTAATGGGAGTGTGGATTAGAGATCTCGGAACCGAGTTAGGTCAGTAAACTTGCTAGACTCAATTCGAAAAAGTTGGACTAAAGCTGAGTTCGAGTTCAGTTGAGCAGATTTTTTGAGCCAAGTGCGAGTTAGACTGAGTTCGACTTGAGTCGAACTTGACTCGATTCGAATTGAATCAAATCGGATTCACTTAATATAAATAATTTGTTAATATTTATATATTGAAATAAATTATATATATAGGCATGCTCACCTATGCACGTGCGCACTTTTGCACATGTGTCATGGGCGTCTAATCCAAACGGTCCATAAGATGCGGAATCCCATGAATCCCCAAGGGACAAATTTTCACTCTTATCTAAGATTATGGTGAGCCATAGAAAAGAGAAATGCAAATCAAGGGAAGAAACTGTTTTTACTTTTCATGGCCCACCATAGTTTTGGTTCAAAGTGAAACTTGGTATCAAGGGGTTTTATGAGGTTCTGCTTCAAGTGGACCGTTCAGATATTTGAGACTCATCACGAATGATATGTTCTCAAAAAAGTTTGTAAGACCTCCATGCGAACTGGTTCCCAGGTGAGCATTCCCATATATATATATATATATATATATATATATATATATATATATCTTAAAACCTAAAGTCGAACCCAACTTGTAGGCTTGAACTCGAACCCAAACTCGACTCAAGTTGGCCTGAGCCACTGGCCTGAGCTATTGACCAGGCCGAGCTGAACCGGCTAGTCAAGCTCGAGGACCGAGCCAAGCCAGCTTCAAGCTGGTGTAGCCCGGACGAGGCACGACTCGTTCAACTGTGTACAACTCTAGTGAGGATCGTCTAGGTCGAAGGCAACAGAATTTGAGTGAGGTGGCTGAGATCCCTAACTACGGGACCACTGTGATGTATGTGCCTTATATCCATACCATCCATGCATTTTGAAAACACATTTTACACCATAATTCAAAAAGTAGATACAAATCTCAAGTGGACGATGATACAGGAAATTGTGGTAATTGACCATTGAAAACTTCCCGTGGGCTATACAAATCTTACTTATAGAAGTCAGGTCCAGATGTAGGTTTTGCCATCAATACCAATACACACTCCGTGAAATTGTATTTTTTAAAATTCTATTTTTTCGTGCCATACATTTTTATTTTTATTTTTGACTATTGTATCTATATATAATCAACTCCAAAAACATAATACAATATGCTCTTTTTTGTTGGGTTTGTTTCAAGAGTGATGTGGATCGATCACCTACGTTGATTGTTGCAAATTAATTAAGAGAAACTAGCCTTCATTGTATATTGGCAACAGATTGCTGGTAACCTTCGCAAGTGGTCTCGATGCAATTCATAGTGGAGACAAATACCGTCTAAAAGAAAATAATTCTGTAACATGACTTAAGCTCTTGGTTTAGTTTACAATTGGTTTATTCTCCTAATAGAAGTTTTCTGAATTTGAATGTCATTTGAAATGCATTTGGCTGTCTTAAAATTGAATTGCTGAATTCTTTCGTGATGTTTGAATGCAGCTGCCCATGGACAAATGCCACCATAAATATAAGACATACTTGGCATCAATATGCAATCCAATCCATCCACCTAATGTGCCTTGTCAAGATGAAAATTAAAAAATTAAAAAAATAATAATCTAGAAATAACTTAATTTCAAATTTTAATTGGGCCACACCATGTGAATATAGAGGTTTTCAGTGTACTTTTAATAGGGTGGCTCGCTTTAAGTGTTGATTTGACCAGTGTTTTGAGATAGAGGCAAAAAAGGGTGGTGTACCTAATAGATGGTGTTGATTTCATGCAGGTTAATGCTAGTAAGCCTTTTTACAAGTGCCAGCCCTAGCTAATAGAGGTCATAGGTTATAACTCATTCTTTTAATTAGACTCTGATCTGAAACATATGACTAGTTCAAAACAACTCAGATTCAATCCTACCCGATCTGATTGGATACCAAGACTCTCCCAGTCAGTCTCAACCCAGCCAACATCAACCTATCCATTCATCAAGAGATCTACGGAATAGGAAATAGTAACACTAGCGTGTTATCCAATAATAACACTGCCTATTACAAAGAGAACCGGTCATCCTAGACCAAGCATCATCCTAAGATACTTTTCATTATTTAGACATATATAACAGACCAGTACATTGATCCTTGTTACTCACTATCCCAAATGGCCAATTCGCGACGTATTTTTGCGACAACAAAAATCTCTTGGTTTAACGACGGATTTAATCCGTCACTAAAGGAAAAAGTCCGTCGCTAAGCTCGTCTTTCTCGAATCATAGTCCGAATGTCGTGGAATTTAGCGACGGACCCACATCCATCGCTAAAATTTGATTTACGACGTATTTACGATGGATTTTTGTCCGTCGTAACTAGGAGACGGACGAAATCCGTTGCAAATTTTGATTTGATGACAATGAACAACTCAAATTCCCGCCCAAAATACCAAATGGTGCGCTTTTCAGTTACTTTTGCGACGGATCATGGTCCGTCGTAAAAGGACTTTTGCCTTCGACTTTTTTTTTTTCCTTTTTTTTTTGAATATGGTGGAAAATTAAGTATTTTTGTAGTCTAATAATTGTTTTTTAATAGAATTTCAGTGGTTTATATGTACATATTTGTATCTAAGATTATTTTTTAACAATTGATTGAATGCAAAAAGAAAATTTATTTTGTTTTTATATAAAATGAGTGGAATTTTTATTTTTACTTTTTAATTTAAAACTAATATTTAAATGTTTTGTAATATCACATGACAAAGAATATTGAGAAGTTTAAAAATTTTAACAATGTTTGAAAAAAAAAATTAGATTTTGAAAAAATAAAAATCGTGATTTAATAAAAATCTATTTTGTGGGAACAAAAAAGAATATTTAATAAAAATGATAAATTTGAAAAAAAAAAAAAAGCATTTGATTTTGAGAAAAAATAATATCCTGAAAAAGAAAATTAAAAATATTTTAAAAAATGTGAAATTTTCACAATGTTGAAAAATGAAAATATTTTTAAAAAGAAAATGAGAGTTTGAAATTTGAAAAAACAAATAAAAAAAATTGTGAAGTTCAATAAAAATTGACAAGTTTGAATAAAATGCTTTTTAAAAAAATGGAGAAGTGAAAAAGAATTGAAAATTTTAAAGTAAAACGATATTAAAAAATCGATACTTTATCAAAAAACAAACATTTTGAAACGAAAAATAAATAAGTCGAAAAATTTTGTGATTTCGAAAAATAATTGAAAATGTTCAAAATTCAAAATTAAAAGAAAAGGTTATTTGTAAAAACACTAATATTTTTAAAAATATATATATAATTTAAAACAAAAAAATTTCAAAAGTTGAAAACAACATGATGCTTTTGAAGAAAAAAATTGGCATTTTGAAATTTTTGGGAAAAAAATTAAAAATTGTGAAAATTTAAGATATTTTGAAAATAAAAATTCAGAATTTGTATTTTAATTTATTTTTTGAAATATTTTATAATAAAAATGATATTTTGTTAAAAGTTTTCAAAGAAAAATTAAGAGTAAAAAAATATATATTTTGAAAAAAATGTTATTTTTAAAAGGAAATTGAAATTTATCTGTGGAAAAAAATATATTTTTTGATAAATTATTAGGCACATCCACTAATTGAACATTTAACCATTTGTGGACAATATAACCAGTCTATATTTAGATTGAAGAGTAAATAACTTCAAATGTTTAAATCAAATTTCACTCAAATTGTTGATCAATCTTGTATGCCCAATATCTTTCTCATATGTAACCTGATTGGGGCGAGTAACTAGTAAAATTGAGGGTATTGATCAATAAAATAGAGTAAATGGACCGAACATGTAAAATGGGCCAAATATTCAGGTCAAAATTGTGACTGAACTTATTGACCTCGTGAGAACCTAAGAATTTTTGTAAGTTTTGTGGGGCCCATCATGATGTGTGTTGAACATCAACACCGTGCATTTGATGTGTCCCCTTTAGGTCATGAGATATCTCAAAAATCATCCGTATACAAAACTTAGGTGGGTCATACCGTCTAAAACTATGTGAAGACATCCTAAAAAATATAAAAGCACTTGGTGGGGCCCACATGAGTTTTGGATGCGGTTGAAACTTGGTCTGACCCCTCATCCAAGTGGGACACACATAATGAGTGGGTTGGATATGTGAATCACATTTAGGCATGCCCAATATATGATTATGAATGTTTTAAGGAAACCCATCTCCCTTATATTTAGGTTACTCATTACCCTTAGCATACTGAGTAAACTTTGTGGGGTCCACCGTTATTAATTAATTTTGTCCACTCCGTTCATCCATGTTAACAGATAATTTGAGGTCTAAAGAACAAAAAGGAAGCATATCCAAAGCTCAAGTGGACCACACCACAGGAAATAATGTGATTGAACCTCTACCATTGAAAAATTCTTGGAGGCCATAGAAGTTTTGGATCAAGCAGATGTTTGTGTTTTCTCTTCATTCACATCTTTTTGATATTATGAACAGGTTGGATGGCAAATAAACATTACTGTGGGCCCAAGGAAGGTATCAACCGTGGAATTCATTATTCCACACTATTTCGTGTGGCATGGTTCATTTGAGCTTTGGATTTATTGAAAATTTGGGATCAACCCACACGTTCATCCATTTTTTGAGATCATTTTAGAGAATAATCCAAAAAATGAACCATATCCAAAGATTAAATGGACCACACCACAAATACTAGCAAGGGTGATGATTTTCACTGTTAAAAAATTTGTAGGGCCCACCATAACGTTTATTTTCCATCCAATCGGTTCATAAGGTCACAAAGACATGGATGAAGAGGAAAAACAAATTTCATATTGATCCAAAACTTCCATGACCCCCAAAAGGGTTTCAATGGTAGACGTTCAATCCCCCACATGCTTTCGATCGTGTGGTCCACTTGATAGTTAGATTTGTCTTATTTTTTGTCTTAAGCCTTACGACGAGCTCACCATATGGATGGACGGTTTGGATATAACACATACCTCATGAAAGGACCCACAGAACTCGCTTACGTCACTCGTCCCCTCTCTCAAGGGCGCGATTGTCCATTGGGGAGACGGCTACTGAAGTGACGTCACCAAGTTTTGTAGGCCCCACCATGATGTATGTTTTGTATCCCCGCCGTCCATCCATTTGGAGGGATCATTTTAGGGTAAGATCCAAAGAATGAGTCACATCCAAAGCTCCAGTGGACCGCACCAGAGAAAAAAGTGGGGAGAGTGACCCCACCTTTAAAAACTTCTAAGTTTTGACTGGTTAAGACGCCTGCCCTAACCAACCCCTCTCTCATCCGCGTCTCTCTCTCTGCGTCTCTCCCTCCATCTCTCCTTCTCTCTCTCTCTCTCTCTCTCTCTCTCTCTCTCTCTCTCTCTCTTTCTCTCTGCGCCTGAGTTTAGAGAAGTCGCTGGATCTAAGACTTGTGGGTGAAAGTAATTGCAGTGGTGAATCTGTGTTGTTGTTTCCTGTCAGCAATAGCAGCAGGGATGCCGGATCTGAATGGAAAGGGTGCCTGATGGTGTGCTCACAAGGGTTCCGATGGAGATGGGCTTCAGCAAAGGCGGTGATGGCTGAAGAAAATGCAGAGAGCGAGATTGTGGGCTGCGAATGGGATCTTAGAGACGGAAATGATGGCGGATATGAGTGTTGGTCTAGCAAAGTAGTGTCTGAGACAGGGTTTTGCCGGATTTGCAGGTGACGGCTGGTGTGGCTGCAGTGGTGATGTGGCAACGTGGTGGTGCTTGTGATGAGAATGATGGAGATGAATGGTATGGATCAAAGGCCCCAATCGGGTGCTCTAATACCTTGACTCACCTAATTCCTTTTTTGAATGTTTTCTAATATGGAACATCCACTTCGTTGTCAGGCATTCTGACTCAAAATTGTAGGCTTGAATGCCTCGAAATTGTAGGCTTCTTTCTTTTGCTTTGCATTACTAATGTTGCTGGAGAGTATAAAATTAGTTGAAGCTGATATTAGTTTGTGCTTGCAACTGTTCCGAAGTATATTTTATTTTGTACTCTAGATTGTTGTGTATTTGCCTTTCTTTTGTTAATCTTATGCATATATTGTATCTTCAGGCCACAGGGGTGCTCGAGCTGCAGAGTATATTAAACAACATTATCTTACGCCACACATACATGAAAGTGGTGGTATGGATACAAAGAATAGCACTTTACCAAGCATGATTTTTCTTAAGCAAGGTAGGAGTAGCCGCCATGTGGACCAGTCACTCCACCATCTCTCAAGTTCGAGGTTGAAGCAGCAAGGTGCACCACCTTCTCCAACATGTATTTATGGTCCAATCCACGAATTTTCAGGTCACCCTCATGCTGAAGTTGTGTTGATATGTTCCATTGAATTGAACTGCAATAATACTAATTTAATAAGATAGCCCCAGTCAGCTCTGTTCATGATGAGGGACTAGCCCCCAAATTGCAACTACTGTCGAGTCCAACATGAAATGCACAAAATTGAAATTTTGATTGTCATTGCAGGTTAAGAAAGGCACTAGCTCACTTCAATAATTTTCTCTGACAATGAATTGAATTTAGCCTCAATTGATGCTAACAGAGGCTAAATCTATCTTTACCTCAGTTACCCGAACCGAGACAACTATGGCTAAAGGCTTTCGCCTCGGTTGTTGAGAACTAAGGTTAAAAATAAATATGATTCTTATTAAACAATCGTGTGAATTATTTTTTGAATGACTATCAGGTGTAATATTCAAAATAAAAAAATAAATAAATAATTTGACGATTTTTTTTTAATTCACCAATATTTTAGCGACGGGACAAATCCGTCGCTAATTTCTGAACAAGATTACGACGGATTGAAGGTCCGTCGCTCTCCTCATATTAGCGACGGACCTTATCTGTCGCTAATATTATTAATGACGACTAATTCAGATGGTTTTTTCCGAATTTCAGCGAGACCTTTTTTTTTTGCGACGGATCTTATCCGTCAGTAATATGAGACAGACCTTATCCGTCGGGAAAAAATGACCCAGTAAACAGCGATGAACGAAATCCGTCGTTTATTTGGTTTTACGACGGATTTGGTCCATCACAAATCCGCAGTTTTGGCGTAGTGACTTCTTAATGCCTGAGGTCATGCAAATCTCACAATTGCCCTTGATTATCATACATGTGCATATGGGGGTATGGACTTGGTGCAAACACAATCATTCTTGCATTCCGAGGGTCGGTAGTTCTTCACATAGGTGCATTGGCATTGTGGTGGCTAAAAGCGAGGGTAGAGGCGCAGAGGCACATGTCACAACATGGTTCACCTTCTCCGCCAAGTACTGAAAAAGCATTATGTTGAGATGTGGAGCCACATTTGGCTCGACTCAAAGTCCAGCGAGCATCGGTTTTTTGGGTTCCGCGGTATTCGACTGGTCGAGGTTACACAGATTCATTATGAATTTGATGCAGATTGCGAATTTTTGAGTCGGTTTTCGCAGAGGTGCGAAAGGGAAGTTACCTAAACTATAAATAAGTGTCCATAAGACCTTTCTAGGGTATGAGAAATAATTCTAAAGTCTGGCCAAAGGATTTTCTCTGTACTTCCTAAGGAGAGGTTAATATATTGTCTTGTAATTTTCATTTTTCTTCATAGTGAAAATTTGCATCCATGGTTTTTTACCCTTTTTTGGGTTTTTCCATGTATATCTTTTCTTGTGGTTTGTTTAGAATGCTTTGATTCTACTTCTAGTCTATATTTCTTCTTGTTTATCGTTTGTGGGTGAGACCGGAGATTGGATCTTGGTTCACTGCGTTGTTGGCGTGCTGCGCAACAACTGGTATCAAAGCTATCGGTTTAGTTCTATTGGGAGCGATGATGGAAGAAGGGAAGACTAGAATTGAGAAGTTTGATGGTTCAAACTTTGCCTTTTAGAAGATACAGATGAAGGATTATCTGTATCAGAAGGGCCTCTATATTCCTCTAGGAGAAAAAAAAGAAGAAACCAGAAAGGATGACAGATGATGAATGGTTTTTATTTGATTGGAAGGCTTTAGGAACGATCCGACTCTCTTTGTCTAGCCTTCAATATATCGAACGTGAAAACCACAAAAGAATTAATAGAAGCCCTAACTACCATGTATGAAAAACCCTCAGCGTCCAACAAGGTTCATCTTATGAAACAGCTATTCAACATGAAGATGTCAAATGGTGGGAGCATAGCTGAACATCTAAACGATTTCAATACAATCACGAGCCAATTGGAATCCGTTAGCATTATTTTTTAGGATGAAGTTAGGGCGTTATTGATCTTGTCCAGTTTGTCAGACAGTTGGGATGGTTTAGTAATTGCTGTGAGCAATTCTTTAGGGTCGACAAAGCTGAAATTCGATGATGTGGCCGGTCTAATTCTCAGCAAAGAATCTAGAAGAAAGGCATCAGGAGTTTCAGGGGATTCAGGGAATGCTCTAAATGTTGAAGGAAGAGGAAGATCGCTGAACAAATGAGACAATAAACACGGACGTTCTAAGTCGAGGAAGAAGTCCAAGGGACCGAAAGACAAAGACAGATGTTGACATTACGGCAAGAAGGGGCATATGAAACGTGATTGCAGGGCTCTTAAGAAACAAGAAGGAAACTCTCAAGGTGGGAAGGATTCAGTGAATCTATCTGAGGAGTGTGACATAGGCATTGATCTTGTCTCTTGATGCGAGGAATGAGTCTTGGGTTATAGACTCGGGTGCTTCGTTTCATGCCACTTCGTGTAAAGAAGTTTTGCATAACTATGTATCAGGTGACTTTGGGAGAGTTAACCTGGATGATGATGAGCTGTGCAGTATTGTTGGAAAGGGAGACCTTCATGTCAATCAGAAAGACGGAACGACTTTAAAATTGAAGGATGTCAGACATGTACCGAGTTTAAAACGAAACTTGATCCCAGTGGGGCAGTTGGCCGATACTGGTTATGTGACAACATTCACTACTGATTCCTGGAAGATCACAAAAGGTGCCTTGGCGATATCTCGAGGTAAGAAGGAAGGTACTTTGTACATGACTTCAGGATCGTATAGTTCACTCGCAGTCGCATCAACTGGAGTGAATGAGCAGTTATGGCATCAGAGGTGAGGACATATGAGTGAGAAAAAGATGAAAGTGCTATTGTCAAAAGGGAAGCTACTAGGGCTGAAGTCTATTGACTTGGAATTCTACGAGGACTGCATGTATGACAAGTAGAACAGGGTAAGTTTTAAGAAGACAGGACGCGTTCCAAAGATGCATCTGTTGGAGCTTATACACATTGATGTGTGAGGACCAGCACAGGTATTTTCTCTTGGTGGCTCACGTTTTTTTATTTCTTTTATTGATGATGCTATTAGAAAACTGTGGGTCTATTTCTTAAAGCATAAATCTGATGTTTTTGATGTATTTAAGAAGTGAAAAGTTATGGTAGAAAATGAGACAGGTAAAACAGTAAAATGTCTTAAATCAAATAATGGGGGAGAATACTGTGATAAGAGATTTGAGGAGTATTGTGCAGCAAATAGAATCAAACATCAGAAAATGATTCGAGGGACACCGGAACAGAATGGTGTGGCTGAGCGCATTAACATGACCATCCTTGAGCGCGCCAAGAGCATGAGGTTACATGCAGGGTTGTCCAAAACCTTTTAAGCAGATGCTATAAATACTGCCGCATATCTCATCAATAGAAGTCCCTCAGTACCATTGAATGGTGAACTACCAGAAGAAATGTGGACTGGGAAAGAAGTGAACCTTGCAGATCTCAGAGTGTTCGGTTGCACTTCATATGTTCACATTGATGCAGCGCACATAAACAAGATGGATGCGAAGTCCAGGAGGTGCACGTTTATAGGCTACGGGGAGCATGATTTTGGCTACAGGTTATGGGATGCAAAAAACAGGAAAATCATCAAAAGCAAGGACGTAGTCTTCAATGAAAAAGTAATGCATAAGGACAGTGTGCAGAAAAATAAGACAAAGGAGAAAGAATTCGTAGAGTTTGAAGAGTTACTGGACACGGGTGTTATAGCGCCACAAGATGATCATGCACAGGAGCATTATGAGGCAGAGCCACAGACACTAGTTGTGAGGAGGTCTACTAGGGAGAGGAGACCCATGGTCCGATACTCACCCTCCTTACATTATCTACTGTTGACAGATAATGGTGAACCAGAGTGTTTTGAAGAGGTGTTACAGTCAGATACACGGGTTAAGTAGGAGCAGGCCATAGATGATGAGATAGACTCCCTTAAGTCTAATCGTACATGGGAGCTAGTCACTCTATCCAAAGGTAAGAAAGCTCTTCATAACAAGTGAATTTACAAATTGAAGGAGGAGCACGAAGCTAGACTGGTTGTGAAAGGGTTTCAACAAAAGGTAGTATCGATTTCACTAAAATATTTTCACCTGTGGTGAAAATGTCTACGATTCGCATGGTCTTGAGTATAATGGCTACAAAGGACTTACATCTAGAGCAGCTAGATGTTAAGATAACCTTTCTTCATGGGGACCTTGAATAATATATATATATATATGCATCAGTCGACAGGATGCGTGGCACCAGGAAAGGAGAATAAGGTGTGCAGACTGAAGAAGAGTTTATATGGCTTGAAGCAAGCCCCGAGGCAGTGGTACAAAAAGTTCGACAGTTTCATGTCGGGAAACGATTTTAGGAGATGTCATGCAGACCACAATTGCTATTTGAAGAAGTTTGATACGTCGTACATCATCCTTCTTCTATACGTTGATGACATGCTTGTACCCAGTTCAAGCACGAAGGATATCTCAGATCTCAAAAGACAACTGTCTAGAGAATTTGCCATGAAGGATTTAGAAGCTGTAAAACAAATCCTAGGCATGAGGATAAAGCGGGATAGGGAAAACAAGAAACTAGTTTTATCACAGGTAGAGTACATAGCCAAGGTACTTGATCGATTCAATATGGGAGGTGCTAAGCCGGTTAGCACTCCGTTAGCTAACCACTTTAAGCTATCTAAGGAGCAAGGGGGCAAAGACGCAAGAGGAATGGGACTACGTGGCTAAAGTCTCATACGCGTTAGCTATTGGGAGTCTCGTGTATGTTATGGTGAGCACGATGCCAGACATTGCTCAGGCAGTGGGAGTTGTTAGCAGGTTCATGAACAACCCCAGGAAGGAGCATTGGGAAGCTGTGAAGTAGATCTTCAGATACCTGGTAGGTACTAAGGATGTAGGGCTGTGTTATGGAGGATCAAAAATCAAGTTACAAGGCTATGTGGATTCAGATTTGGTAGGAGATATCGATGGCAGAAGAAACATTACAAGTTATGTTTTTTCTTTGGGTAGTGCTGCAGTCAGTTGAGTCTCTCAGTTACAGAAGATAATATCTATCAGTACGAGGGAAGCAGAATATGTTGCGGTTACAGAAGTGTGCAAGGAGATGGTATGGATGCAAGATTTCACGGAAGAGTTGGGTAAGAAGTACGTAAATTGCAAGCTGTACAGTGACAGTCAGAGTGAAATACACTTGGCTAAGAATTTAGTCTTTCATTCAAAGACTAAGCATATTGTCATCAGATATCACTTCATACGTTCGTTACTAGAAGATGGATCGATTGCTCTAAAGAAGATTCATACAAGTGAGAATCCCGCGGATATGCTAACCAAGGCGGTCACACGAGAAAAGTTGAAGCTCTGTTCAGCTTTGATTGGTCTTCATGCTTGAAGACGGGGAGGTGGTACACTCTGGATGTAGAAGACGATTGTTTATAGCGATGTGTCTCCAAGTGGGAGATTGTTGAGATGTGAAGCCACATCTGGGGGCTACTCGACTAGTCGAGTGCCTTGCTCGACCGGTCGAGTGGCCCACTCGACTAGTTGTGGACTAGCTCAACTCAAAGTCTAGCGAGCATCAATTTTTTGGTTTCGCGGTACTCGACCAGTCGAGGCCCATGCTCAACCAATCGAGTGTCCGCTCGACCGGTCGAGCAGCCTACTATACAGATTCGTTTCCAAATTTGATGTGGACTGCAGATTTTTGAGTCGGTTTACGCAGAGGTGCGAAAGGAAAGTTGCCTAAACTATAAATAGGTGTCTCTAGGGCTTTTCTAGGGTATGAGAAATAATTCTAAGGTCTGGGCAAAGGGTTTTCTTTGTACTTCCTAGGGAGAGGTTAGTATATTGCCTTGTAATCTTCATTTTTTTTTTTAGTGGAAGTTTGCATCCATGGTGTTTTACCCTTGTTGGGATTTTTTCATGTATATCTTGTCTTATGATTTGTTTAGAATGCTTTGATTATGTTTCTAGTATATATTTTTTCTTGTTTATCGTTTGTTAGTGAGGCCGGAGATTGGATCTCGATTCACTACGTTGTTGGCGTGCTACGCAACACATTAGTAATTTGAACTGTTATTATTTTAATATTATCGTCATTACCACTAACCATCATATCTTCCGTGTGCATTTGAGGAAGTAAATATGGGTTTTGCGATTCATCACATGCTTTCCAACTCATTAGTAACTACCACGTGTTGGAGCTGTGTTGGGACCCACAGGGAGGTGGGACTGCCATCCAGCCTGTTCATTAGATGAGCCCCACCGTGTTAGGCTAAAATATGAAGGTACCAATGTGGGAAGTTGGGAGGGTGACGATCCACTGTAGAACTCCATGTTAGCCTGTTCATTCAACATTTTTTCCTTTAATGTGGTCCACTTGAGATTGAGATATATCTCATTTTTTTTTCTTACCATAAAATTACCTATAAAATAGATGGACGGCATGGATGAAACACATACATCATAGTGGGGCCCACAGAGCACCAACCACCAGCCAATGGCTGGTGGAAGGGGGAGTAGCCAATCCGTTTCCCTCAAGGGGCAGTAGATACGAACCGCAGGTGTGAACAGGAAGATACTTATCATGTTGGAAAGTGTGTATGAGATTTATTTGATAATCGAGCAGGACACGCAAGCACGGTGATAATAGAGTGAGATGGGGATGCTCCCGGTAAGATCACTGTCACTGTGGTAATAGTCTCTAAGATCACTCTCACTGTGGTAATAGAGCCTCTGACGGTAAAAATAAAAAATAAAAATCTCTTAGCCGGTAAGGACTGGTCAATGAGTAAGGTGGTACTACAGCTGACGCAGCACTGGGTGGATAGCTGTTCATCACATTTTTAATTTATTATTTTAAAAATGAAAATATTCAGTTCTAGCTTTGTTTTATTTCTTAACTTTTATTTCCAGGCGTGTTTTTTTAATTGTGGAAACGTATCTCCTACCAAGGTTGAATATAGAAAGTGGATTAGATGATAATATTTTGGCATGTAAGGCCAGTGTGCGAAACTTCACCGGAATAGTGTGAAACACCGTCCAAGCACACTCGACGTGAGCAACAGGGTTGCTTGAGTGCCTTCGGCGTACTTTTTACTTACTCATCCTGCCAATGCAATCCAAACCGGAGTAGAGCCGGATGCGGTTAGGCTAGTGACGCTGGCACCAGCCAGGTGGCTACCGGTCGGTGTTATGTGGAGCCCACCATGACTTATGTGTTTTATCCTAGCCATCCATCCATTTTGAAGGATAATTTAGGGCTTGACCCCAAAAATGATGCATATGTTTTATCCATGCCGTCCATCCATTTTGCAAGATGATTTTAAGGCTTAACCCTAAAAATGAGGTAGATATAACTCTCGAGGACCACACCATGAGAAAACAGTAGTGATTGAATGTCCACCATTAAAAACCTCCTAAGGCCCATTGCAATGGTTATTTGACATCTAACATGTTGATTAGGTCATACATACTTGGAAAATATATATATTAGCTTGATCCAAAACTTTTGTGGCCCCTAAGAAGTTTTTAACGGTGGGCATTCAATCAATGTTGTGCAATCCCCTTTGATCAACTTCATTTTTGCACTCATACCATAAAATGATGTAGAAGAATGAGTGGATGGCATGGATGAGACATATACATCATGGCGGAGCCCATAGAGCATTGACCACTAGTAATTGGCTAGTGGCAGGGTGAGTAGCCAATCCATTTCCAGTAGAGCCATGTTGTAAACCGTGGGTCTGACTAGGGATTTGGGTCATGCGTTGCTAAGTTGATTGATTGATATGTTCTGCTAACATTGTGCCCAAGCAGCAGTTAATCAAACCTCTATATTGCATATCCAAATTAAGATGAATTTTGTATGAATTAACAATTACATTGATCAGTTTGAAAAAAATGTGCATTGAATGGTCTAAAAGTGTCATGAATGGGTATTTTGGATGCCTGTATAACAAGTCAGGTTCAGATGAGGGAATAGAAGAGAACATGTGAGAGACGGAGAGAGAGAAAAGGGGTTTTATGATGGTTGAAACATTTTGGGGCCACCTTTGAGCTCTCTTTGAACTTTAGATCTGCCTTATTTTTGGGCCATGCCTTAGCATGAGTTAGCAAACAGATGGACCATGTGAGTTTCTCACAAACATCAAGGTGGACCACGTGCTTTGAAAAGAAATAATGAAGATAGAGAACGAGAGAGATAATGGGTTTTATGAGGGTCCTACGTGGGTGCGAGAAGTAGGTGGAGTTTTAATAAGTGTAACTTTTGGTTTTTTAAAATATAAAACCATAAGTGTAAAAGGCATACAAGAGAGTGATTTTTATTGTGACAGTGATCTTATCGGCTGAGTGACTTCTATAGGCAATCAAGAGATATTTTCTCAAGTTCTTTGAGCATTGCATGCCTTTTAAATTATTAGCTATCCAGGTGTTTGCTGTTGTTAGCTGTTAGCCTCCTTATGCGGCATAAGTTATGCCTATTTGGTTTTGGTTTTATATTTTTGAAGAGTTTTAGCCATTCATCAGCTTATCTATCTTCTAGCTATTGTAAAAGACATGTCTGCTTTTAATCATTTCCAAATACGCACTTACTATTTTAAAATAAGGTCAAAAACTTATTATTTTAACTTGGACTAACATTTTGCAAATGGGTTAAGTTGTACTTATCTTTGTAAAAAGATTACTTTACCCCTTGTTTTAAATGAATTGAACCCTCATATGGTAGGGAGGTACATATGTTGAATCTTGGGACTTTGTTGTGGTATCCATAATAATGTCTTTGTTTGATCAGGCCGTTTATCCTTGTTGGATAATTATTTTAAGAAAAGAGAAAAAAATAAGTAAAATGAAGTAGATCCAAATATTAGGTGACCCTACAGTTCTTTTACAATTGATCATCTATCATGAAGAGCTACAAGGGGCCGCTGTAATGTTGACTTGCCATCCAACCTGTTGATTAGGTCACACAGACGTGGAAGAAGGGAAAGCACAAATATAGCTTGATCCAAAATGATGTGACGTACATAATCAGTACAGGGAGCTATAGTGCACGTGTTCAATCACCAATGTTTACCAAATGTTTTATTTGCAAGTGAGGAATTACACCGTCCAACCTTCCTAGATATAGTTGTTGGTTGGAAACAAATTATCCCATCTATCAGTTTCTTGATAAAATTCATTTGTAAGGAGAGAAAAGTACACGTGCGATTAAAAAGTAAAATGACATTTGTCTCGTTTTTAAAATGCTAACATTACTATCTGGTTAAAACCCCACCTACCTCACCGTACGACCTTCAGAACCACTGTCTTTTCTCTCCCTCTCTCTCCGTCTTCTCTCTCTTCTTTGAACAGTACATTGGGCCCTATATTAATGGTTGTTAGAATTCCACCCGTCCATTTATTTTTTAGCTCATGCTAGGGAATGAGCTCAAAAATAAAATAAGGCAATCCAAATATCCAAGTGGACCCATGGTTCCCCAAGATATTTTGTACGGTCAACTTTCGGGGCTCATGCCTTGAAAAATGCTAGTAAAATGGACACGGTGTATAAAACACACGCATCACAGTGGGCCCTATAGAGTGGGGCCAGCAGGGGTATCCCTGGCTGCGTGGGCCCCAAAATGTCCGTGAGAAACTTAACCCGTCCCTCCACTTCTCCAACATGATCTCCAGCTCATGTTAGAACATGTTCCTAATAACAAGACAGATCCAAAGCTAAAATGAACACACAGCAGGAAAAAGTGGGGATGGAACACCTACGCGCCTTGATAGGGCCACAAAAGTTTTGGATCTGGCTACGGAAGCAGATTGGCTGGTGGCTATTACTCGTGTTTTCAGTTCATCACATATAAACAGGTGGGCTCTGGGAAGGTTTCATCCATTTTGTACGTGTTTCATTCACTCGATTCATCTATTTTTACGGATCATTTTATAGCTTGATCCAAAAAAAAATGAGATGGATATAAATATCAGGTTAAACGCACCACAAGGAAAACCATAGTGATTAGATATCCATTATTAAAATCCTCCTAAGGCCATTGTACTTTTTATTTGACATCCAATATGTTGATTGGGTCATACAAGCCCACATGAAGGGATAAAACAAATATCAACTTGATCCAAAACTTTTATGGCCCTTAAATATTTTTAATGGTGGATGCTCATTCAACATTGTTTCTTGTTATGTGGTTTAATTGAGATTTGGATATACCTTATTTATATTCTCATATTATAAAATGATCTGTAAAAATATGTGGACAGCATGCATCATGGTGAATCTGCTTCTAGAGATTTCAATGGCTGTTGAGCAGGACATACACCAGCCATAGTGAATCCGCTTCCAAAATAAAGCACCCAAAGCCCAAGTTAGCCCACCAATATATTATTTCTTTCATCTGAAAGTCTTCGTTGATTCCTAGACAATTACGTGCCATCTCATCATGTAACATGTGTCTCGTTTCTCCGTTTGTCTTTTTAGGTAATTATTAATTTGTAGGCAACTACGTTTGTCTTTTTAGGCAATTATTCATTGGCAGACAATTACGTACCATCTCTTCCCTACTCCCAAGAGGCGTTAGTACATGCACTAGGGTAAAGATCGTGATCACGTTTGGAATGTGAATAGTGTGTGTGATTTCAATGGACAAGGGAAACAGATTCGCTACTCCCCTTGTCACCAGCCAATGGCTGGTGGTTGGTGGTGCTATATAGGCCTCATCATGATGTATGTGTCTCATCCATGCCGTCCATCTATTTTTCTAGATCATTTTATGGCATGAGACGATAAACGAAGTATATCCAAATCTCAAGTGGACCACATTAAAGGAAATAGTGTTGAATGAACGTTGACCATTAAAAACTTTTTGGGGTCATAAAAGTTTTGGATTAAGATGATCTTTGTTTTTTCCCTTCATCTGGGTCTCTATGACCTAATCAACATATTAGATGTCGAATAAGCAGTACAGTGGGCCTTAGGAGGATTTCAACGGTGGATATCCAATCATTATTATTTTCCTGCTGTATGGTCCACCTGGGATTTATATCTCTCAAATGAATGAACCGAATGGATTAAACACATAGATCATTGGGCCCACAGAACACCGACAGTGGCTGGTGGCAGGGGCCAATCCGATTCCATGGATAAGCAGAACCAGGACCCGTACGGTAAGAGAAGGTGGTCACTTTTAGCCAATTGAGACTGGAATTTATAGCTGGCCTTACCATGCGTGGTCACGAGGAACGTGCACAGGAAGTGGATTGCATGCTGAGTAACTGTGTGGTGCTCAACGTGATTTATTTATTTTATCCACTCTGTCCATCCATTTTATGGTATAATTTTAGAGCTTTAGCCTAAAAATGAAGCATATCCAAAGCTTAAGTGGACCACACCTCAGGAAATAAGTATGAATTGAACATTCACTCTTGAAAATATCTTGATGTACACAAAAGTTTTAAATAATTTAATATTTGTTTTTTTCCATTCATCCATATCTGCGTGATATAATGAACACGATTGGGTAATAAGCATCAGTGTGTGGGCCCGAGAATCTTTCAACCCTTGAAATCTTTATCCCCGCTTAAGCATGACCTGCAAGGACGGTGATAGTAATATAGTAAGACTGTGTGGTCACTCTCAGCCAACTAGGACGGGAGTTTACAATTGGCATGATCGTATGTCGTCACGAGTCAGGTATCGTAGAAGCAGATTGCTAATGATCAACTCATCCCCAATCAGTTATTCTGGAAGCATATGGCTAATGAGCAACTCATACTAACGGGTATTATCTGAAGTCTAAAGACTGAATCTAAAATCTAACTGAATTTGGAATATAAAGTTGAAAAACTTATTTGGTAATTATGGCTGAGGTCTGAAAATTAGGTACTGAATTTGAGGGTTCGAGTCTTTTTTTTTTTTTTTTTACACACGCACTCACACCACCACACACTCACGCCGTAGTGGGATTTCACCACCTATATATGGGCACTTGAACTCTCAACCAGTCGTTGAAACTCCCGAGAGTCTACCACCTGAGTAAGAGCAACGACCCGAGGGTTCGAGTCCTTGCCTTAGTGGTAGACCTCGAGGAGTTTCAACACGAGGTCTTGGGTTCGATACCCATAGGTGGTGAAATCCCACTACGGTGTGTGTTGGGTGCATGTGTAAAACAAAAAAAAAAAAAAAAAAATGTCTGAAATATGTTAATTTGACACATTTGCCCCTATCTATCTCCTGTTTGGAAATGCTTTACATTATAAAGAAATTATTTTTTATTAAATAAAAATAAAAGTATTCTATTTAATTCAAATCAACTATAAAGTACTTAATAGAAAATTAAAATATCATTATTCATAAAAACAGATTAAAAAAATTAATGATTTGCATGTAAAAGTGTGGCAGCAATTTCTTCTTGCATATTGGATATAATAATTTGTTCCGTGCTTGTTTGGTCAAGCTTGACCTGACCTACCACCCTTATGTGCTTCTTCAAGACAATAATCAATAAATCTTTTTTGTTTTTTCACTTCATCTGGCCATGTATGACCTAATCAACATATTGGATGTCAAATAAACAGTACAGTGGGCCCTAGGAGGATTCTAATGGTGGATATCCAATCACTATTGTTTTCCTGTGGTGTGGTCAACCTGAGATTTATATCCCTCTTATTTTTGGGACAGAGACATAAAATGATATGTAAAAATGGATGAGCGGAATGGATGAAACACATACATCATCGGGGCCACAGAGAACCGACAAACACCCATCGGGGTCACAGATTTATATTCCTCTCATTTTTGAGATCAAGCCATAACATGATCTTTAAAAATGGATGAATGGAATGGATGAAACCAATACATCATAGTGGGTCCCACAGAGCACCGACCACAAGCCACGGAACTGGTGGTAGGGGGAGTAGCCAATCCATTTCCGATGCTCCTCGAGGTCGGGTTGTACGAACGGTTTAAAGAGATCAAAGTTACATGGGCCCCACAATAATGTATTTATTATATCCACACCGTTCATCAAATTTTCAAGATCATTTTAGAGTATTATCCAAAAAATGAATCATATCCAAAACTCAAATGGACCACACAAAAAATAATAGCAGGATAATGATTTTCACTGTTAAAAAATTCGCAGGGCTTAGTATAACGTTTATTTTCCATCTAATCTACTCATAAGGTCAAAAATATCTGGATGAGGAGGAAAAACAAATTTCATATTGATCCGAAACTTCTGTGACCCCAAAAGGGTTTCAATGGTAGACATTCATTCCCCCACTGCTATTTGTAGTGTGGTCCAGTTTATCTTTAGATCTGTCTTATTTTTCGGCTTAAGCCTTACGACGAGCTCGCAAAATGGATGGACAGTTTGGATATAACAAATACGTCATGATGGGAACTACAGAACTTGCTGACATCAATACACCAGCCATTCTGCTTCCCAATCCGTCCCAGCCCATCTGCTTCGAACGCGGATTGCATCCTACCCCCGCCCGGACGGATTACCGTTTGGACAGGGCTTTGTGGGGCCCACCGTGATGTAAGTATTTTATTTAAGCCGTTCATCGTTTTTCTCATATTATTTTAATATATGATACGAAAGATCAAGCAGGTCCATAGCTTTAGTGAACCACACCAAAGGATGCTGCAGACATCCACCGTTGAATCCTTTCTAAGAGCCACTGTGATGTTTTCTTCTTTTTTAATTTTTACCATCCAACCTATTCATTAGGTCATGTAGACGTGGATGAAGTGAAAACATGAATATCAGCTTGATCCGAAACTTCTCCAGCTCCTAAGAAGTTTTTAACGGTGGACGTTCAATCCCCACCTTGTGGTCTAATCCTTGGACATGCTTCTTTTATAGGCTCACACCTTAAATGATTTGAAAATGTTGATGGACGGTATGGATCAAACACATAAATCATGGTGGTCACGGGTTAAAGGTTGATTTTGTATTGCGTAAACAATTAAAAATAAAAAAATTTGCCCTAATAACTTGAAAAGGGGTAATTTTGGAAGCAAAAATTTTTGTTTAATGAAAAATCACGAAGCGCATTCCGCGTTCGCCATTAAGACAGAGTCCTATCACGGAAAGAATTCAGTGAAAAACCACTTAGCGCTTTCCTTCTTCCACGTTAACAATGCATTAACAAACACCACTAAACACGGAACATTTTCCCAATTCCGCGTTAAGTGCAAAAATTCAGCGTTAACAAACACGCCCTAAGTCAGGTATTCTGGAAGCAGATTGCTAATGAGCAACTCAGTATGGGTAGTAATCTTTGTGAGGCCTACCATGATTTATTTATTTTATCATCTCATATCAACTAATTTTACTAGATCATTTTAGGACTTTAGCTTTTTAAAAAATAAGTATATCCAAAGCCCAAGTGAATCACACCATAAGAAATAGTGTGAATTGATCGTCCACTGTTAAAAATTTCTTAGGTGTTACAAAAGTTCTAGATCAATTTGATATTTGTCTTTTTACTTGTATAGATGTAGTGTGACCAGGCTGGATGATAAGTAAACATCACTATGGGCCTTAGGAAGGTTTTCATGATGGAAATCATAGTACACAATCTAGCTGTTAACGTGTGGAAGAGTAAGGATCCCACTACTGCGTGAGTGTGTGGTGGTGTGTGTGCGCGTGTGTAAAAAATAAAAAATAAAAATTGCAGTACAAAATTTAACTTTTATCGTGTGGAGCTTCTCTGGCCCACCATAATTTGTGTTCGATCCATACTACCTATCAATTATTTTCAGACCATTTCAAAGCGTGAGTCCAAAAATGAGGTACATCCAATAGTAAACCTCACGGTGCACCCTTGAAGATTTCAAGGGTAATAATTCAATCCCTGCTACTTTATGTGGTGTGGTCGGATAGAGCTTTGGATGTGCCACATTTTGGCCTCTTGCTCTAGAATGATCTAGAAAAAATAATGAATGGTGTGGATCTGTAACGCCCCGACTTTTCAGGACTCGAGTATATGACTCGTTTCCTAAAAACCTGAGTGCTAACCTTAAAGGATGGTCAAATTCGAGTATACATTTTTTTTTCTTCATTTAGAGTAAGTAGATGAGCTTAAGAGTAAACAAATCAGCATAAAAGAAAATTTCATTTACATTTGAAATATACAAGAAGTTGCCCATAATGATGCTACAAACAAATGTCCCAAACTTACAATTACAAGTGAAATGATATTATATGTAACAATATATATATATATATATATATATATATATATATATATATATATATATATATATATATATATATATATATATATATATATAACAAATCTAGGACTATAAACCATGTAGCAACTCTTGACAATACAATCATGCATCTTCAACAGTGATACTCTGATCCTTATCAGCCTAAACCTGAAACTCAATTAAGCCACTTGTATTATTTGTACGGTTATATATTTGATGGATGAGTAGCTAACTTAGTGTGAATTCTCCTCAAGATTACCCACTGCCGCATTAGGAAAGCATAGTTATAAAATAAAGCATACAAAATAATACATGATGCGGGTCTTATTAGATGCATGGATGCGTGAATGCAATCATCGCCCTGGGGATGCTCATCCGTGCAGACAGTGGGCTCGTACAATAATAATAGATGCTGGTCTGTGTCATGTATGCATGATTAGCCAAACCATTATTAGTTCAGTTACAAACAGCCAATTTAAATATGCTCAAGGTCACTACGGGGGCTCGTCACCAGCGTAGGCCGACAACTAGGGCATAGGTCTCATACCACAATCCCCGTCTCATGAGACTACCATTTTAGGATGTTTAATGGAAACCCGTCGACTAGTGACCACTATATTACAGTATATGGGGCTTACCATCGTATGATTGCACAGTATAAAACATCGAACCCATAGAGAAAAAATACCAAAACAAATCTCCGTAGGGCCAATATCAAAACAAGCCACATAGGGTAAATATCAAAATAAGTCACATAGGGTAAATATTAAAACCATGTGATAAAAGACCATACTCGAAAATCACTTAGAAATAATAACTCTAGATGGTAGGTCCACATCAATGATCCATTTAGATCACTACTCAATGTTCACTCCCTAAGTGCAGGGTTGTGATGTAGTAATAAACTCGGAAACTAGGTAGAAATAGAACTAGCCTAAGATGAAATCTAAATCAAATGGAATGTAGGGAATAATTGTGAAATAATTATGTAAAACTTAAGAGAAATCAGAGATAAGAAACTAGGGATTCAGAGGATCCACTTGTAGAGATCAGGAAAATCTTATGCCTGCTTCAAGAATCATGGAAATTAAATTGAACTTCCTCTGATATAATTTTAAAAAGATGAAAGGTATATGACTTAGAATGGATTCCATCACCAGACCATGCCCATGAGACAGAGTAAATAAATGATCTAAAATTCTAACAATCATCATCATAACTGAGAAAATCATCCAACCATGCCCAGGAGATGATGGTGAACAACAGGGCTTCCTAACGTCATAAACATAAAAAAAAAAGATAGGAATATACTCAAAGCTATCGCAGACCCATTATAATTTCAGTCACAACAGACCAATAAAAACTAAAAATATTCTCATTAATAAACTAAAATCCACATCAATTCAGTATAAACAAAAAGAACAAGTGAAAGATTCCCCCATCAGACTACAAGCTTCACCTCTTAGCCCTAGCTAAGAGTTTTAGCCTAATTTAAACATGATTAGGCTAAATCTCTATTAAACAAAAAGAAGTAAGAAAAGGAAAAGGAAACAAATTTTCTACTCTCTCTTCCACGTCCAAAAAGCTTGGCTGCCCTCCAGATTCCATACCCTCCTCCACGTTTGGAACTCTTTTTATATTTGGAGTAGTTGGAGTGGTAGAAATCGGATTTGGAAAGCTATCGCAGACAGCCAAGTTCGGGGCTTCAAAAATCGCCACTTTCCTCGCTCAAATTCCAAAGAAACACCGTCTCTTAGGACTTTCTTGGGTCCTCTACATGATGGACGGTTCAGATCATTGAAAATATTGTGATTTGGGCCATGCAACTCCTCGAAAATTTCAGTTTTCACGGACGCACGCTATTCGCACGTCATCGTGCTGACATGTTCAGTGGGCCTCGCAGTGATGCTTTTGATGAAATCCACCTCGTTAATCAGATTCCTCTCAAAATTTTGGTCAGAATGGATTGATTTTTTGTCGAGTTTTGGTGCAGTTCACTGCTATTTTTCTTCCGCCGTTCATCCTGCATTCTCTAACAATTCACGTGCGTACACGTGCATGGGACCAAAAGGTGAGCTTGGTGAGGGTTGTAGCTACCCCCTTGATGCAATGGACGGTTCAGATCATCGAACCAGCTGATGAGTAGAGCCCACTAGCCAAAAATGGACGGGTAGCGTCCGTCCGCTGTCCCTGTGTAAGAAGAAGACGGGTCAGCCCATCTTTGACCGGGCTGACCGTCTGGTGCACGGCCGCTGCGTGTACACTATGTATATGCACTGTATATGTAGGGTCCACTGTGATGTTCGTGAGACATCCGCTCCGTCCATTTGATGTGTCACTCCATTTAAGGCGTTGAGAACAAAATTGAAGCATTTTCAGATACCAGGCGGGCCCCAAATCACCGAACTGTGACTCAAATCGAGTCGAGTCCAGTTGACTCGGCAGCAACCAAACCCGACTCAACTCCCTTTCCATCCTATCTTCTTCTTTCTTTCTTCTCTCATTTTCTTCCTTCTTTTACATTTGTTGGCTTCTTAGCATAGCCCGAAACAGACCCGACTCGGACCAGCACACCGGCAAGATCCCTGGCCTGACCCGGACCCAACTCAGGCCGACCTCGGCCTGGTCGAGTTGGTGCAACACGCACCACCTCTCTATTCTCTCTCCCTTTCTTCTGAAATGACCAGCAAGTCCGGAACTCCATTTGGACCCCAAACGCAAGTCAGATCGTTCACCTGAGTCAGCCAACGAGTCACAGGCTTGGTTCGAGCTGAAATGAGTTGGCAGCGGCTCAATTGCCCTGACTCGACTCAGCTCACTCTCTCTCAAGATCTTCTTCATTTT
Source organism: Magnolia sinica (assembly GCF_029962835.1). Classification (NCBI taxonomy): domain Eukaryota; kingdom Viridiplantae; phylum Streptophyta; class Magnoliopsida; order Magnoliales; family Magnoliaceae; genus Magnolia; species Magnolia sinica. The sequence goes on from NC_080573.1 coordinate 134,134,772, forward strand.
TTGCTTCTCTGGATTCTCAGCAGACCCCAAGGCTCAACCCGATTTCGCCCCGACTCGAGTTGGCAGTGAGTCGCGGTGCAGTGCATCCCAGCTCGAGCCGAACCTCCCACTTATCCCCATTCTTTCTTCTCCTTCCACCCACCTACAATCTGAGGTTGAACCAGCTTGGAATCGCAGCAACTCGGTGAGCCGAAACGGTGGTCGTGCATGGAGTTTTGGCGAGGAAGATGACTAGCCATTAATGGCGGATTCCACTACTGAGCACGTTCCTTCGAAACGAGCATGCTGGAGGGTCTGAATCATTGCTGTGAAGCTTATGGATGCCTCAAATCGAAGCTCCATGAACGTTTAGGTGGTGGTTTTGACGGAAGAAGAAAACGGCTGTTTTTCTCCTTCCGGTCACGAGGAATGGTGAGGAACCCTAATACGCTCGATCTGTAGCTATGTATGGGGTCTCTCTAACTATCCTAAACCGTAGGATCCGAAATGGGTGGCTCGGATGGTGTTGTCCTTGCAACGGCTCCAAATACCACCAGTAATATGAAACCGGTCGTGGTTTCTCTTCACCGCAGGTAGAAAACTCTAAGACAGTTTTGGATGGTCTAAAACAGGGATCTGTGATTGGAGGAGAGATCCTTACACGGATCACAACATCTGGCCGGAGAAAACGGTGGGGATAGTTTTCCACTTTTGGAACGGGTCGTGTGATGGTGTTTTTGGGCCGGATTTCAGCACACACACGTATGCATGAAATTATGTTAGGTCCACCATCCTGGATGAATTTAAGAGACCTACAACATGAACGGTTTGGATTGGCTCAATGTGGCCCATGCAGATCACAAACGATCGGTTTTAAGAGGGCTGGAAACACAACTTTGTTTGTACGCATGCCCAGTTCAGCTGGAACTGTGCACATCCTCGTGGACTTCAACGCATAAAAAGTGTTTTTTTTAGTAATACCCAAGCTCTGAAAACGATGGACGGTTCAGATTGATCATGTGGGACACGATGGTGGGCCATTGATTGAGCAAAAACGTCCGTCCGTTTGAAACGTACGCTGGCGGGAAAACAGGAGAGGTCTTTGCCTCTTTTGGCTAGGCACGGGTCAGAGGCATCGGACCGAGCCACTTGGCTCAGTGCACAGCAGGTGCACACTCTGTTGTGCACGTTCACGACCTAGAGGTGGGGTCCACTTATCTGTTTTTCCTTATCCACATCATCCATTCGTTCCTAGGAGTCCACTCAGAGCCTTTGGACAAATATCAGGTAGATCTAAAGTTTATGTGGGTCCCATAACTTAATTTGGGCCCTATTCATGGATTTAAGTTGATCTGAGGATAAAGTCATTCCGACATCGATCGTCAACGGTTAAAAGGGACCAAGGGACCACCAAACTAGAAATTTGTGGCTGGATTGTTGATCGGATGGCCTAATACACATTATACTTAATTACAATGTTTTTAATATTGTTATTATTATAATCATTACTATTAGTTTATTTTATTTTATTTTAAAGTTGTTTAGGTGGGTCTCATCTTGATCAGCACCATTTATTTATTCACTCATCCCTTATAGCGCTTTAATCAGAATTAAATTATTTTAATTTGTAAGTAAGCCACACTTGTGATCTCACGGACAACTAATGATTCACGCTAATCCAACGGTTGGATTTCTTCTAGATTTGATCACCACCAATCAAAAGGGTTTTAAGGGCCCAAGGGCTATCCATACCGTGATTATTAGCGGGATTCAAGGCTTGTAAATCTCAGTTGTGTTTACTCCCAACTTAACCTTAAAACTGGTGAACAATGGACTTGGTGATTTGGGCCTTTCAAATGATGTTCTTTTGAGATCCACGCCATCTAGGATGTTATATATTTTCAAGTAGCAGATCCAGCCAAAAGTGGGGCGGATCCAACGCTCAGGTGGGCCATACAATTGAATTTTGAGTCCTACTTGTGGATTCTCGTAAATCCGGCATTCAGATCATCTTCAGATTTGATCTTCATGGTTCCTAGTGGTCCTTAGTTGATCATAGGAAAAATTAACAATTATTATCCTAATCAGATGGTTGGATTAGGGATTAGATGTCCTATTATACATTAATAACCTTATTATCACTTATCATTTTTGTTATTATTATTATTTTGTTTCACTTCTTCCACTCCTCTATAATTTGTGGGTCCACCCTTATCAGTGTCGTTTATCCCTTCTCCTATATGGCTTTGACTAAAGATTTGGCTATTTCAGTTTGTAAGCGGGTCATAATAAATAGGCCTCAACTTACGGTTATCGACTTATTTTAAATTGATGGTTGAAATAGTGGATTTTGTACTCTATCGGTTGAGGTTCAGTGGTGGGTTGTGATTTATTAAATGATGGTTACTAATGCTAAGGTTATTATGTGTTTTCGCACCGTTATGCAAAATTTGGATTATTGGTAACACCCGAGTACGCAAAAGTACAAGGTGTTATAGGATCTAATGCACAAATTATGGTGGGGCAAAGAAATGTACCACATATTAAAAGTTATGTTGTGTGGTACTCAGTCTATTGGAGGGAGAAAATCAAACTGATGTAATTAATGACCGATAACACGGAACATAGAAAACAGTCAACTGTGAAAATTTATTTCTTGCTAAGAGTTGAATTTAGAAAGTTAGTAAGGTGATGGCATTTTGCCATGCAAGGTCAATGTTTGAAACTTCACAAGAATAGTACGAAACACCAATTGTTCACATGTGGCTCTGGGTAATAGGGCACCTTGGGTGCATTTGGTACACTTTCAATTAGCCTTCAAGTTTTACCAATGTGATCCAGACTCGATTGTAGCCGTACGTGTTGCAAACCATGGTCTGATTAGGGATTTGGATGGTACGAAATGGTTCCTAAGTTGATTTGTTGAGCTCTCCATTGACATTGCACCTAAGTGGCCGTCGATCGTGCCTGCACGGCAGATCAAAATGTGCATTGAATGGTCAAAGACTGTCATGAACTAGCATGTGCAAGGCCTCTTACTTATATAAGTCAGGTCCAGATGTAGGTTTTGCCATCAATACCAATACAGCTCTCCGTGAAATTGTATTTTCTAAAATTCTATGTTTTTTCGTGCCATTTTTTTCTTTTTTTTGGGAGTATTCTATCTATGTATAATCAACTCCAAAAACATAATACAATATGCTCTTTTTGTTGGGTTTGTTTCAAGAGTGACGTGGATTGATCACCTACATTGATTGTTGCAAATTAATTAAGAGAAACTAGCCTTCATTGTATATTGGCAACAGATTGCTGGTAACCTTCACAAGCTGTCTCGATGCAATTCATAGTGGAGACAAATACCGTCTTAAAGAAAATAATTCTGTAACATGACTTGAGCCATTTTCCTTTTGGTTTAGTTTACAATTGGTTTATTCTCCTAATAGAGCTTTTCTGAATTTGAATATGTCATTTGAAATGCATTTGGCTTTCTTAAAATTGAATTGCTGAATTCTTTCATGATGTTTGAATGCAGCTGCCCATGGACAAATGCCACCATAAATATAAGGCATACTTGGCATCAATATGCAATCCAATCCATTCACCTGATGTGCCTTGTCAAGATGAATTTTTTTTAAAATAAAAATAAAAATCACTTAATTTCAAAATTTAATTGGGCCACACCATGTGAATATAGGAGTTTAAAGTATACTTTTAATAGGGTGGCTCGCCTAAAGTGTTGAATCCACCGGTGTTTTGAGATAAGGGCAAAAAAGGTGGTGTACCTAATGGATGGTGTTGATTTCATGCAGGTTAATGCTAGTAAGCCTTTTTCTAAGTGCCAGCCCTAACAGAGGCCACAGGTTATAACTCATTCTTTTAATTAGACTCTTATCTGATACATATGACTAGTTCAAAACAACTCAGATTCAATCCTACCCGATTTGATTGGATACCAAGGCTCTCCAGTCAGTCTCCAACCCAGTCAACATCAACCTATCCATTCATCAAGAGAGCTACAGAATAGGAAATATAAAGTAACACTGGCGCGTTATCCAATAATAACACTGCCTATTACAGAGAGAACCGGTCATCCCAGACGAAGCATCATCCTAAGATACTTTTCATTATTTAGACATATATAAGAGACCGGTACGTGGATCCTTGCTACTTCTCAATGCCTGGGCTCGCGCAAATCTCACATTGGTCCTTGATTACCGTACATATGCATATGGGGGGTATGGACTTGGTGCAAAGGCAATCATTCTTGCATTCCGTGGGGCAGTAGTTCTTCACATAGGTGCATACATATCGCGGTGGCCAGATTAAAAGGGCGAGGCACCTGTTACAACATGGTTCATCTTCTCCGCCATGTACTGAAAAAGCATTAGTAATGTGAACGGTTATTATTTTAATATTATCATCATTACCACTAACCATCATATCTTCTGTGTGGATTTGAGGAAGTAAATATGGGTTTTGGGAATTCATCACATGCTTTCCAACTCATTAGTAACTAGCACGTGTTGGAGCTGTGTTGGGCCCACCAGGAGGCGGGACTGCCATCCAGCCTGAGCCCCACCGTGTTAGGCTTAAATATCAAATTACAACTCAGGTGATAACACCGAAGGTACCAATGTGGGAAGTTGGGAGGGTGACGTCCACTGTAGAAACTTCAAGATGAAATGTGGGCTCTACCGTGTTGTTTATTTGCCATCCAACCCCTTCATCTGATGTGCCACAACAGGATGAAGGGACATGACTTAACCTCAGACCATTCTGAAATTCAGGTGGGCCAAACCACCTAAATATATTGTTTTTACGAGTGATTCTATATTTCTCCCTGTGGTGTATCCCAACTGAGCTTTTGGATCAGGTTAACTGTTGGATGTACGGTGAACTTGAGGAGACGAACAAGATGCATGGTTTGGATTCTTAGATAGCTTGAAAGCATCTCATCATTCTGGTTGATCTACTCATGGCATGGTCAAAGCACTCCGTGACTCCATTCAGCTGGTTTGAACCCAGGTGAAGTCAGGAACCACTGGAATCATAGATGAACCGGCCCAACATAGCCGGAAACTTATTGGCTGCAGCACCCACCACCGGGATATTCGACCCAACTTTAGTAGGAAGCAGTTTGCTTGGTGGCGTGACTCTATAGTCACCATGATATATTTGTTAGATCCATGCCATCCATCCATTTTGCCTGCTCATTTTAGGGCATAAGCCCAAAAGTGAGGTAGATACAAGGCTAAAGTGGACCACACCACAGAAAAAAGTAAGGATAATGACAAGATATTTTAGACGGACACCTATGTATAGGATCCCCGGCCCAAGAATCAGTAATTAGGTAGCTTCAGATCGTCCACAGTGTACAAAACAAATGGATGGCTAGAAAGGTTGGCCAATGGTCCAGATATAATGATCATGTGGACACCACCTCATGAACAAGCTTGTCTGCCTTCTGAGCCAGAAAACCTACGTAATGGGCCCACTTAACGGATGGCACGCATTGGTGTCAAGGTTCTTACGTGTTGGAGGATCCGATCAATACATCTCAATGTAGTGGTAAGGAGCCCAGGCCACTGTTGACTCGCTGGGCATAACAGAAAAAAATAAAAATAAAAATGAAGGGGCTGAACCAAAAGACATAAGACGGTTAGGCAGTTCAATCCACCAATGGGAATAGCCGGATCTGATGGACCCAGCGTTCCTACATGCTTGACACGTGTTTGGTGAGGATGAAAGCACTATATTACCTCCAGCAGTAAGTGGAGTGAATAAGTCCACGCGAGCGTGAAGCTGCAGGAAAGAGGTGGCAAGGAGAGCCACTATCAACATAACGCTCAAACCTTTCTTCTCCATTCCCATCTCCCTTCGCTGAAACTTTTCTCTCTCTTGTAGCTCCGACTTCTTTCCCTGCCTTTCATCTCCCATTTATACACCACGGAACAGTCAATTGGACCAATTGAATAATAACACGTGTATTCCCTCTTTTTTCTTTTTCTTTTTCTAACCTTATTTTTAGGCAATCACGTGCCACCTCTATCCTATGCTGAAGAGGCATTGAATAAGAAGCGCAGGCGCAAGTGGGAAGATAATTATCACGTGGAAAGTATGTATGAGATTTCATTGGTTACTGAGCAGGACACGCAAGCACGGTGATAATATCGCTATTACATTTTATTTAGGCATCTTCACAAGGATCACAAGGAATCTTAGGGGCGTTTGGCTCACTAGGGGGCGTTTGGCTCACGTTGTTATATGAAATTTGGACCGATGGAATTGCATTTGGTACCATACAAATTTCACCCTGTATTTGAGAGGATCGGAAAGGCTGTAATTAGGTCAGATGACTTTCCATTTGATTCCTATTGAATTAGGATGCCTCCACCCTAAATGTTTAAATTTTTTTATAGATGTGAGCAAGTTCTATAAGTCCATGCATGATGATGTATGGATTATTTCCACAATGTCCACCTATCCTTTGCAGAAACCCTTATCTCTCTTATCACCTTGAACTTTTTCCCAGCCCTTCATCTCCCATTTATACATGATGGAACAATCAATGAGACCAATTAAAAAGTAACACGTAGGCAACCACATGCCACTTTTATCCCACGCTCAAGAGGCAGTGGATAAGGACTGATTGCATGTCTAGAAATACCATGGTATCATGGCCATCCAATCCCATGTTTGGAATAAAATTCTTGCTATAGGGAAAACACTGGGTGAACCAAAATCTTGTTAGGTGGCCATGGAATTGTAATCAACGACAGTCACTTGTACACATATATAACTAGAATGTCACGTGTAAATGGTGTATATGGATGGACGGCATGGATAAACATATGTAGGAATGTGGGGCCCACATGTATAGTGGATTTCAAAATTCACAAAAACCCCACATAGGACCAATTGCAATTCCATGGGATCAAATGCAATTCCATCCCACCTAATCCCAACCTTTTCCATCCTACCAGGATGATGGATGGAATTGCACGGGACCAAATGCAATTAATTTTATCCCACCTAATCCCATATAATACCACGTGCCAAACACCCCCTTAGATGATGATATTTTTGCATGTAAGCGCCAAACTTCACCAGAATAGTGTGTAACACCATCCAAGCACACACGATGTGAGCAATAGGGCTGCTTGAGTGCCTTCGGTGCACTTTTTACCTACGCATCTTCACAAGAATCATAAGAAGCCTTTAAAGTTTTCTGAATGTGATCCAAAACCAAGTAGAGCCATGTTGCAAACTATGGGTCTGACTAAGGATTTGGGTCGTGCAAAATGGTTGCTAAGTTGATTGATTGATATGGTATGCTAACATTGTGCCCAAACGGCGGTCGATCAAACCTATATTGCAGATCAAAATTAAGATGATTTTTGAGTGAATTAACAGTTACATTGATCTGTAAGAACTCTATAAGGTGGGCCTTATTGATCAACGGTCTAGATTGTCCAGATAGTTGGACTGTGTGATTAGGTAAACCAATGGACCCCACTTTAGTGTGATTCACGCAGAGTATCTGCGTATGAATGCATAAGGGTTGGAGTGCTATAGCTTGATACGCAGAGCTATTTGAGTTTGCACTGGGATAAGACAGTGTGGAGCCGTGAGAGAGAGTTGTGATGGGTTTTAAACTCTCATCCCCACATAATCTATATAAGGTAGCTAGGTCCCCGATCCTACACCATCGTAGAAAGATAAATCCCATCTACTGTTCTGCAAATGAGTGTGAAGGAGAGGAAGATCTTAGCATTATTTTTCTAGTATTCTGCTTCTTTGTCTATGGCATCTTAGTTAGGTAAGCCATCTAAACCCTAGATCTCTATGTCCTATGCACAGCAAGATCGCTGGGACTTTCACATTAAGCTAAAATAACAGTTGGTATCAGAGCCATTATGCATATGTATGGATGATCGAATTCATCTATTACAGATTCAGATTCAAATTAGGTTTTTCGAATTCGAAACCCATATTGGAAAGTAGGGTTTTCCAATTCGAAACCCATATTAGAAATTAAAGTTTTTCGAATTCGAAACCCATATTGGTAATTAGGTTTTTTTTTCAATTCGAAGCCCGTATTAATAATTAGGGATTTTCGAATCCCAAGTCCAAAATTAGGGATTTCAAAACCCAAATACAGAATTGGGGATTTTAGTTCAACCCCAAATCCAGTTAAAATTAGGGATTTCGAATCCCTGTATCCAGAAGTCAATTAGGGAATTCGAAATCGAATCCCATATCAATGTCTAGGGATTTCGAAACCTGAATCCCTAATTGGGAATTTCAAATTCTATTTCCCATATTCAGATTTGGATTTTTTGGATTTCGAATCTCGGATCAGCAATTTGGGGATTTTCGATTCGAATCCCATATCAGAAGTCAAGGATTTCTGTTTCGAATCCCAAATCCAGCATCCATCAGGGATTTTACAACCCCAAAATTAGATCATGTTAGGGATTTTAATCTCCAATCTCAGTATTAGGGACTGTGATTCCCAAATTACTATAGGGATTTCAGATCTTACATCTCGAAATTTAGTCACGGATTAGGGATTTTGAAATACCTAAATCACAAGTTAAGATTTCGAACCTACTTCCTCTGTTGCCGCCTATGTTGACTGTGATAGAGGAAAACAGTAGATTGATCTTCAGCCACACCACTCTCTTCTCGATCTTCCCTCTCTTCCATTATTCGGTGTCCTTCTAGAGATTCCGGTGAATATGCCACTCGTTATCCAGCCCATCTGCAAGTAGCCTATCGCCGAAAACTATGGGGATATTGTCCAACATCTTCTCACTTCCAACGTCCGATCGCTGGCCCAGAGAGAGAGAGAGAGAGAGAGAGAGAGAGAGAGAGAGAGAGAGCATTGCCTTAACCCTCTGCAGCTCATCGTCGTTGGAATGAAATTAGGGATTTCTTCCCCTTTTTTCGGACTAAAGAGGTTATATATGGAATCGGGTCAGCAGACCTGACTGTTGGCTTGCAGGTCCGAATTTAGGACCTGCTAACGTTTACTTGTTTGTGTTGATGGGCCCTTGCCTATTATTTGGGCCCATTGACCATATTTTGGGCCATTGGATTTTATTCCATATTTGAGCAATGATCTGAACCGTCTGTTTATTCAATCAAAGCATATAACCTAACTCATTTACCAAGAAGATGATCTAATAAGTATTAAGAATTTTGGATTGAGGTATCCATCTCATGGACACCTACGCATGCATCTATCCATCCAAATTTCCATGCTGACCATCTATCATGTGAATGTCGATAGTTAAAACTGTTATGCTCACTGAACATGTCCAAATTATACAGAGTCTTGAGTCGGCATTATTAAGAGTCCATTATCCATCTTTTAAGAGTTGATATAGACCTTTTAAGAATAAGGAAAAGTGGAACATAATCATCTGTTACACTTTAAAAGTTTCTAATTTTCTAAGGGTTAATACCAACCACTTTGTGAGCCGTATTAGACTAATTTAGATATAATCCATTGAGAGGCAAGATTATAACTGCAATCCTGAGTCTAAATTCATGGAATTGGATCTGGTTGTGTTAGCCACCATAGTGACCTCAATCAGTGAAAATTTTCACGAATTCAAACTTGTGAATTTTGAGATTTAGAGGATTGCATACAGTTGCGTTCGGTTTCCATGCAGATTGTGACGAAAACACAAATGATCATTTTTTAGCAGAGATATGAATGGGTGGAGTAAATGGCGCCATTAATGTAAAGCTGAAAGACTCATTTTACCCACAGGTATCGAGTGTCTCATATTTACATATTTAGCATTGCTTAGCTTCATGTTTAGCAGGATCACTGACATATTATCATTACCTCCCACAAGAGGAATGATGATGATGTAACAGATCCTCACCAGGATATGATGGTTGGGCCCATCTTCATCTTGGATGATTCAGTTGATACCTCCCTCAGCAATTGAATTGATTATCTTTGCCTGATATTTGTTTATATTCATGAATTGCTTTATGAAATAATGAACTAATGTGAGTATATATATCTCTTCCATTTCAGTCTCAATTCCAACTAGTACGCACCACATCTCTACCCTAAATGGATCTAATTATACTTATTGGAAGGAATCCATTGAAGTTGTCTTGGGTTGCCTGCGATTATACCTTGCCCTGATAACACCAGAACCACCAAAACCATCTCATGATGCCCCTGAATCAAACATTAATCGTTACGAGGCATGGTTTAGATCAAATGATATGTGCCTAAAAGTCATAAAGTACTCGATTTCTGAGTCTATGAAAGGTGTCATGCCTAAAGTAGATAATGTCAAAGCTTTCCTAACTGAAATGGGAAAACGATTTAAGAAATCTGATAAAACTAAAGTGAGTATTCTTTTGAATAAATCAACTCGCTCATCCTACGACGGAGAAGGAAATATCCATGAATACATTATAGAGCAGATCGAAGTTGTATCTAAGATCCGCTCTCTAGGCCTTGTACTTACTGATGACCAACTGATTCACTTAATCATGAACAACCCATCTCCTCAATACGGTACATTCTTGGTGAACTAGAACACTCTAAAGGACATGTAGATATTAGACGAACTGATCTCTCAATGCGTTCAAGAGGAGGATAGGATTCGGCAGTTGGGCAAAGTACAAAATATTAATATGGTGACCTCAGGACATGGGTGTAAAGGGAAAAGGAAAAGAAACCAAGGTTCTAATAATGGATCCTCTGGTCCTCCATCAGGAAACCATGAGAATCAATCAAGAAATGGATCGAACCGCAAACGAGCTAAAGGCAATAATTGTTTCTTTTGTAAAAAGGTGGGTCATCTAGAGAAATACTGCAAAAAGTATAAGAAATGGCTCATAAAAAAAAGGTAATAACTCTGTTCTTGTCTGTTTTGAATCTAATATGACCGATGTGTCGGTGGATTCCTGGTGGATGGATTTGGGAACTACTATTCACATATGCACTTCTATGCAGGAATTACTACAGGTCAGGCCACCAACTGATGCAGAGCGCTCAGTATACATAGGCAATGGTGTCAAGGTAGACGTGGAGGCAATTGGAGTCTATAGGCTTAAGTTAGAGTCTGGTTATTTTTTGGATTTAATAGATACATTTTGTGTGCCTTCTATAAGGCATAATTTAATTTCTATTTCTCGTTTGAATAAGTTGAGATATTCATTTCAATTTGAGAATAAAAGTTTTAGTATTTATTTTAATTCGATTAAAGTTGAAACTGGCTTTATGGTGAACAACTTATACCAGTTAGACTTGATTGCCTCACACGTCTATAATGTTAATGCCCTACATGGAAATAAAGTAGGATCCAAGCGAAGGCTAAACTATGAGAATTCCTCCATGTTGTGGCATAGGCGACTATGTCATATATCTCGTAAGAGATTGGACAGGCTTATGCGAGAAGGAATTCTCCATTCTCTAGACTTCTCCGATTATAAAGTGTGCATTGATTGCATAAAAGGAAAATAGACCAGAACTAGAAAGAAATGTGCAACAAAGAGTGTAGGTCTCTTAGAGGTGATACATATGGACATTTGTAGACCATTCCCTACGGCTTCATGGAGTGGACACAAATATTTTATTACCTTTATAGATGACTACTCTCGTTTTGGGTACCTCTACCTTATCAGTGAGAAATCAGATGCCCTGAATGCTTTTAAAATCTATAAGGCCGATGTTGAAAATCAACTCGATAAAAGGATTAAAGTTCTCAGATCTGACCATGGTAGTGAATACTAAGCAGATATGACGAATCAGAACGCAATCCAGGGTCATTCGTTAGATACCTACATGATTGTGGCACTGTCGCCCAGTACACTATGCCTAGTACTCCAAAGCAGAATGGTGTGGCTGAAAGGCGCAATCGCACCCTTGTGGATATGGTGCGAAGCATGGTTAGCTATTCGACATTGCCAGAATCTCTGTGGGGTGATGCGATCAAAACCGCAGTTCATATTCTTAACAGGGTCCCCAGCAAGACAATAAGCAAAACCCCTTTTGAGCTATGAAATGGGAGAAAACCAAGTCTCCGATATCTACACGTTTGGGGATGTCCTGCTGAGGCCAAAATTTACAACCCGCATGAAAGGAAGCTCAATCATAGAACCATAAACTGTTTCTTTATTGGATATCCAGAAAGATCAAAAGGTTTTCGATTCTACTACCCTTCCTACTCTATCAGGATTGTTGAGACTGGGAATGCCAGATTCATTGAGGACACTGAAAACAGTGAGAGCACGAACAGAAGAAACTTTGTATTTGAGGAAGAAATGACTGTGACTCCGGTCATAGTCACTCAAGATCACGTGGATATAAATGCTACAGTCGACCCTGTAATCACTGTAGAAGACCACGATGAGCCTCAAATACAACCCATTTGTGAGGAAAACGGAAATCGCACCCTAGAGGCTGAACCATTAAGAAGACTCGAAAGAGAGAGAAGACCTGTAAATTGAGACGATTACATCGTATACTTACAAGAGCACGACTTTGACATAGGGGTGGAAAAGGATCTTAAATCCTTTACACAAGTCAAATAAGGTGCTGATCCTTCTCGTTGGTTTGATGTCATGAAAGATGAGTTAAAATCCATGAGGGATAATAAAGTATGGGATCTTGTTGAGTTATCCACTGGAATAAAGCCGATTGGTTGTAAATGGATATTTAAAACTAAGCGAGACTCCAAGGGTAATGTCGAAAGATATAAAGTAAGACTTGTTGCCAAGGGTTTTAACCAGCGTGAGGGCATTGACTTTAAAGAGACTTTCTCACCAGTATCTAAGAAAGACTTATTCAGGATTATAATGGCTCTTGTAGCTCATATGGACTTAGAGTTATATCGGATGGATGTAAAGACAACATTTCTCAATGGGGATCTGAATGAGAATGTATACATGTTACAACCCGAAGGTTTTGTAGCTAATGACTTAGAACAATTGGTTTGCAAACTAAAGAAATCCATCTATGGGTTGAAACAGGCATCGCGACAGTGGTACCTAAAGTTTCATGAAGTAATTTCCTCATATGGTTTTGTAGAAAACACTGCAGATGAATGTATCTACATTAAAATCAGTGGGAGTAAGTTCGTTATGATGATTTTGTATGTTGACGATATTCTGTTGGCTAGCAGTGATGTTGAGCGATACCAAGAAATTCTTATCTCAAATATTTGAAATGAAGGATCTTGGTGACGCCTCTTATGTCATCGACATTGAGATTCGCTATGACAGATCACATGGACTGCTCAGCCTGTCATAAATGGCCTATATTATTATGGTACTCGAAAGATATGACATGCAAAATTGTGCTTCCGAACAGTCGCCCATTGTGAAAGGTGACAAATTTAGCCTATTCCAGTGTCTAAAGAATGATTTGGAAAATAATCGAATGAAGGAATTTTCGTACACATCAATAGTAAGGAGCATCATGTATACTCAAGTCTGTACGCTACCGGATATTGCTTTTGTTGTTGGAATGTTAGAAAGATACCTATCTAATCTAGGAATGCAACATTGGATAGCTGCAAAGAAAGTGTTACGATATCTACAGAGAACGAAGGACTTCAGACTCACATACAGAAGATCTAATCAATTGGAATTGATTGGATATTCAGACGCAGATTTTACAGGCTGCGTTGACACTAAAAAGTCTACCTCAGGATACATCTTCATGATGGTTGGAGAAGTTGTGTCTTGAAAAAGCGTGAAACAGTCTACCACAACCTCATCCACCATGGGAGCTGAATTCATTGCCTGTCACGAGACATCTAATCAGGCATTATGGTTATAGAGTTTCTTCTCAGGTTTGCGGGTACTGGAGCATATCTCGAAACCATTGAGAATATTTTGCGACAATTCAGCTGTAATTTCCTTCTCTAGTAACAACAAGCATTCATCAAGGTCGAGGCATATCGACATAAATATCTTGTTGTAAAGAAAATAGTTCAGAATCATCAAGTGTCCATGGAGTTCATCGGCACTAAGCAGATGATTGCAGATCCGCTCACTAAAGGGCTCCCTATCACGTCATTTCAGGAGCATGTGACATCCATAAGAGTCATTGATCCTACAGATATTTTCAGTTAATGGGAGTTGAGCGTACTTTGATTTTCACAGACATTTAGAGATCTCATTATATACAGTTTTTATGATTTTGATATAAAGTTTTATTTATGTTTCTCGCTTAGTATGCGCAATCTAATTTGAGTAAGTAGAACTTTAGTCATGTCTCGTTGGAGACATTTTGAAAGCTTCAGGACCTCTTAAGAATAGGCACACATCATCACACTAAGTATGTAATCCTTATACCACACCTCCTAGTTTCAGATCTATGTCATCAAAATTGTTGGTATTTGTGACAACGTTTAGCCTTACTTCGCCTAGATTAAATGTTGTGATGACTACCGCGATTCGATACTGACAGTCTTGATGGACTAGATTGAATAACATTACCCGTATTATCCAACAGTTGCATTAGTCAATCATTTGGATGTTTTCTTAAAATCAAAATTAATTTTTCAAAAGAATTTTTACAGATAAACCATTGGCATTGTTCAATATGGCCAAGTGGGAGAATGTAAGAACTCTATAAGGTGAGCTGTTGAGGGTCAAATATTGCATATCAGACCCATTTATTGTATGGATTTACAAGCATGACACCGTTTAATAGCCTAATTTAATTGTATTTGTGATGCAGGGCGTCTTCATGAGCTTGGACTGGGAAAGGACACTAAAAAGCATGGATTTACCGATCTGATGACACTAAAGCATGGGACGGACCCCAAGGGACCAAGATCATCGAATTTACACACCGGAGATCCGTGAAAATCAAGTAACTGAAGTTCAAGTAGCCCAAAATTGGTTCATAATGAAAGATCATAGGGTTCCCACTATCCGTTCAGGTCAAAACTCTATACAGGGCCTAAGGACTCTAAATGAACCGTACATGTCGAAATTCATCCGTCGGATCATCGCGGGAGCAGCCCAACGGACAGATCAGCTACCAAAATAATGATATGGGGCCCACCTGACATCTTGATATGCTTCACTTTTGGTCTCACCCCTTTAATAGAAGTACTAAAGATGATGGACGGATTGGATGTTACATATACATCACGATGGACCCCACAGGGCCAGTGCGTGTACACCATGTACACGGCACTGGCCGTGCACCGAACCACGCTACACGGGTCAGCAGCGCTGACCCGCATCTCCTCTTCAAATACGGCGGTGGCCGTTTCATGCGGCAAGACGGACGGACCGTTTTGCGGATGGTAGTGGGCCCCACAGCGTAAATTTTCGGATGATCCAAGCCAGCCATCTTGTAGAGGGCCATGATTTCTTCAAACCCATGCTAAAATTTTGGACCCATGCAAGCACACGTGCACGATACAGAGGCCATAAGTGGACTGCCCTGCAACGTTCAAATTGATGTTTGGAAGATTTCTTCTCTGATTCCGCGTCAATGGACGTTCAAAACTACCCATTCTTGACCGAAATTTCGTCCTGAATCCAATGGACGGGGTGGATTTCTTCAAAAACACCTCTGTGGGGCCCACCGAACACGTCAGCGCCTCTGCGTACGCCTTACGCGCGTCCGGGAAATCCAGAGATTCGGGGGAGTTGTGGGCCACAATCATCAATCTTCTCGATGATCTGAACCGTCTAAATGATAGAGAGGGAAGATGCATCCACTTCCACGCTGGCAGAGTTGATCAAAACTCATCTAATCAAGTTGCCTGAGAAGCTAAATACGAAAGCTGATTCCTTCGTGAAAGGAGTCACTAAGAGCTACATGTAGGTTGTTCTTTTCCTCAATTACGATGAAAAGGAAGAAAAGAAAGGGAGGAGAAAAAAACGAGAGGACGGGAAGAAAAAAAGTGAGTGGGGGCTGTTGGGAACGTGGGTTGGAGAGAGAGCAGCGGCTGTTTTTGCTAAGGCTGCTGGAAGAAGGTGGCTGCCGAACGTGGAGCTGGGAAGGCTGAGAGGACAGCAGGAAGAAAGAGAAACGTGAAGGAGGGAGCGCTTGGAGCATTCAAGGTGGGGTGCCGCAGGGACATGATCTGGATACGGGAAGACAAGGAGAAGAGAGAGAAGTTTTTTTTCTTCCTTTACTTTACTTCCTTGCTTTGTTTTTTTTTCCTTCTTCTTCTTCTTCTTCTTCTCCTTCTTCTTCTTTTTCTTTTAATTAGAATTTAGCCCGCATCATGACGGGCTAAACCTCTTAGCTAGGGCTAAGAGGTGAAGCTTGTAGTGAGATGGGAGACTCTGATTGCTGGGTTAACTATTTAATCGTGAATTGAACTTGATTATGGTTTAATTGTTAAGGGAATGTTTGTAGTTTTTAATGGTCTATTGTGACTGAAATTACAATGGGTCTGTGATAGCTTTGAGCATGTTCCTTTTCTCCTTTTCATGTTTATGAAGTCAGGAAGCCCTATTGTTCACCATCGTCTCATGGGCATGGTCGGATGACGGTACTCTGCCTAACTTTCATGGCATGTTGATTGATCGGTAATTAGATTAATTCTGTTGTTTGCTTTGTCTCCTGGGCAAGGTTTGGTGATGGAATCCATTCTAATTCATACACCTTTCATCTCTTAAAAACCAGATCAAGTAAGTTCAGTTTGATTTCCATGATTCCTGATGCAGGAAAAAGATCTCCCTGATCTCTACGAGTGGATCCTCTGAATCCTTAGTTTTCCTTCCTTTGAATTACTTAAAGTCTTAGATAATTCTTCCACAATTATTCTATTTGGTTTAGATCACATCTTAGTCTAGTTCTAGTTCTACTTGGTTTCAGATAACGTACAGGTATCAGTCCCTGTGGATTCGACCTCGGTCTTACCGAGTTTATTACTACATCACAACCCTATACTTGGGGAGTGAACAAGTTTTTGGCGCCGTTGCCGGGGACTGACGGTTACGATTTTCTGAAATTAATTGGTTTTAAGATTAGTTTAAGATTAGGATTTTACTGACCTTAGTTTTATTTATTTATTTATTTATTTCTATTTGAGTTCAAAACTAACTTGTTTCCTATTTTGTAGGATCTGGACATAAGTTTCTCAATTGGTAATTCCTTCCTAATCTCTCTACTTTTTCATATTTTTAGAATTAGGGTTTAAATTTTAGAAATTTTCTAATTCTAGCACTTTTAGAATCTAATTTATTTTCCTAATTTATTTTTAGAATATTTTTTTTTAGGAACTAACCTTCTTATTTTGTAGGCCTTTAAGATAGAAATTTCTAATTTGGTAAGCTCTTTCCCTACTCCCTATCTTTCAGTTCTCTTTTAATAATCTACTTTTTAGTTTAGATCTTTCCTAATTTATTTTAGAAATCTCCACTTTCTTTTAAAAAGTCCTTCTTTTAGAAATTGATTTACTGTTATTTTTCTTTTTAGAATCTAACTTATTTTTGTGTTATTTTGCAGGTCCTTAACTTAGGGGCATCAATTTGGTAATTTCTTTCCAACTCCCTCTCTCTTTTTTCTTTTTAGATTTCCTTTTCCTTTCTTAGGATTAGACTTTGAATTTGATTGAGGGCTGCGAGTGTTTCATGCCCAAGTGGGCCCGTGACAACACTCGACGTCTCTTGACTGAAGGAGGATTAGTTGAGGGGTTGACTATCCATCGCAGGATTAGACACCGCTCGAAATCCCCTGAGTTAACTGAAGTTATGGCTGAAGACCAACCTCCTCTACTCCCACCCAGGGTGGAGGATACCCAAGATGAGAATGAGGTGCAACAGGCACCCCCGCCTCGTACTTTACGAGATTTTCTACAACCGGCGGGAGTGAGTACGCCCTCATGCATGATTTTTCCTGAAAACACAGGACAAATGGACATCAAGCCAGGAGTTATCCAACTCCTTCCCAAATTCCATGGACTTGAATCTGAAAGTCCATATTTACATTTGAAAGAGTTCGATGAAATAATAGCTACATTATGTTTTCCTAATGTATCTGAAGATACAATTAGGCTGAAACTCTTTCCTTTTTCCTTAAAAGAGAAAGCTAAGACGTGGTTACATTCACTGCGTCCTAGATCCATTGGCACATGGAACGACATGCAGAGGGAATTCATAAAAAAATTCTTCCCACATCATAAAACGATTACCCTCAGAAAAGCAATCATGAACTTTGCCCAAAAGGAAGATGAAACATTCTTTCAATGTTGGGAAAGGTTCAAAGATTTGGTCAGTTCATGCCCACAACACGGATTTGAAACGTGGCGCATTACAAATTTTTTCTATGATGGACTGACATCTTCCATGCGCCAAATGGTCGAGACAATGTGTAATGGAGAGTTCATTCATAAAGATGTTGACGAGGTATGGGACTACCTCGATAGTTTGTGAAAAACACAATCTTGGGACTATTACCCAAAGTCGAACACCACGTCTAGGCCGACTCAATTAAAGGAGAAAGGTGGATTATATCTCTTGAAAGAAGAGGATGATCTCAAGTGTAAGGTGACTACGCTCATAAGGAAAGTTGAGGCCATGGAAGGAAAGAAGGATAAGGTCAATGAAATTGTTTGCGGCATCTGTGATTGCAACATTCACACAACTGAAAACTGTCCTACAATACCTGCCTTTCGAGGAGTGTTGAATGAACAAGCCAATGCCGTAAATAATTATCAAAGACCTTTTACTGGACCTAACTCTAACACATACAATCCTTGCTGGAAAAATCATCCAAACTTCAGTTGGAGAAATGGACAAACGGCAACTCCTCCAGGTTTCTTCAATCAAAATCCAAATCAAGTGAAACCTCAAGAGGAACCGGTTTAAAATCCCATACAAGAGCTGGCTCAGGCAATGCGGGGAATTACAGATTTTATGCAAAAGATAGATTCTCGTATGACGGTTATAGAAAAGGGGATGCTTCCTGCACAACCTCTCCCCAATCCTAAACCGCAGTACGAGAATAATGATCCCAGCTCTTCAAATCAGATGGAACATGCTAAATCCATCACCACTCTTAGGAGTGGGAAGATCATTGATAAAACTCTTCCGGTTAGGCCCGAAAAGCCTCAAGAACCAAAAGAGGACAACAATGATGGATCCAGTGATGCCCCACAAAAAGTAGAACCAGAACTTTTAGAGAAGCCAGTTGCTCCATTCCCCCAACGGTTGGTTTCACCAAAACCTCTCTCTAACTCTCAGGATATCCTAGAGGTGTTGAAACAGGTGAAAGTCAACATTCCTCTGCTTGATGTCGTTAAACAGATACCTTCATATGCCAAATTCCTAAAAGACTTATGCACGACCAAGCGACGGAAAATTATTCAAAAGAAAATCTTCTTGACTGAGAAAGTGAGTGCCATCCTGAAGCAAGACGTGCCGCAGAAATTCAAGGATCCCGGTAGCCCAACCATATCATGTGTAATCGGGAACCATCGAATTGATCACGCACTTCTTGACTTAGGAGCGAGCGTCAATTTGATTCCCTACTCGGTATACAAACAGTTAGGTTTGGGGGAATTAAAACCCACCCTAACCACACTACAACTTGCTGATCGCTCTGTTCGTGTACCAAGAGGGATAATTGAGGATGTGTTGGTCCAAGTTGATAGATTTTACTACCCTGTAGACTTTATCATCCTGGACACTGAACCCATCAATAACATGAGCACTCAGATTCCTGTCATTCTTGGTCGCCCATTCCTTGCCACATCAAATGCAATTATCAATTGCAGGAATGGTATCATGACTATGTCTTTTGGAAATTTGACATTGGAGTCAAACATTTTTTTCAATAACGGCAGCAACTCAGAGGATGATGACGATTTCCACGACATTAACATGATTGACTCTTTCGTGGAAGATACGACACCTCTGACCTTATCCTCCGACCATCTAGAGACGTGCCTGGCCCACTCCCATGATTTTGATGATGACATGATTAGGGAGACGTGCGCCTTGCTTGATACTGCACCGGTACTTGAAGTTAACCGATGGAGGCCACAATTTGAAGAATTACCACAAACTGATGTAGTGCCTCTACCGTCTAACCTCAAGCCGCCGAAGCTTGACCTAAAACCTTTACCCTCTGATTTGAAATATGCATATTTGGGTCAAGATGAGACATACCCGGTGGTGATCTCTGCCCACCTGGAGAAAGAACAGGAGAGTATGCTTATATCTACTCTCATTGAGCATAAAGGAGCCCTAGGATGGACGATAGCGGACCTCAAGGGAATCGATCCCTCGATTTGTACTCACCGCATATATCTTGAGGATAATGCAAAAACCGCTCGGCAACCACAACGTAGACTAAATCCCAACATGAAGAAAGTGGTTAAGGCCGAAGTTCTTAAACTATTGGATGTGGGTATTATATACCCTATATCTGATAGTCAATGGGTGAGTCCAACTCAAGTGGTTCCTAAGAAGTCCGGAATCACCATCGTAGCCAATGCTAATAATGAACTCGTGCCAACTAGAGTCACTACTGGTTGGAGAATGTGCATTGACTACAGGAAGTTGAATACCGTCACGAGGAAAGACCACTTCCCTTTACCATTCATTGATCAGATCCTGGAAAGGTTAGCTGGTCATTCCTATTACAGTTTCCTTGACGGGTATTCGGGCTACAACCAGATAGAGATAGCCCCTGAAGACCAGGAAAAGACCACATTTACATGTCCCTACGGCACCTTTGCCTATCGAAGGATGCCCTTCGGACTATGTAATGCCCCTGCTACCTTTCAGCGATGTATGCTTAGTATCTTTTCTGATATGGTAGGGCAATATCTAGAGGTCTTCATGGACGACTTCTCTGTTTATGGTCCATCTTTCAGCAAGTGCTTGGAAAGTCTTAAATGTGTGCTGAAAAGATGTGAAGAGAAGAACTTGGTACTCAATTGGGAGAAGTGTCATTTCATGGTTCAGAAGGGAATTGTCCTTGGGCATATCATCTCGTCCAAAGGAATCGAGGTAGATAAGGCAAAAATAGATCTTATCTCTAACCTACCTCCACCCAAGAACATCAGAGACGTGCGATCCTTTTTAGGACACGCAGGATTTTACAGGCGATTCATAAAGGACTTTAGTCTTCTCTCTCGTCCTTTATGTAATCTTCTTCAAAAGGATGTTCCGTACGAGTGGACTGAGCAATGCCAGGAAGCTTTCACCAAGCTTAAGGGCACGTTAACCACTGCACCTATCATGCAGCCACCCGACTGGAGCCTTCCTTTTGAGCTTATGTGCGACGCTTCTGATTATGCTCTTGGGGCAGTCCTAGGCCAGAGAAAAGATAAGAAGCCCTACGTCATTCATTACGCGAGTAGAACTCTAAATCCTGCCCAAGTGAACTACTCGACTACGGAAAAGGAACTCTTAGCCGTAGTGTTCGCCTTGGACAAATTTAGGTCCTACCTGATCGGATCCAAGATCATTATATATACAGATCATGCGGCACTGAAGTATCTTCTTTCTAAGAATGATTCTAAGCCCCGCTTGATAAGATGGATCCTTCTACTCCAAGAATTTGATTTGGAAATTAAAGATAAAAAGGGAGTAGAGAACGTAGTGGCTGATCACCTTTCTCGCCTTAATACCTCTGATTCCCTTGAGGCGACCCATATCAATGACATGTTCCCCGATGAACAGCTGTTCAGAGTCTCCCATTCACCTTGGTTCGCTGATATTGCTAATTATCTTGCTACAGGTGCCATACCGACACAGTGGACTGCGCAAGATAAGAAGAAATTTTTCACCGAGGTGCGCAACTTTTTCTGGGATGATCCTTACTTATTTAAATATTGCGGACCAAATTCTAAGGAGATGTGTACCGGACGATGAGCATCAGAGCGTCATCTCTTCTGTCACTCCGAGGCCTGTGGTGGTCACTTTTCTCGCTAAAAAGACCACGGCCAAGATTCTGCAGTGTGGCTTTTATGGCCCACTATGTTCGGGGACACTCATGAGTTTTGCAAAGCTTGTGAGCGTTGTCGAGAAATTGGGAGCATTGTCCGTCGAAATATGATGCCTTTGAATCCCATCCTTATCATTGAAGCATTTGATTCTGGGGCATCGATTTCATGGGACCATTCCCCAATCGTTTGGAAATCTGTATATTTTGCTCGTAGTGGATTATGTCACTAAATGGGTTGAAGGGATTCCGTGTCGAAAGAATGACCATCGCACGGTCATTAAATTCCTAAAAGAAAACATCCTTTCTCGATTCGGAACGCCTCGAGCCATCATTAGTGATGGGGGCTCACACTTTTGTAATAGACCATTCGAGAGCTTAATGAAGAAATACGGTATCTCTCATAAGGTAAGCACCCCATACCATCCGCAGACAAGTGGACAAGCTGAGATTTCCAATAGGGAGATTAAACACATTTTGGAGAAAACGGTTAACCCAGATCGTAAGGATTGGTCAATCCGATTGACCGATGCCTTATGGGCATACCGTAATACCTTTAAAACCCCTATTGGAATGTCTCCCTTTAGACTTGTCCATGGAAAAGCTTGTCACTTGCCTGTGGAGTTGGAACATAAAGCGTACTGGGCGATCAAAAATCTTAATTTCAATCTGGACAACGCTGGCTCGCTACGCAAACTTCAATTGAATGAACTTGAAGAAATCCGGAATGATGCGTACGATAATTCGAGAATTTACAAGGACAAGATGAAAGCATTTCATGACCAACACATTTTGCGAAAATCATTCACGCCTGGTCAGAAGGTCCTTTTGTACAATTCTCGATTACATCTCTTCCCGGGTAAGCTTCGATCTCGTTGGACCGGCCCTTACATTGTTGTTACTGTTTTTCCTCATGGGGCCGTTGAGATAAGAGATCCCGACAATGGCAAGGAATTTAAAGTCAATGGCCATCGATTGAAACCATTTGTCGAGAAATTTGATTCAGAGGACATGTCCATGCCTCTGACTGATCCTGTTTACCAGGATTGATCTCCTAGTCTGATGGAGGTATAGGTAGGTTTCGTGTTTTCTTAGGTCTAGGGTAGTTGCTTTATTTGTCTGGCTGAAGACGGTAAACTTAGCGCTCCTGGGAGGCAACCCAGTTCTTCATTTCATTTCACTTTTCTCATTCATTAGTTCAATGTTTGTGGGTAACATTACTGCAAACCCTCACGAGACTACAACTCGTCCACTAGGGGTAACCTAGGGGTTTAAAGGCTTGTTGCATGCGCTAAATGCAATCGAGAGCACCTGCGAAAGTGGTATAGGTAGGATTTTATTCTTGTTAGTTTTGTGTCACTTTCTCTCTCGTGCCGACCGGATTCCATGCTGCGATCTCTTGGAAAGTCTCTCACGATTCATCATCCAGGTACTATCTTCCCTTCACTTTTTCTTTACTTTTGTTGTCCTATGCGCATTCCATACTCATATCCTTTACATTGAGGACAATGTAGCTTTTAAGTTGGGGGTGGGAGATTAGGTTACCTAATCAGTGTTCTTTCATCTTGAGCAAAAAGTGTGAAAAATTTTTAAATTTTTTCTGGACTTTCTGGTGAACTCAAAGTGATTTGACAACCATCTTTGATTTAGAATCACAGGATATGGAATGTTGGTGATTTACTGCTCTTGGATTCAGTTGCTCGTTAGATTCCACAGTTAAGTTTAATTATTAATCCATGATTAGAAGTTGTAAACATTGATTGAGTCATGATTTCACATGTCACATCTCGCTTACACATCAAGATTTCAGTTTAAAACTGAAGGGTTAATTTGGGGATCAGTAAGCATAGAAGGAACCAACTTGAACAATTGCCCGTCAAGATCAATTAAAAGGAAGAGATACCGTTGAAAAAGGTTAGGCAAAGAATCTTCACTATAGGTTTGCTCCCTATAAGTGTGGACTTCATTCCCCTTCTTTGTTTTTAGTGTAAAAAAAAAAAAAAAAAAAAAAAACTGAAGGAATGAAAAGATGATCTTTGAGGCAAGCTTTGGTTATTATGAATTCTCTTGTTGATTACCAACGATATCCTGAAATAAAGAATTGAATATTAATGTTGAAAGTTGGGATTACACTTTACATCTGTGGAACTCAATGTTTAGGATTATTTCTAATTAAGGGACTAATACTTTGAATGAAGTTTACCGTGTGTTTGAGTCTAGGAGAGAGTAAGGCCCAACATTCATGAATTGTTGAATTCTGAATATCTAGATTGTTTTCCAAAATCACTCGAGTTCATAGAAATTCTCCTGTAATTCTCAACTTATTTTTCGCATACTTTGCTCGGGACTAGCAAAATGCTGGTTGGGGGTTGTGTTGAGGGTCAAATATTGCATATCAGACCCATTTATTGTATGGATTTACAAGCATGACACCGTTTAATAGCCTAATTTAATTGTATTTGTGATGCAGGGCGTCTTCATGAGCTTGGACTGGGAAAGGACACTAAAAAGCATGGATTTACCGATCTGATGACACTAAAGCATGGGACGGACCCCAGGGGACCAAGATCATCGAATTTACACACCGGAGATCCGTGAAAATCAAGTAACTGAAGTTCAAGTGGCCCAAAATTGGTTCATAATGAAAGATCATAGGGTTCCCACTATCCGTTCAGGTCAAAACTCTATACAGGGCCTAAGGACTCTAAATGAACCGTACATGTCGAAATTCATCCGTCGGATCATCGCGGGAGCAGCCCAACGGACAGATCAGCTACCAAAATAATGATATGGGGCCCACCTGACATCTTGATATGCTTCACTTTTGGTCTCACCCCTTTAATGGAAGTACTAAAGATGATGGACGGATTGGATGTTACATATACATCACGATGGACCCCACAGGGCCAGTGCGTGTACACCATGTACACGGCACTGGCCGTGCACCGAACCACGCTACGCGGGTCAGCAGCGCTGACCCGCATCTCCTCTTCAAATACGGCGGTGGCCGTTTCACGCGGCAAGACGGACGGACCGTTTTGCGGATGGTAGTGGGCCCCATAGCGTAAATTTTCGGATGATCCAAGCCAGCCATCTTGTAGAGGGCCATGATTTCTTCAAACCCATGCTAAAATTTTGGACCCATGCAAGCACACGTGCACGATACAGAGGCCATAAGTGGACTGCCCTGCAACGTTCAAATTGATGTTTGGAAGATTTCTTCTCTGATTTCGCGTCAATGGACGTTCAAAACTACCCATTCTTGACCGAAATTTCGTCCTGAATCCAATGGACGGGGTGGATTTCTTCAAAAATACCTCTGTGGGGCCCACCGAACACGTCAGCGCCTCTGCGTACGCCTTACGCGCGTCCGGGAAATCCGGAGATTCGGGGGAGTTGTGGGCCACGATCATCAATCTTCTCGATGATCTGAACCGTCTAAATGATAGAGAGGGAAGATGCATCCACTTCCACGCTGGCAGAATTGATCAGAAAGTGAACAGCGGGCCGCACGAAGTCTCTGATTACTGGCTGCGTAAGCTGACCCGCGCTTCTTTTGCCGATTCCTTGCTGTGAAAGGAGTCTCCTCACGCACCGACTCCAGCCGGGACTCCCTTCCACCGGCCTTGCTGCTATTAAAGGAAGAAAAGGAAGAAAAGAAAGGGAGGAGAAAAAAACGAGAGGACGGGAAGAAAAAAAGTGAGTGGGGGCTGTTGGGAACGTGGGTTGGAGAGAGAGCAGCGGCTGTTTTTGCTAAGGCTACTGGAAGAAGGTGGCTGCCGAACGTGGAGCTGGGAAGGCTGAGAGGACAGCAGGAAGAAAGAGAAACGTGAAGGAGGGAGCGCTTGGAGCATTCAAGGTGGGGTGCCGTAGGGACATGATCTGGATACGGGAAGACAAGGAGAAGAG
This sequence comes from Magnolia sinica, assembly GCF_029962835.1. Classification (NCBI taxonomy): domain Eukaryota; kingdom Viridiplantae; phylum Streptophyta; class Magnoliopsida; order Magnoliales; family Magnoliaceae; genus Magnolia; species Magnolia sinica. The sequence goes on from NC_080573.1 coordinate 134,160,573, forward strand.
AGAGAAGTTTTTTTTCTTCCTTTACTTTACTTCCTTGCTTTGTTTTTTTTTCCTTCTTCTTCTTCTTCTTCTCCTTCTTCTTCTTTTTCTTTTAATTAGAATTTAGCCCGCATCATGACGGGCTAAACCTCTTAGCAAGGGCTAAGAGGTGAAGCTTGTAGTGAGATGGGAGACTCTGATTGCTGGGTTAACTATTTAATCGTGAATTGAACTTGATTATGGTTTAATTGTTAAGGGAATGTTTGTAGTTTTTAATGGTCTATTGTGACTGAAATTACAATGGGTCTGTGATAGCTTTGAGCATGTTCCTTTTCTCCTTTTCATGTTTATGAAGTCAGGAAGCCCTATTGTTCACCATCGTCTTATGGGCATGGTCGGATGACGGTACTCTGCCTAACTTTCATGGCATGTTGATTGATTGGTAATTAGATTAATTCTGTTGTTTGCTTTGTCTCCTGGGCAAGGTTTGGTGATGGAATCCATTCTAATTCATACACCTTTCATCTCTTGAAAACCAGATCAAGTAAGTTCAGTTTGATTTCCATGATTCCTGATGCAGGAAAAAGATCTCCCTGATCTCTACGAGTGGATCCTCTGAATCCCTAGTTTTCCTTCCTTTGAATTACTTAAAGTCTTAGATAATTCTTCCACAATTATTCTATTTGGTTTAGATCACATCTTAGTCTAGTTCTAGTTCTACTTGGTTTCAGATAACGTACAGGTATCAGTCCCTGTGGATTCGACCTCGGTCTTACCGAGTTTATTACTACATCACAACCCTATACTTGGGGAGTGAACATGAGCCTTATTAATCAACGGTCTAGATTGTCTTGATAGTTGGATTGTGTGATCGGGTAAACCAGTGGACCCCAATTTAGGGTGATTCACACAAAATATCTGCGTATGAATGCATAAGGGGTTGGAATGTTAAAGCTTGATACGCAAAGCTATTTGAGTTTGACTGGGATAAGCAGTGTGGAGCCGTGGGAGAGAGTTGTGATGGGTTTCAAACTCTCACCCCCACATAATCTATATAAGTTAGCTACGTCCCCGATCCTACACCATCATAGAAAGATAAATCCCATCTACTGTTCTACAAACGGGTGTGAAGGAGAGGAAGATCCTAGCATTATTTTTCTGGTATTTTGCTTCTTCATCTATGGCGTCTCAGGTAAGCCTTCTAAACCCACGATCTCTATGTCCTATGCATAGCAAGATCTCTAGGACTTCCGCATTAAGCTAAAATAACATGATCAGTTTAAAATTGGTCAAAATGTGCATTGAATGGTCCAAAAGTGTCATGAATGGGTATTTTGGATGCCTATATAAGTGATCATGTCCCGATAAGGGAATAGAAGAGAACCAAGAGAGAGAGGAGGGGTTTTATGAAGGTTGTATATGTGCAGGTGAAGTAGGGTCTCTTGAATGCTTATATAAGTCACTTTAGGTGGATCAAATGAACATGAAATAGTGGGGATTGAATGCCACCATTGAAACATTCACGGGGTAAAGGATGTCCAATATCTGTTTTGACATCGTATTTTAAGGCATCGGTGTCAAAATGAGGTTGATTCAAAGCTCCAGTGGGCCAAACGACATGAAAGAGTGAGGATTGAATAGCCACCATTGAAAATTTTTGGGGCCACCTTTGAGCTCTCTTTGAACATTTTGGGGCATACAGATGGACCGGGTGGGTTTCTCACAAACATCCAGGTGGACCACGTGCAGTGAAAAGAGAGGGAAGATAAAGAACGAGAGAGATGAGGGGTTTTATGAGGGTTGTACGTGGGTGTGTGAAGTAGGTGGAGTTTTAATGAGAGTAACTTTGGTATTTTAAAAATATAAAACGATGTGTATTAGGCATCCAAGAGAGTGATTTTTACCGTGAGAGTGATCTTACTGGCTGGAGTGACTTATATAGGCATCCAAGAGACCTATTTTCTAAAATTCTTTCGGCATTGCATGCCTTTTAAATTATTAGCTATTTAGGTGCTTGCTGTTATTAGCTGTTAGCCTCCTTATGCCTATTTGGTTTTGGTTTTATATTTTTTAAGAGTTTTAGCCATTTACCATCCTATTTATCTACTAGCTATTGTAAAAGACATGCCTGCTTTTAAATGTTTTCCAAATACCTACTTATTATTTTAAAATAAGGTCAAAAACTTGTTATTTTAACTTTGACTAACATCTTGCAAATGGGTTAAATTGTTATCTTTGTACAAAAGATTATTTTACCCCTTGTTTTAAATTAATTGAACCCTCATATCGTGGGGAGGTACTTATGTTGAATCCATGTGTAATGGGACTTTGTTGTGGGCTACACAATAATGGCTTTGTTTGATTAGGCCATTTATCCTTGTTGGATAATTATTTTAAGAAATGAGCTAAAAAAATGAAGTAGATCCAAATATTAAGTGGACCATACAATTGTTTTACAATTGAACATCTATCATGAAAAGCTACATGGGGCCGCTGTAATGTTGCCATCCAACCCTTTGATTAGGTCACACAGGCCTGGAAGAAGGGAAAGCACAAATATAGCTTGATCCAAAATGGTGTGACGTACATAATCAGTACATGGACCTATAGGGCACATGTTCAATCATCAATTTTTATTGTGATGTGGTACACTAGATATTTGGATAAACTTGATGTTTGAGGTCGTGCCCTAAAGTAATTATAGAAAATTTACTACTTGTGTAGATAAATTATGTACATCATAGTGGGGCCCACAGATCACAAGGGCAGAGTCTTTTAACTGCCTGAGGATGCAATTATCTTCTTTTCTTGACATTAAATTTTTAGTTGGTCCACTGTGATATGCATTTGAAATCCATCTATTCCACCACTTCATCACACCAATCTAGGACCAAATTTCTTGTCAACACGTGATTGTAGTGGACCACATATCGAAAAGAGTACGGGGCAACACCTGTCCTCAAAACAGTTTCCATTTGTGTGGCCCACTTGAATCAATGTTAGCCTTCATATTTTGTCTTTATACATAAAATTTAATGGGCTACCTGATGTATAGAGTAGATTTGACATGAACATGAAGGCATAGCCCATCTGGTAGGCTACGTATCGTTTTATATTTCATTTGAAAAAGAAGCGATATACAGTGTTTATTCACCTTTCCGCCCTTTAGATGCTGCCTGTACGGCTGTACCTCTTAACAAGCTGTGGCCCTAGCTGTGAGGCCCAACTTGATGTATGTATTACATATCCATATTGGCCAATTGTTTTTTCATATCACGAGAGCATTGGGAGGACATGAGCCCAAAAGTGAAGTAAATCCAAATATCAGGTGGACTACACTACAAGAAACACGTTATGACTGACCATAAAAAAATTCTTATGTGCATTAAAACTTGTTACTAAGAGTACAATTGTTGATAAGTGGTAATTTAAGGAATGCTTTATTAGCAAGTGAGTAATTACACCATTCCATCTATTAGTTTCTTGACAAAACTCATTTTTAATCTAACAATTTATCTCAATGTATAATGCGTGTGCATTGGTTGAACAGTACAAGGGTAGGATAGAGAAGTACACGTGTTATTAAAAAGTAAAACCGCATTTATTTCATTTTTTAAAATAAGAGCATTACTCTCTTGTTAAAACCTCACCGACCCCACCTACCTCACCGTACGACCGTCAGAACCACCGTCCTTTCTCTCCCCTTCACTCTCTCTCCCTCTCTCTCCGTCTTCTCTCTCTTCTTTGAACCGTGCATGGGCCTACATTAATGGTTGTGAGAATTCCACCCGTCCATTTATTTTCCAGCTCATGCTAGGGCATGGGCTTAAAAATGAGGCAATCTAAAGATCAAAGTGGACCATGGTGCCCCAAGATATTTCAAAGATCCACTTTATGGGCTCATGCCCTTAAAAAAAGCTGGTAAAATAGACAGATTGTATAAAACACATGCATCACAGTGGGCCCCATAGAGTGGGGCCCGCAGGGGTATCCCATCTGGTTGCGTGGGCTCCAAATGTCTGTGAGAAATTTACCCCGTCCCTCTGCTTCTCCAACTCACGTTAGAACAGGTTCCTAATAACAAGACAGATCCAAAGCCCAAATGGACCACCCTGCAAGAAACAGTGAGGATGTAACACCCACAAGCCTTGAAAGTGCCACAAAAGTTTTGGGTCTGGCTACTATTTGTGTTTTCAGTTCATCGCATATAAATAGGTGGGCCCTGGGAAGGTTTCAATGGTACTGTGATCTCCATCCCCACTATTTACAGTAGTGTGTTCCTCTAAATTTTGGATCTATCTCATTTTTTAGATCATGTCGTAAGCTCGAATAAGTGCTCACAGTCATCTTACTAGGTAGACTCTACCCAACTTCCGACACATGAAGGGCCCAGGGGACTCGTGGTATCGAATCGGTTTGGGTAATACCAAATCCGATGCGACTTGGTGAGTCAGTTAATGATTCGGGGAGAATCCGACGGAAAGAGAGAGGTTTGCTAATCTCACGTGCGCGTATAGCCTAGCCCCATGTGCTAACAAGTTGCACGTGTATTTGATCCAAGCATGTTTTATGTGGACCCCGATGTGTAGAATTCCTGGGCCAAGAATCAAAATGTCCGCTCATCAGATCGTCCATAGTGTAAAAAAAAACAAACGAATGGTTACAAGGGTTAGCCAATGGTCCAGTTTCAATATTCATATGTACACCACCTGATGAGCTAAGCTTGCCTGCCAACTGAACAAGAGAACCTACCTAATGGGGCCCACTTAATGAACATATCGGATGGTGCACATTCGTTCCAATGTTCTTCATGTCCAAGCAGTAGCACATTGGAGGGATGGATCTAGTGCATGGCTGCATGCACACATTCCACATGACTCACGACGTAGCTTGTGGTAATTTTCCTTAGCTCTTATCTGTCTCGAGGCCCAAGACCCAACATGCAAATGCGTCTTGGCCGGGCTTATACAACACTGATGGGCTTCCATTCGCTTCTCAGGCAATGGGCTGAAGATGGATTGTAATGGCTCACTGGGTCCATGATCCTCAGGCGAGCCCAACGTAACTTGGACATGTTTTGTGAATGGGTGGCCCGATGGCCTCGGGCGTTGGTTTTACCATGCGGTCTAGCCATGGACAGACTTCGTCTGGCTTAAACCTTACCAGTTAGATAGCCCTAGGTACTAGGATTGCGTGCAGACTTGGCTCAGGCTTGAAAAACAAATGGATGTATGGACTTAGCCCGGGCCTGAGAATAAATGTGCCGACGGACGTGGCCCATTTCCACCCTCGGAAAATGAGAGAGAGAGAGAGAGAGAGAGAGAGAGAGAGAGAGCCTGCTCCAAATATGTGACTGAAGCGCAAGACAAGTGGCAAGGAAGGCCACTAACACCAACACCACCAAACTCGCACCACTCCTTTCCATCTCTACCATTCATTCCTCTCTCTCATTCTCTCCTCTTTGTTTCTGTAGGTTCAACATGGCACGTGTAGGTTCGGCTTTTTTATCCTTTTCATGCACAAACAGATTACGTGGCAAGTCATCCAGGAAGATAAATGATGAAGCGATTTGCCCAAGACAAAAGCTCATGTGGGTCTCGCTACCAAGTTGCCTGGGCAAGCCCAAAATTCCAGCCCAAACTTGAATTGGGCGGTTACCCAATGCCCTTGTTGTATTTGATGTCTTAAATCTAATCAGATTCTCGGCAGATTTTTTTCGCAAAATTGTGAAAGCACGAGATTTATTTCCTATTTTGTTTGAGATTCTTTCTACAACTATATATATGGGTGTAAATGGGATTGGAATGTATTCTAAGGGATTTTAAGGCTTTCTAAAAAGGTTCTAAGGTTTCTAAAATTGTGGAGCAAGGGAGAGATTTGAGGATTGCTCAAGTCTGATAAGTCCTTTCTCTTTGTAATTTCTGCTTTTAGGGATTGTGTTGTGGAATCACACAAAGATGGATCTAAGATAACAATCCAAGAGCACTAAGCAAATATAAGAGAACACAAAGATTTAATGTGGAAAACCCTTTAAGGAAAAAACTACGGCGCAAAGCGACAGAAATCCACTATGAAAGCATATATTACAAAGAGAAAAGACTTACTTGATTAAATAAGCTTGAATCTCACGCTTGCTACATCCTTCGCAACCCTAGAACCTCTTCTAGAAACCCTTTGGAATACTTTAGAAAGTCTTAGGATTGTGTTAGAATAGCCCTAGGAACTCCTATTTATAGTTTAGGAAACCCCACTTTTGCACCAACTTGAAATAGTGTAGAAACCGCCTCAAATTTACGTAGTCCGCGAACAGTCTACATAACCTTCAACTAGGCGAAGCAGGGCTTCGGTTAGTTGAAGGGCACCTTCGACTAGTCGAAGATCTCAAAAATTTCAAATTCATTGTTGTTGGATTTCGAGCCAAACTTTCTCAGGGCTAATCGAACATTTCAGATGTCTTTAATTTTTAAACGTGTAGTTTCTTGACCTCTTCTCTTATTTCTACATCACATTATAGCTTCAATCAATACTTCTTGTGCACACTCCGTATTCCTTTTATGTCATCGCCAAGCCCACAGAAATTGCACAGAACTTGAACTTCTCTATAGGAACAACCTTGGTGAGCATGTCTGCCGGATTCATGCTGGTGTGAATTTTCTCCAGTGTTATGCCTCCTTCCTCAAGCACCTGTCAGATAAAGTAGCGACGAACATCAATGTGTTTAGTACGTGAGCGATAAACAGAATTTTTAGCCAAATTGATAGCACTCTCGTTGTCACAATTAACCAGCACAGCCTCCTGCTGAAGCTCCAACTGATTTATCATGCCCCTTAACAAAACATCTTCCTTAAACGCTTCTGTCATTGCCATGTATTCTTCTTCGGTCGTGGAAAGAGCCACCACGGACTGAAGCTTTGACATCCAACTAATTACTCTACCTGCTAGTACGAACGAGTAACTTTAAGTTAACTTTTTGAAATCCACACCGCCTGCATAGTCTGAATCCACATACTCTACCAACTTTATCCCTGTCTTCTCAAAACTTAAGACGTAGTCTTTTGTACCTCGAATGTATCGAAGTAACCATCTCACCGCCTCTCAATGTTGTCTGCCGGGGTATTTGCTCACAACACCGATTGACTTTGAAATAACCGATCTAATACAGACCATGGCATGCACAGCCAACCGCATTCGAATGAGACTCATGAGACATATCCTATTTTTCCTCATCTGTTTTGGGACATTGTCCTGAGGAAAGCTTGAAGTGAGCCGTGTATGAAACGCTCACTAACTTTGCCTGGTCCATCCCATACTTGATCAACATATTTTCAAGGTATTCTGTCTTTGATAACCAAAGTCTGCTCCTCTTCCTGTCTCTATGAATATCTATGCCGAGAACCTTCTTTTCAGCCCCCACATCTTTCATTTCGAATGTCCGATAACCAAGTCTTCAGTATGTTGATTTAGACATATCATGACTAGCGATCAACATATCATCAACATACAATATTATGATGATGAATTTGTCATTACTTAATGTCTTGTAATAGACACAGTGATCGTATTCACTCCGAGTAAATTTTTAACTCAACATGAAAGAATCAAATTTTTTATACCACTGCCTAGGCGATAGGTCGTACAACTTGCTTCATGAATAACAATATTTCTAATTAATCATGCAGAAGTGCGGTCTCCACATCCATCAGTTCCAGTTCGAGATCGCATTGGGCAACCAGTGCTAATACGAATATAATAGACACATGCAATACCGCCAGCGCGAATATCTCTGAGAAGTCGATCCATTCTCTCTGAGCATAATCATTCGCTACCAGCCTCGCTCTGTATCTATGTTGTATCCTTTTAAAGATCCACTTGCATCCAATCGCTTTCCGACCCACTGGAAACTCCACCAGCTCCCATGTGTCGATTTGGTACAACGAGTCCATCACATCGTCCATAGTCACCTTCCACTTCTCAGCACCAGGCTCACCTAGAGCCATCTGAATAGTAAACGGATCCCCTTCGTCTTTAACGAGAGCATATGCGATATTGGAGTCGTCCATTTACCTCGTCGGTTACCTGCGATTATGTGGTGTGATCTTCTCATAGATGGTTGATCCACCTAATCCGTATATCTGTCTGCGTGTCTCAACCTTTATGCCTTATCTGCTCATGTAACCATGCCTAGACTCCGAGGAGTTTCAACTCCCGGCCAAGGGTTCGAGTACCCATAGGTGGTGAAATTCCACTAGCGTGAGTGTGTGGGGTGTGTGTGCGTGTGTTAAAAAAATAATTAAAGAAAAAAGAAAAAAACCCATGCCTAGCATGCCACACACGTGCAGAGGTGGAATTTGCTACAGTCATGCAGCTCCACCTGTTGAAGTGCTCTCTATCAACCTGTAAAGGTTTCTGTGCCTTTATGCTTTCATGATTATCAGTGCTCCCTTAGATACTTTAAGGACACTATTAAATCCAGTAAACTTGCAGGCCATTGCCTCAAGTACACCAAGAGAAATCAGATTCTTCTTTAAATCAGGAACTTGCTTGACATCAGTCAAGGTACGCTCCACCCTATCAAACATCATGATGCTTATAATACTAATAGCCACAACATTACAGGCATTGTCATTACCCATAAAAACCTGTCCATCATTGCATTCCTTGTAACTGGTGAACCAACTTTGATGAGGAGTTATGTGATATGATGCCCCTGTGTCAAGGATCCACTCATCTCTACGATCATCAAACAAGTGTCGATCATAGACGCAGACAACACATCACCTGTGCTTGACTCTTTATCAGATGTGACAACAGGCCTTCCTGGAAGAAGCATCTGAATTTTCTTTCTTCGCTTTAGGATTTGTGCAATCCTTCTTCATGTGTCCATTCATCCCATAGTTCAACTATCTAAACCGTTGAACGAGAGCCTTGTAATGGGACGCGGTTTACCTGTCAAAGCCCTTCCCATAAACTTGTTGTAAGGTCTGAAACTGGCCCGAACTCGCCCGATTGTTGACCAGGCCGAGTTCGGGTTGGACATATTGGCTTGGTGACTGGGCCGAGCCGAGTTCGGGCTGGGTTTGGCTGGTGACCGGGCCGGGCCGGGTTAAGCCCAGTTCGACTCGAATCAACTCGTGTACACCCTTAACCGTCTATGCGATTGTTGCCCGACCCATCGTTAGAAGCCATTAATCCAAGAGAAAACCTCGCTTTGATACCAAACTAACGCTGGGGAGAACGTGAGGTCGAGCACCGTCTTCCTCAAGAGGAATTTCTCTGTACTCCTCATAGAGACTTCTCGAATCTACAAGGAAAGAAAGCAAGAAAATAGAAATAAATTCTAATAAATTCGAAATTGATTGATGAATGCATAAAAACGGGTTAACAACCCTTTAAATAGGGATACTAAGCAATGGGAGAGAAATCAGAATCAAACTGCGGCTAAAACTCCTAGAGTTCGCAACTTACTATAAATAGCAAACTTACTATTTATAAACGGTCGTGATGTCTACTAGTGCGCAAGGTTTTCGGCTAAAAATACTAAGTGTCCTATTTGGCTTTACCAAGCTGTTCTCCTAATTTTTCTAAGCTATTTTCGCGTTGGGCGCAACTCCTAAAGCTCAACGGATGAAGAGTTATAATCAAACTAAAACTTACTATTTATAGTAAAAACGGAATTAAAATAGGGAAATGATTGTCGATTTGGTAGTATTTCACAAATCCAGCTTAGGTAACCCAACGTAGCAGGGTTGGGTGGCTAAAGTAGTTCGTTTTACCCCAAAATCATATATTTTACGTCTAGTAACTCATTCCGGATTACGAGATACATCTGATTTAAGGTCCGATGGTCTGGATTACTTTGGTTGTCGGGCCTTTTTTTATCCATCTTGGTCATGTAACTGTCTGCGAACCTCTCTACATCAACATACACCAGTCATATCCAATCCGCTTCCAAAATGAAGCATGCCCAAAGCTTAAGTAGACCCAGCACAGGAAATAGTGTTGCTGACCATACAATTCACGTTCTTTCGTCTGAGCATCATTATTGATTTCTAGACAATTACGTATCGTCTCTTCATGTAACATGTGTCTCGTTTCTTCATTTGTTTTTTAGGCAATTATTGATTTCTAGACAATTACGTACCATCTCTTCCCCACTCTCAAGAGACATTTAGTACAGGCACCAGCATGAAGATAGTGACCACGTTTGGAATGTGGAAAGTGTGTGCGGAATGGCTACTCCCCCTGCCACCAACCAATAGCCCAGTGGTCGGTGCTATGTGGGCCTCACCATGATGTATATGTTTCATCCATACCGTCCATTTATTTATCTAGATCATTTTATGGTGTGAGACCATAAATGAGGTATGTCCAAATCTCAAGTGGACCACATTATAGGAAACAATGTTGAATGAACGTTTACCGTTAAAAACTTTTGGAGCCATGAAAGTTTTGGATTAAGATGATCTTTGTTTTTTTTTCCTATTACCTAATCAACAGATTGGATGTCAAATATACAGGACAGTGGGCCTTAGGAGGATTTTAATGGTGGATATCCAATTAGTATTGTTTTCCTATTGTCGTGGTCCACCTAAGATTTAGGTCCCTCTCAAATGGATGAACCGAATGGATGAAACACATACATAGTGGTGGGCCCATGGAGCACCGACTATGGCAGGGGGAGTAGCAAATCCGTTTCCATGGAAAAGCAGGACCCGTACGGTAAGAGTGTGCGGTCACTTTTAGCCAATTGATACCGGAATTTACAGAGCTGGCCTGACCATGCGTGGTCACGAGGAACGTGTACCGGAAGTGGATTGCATGCTGAGTAACTGGGTGGAGCTCACCTTGATTTATTTATTTTATCCACTCCGTCCATTCATTTTATCACATAATTTTAGGAATTTAGCCTAAAAAAGAAGCATATCCAAAGCTTAAGTGGACCACACCTCAGGAAATAGTGTGAATTGAATATTCACTGTTGAAAATTTTTTGAGGGACACAAAAGTTTTGAATCAACTTAATATTTGTTTTTTCCATTCATCCATATCTGCCTGATCTAATAAACAGGTTGGGTAATAAACATCAGTGTGTGGGCCCTAAGAATCTTTCAACCGTGGAATTCATTATCCCCGCATAAGCAGGACCCGCAAGCACGGTGATAATAATAGGGCAAGAATGTGTGGTCACTCTCAGTCAACTAACACTACGCCAAAATGGGCAATTTGCGACGTAATTTTGCGACGGACGAAAAATCTCTTGGTTTAACAACAGATTTAATCCGTCGCTAACTGAAAACATCCGTCGCTAAACTGGTCTTTCTCGAATATCCGTAGTCCGAACATCGCGGAATTTAGCGACGGACCTAAATCCGTCGCTAAAATCTGATTTACGACGTATTTACGACGGATATTTGTCCGTCGTAACTAAGCGACGGACGAAATCCGTCGCAAATGTTAATTAGCCGACGGTAAACGAACAGTTGCAAATTCCCGCCCAAAATACCAAACGGAGCGCTTTTCAATTGCTTTTGCGACGGATCATGGTCCGTCGTAAAAGGACTTTTGCCTCAACATCTTTTTTTTTCCATTTTTTTAAGAATATGGTGAAAAATTAAGTTTTTTTTGTAGTCTAATAATTGTTTTTTAATAGAATTTCAGTGGTTTAATTGTACATATTTGTATCTAAGATTATTTTTTAACAATTGATTGAATGCGAAAAAGAAAATTTATTTTGTTTTTATATCCAATGAGTGGAATTTTTATTTTATTTTTTAATTTAAAACTAATATTTAAATGATTTGTAATATCACATGAAAAAGAATATTGAGAAGTTTAAAAAATTTAACAATGTTTGAGAAAAAAATTAGATTTTGAAAAAATAAAAATCGTAATTTAATAAAAATCTATTTTGTGGGAACAAAAAAGAATATTTAATTAAGTTGATAAATTTGAAAAAAAAAACATTTGATTTTGAGAAAAAATAATATCCTGAAAAAGAAAATTAAAAATATTTTAAAAAATGTGAAAATTTTTAGAATGTTGAAAAATGAAAATATTTTTAAAAAGAAAATGAGAGTTTGAAATTTGAAAAATAAAAATAAAAATTGTGATGTTCAATAAAAATTGACAAGTTCGAATAAAATGCTTTTTAAAAAAATAGAGAAGTGAAAAAGAATTGAAAATTTTAAAATAAAACGATATTAAAAAATCGATACTTTATCAAAAAAACAAACATTTTGAAAAAAAAAATAAATAAGTCGAAAAATTTTGTGATTTTGAAAAATAATTGAAAATGTTCAAAATTTGAAATTAAAAGAAAAAGTTATTTATAAAAACATTAAGATTTTGAAAAAATATATATAATTTAAAAAAAATTGAAAAGTTGAAAACAACATGATGCTTTTGAAGAAAAATAATCGGCATTTTGGAATTTTTGGGGAAAAAAAATTAAAAAATTGTGAAAATTTAAGATATTTTTTAAAAAAAATTCAGAATTTGTATTTTAATTTATTTTTGAAATATTTTATAATAAAAATGATATTTTGTTAAAAGTTTTCAAAGAAAAATTAAGAGTAAAAATATATATATTTTGAAAAAAAAAATGTTATTTTTAAATGGAAATTGAAATTTATCTGTGAAAAAAATAATAAATTATTAGGCACATCCACTAATTGAACATTTAACCATTTTTGGACAATCGAATTAGTCCAGATTGAAGAGTAAATAACTTCATATGTTTAAATCAAATTTCACTCAAATTGTTGATCAATCTTGTATTCCCAATACCTTTCTCACATGTAGCTAGCCTGATTGGGGCGAGGAACTAGTCAAGTTGAAGGTATTGATCAATAAAATAGAGTGAATGGACTATACATATAAAATAGGCTAAATATTATTGTCAAAATTGTGACCCAACTTATTGACCTCGTGGGAACCTACGAATTGATGTTAATAAGTTCTGTGGCCCCCATCATGATGTGTGTCGAACATCAACACTGTGCATTTAATGTGTCCCCTTTAGGTTATGAGATATCTAAAAAATCATCCTTAAACGAAAATCAGGTGGGCCATACCATCTAAAACCATGTCAAGACATCTTAAAAAATATAAAAGCACTTGGTGAGGCCCACATGAGTTTTGGATGTGGCTAAAACTTGGTCTGACCTCTCATCCAAGTGGGACACACATAATGAGTGGGTTGGATATATGAATCACATTAAGGCAAGCCCAATATATGATCATGAATGTTTTAAGGAAACCCCTCTACATTTAGGTGAGTTAGTCATTACCCTTACCAGAGTAAACTCTATGGGGTCCACCGTTATTTATTTATTTTATCCACTCCGTTTATCCATGTAAACAAATAATTTGAGGTCTAAAGAACAAAAATAAAGCATATCTAAAGCTCAAGTAGACCACACCACAGGAAATAGTGTGATTGAACCTCTACCATTGAAAAATTCTTGGAGGCCATAGAAGTTTTGGATCAAGCTGGTGTTTGTGTTTTCTCTTCATTCATATATATTTGATATTATGAATAGGTTGGATGGCAAATAAACATTACCTTGGGCCCATTAAAATCCATCTTAAGGCCCACTGTACTATTTATTGGACATCCAATCTGTTGATTAAGTCATACAGGACCAGATGAACGGAAAAACCAAAGATTAGCTTGATCCAAAACTTTTATGGCCCCCAAAAGGTTTTTAATGGTCCACGCTCATTCAACACTGTTTCTGTAATGTGGTCCATTTGAGATTGGGATATACCTCATTTTTGGTCTTATACCATAAAAATATCTGGAAAAATAGTTGGACGGCATGGATGAAACACGTACGTCATGTTGGGCCCACAAAGCACCGACCACCAGCCATGGCTGGTCGCCACTTTGAATGACGGATGAGAAAGGAGCCCTTGGCGTGAAGTTCCTGCGTAAGGATGATGGGTGGGGTCAAACACCATGTGTTTGGAAAATCTACTCCGTTAATCCATTTTTAGATATCATTTTAAGATTAGAGAACAAAAATGAGTTGGATCCAAAGAACAAGTGGGTCACACAATAGGAAATAGTGGGGAAACAAATACCTATGGTTGAAAACTTCTTGGGCTCCACCTTGATGTTTACATGCCATCCAAACCGTTGATAAGGTCATTAACACTGGGATGAAGTGAAAATACAAAAGAAATAAGAAAAAAAAGCCTGAAACAAAGCTTTTTATGGCCATAAGAATGTTTCAACGGTTCTCACTGAATCCCCACTGTTTCATCTCGTGTGGCTCACTTGAGTTTTGGATCTACTTAATTTTTGGTATATTTTCCTAAAATGATCTCTATAAACGGATTAACGGAGTAGATTTCCCATTAACATGGTGGTGGGCCCCACCCAGCATCCTTTCGCAGGAACTTATCTGGAAAGGCTTTAGCATGCGGAACGCTCACCTGCTAACCAGTTCACACAGATTATGTACGAACTTTTTTGAGAACTCATCACACATGATGAGTCTCTAAAATCTGAATGGTACAAATGAAGCAGAACCTCATAAAACCTCCTGGAATCAATTTTTACTTTGAACCAAGACTTCGGTGGGCCATGAAAAATGCAAACAGTTTCTTCCCTTGATTTGAATTTCTCTTTTCTATGGCCCACAAGAATCTTAGATCAGGGTGAAAATTCACTCCCTAGGATTTCATGGGATTCTACATCTTATGGACCGTTCGGATTCAACACCCATGACACGTGTGAAAAGGTGTGCATGTGCGTAGGTGCGTAGGTGAGCATGCCTCCTTTAGCACAACATCGACGTTTGAGCTTTGAGGACTGGTTAGGGCCGGCGCCCTAACCAGTCTCTGTTTCAATCCCTCTCTCACACGCTCTCCTCTCTCCCTTCCTACAGATCTCTCCTTCCTCTCTCTCTTCCTGTCGATCTCTCCCTCCTCTCTCTCTTCCTGTCGATCTCTCTCTCTCTCCTCTCTCTCTCTTCATGGTGAAAATCTGGTGACTCGCCTGATGGAAAAGGTGGATTTGAAGCTCGGGTTAAATCAGATTCACACAGGTGAAAGTATTTCTCTCTCTCTCTCTCTCAATCTCTCTCAATATTAATGCCGATTTAGGAATTTGGGAGTTAGTAGTTTGTAGATTCCCGATTTGAATGTGGACCCTTATTTCAGGATCTGGAGATTTTTGGGTTTACAGATTTGATTGTGGACCCCAAATTGGGGATTTAGGGATTTTAGGATTTTGGGGATTTGCGGACTTTTAAAATTGGGGAATTTCTGATTTTACAAATTGGGATTTTCTGATTTTACAGTTATTATTATTATTTTTTAACATTCTGTTGCTATTCTCTTTCTAATTTTCACGATGGATCCCAAAAATCAAGGCCAGCCACAAGGAATAGTGTCAAATCATGCTAAATTTACTATATATGGCCAAGATGAGTCTTGGAATATCCTGATTTTCGGGGAATCCATTCATCCCAGTGTGGCAAATCATGTTAGTAGATTGAAAGGCATATAAATATCAGGGTGGAACCTGTATGTACTTTGGACGATTTTGGTGGTGGGAATTACTATTTCAACTGTACCCCAATATTACAGCTAATTAAAAAATTCGCCTTCATTGCTCCATATAAGAATCACATGTAGTTGCCTTTTTATGTTTTGTCCTGGAACACTACTGATGTTATGCTGTTTCATGTGTCATATATTTTGGCAGGGAGATGTTGTAGAGTCTGCATTGCTATACATGCATGTTTTTTGCTAATTAATTTCATTGCCCTTCCTATGTCACAGAATCTTATTGTGATGGTTCTTGTGAATTTTATGCAGTTGTTTTCTATTAAATTTTTTTTTATTAGATGAGTGTGTATGCGTGCATGGCATTGTGTTGTGATGATTCTTGTGGATTTTATCTAGCTGCTTTCTGAAAAAAGAAAAAGATATGCTCGTTCACATGCACATGTGCAGATACTTTTTAGATATTTTGTTTTCTTTTTGCATTCTACATTTATAGATGAATACATGTAAATGTGCAATGGGTTGATTGTTTTGAACTTGACACAATGACAGATTAACTTACAACTATACCCTACACAATTATTCAATTGATAATACCATGATTAGTACTACTTTTCTTGGTGCATATTCACAAAAAGTGGATGATTGATGATTTTCTTTTTTATTTATTTATAAATTTTTTAAAATTTTTTCCAATTTTTTATAAAGAAAATTGGAGTAAAAAAATCTTATGATTAGACTGATTATAATTTGCAATATGATAACAACAATAACAATTATGACAACATTGGGAACAATGGTTTCCATGAATTAAATCAGCTGGATTCGACCATAAGCCTTTAGCTATTGTGTTTATTTCTTGTCCTAATAAGTTGCAGTCTCCTTTGATAGGCAATAGCCTACATACTTTTGAAATATTCTGACACAACAATGTTACCTAAATTGCCAACACCACTACATTTTCCAGTTTGAATTGCCCCCGATTATGGACCATTTACAATTACGCATCAACTATTTTATCTCTCCATTATCGCTTACTTTCATTTATTTTACAAATGTATTGTTTCTCATTCGTCTTTCCATTATCTTTCTTTCTGGCCTTTAATTATCTATCTTGGGATCTTCCATTGTAGAAATTTTCTTCTAAAAAGTTGTATGTACATTTCAGATCTGTTGCAATTAGTTAGATTTCAATCCTTGTTGCTTCATCTATCTTGGGATCTTCCCTTGTGGAATTTTCAACATGCATGCGCGCAATTTTCTCATATATATGCAGCCCCTCTCAGCAATTTTGGGTTGGCTTTTATATAAAAGTTGTGCTGCCATGTTTGGATATGAATTTGTTGCTCAAATTTACTAAAACTTTTCCTTTGTGGCTATCATGAATGTTTTGATGGGTGGCTTCCAGTGTTACTATGACACTTCCAAGGCAACATCTGAGCTCATTCAAAAGATACTACTTACAAGACTGGAGCCTGGAGCAGTTGATGTGTTTCTTGATTTCATTTACTACTCAGGTGGTCCTCTACCTGACGAACTGCTCACCCAAGTTAAGGTTAGGCATCACCCCACATGATGTCAAATTCTATTTCTTTTAGCCTTTCGGTTCCTCCAATTCATGAAGCTGGTTCTGCATTTCTATTTATTGTTTTCTTCTTTCTTTGAAGTCAAGGTTTGTGTTATTTTGTTGATATAATTTAGAAAATTTTCTGCATCAGTATGCAATCATTCTTCAAAGCATTTTCTTTTATAGGATGTCATCAGTTGTTCTTTATCTTTATTCAATTTCCTTAGTGCTATTCAATTTTTGCTCATGCCTCATCTTGAAATAAGGTTTTTCTAATGGAGTTATTTTGTTATAACCAGGGAATTCATGTTTCAGAGGACTTTTGTTGCCGAGCAATTGAGGTCCATGATTTCTGATATGTAGGTTGATGTGGTAAGTGACAAGTACTCAAAAGCAAGTTATGATAATGATGGTGGAAAAGGATTCATGTAGCTGACCCCAATTAGTTGGGATAAGGCTTAAATGATGATAATGATGGTCTTCCTTATTTTGCTTTAGGTCACTCAGGTTGGCAGCTGGTATACAGGAATATTTGCTCCATTTTTATACATGCAAATTGATTTTCACATTGTCCATTTGATATGATTGTGTGCCAGAAAATGATGCCCATCCCAAGCATTACAACAAATATGATGTTGAACTGTGGTGCTAATTATTTCTATTGTTAGTTATTATGTTGGAGGCAACTTTGATTTTTTTCAGCTAGTGATATTGAGGGATTCATTGAGCTAATAGGATTGTATACAGGAACTAGGGTCCATTCAGCTACAAGTCTACTTATACTTCTAAGATGTGAAACTATAGATGAGCCTGAATCTCTTCTTTGTTTCTTATCTTTGTTGATTTGTCCTAGGTTCCATTGTCTTTCATAAGGTTGATAAATTATTAGATATGGTGGCAAGGTAGCTCAATTGAGTAGTTGCCTTGTAACCTTCAAATCTCTCTGAGTGATGGGTGCTGGGTTTCAATCCCACCTGACCACAACTCCTTTGTCATTGTTGGTGATTCCTTGCAGGTATAAATCTGCATAATGATGCTTCTTCTTTTTCTTCTTCTTTCTATTTAATTCCAAGTCTCTCTGTTTTGAAGAATGGGCTTAATATGGTGGACCCAATTGAGAATGGGAGAGCAGCAGTATTGCAAAAGTTGTGGTGAAGTACAGTTGCATCTCTGGAAGGAGGCTAGGTTGCTTGGAGTTGTTTGAATCATGGGATGAGGCATCAACCTTCACGTTGCTTACCATGTAATCATTGTTGATGGTTCGTGGAACCCTACTTATGATCTTCAGGCTCAGGTTTGGAGGTATGACACAATCAAGATATTTATTTTCTAAAAAAAAATTAATGCTTAATCTTTTGGAGTGCAGTTTTCTCGTTGTTGTTCTTTGTTTCTAAAATGTATTGCTTTCTTGCAGGTATGGGCAAACAAAGCCAGTTTATGCATATCGTTTGATGGCACATGGAACTATGGAAAAAATATATAAACGGCAGGTACAGACAAAACATGACTACTAATAAATGATGTGTATGAGGCTTTACTTACCATCACATTGTGAAACTCTAGATCTCATTTTATTTTCAAATCTGTCTTCTACAATAAAATTTTTTAATAAAATTTTTTTTTTTTTTTTTTTTTTTGTGATTTTTGTTACTGCAACAGGTGACAAAAGAGGGACTTGCTGCAAAGGGTGGTTGATAGGCAACAAATACATCGGACCATTTTTAAGTAAGGTCCTGCATCTCTTGGATTTGTTTTTTAATTGATGGGACATAATTATGATGATCATTTGTTAAGTTTTCAGGGAAAATGATATTCTTTACATTATCTTATTTCATCAGTGGCTGACCTAATTTTGGCTATTTGCTATATATTTAGATCAGTTTCTATTTCAGGCCTTTTGAGCATCCAAACACATTGATATTTAGTCCAGTTTTATATTCAGCCTAATCTTGTGAATGTTAAACAATCTTGTGAATTATTTTTTGAATGATTATCAGGTGTAAGAATTAAAAAATATAAAAAAAAATCGGATATTTATTTTGTTAATCAGAGATATTTTAGTGACGGACCAAATCCGTCATTAATTTCTGAACGTTGAAATAAACGTCGAATTCGAGGTCCGTCGCTCTACCATATTAGCGACGGACCTTATCCGTCGCTAATATTTTAATGATGACGTATTTTTCGACTTCTAGCGATGTATTTTATTTTTTGCGACGGATCTTATCCGATGCTACTATGCGACGGACCTTATCCGTCGTAGATTAAACGACGGATTTTATCCGTCGAAAATAAAAAACGACCCAGTAAACAGCGACGGACCAAGCGACGGACGAAATCCGTCGTTTATTTGGTTTTACGACGGATTTGGTCCATCGTAAATTCACGATTTTGGCGTAGTGTAAGACGGGAGTTGAAAGCTGGCATGATCATACGTTTTCATGAGTCAGGTGTTCTGTAAGTGGATTGCTAAGGAGCAACTTAGTAAGAATAGTAGGGGTGCACACGATTCAGTTCGGTCTGGTTTTGGGGTGAAACCGGAACCGAACCGTTCCCTACGGTTCTAGGATTTTTGGAACCGGAATCGGACCGTTAGCACCCTACAACTGAACTGGAACCAGACCGTGAAAACTGGTTCGGTTCCGGATCGGTTCCACGGTTCTGGGCGTCCTGGTGATTGGGAGTCTGGGACGGTGAGAGAGTGTACTGGTGATTGGGACGGAGAGAGAGAGAGAGAGAGAGAGAGAGAGAGAGAGAGAGAGATTCGTCTTATTCTACTGCAGCAGCAGAAGGTTACAGAGATGAAGTGAGGAGTGACATGGATGGATTTAGGGATTAAAGAGGGAGAAAATGGTGAGATCTTAGGTGTAGGAAGATGGAGAAGCAAGAAGAGCTATAGGGTTTTGGATTTGGTGGTGCAAAACGCACACGGCAGTCTAATTCCTTGTTAGAATTAGTAGCCTTGGTCTTGCTAAGAGATGGAGAGCGTGTTTGCGAGAGAGATTCCCTCGAGGGGAGTGTTTGATACTCTAGCAACGTGTGAACTAATTTTACGCATCCACACACGTGGGATTTCACGTCTGTAGATACAAGAACCCTCAACGAGAGGGCAGGGGCAGGGTAGGGCGAGAGGACAGGGGGCGTCAAAGCCTAAAGGAGTTAGGGTTTTTTATTCTTTGTTTTAAACTAAAGCTCGGATCCACAGTTTGTGTCACGGTTTGGGTAACGGTTCGGATTAACGGTTCGGATCAACGGTTCGGCTCGATTCTACAGGGCCCTAAACCGGAACCGATCCGTAATCAACGGTTCTGAAAATTTTAGAACCGGAATCGGAGCGTTAGCACCCTAGAACAGGACCAAACCGGACCGATCCAACAGTTCCGATCCGGTTACATGGTTCCAACGGTTCGATGTGCACCCCAATGAGTAGTAAACTTGAGGCCCACCATGATTTATTTATTTTATCATCTTAGATCATCTATTTTACTAGGTCATTTCAGGACTTTAGCTTTTTAAAAAATAGGTATATACAGAGCCTACCATAGGGAATAGTGTGAATGTTCCACTGTTAAAAATTTCTCAGAGGTTACAAAAGTTTCAGATCAATATGATATTTGTTTTTTACTTGCATCTAAGTAGTGTGATCAAGCTGGATGATAAATAAACATCACTATGGGCCTTAGGAAGGTTTCAATGATGGAAATCATTATTCTCACTGTTTCCTGTGGTGTGTTCACTTGAGCTTTGGATATATTTCAATTTTGGATTTGAGCCACTTGAAAAATGAACAAAGGACATAAATAAACCACATACATTCAAGGTAAGCCTCATAGAGTTTCCTCAATAGGATAAAAGTGAATTAAATTACTTGAAGAAAATGCTAACTTGCTAGACTTGACTCAAAAAAGCTCGACTTGACTTGGCTTGAAACTGAGTTCGAGTTGAGTTGAGCTGACTTTTTTAGCTTGAAAAGATTTTGAGCCAAGTCTGAGTTAGATCAAGTTTGACTCAACTCGACTCGAACTTGACTCGATTCAAATTGAATCAAATCGAATTAGATTCACTTAATATAAATATTTTGTTAATATTTATATATTGAAATAAATTATATATTATATATTAAAAACTTTAAAACCTAAAGCCGAACCTAGCTTGTAGGCTTGAACTCAAACTCAAACTTGGCTCAAGTTGGCCTGAGCTATTGACCGAGCCGAGCCGGCCAATCAAGGTCGCGGACTGAGCCACACCAAGTTCAAGCTGGAGTAGCCTATTGGATGAGGCACGACTCGTGCAACTGTGTACAACTCTAGTGAGGATCGTCTAGATTGAAGGCAACATAATTCGGGCAAGGTGGCCGAGATCCCTAACTATGGGACCCTCTGTGATGTATGTACCTTATATCCATACTGTCCATACATTTTGAAAACACATTTTAGACCATAATCCCCAAAAAATAGATCCAAATCTCAAGTTGACCATAATACAAGAAATAATGGTATTTTAAAAACTTCCCATGAGCTATAAAAGTTATAGATCAAGTTGGTATTTGTGTGGTCTATTCATCCAAATATGTGACCTTATCAATAAATTGAATGAAAAATTAAACATTCCAATGGCCCGTAAAGTTTTTAGTGGATGTAAGGAAAATACATCAAAGTGGCCTCACACTTAGGGATCGACTGATCCCCAGAGAATTCTTGTGCTATCGCTTCTCATTGGTCCACATCACTCACCATCATACCAGCTCACCAAACATGCCAAATCTCTCTCTCTCTCTCTCTCTCTCTCTCTCTCTCTATAGTAAATTCGCAGTACAAATCTAACTTTGAACACGTGGAACTGCTTTGGCCATCATGATTTATATGTTAGATCCATACTGCCTATCAATTTTTTTCAGATCATTTCAGAGCGGGAGTCGAAAAAATGAGGTACATCCAACAGTAAACCTCACGGTGCACCCTTGGAAGATTTCAACAGTAATAATTCAATCCCCACTACTTTATGTGGTGCGGTTGACTTGAGCTTTGGATGTGCTTTATTTTTGGGCTCTTGTTCTAGAATGATCTAAAAAAATTAATGGATGGTGTGGATTTAATGCATAAATTATGGTGGCACTACGAAAATGTTCCATACGTTGAAAGTCACGTTGTGTGGTACACAATCTATCCGAGTGAGAAAATCGAGCTGGTGTAATTAACGAGCGATAACACGGAACAACGACAGCAGTCAACCGTGAAATTTTATTTCTTGCTAAGAGTTGAATTTAGAACGTTGGTAAAGATGATGGCATTTTGCCATGCAAGGTCAAAATTTGAAACCCCACAAGAATAGTGCGAAAAACCAACTGTTAACACGTGGCTGTGGGTGATAGGGCAGCCTGGGTGCATTTGGTTCACTTTCAATTAGCCTTCAAGTTTTACCAATGTGATCCGGACTCGAGTTTAGCCATGCTGCAAACCATGGTCTAACTAGGGATTTGGTGATGCGAAATCATTGCTAAGTTTACTTGTTGACCGCTCCACTGACATTTCACCTTAGTAGCCATCGATCATGCCTGCACCGCATATCCAAATGTGCATTGAATGTTCAAAGACTGCCGTGAACTAGCATGTGCAAGGACACGCAAGCACGGTTAAAATAGGGTGAGAGGAAACGGATTGGCTACTCCCCCTGCCACCAGCCAATGGCTGGTGGTGGGTGCACTGTGGGATCAACCATGATGTACCGTACATCTATTTTTTAGATCATTTTAGGGTATGAGACGAAAAAGAGGTATATCCCTATCTCAAGTGGACCATATTACAGGCAACAGGGTTGAATGAACTTCGACCATTAAAAATATTTTGGGGGCCATAAAAGTTTTGGATCAAGATGGTCTTTGTTTTTTCCCTTCATCTAGGTCTGTATGACCTAATCAACTGATTGGATGTTAAATAAATGGTACAGTGGGCCTTAGGAAGATTTTAATGATGGATATCTAATCATTGTTGTTTTCCTGTGGTGTGGTCAACCTGATATTTATATCCCTCTCATTTTTGGGATCAAGGCATAAAATGATCCATAAAAATGGATGAATGGCATGGATGAAACACATACGGCATGGATGAAACACATACATCATGGTGGGGCCCACATAGCACCGACCACCAGCCACTTG
The DNA here is from genome assembly GCF_029962835.1 of Magnolia sinica. Classification (NCBI taxonomy): domain Eukaryota; kingdom Viridiplantae; phylum Streptophyta; class Magnoliopsida; order Magnoliales; family Magnoliaceae; genus Magnolia; species Magnolia sinica. The sequence goes on from NC_080573.1 coordinate 134,183,791, forward strand.
GCTACTGGTAGGGGGAGTACCCAATCCGTTTCCAGAGTGAGAAGGGGATGCTCCCGGTAAGACCACTCTCACAGTGGTAATAGATCCTCTTACGGTAAAAAAATAAAATAAAAAATCAAATAATAATAATCCCCGATGAGGACTAGCCAATGAGTTAGGTGGGTGGAGAGCTGTTCATGGCATTTAATTTTTAATTTTAATTTTTAATGAAAAGATTCAGTTCAATTTTGAAAGTTGATTAGAAGATGATATTTTGGCATGTAAGGGCAATGTGCAAAAAGTTCACCTAAATAGTTTGAAACACATATCTTCACAAGTACCATGAGAAGCCTTTAAAGTTTTACTGATATAGAGTGGGTTGCGGACAATTTTATAGGCAAGATGGATCAAAAAAGGCCTGGTCGATGATAGAAGTGGTACAGACCGTCAGACCTTATAACGGGCGTATCTTGCAATCCAAAATGAGTTATCGGGCGTAAAATATATGCTTTTGAGTTAGAACGAGTTATTTTAGCCGTTGAGTTGCGCAAGCTGGATTTACGAAATACCCCCGAATCAACGGTTATTTTTCTATTTTAATTCTGTTTTTACTATAAATAGTAAGTTTTAATTTGATTATAACTCTTCATCCATTGGGCTTTAAGAGTTGCGCCCAACATGAAAAGAGCTTAAAATAATTAGGAGAACAACTTGGTGAAGCCAAATGGGACACTTACCATTTTTGGCCGAAAACCTTGTGTACTAGTAGATATCACTACCGTCTATAAATGGTTAGTTTACTGTTTATAGTAAGTTGCGATTTCTCAGAGTTTTAGTTATAGTTTGCTTCTGATTTCTCTCTCATTGCTTAGTATCCTTATTTAAAGGGTTGTGAACTTGTTTATTTCATCAATCTATCAATAAGTTACTGATTTATAAGAATTTATTTTTACTTTCTTACTTTCTTTCCTCGTGGATTCGAGAAGTCTTGGTGAGAATTCCAGAGAAGCTCCGTGAATTTGAAGTAGTTATCTTTGAGGAAGACGGTGATTGACCTCATCAAGTTCATCCCTTCATCATTTCCCAATATGATCCAAACCCGAGTATAGACATGTTGAAAACCATGGGTCTAATTAAAGATTTGGGTCGTGCAAAATGGTTGCTAAGTTGATTGATTGATACGATCTGCTAAAGTTGTGCCCAAGCGGCAGTAGATCAGACCCATATTGCGGATTGACCTATATTGCATATCCAAATTGAGATGATTTTTTGAGTGAATTAACAGTTACATTGATCAGTTTGAAATTGGTCAAAATGTGCATTGAATGGTTTAAAAGTGTCATAAATGGGTATTTTGGATGCCTATATAAGTCAGGTCCGGATAAGAGAATAGAAGAGAACCTGTGAGAAAGAGAGGGGTGTTATAAAGGTTGTATATGGGCAGGTATAGTAGGGTCTCTTAAATGCCTATATAAGTCACTCTAGGAGAGTCAAATGAACATAAAATAGTGGAAATTGAAAACCACCATTGAAACATTCACGTGTAAAAGATATCCATCTGCTTTGACATCGTATTTTTAGGCATCAGCACCAAAATGGGGCCATTCAAAGCTCTAGTGGGCCCAATGACATGGAAGAGAGGATTGAATAGCCACCGTTGAAACATTTTGGGCCACCTTTGAGATCTCTTTGAACTTTGGATCTGCCTCATTTTTGTGCCATGCCCTAGCATGAGTTGGCAAATAGATAGACTGGGTGGGTTTCTCACAAACATCAAAGTGGACCACGTGCGTCGAAAAGAGAGAGAAGATAAAGAACAAGAGATATAACGGGTTTTACGATTGTGCGTGGGTGTGTGAAGTAGGTGGAGTTTTAATGAGAGTAACTTTGGTATTTTAAAAATATAAAACCAAAAGTGTACGAGGCATCCAAGAGAGAGTGATTTTGACCGTAAGAGTGATCTTGAGAGAGTGATTTTTACCGTGAGAGGATCTTACCGGCTGAGTGACTTGCATAGGCATCCAGTAGACCTATTTTCTAAAGTTCTTTCAGCATTGCATGCCTTTTCAATTATTAGCTATTTAGGTGATATGCGGTTATAAGCTGTTATCCTCCTTATGCCTATTTGGTTTTGTTTTTATATTTTTAAAGAGTTTTAGCCATTCAACGGCCAATCTATCTTCTAGCTATTGTAAATGACATGCGTACTTCTAAACATTTACCCACTTATTATTTTAAAATAGGGTCAAAAAGTTGTTATTTTAACTTTGACTAACATCTTGCAAATGGGTTAAATTGTTATCTTTGTAAAAAGATTATTTTACCCCTAGTTTTAAATGAATTGAACCCTCATATCATGGGGAGGTACTTATGTTGAATCCACGGGTACTGGGACAATGTCGTGGGCTCCATAATATTGTCTTAACTTGTTTGATCAGGCCATTTATCCTTGTTTGATAATTATTTTAAGAAATGAGATTTAAAAATAAAAAAAATTGAAGTAGATCCAAATATTAGGTGGACCCTACCATTGTTTTACAATTGAACATCTATCATGAAAAGCTACATTGGGCCGTGTAATGTTGACTTGCCATCCAACCCGTTGATCAGGTCACACAGACCTGGAACGAAGGGAAAGCACAAATATAACTTGCTCCAAAATGATGTGGCGTATGTACATAATCAATAATTAGTACAGGGAGCTATAGGGCACTTGTTCAATCACCAATGCTTATAGAATGGTTTATTTGCAAGTGAGGAATTACACCATCCCACAATCCTAGATATAGTTGTTGGTTGGAAACAAATTATCCCATCTATCAGTTTCTTGACAAAATTCATTTTTAATCTAACAATTTATTTTAAGGTATTGAATGCGTGCGTTGTTGGGTGAACACAGTGAGGGAGAAAGAGGAACGTTGGATGCGTGTGCGTTGCTTGAACAGTACCAGCGAGATAGAAGGGTGGGTGAACATGGTATAGGAGAGAAAAGTACACGTGCGAATAAAAAGTAAAATGGTGTTTATCTCATTTTAAAAATACAAACAATACTTTCTGGTTAAAACCCCACCTACCTCACCGTACGACCCTCAGAACCAGTGTCCTCTCTCCCCTTCGCTCTCTCTCTGTCTTATCTCTCTTCTTGGAACCGTGCATGGCCCTACGTTAATGGTTGTCAGAATTCCACCCGCCCGTTTAATTTCCAACCCATGCTAGGGGGAAAGGATTGGCTACTCCCCCTGCCACCAGCCCCGTGGCTGATGGTCGGTGCTCTATGGGACCCACCATGATGTATGTGTTTCATCAATTTCGTTCATCCATTTTTACATATCATTTTAGGGCTTGATCCCAAAACTGAGAGGGATATAAATCTCAGGTAGACCACACCACATGAAAACAATAGTGATTGGATATCATCCATTAAAATCCTCCTAAGGCCCACTGTACTGTTTATTTGACATCTAATCTATTGATTACGTCGTACAGGCCCAGATGAAGGGAAAAAACAAAAATCAGCTTGATCCAAAACTTCTATGACCCCCAAAAAAATTTTAATGGTCAACACTCAGTCAACACTGTTTCCTATAATGTGGTCCATTTGAGATTTAGATATAACTCAATTTATGTCTCATACTTTTAAATGATCTATAAAAATGGATGGACAACATGGATGAAACACATACATCATGGTGAGGCCCACAGAGCACCAACCACTAGCCATTGGCTGGTGTAGGGGGAGTAGCCAATCCATTTCCATATGCTAGGGCATGGGCTAAAAATAAGGCAATCCAAAGATCAAAGTGGCCCCATGGTTCCCCAAGATATTTCGTAGGGTCCACTTTTAGGGCTCATGCCCTAAAAAAGGCTAGTAAAATAGACGGTGTGTATAAAACACATGCATCACAGTGGGCCCATAGAGTGGGGCCGGCAGGGATATCCCTAGCTATGTGGCCCCAAATGCATGTGAGAAATTTACCACGTCCCTCTACTTCTCCAACATGATCTCCAGCTCCATGGTAGTGTTAGAAAAACTACTTTTGGATACACCGAAAATAAATAATAAAATAAAATTATCACTAGGCTGAATCACGTATAAAATACGCTGTCCTTAAAGCGTGATTCGCCCCCTTATCAATTGCTGATGGGTTACAGGCGAATTGCTTCCAGAATAAGACAAGCCTTATCTAGATCCAGCGTGCAGCAATCACGATAGGTCCACTATGGAACAATTCTAACGCAGTCGATTTATTCTGACAGACTTAGACTATGGAGATGACAAAGTATTCTAATATGAAGCTATGGACCGTATTTGATTTGATGGGGAGATGGTGTGTTGAGATGATGAAATCGGACTGGAATGGTCCAGTTTATATAGGCCTCAGGTTTAGACCCGTTGCTGTGTGGTATTCAATGGTCCAAAACGTTTAAAAAACGTTTCTGGCTGTTGTCCATTAATCTCAGACGTTTCTGGTCATTAGATCTGTAGATCTGACCGTTGGATCATCCTGGCCCGTCCGTTTTCGAACCGTTGTGGCTTTTAAGGTAGCTATCCGTTTAAGAAACGGCTGCACGTTTCGAATTTAAGATCCGACCGTTCTCAGTCACCTATAAAACCCAGGCTCATTTCCAACATTTCAGATCCACACCGCCCTAAGGCTCTGACCAGACCCATCGCACCGTGATCGCACCGAATTCACGCCAGTTCGCGTAAGGTCGCGAGAGAGCAACCACTCTGCAACACGATGCGCACGTGCGAAGTGCAAAGTGTGCCATCTAGCGCCACTACAGCCACACTGCCTCACTGCTCATGCCCACGCCCGTGCCCGTGCCCGAGCCCGAGCGCGCGCACGTGTGTGCGTGTGTTCCAGTGCGAAGCAACCATGTTTCATCTCTTCCAAAAAAGCTCCAAGTAAGAATACCCTTCTCAACATCTCATATAAACCACAAAACTTTTCTCTGTATTTCCGATGTGGGACAAAGCACACACACCGCACTTTTTAATTTAAAAATTCAAAAAGGTATTTTGGCGAAAAATTTTCGAAATTTTGAAAATTTGAATTTTCATTTTTTTAATTATTTTTGAAACCACAAAAAAGCAACAGGTAGAACATGTTTCTAATAACAAGGCAGATCAGCTGAAATGGACCACACTGAGGGTAAGAGTGACGATGGAACAGCACCAAGCCTTGATAGGGCCACAAAAGTTTTGGGTCTGGCTACGGAAGTGGATTGGCTGGTGGCTACTATTCCTGTTTGAGTGCAGATCATCTGCCTCCCGGAGGCAGGAACTCCCTGCCTCCAGCGTTTTCATTGGTCAACGTCGCTATAAGTACCATGTCATTACATTTTTAAATATATTAAAAAAAGTACATTTAATAAGAAGTATAACGGAGACGTTAAACGGAAGCAGTTTGCGTGTTGAGTAAATCAGTATCGTAAGCATACTGAGTAAAGTCTGTGGAGCCCACCGTGCATTGTATCAACTCCATCCATCTCTTTTATCATCTAATTTAAGGGTTTTACAACAAAAATTAATCATATCCAAAGATCAAGTGGACCACACCACCTGAAACAGTGTGAATTGAATTCTACTGTTGAAAAGTTGCTGGGGCCCACAGAAGTTTTATATCAAGATGATATTTGTTTTTAACATTCATCCATGCCTTTGTGATCTTATGAATAGTTTGGATGAAAAATAAACATCATTGGGGTCTTAGAAACATTTCAATGGTGAAAATCAATACTTCCACTGTTTCCTTTGGTATGGTCTACTTGAGCTTTTGATATACTTCAGTTTTGGGCTCAACCCCTAAAATGGTCTGAAAAAACGGATGGATGGCGTGGATAAACCACATGAATTCACAGTGAGCCCAACAGAGTTTACTCGGTACGATAAGACTGGGTACCCAATCCGATTTCACACGTCTAACAGGGACACGGATTTCCTGCCAAAGCCTTTTGTAGTAAGATCCTGCACAAGGATTCCAGATGGGCCCACTGCGACGTTTGTAATAAGTCTAACCCGTTCATCCATTTTTAGATATCATTTAAGGACATAATAGCAAAACTAGGGTGTATACAAAACTCAAATGTGCCACACAAGAGGAAATAGTGGGGATTTAGTGTCCACCGTTGAAATATTTATATGGTTACAAAAGTTTTGCATTGGTCTAGTATTTTGGTGTTTTCACTTCATCGTAGTAAAAATGACCTTATAAAAAGTTTGGATGGCATATGAACATCAAGACGTCTAGGAAGGTTTCAACCATAGGAATTTCTTTCTCCACTATTTCATCTTTTATGGCCCAGTTGATTTTTTTATCATCCTAATTTTTGGTTACATGTCTTAAAATGAGCTCTAAAAATGGATGAATGGATTGAAATTCTTATAAACATCATGGTGGACCCCCATCATACATCCCAGCATTCGAACTTCATGCAAAAGGCTTTCCTCGGTGAATTCGCGTCCACGGTTTCCATTGGAAACAGACTGGCTACTCCCCTGCCACTCAGTGCTATGTGGGCTAACCATGATGTATGTGTTTCATCAATGTCGTCCATTTATTTTTCTAGATCATTTTATGGTCTGAGACCAAAAATGAGGTATAACCCAATCTCAAGTGGACCACATTACATGAAACAGTGTTGAATGAACGTTGACCGTTAAAAACTTTTTGGGAGCCATAAAAGTTTTGGATCAAGCTGATCTTTGTTTTTTCCCTTCATATGAGTCTTTATGACCAAACCAACAGATTGGATGTCAAATAAATAGTACGGTGGGCCTTAGGAGGACTTTAATGATGGATATCCAATCACCATTGTTTTCTTGTGGTGTGGTCCATATGAGATTTATATCCCTCTCATTTTTGGGATCAACCCCTAAAAGTATATGTAAAAATAGATTAACGGAATGGATGAAACACATACATCATGGTGGGGCCCACAGAGTACCGACCACCACCACCACAGGACTGGTGGTGGGGGGAGTAGCCAATCCGCTTTCATTTCCATTTGGGATTCAGTGCCACATTGAGCAGTGAGACTCGCTACTGAAGTGATGTCACTTATTTATATGGGTCTTACTATGATGTATGTTTTGTATCCATACTGTCCATCCATTTGGAGAGATCATTTTAGGGCATGAGCTAAAGAATGAATCAGATCCAAAACTCCAGTGGACCCCACCACATAAAATAATGGAGAGAGTCATGCCCACCATTTATTACGATTGAATCCAATCCAAACATCGTCACTTTGTTTACTGAATCTCGTCATTTTGTACTACAACCCCGTCACTTTATCTACTGAACCCTTTCACTTTGTGTTGCAACCTCGTCACTTTGTCTAGTGAACCCTGTCGCTTTGTACTACAACCCTGTCACTTTGTCTACTGAATCCCGTTACTTTTTCTACTGAACTCTGTCACTTTGTACTGCAACATCGTCACATTGTCTACTATACTCTGTCACTTTGTGCTACAACCTCGTCACTTTGTCTACTGTACCTCGTCACTTTGTGCTGCAACCTCGTCACTTTGTCTAGTGAACCCCATCACTTTATACTGCAACCCCGTCACTTTGTCTACTAAACCCCGTCACTTTGTACTGCAACCCCGTCACTTTGTCTACTGAACCCCGTCACTTTGTACTGCAACCCCATCACTTTGTCTACTGAACCCCGTCACTTTGTACTGCAACCCCGTCACTTTGTCTACTGAACCTCGTCACTTTGTACTGCAACATCATCACTTTGTCCACTAAAATTATATGTAAAAATAAATTAACGGAATGGTGACATCACTTCAGTGGTGAGTCTCACTACTCAATGTGGTACTAAATCCCAAATGGAAATGAGCAGATTGGCTACTCCCCCCACCACCAGCCTGGTGGTGATAGTGGTCGGTAATCTGTGGGGCCCACCATGATATATGTGTTTCATCCATTCCGTTAATCTATTTTTAATTTTAGGGGTTGATCTCAAAAATGAGAGGGATATAAATCTCATATGGACCACACCACAGGAAAACAATGGTGATTGGATATCCATCATTAAAGTCCTCCTAAGGCCCACCGTACTGTTTATTTGACATCCAATCTGTTGGTTTGGTCATAAAGACCCAGATGAAGGGAAAAAACAAAGATCTGCTTGATCCAAAACTTTTATGGCTCCCAAAAAGTTTTTAATGGTCTACGTTCGTTCAACACTGTTTCATGTAATGTGGTCCACTTGAGATTGGGTTATACCTCATTTTTGGTCTCAGACCATAAAATGATCTAGAAAAATAAATGGATGACATGCATGAAACACATACATCATGGTGAGCCCACATAGCACCGAGTGGCAGGGGAGTAGCCAGTCCGTTTCCAATGGAAACCATGGACGCGAATTTACCGACGAAAGCCTTTTGCATGAAGTTCCAACGCTGGAATGTATGGTGGGGTCCACCATGATGTTTATAAGAATTCTAATCCATTCATCTATTTTTAGAGCTCATTTTAAGACATGTAACCAAAAATTAGGATGATCAAAAACTCAACTGGGTCTTACAAGATGAAACAGTGAAGAAAGAAATTCCTACGGTTGAAACCTTCCTAGGGGTTTTGATGTTTATATGACATCCAAACTGTTTAAAAGGTCATTTTTACTAGGAAGAAGTGAAAACACCAAAATATTAGACCGATGCAAAACTTTTGTGGCCATATAAATATTTCAATGGTGGACACTAAATCCCCACTGTTTCCTCTCGTGTGGCCCATTTGAGTTTTGTATACACCTTAGTTTTAGTATTATGTCCTAAAATGTTATTTAAAAATGGATGAATAGGTTGGATTCATCACAAACGTCGCAATGGGCCCATCCGGAATCCTTGCACAAGATCTTACTGCTAGAGCTGGGCATCGGTCCGGATCGGACCGAATTGGGTACAACTTGACCCGATCCAAATTCTCATTGTCCTTACCCGAACTCGGAACTGAGTACGGGTCACCTGACTCGGACCGATCCGATACTTGGTTGGCCTAATCCGAACCGAGTTCGACTTGGTCAGGGAAACCGAGTCGGATTGGATTTGGTAGAATTCGGATCGTATAAATTTAATCTAACTGTTTTATATGGTGTAGTCTATTTCAGCCTTTTTTATACCTCCTTTTTGTGCTTAAGACTTAAAATGATTTGTCAAAATGGATAAACGGCTTAGGCAAAACATATACATCAAGGGAGGCTCCATATGGCTCTCAAGGAACTACCCATCTACGTATCCTTACTTTCATGGGATACATATTAGATATTTTAGATGGGCACTGCATGAAAGTGCAGTGACGTTTCCCAACGTTTCATGCAAGTGCTGTACTTACTGTGTTGATGTTAGCATGTTCTGTGGGTCTAATCATAGGGTATGTGTTATATCCAAACCGTCCATCCATTTGGCAAGCTCGTATTAAGGCTTAAGACAAAAAATAAGACAGATCTAACTATCAAGTGGACCACATGAGATGTTTAACAGTGAAAATCATTCACTGTTGCTATTTATAGTGTGGTCCAGATGATCTTTGAATATTATTCATTTTTTGGATAATATTTTACAATGACATCTAAAAATATATGAATGGTGTATATATAATAAATACATCATTGTATGGCCCATATAACTTTGATCTCCTTTGAACCATTCGAACAACTCGGAGCTCGAGGAGGGTTGTCACACGCCATGTACCTAGCTAGCTAGCATAGCTACGGAAGCCGATTACGTACTATTGTAACTCAGTACACTAAGTGTACTGAGTAAACTCTGTGGGGTCCACCGTGATCTGCATATTTTATCTACTCCATCTATCCATTTTAAAAGATAATTTTATGGTTTCATCTCAAAAATGGGATATATCCAAATCTCAAATGGACCTCACCACGGGAAATAGTGTGAATTGAAATTCTACCGTTGAAAATTTCTTGAGGCTACAGAAGTTTTGGATCAAGCTGATATTTGTTTTTTTACTTTCATCCATGTCTATGTAATCTTATGAATAGGTTGGATGACAAATAAAAATCACTGTGGGTCCTAGCAAGGTTTCAATGGTGAAAGTCATTACTCGCATTGTTTCTTATAGTGCTGTCCACTTGAGCATTAGGAATACTTCTATTTTAGATTCAACTACTAAAATGATCTCAAAAAACAGATGGACGGTGTGGATAATCTAATACAATCATGGTAGGCCCAACTGAGTTTACTCTATACGATAAAAGCCTATCGAGTAGCTCAATACGCAATCCTATTTCCCTCGTTTCCTAAGCAATAGTAGTAGGCATTAGGCTCTAGGCTGTTGTGTGGTACTGACATTAACGGATTGGCTACTGCCTACTCCTGTGTTCAGTGATCTGTGGGCCCCACTATGATGTATGTATTTCATCGATGTTGTTCATTCAGTTTTACGGATCATTTTAATGCTTGATATAAAATATTAGAGGGATAAAAATCTCAGGTGGACCACACCATAGGAAAACAATAATGATTGGATATCCTCCATTTAAATCCTCCTAAGGCTTCGGATTGGGTCGGATTTGATCGGATCGGGTCTATTCGGATCGGATCGGTCCAGGTTAACCACGATCCGATCCTGATTCGAAAATCTTTCGGATTCGAAATGCCTAACTCGATCCGCCCCGATCCAGGCCGTCGGTTCGGTTAGGATCGGGTCAGATTTGGTCGGATCCACCAGTTCGAACCTGTTTTGCCCAACTCTGCTTATCGCAAAAGGCTTTGGCAGGATATCTGCATCCCTGTTAGACACGTGAAACAGGATTGCGTACTGAGTCTTATTGTACTGAGTAAACTCTGTTGGGCCCATTGTGAATTCATGTGGTTTATCCACACCGTCCATCCGTTTTTCACATCATTTTAGGGGTTGAGCCCAAAACTAAAGTATATCAAAAGCCCAAGTAGACCATACTAAAGGAAACAATGGAAGTATTGATTTTCACCATTGAAATGTTTCTAAGCCCCCACTGATGTTTATTTTTCATCGAAACTGTTCATAAGATCACAAAGAAATGGATGAATGGGAAAAACAAATATCATCATGATATAAAACTTCTGTGGGCCCCCAACAACTTTTCAACGGTAGTATTTAATTCACACTATTTCAGGTGGTGTGGTCCACTTGATCTTTGGATATGATTAATTTTTGGTGTAAAACCCTAAAATTAGATCATAAAAGAGATGGATGGAGTTGATACAATGCACGGTGGGCTCCACAGACTTTACTCAGTACGCTTACATTGCTGATTTACTTAGCACGCAAACCTCTTCCGTTTAACGTCTCCGTTATACTTCCTATTAAACGTACTTTTTTAATATATTAAAAAATGTGATGACGTGGCACTTATAGTGATGTTGACCAATGAAAACGCGAGAGGCAGGGAGTTCCTGCCTCCGGGAGGTAGAGGATCCGCACTCTTCCTGTGTTTTCAGTTCATTGCAAATAAATAGGTGGGTTGTGGGAAGGTTTCATCCATTTTGTATGTGTTTCACCCATTTCATTCATCTATTTTTACATATCATTTTAGGGCTTGATCCAAAAAATGATATGGATATAAATATCAGGTGAACTACACCACAGGAAAACAATAGTGATTGGATATCCATCATTAAAATCTTCATAACGCCCACTCTACTGTTTATTTGACATCCAATATATTGATTAGGTCATACAGGCCAACATGAAGGGAAAAAACAAAGATCAGCTTCATCCAAAACTTTTATGGCCTAAAAAGTTTTTAATGGTCGATGCTCATTCAACATTGTTTCATGTGATGTGGTTCACTTGAGATTTAGATATATCTTATTTATGCTCTCATACTATAAAATGATATGGAAAAATAGATAGATAATATAGATGAAACACACATATCATGGTGGGGCCCACAGAGCATTGACCATCAACCATCGGGGGTTGTAAGGGAGAGTAGCCAATCGTTTCCAGAGATTTCACTGGCTATTGAGCAGGACATGTACTAGCCACCATGCCCAAAGCTCAAGTGGACCCACCACTGGAAATAGTGTTACTGACTATGCATTTCACGTTCTTTCGTCTGGAAGTCATTATTGATTCCTGGACAAAAGTATGTACCATTTCTTCACGCAACATGTGTCTCGTCTCTTCAATTGTTTTTTAGGCAATAATTGATGTGTAGGCAATTACGTACCATCTCTTCCCCACTCTCAAGAGACATTCAGTACAGGGCCAACGTGAAGATAGTGACCACTTTGGGAATGTGGAAAGTGCGTGTGAGATTTCAACGGATAAGAAACGGATTTGCTACTCCCACCAATAGCTGGTGGTCGGTGCTAGGTGGGCCTCACCATGATGTATGTGTCTCATCCATGCCATTCATCTATTTTTCTAGATCATTTTATGGTATGAGACCATAAATAAGGTATAACCAAATCTCAAGTGGAACACACTACAGGAAACAATGTTGAATGAACGTTGACCATTAAAAACTTTTTGAGGTTTATAAAAGTTTTGGATCAAGATGATCTTTGTTTTTTCCCTTCATCTGGGTCTGTATGACCTAATCAACTGATTGGATGTCAAATAAACAGTACAGTGGGCCTTAGGAGGATTTTAATGGTGGATATTCAATCATTATTGTTTTCCTGTTGTGTGGTCCACCTGAGATTTATATCCCTTTCAAATGGATGAAACACATACATCATGGTGGGGCCCACACAGCACCGACCTCCAGCCACCAGGCTGGTGGCAGGGAGTAGCCAATCCATTTCCATGGACAAGGACCGTACAGTACGAGTGTGTGGCCACTTTTAGCTAGTTGAGACTGGAATTTTCACCTGCCCTGACTATGCATGACCATGCGTGGTCACTAGGAACGTGTACCCGAAGTGGATTGCATGCTGAGTAACTGGGTAGAGCTCACCGTGATTTATTTATTTTATCCACTGTTTATCTACTTTATCACATAATTTTAGAGCTTTAGCTTAAAAATGAAGCATATCCTTGGGAAATGGTGTGAATTGAACATTGGCTGTCGAAAAATTTTTGAGGAGATAAAAGTTTTGAATCAAGTTAATATTTATTTTTCCATTTTGTATGTGTTTCATCCGTTCCATTCGTCTATTTTTACCTATCATTTTAGGGCTTGATCCAAAAAATGATATGGATATAAATATCAGGTGAACTAGACCACAGGAAACAATAGTGATTGGACATCCATCATTAAAATCTTCATAACGCTCACTCTACCATTTATTTGACATCCAATATGTTGATTAGGTCATACAAGCCAACATGAAGGGAAAAAACAAAGATCAGCTTTATCCAAAACTTTTATGGCCTAATAAGTTTTTAATGGTTGATGCTCATTCAACATTGTTTCATGTGATGTGGCTCACTTGAGATTTAGATATATCTTATTTACGCTCTCATACTATAAAATGATCTGAAAAAATATATAAACAACATGGATGAAACACATATATCATGGTGGAGCCCACATAGCACCGACCACCAGCCATTGGGGATTGTAAGGGAGAGTAGCCAATCGTTTCCCAGAGATTTCACTGGCTATCGAGCAGGACATATACTAGCCACCAAGCCCAAAGCTCAAGTGGACCCACAGCTGAAAATAGCATTACTGACCTTGTATTTCACGTTCTTTCGTCTGAAAGTCATTATTGATTCCTGGACAATTAGGTACCATTTCTTCACGTAGCACGTGTCTCGTCTCTTCATTTGTTTTTTAGGCAATAATTGATTTATAGACAATTACATACCATCTCTTCCCCACTCTCAAGACACATTCAGTACAGGCGCCAATGTGAAGATAGTGACCACTTTGGGAATGTGGAAAGTGCGTGTGAGATTTCAATAGATAAGAAACGGATCTCCCACCAATAGCTGGTGGTCGGTGCTAGGTGGGCCTCACCATGATGTATGTGTCTCATCCATGCCATCCATTTATTTTTCTAGATCATTTTATGGTATGAGACCATAAGGTATAACCAAATCTCAAGTGGAACACATTAGAGGAAACAATGTTGAATGAACGTTGACCATTAAAAACTTTTTGAGGGTTTATAAAAGTTTTGGGTCAAGATGATCTTTGTTTTTTCCCTTCATCTGGGACTGTATGACCTAATCAACCGATTGGATGTCAAATAAATGGTATAGTGGGCCTTAGGAGGATTTTAACGGTGGATATTCAACATTATTGTTTTCCTGTTGTGCGGTCCACCTGAGATTTATATCCCTTTCAAATGGATGAAACACATACATCATGGTGGGGCCCACAGAGCACCGACCTCCAACCTCTGGGCTAGTGGCAGGGAGTAGCCAATTCATTTCCATGGATAAGGACCGTACGGTAAGAGTGTGTGGTCACTTTTAGCCAGTTGAGACTGGAATTTACAGCTGCCCTGACCATGCGTGACCATGCGTGGTCACTAGGAATGTGTACCCGTAGTGGATTGCATGTTGAGTAACTGGGTAGAGCTCACCGTGATTTATTTATTTTATCGACTCTGTCTATCTATTTTATCACATAATTTTAGAGCTTTAGCTTAAAAATGAAGCATATCCTCAGGAAAAGGTGTGAGTTGAACATCCGCTATCGAAAATTTTTTGAGGAGATAAAAGTTTTGAATCAATTTAATATTTATTTTTTACATTGATGCATGTCTGCGTGACCTAATGAACAGGTTAGGTAATAAACATCAGTGTGGGCCCTAAGAATCTTTCAACCGTGGAAATCATTATCCCCACATAAGCATGACCTGCCAGCACGATGATAATAATAGGGTAAGAATGTGTGGTCACTCTCAACCAATTAGGACGGGAGTTTATAGCTGGCATGATTCGTACGTTGTCATGAGTCAGGTATTCTGTAAATGGATTGCTAATGAGCAACTCAGTATGAGAAGTAAACTTTGTGAGGCCCAACATGATTTATTTATTTTATCATCTCAGGTCATCTATTTTACTAAATCATTTTAGGACTTTAGGTTTTTTTTTAAAAAGGATCACACCATAGGAAATAGTGTGAATTGATCATCCACTGTTAAAAATAAACATCGTTATGGGCCTTGGAAGGTTTCCTGTGGTGTGTTCACTTGAGCTTTGGATATACTTCAATTTTGGATTCGACCGACTTGAAAAATGTATGGATGGCATGGATAAACCACATACATTCAAGGTGAGCCTTCTAGAGTTTGCTCAGTAGGATAAAAGCTAACTAAATTACTTGAATGAAACACGTAACTGCAGCTGACGCAGCACCACCTTGGAGAGTTGGACAGTCATGTCTTTTTAATTTAAAAAGATGAAAAGATTATTTTTCTGCTTTATTTTCTATCTAAGCTTTATTCCAAGGGGTCTTTTTAATGGGAGTGTGGATTAGAGATCTCAGAACTAAGTTAGGTCGGTAAACTCGCTAGACTCAACTCGAAAAAGTTCGACTGAAGCTGAGTTCGAGTTGAGTTGAGCTGATTTTTTGAGCCTACGTGCGAGTTAGACTGAGTTCGACTCGACTTGAGTTGAACTTGATTCGATTCGAATTGAATCAAATCGGATTCACTTAATATAAATAATTTGTTAATATTTATATATTGAAATAAATTATATTATATATATATATATATATATATATATATATATATATATATAGAGAGAGAGAGAGAGAGAGAGAGAGAGAGAGAGAGAGAGAGAGAGAGAGAGAGGCATGCTCACCAACGCACGTGTCATGGTTGTCCAATCCTAATGGTCCATAATATGCGGAATCCTATGAAACCTTAGGGGACGAATTTTCACTCTTATCTAAGATTCTGGTGAGCCATAGAAAAGAGAAATGCAAATCAAGGGAAGAAATGGTTTTTACTTTTCATGGGCCAACAAAGTTTTGGTTCAAAGTAAAAATTGGTACCAAGAGGTTTTATGAGGTTCTGCTTCAAGTGGACCATTCAGATTTTTGAGAGTCATCACGAATGATGTGATCTCAAAAAAGTTTTTAGGACCTCCATGAGAACTGGTTCCCAGGGAGCATTCTATATATATAATCTTAAAACCTAAAGTCGAACCCAGCTTGTAGGCTTGAACTCGAACCCAAACTGGGCTCGAGTTGGCCTGAGCTATTGACTGGGCCGAGCTGAACCGGCCAGTCAAGGTTGAGGACCGAGCCAAGCCATGTTCAAGCTGGTGTAGCCAGGACGAGGCACGACTCGTTCAACTGTGTACAACTCTAGTGAGGATCGTCTAGGTCGAGGGCAACAGAATTTGAGTGAGGTGGCTGAGATCCCTAACTACGGGACCACTGTGATGTATGTGCCTTATATCCATACCGTCCATGCATTTTGAAAACACATTTTACACCATAATTCAAAAAGTAGATACAAATCTCAAGGGGACCATAATACAGGAAATAGTGGTAATTGACCATTGAAAACTTCTGTCAGGTCCAGATGTAGGTTTTGCCATCAATACCAATACAGCTCTCCTTGAAATTGTATTTTCTAAAATTCTATTTTTTCGTGCCATACAATTTTTTCTTTTTTGGGTATTGTATCTATATATAATCAACTCCAAAAACATAATACAATATGCTCTTTTTGTTGGGTTTGTTTGGATGGATCACCTACGTTGATTGTTGCAAATTAATTAAGAGAAACTAGCCTTCATTGTATATTGGCAACAGATTGCTGGTAACCTTCGCAAGCTGTCTCGATGCAATTCATAGTGGAGACAAATACCGTCTTAAAGAAAATAATTCTGTAACATGACTTAAGCCATTTTACTTTTGGTTTAGTTTACAATTGGTTTATTCCCCTAATAGAGCTTTTCTGAATTTGAATATGTCATTTGAAATGCATTTGGCTTTCTTAAAATTGAATTGCTGAATTCTTTCATGATGTTTGAATGCAGCTGCCCATGGACAAATGCCACCATAAATATAAGGCATACTTGGCATCAATATGCAATCCAGTCCATTCACCTGATGTGCCTTGTCAAGATGAAAAAATAAAATAAAATCTAGAAATAACTTAATTTCAAATTTTAATTGGGCCACACCATGTAAATATAGAGGTTTTAAGTATACTTTTAATAGGGTGGCTCGCTTTAAGTGTTGAATCGACCAGTGTTTTGAGATAGGGGCAAAAAAGGGTGGTGTACCTAATGGATGGTGTTGATTTCATGCAGGTTAATGCTAGTAAGCCTTTTTACAAGGGCCAGCCCTAGCTAACAGAGGTCATAGGTTATAGCTAATTCTTTTAGTTAGACTCTGATCTGAAACATATGACTAGTTCAAAACAACTCAGATTCAATCCTACCAGATCTGTTGGATACCAAGACTCTCCCAGTCCGTCTCAACCCAGCCAACATCAACCTATCCATTCATCAAGAGATCTGCATAATAGGAAATAGTAACACTGTTTGTTATCCAATAATAACACTGCCTATTACAGAGAGAGAACCGGTCATCCTAGACCAAGCATCATCCTAAGATACTTTTCATTATTTAGACATATATAAGAGACCGGTACGTTGATCCTTGTTACTTCTCAATGCCTGGGGTCATGCAAATCTCACAATTGCCCTTGATTACTATACATGTGCATATGAGGGTATGGACTTGGTGCAAGCGCAATCATTCTTGCATTCCGAGGGGCAGTAGTTCTTCACATAGGTGCATCGGCATTGCGGTGGCCAGATGCGAGGGCAGAGGCGCAGAGGCACATGTCACAACATGGTTCATCTTCTCCGCCAAGTACTGAAAAAGCATTATGTTGAGATGTGGAGCCACATCGGAGGGCCGCTCGACCAGTCGTGAACTTGGTCGACTCAAAGTCCAGCGAGTATCGATTTTTTAGGTTCCGTGGTACTCGATCGGTCGAGCAGCTTTTTTGACCAGTCGAGGTTATGCAAATTTGTTTCCGGATTTGATGCAGACTGCGGATTTTTTAATCGGTTTTCACAGAGGTGCGAAAGGGAAGTTGTATAAACTATAAATAGGTGTCCCTAGGGTTTTTCTAGGGTATGGGATATAATTCTAAGGTGTGGGCAAAGGGTTTTCTCTCAACTTCCTAAGGAGAGGTTAGTATATTGTCTTGTAATCTTTGTTTTTCTTCATAGTGGAAGTTTGCATCCGTCGTTTTTTTACCCTTGTTGGGGTTTTTCTACATATATCTTGTCTTGTGGTTTGTTTAGAATGTTTTGATTCTGTTTCTAGTCTATATTTCTTCTTGTTTATTGTTTGTGGGTGAGACCGGAGATTGGATCTCGGTTCACTGCGTTGTTAGCGTGCTGCGCAACAACTGGTATCAAAGCCATTGGTTTAGTTTTATTGGGAGCGATGACGGAAGAAGGGAAGACTAGAATTGAGAAGTTTGATGGTTCAAACTTTGCCTTCTGGAAGATGCAGATGGAGGATTATCTGTATCAGAAGGACCCCTTATTCCTCTAGGAGGAAAAGAGAAGAAACCAGAAAAAAGATGACAGATGATGAATAGTTTTTATTGGATCGTAAGGCTTTAGGAATAATCCAACTCTCTTTGTCTAAGAGCGTCGCCTTCAATATATCCAAGGTGAAAATCACAAAAGAATTAATGAAAGTCCTAGCCACCATGTATGAAAAACGCTCAGCGTCCAACAAGGTTCATCTTATGAAACAACTATTCAACATGAAGATGTCAGATGGTGGGAGCGTAGCTAAACATTTAAAAGAGTTCAATATAGTCATGAGCCAGTTGGAATCTGTTGGCATTATTTTTTAGGACGAGGTCAGAGCATTATTGATCTTGTCCAGTTTGCCAGACAGTTGGAATGGTTTTGTGATTGCTGTGAGCAACTCTTCACACTACCAAAAAACTGGGCAAAAGCTACGGATAAAAGCAGTATCTAAAGGTCTATAGCTACGGTTACAATCCGTAGCACGACCATAGCCATAAGTCTAAAAGCTATGGCTACGGCTTTAAGCAGTCACCATATATACAATGGGTACGGATTATATCCATAGCCATAGCTTTCATAGCACTAAGGTATTTACAGCTACGGATTCTATCTGTAGCTAAAAGTAGAGCAAGAACCGTAGCAATAGGCTGAAATTAGCAACAGCTCCGGTTTCCAGATAAACGGCTACGGTTAATAGCCGTAACTGTTGAAATCATAGGTACGGGTTAAATCCGTAGCAATAGTTTCCGTAGCTATAAATTATATATAGCTACGGATTATATCTGTAGCTAAAAGTAGAGAGATAACTGTATCAATAGGCTTAAAATTAACAAGAGCTACAATTTTCAGATAAACAGCTACGGTAATAGCTGTAGCTAATGCCTATTTTTAAAAAAAACAAATTAAATAATAATGGTATCTCTTACCATTGTAATACATGCCCTGATGACTCATATAAGCTAATATAGATAAATACTTCATGGCTAAATCATTCATTCATTCAATCAAACACAATCATTCATTCATTCAAATACACTCATTCATTTCCATTCACAAAAGTACAATGCCAGCATAATAGTTATATATCTATTTAAAGTTCTTATTAACAGCAATCCAATCCCTTCTCGCAGCCAAACGGCTTTTCAACAATCGCAAGCGAAAACTCCATGGATGTGCTCTATTGGTTATCAATTTGCCATCAACTAACACCCTATTCTCAACTTCGCTTTGATCTGAAAGCCTACTACATATGGCTGAAAATCAATTTCATCATATAAAATGGAAGAAATTGCATATTATGACATTATACATAAGAGGCTAAAAATGTGTTTATGTGTGTTTTGAAGATTCACTACCAAAAAAACAGGCAAAGGCTACGGATTTAATCCGTAGCCTTAGACCTAAGGCTACGGATTAAGTCCGTAACTGGTCCGTAACACGACCGTCGTCGTAGGTGCCATAACGATAGGTCTAGAACCTATGGCTACGGATTAAATCCGTAGCTATAGGTCTATGGCTACAGATTAAATTCGTAGCCTTTTCCCCTGTAGCAAAAAAAATAAACAGCTATAGATATTATTTGTAGCTGAAAGTCCGTAGCAATAGGCTAAAATTTAAAAGGCTACACCTATCTGATTATTGGCTACGGATTAAATCCGTAGCTATATGTTAAATAGCTACGGATATAATCCATAGCAATTATATCTGTAGCAAAAACTTCAAACAGCTACAGATATTATTTGTAGCTAAAAGTCCGTAGCAATATGCCAAAATTAAAAAAGCTACACCTGTTTGACTAGTGGCTACGGTTAGTATCCGTAGCTATTTTGTACATTGAAAAATTAAATCACCTGTTCATTCAAATACCACCTGTTCATTCAATTACCACCTGTTCATTCAAATACCATCTATACAATCATTCATTCATTCAATTACAATTACAATCCTTCATTCATTCAATTGCAATTACAATCCTTCATTCAATCAATTACAATTACAATCAATTACAATTACAAATACAATAATGCTGAAAATACAAATCTTTGGCTTCATTAGAGAAATGTGCTCGACTTCACCGAATTTCAGCAGCTTCGTATATTCCATCATCCTATAAACAGTCATGTCATTCATAAATTAGAATGCCTATTAGAGAAAAGAAAGACAGTGAAAGAAGTGCATCACGTATAACCACTTTTTTTTTTCTTAATGAATTAAAAAAAAAAAACTCAAAGAGGAATGAAATTGACACAAAAGAAATGGTCTCACCATATGATTATAGGTTTAGGTTTGGTTTAGGTTTAGGTTATAGGTTTAGGTTAAGGTTAGGCTATAGGTTATAATTAAGTTTAGGTTATAGGTTTTGGTTTAGGTTTAGGTTAAGGTTTAGGTTATAGGTTATAGCTTTTGGGAACTTGATTACAGGTTAAGGTTTAGGTTTAGGAAATCGGGTTCGGGTTCGGGATCGGGTTTAGGTTTGGGCTTTCAAGTTTAGGTTTAGGTTAGGGAGTTGAGATTAGGATTAGGTGTAGGTTTGGGTTTAAGAATTTGAGAATACATTTAGGTTTTAAGTTTAGGTTTAAGTTAAAGATTTTAGGAAAGGTTATAAGTTTAGGTTAGGTTTATATTTAGGTTTAGGTTTAGGTTATAGGTTATAGCTTTAGGAAATTGAGAATGGGTTATGGTTTAGGGAAAGGTTAGGTTTAGGTAATAGGTTTTGGGATTTGGGAATAGTTTTAGGTTATAAGTATAGGTTTAGGTTAGGTTATAGGTTAAGGTTGAGGGATTTGAGTTTAGGCTATAAGTTTAGGTTTAGGTTTAGGTCTAGGTTGAGGTTTACGGAATTGAGTTTAGGTTATAGGTTTAGGTAATAGGTTTTGGGATTTGGGAATAGTTTTAGGTTATAAGTATAGGTTTATGTTAGGTCATAGGTTAAGGTTTAGGGATTTCAGTTTAGGTTATAGGATTAGGTTTAGGGATTTGATTTTATGTTATAGGTTTAGGTTTAGGTTTTATATTTAGGTTTAGGTTTATGTTTGGGTTTTGGGATTTGAGAATGGGTTCGGGTTTAGGTTATAGGTTTTGAAATTTGAGAATGGGTTCGAGTTTAGGTTATAAGTTTTGGTTTTGGTTTAGGTTTAGGTTATAGGTTTTTGGATTTGAGAATGGATTATGGTTTAGGTTTAGGAAATCGGGTTCAGGTTCGGGATTGGGTTTAAGTTTAGGTTTTCAAGTTTAGGTTTAGGTTTAGGTTAGGGAGTTGAGATTAGGATTAGGTATAAGTTTAAGTTTAGGGAATTGAGTTTAGGTTATAGTTTTAGGGAGAGGTTAGGTTTAGGTAATAGGTTTTGAGATTTGGGAATAGTTTTAGGTTATAAATATAGGTTTAGGTTAGGTTATAGGTTAAGGTTTAGGGATTTGAGTTTAGGTTATAGGATTAGGTTACGGTTTCGGTTTAGGTTATAGGTTTTGGGATTTGAGAATGGGTTCGGGTTTAGGTTATAGGTTTTGGTTTTGGTTTTAGTTTTGGTTTTGGTTTTGGTTATAGGTTTGGGTTTATGTTATAGATTTTTGAATTTGAGAATGGGTTCGAGTTTAGGTTATAGGTTATGGTTTTGGTTTAGGTTATAGGTTTTGATTTAGGTTATAAGTTATAGGTTTATGTTAAGGTTTAGGTTTAGGTTAAAGGTTTTGGGATTTGAGAATGAGTTCACGTCTAGGTTATAGGTTTTGGTTTTGGTTTTGGTTTTGGTTTAGGTTTAGGTTTAGGTAATAGGTTTTGGGATTTGGGAATAGTTTTAGGTTATAAGTATAGGTTTAGGTTAGGTTATAGGTTAAGGTTTAGGGATTTGAGTTTAAGCTATAGGTTTAGGATTAGGTCTAGGTTGAGGTTTAGGGAATTGAGTTTAGATTATAGGTTTAGGTTTAGGTTTAGGTTGAGGTTTAGGGAATTGAGTTTAGGTTATAGGTTTAGGTTTAGGTTTAGGTTTAGGTAATAGGTTTTGGGATTTGGGAATAGTTTTAGGTTATAAGTATAAGTTTAGGTTAGATTATAGGTTAAGGTTTTGGGATTTGAGTTTAAGTTATAGGTTTAGGATTAGGTCTAGGTTGAGGTTTAAGGAATTGAGTTTAGGTTATAGGTTTAGGTTTAGGTTTAGGTTGAGGTTTGGATTTTGGGATTTGAGAATGGGTTCGGGTTTAGGTTATAGGTTTTGGTATTGGTTTAGGTTATAGGTTTTGGGATTTGGGAATAGTTTTAGGTTTTAAGTATAATTTTAGGTTAGGTTATAGGTTAAGGTTTAGGGATTTGAGTTTAGGCTATAGGTTTAGGTTTAGGTCTAGGTTGAGGTTTAAGGAATTGAGTTTAGGTTATAGGTTTAGGTTTAGGTTTAGGTTGAAGTTTAGGGAATTGAGTTTAGGTTATAGGTTTAGATTTAGGTTTAGGTTTAGGTAATAGGTTTTGGGATTTGGGAATAGTTTTAGGTTATAAGTATAGGTTTAGGTTAGGTTATAGGTTAAGGTTTTGGGATTTGAGTTTAGGTTATAGGTTTAGGATTAGGTCTAGGTTGAGGTTTAGGGAATTGAGTTTAGGTTATAGGTTTAGGTTTAGGTTTAGGCTGAGGTTTGGGTTTTGGGATTTGAGAATGGGTTCAGGTTTAGTTATAGGTTTTGGTTTTGGTTTAGGTTATAGGTTTTGGTATTTGGGAATAGTTTTAGGTTTTAAGTATAAGTTTAGGTTAGGTTATAGGTTAAGGTTTAGGGATTTGAGTTTAGGTTATAGGTTTAGGTTTAGGTCTAGGTTAAGGTTTAGGGAATTGAGTTTAAGTTATAGGTTTAGGTTTAGGTTTAGGTTTAGGTGTCGGTTTGGGTTTTGGGAATAGTTTTAGGTTATAAGTATAGGTTTAGGTTAGGTTATAGGTTAAGGTTATGGGATTTGAGTTTAGGCTATAGGTTTAGGTTTAGGTCTAGGTCTAGGTTAAGGTTTAGGGATTTGAGTTTAGGCTATAGGTTTAGGTTTAGGTCTAGGTTGAGGTTTAGGGAATTGAGTTTAGGTTATAGGTTTAGGTTTAGGTTTAGGTGTCGGTTTAGGTTTTGGGAATAGTTTTAGGTTATAAGTATAGGTTTAGGTTAGGTTATAGGTTAAGGTTTAGGGATTTGAGTTTAGGCTATAGGTTTAGGTTTAGGTCTAGGTTGAGGTTTCGGGAATTGAGTTTAGACTATAGGTTTAGGTTTAGGTCTAGGTTGAGGTTAGGTTATAGGTTTAGGTTTAGGTTTAGGTTGAGGTTTAGAGAATTGAGTTTAGATTATAGGTTTAGGTTTAGGTTTAGGTTTAGGTAATAGGTTTTGGGATTTGGGAATAGTTTTAGGTTATAAGTATAGGTTTAGGTTAGGTTATAGGTTAAGGTTTTGGGATTTGAGTTTAGGTTATAGGTTTAGGATTAGGTCTAGGTTGAGGTTTAGGGAATTGAGTTTAGGTTATAGGTTTAGGTTTAGGTTTAGGTTGAGGTTTGGGTTTTGGGATTTGAGAATGGGTTCGGGTTTAGGTTATAGGTTTTGGTTTTGGTTTAAGTTATATGTTTTGGGATTTGGGAATAGTTTTAGGTTTTAAGTATAAGTTTAGGCTAGGTTATAGGTTAAGGTTTAGGGATTTGAGTTTAGGCTATAGGTTTAGGTTTAGGTCTAGGTTGAGGTTTAGGGAATTGAGTTTAGGTTATAGGTTTAGGTTTAGGTTTAGGTTTGGGTGTCGGTTTTGGGATTTGAGAATAGTTTTATGTTATAAGTATAGGTTTAGGTTAGGTTATAGGTTAAGGTTTAGGGATTTGAATTTAGGCTATAGGTTTAGGATTAGGTCTACGTTGAGGTTTAAGGAATTGAGTTTAGGTTATAGGTTTAGGTTTAGGTTTAGGTTGAGGTTTAGGGAATTGAGTTTAGGTTATATGTTTAGGTTTAGGTTTAGGTTTTGGTAATAGGTTTTGGGATTTGGGAATAGTTTTAGGTTATAAGTATAGGTTTAGGCTAGGTTATAGGTTAAGGTTTTGGGATTTGAGTTTAGGCTATAGGTTGAGGTTTAGGTCTAGGTTGAGGTTTAGGGAATTGAGTTTAGGTTATAGGTTTAGGTTTAGGTTTAGGTTGAGGTTAGGGTTTTGGGATTTGAGAATGGGTTCGGGTTTAGGTTATAGGTTTTGGTTTTGGTTTAGGTTATAGGTTTTGGGATTTGGGAATAGTTTTAGGTTTTAAGTATAAGTTTAGATTAGGTTATAGGTTAAGGTTTAGGGATTTGAGTTTAGGCTATAGGTTTAGGTTTAGGTCTAGGTTGAGGTTTAGGGAATTGAGTTTAGGTTATAGGTTTAGGTTTAGGTTTAGGTTTAGGTGTCGGTTTGGGTTTTGGGAATAGTTTTAGGTTATAAGTATAGGTTTAGGTTAGGTTATAGGTTAAGGTTTAGGGATTTGAGTTTAGGCTATAGGTTTAGGTTTAGGTCTAGGTCTAGGTTAAGGTTTAGGGATTTGAGTTTAGGGTATAGGTTTAGGTTTAGGTCTAGGTTGAGGTTTAGGGAATTGAGTTTAGGTTATAGGTTTAGGTTTAGGTTTAGGTTTAGGTGTCGGTTTAGGTTTTGGGAATAGTTTTAGGTTATAAGTATAGGTTTAGGTTAGGTTATAGGTTAAGGTTTAGGGATTTGAGTTTAGGCTATAGGTTTAGGTTTAGGTCTAGGTTGAGGTTTAGGGAATTGAGTTTAGGCTATAGGTTTAGGTTTAGGTCTAGGTTGAGGTTAGGTTATAGGTTTAGGTTTAGGTTTAGGTTGAGGTTTAGAGAATTGAGTTTAGGTTATAGGTTTAGGTTTAGGTTTAGGTTTGGGTAATAGGTTTTGAGATTTGGGAATAGTTTTAGGTTATAAGTATAGGTTTAGGTTAGGTTATAGGTTAAGGTTTTGGGATTTGAGTTTAGGCTATAGGTTTAGGATTAGGTCTAGGTTGAGGTTTAGGGAATTGAGTTTAGGCTATAGGTTTAGGTTTAGGTTTAAGTTAAGGTTGAGGTTTTGGGTTATAGGTTAAGGTTTTAGGTCATGGGTTTTGGTTTAGGTTATAGGTTATAGGTATAAGTTAAGGTTTAGGTTTAGGTTTAGGTTTAAGTTTAGGTTATAAGCCATAGGTTTAGGGAATTGAGAATAGGTTAAGGTTTAGGTTTAGGAAATCGGGTTTGGGTTCGGGATGGGGTTTATGTTTGGGTTTTCAAGTTTAGGTATAGGCTTAGGTTAGGGAGTTAAGATTAGGATTAGGTGTAGGTTTAAGTTTAGGGAATTGAGAATACATTTAGGTTATAGGTTTAGGTTTAGGTTAGGTTAAGGTTAAGGTTATATGTTCAGGTTTAGGTTATAGGTTTAAGTTAAGGTTGAAGTTTAGGTTATAGGTTAAGGTTTTAGGTCATGGGTTTTGGTTTAGGTTATAGGTTATAGGTATAACTTAAGGTTTAGGTTTAGGTTTAGGTTTAAGTTTAGGTTATAAGCCATAGGTTTAGGGAATTGAGAATAGGTTAAGGTTTAGGTTTAGGAAATCGGGTTTGGGTTCGGGATGGGGTTTATGTTTGGGTTTTCAAGTTTAGGTATAGGTTTAGGTTAGGGAGTTAAGATTAGGATTATGTGTAGGTTTAAGTTTAGGGAATTGAGAATACATTTAGGTTATAGGTTTAGGTTTAGGTTAGGTTAAGGTTATATGTTATATGTTCAGGTTTAGGTTATTGGTTTAAGTTAAGGTTGAGGTTTAGGTTATAGGTTAAGGTTTTAGGTCATGGGTTTTGGTTTAGGTTATAGGTTATAGGTATAAGTTAAGGTTTAGGTTTAGGTTTAGGTTATAAGACATAGGTTTAGGGAATTGAGAATAGGTTAAGGTTTAGGTTTATGATATCGGGTTTGGGTTCGGGATGGGGTTTATGTTTGGGTTTTCAAGTTTAGGTATAGGTTTAGGTTAAGGAGTTAAGATTAGGATTAGGTGTAGGTGTAGGTTCAAGTTTAGGTTTTTGTTTAGGTTAAGGGTATGGTCCCTGCAAAGCAAATACAGATATAAATACGGCCATTCGACATAAATGCCAGGCCCTTCCAATGCTGTCCATAAAAAATGGACAGCTTCATCATGGTCATAATAGCGGTTCCCTCTTTCCATGGAACCCCGCTCTTCTGAATAGCTCCGACGCACATCCGGGTCTGCTCCATTAATTTTGATCAAATACATAAACACGGCCTATCCAAATGGCCAGGCCCCTCCAATGCTGTCCATAGGAAATGGACAGCTTCATCATGGTCATAACAGCGGTTCCCACCTTCCAGGGACCCTCGCTCATCCGAATAGCTCCGACGCACATCCGGGTCTACTCCATTAATTTCAAGCAAATTTAATGGAGCAAATACGTAATCACTTGGTCCCAAATACTTACTTTATAAAAGAAAATCTCCCCTGTTTTCTCAAATTTTCTATTTCGATCTTTTTTAGCTCAAATCCATGTCAATGCATGAGAATCATGCATAAACATGAATTTTAAGCAAAATACATGAGAGAAATTACAACATAGATATCATGCACACGATATCACATAATGTACTGTTTAATGAACTACACATGTGCATTCTTGACAAGAGACGTACCAGATGCTTGAATTTGAAATATGCAGCTCCAACCCTCCCACATGCAACATCCACCTGAAAGAATGCGCATAACCGTCATGCTTGAGTAATCAATATAGGAATGTACAAGTAAAACTATAAAACTAGATATACTCACTGCATTTTCAAGATCTCCTCCATAGTTGACGATTCATTCTAAAGCCCTTCTCCCTCCTCCTTTACCCAGGCTTGGGACCGGCAATGCAAGGAGTTGCATTGGCAGAGTTAAAAAAGAGCTTAGGCTCCATTTGGTTTTCAAAAAAAAATGTTTTTATAAATACTAATGTGATGACCAAATGGAGCCTAAGACTATAAATACGTTCAAATATAGAGTACAAAATTCATTCAATATTAAAAGAAATAAAAAAAACAAGTGCCAAATTAGTTCAAAATGCACACAACAAGTTCAAAATTAGTTCAAAATGCACACAACAAGTTTAAAATGAGTTCAAAATGCACACAACACATGTTCAATTATACAGTACCAAATTTGTTCAAATTATTGAATTCTCAAAGCCTCTTTCCCCTATTGCACAAATGATCCTGGACCGGCCTCTCCAAGTGTAGATGCGAACCCATCTTCTTTTTACAAAGGAGTGTGAGGTTGTATAATCTCAGTCAGAACAACAATAAAAGCTCCATCCTCTAATGGCTCACAATGAACAGTTGCATTTGGATTAACTTCATGTACTTCACCACGAGCAACTACACCACGTTTTCCAAAACTAAGCAAGTCGCATCTCTTACCGATATATAATATCCGGCTACATTTACACATAAAATGGCATTGGTATTGTTAGCGTTTATAATATAATTGTAAGCTCATTATAGTAAAAAATTTATACTTGCATACCGACGACGCCTGAGTAGATTTAGCGACTGTTGGTGATGAGAGATTTTGAGTTACTGTCTATCTTTCTGCATATCAACCAATGTTTTCTTCATCTCAACTATATCTTGGGTCATACCATCCAATTTTTTCTTCACCTGAGATAACTCTTGAGTTACGCTCTCTTTTTCTTTTGTCACATTCTCTACCTTTGAACGAGCAGGGGTTGACTTCTTCAGTCTGACCTTGCTTATTGAGCAACCTAGACCCCGCATTCGCCCTCTATTGTCAGACCCAACCAACTGTAAAATATTGTAAATTAAGTTATTAGGATATTCATAATTACCATAAAACTCTACTAATTTTTAAATTTTATTACTACCTCTGTAAGGGCATCATCCATGCCGGTCATCCTAGAAGCAGGATTGCTACTATAGAGCTCATCTAGTTTTTCCTGTGAAAAAATACAAATGAATGCAATATAATTCAAAGTTATACTTAGGCTTTTCACAATGATACTAGTTAGTGGTACGAGGGATACACTTACAGTAAGGTCAGGATATTGGACAACTTTGTCCTTTCTTGTATGGGCTCTTAAGAAGACTTCACATCTACCTATCTCGACATCAGAGGTAAGATTCTTCTCCATCGCCTTTGGCACATTATATATCATTGAAATACACATCATTAATAGATTTAGATGAATGATAATTCAAATTTAAATTCAATTTTAAACTATAATATCTATTTTTAAATACATACCATCTTATGGCGAGTAACAGCCATGCTGTGCCTCCCAAGACACGCAGGTCCTTTTAGCTTGGCCCGATTGACTTTATTCCTTGTGCTTATCCTCTTGAATTCCTCGGTGGTACGTTGATCCACGAAGGCCTTCCAGTCCTCCATAGGGATACCTGGGGGGGCAGGACCATCTCTTACAGCAATAGGATCCTTGTTTGTAATATATTTTGTAGTCAATCTTCTCTTGTAATTCCTCCACGCTTCATTGATGCATTTTGTAACATAATCAAGACTTGCAGCCCAACTTTGACCCTCAAACTCATAAAACTGTGACAATCTTTCTGTGACCATATGAATTTGTTTATGAGGCACTTGGCGAAAGTCCGGGTATATGATCGGGATATGAGAACGGGTGAGGACACCGACATGCGATGCAAAGTCCCTGTGATCGGAACAGTCCTCATTTGGTTGCCCGAATTCATTCGTCTTTAGGACTTTTTTCCTATCAGGTGGCACAAGTAAAGAGACCCCCCTAGTAATGTCTCTTTTTTTAGATGAAGAAGAAGCTGACACAATTACATAAAAAGAATAACAGTTATATATACACATCATTGATTACTGCCAATATATAAGGAAAAGGAAATTTACATATATAATTAAGGAGAAGTATCTTATTACCTTTGGTATTGCTTGAATCTGTACACCTAAGCACCTGCGCACCCAATACCTCTGCTTGTGAATCCATGTGCCTATTTCTTCCCTAATATGAAAAGATAAGAAAAGATTTTTTTTTTAAAAAAGCTAATAGTTAAGAAATAATTTAGATCACAGATAAAGTACAAAAAATTCACTATATTATCCAAACCTTGTTTAAACCTCCTCCAATAAATATCATTCTATTACATGCTTAGAAAATACAAACAAATCAGTAGATTCTCTTCAATCGTTTTCTTTTCTTTGTTTTCTCAACCACAACACTGACATCTTCAGATTCATTGAATATCAATTCATCAACCATTGCTAATGAGGTGAGATCAGGTCCTGCATCGGCATTATTTACAGCCCTTAATCGTTCCGATAGAACACACGTCTCTTCTTCGACAAAAAATTTTTGGGGAACCTCCAAGACCACATGCCAATCAGGATTTTTTGGATCTCTGGAGTAGAAAACTTGCGTGGCATGCTCTGCAAGAATGAAGGGCTTGTCACCGACTTTGTCTGAACTGTAAAGACTAGCCAAATTTACTAATCTCAAATTCGCTTCTGCATCAAAAGAAACACCATGATGTGTCACTTTCACCCAATCACACTTAAATAGG
The DNA here is from genome assembly GCF_029962835.1 of Magnolia sinica. Taxonomy (NCBI): domain Eukaryota; kingdom Viridiplantae; phylum Streptophyta; class Magnoliopsida; order Magnoliales; family Magnoliaceae; genus Magnolia; species Magnolia sinica. The sequence continues at coordinate 134,213,759 of NC_080573.1, forward strand.
ACGGGCTTGTACCCTGTTCGGTACTCCAATTGGATAATTCTACGAAGGACTCCGTAGTAAGGTTGATTTTCATCCACTGTATTGATATCCTTAGCACTTGATCGAAATGTTGTCATACCCTCTGTCCTAACCCCATTGTTTTGGTTCGTTTTATTCTCCTCATAGTCCTTAGTGACAAAGAGGAAACCATTAATACAATATTTATTGTATTGCATAGAAAAAGCTAGAGGTCCTCTCACAATATCTTTAAATTCATTATCATCAAATTCAATGAACTCTGGTTGCCTCTTCAACCGAGATATGAATTCGTCCTCGCTAGGCACCCTGTTGATCCTCTTATAGCATCGCTGCAAGAAATCTTTGTGCTTCCTGCGCGATATTCCATAACATTGTTATATTGAAATCGCATAAAGTAAGGAAGATATATATATATATATACATATATATATGAGCTTATTATACATACCATTCCCACTCGTCGTAGCTGGGATGACTCTTCAGTACCCATCTACGAGCTTGTTCGTATTCGATACCCGCTAAGATAACACTTTGACCCGAACCTACTAGACCAACATCGTCATAATTAGAGTCATCATCAACGATATCTTCTAACTTACGTAGTCCTGGAATGACTCTATTAAACCATTTTTCCAGCTTTTCCAGTAGGCTTGTTTTCTGTTTTCCTTTATATTGGTTGCAGAATATAACTGTCTCCTCTTGGATGTACTGCTCTGCAATACAACCCTCAGGTCGTGTCTTGTTACGGACATAGGCCTTGAATGTCTTCATGAACCTGACAAAGTTAATGATACATTATATATACATGTAAATGTAGATGTTAAGCCGATTTATTCTTATTAAGCTCACAACGTACCTTTCGAATGGATACATCCATCGATAGTATACAGGACCACATATGCGAGCCTCGTAAGCCAAATGGATCAACAAATGCATCATAATGATAAATATCGATGGCGGGCATATAGTCTCAAGCTGACATAACGTCCTATCCATGCCTCTCTCGAGAGTAAGGAGTGTTTGAAGGTCTACGATTGTCGAGCACAAGGCATTAAAGAAGGTGCAAAAGCTTGTAATTATAGGACGAATGACCTTTCTATCCCTGAATGCATGCTGGATGAGAACTGGGAGCAGATGTTGCATCAACACATGGTAAGAATGAGACTTCATTCCCTTTAAATCCACGCAATCTTCCTTTACGATGGTCCTCCAATTCGCACTAAAACCGATCGGAACACGCAGCTCATGTAAAGTCTGGATGAAAAGTTTTTTCTCTTCTTTTCTTAGACAGAAAGGACTTTGTTTCTGAATCACCTTGCCATTGTTCTTTTTCAGCCATAGACGCTTCTTAATTCCCAATTGTTTCAGGTCCCTGCGTGCATTAGCATCATCCTTGGTTTTGCCAGGCGTGTTCAACATCAAGGCAACAAAGATTTCACAAATATTTTTCTCAATATACATGACATCAAGGTTGTGACGCACGGGAATATCTTTCCAATACTCCAGATCAAATAATATAAATCGTTTGAAGAACCACGGTGATTCAACATCATCCGCTAGCTCTTGTCGGCCTCCATCAATACCCCTTATATTACTCTTCTTAGTCTTCCCCCACTGCATATTCAAGTTCGCGGTTTGTCTTTCAACCTCAATCCCATCCAGACAGATCGGTTGACATCGTATCTCCACCTTCTTGTTGAACGTGCCAGCACTTGTGTCCTTCCTAGCCTGTTCTGACATTGGCAACCATCGTCTGTGGCCCATATAAACATATTTCTTTCCATATTGGAGTCGCAAAGAATCTGTTTTAGGACCACATATAGGACAACCATACTTACCCTTTGTCCTACAACCAGAAACGTTACCATATGCTGGAAAGTCATGAATTGTCCAAAGCAGAACAGCACGCATGTTGAAATTGTTTTCATGGTATGCATCGAACGTCGTGACCCCTTCTCGCCATAACTTTTGCAGTTCATCAATCAATGGCTGTAAATAAACATCAATATCCTTTCCTGGTTGTCGCGGTCCCTCAATGAGCAAAGTCAACATAGTAAACTGAGGTTTCATGCAAAGCTTTGGTGGAAGGTTGTACGTCACACACATAACGGGCCATGAACTATGCGACATACTGAAAGTGCCGAACGGGTTAAACCCATCTGTAGCCAAACCCAATCGAACATTGCGAGGCTCAGCTGAAAAATCTGTATACTTGTCATCAAGATTCTTCCATGCAATAGAATCAGCCGGATGCTCCATCTTTTCATGCTGAAATTTTCTGGTTGAGTGCCAAGACATTTCTTTCACCAACCATGGCACACTGAACATTCTTTGTAGCCTTGGTGTTAATGGAAAATACCTTAACACCTTCCTAGGTATTGTAGATCCTTTTTTCTCAGAACCCATTTCAGTCTTGTACCTAGAAGTTTTACAATTTGGACAAATGATTTTCATCTCGTTCTCTCTCCAGTATAAGATGCAGTCATTTGGACAAGCATGGATTTTCACATAATCAAGACCCAACTTTGTAATGATCTTCTTCGCTTGGTAGGTATTAGTTGGGGCCTTGTTACCGGAAGGTAACACCTTCTTTAGTAGTTGAAGGAGCTCTGTAAAGCTTTTTTCACTCCATCCATGATTCACCTTTAATTTGAAAAGTTGTACAATGAAAGTCAGCACGGTGAAATCTTGGGCCCCAGGGTATAGCTCAGTCATTGCGTCTCGTAGATTTGCTTCAAACTCATTAGTTTCATTTTCTTCGAAGACGTCTTCAACTATAGGGGTCACGTTGGGCTCATCCTGTACAACTTCATCTAGGTTATTACCACCAAGTTCTTGAACGATCGCGTTGTGAACCTCATTTAAGTTCGAGACACTATGGTATTGTTGGGAACTTGATTCACGTACAGTACACTTAGGTGATACATGTTCCCCATGCATGTTCCAAACCCTATGGCTTGGGTCGAATCCATTTTTCATTAGATGTATTTCCATATCATCATAAGAAACCGGAAAATGTGCACATCTGCAAGTGGTGCATGGACAAGGAACAAATTCTCTACCAGGAAGGTTTTCTTGTGTAAACTTTGAAAAACTTCTGATTCCAGAAAGAAAACGTGGGTCAGGAAAACTTAGTGTCATCCACTCCCTATCTGTTATAGCCGAATCCTGATTAACCAATGGGTCCATTTTCAACCTGCACCTTACCAAAAATTAAAGTTGAAAATTAACCTAATGCACCATCCTCCTCAAAAGTTGAAAATGAAGGAAGTGCTATCAGATGATTGGACCCATACAGATATTATCTACCAAATACAATGTATTAAGGAGTTTGCCATCATTGTATTTTTACAAAAAATTAATAATGTAATTAATAAGTATAATATTAAACCACTTGCATAGATGAAAAGTCTCGCATGCAATTCTAATATATCAAGCTAAATGATGGATCGTACCAGTAAAAGACTTCACCACACAAGGGCAATGGAATGCTTACAAAGACGTAGGATGAAGAAACCACACAAATATCAACTCTATCCAAAATTTCTTCAACCCACATTAAGTTTTAATGGTGAATTACCACTGTTTCCTATGCATCCAATCCATTCATATAGTATTGGCTCATCATGATGAAAAAAACTACCCAAAAATTGTATTATTCCGAGACTGAAGTGGACCATATGATGTATATTTATAATTTTTAGGTATAATTTTATAAGTGGCCAGACTAGGAGTTAAAACAACCTGATTTTTTGAATAAAAGCCAAAAATGTTTACCCCCAAGCTTGATTCCTGATGAATGCAATGCAGTGGATTAACATGTTTTATGACACGTGTGGTGGATGAGTCACCAACATTTAAAAAAATGGTGTAAATGCACATGCTAGTCTAACACTTCAATCATATTTCTCAATATATATATGAATGCCTATGCCAGTAACATAAAAGACATTGTAAATAAAAAATTAAAAAAATAAAAAACATAGAAATTCAAATTGATGTCATAATCTGACAAATCCAAAAAAAAAAAAATTCTGGAATTCCTTTCAGGATCTTAAGACAATCCACTGACATCACCATCATTACCTTTAAATCCCATCCAATCCACCCTAATCCCTTTAGGGCCTGTTTGGCCGGACCGATCCCACGGTATTAGGTGGGATGGGATTAAAAAAACATCATTATTACCCATGGCAGGGACTGTTCCCTGATACCATGGGATAAGCTTAATTCCCTTTTTTGTTTGCAATACGGTGGTACATTGAAAGGAGATACCCACTATCATTTAAAACGATTGACAATAACATACATGTGTTATATCTGAACCGTTCATTTGTTTTGTAACCTCATTTTGTGGCATGGGCTTAAAAATGAGGCAGATCCAAAACTTATGTGGCCCCAAAGAAGTTTTCAATGGTAAGTATTCAATCCCCATTGCTTTCTATGGTGGGGTCCACTTGAGATTTAGATCTACTTGATTTTTTGGCCCATGCTCTAAAATGATCTCGAAAAATGGGTGGACGGTGTGGATATGGCCCACACATCATGGTGGGACCTACACAACTTGCTAACATTGAGTGATATTAGCACGGGACCCGATACGATTCCATCTAGCCTACTTCCAAGCTTTTACACTCTTCCCAAACGTGGAGTGGAATTGGCACAGGACCAGATGCAATTCCATCCCACCTAAGCCTATGTAATCCAGCCGGCCAAACAGGCCCTTAAAATTGCTTGGGACGTGTTTGGTTCAAGGGATTAAAAGGGTTTGGAAAGTTTAATCCCGGGATTGGCCAGGCGTCCTAAACAGACCAGAAATAGCAATCCCGGGATATAGCAATCCCATAGATCTTGCACCAATCTATTGACGCAACTATCATTACCTTGAAATTTGTACAATCTACTCTAATACCATCCAAATCCATCCAATCTGCCCGGCCAAACAGGCCCTAATGGCGGGCATTCAATCACCACAGTTTCCTATGGTGTGGTCCACCTGAGATTTGGCCCTAAAATGAAGTTGAAAAAATGAATGACCTGCATACACATATTATGGTGGAGCCTACAAAGCATTTTTTGGGCCTGTTTGGCGGGAACGAATTGGCTACTCCCCCTGCCACCAGCCCCGTGGCTGGTGGTCTGTGCTCTATGGGACCTACCATGATGTATGTTTTTCATCCATTCCGTTTATCCATTTTTAAAGATCATTCTATGGTATTATCGAAAAAATTAGAAGGATATAAATATCAGGTGGTCCACACCCCATGAAAACAATACTGATTGGATATCCACCATTAAAATCCTCCTAGGGCCCACTGTACTGTTTATTTGACATCCAATCTGTTGATTTGGTCAGACAGACCTAGATGAAGGGAAAACACAAAAATCAGCTTGATCCAAAACTTTTATGGCCACCAAAAATTTTTTAATGGTCGACACTCATTCAACACTGTTTCCTGTAATGTGGTCCACTTGAGATATGGATATATCTCATTTTTGGTCTCAAATATTACAATTATCAGTAAAAATAGATGGACGGCATGGATGAAACACATACATCATGGTGGGGCCCACAGAGCACCGACCACCAGCCATTGGCTGGTGTCAGGGGGAGTAGCCAGTCTGTTCCCCCGTTTGCCTGGGTGGATTGAAAGGGATTGAAAGGTATTATGGTGGATGGCCTGGATTTCTAGGTATTGATGGTGTTGTCAGTGGATTGTCTTCAGATACATGGGATTGCTATATCCCTGGATTGATATATCCAGTCTGTTTGGCACACCCGACCAATACTGGGATTAAACCTTACCATCCCTTCCAATCCCTCGAGCCAAACGCGTCTCAGGCATTGGCTGTTGATCACCGACTCTGTTTGGCACGCCCGACCACTCCCAGGATTTAACTTCCAATCCCTTCCAATAACATCCAAACCCTTCCAATCCGACCGGCCAAACAGCCCTTAGATTTCAGAAACAGAAGGGGCAAATCCTTCCAATCCCTTCCAATAACATCCAATCCCTTCCAATCCGACCGGCCAAACGGCCCTTACATTTCAGAAACAGAGAGAGGGGAATGCGGATTGAAGAGATAAAGAGGGAAAAAGAAATATACTCACCGTACGATGCTTCTTCTTCTTCTACTTCATGCAGTGAAATGGGTTTCGGGAGATGCGGAATGCGGCCTTGAGATAGTGAGAGAGGGTGAGGGAGATCGGGAGATGAAGAGAGGGCAAGGGAACGAGAGAGAGAGAGAGAGAGAGAGAGAGAGAGAGAGAGAGAGAGAGAGAGAGAGATGGAGACGGAGATGGAGAGTGGGTTTCTGTTTTGGAGGGCGGGAGATAATGGCGGTGGGTTGTGTTTTTAGAGGGAGAGGGAGTTTTTGACGGGCGCGTGACGGACGGCCCTGAGCTGTTTTAGGATTTTAGTTACGTGGGGCCCACTGTGATGTATTTCATATATCCACTCCATCCAATAAATTTAAATTATTATTTTAAGGATGATACAAAATTCATTTAGATCAAATCTTTAAGGTGACGACACAACAAATTAACAGTAAACATTTAATTTATATTATTTCTTATGGTGTGGTCCACCTAGATATTCAATCCACATAATTTTTGGACTCATGCAACAAAATTACATATCCGAATTTTTGGACGGCTTAGATCAAATACATATATTCCAGTGGACCTCATGGATCCTCCTCAGCACCATATAGGTTATAGGTTGAAAGGTATGCTTTAGCTACAGAGAACCTAGGCTATAGCTACGGATTAAATCCGTAGCTATTTTGCTACGGATTTAATCCGTAGCTAAAAGCTTTCAACTTCCATAGCCATTACTCGATTTTTTGGTAGTGATTGAACATATTGAAACTGAACTCTGTTTCCATAAAAGCACGTAATCCTAAACACCCATTTTCAAATTCAAACACCCATTTTCAAATTCACATGGAAAGAGCAACACATCTAAAATTCAAATCTCTGTAAAAAAAAAAAAAAAACTATAATTTCAAATACCCACTTCTAGTTCATGAAGAAAGACTAAAGATCACATCGAGATCCATCGCTCTCCCCGAGGACCCAAAATTCCAAACTCCCAACCTCAAATTCAAGAAAAAAGAGCAAAAGAACAAAGCTAAATTCAAATCTCTCTCTGAAAATCTACAAAACCCTTCACAAACTGTTCTATACAACAACAACTGTTTAACTAAACCCTTCATACCCCAACAACTGTTCCACACACTTCAAAAATCTGCTACTATTGTTCTGTACAACAACAGCATTAAGATATATTTAAACAACAACTGTCAGTTTGGAACAACAACTTCCATTGTTTCATTATTCCTTAGAAAATCTGCAAAAGGATTTTCAATGGTATTTAATGTATAGAAAATCTACTACCATTGTTGTGTGGAACACAACCCTGTCTTTGCACTTCCTCTATATGCAACACAACCCAACCCAACCAAAATTCAGGTTGATGCAAAATTCAGGTTGATAGTGAAACCATTTTAGGATTTAAAGAGAGAGAGAGAGAGAGAGAGAGAGAGAGAGAGAGAGAGAGAGAGAGAGAGAGAAGAAGAAGAAGAAGAAGAAGAAGAAGAAGAAGATGCATACCGAGTTCTGTTCCCAGCAAGGTTCGCAAAATTCAGGTTGATAGTGAAACCATGTGATCCTCCATTGATGACGTTAAATGCAGGCACAGGCAGAACTAGAGTTTTGTTCCCAGCAAGGTTCGCAATGTGCTGCATGACAAAGTGTGCGACTTAACAAACATACGCTTCAGTAGTGAGTGAAGGGTTAGTGAATAATCATACTTCTTCTATATGTTAATGATATGCTTGTGGCCGGTTCAAGCATGAAGGACATATCAGATCTCAAAAGACAACTGTCTAGAGAATTTGCCATGAAGGATTTAGGAGTTGCAAAACAAATCCTAAGCATGAGGATAAAGCGTGACAGGGAAAACAAGAAACTAGTTTTGTCACAGATAGAGTACATAGCCAAAGTATTTGATCAATTCAATATGGGAGGTGCTAAGCCAGTTAGCACTCCATTAGCTAACCACTTCAAGCTATCTAAGAAGCAAGGGGCAAAGACGCATGAGGAACGAGACTACATGGCTAAAGTCTCATACGTGTCAGCTATTGGGAGTCTCATGTATGTTATGGTGAGCACGAGGCCAGACATTGCTCAAGCAGTGGGAGTTGTTAGTAGGTTCATGAACAACTCTGGAAAGGAACATTGGGAAGCTATGAAGTGGATCCTCAGATACCTGGTAGGTACTAAGGATATAGGGTTGTGTTATTGAGGATCAGAAATCAAGTTACAAGGCTATGTGGATTCAGATTTGGCAGGAAATATCGACAGCAGAAGAAGCACTACAGGTTATGTTTTTTCTCTAGGAGTGTTGCAGTCAGTTGGGTCTTTCAGTTACAGAAGATAGCATCTATCAGTATGACGGAAGTAGAATATATTGCGGTTACAGAAGCATGCAAGGAGATGGTATGGATGTAAGGTTTCATAGAAGAGTTAGGTAAGAAGCAAACAGATTACAAGCTATACAGTGATAGTCAGAGTGCAATACACTTGACTAAGAATTTAGCCTTTCATTCAAGGACCAAGCATATTGCCATCAGATATCACTTCAGACGTTCGTTACTGGAAGATGAATCGCATGCTCTGGAGAAGATTCATATAACTGAGAATCCTGCGGATATGCTGCCAAGGCGATCACACGGGAGAAGATGAAGCTCTATTTAGCTTTGATTGGTCTTCAAGCTCATTTTTAGAGATCGTTTTATGGCATTACAAAGAGAATGAGAAAGATCTAAAGTTCAAGTGGACCCTACTATAGAAAATAGTGGGGACAGTGACATCCACCGTTCAAAACTTCTTAAGGGCCACAGTAGTTTCCGATGAAGCTATTATTTTTGTTTTCACTTCATCTATCTCTATGTTAACTTATGAATAAGATGGATCTCAAAATACATTACTATGGGCCGTACAAATGTTTCATAGGTGGGTGTGATGGCTCCCACGGTTCCTGTGGTGGGTCCACTTGAAATTTAGATCTATATTATCCTCTTTATAATGCTATAAAACGATATCTATAAATGGTTGGACGGTATGGATACAACACATGCACCACGGTTAGGTCTACAAAGCTTGGTGACGTCACTTCAGTAGCTATTTGGCTCCTGACCTTGTCAGTATCCAATCTGCGCCCATCACATGCCAACTTTACCCAATGCTCTAGGGAGACGGATTGGCTACTCCCACTGACGCCATCCCCACGGCTGATGGTCAGTGCTCTGTGGGCCCCACCATGATGTATGTGTTTCATCCATTCCGTTCATCCATTTTTAAGATCATTTTAGGATTGCTACAAAAAATGATAGAGATATAAATATTAGGTAGAATACACCACAGGAAAACAATAATGATTGGATATCCACGATTAAAATCCTCCTAAGGCCCACTGTACTGTTTATTTGACATCCAATCTGTTGATTAGGCTATAAAGACCCAGATGAACTGAAAAAATAAATATCAGCTTGATCCAAAACTTTTATGGCCCCCAAAACGTTTTTAATGGTCAGTGTTCATTCAACATTTTTTCTTTTAATGTGGTCCACTTGAGATTGATATATACCTCATTTTTCCTTTATTATTATAAAATTATCTATAAAAATAGATGGACGGCATGGATGAAACACATTCAACATGATGGAGCCCACAGAGCACCAACCACCAGCCAATGGCTGGTGGCAGGGGGAGTAGCCAATCCGTTTCCACGCTCAAGAGGCAGTGGATACGAACCGCAGGTGTGAACAGGAAGATACTTATCATCTTGGAAAGTGTGTATGAAATTTATTTGATTATCGAGCAGGACACGCAAGCACGGTGATAATAGAGTGAGATGGGGATGCTCCCGGTAAGATCACTCTCACTGTGGTAATAGAGCCTCTGACGGTAAAAATAAAAAATAAAAATCTCTTAGCCGATAAGGACTGGTCAATGAGTAAGGTGGTACTACAGCTGACGCAGCACTGGGTGGATAGCTGTTCATCACATTTTTAATTTATTATTTTAAAAATGAAAATATTCAGTTCTAGCTTTGTTTTATTTCTTAACTTTTATTTCTAAGAGTGTTTTTTTAATTGTGGAAACGTATCTCCTACCAAGGTTGAATGTAGAAAGTTAATTAGATGATAATATTTTGGCATGTAATGTTATAGAAACTACTTTTGGATACACCGAAAAATAAATAATAAAATAAAATAAAATTATCACTAGACTGAATCACGTAAAAAATATGTTGTCCTTAAAGCGTGATTCGCCCCCTTATCAACTGCTGATGGGTTACAGGCGAATTGCTTCCAGGATAAGACAAGTCTTATCTGGATCCAGCGTGCAGCAATCACGATAGGTCCATTATGGAACAATTTTAACGCAGTAGATTTATTCTGGCAGATTTAGACTATGGAGATGACAACAGTATTCTAATATAAAGCTATGGACTGTATCTGATTTGATGGGGAGATGGTGTGTTGAGATGATGAAATTGGACTGGAATGGTCTAGTTTATATAGGCCTCAGGTTTAGACACGTTGCTTTGTGGTATTCAATGGTCCAGAACGTTTGAAAAACGTTTCTAGCCGTTGTCCATTAATCTTAGACATTTCTGGTCATTAGATCTGTAGATCTGACCGTTGGATCATCCTGGCCCGTCCGTTTTCGAACCGTTGTGGCTTTTAAGGTAGCTATCCGTTTAAGAAACGGCTGGACGTTTCGGATTTAAGATCCGACCGTTCTTAGTCACCTATAAAACCCAGGCTCATTTCCAACATTTCAGATCCACACTGCCCTAAGGCTCTGACCAGACCCATCGCACCGCGATCGCACCGAGGTCGCACCGAGTTCGCGCCGATTCGCATAAGGTGGCGAGGGAGCGACCACTCTGCGACACGTGCGAAGTGCAAAGTGCGCCATCTAGCACCACTACAACCACACTGCCTCACTGCCCACGCCCTCGCCCGTGCACATGCCCGAGCTCGAGCGCGCGCGTGCGTGTGTTCCAGTGCGAAGCATTGGAACACACAACCCGTGTTTCATCTCTTCCAAAAAAGCTCCAAGTAAGAATACCCTTCTCAACATCTCATATAAACCACAAAACTTTTCTCTGTATTTCCGATGTGGGACAAAGCACACACACCGCACTTTTAATATAAAAAATTCAAAAAGGTATTTTGGCGGGAAAGTCCCGAAATTTTGAAAATTTTGAATTTTCATTTTTTAATTATTTTTTAAACCACAAAAAAGCAACATGTAAGGCCAGTGTGCGAAACTTCACCGGAATAGTGTGAAACACTGTCCAAACACCGTCCAAGCACACTCGACGTGAGCAACCGGGCTGCTTGAGTGCCTTCGGTACTCTTCTTCCCAATGCAATCTAAACCGGAGTAGAGCCGAATGCGGCTTGGCTAGTGACGCTGGCACCAGCCAGGTGGCTACCAGTCGGTGTTATGTGGAGCCCGCCCACCATGATGTATGTGTTTTATCCTGCCGTCCATCCATTTTGAAGGATAATTTAGGGCTTAACCCTAAAAATGAAGCATATGTTTTATCCATGCCGTCCATCCATTTTGAAAGATGATTTTAAGGCTTGACCCTAAAAACAAGGTAGATATAAATCTCGGGTGGACCACACCATGAGAAAACAGTAGTGATTGAATGTCTACCATTAAAAACCTCCTAGGTCCCATTGTAATGGTTATTTGACACATCTAACCTGTTGATTAGGTCATACATACTTGGATGAAGGGAAAATATATATATTAGCTTGATCCAAAACTTTTGTAGCCCCTAAGAAGTTTTTAATGGTGGGCATTCAATCAATGTTGTGCAATCCACTTTGATCAACTTCATTTTTGTGCTCATCCATAAAATGATGTAGAAGAATGAGTGGATGGCATGGATGAGACATATACATCATGGCGGAGCCCACAGAGCATTGACTACTAGTAATTGGCTAGTGGCGGGGTGAGTAGCCAATCCATTTCCAGTAGAGCCATGTTGTAAACCATGGGTCTGACTAGGGATTTGGGTCATGCCAAAATGGTTGCTAAGTTGATTGATTGATATGTTATGCTGACATTGTGCCCAAGCGGCGGTTAATCAAACCTATATAGTGCATATCCAAATTAAGATGAATTTTGAATGAACTAACAATTACATTGATCAATTTGAAAAAAAATGTGCATTGAATGGTCCAAAAGTGTCATGAATGGGTATTTTGGATGCCTATACAAGTCAGGTCTAGATGAGGGAATAGAAGAGAACATGTGAGAGAGGGAGAGAGAGAGAAAAGGGGTTTTATGACGGTTGAAACATTTTGGGGCCACCTTTGAGCTCTGTTTGAACTTTGGATCTGCCCTATTTTTGGGCCATGCCATAGCATGAGTTGGCAAACAGACGGACCACGTGAGTTTCTTACAAACATCAAGGTGGACCATGTTCTTCCAAAAGAAATAATGAAGATAGAGAACGAGAGAGAGAATTGGTTTTATGAGGGTCCTACGTGGGTGCGTGAAGTAGGTGGAGTTTTAATAAGTGTATCTTTTGGTATTTTAAAAATATAAAACCAAAAGTGTATAAGGCATACAAGAGAGTGATTTTTATTGTGACAGTGATCTTATCGGTTGAGTGACTTATATAGGCATTCAGGAGACATATTTTCTAAAGTTCTTTACGCATTGCATGCCTTTTAAATTATTAGCTATTTAGGTGTTTGCTGTTATTAGCTGTTAGCCTCCTTATGCGGCATAAGTTATGCCTATTTGGCTTTGGTTTTATATTTTTAAAGAGTTTTAGCCATTCATCAGCTTATCTATCTTCTAGCTATTGTAAAAGACATGCCTGCTTTTAATCGTTTTCAAACAGGCACTTACTATTTTAAAATAAGGTCAAAAACCTATTATTTTAACTTTGACTAACATTTTGCAAATGGTTAAACAGTACTTATCTTTGCAAAAAGATTATTTTACCCCTTGTTTTAAATGAATTGAACCCTTATATGGTAGGGAGGTACTTATGTTGAATCCTAGGCCTTTGCTGTGGTATCCATAATAATGTCTTTGTTTGATCAGGCCGTTTATCCTTGTTATATAATTATTTTAAGAAAAGAGAAATAAAAAATAAAAAAATGAAGTAGATCCAAATATTAGGCGGACCCTACAGTTCTTTTACAATTGATCATCTATCATGAAAAGCTACAAGGGGCCGCTGTAATGTTGATTTGCCATCCAACCCGTTGATTAGGTCACACAGACGTGGAAGAAGGGAAAGCACAGGTATAACTTGATCCAAAATGATGTGACTTACATAATCAGTAGAGGGAGCTATAGTGCACATGTTCAACCACCAATGTTTACGAAATGTTTTATTTGCAAGTGAGGAATTACACCGTCCAACCTTCCTAGATATAGTTGTTGGTTGGAAACAAATTATCCCATCTATCAGTTTCTTGATAAAATTCATTTTTAATCTAACACTTTATTTTAAGGCACTGAATGCGTGCGATGTTAGGTGAAGATATGAGGGAGAAAGAGGGACGTTGGATGCGTGTGTGTTGGCTGAACAGTACAAGGGATGCAGAAGGGTGGGTGAGTGAATACTGTAAGGAGAGAGAAGTACACGTGCGATTAAAAAGTAAAATGACATTTGCCTCGTTTTTAAAACGCGAACATTACTATCTAGTTAAAACCCCACCTACCTCACCGTACGACCTTCAGAACCACTGTCTCTTCTCTCCCCTTCAGTCTCTCTCCGTCTCCATTTCTCTCCGTCCTCTCTCTCTTCTTTGAACCGTACATTGGGCCCTACATTAATGGTTGTTAGAATTCCACCTGTCCATTTATTTTCTAGCTCATGCTAGGGCATGAGCTCAAAAATAAGGTAATCCAAATATCAAAGTAGCCCCATGGTTCCCCAAGATATTTCGTACGGTCCACTTTTGGGGCTCCTGCCCTGAAAAATGCTAGTAAAATGGACTAGGCGAATAAAACACATGCATCACAGTGGGCCTTATAGAGTGGGGCCAGCAGGGGTATCCCTGGCTGCGTGGGCCCCAAAATGTCCATGAGAAATTTAACCCGCCCCTCAACTTCTCCAACATGATCTCCAACTCTTACTCGGGTGGTAGACTCTCAGGAGTTTCAACTCCCGGTCAAGGGATTGAGTACCCATAGGTGGTGAAATTCCCCTCACGTGAGTGTGTGGGGGTGTGTGTGCGTGTGCATAAAAAACAAAAACAAAAACAAAAAAAAAAAAAAACATGATCTCCAGCTCATGTTAAAACATGTTCCTAATAACAAGACAGATCCAAAGCTAAAATGGACACACTGCTGGAAACGGTGGGGATGGAACACCTACGAGTCTTGATAGGGCCACAAAAGTTTTGGATCCGGCTACGGAAGCAGATTGGCTGGTGGCTATTAGTCGTGTTTTTAGTTCATCACATTTAAACAGGTGGGCCCTGGGAAGGTTTCATCCATTTTGCACGTGTTTCATTCACTCGGTTCATCCATTTTTAAGGATCATTTTATAGTTTGATAAAAAAATAAAATAAAATGAGATAGATATAAATATCAAGTGAACCACATCACAAGGAAAACCATGGTGATTGGATATCCACTATTAAAATCCTTCTAAGGCCCATTGTACTTTTTATTTGACATCCAATCTGTTGATTGGGTCATACAAGCCCACATGAAGGGAAAAAACAAAGATCAACTTGATCCAAAACTTTTATGGCCCTAAAATATTTTTAATGGTGGATGCTCATTCAATATTGTTTCTTGTTATGTGGTTCAATTGAGATTTGGATATACCTCATTTATGTTCTCATACTATAAAATGATCTGCAAAAATATGTGGGCAGCATGGATGAAACACATACATCATGGTGAATCCGCTTTCAGAGATTTCAATGGCTATTGAGCAGGACATACACCAGCCGTAGTGAATCCGTTTCCAAAATAAAGCACCCAAAGCTCAAGTAAGCCCACCGCAAGAAATAGTGTTACTGACCATGCAAGTCACGTTCTTTCATCTGAAAGATATTATCTGAAAGTCATCGCTGATTTCTAGACAATTACGTGCCATCTCTTCATGTAACATGCGTCTCGTCTCTTCGTTTGTCTTTTTAGGCAATTATTAATTTGTAGACAATTACGTTTGTCTTCTTAGGCAATTATTAATTGGTAGACAATTACGTACCATCTCTTCCCTACTCTGGAGAGGCGTTAGTACATGCACCAGGGTAAAGATGGTGATCACGTTTGAAATGTGGAAACTGTGTGTGATTTCAATGGAGAGAAATTTACGACTGTGGACCCCACCTTTTATCCAGCCGTTTTTTTGAAGCAATACAAACTTAGAATACGCAGTTGGACCTCCTCGTACGGAGTTGGAATATCAGGACGAAAATACCCCTCCTCCTGACGGAAACGGATTCGGTACTCCCCCTGCCACCAGCTAATTGCGGACGGTCGGCGTTCTGTGAGCCCCACCATGATGTATGCTTTTCATCCATGCCGTCCATATATTTTTCCACATCATTTTATGGTATGAGACCAAAAATGAGGTATATCCAAATCTCAAGTGTACCACGTTACAGGAAACAGTGTTGAATGAGCATCAACCACTAGAAACCATTAAAGGGCCATAAAAATTTTGGATGAACTTAGATTTTTATTTTTTCCCTTCATCTATGCCTGTATGAACTAATCAACAGATTAGATGTCAATTAAACAGTTCATTGGGCCTTAGGAGAAATTTAATTGTCAATATCCAATCAATATTATTTTCTTGTTGTGTGGTCCACCTGAGATTTATATCCCTCTCATTTTTTGGAAGGACTAAAATGAACTGAAAAAATGGATGAGCGGAATGGATGAAACACATACATCATGGTGGGGCTCACAAACCACCGACCACAGCCATTGGGTGGTGGCAGGGTGAGTAGCCAATCCGTTTCCTTTCCTTAATATCTTACTCCATTCTTTCACCCCTGTTGCTTTCACTCCCTTCTCAAAATAACAGTCTTTCACTCCTTTTCAATGATAAACCGACGCACGGAGGTTATTCTTCTCATTTTCCTCATCAAATCTTAGTGAATCATGTAGATATCATCATTCTACATTTGCCATTTTCTTTCTTGGCTAGGGTTACGTGAAATCCCACGAAGTGGCTGCATTTGTAATCCTTGAAAAGGTTGAAAATATTTCCTCACTCCAGAGCACCTCTCTTCAACCTACATTTGACCTGTACTATGGTAGTCGGTGGTACAGATATTTTTAAAAAATGCTCGGCTCGTACAATTGCATTGCATGCGAAGTTCGGTCAATTCCATGTATTAGGCTTACTCAATTTCATGTGTTAGGCTTAGTTAATTTTATGTGTTGATCGGTCCAATCCATGTGGAACTCACTCAACTCCATTTGAAGCTCACTCAATTCCATGTTAGAGCTCACTCGATCTCATGCTATGCTCGCTGAATTTCATGTTTACCCTGCTCAATTTCATGTTAGGATCGCTCAATTTAATGTTTGCCCAACTTAATTTCATGATAGATAAGATAAGGTCAATTTAATGTTTGCCTCGATAAATTTCAAGCCAGGATCACTCAATTTAATGTTTGCCCAGCTTAATTTCATGGTAGATAAGATAAGTTCAATTTAATGTTTGCCTCGATAAATTTCATGCTAGTATCGCTCAATTTAATATTTGCCCAGCTCAATTTCATGATAGATAAGGTCAATTTAATGTTTGCCTCGGTAAATTTCATGCTAGGATTGCTTAATTTAATGTTTGCCTAGCTCAATATCATGCTATGCTCGCTCGATTTAATTTTTGCCCCGCTGAATATGATGTTATGCTCGCTCGTTTAATGTTTGCCCCGCTGAATATAATGTTATGCTCGCTCGATTTAATGTTTGCCCCACTGAATATCATACTATGCTCGCTCGATTTAGTGTTTGCCCAGCTCAATATCATGCTATGCTCGCTCGAAATATCATTCGCCCAGCTCAATATCATGCGACGCTCGCTCGATTTAATGTTTGCTTGCATAGCTGAATTTATAGTTTGTCCCGCTCAATTTTCTGTTTGCCCTGTTCAATTTCTAGTTTGCCCGGCTGATTTTTTGGATTTTGCTGTTGAATTTTGTAGTTTGCCCCACTCAATTTCTAGTTTGTCCTGCTCAATTTTCATGTTTGCCCCGCTGATTTTCTAGTTTACCCCGCTGAGTTTCATGTTTGCCCTGCTCAATTCCATGTTTCCCCAGCTCAATTTCTAGTTTGCCCCGCTCATATTTCATGCGTTAGGCTTATTGAATTTTATGCGTTAATGGGGATTACATACACTTGATTTAATGTTTGCTTGCATAGCTTAATTTATAGTTTGCCCCACTTAATTCCATGCTATGCTCGTTGAATTCTATTTCGTTCAATTTCATGTTTGCCCTGCTGAATCTCATGCTTACCCCCTCTGCTGAATTTCATATTTGCCCTGCTCAATTTGTACGTTGTCTCGTTCATTTTTCCAGTTTGTCCTGCTCAATGTCATGTTAAATTGCCTTACTCAATTTAATAAAATATGATACGAAATCATTCGTAGAAGGCCTAATCCATATAAGCTTTGGTTGTTTACGTGAAAATTTAACGTGTTGCTTACTCTTTATTTCCTTAAGCTTTGTATGATTCTCATCTATAAGGGAAAGCGAGTTTTCGGTCTTCTATTATTTAATTGAGTTTTGCCTTATAGGAAGCTTTCGTTGTTTAACGATTTATTGATAATTTGTCATTGTATTAAATTTTACAGATTATGGCTACGAGAATCATCTGTTGCTATGGCGGGGAGTTAGAATGTGAAAATAAGCAATGGACGTACACGAGTGGAAGTACGAAAACTATTTCGCTAGATGTTGATACTACATATGAGGTACTTCTATCCAGAATGTACAGGATTATTAAGAGAACACCAATAGATTGTGATATTCAGATGAAAGTTTTGTATCCCTGCTCTAATAAATCAATCCCTCCAACCGTTCTTGAGGACGACGATGAAGTCAAAGTGTTCCTGGCAACATAGTTGGAGCAATCGAAAAAGTTCATCCCTTTAGTCATCAAGACAATCCAACACATTAATATGACAACACACGTTGACAGTGTGGCAGAAGAGCATGGCGTGGAATTTGAATATAAGCCAAATCCATTACAAGTAGGAGGAACAAATGATCAACTGTCCGAGCCGCCCCAAACATCAAAATTTGTGAGTACCCAAGTCTATGGTGCACGTGACCTTGACCTCATTTATGATTACATGGCACCGCCTCTAGCAACAACAGCAGATCTGCCGTCATCATCCACAGCCCAAAGATACATCAATCCTGAAAGCAACATCCCGCATCCAGACCTTCCTGAAACATCAAACTTCAACACCCGTCAAGTTCCTGTGCCGTTTGATGATGCTGCATTCACTAATGCAGCAATGCTGGAATATACAGATTCGTTGAGTGAATCGATCGAGATAGCCGTTGAGCAAACATTTAAGGACAAGCGTCGGTGCCAGCATGTTTTAAGCCAATTTGCCCTTCAAAATAAATTTCAGTACAGGGTACTGTACTCAAATTCTAGGAGATTTACAGTTGTATGCTTCGAAGAAAGATGCGAATGGAGGGTTCATGCATCACGCGTGGGTGATTCAGGAATTTTCAAGATACGGAATTATACGCCAAATCACACTTGTGGCATGTCATAGATGAGGAGCGATCATCGGCAAGCAAGCAGTAAGTTAGCATGTGATTTGGTTGTTAGCCGCATAGAGCAACGCTTAGGGCAGCCAAGGAGCTTGCAATCAATCAGGTGATGGGGTCTTATGAAGACTCCTACAATCAACTCCCCTGTATTCACATGAATTGAGGACGGTCAACCCAGGGACAGTGACTGCCCTGCATATTAACAAAGATACTTTCAGGTTCGAAAGATGTTTTGTTGCGCTCGGACAATGCGTTAGAAGTTTTCAAAAATCATTGCGGAGGGTATTAGCCATTGACAGGACACACTTAAAGGAAAAATACAAGGGTGTTCTATTCATCACCACGGCCTTAGATGGGGACAATCATATATTTTCAATTGCGTTTGGCATCAGGGAATTGGAGAACGGTAGCAGTTGGAATTGGTTCCTTACTTACCTTAGCGATGTGATAGGGTCTCTGGAGGATCTTGTGATTATATCCGATAGACATAAAGGTTTACTGAAAGAGGTACCCCATGTCTTCCCATGTGCAATTCATGGCTACTGCGCATATCATATCTATAGAAACTTGATGAACACCTTTAAAGACAAGTCATTGGAGATGTACTTCTGGCGGGCAGTGAAGACATGTAGGGTGGCTGAATTCGAAAAATTAATGCATGATATCGAAATGGCCAACCCCGCAGTACATGCATGGCTGACAGAAATCAGATACGAGAGATGGGCATCTTCACACTTTTCAGGAAAAAGATTCAACTTGGTTACTACAAACATTTCCGAGTGTGTCAATGCCTTCTTCAAAGAAGCACGCGAATACCCCGTTACGAAATTGATAGAAGGGGTTAGATTGAAGATACAGGAATTGTTTTATAAGATAAGAGAATCTGCGGCATCGTTTATAGGGCCATTAACAGCATGGGCGGAGCAGCAGTTAAAGGATCTTGTGCAGAAGGCGCGAGATGTTCGCTATCATCCTATTTCTCGATATGAGTACTATGTTGTGGGAGATTATAATGATACAGTCAAGCTCAGTGATTTTTCGTGTACATGTCACGAGTTTGGCGTGAAGGGGTACCCTTGTATACATGTCCTGTCAGCATGTATAAACTACAATCTCCCTCATTACTCATATTGCTCCCCATTCTACACGGTGCAAAATTACATAGCTACGTATAGCGAATCGGTCTACCCAGTACGTGACAAGAGTGAGTAGGAAGAAATTTTGGTGGGCTTTAAGGAGTACTGTGTGCAAATCAAACCTCCAGGACAAAGAAGGTCAGTTGGAAGACCC
Organism: Magnolia sinica; assembly: GCF_029962835.1. Classification (NCBI taxonomy): domain Eukaryota; kingdom Viridiplantae; phylum Streptophyta; class Magnoliopsida; order Magnoliales; family Magnoliaceae; genus Magnolia; species Magnolia sinica. The sequence continues at coordinate 134,233,888 of NC_080573.1, forward strand.
AAAAAGCTGAGAATTCCATCGCATGGAGAGGAATCGAAAACAATAAAGTGTGGGCGATGCAAACAAACTGGGCATAATCGCCGGAAGTGTAAGTTTCCCATACCTGAAAAATAGCATACTTTGTAATTTATTTAGTGTTTTGATGTATAACATACTTTGTAATATTGGTGGATGATGAATGAACTTTCTACCTTGTCCCACAGTGTTTTCAGTTTGTCCCGCTATGCTTGTCAAAAAGGAAAATGCTCATGGAAATCAATGTAAGGCAATTGCGCAGATACTAGAATGAGCAAAAGCAAAAACATGCCTGATAGACAAGAACTTCACAGGCATAGAAGGGAAATCCCTTGGCCCACTCATTTTCATGTTTGCCTCGCTCATATGTCAATTTGCCCCGCTGTTTTTCTAGTTTGCCCTGCTCAAAATTCAGTTTGCCCCGCTCATATTGCAGTTTGCCCCGCCATTTTTCTAGTTTGCTCTGCTCATATTTCAGTTTGCCCTACTAATATTCTAGTTTGCCCCGCTAATTTTCTAGTTCGCCCCACTTATTTTCTAGTTTCCTCCGCTAATTTTGTAGTTTGCCTATCTCGTATTTCAGTTTGCCCCGCTGATTTTCTAGTTTGCCCCGCTCGTATTTCAATTTGCCCCCCTGATTTTCTAGATCGCCCCGTTTATTTTCTAGTTTCCCCCACTAATTTTCTAGTTTGCCCGCTAATTTTCTAGTTTGCCCCGCTCATTTTCATGGTTACCTAACTCAATTTCATGCTTAGGATGAGAAATGACAGAATCAATCTAAGATGAATGTTGAAGGAGATTGAGAGTAATAAAATGAGAACATCCATACACTACTGCACATCATAAACCAAAGCGGAAACACTTTCATTGATAATCTGAGTTAGTACACTGTTCCCATACATAACTATCCATGAAAAAAACGTAAATGATGCCAACTACTAACTATTACAGTACTAGGTGGAAATGATCCACTTCTTACTACACATTAAACACAAAGCACATAACTACTAACACGGCTAAATAGAAGTGAAGGAGTCCATATGCATCACAACTCCCTACTGTGATACCGAGTCCGGCGAGGGAGGGGGCACTCCCTCCTTCTGTACACAACACAACACCGCCTTTATCGTTCGTTGCATACTCTTCATCTTACGCTTCAGATAGTCCTGGTCCTTCTTAATCTCTGATAGTTTCGCCTTGATCGCCCCTACACGCTCATCTAAACCTTGACGTGCATTGGGCACCTCACCTGTATCATCACCCTCTCCTTCTTCTTCAGCCTCATCCTCTTCGCTACCTTCTTCATCTTCTTCTTCATCTTCAGCTATCTCGTCACCCATTTCTTCCAACCGCCTTGCCTCTTGTCTAGGGCCACATTGCATGCGATTTAAGGTGTCTTCGATTATCACTCTTTCTGGATGTGAAGGGCCGATGGATGCCCTAAACCCATTTCGTCGGGATAGCTTGCAAATTAGGCGGCCAAATGGGAGGGAGAGATTACATCTTTTACTCTTCACAGACTTCACTATATGGTAAAGGATAATGGAGGGCAGGCATACATTCTCCCCACGCCCTATCTAGTACATTATTTCTGCATGGTAGACAGAAACCTCCGTACTGTTTCCCTTTCTCGGATATAAATTATATGTGAAGATGAAGTGCAATAGTCTGTAAATTGGAATCATTTCTTTGTTTCTGAAGCTACTATCTCTCCTCCACTCCACGAGGTGGCCACACAATCTCCTGCTCAGCTCACTCCTGTGCTGCGATGTGTTCAAGTTCCTAGTGTCTATAGGGATATGAACCGTTCCCAGTGACACGCCAAGTGTGTTGGCGATGTTTTCTACCCTGATGGGAATCAGCACGTCTCCAAATGAAATGTCAAATCCGAGTGGGTTGACATTTACATTAATAATTCGAGAATAGAAAAACCATACATCATGCTCATTGGCTGAAAAATTACCTTTAAAAATAGGTCCCCAACCTTAATGCAAGAGCCGATCTAGCACGTCATTTTCGGCAAACAGTCGGTCCACCACCGTGATTTCGAAAACCACTTCCCTATCGTGATAGTGGCCCGCATCCAATGTCCAGAAGTTTCGATCGTGGCCCCTCTTTGACCTCCTTTCACGATGAGCCGGTCTAGAACTCGTTACACCAACATTGATCGTCCCTACATTTCCACTCTCAGGTGGTGATGATGGAGTCGTAACAGCTGCAGCAGCCCGCCTCGTGCTTCTTTGTTGAGACGGAGATGATGGACTTACTTGAACAACTCTCTTCTTCCGTATGAGGATGATGGGTTTAGAAAGGTGTTAGAAAGATGAAGAGATGATTGTGGAAGATGTGGAAATGAGGTTTTGAAATTGAGGAGATGGTAGAAGAATTAGAAAAAAAAAAGTGAAGGAAGATACAGAAAGGGAGTGGAGATGAAGAAAGGTTTAAGGAAATGATCGGTTGAAAGATGGAAATGGGGATTGTGGAAGATGTGGATAGTGGGTTTGGAAGTTGAGAGAGTTTGAAAGATGGAAATGGAGATTGTGGAAGATGTGGAGAGGGAGTTTGGAACTTGAAGAGATGGTAGAAGGATTGAAAAAAAAAAGGGAGGGTGAAGGAAGATGAAGAAAGGTTTAGGGAAGTTGAGAGATTAAGAAGAAGAGAGGGTTTGTGTGAAGGAATATGAAGAAAGGGGTATGGAATGGGAGGGTTTGGGCGTGTGGGGAGTTAAATACATCATGCAATGTGGGACCCACTTAAAATTTTCAAAAAAAAAAGGGTCCGGCGGCACTACCGCCTGGACCTCCAGACAGCTGGAGGTCCGGGCGATAGTGTCGCCCGCCCCCCTCTTTTTTTTTTATAAAATTTTCAGTGGGTCCCACATTTCTAGTGTATTTGATAATTTTAATGGGCCCCACACTTAGAAATACAGTTTTGGTGGGCCTAGAAATACATGTGTTAGGCTATACCAATTTGGAGTGGTTATAGTCTTTTCTACAAAATTTTCAGATTTTTCCCTTTTTTTCAATTTTTTATTTTTATAATTTTTTAAAAAAAATTAGAAGATGTGAGATCACTTTTGCCGATTATGCAATCACATATGATGGAGTGCACATAATCACTTCTGCGACCTGACAACCTTGCCTGTAACGTTGAATGTATTAGCTTGGCTTTCTAGTTCATGGTTGGGGCTGCACCAACGTTTGCTCGGCCCATTGCTCATAATTTCATGTTCAGCTTCATTAGTAAGAGCAATAATTTCATGTTCAGCTTCATCAATAAGTTACCATGTTAAGAAATAAAGGTTTGGAAAGTATGATTTTTTTTTTTTATTAAGTGGATATATGATACAAATGACTGATGTTAAAGATGCATATGGGGCCTTAATGCATCATGACGTGAACATTGTTTCCTGATGTACAAGTCTGTACAAATGGGCCCCATTGTTTGGTGACCCATGGTGCTAATCTGATTGGTACAATCTGGGACAGAATTGCTCAAAAATCTCCCAGATTGGAGATCCAAACCCTCCAATCACTGGCCTGGAGATATATGGGGCCTTAATGCATCATGACGTTTATTGTAACCTATTTTCTATTGTGCATGTTCCATTGTTTTAATTTCCTATTTTCTTGATGTGTGTGTATGTGTAAAGAGATAATTTCGGCCGATATGGATCCTATAGTCTGATACGCCCAGTATCATATCATTTTAGGGCCTGGCTGATACAGTCACAGCATTATTTAAAACCTTGCTCAGAAGTCAGAAATCCTTCTTTATCATTTGAAGCAGCAATCTCATGATGTGCTAGCCTGGCACTCATGGAAACTTCATTGTCCAATATTACTCAATTGGACCTCCATACTCCATAGAGTACTGAAAAATCTACGGGGCAAACTAGAAAATCAGTGAGGCAAACTGAAAAATCAGCGGGGCAAATTAGAAAATCAGTGGGCAAACTGAAAAAATCAGCGGGGCAAACTAGAAAATCAGCGGGGAAAACTAAAAAATAAGTGGGACAAACTAGAAAATCAGCGGGGAAAATTGAAAATCAGCGGGGCAAACTGGAAAATCAGCGGGGGAAACTAGAAAATCAGTGGGGCAAACTAGAAAATCAGCGGGAGAAACTGAAAAATCAGCGGGGCAAACATGAAAATCAGCGAGGCAAACTAGAAAATCAGCGGGGGAAACATGAAAATCAGTGGGGCAAACTAGAAAATCAGCGAGGCAAGCATGAAAATGAGCGGGGCAAGCATGAAAATGAGCGGGTCAAGCATGAGAATGAGCGGGCCAATCTCAAGCATTGAGTCACAGCAACATTGAACTTGATCGATAAGCATAACGAGGCAAACAGAAAATATAGCGGGACAAAGTATAAAGTTCATTTCATCATCCACCAAAATTACAAAGTATGCTATACATCATAACTTACACTTCCAGCCAATATGCAAAAAATTTTCAAAGTATGCTATCCACCAAAATTACAAAGTATGCTATACATCAAAAATTTTCAAAGTATGCTATCCACCAAAATTTTCAAAGTATGCTATCCACCAAAATTACAATGTATACAACATATTTCCAAAATTCATCCCATGCCCTAGACAAATATCATCTACAAACTAGAGACAAGCAATCATATGCTATTGACTTTCTCCAATCGGCGGTGAATTTTTACATGTCTATTCCCGCCAAGGTGAGACCGCTACACAAAATGTCGATGTATTTCATTACGAATATACCACAATCATAACCATTGTCCTGCTTCGGCGCATATTCATCGACTCTGACGGTCCACTTCTTTCCTTCAAGCGCAGTGCTGTCTCCAGTAGCATGGAAGAGGATGGGGAGTGCATCAGTCATCTTCTTCATCTTTTGCTTGTACTTCGGCAATAAACTGGTGCACAAACTATCCACAATAACAATTTCTCTTGCTGTAGGATAGATGATTAGCAGAAACCAATGTGAATTTTCGTGATTTGTGGGCGCATAGACTTGTTCATGATTCACAGAATAATATATTAGTCAAACATGATAGAAGACATAACAGTAGGAGATGATGTTCTGCGACAAGTGCATTACCCGTTCATAACACCAAATTGCTTTGGCGTATGGTGTATCTCGCTGCTTGACAATTGCGTAGGCCGTACCCATCTGACCTAATAGCTCGGCCCATTCTGACGCAGATTTGGAGGCCTGGTATGCAGTCAAAACAGGCAAACACCCCTTAAGGCTTTGCTGTTACAAACATGATGAAAGTTCACGTCATGTAAGAAAATTAAATTTTCAAACAGATTATGGATTAACGCAATAAACAGTTACCGTAAAATACGTAGAACAGAATTTGCAATCTTAAGGATATGCTATTGTAAGGTCGTTATGCCTTTTCTCAAGAAATTCAATGTATGTGTCAATAGCCTAATCAATAGGATAGTACGATTTAGTCATAGATTAATATAACACATAATTATATGTCAATCAATGCATATCGAGAATAAATTAGTAATGCTTACCTCGCTATCAACCCACGCATCCTTCAGCCATATCGTACCGAACCATTTTCCCGCTGCCATGGCCTTGTTTGCTTTATACCAGTCCTCTGCCTCTTTTACCTTATGTGCGGATAGTATCCTGAAAGGATCCATCTGTAGAGGAAATGGTATCGGAGAAGTTGCAAAAGCTGTTACTTGCTCGGGTTCGGGAACCGCCGCAGGGGTTGTATCGAATGCAGACAGGGACAAGTACGGAGAAATCTTGTAATATGACGGCTTCGGTATCCTTTTAGTTCTCCTTTCATAAACAGGATGAGAAGTGGATGCATTCAATATGTTACCTTTGACATTACTATATGACTGCACATCTAGGTCCCCATGTCTATGCTCTTTATCTTCAATATCATTTACTTCCCCTCTCTTCCTCAACTCCTCACCCTCCTCCATCACAAAACATCCCCTCCGTGTACGACTACATTCTTTTTCCTTAATAAACTCATCCCTCTCATTCACTAACTTTTCCTTGTCCTCAAAAAACAAATCCTTCTCCCTCTTCAATTGTTCTTTCTCATTCAGCAACTTCTCCCTCTCGGCAAACATTGCTTCTTTCCTTCTAATCTCTTCCCTCTCTTTTCTCAATTCTTCCCTCTCCTTCTTAAATTCCTCTCTCTCCTTCTTCAACTCTTCCCTCTCGATTCGAAATTCTTCCATAAAAACAACATTCTTCATAATACCCCCCCTCGGTCCCTCTCCCTCCATGCCTTTCTCAACGTTATCATCTGACTCATCCTCCTCATGATCAGTCTCATTACCCTCATCATCATTATCTTCCTGGGTCTCGGTAAGCTACAAGATGTATAAATGGATATGTAAGAGTAAGGATAACTTTACAATGACAGAAAATTATAGTTCATTTTTCATGACATCTCACCTGGAAACTGTCACGCACCGAGCGAACGGCATCCGTTTCCCATTCTCGTAGAGTTGGTTCTAATTTCGTAGCTACTAATGTCTGGAAAAGAACAAAGAGTAATGTTAAATAATTAAGCGTATACGTCAACTTAAGCAAAGTAAATGCCGGAGATATATAAACTTACAGCTTTACTCTCGAAAATAGCATTTATTCTGTTGTACCTCTAACATTTTCAGCCTCGGTATTGAATGAAGCGTGGAATTTGATGGGGAACATATGAAACAATACACTCTTGTAGGGCCGGAAATGTCTCTACTGCCCATACCTGTTAGAATGAAATTGTATATGGTTAAAAATCTATAATTGAATATAGAGGGAAAACATAGGAAACAAAAGGTGTTCTTACTTGTAAGGGAAGGATGCAACCACATACAGTGTACCGACAGGACATTGATGCAGCAACAGTAAATTCGATTCCTTGCAACATTATATAGTATCCCAGACTACCCTAAGGATACATATAGAAATCATCTAACGAGTCCACCAGGTGAATATAATCCAAGTTGCACATGGTTTTCGGTTCGGTTCGCCTAAGAAAGCACTCTACAACTAGAAGTAGGGCAACCTTCACGACGTCCTCATGTTTATTGGTGTCAACTAATCTCTCAAACACATCCATTAGGTGCTTCTTTAAGATTGGATATTCTTTGAAGTATTTATCTCTTAGTGTACTCGTAGTGCAACGATTCTTCGGTATAGTAAGATCTCCAATCTAAAGACCGGTAATGAGGGCGAAGTCCATCTCCGAAAACTGCAATCGCCTCCCCCTGATCTCAAATACTGAATCACCTTTGTATCTTAATAAAAGAACCTAAAATATAGCCCCTATAAATCTAAAGGATGTAACATGCAATAGAAACGAGAACGGGGATTGCCTAAACAGATTTAGGCGACTATTGTGCTTTTCCACTCCACCCTTCACCTTGTCAAACCACCATGTCAGTGTACACCTAGATGTTGGGTTGGAGATTACGGCAGAATATTCATCACCTACAGAAATGAATTGAAAAACATATCAAATATAAAATTCACAAGATAAACATAGTGTACAAACTTGGAATCATTTCTGAAAACAATGTAGCATTTCATTAATTTGAACAAGCTTCATATGAAATATAAATAGAAAATGAGCAAGGAAATACCAAAAATTGGACAGAGACAAACCATCAACGTAAGCTATACATTGATCGGAGCTAACAAGAAATTGGAAATTGAACAGGGCAAGCTGGACATTTTACCAAGTTCAACGTTGGCCAGATTAGTGAACATTTATAGTGGTAGTATCAACAACAAGATGTTATTTGCAACTACTTTTATAGTTGGTTCATTGGTCATATTTTCTTCTTGAAGAGAGTTGTCATCTTCAAAGAAGCACGCCTAAACCCTGTTACGAAAACATAATATTCAACGGGACAAACTTGAAATTCAGCGGGGGTAACATGAAATTGAGGAGGGCAAACTAGATAATCAGCGGGGCAAACTACAGATTCAGCAGGGCAAATCATTAAAATCAGCGGGGTAAACTGAAAAATCAGCTGGGGAAATTAGAAGATCAGCGGGGCAAACTGGAAAATCAGCGGGGCAAGCATGAAAATCAGCAGGGCAAATCATAAAAATCAGCGGGGCAAACTGAAAAATCAGCGAGGGAAATTAGAAGATCTGCAGGGCAAACTGGAAAATCAGCGAGGCAAACTAGAAGATCAGCGGGGCAAACTAGAAAATCAGCAGAGCAAACTTAACAAATAATTTCGTAGCTTGAGCCAAAAAATCTAAACATATCCAATGTTCAAATGGACCACACCACATGAAATTTTGAGTTGAACTTCTAATGTTGATCATTTCTTAGGGGCCACAGAAGTTTTGGTTCAAGCTTACAATTGTGTTTTCTATTAATCCATATATGTATGATCTTATGAATAGGTTTGATAACAAACAAACATCACTGTTGGGCCGGCTATGGTTTCGGCGGTAGAAATCATTATGCCCACTGTTTCCCATGGTATGATCCACTTGATCTTTTGATATGCTTCAATTTGGGGGCTAGACCCCTCAAAATAAATGAAAAAACGGATGGACGGTGTGGATATATTACATACATTCATTGTGGGCCCAACTGAGTTTACATAGTACAATGGGAACGTACTACTAACTCAGTACGCAATCCGATTACGCTTGCTACGTACGCCCCATAATGGTGTTTTATTTGTAATACATCATGTTCATCGGATTATGTAATACCCATCCGTTTTCATCGCAATATGTATACACCAAAGCCCCATATGTGGAAGGGAACCTAGACATTGAGGGAGGACACCTAGACATTCAGCGGGACAAACATGAAATTGAACGGGACAAACATGAAATTCACCGGGGGAGACATGAAATTGAGGTTGGCGAACTAGATAATCAGCGGGGCAAACTACAGATTCAGCAGGGCAAATCATTAAAATCAGCAAGGAAAACTAGAAGATCAGCGGGGCAAACTAGAAGATCAGCGGGGGAAACTAGAAAATCAGCGGAGCAAACTAGAAGATCAGCGAGGCAAACTAGAAAATCAATGGGGTAAACTGAAAAATTAGCGGGGCAAACTAGAAAATCAGCGGGGCAAACTGAAAAATCAGCGGGAGAAATTTGAAAATCAACGGAGCAAACTGAAAAATCAACGGGGCAAACATGAAAATCAGTGGGGCAAATTTAATAAATAATTTCGTGGCTTGAGCTGAAAAATTTAAACATATCCAATGTTGAAATGGACCACACCACATGAAATTTTGAATTGAACTTCTAATGGTGATCATTTCTTAGGTGCCACAGAAGTTTTGGATCAAGCTTATAATTGTGTTTTCTATTAATCCATATATGTATGATCTTATGAATAGGTTTGATAACAAACAAACATCACTGTTGGGTCGACTATGGTTTCAGCAGTGGAAATCATTATGCCCACTGTTTCAATATGGGGCTCAACCCCTTAAAATAGATGGAAAAACGGATGGACGACATGAATAGTAAATTCAATGTGGGCCCAACTGAGTTTAAAATATAAAAGGTGGGGTCCTTACTCTTGCTCGGGTGGTAAACTCTCAGTAGTTTCAACTCCCGGTCAAGAGTTCGAGTGCCATAGGTGGTGAAATTCCACCAGCGTGAGTGTGTGCGGTGTGTGTCTATCTGTGTGTAATAATAATTAAATAATATATATATATACTTGTCTTGTGTGCTTTCTTCGCTGGACCCACCATTTCAAGAAGAAAAGATAAAATGCTGATATGGGGCCGACAAAAAGGGTGTTTTTTTGGGTCTTTCTACCGGAAATGCAGTGGGGAAATGGGGGGTGAAAGCAATGGCAGGGAAAGTGATAGTAGAAAGGGAGAGGAAAAGCAAAGAGAGGAAATGGAGAGGAAGAGCCGTTTCCGTCAGGAGGAGGGGTATTTTCGTCCTGATATTCCGACTCCATACGAGGAGGTCCAACTGCGTATTCTAAGTTTGTATTGCTTCCAAAAAATAGCTGGATAAAAGGTGGGGTCCACAGTCGTAAATTTCTCTTCAATGGACAAGGGAAACAGATTTGCTACTCCCCTTGCCACCAGCCGAGTCGTGAAAGTTTTGGATTAAGATGATCTTTGTTTTTTCCCTTCATCTGGGTCTCTATGACCTAATCAACATATTGGATGTCAAATAAGCAGTATAGTGGGCCTTAGGAGGATTTTAAAGGTGGATATCCGATCATTATTGTTTTCCTGCCGTATGGTCCACCTGAGATTTATATCTCTCAAATGAATGAACGGAATGGATTAAACACATACATCATGGTGGGCCCACAGAGCACCGACAGTGGCTGGTGGCAGGGGCCAATCCGATTCCATGGATAAGCAGAACCAGGACCCGTACGGTAAGAGTGCGTGGTCACTTTTAGCCAATTGAGACTGGAATTTATACCTGGCCTTACCATGCGTGGTCACGAGGAACGTGCACAGGAAGTGGATTGCATGCTGAGTAACTGCGTGGTGCTCAACGTCATTTATTTATTTTATCCACTCTGTCCATCCATTTTATGGTATAATTTTAGAGCTTTAGCCTAAAAATGAAGCATATCCAAAGCTTAAGTGGACCACACCTCATGAAATAAGTATGAATTGAACATTCACTCTTGAAAATATCTTGATGTACACAAAAGTTTTAAATAATTTAATATTTGTTTTTTTCCATTCATCCATATCTGTGTGATATAATGAACACGATTGGGTAATAAACATCAGTGTGTGGGCCCCGAGAATCTTTCAACCCTTGAAATCATTATGAAGGCTTAAGCATGACCTGCAAGGACGAAAGATGAAGCAGGTCCACAGCTTTAGTGAATCACACCAAAGGATGCTGCAGTGATAATGACATCCACCATTGAAACCTTTCTAAGAGCCACTATGATGTTTTTTTTTACCATCCAACCTATTCATTAGGTCATGTAGACATGGATGAAGTGAAAAAACGAATATTAGCTTGATCCGAAACTTATCCAGCTCCCAAGAAGTTTTTAATGGTGGACCTTCAATCCCCACCTTGTGGTCTAATCCTTGGACATGCTTCTTTTATTGGCTCACACCTTAAATGATATGAAAAAGTTGATAGACGATATGGATCAAACACATAAATCATGGTAGTCACAGGTTAAAGGTTGATTTTGTATTGCGTAAACAATTTAAAAGAAAAAATTGCCGTAGTAACTTGAAAAGGGGTAATTTTGGAAGCAAAAATTTTTGTTTAATGAAAAATCACGGAGCGCATTCCGCGTTCGCCATTAAGCAAGACTCCTATCAATGAAAGAATTCAGTGAAAAACCACTTAGCGCTTTTCTTCTTCCGCGTTAACAATGCATTAACAAGCACCACTAAACACGGAACATTTTCCCAATTCCGCATTAAATGCAAAAATTCAGCGTTAACAAACACGCCCTAAGTCAGGTATTCTGGAAGCAGATTGCCAATGAGCAACTTAGTATGGGTATTAATCTTTGTGAGGGCTACCATGATTTATTTATTTTATCATCTCATACCAACTAATTTTACTAGATCATTTTAGGACTTTAGCTTTTAAAAAACTAAGTATATCCAAAGCCCAAGTGAATCACACCATAAGAAATAGTGTGAATTGATCGTCCACTACTGTTAAAAATTTCTTAGGTGTTACGAAAGTTCTAGATCAATTTGATATTTATCTTTTTTACTTGTATAGATGTAGCGTGACCAAGCTGGATGATAAGTAAACATCACTATGAGCCTTAGGAAGGTTTTCATGATGGAAATCACAGTACACAATCTAGCTTTTAACGTGTGGAAGAGTAAGGATCCCACTACCGCGTGAGTGTGTGGTGGTGTGTGTGCGCGTGTGTAAAAAATAAAAATAAAAATCGCAGTTCACAATTTAACTTTTATCGTGTGGAGCTTCTCTGGCCCACCACAATTTGTGTTAGATCCATACTATCTATCAATTATTTTCAGACCATTTCAGAGAGTGAGTCCAAAAATGAGGTACATCCAATAGTAAACCTCACGGTGCACCCTTGAAGATTTCAAGGGTAATAATTCAATCCCCACTACTTTATGTGGTGTGGTCGACTGGAGCTTTGGATGTGCCACATTTTTGGGCTCTTGCTCTAGAATAATCTAGAAAAATTAATGAATGGTGTGGATCTGTAACGCCCTGAATTTTCAGGACCCGAGTATATGACTCGTTTCCTAAAAACCGAGTGTTAACCTTAAAGGATGGTCAAATTCGAGTATACATTTTTTTCTTCATTCAAAGTAAGCAGATGAGCGTAGAGTGGACAAGTCAGCATAAAGGAAAATTTTATTTACATTTGGAATATACAAGAAGCTTGTCACGCCCCGAACTCAGAAACCAGGCTCACAAAATTCCTGATCGCCGAATCCGGCGCCGACAGCCTCCGTAGAACCCCATTTTCGGATCCCGGCACCCATTCACCAGGTTCTGATCCTGGGATACTACAAGGAGGATTTCAAGTCATCAGTCTGATTCATAATGAGCATAACAAAAGCATAACCCACAAACAATAACCACAAGAACACCACCACAAAATTCACTATGATCAAAAACTTTTGAGTACAATGCGATAGAAAGGGAAAATACAATGTAACAAAAGAAACAAAACTCCAGAAGCTCGGCTGCACGCTCCAACTACAGCAAGACTATGACTGCGACTGCGTCTTGGCGTCACCTGCATGCATCAATCGTGCATAAGCTTATAGAAAGCTTAGAGGGTGGTGTGAGTATGTGCGCAATATAAGCGTGCTCAAAATGCAAGGTCAGAGTAATGCAGAATCATGGTGATGAGCGCATGAATGCAATCAGCCGTACCAAGGCTATGCGGTACAAGATATGAATGTTATCGGCCATAATACGGCCATGCGATGCGAGATGCAACTCAAGCATGTCAATCCTCATCATGTATCAGTACAGTTCTCATTCTGGAAAATCACCGGGGTTCAATACGCTTCAAATGGCACTGTCGCTCTCCTAGCCGCACAGTCCAAGTGAGCGTAAGAAACCTCACTATCCGCCTGGCCAATAGTCTACCAATACCTATCCGGCACGTCGATAGCGGACCCATTCACGAGCTGGTCAAACTCAGCCTAGTATTGCCCCCTACCCTCGGGCGAGTAAGGCCACACTCCTTTCCAACCGACCACGACACAGTGGGAGACGCGGCCTCCTGGTATTCGGCTCTCGTGCGCTAATATATCCACTCGGTCACGACATTGGAGTCATCCTCTGGTACCATCGGGTTTAGGAATTTTCACCCAGGGACATCTATGGCTCCCGTATGCTAGAACCAAATATTTTCGGTATCCAACCCAGCCATCCACGATGTGTCTATGGAGGCTATGGCCCTGATGTCGCTAGGGCATACAGTAACTACAATCACACAAATGCAAGTGCATGAGTCACACTATCAATCATGCAATCCTGTATATACCATGCACTTATATGAGGCAACTCAGCCTATCAGGGACCAAAAAAATCTGTCCAAAGGCATATGCTATGATCGGTCACTCCTCACATCAGGCATACATATGGTGCGAATGATCATGAATCATGGATCTATACTAATCATGTTATGTGGTGATGGGCTCTGATCAAAATGAAGATGGGCCTGGACGGCCTATATACTACAGGTATGGGCCTATTAATGGGCCTTAGGGAGAATCGTAATACGGACATTTAACCAACATTATCCTCACAATGTGGACATCAAACCAACATTGCTCCCAAAGGATGGCCTTTCATGAATCACACATTTCAATGGGCCTTTTGTACATCTTATTGGGCCTCGACCCATGGGCCTCTAATACATCAAATGGCCTCATACATGGGTCTTACATATATCAAGGTGGGCTCTCAATGACGGGCCACAAATGCATCAACATGGGCTTAGTCACATAGGCTTGCATACATCACAATGGGCCTCATAATATGGGCCTTATACAAATCAAGGTGGGCCTCAACAAGGACCACCAATTCATGAAGACGGGCCTCCACAATGGGCCTTAAATTATCTCCAAAATAGTTGGACAGTTAGATGAAACACATGCATCATGATGGAGCCCACACTAATGGAGGGTGTGGTTTACAATACATACATATGTGGGGCCTACCATAATGCTTATTTTCCACCCAGCCTAGGGCCCAATATAATGTTTATTTTCCCCCCAACTTAGGGTCCAACATAATGTTTATTTTCCACTCCAATCACAAGATAAAGCCAAAAAGTGACCTGTGTAGGCCCACTGCGGATGTTTATTTTGCCGCCATCCAAACGCTTCCACGTGGGACTAAGGGCCACTTTAGGCGCGATCGCCATCCAATCTATTCATAAAAATCATGCGACTAGAGGGGCTCCACCTGGGACCGGGCTAAACGCATCTAACCGCCTCTCGTAGCGTCATACGACGCCGCCAGGGGCAGCCCACTCGATGTTCACCATTCGCCATCCAATCATTGCGAAGGCGGTCCACTGTGATCGCTTTATTCGCCATTCAAAACTGAGAGCTCCCCTAAATCTAGTAATTTTCTCCACCGTGATGCAGGTACTCCACGCATCCAAAATTTTCACCATTTGAAAGTCCTGTCTTTACTAATCGTCCGTAATTAAATTTCAATGACATCCAAAACTCGCTGTAGGCCTCACCTCATGATTTTTATATGTTTCTGGCATGCTTCACATGATAGAGAGAGCTAATACAAGACTCGGTATATGTGTGAACGGCTTCGACGATGAAAGACATGCCAAACCATATTGAGGATTTGGATCAACTAATATGGTGCTAGTCATGTTAATGTTTGGATCATAAAAATGAGTTGTCTTATGAACCATTTGATCATAGTCAATGGCCGAGTCATAAGAACAATTAGGATCACCAGAAATGGTCCCCCGATCATATGAATGGTATAGATCACTGAAAACTAGCCCCTTTACATTGCCGATTTCGATCATTGACTACGGGACTAGTCATATGAACGGTTCGAATAATTGATAACTCTTTAGGATTGGCTCAATTGTATGAAAGGGTTAGATGAAGGAAGACTGGCCCAACCATATGTCGATTTGGATGACTTAAGACAAGCCGGGTCATACGAATGTTTGCATCATTCAAATGAGCGATCTCTAGATACGACTCGGAGCATATGATTGGCCAATCGTATCAATCGTATGATAGGCTTAGATGAAGGAAGGCTGACCCAACCATATGCTAATTTGGATTGCAAAAGACGAGCCGGGTCACATGAATGATTGGATCATTCAAATGAGCTCAGTCATACGAACAGTATGATCATTGAAAATGAGCCAAGACATAAGAACGGTTAGGTTCACTAGAATTAATCCCCAAGAAAATTAGCCATTTGGATCATATGAATGTTTGGATCATTAAGAGGAGCTCATTCATATGAATAGTTTGATCACAAATAATGGGTCGAGTCATGAGAACAATCAGGATCACTAGAAATAGTCCCGCAATCATATGAATGGTAAAAATCGCTTGAAAATAGCCCTTCACATCACCGATTTGGATCACTGAGTCTGGGCCTAGTCATATGAAAGTTTCGGACCATTGATAATGAGCTCATCCCAACAAAGCGGTCTGAAATTCAGAAAACCGGATGAGCCATATGGAAGTTTGGATCACAGAAAATAGGTGAAACCATGCATGCCAGCTAAAATCATTGCGACCACATTAGCCTCTAGAGAGAGCTAATACAAGACTCGGTATATGTGTGAACGGCTTCGATGATGAAAGACATGCCAAACCATATAAAGGATTTGGATCAACTAATATGGTGCTAGTCATGTTAATGTTTGGATCATAAAAATGAGTTGTCTTATGAACCATTTGATCATAGTCAATGGCCGAGTCATACGAACAATTAGGATCACCAGAAATGGTCCCCCGATCATATGAATGGTATAGATCACTGAAAACTAGCCCCTTTACATTGCCGATTTCGATCATTGACTACGGGACTAGTCATATGAACGGTTCGAATAATTGATAACTCTTTAGGATTGGCTCAATTGTATGAAAGGGTTAGATGAAGGAAGACTGGCCCAACCATATGTCGATTTGGATGACTTAAGACAAGCCGGGTCATACGAATGTTTGCATCATTCAAATGAGCGATCTCTAGATACGACTCGGAGCATATGATTGGCCAATCGTATCAATCGTATGATAGGCTTAGATGAAGGAAGGCTGACCCAACCATATGCTAATTTGGATTGCAAAAGACGAGCCGGGTCACATGAATGATTGGATCATTCAAATGAGCTCAGTCATACGAACAGTATGATCATTGAAAATGAGCCAAGACATAAGAACGGTTAGGTTCACTAGAATTAATCCCCAAGAAAATTAGCCATTTGGATCATATGAATGTTTGGATCATTAAGAGGAGCTCATTCATATGGATAGTTTGATCACAAATAATGGGTCGAGTCATGAGAACAATCATGATCACAAGAAATAGTCCCGCAATCATATGAATGGTAAAAATCGCTTGAAAATAGCCCTTCACATCACCGATTTGGATCAATGAGACTAGGCCTATTCATATGAAAGTTTCGGACTATAATGAGCTAGTCCCAACAAAGCAGTCTGAAAGTTTGGATCACAGAAAATAGGTGAAACCATGCATGCCAGCTAAAATCATTGCGACCTCATTAGCCTCTAGAGAGAGCTAATACAAGACTCGGTATATGTGTGAACGGCTTCGACGATGAAAGACATGCCAAACCATACTGAGGATTCGGAACAACTAATATGGAGCTAGTCATGTTAATGTTTGGATCATAGTCAATGGCCGAGTCATAAGAACAATTAGGATCACCAGAAATGGTCCCCCGATCATATGAATGGTATAGATCACTGAAAACTAGCCCCTTTACATTGCCGATTTCGATCATTGACTACGGGACTAGTCATATGAACGGTTCGAATAATTGATAACTCTTTAGGATTGGCTCAATTGTATGAAAGGGTTAGATGAAGGAAGACTGGCCCAACCATATGTCGATTTGGATGACTTAAGACAAGCCGGGTCATACGAATGTTTGCATCATTCAAATGAGCGATCTCTAGATACGACTCGGAGCATATGATTGGCCAATCGCATGATAGGCTTAGATGAAGGAAGGCTGACCCAACCATATGCTAATTTGGATTGCAAAAGACGAGCCGGGTCACATGAATGATTGGATCATTCAAATGAGCTCAGTCATACGAACAGTATGATCATTGAAAATGAGCCAAGACATAAGAACGGTTAGGTTCACTAGAATTAATCCCGAAGAAAATTAGCCATTTGGATCATATGAATGTTTGGATCATTAAGAGGAGCTCATTCATATGAATAGTTTGATCATAAATAATGGGTCGAGTCATGAGAACAATCAGGATCACTAGAAATAGTCCCGCAATCATATGAATGGTAAAAATCGCTTGAAAATAGCCCTTCACATCACCGATTTGGATCACTGAGTCTGGGCCTAGTCATATGAAAGTTTCGGACCGTTGATAATGAGCTCATCCCAACAAAGCGGTCTGAAATTCTGAAAACCGAATGAGTCATATGGAAAGTTTGGATCACAAAAAATAGGCCTAACCATGCGTACCGGTAAAATCATTGCGACCACATTAGCCTATAGAGAGAGCTAATACAAGACTCGGTATATGTGTGAACGGCTTCGACGATGAAAGACATGCCAAACCATATTGAGGATTTGGATCAACTAATATGGTGCTAGTCATGTGAACAATTTGATCATAGTTAACGGCCAAGTCACAAGAACAAAAAGGATCACCGGAAATGGTTCCCCGATCATATGAATGGTATAGATAACTGAAAACTAGCCCCTTTACCGATTTGGATCATTGAGTGCCGGACTTGTCATATGAACGGTTTGAATAATTGATAACTCTGAGTATAGGATTGGCTCAACGAATGAAAGGCTTAGATGAAGGAAGACTAGCCCAACCATATGTCGATTTGGATAACTTAAGACAAGTCGGGTCATACGAATGTTTGCATCATTCAAATGAGCAATCTCTAAAGATGACTCAGATCATCTAATTGGCCAATCCCATGATGGGCTTAGATAAAGGAAGATTGACCCAACCATATGCTGATTTGGATTGCATAAGACGAGCCAAGTCACATGAATGTTTGGATCATTCAAATGAGGTCAGTCATATGAACAGTATGATCATTGAAAATGGGCCAAGTCATATGAACTGCTAGGATCTCTAGAATTAATCCCATTGAAAATTAGCCATTTGGATCATATGAATGTTTGGATCATTAAGAGGAGCTCATTCATGTGAATAGTTTGATCAAAAATAATGGGCTGAGTCATGAGAACAACCAGCACTAGAAATAGTCCCACAATCATATGAATGGTAAATCCTCTTAAAAATAGCCATTCACATCACCTATTTGAATCACCGAGTCTGGGCCTAGTCATATGAAAGTTTCAGACCATTGATAATGGGCTCATCCCAACAAAGCGGTCTGAAATTCAGAAAACCGGATGAGTCATATGGAAAGTTTGGATCACAGAAAAAAAGCCTAACCATGCGTACCGGCTAAAATCATTACGACCACATTAGCCTATAAAGAGAGCTAATACAAGACTCGGTATATGTATGAACGGCTTCGATCATGAAAGACATGCCAAACCATATGAAGGATTTGGATCAACTAACATGGAGCTAGTCATGTTAATGTTTGGATCATAAAAATGAGTTGTCTTATGAACCATTAGATCATAGTCAATGGCCGAGTCATAAGAACAATTAGGATCAGCAGAAATGGTCCCCCAATCATATGAATGGTATAGATCACTGAAAACTAGCCCCTTTACATTGCCGATTTGGATCATTAAGTACAGGACTAGTCATATGAACGGTTCGAATAATTGATAACTCTGAGTATAGCATTGGCTCAAACGTATGGAAAGCTGAGATGAGGGAAGACTGGCCCAATCATATGTCGATTTGGATAAATTAAGACAAGCCAGGTAATACGAATGTTCGCAACATTCAAATGAGCAATCTCTAGATACGACACAGAGCATATTGTAGGCCTATCATATGATAGGCTTAGATGAAGGAAGGCCGACCCAACCATATGTTGATTTGGATTGCATAAGACGAGCCAGGTCACATGAATGTTTGGATCCTTCAAATGAGCTCAGTCATATGAACAGTATGATCCTTGAAAATGGGCCAAGTCATACGAACGGTTAGGATCACTAGAATTAATCCCGGTGATAATAAGCCATTTGGATCATATGAATGTTTGGATCATTAAGAGGAGCTCATTCATATGAATAGTTTCATCATAAATAATGGGCCGAGTCATGAGAACAATCAGGATCGCTAGAAATAGCCCCGCAATCATATGAATGGTAAAAATCGCTTGAAAATAGCCATTCACATCACCGATTTGGATCACTGAGTCTGGGACTAGTCATATGAAGGTTTCGTACCATTGATAATGAGCTCCTCCCAACAAAGTGGTTTGAAATTCAGAAAACCGGATGAGTCATATGGAAAGTTTGGATCACAGAAAATAGGCCTAACCATGCGTACCGGCTAAAATCATTGCGACCACATTAGCCTACAGAGAGAGTTAATACAAGACTCGGTATATGCGTGAACGGCTTCGATGATGAAAGACATGTCAAACCATATTAACGATTTGGATCAATTAATATGGACCTAGTCATGTTAATGTTTGGATCATAAAAATGAGTTGTCTTGTGAACCATTTGATCATAGTCAATGGTCGAGTCATAAGAACAATTAGTATCACCAGAAATGGTCCCCCGATCGTATGAATGGTATAGATCCCTGAAAACTTGCCCCTTTACATTACCGATTTGGATCAATGAGTACGGGAGTAGTAATATGAACGGTTCGAATAATTGACAACTCTGAGTATAGGATTGGCTCAATCGTATGAAAGGCTTAGATGAGGGAAGACTGGCCCAATCATATGTCGATTTGGATAACTTAAGACAAGCCAGGTCATACGAATGTTTGCATCATTCAAATGAGCGATCTCTAGATACGACACGGAGCATACTGTAGGCCAATCGTATGACAGGCTTAGATGAAGGCTGACCCAACCATATGCTGATTTGGATTGCATAAGACTAGCCAGGTCACATGAATGTTTGGATCCTTCAAATGAGCTCAGTCATACAAACAGTATGATCATTGAAAATGGGCCAAGTCATACGAACGGTTAGGATCACTAGAATTAATCCCGTTGAAAATTAGTCATTTGGATCATATGAATGTTTGGATCATTAAGAGGAGCTCATTCATATGAATAGTTTGATCATAAATAATGGGCCGAGTCATGAGAACAATCAGGATCACTAGAAATAGTCCCGCAATCATATGAATGGTAAAAATCGCTTGAAAATAGCCATTCACATCACCGATTTGGATCACTGAGTCTGGGCCTAGTCATATGAAAGTTTCGGACCATTGATAATGAGCTCATCCCAACAAAGCGGTCTGAAATTCAGAAAACCGGATGAGTCATATGGAAAGTTTGGATCACAGAAAATTGGCCAAACCATGCGTACCGGCTAAAATCATTGCGACCACATTAGCCTACAGAGAGAGCTAATACAAGACTCGGTATATGTGTGAACGGCTTCGATGATGAAAGACATGCCAAACCATATTAAGGATTTGGATCAATTAATATGGACCTAGTCATGTTAATGTTTGGATCATAAAAATGAGTTGTCTTATGAACCATTTGATCATAGTCAATGGCCGAGTCATAAGAACAATTAGGATCACCAGAAATGGTCCCCCGATCATATGAATGGTATAGATCACTGAAAACTAGCCCCTTTACATTACCGATTTGGATCATTGAGTACGGGACTAGTCATATGAACGGTTCGAATAATTGATAACTCTGAGTATAGGATTGGCTCAATCGTATGAAAGGCTTAGATGAAGGAAGACTGGCCCAACCATATGTCGATTTGGATAACTTAAGACAAGCCGGGTCATACGAATGTTTGCATCATTCAAATGAGCGATCTCTAGATACGACTCGGAGCATATGATTGGCCAATCGCATGATAGGCTTAGATGAAGGAAGGCTGACCCAACCATATGCTGATTTGGATTGCATAAGACGAGCCGGGTCACATGAATGTTTGGATCATTCAAATGAGCTCAGTCATATGAACAGTATGATCATTGAAAATGGGCCAAGTCATACGAATGGTTAGGATCACTAGAATTAATCCGGTGAAAATAAGCCATTTGGATCATATGAATGTTTGGATCATTAAGAGGAGCTCATTCATATGAATAGTTTCATCATAAATAATGGGTCGAGTCATGAGAACAATCAGGATCGCTAGAAATAGTCGCGCAATCATATGAATGGTAAAAATTGCTTGAAAATAGCCATTCACATCACTGATTCGGATCACCAAGTCTGGGCCTAGTCATATGAAAGTTTCGGATCATTGATAATGAGTTCATCCCAACAAAGCGGTCTGAAATTCAGAAAACCGGATGAGTGATATGAGAAGTTTGGATCACAGAAAATCGGCCTAACCGTGCATGCTGGCTAAAATCATTGCGACCACATTAGCCTACTAAGATAGCTAATACAAGGCATTGTATATAACTGGCCCAATCACATGAAGGCCTTTGACGAGATTGGCGCAACATTACTAATGATTTGGATCAATAATATAGGCCTAGTCATATGAATGGTTTGGATTGGATCATTATAATCAGTACATTCGTGTAGGAAGTTGGATCGTAGAAAATGGGCCAAGTCATACAAATAATTTGAATCACCAAAAATATTCCCAATAAGATGAATGGTACAGTTCACAAAAAAACTACCCACCACCTTAACAATTTGGAATACGGATTACCGGCCTAGTCATATTAATTGTTTAGATCATTCGAAATGAGCTCATCCAAACCAAATAGATTTAAATGTAGAAAACGGGCCGACTCATCTGAACAACATGGATCACCAAAAATAAGCCCAACCATGCAGTTAGTTTGGCTCGAAATCAGCATGACTACATTCACAACTTTGATCAGTTTATACAAGTTTCCATATATGATTTGCCCAGTCACACGAACAGCTTAGATGATGAAAGGTATGTCATACCATATTAACGATTTGTATCAATTAATATAGACCTAGTTATTTTAATGTTGGGATCAAAAAAATGAGCTGTCATATGAACAATTTGATCATAGTCAATGGCCGAGTCATAAGAACAATTAGGATCACCAGAAATGGTCCCCCGATCATATGAATGGTATAGATCATTGAAAACTAGCCCATTTGCATTACCGATTTGGATCATTGAGTACGGGTTGAGTCATATGAACGGTTCGAATAATTGAAAATGAGTTTATCCAGACAAAACAGTCTATAATTGATAAATTGGATGACTCATCCAAATAATTTAGATGACTAAAAATAGGCCCAGTCGTGTATATAGATTGAATCATTGGAACCATATTAACCTACTTATCCTCGCAAACTAGCCCATTTGCATTACCGATTTGGATCATTGAGTACGGGTTGAGTCATATGAACGGTTCGAATAATTGAAAATGAGTTTATCCAGACAAAACAGTCTATAATTGATAAATTGGATGACTCATCCAAATAATTTAGATGACTAAAAATAGGCCCAGTCGTGTATATAGATTGAATCATTGGAACCATATTAACCTACTTATCCTCGCTACATACGGGACATGGTATATCACTGGTCCAATTACATGAACGGCTTAAATTAGGTTGGTCAAACCATCAATAATCAAGTCTGGCCATATGAATTGTTTGGATCATTAAAATGAGTCCATTAGTATAGCCAATTTAGTCATAGAAAATGGATTGAGCCATACGAATAATTTAGATCACCAAAAATAGTTCCAATCATATAAATGGTGTAGCTCATAGAAAACCAACCCACCGCATTAATAATTTGGAACATTATGAACAGGCCCATCCAATCCAAATAGTTTCAAACAATTAATATATTCTCGATGATCCAAACAATTAATATATCATGGATCACCAAAAATTGGCCCAACCATGTGATCAACTTGGGTCACTAGAACTTGGCCCAATTATATTCAAAACTTGGATCTCTAGATATGACTCTGAGTACATGATTGGCTCAATCGTATGAAAGGCTTAGATGAAGGAAGACTAAGCCAACCATATGTTGATTTGGATAACTTAGGACAAACCAAGTCATATGAATGTTTGAATCATTCAAATGAGCGATCTCTAGATATGAGTCGAAGCAAATGATTGGCCAATCGTATGATAGGCTTAGATGAAGGAAGACTGACCCAACCACATGCTGATTTGGATTACTTAAGACGAGCTAAGTCATATGCTTGTTTTGATCATTCAAATGAACTTAATCATATGAGCGGTATGATTATTGAAAATGGTCCAAGTCATACAAACAATTAAGATCGCCAAAATTAGTCCCATTCAAAATTAGACCTTCACATTAACAATTTGTATCAATGAGTTAGTAGGGGCCTAGTCATAAGAATGGTTTGGATCATTAATAATGAGCTCATCCGAACAAAACATTTTAGAATTCCGAAAACTGGACGAGTCATATGACCAGTTAGGATCCCTGAAAATAGGCCCAACCATGTATACTGTTTGAATCATTGAATCCCTATTAACATAATAGGTTCGCTATATACATCCTATGTATGAGTGACTGACCCGATCATGTGAACAATTAATAATTATTTGAATCAATAATATAGGCCAAGTCAAATGAATTGCTTGGATCATTAAAACGAATCCATTAATGCTATGGATCACTAAAAACTAGCCCTCCACGTTAAAGATTTGGAACACTTGAGTATGGGCCTAGCCTAGTCAATGTTTGGATCATTCAGAATAAGCCAATCCAAACAAAAACAGTTTCTAGTGCAGAAAATGGACGGACTAATCTGAACAACATGAATCACTACAAATAGGCCCAAGCATGTAGTTGGATTGGGTCACTAGAAATTGGAACCACCATATTCACAACTTAGATCGTTATTTAGCATTTTAATGATTTGGATCACTTAATAAGGACCTGGTTAAACGAATGTTTGGATCAATTAAATGAGCAAAGTGATATGAACTATTTGATCATAGAAAATGAATCGAGTCATATAAACAATTAGAATCACTAGAAATAGTCCCCCAATGATATGAATGGTATGCATCAATAAAAACTAGCCCTTCAGATTACCGGTTCCTTGAGAACCATCCAACTCATATGAAAGGTTTGGATCATTGATAATGAGCCCATCCAAACAAAACGGTTTACAATTCAAAAAACTAAACTGGACTAGTTTGAACATTTTGGATCAATGAATGTTGAGGGACACAGAGTCACCAAGGTGGCCTCACACGTGTGGACGAAGGAGGAAGACTCTCTCTCTCTCTCTCTCTCTCTCTCTCTCTCTCTCTCTCTCTCTCTCTCTCTCTCTCATATCCAAGGGGACATCCAAGGCATACTCTTTCTCTACCCCGATAAGATTTATCTAAAGAAGTTAAGGTTTCAAAGGAGAGCACCCAACCTGAAGACATTGGTAATGACCTTATAGTACTCCTCATTACTAAAGACATTGGTAATGCCCTACGCCATCAGGAAGTTAGTAAACCCAACCTTATCCACACACCCAAATTGACCAAGTCCCTCTACTAACAAGTGGCATCCATTCTTGACCAATATCCAAGCCAATCCCAAGAGTTGTACCACAACAAGATCTTACATATCAGATATCCATCAAGCGTGATAAAACACTTTTAATGACAAAAACGAAAGATCAACATTTAAAAACCTTCGATTAAACATTTAAAATCTTTTCAGTGCCGGGCCCGGCTAAAAAACCACTTGATGAATGATCCAATCACTAAGATCTATGCCACAAAAATGTTCCTCAACGTAACCAGTAGATCCCATTTTAGAACATGTAGGCTTCTTATACCATGTTGCAACACACACACCCTACCACACCCATATGTCAATCACTATCGTAACCTTGTAGGGTAAGCCAAAGCACACAACACTAGGATTGGAGTCCCAATATGACCTCAGGTCCAAAGACTAGTTAAAGCTAGCATAAATCAAGTCGATCCAATCCAGGCATGGTCGGTTTCTTGGTCCAAAGATTCAATGTTGATCTTCCAATGCAAGTGCTCAACCAATTACAACCACAAGGACATGTATACTGTCAGTATTGAAACTCTAATATGTGGTAGGGAATAGGCACCAGCATCTCATTGAGCCTGATGGTGGAGACATTCCATCTTAACTCGTTGGTCCCCTCATATAAGATGAATAATATACATTTCATGGATGCCGCAACCCACTAGTAGAAAAATCAAATTTTGGGCACTGGGATCCATAAAACACTTCTCTCCATTGGACAGGGGTCATTGTGTCCAAACTCACACTCCCCTAGAACCCACAAAATCACAGATAGATACGGATTCCCACATTTAATTACGGCATCCATTAACCAGCCCTCCACATTAACGATATGTAACACTAAGTACGGGCCTAGCCATATAAATTGTTTGCATCAATGATAATTTGTTCTTCCAAACAAAATAATTTCAAGTATAGAAAACAACCCTTCTCATATTAAATGCATGGATCACTAAACGTACACCCAACCATGCAGTCAGCTTGAGCTACCAGAAATCAGTCCAACCATATGCACAACTTGGATTATTAAATGTGAGTCTGAGTATACGATCAACCCAATCATACAAATGGCTTAGATGATGAAAGACATGCCAAACCATATTAATGTTTTGGATCGATTAATATGGACCTAGTCATATTAATGTTTGGATCATTAAAATGAGTTGTCATATGAACAATTTGATCATAGACAATGGCCAAGTCATAAGAACAATGAGGATCACCACAAATGGTCCCCCGATCATATGAATGGTATAGATCACTGAAAATCAGCCCTTACATTACCGAATTGGATAATTGAGTACGGGGCTAGTCATATGAATGGTTCGAATAATTGATAATGAGTTTATCCAAACAAAACAGTCTGTAATTCATAAGTTGGATGACCCATTCAAATAGTTTAGATCATTGAAAATAGGCCCAGCTGTGTATATAGGTTGAATCATTAGAACCATCTTAACCTACTATCCTAATTACATGAACGACTTAAATTAGATTGGCCAAACCATATTAGTGATTTGGATCAATAATCAAGTCTAGCCATATGAATTGTTTGGATCCTTAAAATGAGTCTATTAATATAAACAATTCAGTCATAGAAAATAGCCTGAGCCATAAGAATAATTTAGATCACCAAAAATAGTCTCGATCATATAAATGGTATAGTTCAAAAAAAACTAGCCCACCACATTAACGATTTGGAACACTAGACCTAGCCATATTAATTGTTTGGATAATCCAGAAACAAGCATGAGTATATGATTTGTCCAATCATATGAACAACCGAGATAATGGAAGACATGCCAAACTATATTAACAATTTGGCTCAGTTAATATGGGCCTAGTCATATGAATGTTTGGATCATTAAAATGAGCTCATTCATATGAACAGTTTGATCATAGACAATGGATCAGTCATGCTTACAATTATGATAACTAGATATAATCCCCCAACCACTTGGATCACTAAAAACTAGCGCTTCACATTACCAATGTGGATCACTGACAATGGGCCTGTCCATATGAATGGTTCATCATATCATTAATAATGAGTTCATCTAAACAAAATAGTTTAGAATTTAGAAAGCTTCATTTGAACTGTTTAGGTGACTAAAAATAGGCCAACTGTGTATGCAGGTTGAATCATCGAAACCATATTAACTTACTATTATTGCTAATCACGGGATAGGGTATATAAGTGGCCCAATCGCATGAACGGCTTAGAACAAATTGGCCTAACCATATTAATTATTGGATCAAGAATGCTAGTTATATGAATTGCTTGGATCATTAACATGAGCCCATTAATATAGATAGTTTGGTCATAAAAAATGGGCTGAGCTATACAAATAATTTGGACCACTAAAAATAGTCCAAATCATATGAATGGTATCAATTACCGAAACCTAGCCATACGCATCAACAATTTGGAATACTGAGTATGGGCCTAGCCATACGAATCATTTAGATCATTTAGAATGAGCTTCCAAAATAACGAGTTTCACATATCTCAAAAAACAAAATAATAAAGAGTTTCACATGTAGAAAACGAACCAACTCATCTAAACAACATAGGTCACTACATAGGCCCAATCATGCGATCAAATTGGGTCACTAGAAGTTGGCACAACCAAATTCACAACTTGGATTGTTTAATACGAGTATGACTATATGATTGGCTTAATCATATGAACAACTTAGATGATGAAAGACTGGCCTAACCATATTAACGGTTTCAGCCATTTAATACGGGCCTAGTCCTATGAATGTTTGGATCATTAAAAAGAGCTTAGTCATATGAACAGTATGATCATAGAAAATGGGACGAGTCATATGAACGATTAGGATCACCAGAAATAGTCCCCCAATCATATCAATGGTATGAATTTATAAAAAATGGTCCTTAACATTATCGATTTGCATTGCTAAGTATGGGCCTTGTCATATGAATGATTCATATCATTGATAATGAGCACATCTAAACAAAATAGTTTAGATTTCAGAAAACTAAACAAGTCATATGAACAGTTAGGATCACTGAAAATAGGCCCAACCATGTATACGGGTTGAGTAATTGGAACTATATTAACCTACAATACCTATTAGGATTGCTAATTCCAGGACAACAAATATAACTGGCTCAATCATATGAACGGTTTATATGAGATTGGCCGAACCATATTAATGATTTTGATCAATAATATAGGCCTAATCATATGAATTTTTTGTATCACTAAAATAAGCCCATTCATATGGATAGTTTGGTCATAGAAAACGACTTCTATCATACAAACAATTTAGATCACTAAAATAGATCCAATCATTTTTTTAAAGATTATAGTTTCGATCATTTGAATGGTATGGATCGCAGAAAACTAACCCTCCACATTAACGATTTAGAACACTTACTACGGGCCTAGGCATATGAATCGTTTGGATCCTTCATAATAAGCTAATCCTAAATAAAGAGTTTCTAATGTAGAAAACAGACCAACTCCATTGAACAATGTGGATCTATAAAGATAGGCCTAACCATGAGGTCTCAGCTTGGGTCACTAGAAATTGGCACAACCAAGTTCAAAAGTTGGAAAATGGTTCAAGTTATACGAATTTGATCATAGAAAATAGTCCAAGTCATAAAAACATTCAGGGTCACTAGAAATAGTCCCCCAATCATATGAAAGGTCTGGAATCTGGATCAATGAAAACCAGCCCTTGCGATTTGGATCATTGACAACGGGCCTGGTCCTATGAATGGTTTGGATCATTGATAATGAGCTCATCCAAACAAAACAGTTTAGAATTCAGAAAACTAGACAAGTCATATAAAAAGTTTAAATCACTAATAGGCCCATGTAAATGGGTTGAATAATTGTTAACTTACTATTCTCACTAAACACATAGCAGGATATATAATTGGCCTAATCACATGAACGACTTAGATAAGATTGGCCATACCATATTAATGATTTGGATCAATAATACAGGTCTCATCATATGAATTATTTGGTTGAGTCCGTTCACATGGACAGTTTGGTCATAGAGAATGAGCCGAGCCATACGAATAATTCGGATCACTAAAAATAATCCCGAACATATGAATCGTATGGATGACCGGAAACTAGCCATCTACGTTAACGATTTCGAACACCGATTACAAGGTTAGCTATATCAATTATTTGGATCATTCAAAATGAGCCCTTCCTAACAAAATAATTTAAAATGTAGAAAACATGCTGACTCATCTAAACAGCATGGATCACTAGAAATAAGCCCAATAATGTGGTCAGATTTGGTCACTTGAAATGGGCCAAACATATTCACAACTTGGATTGCTAAATAGGATTATGAGTAAACGACTGGCCCAATTATATGAACATCTCCGATAACGGAAGACGGGCCCAACCATATTAATGATTTGGATCACTTAATATGGGCCTAGTCAAATGAAAGTTTGGATCATTAAAATGAGTTTAGTCATATGAATAGTTTGATCATAGAAAATGGGATGGGTATGAGTCATACCTAAAAGTAAGATCACTAGAAATAGTCTCCCAATAAAATGAATGGTATGGATCCACTTTATCGATTTGGATCTGAGTACAGGCCTAGTCTTATGAATGGTTTGAATCATTCATAATAAGCCCATCCAAACAAAACAGTCTAAAATTCATAAGACCAGACAAGTTCACAAACGGTTAGGATCATTGAAAATAGGCTGACCATGTACATGGGTTGAAACAATGAATGGTTTGGATCGCTGAAAACTAGCTCTTCACTTTACTGATTTGGATCACTGAGTACGGGCCTAGTCTTATGAATGGTTTGAATCATTCATAATAAGCTCATCCAAACAAAACAATCTAAAATTTCGGAAACTGACGAGTATTATGAATGGTTAGGATCATTAAAAATAGGCCAACCATGTACATGGGTTGAAACAGTGGAACCATACTAGCCTACAAGATTGCTAAATACATGACTGGTATACGACTAGCCCAATCATATAAACAGCATAGATAAGATTGGCCCAACCATATTAATGATTGAGATCAATATTATAAGCCTAGTCATATGAATTATTTGGATTGTCAAAATGAACTAAGTCATACGAACAATTTGGACCATATTATAGGCCTAATATTATGAGAGCATATTATTTGGATCATCAAAATGAACAAAGTCATACAAACAATTCATATGAATTATTAGACCACATTATAGGCCTAATCATATGGACGGTCATAGAAAATGGACTAAGTCATACGAACAATTTGGACTAGCAAAAATAATCCAAATCATATGAATGATATAGATTACTAAAAACTAGTCCTTGAAATGAACAATTTTGAAAATTGAGTATGGGCCTAGATGTATGAATTGTTCTAAAATATATATATATATAGGCCCAACCATGCAGTCAGCTTGAGTCACTGGAAATTGGCCACATCCATACCATGCAGTCAACTTGAGCCACTGGAAATTGGCACAACCATATTCACAACTTGGATCTCTAGATACAACTTTGTTTATATGATTGGCCCAATCGTATGAACAGCTTGAATGAAGGAAGACTGAACCATAGGTATGATTTTGATTACTTAAGACGAGCCAAGTCATATATAAATGTTTGGATCATTAAAATGAGCTCAGTCATATAAACTATTTGATCATTCAAAATGGGCTAAAGTCATTCGAACAATTAGAATCACTAGAAATAGTCCCCCAATCATATCAATGGTATAGGTCATGGAAAACTAACCCTCCTCTCATTAATGATTTGGAACACTAAGTACGAACTTAGGATCACTAGAAATAGTTCCCCAATTATATCAATGGTATGGGTCACAAAAAAATACGTGTCCGCATTAACGATTTGGAACATCAAGTACAAACCTAGACATATTAATTGTTTGGATCATTAAGGACGAGCACTTCCAAACAAAACTGTTTCAAATGTAGAAAAGGGGCTAACTTATCTAGCATGGATCACAAAAAAAAAAAAAAAAAAAAAAAAAGTCTCAATCATATGAATGGTTTTTTTTTTTTAGCACCAAAAACTAGTTCTCCATATTAACAATTAGAGCACTAAGTACGAGCGTAGTTATACGAATGCTTTGGATAATTTAGAATGAACTAATACAAACAACGATTTAGACAACAACCAAGTCACATAAACAATTTGAATCACTGAAAATAGCCCCAATCATGTGAGCGGGTTGAATCACTGAAAATTGGCCAAACCATATTAACAATTTAGATCTCTAAGGGTGGGTTTAGGTATATTAATTGTTTGGTTTGGCCCAATCATATGAATGGCTTAGATCATGAAAAACTAGCCCAAACACCTGCATTAATCACCCCCGGTGAGGAGTCTTGAACACAAGACCTCCCCCGTGGCCCCCAAATCACATGGGTCACCCACCCTGAGTGTGTCCCCACATCCCACGGGCTACCCCACTCGAGCCCAGTGTGAAATGCCCCTGCATTAATCACCCCCGGTGAGGAGTCTCGAACACGAGACCTCCCGCTCTGATACCAATTTGATGCAGGACAATTAACCACTTGCTCTAAAACCTCAAACTGTTAGAGTATGGTGAATTAATCCCTTTATCTCATAGCCCAGGCCCCACATCTCATGGGTTAGAACCTCGGCCGAACTAGCCTCGTGGGCTCGTGGGCCCCAAATCACATGGGCCACCCACCCCGAGTGTGTCCCCGCATCCCACAAGCTACCCCACTCGAGCCCGTTGTAAAATGCCCCTGCATTACCTAGTCATGAATGGTCCGGATCATGTTAATGAGCTCAATCATTTGAACAATTTGTTTATAGAAAATTATTCAAGTCATACAATAAATTAGGTTCACTAAAAAGACTACCAGTCATATGAATGGTTTGGATCACTGAACAATAGTCCCTCCATATTAATGTTTGTATCATTGAGGACAAGTCTAGTCATATGAATGGTTTGGATCATTCAAAATGAGCTTATCCATTCCAAACAAAACATTTTAGATGGCTAAAATGGGCCGAGTCGTATGAACAATTTAAATAGCTGAAAATACGTTGAACCATGTAAACAGGTTAGATCATTGGAAACTGGCCCAACAATATTAACGGCTTCAATCGTTGAATACCTATTTGGGTATATAAATGGTTTGGATTTGCCCAATCATATAAACGGCTTGGATCACGGAAGCTTTGCGCAACCATATTAATAATTCGGATCACTAAATACAGGCCTATCAATATGAATGGTTTATATCATTAAAATCATATCAACAGTTT
Organism: Magnolia sinica; assembly: GCF_029962835.1. Lineage (NCBI taxonomy): Eukaryota > Viridiplantae > Streptophyta > Magnoliopsida > Magnoliales > Magnoliaceae > Magnolia > Magnolia sinica. Next base: position 134,265,978 of record NC_080573.1, read on the forward strand.
AATCATAGAATGAACCAATTCATAAGAACAATTAGGATCGCTAAAAACAATCCTAATCATATGAATTTTTTGGATAACTAAAAGCCAGCCCTCCATATAACAATTTGGATCACCGAGTATAGGCCTAGTCATATGACTGGTTTGAATGATTTAGAATGACCTCATTCAAACAAAGCAGTTTAGAATGTATTAAACAGCCTAAGTCATATGAATAGTTTGGACCATTGAAACTAGGCCCAACCATGCAAATGGGTTGGATCACTAGAAACTAACCCAACCATATCAATGACTTTGATTACAAAATATAGATCTTGGTCTATGAATGGTTTGGATTGGCCCAATCATATGAACGACTTTGACGTTGGAAGACTGACCTAACAATATTTAATTATTTGGATCACTTAATACAACCCTAGATATATGAATGGTTTCAATCATTAAAATGAACACAATCATATGAATGGTTTGATCATATAAAATAGGTTGTGTTGATCACTAAAAATAGGCCCAATCATATGAACAGTTTGGATCACTGAAAATAGGTCCCAATCATATGAATAGTTTGGATCACTGGAAACTAGACCAACCATATAAACGATTTGTATCACTGAGTAGAGGCCTAAATATATGAATGGTTTCAATTATTTAAAATGGACTCAATGATGCAAGTGGTTTAGATCATAGAAAAGGGTCACCAACAATTTGGATCATGAGAATAAGCCGTTTCATGTAAATTGTTTACAACTAGGATAATGCCCCCAATCATACTAGCATTTTGGGTTTTGAGTACGAGCCTAGCCATATCAGTGGCGGCATGTGCCCCAACCTATCATTTCAACGTTGAATCTGTAAGAACTTGCCCAAACTATTGACTTTGTTGCATGTGGCATTGAACAAAGATTGTAAAACACCTACTGATCAGATTGATGAACGTATTGTAGGATGCCAATGCTTCGTATCACTGAAAACAACCACAATCATATGAAGGGCTTGGATCATTTAAAAGGGGCCCAATCATATAAAGGGTTCTTATGATTGAAAATCATTCAACATGCCCAAAGGCAACCAAATGTAGAAGGAAAAACCGAAACACTGGCAATATGGTCTACAAGAGGAAAAGCAAGCAAAATGCTACTAATATAATCTTAATTGTCGACATCATATTTTTATTATTAGAGGCAGATTAAAAACCTATAATTAAATGAATTCTAAGTCATGTTGAAACTAACCTTTCTGAGCAGTCAGTCAGTCAGTCTATGGTAAAACACATCCAGCATAAGAGTACCATCTGTTTGCCGCAAAGGTCTAACATTGAACCAAAAAATAAAAAGAAAACATGCAATAAGTGAATGAACCACTAAACATTGGTTTCAACACAACAACATATATATATATATATATATTAAAAAAAACTAGCATGGCATATGGCAGCTAAAGCAAGCAAAATGTGGCAGAGAAGACAGATGTTTGGAAGGACCATCGAGTCTTTACGAAGGTTGTCTGTAGCAAGTCTAGCTGATACTTATATTACTAGGAGTAGAAGAAAACCTGTAATTTAGTGAATTCTAAATCACAGTGAAACCGGTTTTCTGAATAGTCAATCCATGGCGTTATACATCCAACGCAGGAGTACAACTTGTTTTTTGTAAAGATCTCATGGGACCATGTAAGATTTCCCAATCCATTTTTATTTTATTTTTTTGGTGCAATATGGCCGATTGTCTTCCTGGGAATAGTCCCTTGACAAATTAAACTGAGAACCCATCCATTTGTTCCGTATTTTTTTCCTTTTTTAACTAGTAAATCGTAATACTCAAGACGCTTGCTCTAATTTCCCTAGTGCTTGTAGGTAATTTTTGGGATGTCAACTGCTGAAAGTAATCACGTGAGGGAATTCCAAAAACACTTCAACAAACTCTTCATGCCCTCTTGCTAGGACAGTGTTTATTAGAAGCTTTAGTATTCAAGGATATAAATACTCCAACAACATAAAAAAAAATATAAGGCTTAGATGATGATGATGATGATGATGATGAACGTCAAAAATATAAATAATACAAAAATGTTGGGAGTTAAATGCAAAAGTATTTACTCTCACTACTCCATCTAGTTCCATTATTTTTCCAGGAAGATCATATCATATTTGGTTTTAAAAGCACCTTGAGACCATTTTCAGTATTTTCATGGTTGTCTAAGCTAGTTTCCTTACCTGTGTTCGATTTGGGACATTTGTTATTTTCATGATTTTATATAAAGAGAAATGCCCCAACCCTCTCAAAGCACTATAAGTAACAGTGCTCCTGGTTGCATCTTAGACAGTCCAATCGATTAATCTGGACTGTCCATTAAGTCCAGATAATATTTCTAAGGCTACATGCAAAAATTGCACTGAGCCGATTATCCAATCCATCCTTGATTTGGTTATCTTCTATTTTTCAAGCCATGGGCAGGATGGCTACTACTATTGCCTAACAAAAGTGATTCTTTAGAATCACAAGCAATCTATGATGGTCTCTAACAAATAGATGGATCAAATTGCTGACTAGACCTATTTGTGTAAATGATTTTGACCGCCAATATTAAAGAGCATTGATCGAAAGGTTAATATTTGTCAGATTGGTGTGATGCCCTTCATAGTTGCCCATTAAAATGTGCATTGGACCTAGTGAACCTTCTAGATAGATGAATCATACAGTCCAAATGTCCCAATGCAACTAGGAGCGCTATGACTTATAGTGCTCTGAAACTCCTGCAGAGGGCTACTACCTTGGGAATCTCCATTATTTTTACTGAAACAGAGCGCTATAACTCATAGTGCTCTGAAACCCTTGCAGAGGGCTACTACCTTGGGAATCTCCATTATTTTTACTGAAGCAGAGGATGAAGAATGTTATGGAAGTCAGGAATGAAGACTGGCACTCCTCGAGGGGATGAGCGGATGCAAAGTCATCTTAGTATCTATAGTAAGATGAACAATTTATGCAGATCATGCTTCATCTAGAGCAAATTCACCAATGATCTTCAATGTAGCTGGTGAGGCTCAGCATCACAGCAAAATCAACATTTCTGATCTCATGGTATTCTTTGGACTTCTTTATTGGGAAGAGGGACTCAAAACCAATGACAGGCACAAAAGATCCCTAGGTTGGGAGTTGGAGCCAATTGAAAAACAAAAATCTTGCGAAGGGAAAAACAGGGTTTGGAATGGCAATCCTACTCTCTATCAGAACTATGTGACAAGAAAGGATCTGGCTACAGAAACCAAATGAAAACTCTTGCTGCTCGTTGCGGCGATGCTACATATAGTTAAAACTTGTTCAATAAATCCATTGAAACAAAGAACTATCAAAATAACATGTCTAGATTGACTCAAGCTCTCTAAATAACCCCACCTTTCTGTCTTTGAGCTCCACTTTGATTCAAAAACCTAATTGAACTTTGCTTTGCACTTTTTGCTTCTTTGAGTCATTTGGTTTCTGTAGCCAGATCCTCTCTTGTCACATAGTTCTGATAGAGAGTAGGATTGCCATTCCAAACCCTGTTTTCCCCTTTGCAAGCAGAACCCAATCCATGGTTCCATCATTGTGAGGATCGGTCCCATCCTTCAGTCATGCGAGTCCACATACTATCTTACTTTGGTAGCATGAGGGTTATCATCCTTTCCCCAAGCAGATAATACCATGACAAATTGGCTGGACCTGTAGTTGGTTTGGGCTTGGATTTTGAACCGAGGTTACCCGGATAACAGGTTACTCTAGTACATGGTAAGAGAACGGGTGCATAGTACACTACTTCCTCAAATATGTGGTAGGAACATGTGGGTTGCTCTTACACATACACTAGGTGTTACAGTATAATTTAATATACAAATTGATAGTGTAATTTATATATGAAATTATGAATATTGTTTTTCTTCATCTCACATGCATAATATCATATAGATATATATGCATGCTGTTGGATAAATCAAAGCACAAACCTCTATGTTCTGAATATAATTGACATTACAAGTTAATCTACACCAGGAATATAGAACCATAACTTCATTTTGGTAAAAATAGCAATCAGGATATCCAAGAAAAAAAACATAATCCAGATCACAAACATGGAATGGAAAATGTAGGGGGTTGGCGATTTAGGTGACATTTTTGAATTGGTCGGACTAGACCTAATAAAGAATTTTACTCCTCTCAGCAGGAGCCCAGACCATTGACAACCTAAGCATAACCAAACAAATGCGTGTATAGAGAACTGCTCGCATCCAAGCTGGCTTCGCACTGAAATCCCGACGATGTAATCGTTTCGGTCTGCCTAAACCAATATGCAATTCACTTAAAAAATAAAAGTTGTCTATAAAAATACCTCTTTTGCAGCCAAACGGGCCTTCTCTCTAGAAATCTCTTCAGGCTCCCCTTGCAGTTCTGGCACTGAAAAGAGATATGCATGATAAAGATATATGTTTGAAATCAGTCAAGTGAGACACCTACAAAAGTGAAGGAAAGAGATTTAAGGAAAATCGAGATGCTACTTCACAAAAGTTCCTAGGAATCTTATAGTAGTTTGGACAGTTCCTCGATTTTTAATAACCAAGAACCCTGAAGTAGAGCGATGAATTGAAAGGGGTCATGTTAAGCAATAGATCTAGATAAGGTTCCCCTGACAATAATGACATTGAAACAACATACTAGTGTGTGATAGTGCAAAGGAAAGGGCAGAAAAGAGAGAAAAAAAAATGGCGAGCAATGGGTAGGTAAACAACTTCAATAAAGAGCAGATGTTGGTTCTAGGTGTCTAGCTGCATAAATTGCCAAAGATGGAATTGCTTAAGATTCCACAGCGAACTTCTCTTCCCTTCTGTCATTCACCTGAAAGTTGAACTCTTTCCCAAGGCCTTACACTCTCTGTGGAATTGACTGATTTGAAAATAAGACCAATATTTGCCACTAAGCTAACCGTCATTGCACCAACCCCAAAAGCTTCTCTGGTATCTAACTACAAGCCCCTTAATCTTTGTAGTTCTCACAGTGTTAAGGCTATAGTATAGTGTGCTCCCCATCTTGCTGATCAAACAATACACTCTTTTCAAAAGAAACCAGGAGTTTACTAACCTGTTTTTCCCCATGAAGTAGTTATCACCATAGTTTTAAAAAGCAGTGTTACAACGCCATAACAGCCAACTGGCTTTACATTATAAAATGCAATGAAAACGTACGTCCGATGGGAAATAATGGTCATTTTTACCAAAAACCAGTGTCATAATCAATAATGTAATGCTGTTATGGTCTAAAAAAACAGCTACATGAAGGCCGTTATTCTATCATAGAATGTGTGTTCCTGAGAAAATAATGACCGCCATTTAATAGCCATTTTTCGTTACATATCACAATGTAGAGTGTCCTGTTACCATTATAATTTTTTTATTTAATGAGTGTTTTTCATTATGCAACACAACTTAGCGAGACTGTTGCGGTTATTCTTAAAAAAGGGTTATCACCAGCTCATAATTTGAAGGCCACATTTTGTGGTGAATACTAATATCAAAATGGCATACAACATCGGTAGGGTTTTCTATTCGAGAAGTTCGACTTGAGGAAAGATTGGCAGCAGAGAAGTCAGACCTTTGATGGTTATATCTTCCGAAACCCCACCACCTACAGGGAGTGCTCAGCTCCTTCAACAAGGCCTGTCTCTCTCCCCTTTCATCATCAATTCCTCCTTGGATTTCTCCTTTTTCTTTTTTTTTTTCCTTTCTTCTGTTTTCTTTATTTTCAAAATGTCGAGAGAATATGTTCAATATTTGCCAAAAGAGTAACTTGGGTTGGGAAGAATCAGTACAAAATCGAAAAGTAAAAGGAAATGTTTCAAAGTATTCATGAAGAGAAAATCTGCCCTAAAATCGCGCTCCAACGTTCCGTTTGGGTCCGACTTGAAATCCATGCAATTGCAATTTGCAGCCGACACCCTACTTAAAACAATTTTTCATACACATTACATTAACTCAGTGATTATAATCAGTTACATCGGAGTAAAGGACGTCTTTAAAGGTAAATCTACTAGAAGGTGGACAATTATTTCTAAGTACACACTTCTTAGGCATTCAATTTCATGAACTTTGAAGATTGTTGCTTCCCAGCTCCCACAAATGAACTCCCTCTTCCTTTGCGCACAACTGAGGTCAACAGCCCCATTCACATAGATGGAACTAATACCAAGCCTTCTTTCCTCAAATAACAACATAATGCTAAATTTATATGCCTTTGCAAAGAAAGGAAAAAAAAAAATCTAGGCCTTTGTTTATCCAACAGAGAACAAAATTGCCTCTACTTAATCAGGGACACCATAATTCTGGGGACCTGCTCTACTAATTTCCAATGCTGGCTTCTTTTTCCTTTGTAGAAAACGAAGGGAAAAAAGAAAAAACCATAGATACCACTCAAAAACTAAGAAGTAAGAAGCTAATTATTCATCAATATAATGAATTTCCACTCAATGAACATGTTCCAGAGCAGCATTTTTCCATAGGATGTAGAATTAGCAGATGTGACAAAATCCATCTCAGAAAACCCTAGCACATTTTCTAATATAGCTTAGGGTGATGCTTGCAGAAACTTCTCTGCAAGAAAAATAGTACAACCAGAATCTAACAGAGCAAAAAGAATGAATGTTGAACATCAAACATCAGAGAAAGACCTGAGTAGAAACCTACCGTTGCAAGCTGTTCAGCCATAGCTTGGTTCACTTACTCAAAACTGTAGTTTCTTGTCTCATACTCCCTGGGAGGAAAAATCATTAATCAACATGAGATTCCTCAAAGCCACTCAAATCCCACAATAGAAAATAGCAGATTCCAAGTAAAGAATATAAACCACTATATTCAAGAATAACATTAGCCTTTGCTATTATTACCTTAATTGAATTTTCATCTCTTGGGTTGTACAGCCCAAGTACATCTAGTTATAAGAACATCAATATGATGCAGGAAAAAGCACTATTACTGAAATGCCTAATGCAATACCTGACCGAAATCACGTATCAATTTGAGATATTGACGAGATTCCTCAGAATCTCAAAAAGGAACCAGGATACCATTTTTGCAGACAGATAACAGAGAATATAACACCACGGGGCATTATAATGATAGTCTAGGGACATTCTTAAGAACAGATCAGAGTTCATGGCATTATAGTTATCAAACAAGTCATGTTGTTTTGGATGCAAACAACGAAGAAGATATGTTCTTTTGAAGATGGTGGTGATATATAAGTCGTGGGAATTGAATTCCCCTTTTGCAATTTCTTCATCTTGTATTCTCTTAGCTTAAATTTTTCTTACCTTCAACAAAATTAGTTATTTGCAAAGAATAAAGGTTCTAAGAATACATTTTGCTTTTCATGTTGACCATATTAGCCAATGAAAACAGGAGCAGATTTTCTTGTGAAGGAGGTGATACATAAGTCGTGGGAATTGAATTCCCCTTTTGTAATTGCTCCATCTTGTATTCTCTTATCTTAAAATTTTCTTTCCTTCAACAAAATCCGTTATTTTGCAAAGAATAAAGGTTTCTAGGAATGCATTTTGCTTTTCATGTTGACAACATTAGCCAATGAAAGCAGGAGCATATGCATGGTGCTCAAAGAACCAATCCAGCTGCCCAACTAAAAATCCTTCAAACAATTACCAGCATAAATAAATAAATTCCAAACAAAACCAAACTATAAAAGGGGGGTGGGAATACCTGTTGCCAACAAAATGACCGAAAAAACCCAATAGCTCCAAACCACTACCAAAATGGACATACAAGCTCTGAATTAGACCAATAAAATTTAACAAAATAATAATAAATCAAAATCAAAAGCTCTGAAGTAGATTACAAAACCAAAATGGAGGAAAATCTTAGCCAATTTCTATAAATCTTTTGAGGCGAGATCCATTTAGTAAATGTTGTCGACCTTATAACCCATAAGAAGGGCAAAATAAGTGAATCAATCTGGACTGATCAATTCATAGGCAACCTTATGGTGAGGGTCTGTTTCTTGAAAAACGCACCAAATGGGTATTTTTGACCATTCAATCCATAAACAAATTTCAGGAGCATCTGTAAATTTATTGAGCATTCAAAAAAGATGATGTGTAAGACAGTATGCCAAATGGAGTAACTTTTGGGCAATAGCCTTCACTATGGAGATGGGCATGGTGCCAAAAATCAGGACCGTACACCTCAAAATGGACGCACATGTACATTAGACTGACTGTTGGACTGACCAATTCATAGTCCACCCTATGGATAGTCCATTTCTCGAAAATGCAGCAAATGGGTGTTTCTAACCATATACTCCATAAACAATTTTCATGACAATTTCTCTAGGTTTATTGACCACCCAAAAAAAGCCATGTATAAGGAGAGTATGCCGAATGGTGTAACTTTTGGGCCATAGATGACTTGGTGCCAAAATTATTACCATGCACTCCTCAAAATGGAGACACGCATGCATTAGGCTGTGGAGTGTTCGAATGACCAATTCATAGCCCACTCATGGATGGTCCATTTCTCAAAAAAAAAAAAAAATTCAGCAAATGGGTTTCAGCATTCAATCCATAAACAATTTTGAGGACCATTTCTCTAGATGTTTTGACCATCCAAAAAAGGCCATGTACAGGACAGTATGCCACATTGTGTAACTTTTGAGCCATAGCCCTCACTATGGAGATGACCTGGTGCAAAAAATCAGGACCATACACTCCTAAAAATGGACACAGATGTACATTGGACTATGGACTGTTGGCAAGTATTTTAAAACCATCCATTGTCTTTACAGTTCATACACGGGTACCCAGCCTCATTTTTGCACCAGCTCATCCCCAAGGTGGAGTCCACCTCATGCACAACACTGATCTCCCATGCATGTGCCAGCATGAGGCAGCATGTGAAAGTGAGTTTTGGCAAAATACATATGAGGCTTGCAAACCACATGTAGACCAAAGCCACAATCAAGATCTAAAGGCAGAGGTTTGCTTAGCCCACATGTGTGTGGAAGCCTGCCCCATCCACGCTCATGATCACACATGAGCAAATATGGCACATGTGTATGGCATGTGAGCTTCCCATCAGGTCAAGTGGGCCACATTGTTTGGATCACGTTGCCTAAATATCTGGTTGTTTCACTCAAGTGGGCCACAGAGAAGGGTTAAAACACTCGGTGACTTGACCCGACTCCTTCAGCCCTGAGTCGAGTCACGGCTCATCTGAGTCGGGGATGACTCGGGGGATGCCTCAGGGAATCAAAACGAAATGGGTCTGTCCGAGTCCGAGTCGACTCATGCAAGTTGTATCAGAGTCATCCGAGTCTTCAAGCATGCCACAGTGTTCAAAACCAATGAATGGATAGAAAGAAAATAAAAGAAAAGCTTTAGCCATCCCTTTGTTTGTACATTGCAGCACCCCTCAGGAGTGACATAGCCTGAAGTTTGAGACAGGAGGTCTAATAAGTGTGACCCACTTGATGGAAACCTCGATTCTCACATGCATGCATCAAATTGGCATGTGTCCTGGAGTGCGAGGGCAGGGCCCCACACAAGTGCGTGGATTCATCAAACCTTTCTAGATGCAAGGGAGATTTCATTGATTCTACAACATCATTTGCTATGAAAACGCACACATTTTATTAATTACAAATCACTGGGCCGCGGATGATGAAATGCAGTAGAATGCCATACCTAACGGATGACCTGCAGCCAATACCTCGCCTGATCAAGATGCCCCACACCCTTCGAGGTGAGGGTCAATCCTAGCCGTGAACGATCGTTTCCATTGTCTGCAACCAAAACCAATAATGAAATGGATTGCAATCGAGAAAAAAAAAAATAAGGATTTGATAATCACACGAACGAGAGAAATGGAGAGAATTTCTAGAACCCTAGAAGGAGAGAGAGAGAGAGAGAGAGAGAGAGAGAGAGAGAGAGAGATTATGGATGGAAATGAGAGAGGCGAGACAGACACTGGTGCACTACGCACCTACGGTACCCCTGCATCATTCTTCGAATGGCTGTGACAGAGATGACAAGGGGTTTGAGAGAGAGAGAGAGAGAGAGAGAGAGACAGGGAAGGAGGGAGTTGTTCTCAGAGAGGAAGGACCGACTGGACTCGTATAAAAACCACCGGACCGTTAAAGGGTATCTTGGTCATTTAATAGAAATGGCCAGCTGTTTGACCGTTATACGCACGTGTACATGATTCGTCTTTTTGAATCATCGCTCACGCGTGTTATCGAGGCACGTGCAGGAGATCCATCCCGCTCATACACGTATTTGCTATGATGATACAGGACTTGGACGAAATATCAGATTTGTCTGATTGTCAGGTGCCAGTTGCGTCGGAAGGGAAGGGGTGTTTAACAGAAATAGACAGATCGGATTAGCTTGCTGAGTAAACTCCTTGGGGCCACCATGATATGTGTGCCTTATCCATGCCGTCCATCCGTTTTTTAAGTTCATTTCTAGGCATGAGACCACGATTGAAATGGAAACGGAGTGGCTACTCCGTCTGCCAACCAGCCCGGTGGCGGACGCGGATTGCGTACTACCCCCTTCCCGTCCCTAGCTCCGAACGGGCAGTTCTGAGGACGGGCCCACCGTGATGTATACATCCAAACCGTCTATCTCTTTTCTCAGATTATTTTAAGGCATCAAAATAAAAATAGGCAGATCCACCACTGATGACTCTTACATTTAATGCAACTGACATTTAATGCTTTGTGCATTTTAACGCAACCAAGCTAACTATTTGGTGTGGTCCACTTGATCGTTGGATCTGTCTCAGTTTTGTGTTTATGTCTTAAAATAATATGAGAAAAGGGATTGACGGTTTGGATTTACAGATACATCACGGTGGGACCGGCCACAGAACTGCCCGTTCGGAGCCAGGGACGGGCGGGGGTAGTACGCAATTCGCTTCCCCCTTAGCTGGTGGTCGGTGCTATGTGGGGCCTATCATGATGTATGTGTTTCATCCATTCCGTTCATCTATATTTATAGATCATTTTAGGGCTTGATTCCAAAAGTTAGAGGGATATAAATCTCAGATGGACCACACCACACGAAAATAATAGTGATTGGATATCCACCATTAAAATCCTCCTAAGGCCCATTATACTGTTTATTTGACATCCAATCTGTTGATTAGGTCATACAAACCTAGATGAAAGGAAAAAAAAAAGAGAGAGAGATAAGCTTGATCCAAAACTTTTATAGCCCCCAAAAAGTTTTTAATGGTCGGCGTTCATTCAACATTGTTTCCTGTAATATGGTCCCATTGAGATTGGTATATACCTCATTTTTGGTCTCATAGCATAAAATGATCTAGAAAAATAGATGGACGGCAAGGGAGTAGCCAATCCGTTTCCAATTGAAAGATATCCAAAGCTCATTGGGAATTGAATGCCTACTGTTGAAAAGTTTTTGAGGCCATCGAAGTTCTGGATCAAACTGATATTTGTGTAATAAGATTCATTTATGTTTTTGTGACCTTATGAATAGGTTGGATGACAAATAAACATAAGAGCCCAGAAAAGATTTCAACGATGGACATCATTATCCTACAGTTCGTGTAGTGTGGTTCACTTGAGATTGAATATACTTCAATTTTTCACTCATGCCTGAAAATGAGTTTGAAAATAGGATGTACATATAGGATAAAACACATACAACCCAGTAGGCCCATAGGGTTTACACAATCCACATCCGACGGATATAGACAAATATTGCAAATTGAATCCGGGCTTAGCTGGTATTTTAGCTAGCACTGGACCAATATTGCAAATTGAATTAGGCTTAATATTTTAGCGATCACGGGGATGCTAGGTGGGGCTCACTATGATGCTTTTGAGAAATTTATTATGTCTGTCCATTTTCGAGCTCAATATAATACATGAGAAAAAAAAAATGAAGTGATCCAAAACTCAAGTAGACCACATGAGAGAAAACAATAGGGATGGTTGAAACATTTATAGGGCCATAAAAAGTTCTATATCTAGCTAAGTTTTTGGTGTTTTCACTTCATTCCCGCGCAAATGACCTTATAAACAGCCTGGATTACATATTTATATAAAGGTAAAGTTAGGAAGGTTTCAACTATGGTCATTTCATTTCCTAATTTTTACTCTCGTGTCTCATTTGAGTTTTGGACTTGCATCTAACATGAGCTCGCAAAACAAAAAAAAAAAAAAAATTGAATGAATTTCTCACAAACAACGGGCCCACCTAATCATCCCAACATAAACTTTCTTGGAAAAGCTTTGGCAGGAAGAAGGAAACCTAGGTAGGATCCACCGTCATGTTTTTTAGAAATCTACATGTCTATCTGTTTTGTGAGCTAATTTTAGGACTTGAGAGCAAAAGTTAGTAGGATCCAAGACTCAAGTGGGTCGCACTAAAGCAAAAGGTAAGTAGGGAAATCCCTATTGTTGAAACCTCCCTGGGCCGATAGTGATGTTTGCATGTCATTCATACTGCTCATAACGTCATTTCTATTGGAATGAATTGAGAACACAAATATTAGACTAATTCAAAACTTTTGTGGCCCCACAAATATTTCAACTGTAAACGTTAAATCCTCACATTTTTGGTCCACTTGCGTATTTGATCTGGCTCTTTTTTTACCTCATGCCTTAAAATGAGCTAACATAAAGGATGGATAGAGTGAATTTCTCAAAAACATCACGGTATGTCGTATTTGGATTCCCAACGTAGGAACTTCTAGCCAAATGCTTTCGCAGGAAATTTGTGTCCTCTGTTTGCAGGTGAGGTTCATTCGTTCCCCATCTTTTCCTTATAACCCAAGTGTTCTAGAAAATTCACCTAGATTTTCATATGATGTGGCTTCCACCTCCATACCCACATACGTGGGTTCCATAAAGTGTACGTAATAATTGTATATACTACCAAAACATGGTTATGAATTCATTAAGAGTTCAAAAAACTCATCATATTTCGTTACTACTCGCATTATTATACTATGTAAGGGGCTCATTTACATCAGTGCAATCATCTACCTCGTATCTTGTTGTTTACCATGGAACTTATCTTATTGGATCTCCACTTGTATAGATTGGGTTGCCGACACTGACAACTCATATATTAGGCTCAACCACACTCCCTTCGATATATTATTAACTAATCTTTTAGATAGTCGCTTAGTTAAAGAATTTACCAAATTCTTTTTTGACATCACAAAGTAAATAGATATGACTCCATCATGCAACATATGTTTCACTATGTTGTGTCTAGAACTGAATACAAACCAAGCTAGCTCAATTCAGCCTGATTTAGCTCGGCTTAGTTCGGCTCGAACAGCTTGTTCAAACCAGTTTGAGCCAGAAATCCTAGCTCGTTTCAAAATCGAGCCGAACTTAAGCTATATGCCAACTCGGTTTGGTTTGACTCGAATCTTGGCTTGGTTCAGCCTGATTCCGCTCGTTTCGGCTCTGCCAAGTATGAAAGTAATATATATATATATAACTAACTTATAAGTTTGCAACCCTACCCTAGTCCCAACCGAGCAGGGAGCAGCGAGAGCCCTCCTCTCCTCCTCTTCCTCCCATTTACGCTGCACACCCGACCAAGTGCCCTCCTCTCTTCCTCTTATCCTCTCTCATTCTTTAAATCTCATCTTCCTCTCTTTACCTACACTCGACCGGTAGACCCATACGTTGCCCAGCCCGCACCCAAACCCGACTCCAATTTTCTTTTGCTCTCTCTCTCTCTCTCTCTCTCTCTCTCTCTCTCTCTCTCTCTCTCTCTCTCTCCCCTCTACTATCTCCTTCTCCTCCACAACAACCCGACCCGCATACGACACACCCAACTCACCCACGACCACGACCCGAGGCAAAACTCCACCCCTAAATCTTTAAATACCCACAAATTCCCCAAAAGGCCAAAACGCCAAACTAAAATCCAAAATCCCCCTATAAACCAAGTCAACGACCTATTGAGTCGACGACCTGACCTAGCGAGTCGTCTCGAGTTTGGCTCGATTCGATTATTAAATCAAGCCAAGCTGACCAAGTCAACACATTGATCAAGCCGAGCCAAACTCGAGCCAAGGCCCTTGGTTGAACGAGTTGAGTTGAGTTGGGCAAAGTTCGACTCATGTACAGTTTTAGTTGTTTCTAAGTCTAACATGCCTGCTATTTCTATTATATATTTTACTATTTGCCTTTACTATAGTTGCTTGACCATCATAGTGAATAAATATGACCAATATAGAATTTTGTCACAACGATACATCCATGAAGAAATTTTTACACCACTCAGCTTCTAAACTAGCCCTTTTACAGGCAATAAATTCGAATTTCATAGTTGACCGAATAATACATATCTGTTTAGTAGACTTCCAAGAGACTATTCTTCCACCCAAAGTGAATACATATCCACTATAGTAGGTTTTGTTTCATTTGAATAAGTGATTTAGTTAGTGTTGGATTGTTTATAAGTAGTAGATGTACAAACACACATTTACAACCTATTGTATTGTTTATAGGTAGTAGATTTACAAGTTTCCAAGTGTTATTGCATATAATAGATTCTAGCTCGTTATTTATTACCTCATTCCAAAATGTTACATCTGTAGAGTTAATTGTTTTTGTATAGGTTGTAGCTCATCTTCTATTAAGAAGGTTAAAAAATTATCTCTTATGTTAGTTTTTCTTTTAACTCTAGTGCTTGTTATTGCTTTTATCTCTTATATTACCTACTCGTCAGCACCTTTACTAAGATATGCGACATCTGATCTACTAATTTCCTCTATTACTATAGACTTAGATTCCATAGGAAATATGTTCTTAAGGAATTCTGCATCCCTAGCTTCTATAATGGTATTAGGATTTAGAATATTATCATTTGTCTTTAGAATTAGAAAACTACATGCCACACTATTTTCTGTTTATCCTATAAATACAGAGTCAGTCATTTTAGGGCCTAGCTTCATTTTCTTAGTTTCAGGCAATTTTATTTTAGCATGACACTCAGACATTTTAATAAGATATTCATAATTAAAAATATGATTCTTCTAAAGTTCATATGGTGTTTGCTTAGTAGACATAAAAGGAATCATATTCAGAATTTAACAAACTAACAGAAATTGCTTCTCCCCACATGTTTAAGGGCAAGCCCGAACTATTTAACATAACATTCATCATCTGTTTAAAAGTTCTATTCTTACGATATGCTATTCCATTTTTTTCTTAAGTATAAGGAGTTGTAGTTTCATGCACTATCCCATTCTTTTCACACAATTCTATATATTAAGAAGATTCATACTCTCCTCCTCTGTTTGTTCTAAGTCTTTTAATTTTCATATTCAATTGATTTTCAACTTCATTTTTATACTTAGTGAAAGCCTCTAAAGTTTCATCTTTATTCCTCAACAGAGACTCTAATAAATTTAAAGTAGCCATACACAAAAGTTATGAAATATCTTTTTCCACCTCTAAATATGTGGTTTCTAAAAATCACCTAGGCCACTATATATTAGTTCTAATAGAACAGAAGATCGACTCACTCATTTTAAGGATTTTCTAAATAATTTAGATTTTATACATGTTTCACGTTTATCAAAATCTTCATTCAAAATATTAGGTAATAAGCCTAACATTTTTATTTTCTTTAAAAATATTATATTCACATGACCTAATCTATTATGCAATAGATAAAGAGGTTTTTTTTTATTATTATTACACAAGCACACGCACCCCACACACACGCACGCCGTGGGATTTTACCACTGGTGGGTACTCGAACCCTTGACCCGGTGTTGAAACTCCTGGGAGTTTACCACCCGGGTAAGAGTAAGGACCCAATAGATAAAGAGGTTCAACGATATACATAAAACTAGATATCTTCTTACTATCTTTGGATATATTTATAATGAAGAAATTATCGCTACATTAGTCATTTCTCAAAAAAGTTCCATTCTAATTCATTAAAAGCCTATCTAAATCAAATACTAACTTAACTGGAACCTTATTGATGAGCGAACCAGAGACCAAGTTTCTTCTAATGTCAGGTACATGCAGAATATCATTCAACATTAGAGTCTTCTCGAAAGTGAGCTTTAGAAGAAATTTCGTTTTCTCTACAACAAAAGAAGTTCGAGCATTACTCATGAACATATGTACATCATCTCTTGATGCTTCATAAGAAGTACATATGCTACGATCTTTGCACACATGCCGAGTTGCACATGTGTCTAGTGATCACTCAAAGTTGTTTACAAGAATAACTTCTGACATAACGACTAGTATCATGTCAAACTCATTGCCCAATTCTGCGAGATTAGCCTGAGGCTTACCTTTGATTTTTTATTTTTATTTTTAGCCAGCAAGTTTTAATGTGATGCATGGGCTTTTAACAGTTATACTAATTTTTCTTTTTTCTTAAACTACTTGTTTGTCTTATTTTTTATCCTACATTTGTTAGCATAATGTCTACGCTTTCCACCATTATTACATTCGCCATTTTTCTTCTTATTTTCCTGACTGGTTCACAAGATTTACCTTTGGATCTACCTCATTATCATTTACTTTTTGGTCTATTTTTCTATTGGCCTCCTTTATCCATATGTGTATGATTATACTTTCTAACAAGACATTGTCCAAATATTTTCGAGCTCTTTCGATATAATAACAATTTTGGTTATGCTTAAAAGAGGGAGCGGATAAAGTGAGACCAAGGACTCACCCAGGACGGTCGACCCTTACCGTGGGGCCCACCTTGATGTATGTATTTTGTATCCACACCGTCCATCCATTTCTCCATATCATTTTGTGGCATTATCCCAAAAATGAAGAAGACCTAATTATCGGGTGGACCATATCATATAAAATAGTGGCGATTAACCATTAATATTGGATGAAAAATAAACACTATTGAAACATTAAGTTGCGCCCTAAGAAGTTTTTAATGTTAGGGCATTCAATCACCAATGTTTCCTAGAGTATGGTCCACCTAAGATTTGAATCTTCTTCATTTTTTGGATAATGCCCTAAAATGATTTAGAAAAACAGATGGACAACGTGAATATAAAATACATATATATCAAGGTGGGCCCTATAGTAAAGGCAGCACCGCGCGCAGTCTTGAGTGAGTCCTTGGCCTCACCTTATCTGCTTCCCTTAAAAAAGACAAGAAATAAAATAATAGTTATTTTCATTTCTATACAAACTTACCCGTGCGTAAAAATTTTGAACTTCGTTTTTAAAAACTAGTGTGGGAACTTCTTTTTAAAAACTAGTGTGGAATAATTTTGAACTTCTGTTAAAAAAATAGCATGTTGTTTTAAAAGTGAAAGTAAATATATAGAGTTCGGTCAATCACCATATGCTAATTTAACAACTAAAATATGAATTTTCTGTTTTATTTTGGGTTATGATCCATTTAAAGTGGGTCGGTTTAATATGTTTGATTTATGATCCATCAAAAGTGGGACTGACCATTTGAACAGTTTAAATTTGATTTTTATATATTTCTCGTGTAGTTGTGGATTAAGGGGGGCAAGGGGCCTGGCGGCTAGACAAACCCTCCTCAGCTTTGGATCAAGCTTGAATCTATTAGCTTTGTCCATGTGCTAGCTAGGCTTAGGCCTACCATACATAGCCTAATCATTTTTGTCTGCCTAAAACAACTTGTCTTGGCCTGACTTCATATGAACGTCTTATGTCCTATGAGCCATTCTAATTCTCAATTAAGCAACCTATTCATCTTGAATATAAGCCATTAATTTCATTCTTTTTAAGTTTTTTTTTTTTTACATGTGTGGCCCACTTAACTAATGGAGAGATTATGAACATTCGTGTGGGAATATAGAGATTTTATAAATTTTTGGACCAAGCGTGGTTGGGCTCAAGTCCAATCACTTTCATATTGGGTTTGGGCTTAGGCCTGCTGTTGTAGACCCCTGCCAGAAATGGGCTGATCTCAAGCACAGGGCCTTACGTGTCAGGCCAAGCTGGGTCCAGTCCAAACCAATAAAAGAACAAGGGTGCATTACCATCACAAAGCACCTCTACAATAGCTTGAAATTCCGAGAACTTGACCCGACTCAACTCGATGTTTATACAGGTCTGGTTGACTCGAAGACTTCGACCCAATTCAACTCGTTATTATAATAGTATAAAAATAAAAATATGAGTAAATAATTTTAACATATTTAAGTTACTATAAGCACCAATTTTAGACAGTTTCCTAGTGACTCAGTGACTCGACAAGTCATCTCATGTTGGGATCCAGTCAGACTCAGGACTAAGTTTCCTACAGACGGCTCCAAATCTTACTGAGTTGACCCAGCGAGTTTTAGAACTGTGACCTCTACCTGTAGCTAGACGTGTTATCTAGCATACGTGTATCACATGTGAGCTGTGTATTAGATGGGACATTTCCAAACTTTCAACTTTGAAGATGGATGGACGTGAGAGCCACTAAGAAGACGTGCAAGCATGTGGGATCCGAACACAATCCAAAATAGATAGGCTTTACAATATCTTAGTTGAGAAATAAGAAGGCTCCTTTAATTAAATGATGAAATGTGATGGAATCTTAATATAATCTGGGGAGGTTTGTGTTTGGGGTGATTGAAATAGGATGGCACCTTCAATGCACTCCAGGTTTTTGATGCATGGGAAGTCTATGGAAGCATACACTGGTGTGATCCCTTACATCTATGGTGCAATTGTCGGGCTATGCCGCCGGCGTGGATACCAGAGGGTTCGATTAAATCCCTTTGGTTTTGGCAATCGGAAATTTCGAATTGCTGCTCTTGCTGTCATATTCTCAGGCCGGCGGAGGGGAGAGTTCTAGGCCAGATGAGTAAGGTTGTTTTAGCATCATGCTGCGGTTTTAGCGTTTGGCTGGAGTGGGAATAAGTGCTGTGCCGCGGCTTGGGCGTGATTTTTCTTATGCTTGCTTTGTGTTTTGTTTGGATTTTACATTAATTTCAAGGTCTACCTGAATAATGTCCTGATTAATGGGCCATGGGTTGGTATCTAGATTCCTTATGCTTTGTCTTGTGTACATGGTTTAACAAATGGTTCTTTCATATATGAGAAGGTTTCAAGTCTATAACTTGCTAAGTTCATGTGTTATACAGCCTTTCCAAAAGGTTGTATAACACATGAACATAGCAAGGTTCCGCCCCACAGTAAGGATTGTCTTTGCAAAAACCAACATCATCCACTCATTAAGCGGGCCACACCATAGAAAATAATCTTTAACCATCGGTAAATAAGAAAATATAAGTATGTATGAGTGGATGTGGATGATTTTTGCACAAGGTAATTCAACTGGTTGAGCCAAATATCTAATTAGAGTAGGATATCACACACATGAAAGGCTGAGATTAATTTGCAGGGTTGACCATAAATTATTGGCCGAACCATTGGAGTTGTGACCTTCTATTTTTATATTAGCTAATGTAGTTTCTCACATTTATAAATAACGAACTATGATTTTTAAATACTATGTTTGTTGGCATGTAAATACATGGTTAAAAAGAAATGTATGAACAAACCATGTTCAATGAAAGAAAGATCAAAGATCCGATGGCTAGAATTTTCTAATTTGGGAGATTTTGGGAGAATGGTCCAATATAATTGGGATGTTTACAAAGTGGTTTGTATAGACCAATCATGCACTGCACACTTACAAACTAGGTTCCAAACAGAGAATTTTAGGCTGTAATGTTAAGCATCTTCCCATACGATCGCACGCACGCGGCATACATTAGCTCAATAAGTGGAAACTACTGGCAATAAGTCATAGTATGAAAATTAGAATTGGTTGGACAATTCTAACTTCCAATTCATAGGTAGTAGTTTGTTAAAATGGGACCAATGAATATTTTCATTTTAAATTATTGAAGGGTTGTCCACCAATCAAATAAGTGTAATTTTTGGGTCATCATAAATCTATCTATGCTTGTGGCACGCATGTCAAAGACCCATACCATTCATCATGTAGGGGCATACTGTACACATGGCACACTTATCAAATGAGCTGGACATGCAAGGTGAATTTGGATTGTTGTTGACTTTTAACATTAGATATGGCCACATTATAAAAATGGTATATACCAAAAATCAACAGCCCAATGTTTTGGCTGCCAATGATGAATGGCCCGGCTCAGCCCATTTGCTTGATCCAATCATTAAGTGGGCCACACTATTATGGCTTATAAACACTTGTTAATTGTTCTCTATCAATGTACATGTGTAGTTTAAATACAATCATTGATTCCAGGATTATGTTTCTGTGATCCAAACTGTTTATACATACAATTTTTGGGGATGAAGGATATCGCAAAATAATAATAATAATAATAATAATAATAATAATTAAAAAATCTAAAATTAGGCATATTAAAAATATTTAACTAACTATTCACCTGATAGGGTTGGCCCCATGAACAACCCAACCCGTTAGCGCAAGGGCCAAGACAAAGGTATTTTCAGTTTTTGAGGACTAAGGCTTAAGGCCCAACCCTAGCTCGGTGTTAGCTAGACTAGGTCCAACAATTAGTGGGTTACTTGTTGGAAGATTTTAGTTGCAGAATATTTGGCTTTTTTACTGGTTAGAATGTGAACCATTGCTGTTGGTTTCTTAGGCCACCTATTCAAAGGTTAGGATTTTTCCATATATGAGATTCTTGGGGCACGGACCATCCAAAATGAAGCCCATGGGATTCACTTGTACAACGCTGTGATACTTTATAGAAGCATTCGCTCCGAAGCCCACCATACCAACAGCCCAGATCACCACATGTTTCCACATGTACTGCTTTTGGAAGCTGCACCCTACGTTTTACCTAGTGAAGTAGAGGTAAGGCCATCTATGCTTAGATGGGTATTCTCTAAAAAATGATTTGGATATTCACAGTTAACTTAGAAGCAATCCTAGATCCATTCTTCCATAGTATTTACATCAAAACAGTATTATTTTTTCTTTTCCCAAATCACAGTGAGAAAGTCATTTCCAAAAGTCCAGTTTCTTTTCCGAGTGATCTATTTTCCCCTTGCGTTTGGATGCACAAGTGCATTAAATTAAGAAGATTCAGTTAAAAAAAGGTTGAAATAACTCAATGAATGTTTTTTTTTTTTCAAAATCTTCTACGATTAGGACAGTCCAACCACGTCAAGAAATGAGGAGAAAAGTACTCATGAGACTGCAAATCACCTTTGGTGGTTCGATCTTCCATCAACTCCACGATTAGAATTTTTCTTGTTATTTTGTAGTAGATTTCAATGGGGTTTCTACTTCCTTTTTATAGACTCCGATTCACTATTCTAATAATCGGATCTTCACTACCTCAAACAGAAATGGTCCCAAGCTTTCCAAATGCTAGCCTACCTGTTTGATTTTTCAAATTGCATCTAAATGCAGTGGGAAATAGTAATTATTACTATTTCACCTGTTTGATAATGCACCTGCATTTTTGTCTCAAAAACCGAGTAAAAAAGACTGGTTTAAATTTCTAGGCCCCACCATGATATATATATATATATAGAGTCCCGGTCTCCTGCGCACCGTGCCGCATCGACCTTAAATGAGAGCTCCTTCTTCCGTCGTTAGATCCCCTCATCGACCGGGATTTAACAGCCATGCGCAAGAGAGAGTCTCCCGAAGGAGGACTCGCGCGGCACTTTTTTCGGCGAGAATTTTTTTTGCGGTTTGGCTGGTGACGCTGCCATCAGCTGTGGTTGGTACTATGTGGACCCATGATGTATTTGTTTTATCCATGCCGTCCATCCATTTTGAAAGATAATTTTGTGATATTATCCCAAAAATTAGATATATATAAATCACATGTGGACCACACCATGCGAAAACAGTTTTGATTGAATTTCCGTCATTAAAAACCTCCCAGGATGACGCGGTTTGGCTGGGGACGCTGCCATCAGCCGTGGTTAGTGCTATGTGGACCCATGATGTATATGTTTTATCCATGCCGTCCATCCATTTTGAAAGATAATTTTATGATATTATTCCAAAAATTAGGTATATCTAAATCACATGTAGAACATACCATGGGAAAACAGTTTTGATTCAATTTCCGTCGTTAAAAACCTCCTAGGGTGATGCGGTTTGGCTGGTGACGCTGCCATCAGCTGTGGTCGGTGCTCTGTGGACCCCATGATGTATAAGTTATCCACGCCGTCCATCCATTTTAAAAGATAATTTTATGACATTGTCCCAAAAATTAGGTATATCTAAATCACTAGTGGACCACACCATGGGAAAACAGTTTTGATTGAATTTTCGCCATTAAAAACCTCTTAGGGCCCACTATAATGGCTATTTGACATCTAACCTGTTGATGATGTCATAAAAACTTGGATGAAGGGAAATAATATATATCAGCTTGATCTAAAACTTTGTGGCCCCCAAGAAGTTTTTAAAGGTGGGCGTTCAATTAACACTGTGCGGTCCACTTGAGATTTGGATCAACCTCATTTTTAGGCTCATACCAGAAAATGATCTGAAAGAATGGGTGGACGGCATGGATAAAACACTAACATCACGATGGGCCCCACAAAGCCCTACCGTCCGGGCGGGGTTAGGACGCAATCCGCCTCCGGAAAGGATGCGTGCTGGGGATGGGAATCTGACAGGCGGACGCGGATTTCCTGCGAAAGCCTTTCTTAGTAAGTTCCTGCGCTGGGAACATAGGTGGGCCCACCGTCATGTTGTTCAGGAATCCACTCCGTTCATCCGTTTTCTGAGATAATTTCAGGAGATTAGACCAAAATTGAACACGATCCAAGACTCAAGTGGGCCGTACTAAAGGAAAATGTATTTAGGGAAATTCCTACTGTTGAAACCTACCTGGGTTAAACATTGATGTTTACATGCCATCCATACCGTTAATAACGTCATTCCTACTGGGATGAACTGAAAACACAAATATTAGCATGATTCAAAACTTATGTCGCCCCACGAATATTTCAACTGTGGATGTTCACTTATCAAGTTTTCGGCCCATTTGAGCATTGTATACGGTTCATTTTTGGTCTCATGTCCTAAAATGAACTCACAAAACTGATGGACGGTGAGGATTTCTCACAAACATCCCAGTGGCCCAACTGCGTTCCCAGCGCAGGAACTTCCAACGGTAGGCTTTCGCAGGAAATCTGCGTCCCTGACAGGCTGGCTACTGAAGTGACGTCACCTACTTTTGTGGGCCCACCATGTTGTATGTGTTGTATCAACACCGTCCATACATTTGGAGAGATCATTTTAGAGCATGGCCCAAAGAACGAGGCAGATCCAAGGCTGGGGTGGACCCCACCACAGAAAACAGTGATGAGAGTGACACCCACCGTTGAAACCTTTTGAAGTTCCACCATGATGTTTATTTGAGATCCCACATGTTCATGTGTTAAAGCAGACATGAAAGAAGGAAAACGCAAATATTTGACTCAAGGAAAACTATCACGGCCATTAGAACGTTTTGACGGTGGGCGTCACTCTTCCCACTGTTTTTTGTGGTGGGGTCCTCTCAAGCTTTGGATCTGATTCATTTTTTGGATCATGTCTTAATATGATCTCTCCAAATTGATGGACGGTGTAGATAAAAAACATACACCATAGCATGGCCCACAACATTGAGAGACGCCACTTCATTAGAAACCCGTCGGATGCCGAGAAAGATGCCGTGCGAGCCCTCCTTCAAGGATACTCTCTCTCCTCACGGTGCTTGAATCCCAGCCGATAGGAGGATCTAACGGACAATATGGGAGCTCGTATTTAAGCATGATGCGGCATGGTGCATAGGAGACCGGGACTCATATATATATATATATATATATATATATATATATATATATATATATATATATATATATATATATATGATATGTCTGAACCATTCATCAGTTTTAACGTAACATTTTAAGGCATGAACCAAAAAAAGAGCTTGATCCAACACTTAGGTGGCCCACACTAAAGGAAACAGTGGCACCGATATGTTTTTAATGATAAATGTTCGATTCCCTAAATCTTGTGGTGTGGCCCACTTGAGCTTTGTATCAGCCTCATTTTTTTGGTCAAGCCCTAAATTCAGCTGGCATAACAGATGGACGGTGTGGATAAGACACAGACATCATGGTGAGCCCCACATATATTTCAGTCTCCTCCGGTTTAGAGCTCAAGAAAGTAAGTGTCAAATCCAACATAGATAACAACCCTGTAATTACCCAGTGAAATAATTATTACTCACTTGCAGTGTATTTACCGAATGTTTGGAAAAATTAAACACGTCATGAATTCTGAGGAAGGAAACCCAATTTAGTTAACAGGGTAATTGTCAAAATTCAATTGGATATTGCATCCAAACGCCCGTTAGATTATCATGAATGGAAATGGGATGAGTCAGGAATCACATCACATGGTTCATGGTTTAACCAGTTTGAACTGTTGTTTCTGAAATTTATGCCGAGGCTTAGTTTGGATGCGCAAGTGAAATGAATTAAGAACATTAAGTTCCTAGTATCCATATTGAGGAAGTAGCCCTGAAATTGAAAAGAAGGTAATTGCAATTTGGAGCTCAGACCCTCAGTATGAATTCTAAGAAAGAAATTACAATTTGGTTATTTCCATTTTATTAGATTAATAACTGCAATCCAATTCGATGGTGCATCTAATCACAGAGTTCATATCCTACTACACAACTGACCTTGATTTAGTTTACTACAATACTAACACAAGAGATGATATTATTCGAGTCGGTAATTACATACACAAACCTGCAAATCTCCACACAGTAGCAGCAGAAGTTCTTCTTATTGAATGATTGGGAATTTACTTAAATTGGGATTTGGAAGAGCTTTCACAGATTGAGATTTGCTCGCCAGGCAGTTCTTCAACCATTCTCGCTAGCTTCTCGAACACCTCTTCTGCGGTTGGTCTTAAAGACGGGTCATCTTCCACGCATGCTCTTGCAAGCTTGGCCAATGTTAGCGCTGCTTCAAACGAATAAGCCTCTCCGATCGCGCAATCCATCCAACCCCTCAGTTCTTCTGTACCATCTGACTGCAAGATGGTTTTGATCTGCTTCGAGAGGAGAACGCTTTCTCCCTTGATATTGGCTCTGTTTATGGGCGTTTTCCCTGATAAGACCTCGAGGAGGATGACCCCAAAAGCAAAGATATCATTGCTTGGAGACATCGATCCTTGTTCGAAGTATTCAGGTGCCAGATATCCTCTGCTCCAACCCGCAGGGCTGGTCGAAAGAAGCAGAGGATCTTCAAATTCATCTTTGCTGCATCTCCTCATCCCAAAACTACCAATCTTTGCATTGAATTCTTCATCCAGAAGAATGTTCCGGCTCTTTATGTTTCCATGGACATAGCTGGGATTCATGGTATGGTGCATGTAATGCAAGCCCATGGCTACCTGAAGACATATCCTCAGACGTTGATTCCATGTCAAGAAGCAGTAGCAGGAAGCTATGAACTGACTTTTCATTGCCAGTCCCCCATGAAGCCAGTCCTTCAAGGAACCATTCTTCGCGTACTCAAAAACCAGATATGAATCACACGCATCACCAGCGCACGCACCCAGAAGCCGAACAACATTGAGGTGGCGATGGGTGCCGTCAAAAAGCTCGAATTCAATCTTGGAGACAGTTTCTGCATTCGTTCGCTTTATAGCCAGGTTCTTCCCATTGAGTCGGCCATGGAACATGGAATCTTCTATGAGATTACTCAAACTGAAGTCTTCAGTAGCTCTTCTCAGCTCCTCTAGAGTATATGTATCCATCCCCGCCTGGTGCGGCGTCTGCTGGAGGCTTTGATCATTCATAGTATCTTGAGGCTCCTCTAATTCATCTTTCAATTCGCGGGCATTCTTTACATTCAGTTGCTGTAGCTCGACGTCTCTGGTCTTGCATAAACCCGGCTTCTTCTTCATGCGAATCACCAAAACAGCTGCGACCGCTGCAATACTCAATACTAGTGCTACTCCACTCAGTGCAGTGTAAATTCCAATCTTACATGCCCGAAGCCTTCTCGAGTGACTCTTCTTTGCTACAGCCATTACAGGGATGCTATCATCGACAAGAGACGAATTAGATTGATGGGCTTTTGAAAGAAGAGCAAGGTCTGGTTTCTCAGCGACGGGTATAAACAGAGGCGGAACTGTATGTAGTAGACTCTTTGTTACAAGTGTTCCTGTTCTGTTATTTACAGAGACTATAGCTTCTACACTAGTATTAAAAACAGAAGCCAAGCTAGAAACTGTATCACCTTCGAATATCGGATAAGATATTAGGAATTCTATCCCTTGATTGAGCTGAAATGAAGTTGGGCAGGCACAAATCAAAGGAACCAGCAACTGAACCTCATCATCTAGTCCACCTGATGGGAGATTTGGATTCTTTTCGTGGATAGCTTTGCAGGTTGTTAAGCCTTCAAAGGAAGCTGCTATCCCACTAATGGACTCACCTTCAATTGCAGTCTTCATGACCTCTGCCTGAAAGTAACTTCCGTTGCAACGACAATCTCTGGGTATGAGCAGCGGCTGGTTCTGCTGTAGCTGCTCCGTATCCATAGGCAGTCCGCTCGCTTCGGCGACTCCTGTCCGATTCAGGCCTAAATAGAAGCTCAGATTGGAGAGCGACGGAAAATAAGAGGTCGCGTGCAACAGCACGAACGTTGTGCACTGATTCTGTGGCCCATTTGGATTGCAGCTGTAACTTGAAGCATCAATGGAGCTAGTATCATTGCATGGATTGATGGATGCTCCTTTCATGAATCTAACGGAGGCCCAAATCAAGAAGATGAGAGCTCTCAAGCATAGCTTCCTGACTGCTGCTGCCATGAACACTAAATCTGCATAGAGAAGTTGGAAATCTCTAGTTATTGAGTCAGGATAAAAAAAACAACAGTAGCATTAAAAAGGGTATTCTAAGTATCTGTGTGTAAACAGGATTCTTGGGTGGGGCAACACTAATTGCATTTATTTTATACGTGGTTCCAGCTATTGCTGTTCCCCATCACCTTGGGCTTGATTCCATTGGCAGAAGGATATCCAAACCAACTGCTGCTGCTCGTTACCTCCTCTGCAAATTGATGGACTATACTCAGTCCTGTGACCATGGTTAAAAGACTCGTAAGGGATTCAAATTGACTCGTTTGGCCCTGAGTCGAGTTGCGACTCACCTTAGTCGGGCCTGAATCGACCCAACTCACTGGAGTTAGGGGTGATGAACAGGATTGGGTCCCTCTAAGTCCGAGTTGACTCGTCCGCGTCACACCCATCTCGGACGAGTCTCAAAACCATCCTCGTGACCCACCCGAGTGCAAGTGCATGTCATTCTTCATGCATTCGTTTAGGCATGCCTCATCTATTCATTCATAATTTTTTCTTCTTCTTTTTCTTTTACACACCTACACCACATATGCTCACCCACACCACGTGGGGGCACTCTATCCCTGATCTCATTATTGAAATAGAGTCTGTCGACCACCGAGCTATGGAGGAGTGGACCCATTTATGCATGCATACATATGATGCGGGTAGGGAATTGATGGGGTAGATCACCATCTTCCTCAGGCTCAAGGCATAAATACTCTGAATTCATGGATTTCTCTGAACTCCTCGTAGAGCTTCCTCAAATAACTTATAATACATTTGAAATAAATTGATTAATGATTAAAAAATTTACAATCCATTAAATAATAAGCTCAAACGTAAGACAGTTTTAAACTCGCACTCTAATTCAAACATCCTAAAAACACGACTTGTTATAAATAGTAAAGTTAATATTTATAGACCGTCACCATTCCTACCAGACTTCATGGTTTTTGGCAAAAAATGGTAAGTGTCCAATTTCGCCTAACCGTATTATTTTCCTAATTTTTCTAAGCCCTTGGGTACAACTCATACAACTCAAAAGAATAAAAAGTTATACTCGAACTAAAACTTATTATTTATAGTAAAAACATAAATAAAATGGAATTTTGACCATAAATCTTATGGAATCTCACAAATCCAGCATGGGCAACCCAGTGTAGCAGGGTTGGTTGGCTAAAATAGTTTCTCCTACCCTAAAATCATATATGATACCTCGAAAAACTTACCCTAGTTTGCGGGATACAGCTGTTTTATGATTCTAACGGTCAGGATCATTTTCGCCTCCAATCTAGCATTCACTGGTCCATCTTTGCCATGAAAGTGTCTGCAGCCCGCTAGCTCTACATCAACATACCTTGCCTAATGTAGTCAAATTAAATTTTATTGGTGCATGAACTTGTACTAGAGTCGGTGTATTGCATGCATATGTTCCATCTTCAATGCATGGTTCATCCATATAAACATACATACAGACATACAGCATACTTTAATACATGTTTATGAAATTACTATTTATTTGCTCATGCATTTAGACAGACTAGATTCCCACCATATTTAAACTAGACCACCACATGCGTGCCTCTGCACTTTCACCCAACTCATATGAGATGTATAAACCATAGTTCCAAAACTGGCTAACTCGAGTTGAAACTTGGACCACAGAGGCGAGACTCTGGACCGAGTCAGTGTGCTCATTCTTAAGATTGACTCAGCAAGACTCATTAAGTCAGATGGATGACTCAGTTGACCCGACACCACTCACGGTGAGTGATCTCTGGTTAAAGAAAGCGTGATACTTGCATGTTAGCTTGCTCCTGTTTGTATGAATAAATGAATGGTTCATATCCATGGTAGGTCACTTTTTATGTCATTCAAAAGGTTTGCAGATGTTACTAATGGCCGGACAAAGATAAACTCTTTATAAGTTATAATAATTTAATTATTATATCAAGGGCAACACTACTTAGATCTAAATCAGGGATAGCTCTAAGGGGTAGGCAGGTGAGGCAATCACTTAAGGACCCCTAATTATGAAGGCCCTATATTATAGCAAAATTAAAAATTTTTAATTATAAAGGTCCTATATTATAGCAAAATTAAAATTAAGAAGAAGAAAAAAAATCTAAATTTTTTGAAATAAAACTTATTAAAAGGCCTACAAAATAGGATCATCTAAAAATTAGTTTATAAATTTGAAATTGAAAATAAAAAACAGATTCTAGAAACTAGCACTATCAATAATAACAGTTTAACTCTATCATCTCTTTTCAAAATAATAGCATCATTCCTAATAAATTCTTCTCCTAGAACCTAAGACCACAACCACTTACTTTATTGTTAATTAAGTTTTTAAAAATTTAAATTCTAACTTTATTTTTCTAACGGTAGAGTGGTACATCAATGTCATTTTTCTAAATTAAAGCCTCATTTTTATGACTTGCCTAAGGCTTCCAAAAATGTTGAGCCGCCCCTGATCTAAATTTGAATTGAGTTTGTGAGTTTTTAAACTATGATATAAGGGTAATTAATGAGTCCAAAGTAAATACATGTTAACTAACAACATGCTTGTTTGTATTTTGCACACTCACATGCCAAAGTATAAATAGCAACCAATATGAGTTTATATGTATAAACTGAACACATGGACACTACTATATATACTGTGAGGAGTTAAGGACATTTTTAAAATATGTACCTAGTTTTAGGCAAATTATTGAAATTGTAAGTGATATTAAGGGGATGTTTGGATACCACCAAATAAGCTACTTTTTAACTTACGAATTAAGGCACTCTTTTTTTTTTTTTATCTTAATGAATTATTTCTTAGCTTTTTAACTTATGACTTTTCTACTTCTCTCTCTGGATCCATGTCACAGGAACCTTTCCCTCACCATCCATATTGTAGCAGACCCACATGGTGAACTTTCCACATTGAAGGTGGGGCCCACACGGTGGACGGCCCATATAAAAGGTGGGCCTCACATGATGGATGACCCCACATTAATGTAGGCTTACATATGGATGGTCGACATCAAAGGTCGGCCCATAATGATAAAAAGCCCACATGCAAAACATGCTATAGTGATGGACGACTCACTTCAAAAGTGGGTCCTATATGATGGATAGTCAACATCAAAGGTGGGGCCCACATGACTGACATTAAAGGTGGGCCCCACATGATGGATGACCCATACTGAGGTGGCCTCACCTGATGGATGGTCCACATCAAAGGTCCGCCCCTATTGATGAATGATCCACATTCAAGGTGAGCCTACATATATGATAGGCAACCCACATTGAAGGTGAGATTCAAATGATGGACATTTCACATCAAAGGTTGGCTCCACATGATGGGCAATTAATAATGGTGGGTCCCACATGATGGATGATCCATATCAACGTAGGCCCCACATGATGGATGGTCCACATCAAAGGTCAGCCCTAATGATGAGTGGCCCATATCCAAGGTGGGCCCTACATGATGGATGACTCACATAAGAGGTGGGGCCCACATGATGGACAGTCCACATTAAAGGTGGGCTCCACATGATGGGCAATGGATATCGAAGGTGGTCCCCACATGATGGACAATAACATTGATGGTGGGCCCCACTTGATGGATGACCAATATCGAAAGTGGGCCCTACATAATGAATGATGTGCATTAAAGTTTGGGCCATTATGATGAATGGCGTACATCCAACGTGGGCCCTTCATGATGGATGGACCACATGCAAGGTGGGGCCCACACAATGACTGGTCCACATAAAATGTTGGCCCCACATGATGGATGATGGATGTGAAGGAGACCAAACATACTTATAATTACTTAGGATGTTGGAAACCAGACTTACTTTTCTATTTTTCGGTTAATAGTATGTTATTCTCTAAACATAATTATTGGTTGAATAAATAGAAAGGAAGATAAGCTACTCATGGCATTAGTATCTAATCCAAAGTAACTTATGATCCAAACGCCCCCTAAATGAGATTTTCAATATAAATACATTTGGCAATAAAATACA
The DNA here is from genome assembly GCF_029962835.1 of Magnolia sinica. NCBI lineage: Eukaryota > Viridiplantae > Streptophyta > Magnoliopsida > Magnoliales > Magnoliaceae > Magnolia > Magnolia sinica. Next base: position 134,296,898 of record NC_080573.1, read on the forward strand.
GGTGGGTGGGGTAATTCCACCTGTTTCAAACATATATATATATATATATATATATATATATATATATATATGCGCTCGACCTCGCGATAAGCTCACATGAGGTCGAGTGTGTGGGCCCCACCATGATACCTGTCATTTATGGGTCCCCTCTAAATTATAGGATATAAAAATATATACGAATTTTAAAATCGTGTGAAGACACCGTTAAAATTCATGTGCTTATAAATGAAAGGTTGAATTTTTAGCCAAGTGTATTGCACTCCAAAAATGCACGGCCCCTTCCCGTCCTCACGGATTGACTTGATTTTGAGACCTAGGCCCACGATGGAATGGTGAATCTGACTGATGGGGTCGAGGTGTTGATGTTCGAAACATCACGGTGGCCGACACTCGATTCCTCATGGGACCTCGCGAGGTCGAACAAAAGCGCATAGTACTTTCCCTATACATTAGGGGTGCACACGGTCGGTTTGGTCCGGTTCGGGGGTGAAATCGTATTCTGAAACCATGCAGGCTGTTGTAGAATTATGACCGTTGAACATGAAATGGACGACGCATGCTGATTTTGCTCCAAAAGCACTCTATTCCTGATGGTTTTTCGTCCTCAATCTCATGAACGGAGTAGATTTTCCAAAAGACTTCAGTAAGTGGGAGGAATGTTGTTTATGACCATGGAGGATGGCAGATCCTTTTGTTGTGGGCCCCATCGGCCTACATCCTACATCCAAGCACTTAGACACTTTGGATACCCAAAGGGCTATTGTAGAAGTGATGACATATGATTAAAGCTCACCATTCACGGTCTAAATTCCAAGAGGAAGACAATGGACGGTGTGGATCTAGGCCACGGTTTAACGGATCGGGTCCACGGTTCGGTTAACGGTTTGGTTCGGTTCTGCGTGCCCTTGAACCGAAACCGAACCGTATCCAACGGTTCTGGTCCGGTTCCACAGTTCTACCGGTTAAATGTGCACCCCTACTAAGTACCCATATACATGCATCTAACACCGACTTCTGTTTCACAGGCCAAACAAAAGCAGATATAAAACTTGAGTGGTCCACAAAATAAGAAAAGTTATGGGTGGGCCATGCACTGCCCGTGAGCTTCTATTTCTCTCTGTAACTGCAGCTGCATCCTTTTCTTCTCTTTAATTCTATTTCTCTCTGTAAGTGCAGTTGGACATGCCAATTTCTCTAGTTTACAGATATGATAGGGTCGAGAGTAGATACCCAATGTACTTCTCTGGTACTTTGTTAGGCATGCATGCGTATACATATCTACGAATCTATGTGTGTGCGCGACATGTAGGTGGACCATTGACATGGGTTTCCCAAGACTGACGTGTGAGATGTGGAAAATAGATGATGAAACCGACGAAGAGATACCCTTGTATGCTAAAGATGAGGCATAAAAGATAAAGAGATAATCCAGTGTGCTGTGTGTGGAACGCTTCCCATGCAAATAGTTGCATTTGGACTCTATTGGCATTTACACTACCAATCTAGGCCGTTGATTAGGTTCAGGGCACTCTTCTTCTACTACTTTACAAAAATTAGATTAATTTAATGGTCCTAGACATAAGTGATTATACCTAGCTCCGTGAAAAATATAGTCCATTCATTATTTTCAGGCCATGAAATGCACGGTTTGAATAATTAGATCAGTATTATTTCTTTCAAAAGACTCCTTACGAGTGACCTACTGGATGGTCTAGATAGTTGGTGTGGGATTCCAACGAGTCCAGATGCAACTATCTGCATGGGAAGGTTCTTACACACTTGATGCACGCATATTATTCCTCAAAAAACACATGCCTGAGCAAGAGTCAATTTAGGCTTTGAAACCCTAAGTTGACGAATGCCAAAAGCAAACGAAATTTTTCTGCAATGCATTCCAGTGTATTACTCTACCGTACGCAGGTACTTTATTATTTCACTATAGGGCCTCGATTTTACTGATCCATTCCGTTTATATGGTGGGCCTTACTTTGGATTGGTGATAGGAAAAAATAAAATAAAAAACATAATATTGTACTTTTGTACTTCTTCGATCATTTCATTCTCTTCCTTTGAATATGAATGGTCTCCCCAGCCTTTGAAATATTTCATTCCAGATTTCTCATCCACTCTGTGTGGCCCATCATATAAAAAAATTGGGTCTTTGAAAAGGACGGCCTCGACGTATCCCACCGTAACACGGCCGGATGTATTCCAGCAAACCTTCCTTTCTTCGCGTATACACGTGCAACTGAAAACAAGAACCGGTACAGACGCAGAGATGAGAGAAATTTCCTACAGTACAACCAGTATATGGCCCACAACCTTTTTAAGCCCGTTTCTTTTTAGCTGCCCAGAACACTCCCCAGGCGTACGAACAGCTTTTCACATTACGAAAATGCCCCTGCTGTTTAAAAAGGAGATGTCTGGTGCGCCCTATAGCTACGGATTATAACGGTATCTATAGCCGTAGCCATTAACCTGAATAAGTGGGAAATGGGACAACGAGTCGGGTCGACCACTATTTTGTGGATAGAAGGCATGAATACAATCACATACCCGGTCGACCCCGACTTGCTGTCCCACCTGTGTAAATTCTTTTTTTTGTTTTTTTATTTAACAAGGAGAACTTTTTCTCCAATCCATATTTATATAAATATGTATATATAAGCATATAAATTTTTTTCTATCTTCTTTTTCATTTTTTTTATTCATTAATAAACATATTTCTTAAACCAGAATGAGTTACTTGACATACCATATATGATTTTGGAGTAGGAGATGCTACTTTAGCTAACCAACCTACTTATTTTTCAAGATTCCATCAGGTTGGTGGTCAAAAATCCATTTTGATGCACTTTATGGTCAATTCCTTTCACTTCAGGATCATTTCCATGCATTTCATGGTCATTTCGATTCACTTCAAGGTCATTTCCATGCATTTCATGGTCAATTGCGGCAATTCCATTTAGATTCACGGTCATTTCGATGCACTTCATGGTCAATTCCCTTCACTTCACGACCATTTCCATGCATTTCACGGTCATTTCCATGCATTTCACGGTCAATTCCAGCGATTCCGTTTACATTCACGGTCATTTTGATGCACTTCACAGTCATTTCCCTTCACTTCACGGCCATTTCCATGCATTTCATGGTCATTTCGCTTCACTTCATGGTCATTTCCATGTATTTCACGGCCAATTCCAGCGATTCCGTTTAGATTCACGGTCATTTCGATGCACTTCATGGTCAATTCCCTTCACTTCACGGCCATTTCCATGCATTTCACGGTCATTTTGCTTCACTTCACGGTCATTTCCATGCATTTCACGGTCAATTCTAGCAATTCCGTTTAGATTCACGGTCATTACGATGCACTTCATGGTCAATTTCCCTCACTTCACGGCCATTTTCATGCATTTCACTGTCATTTCACTTCACTTCACAGTCATTTCCATGCATTTCATGGTCAAATCCAAATATTTCGTTTAGATTCACGATCATTTCGATGCACATCACGGTCAATTCCCTTCACTTCACGGCCTTTTCCATGCATTTCATGGTCAATTCCAGCGATTCCGTTTAGATTCACGATCATTTCGACGCATTTCACAGTCAATTCCCTTCACTTCATGACCATTTCCATGCATTTCACGGTCATTTCGATTCACTTCACTTCACGGTCATTTCCATGCATTTCACGATCAATTTCGGCAATTCCGTCAAGTTTCACGGTCATTTCAATGCACTTCATGGCCAATTCCCTTCACTTCACGGTCATTTCCATGCATTTCACGGTCAATTCGCTTGACTTCACGTTCATTTCCATGCATTTCACGGTCAATTCCAGCGATTCTGCTTAGATTCACGGTCATTTCGATGCACTTCATGGTCTATTCCCTTCACTTCACGGCCATTTTTATGCATTTCATGGTCATTTCACTTCACTTCATGGTCATTTCCATGCATTTCACGGTCAATTCCGGCCATTTCGTTTAGATCCATGGTCATTTCAATGCACTTCACGGTCATTTCCATGCATTTCACGGTCAATTCGCTTCACTTCATGATCAATTCCAACGATTCCGTTTAGATTTTCATTTCGATGCACTTCACGGTCAATTCCCTTCACTTCACGGCCATTTCCATGCATTTCACGATCATTTCGCTTCACTTCACAATCATTTCCATGCATTTCACAGTCAATTCAAGCAATTCTGTTTAGATTCACAGTCATTTCGATGCACTTCACGGCCAATTCCCTTCACTTCACGGCCATTTCCATGCATTTCATGGTCATTCGCTTCACTTCACGGTCATTTCCATGCATTTCAAGGTCAATTCCAGCAATTCCGTTTAATTCACGGTCATTTCGATGCATTTCATGGTCAATTCCCTTCACTTCACGGCCATTTCCATGCATTTCATGGTCATTCGCTTCACTTCACGGTCATTTCCATGCATTTCAAGGTCAATTCCAGCAATTCCGTTTAATTCACGGTCATTTCGATGCATTTCATGGTCAATTCCCTTCACTTCACGGCCATTTCCATGCATTTCACGGTCATTCACTTCACTTCACGGTCATTTCCATGCATTTCAAGGTCAATTCCAGTGATTCCGTTTGATTCACGGTCATTTCGATGCACTTCACGGTCAATTCCCTTTACTTCACGGTCATTTCCATGCATTTCACGGTCATTTCGCTTCACTTCACTTCACGGTCATTTCCATGCATTTCACGGTCAATTCCGGCAATTCCGTTTAGATTCACGGTCATTTCAATGCACTTTATGGTCAATTTCCTTCATTTCACGGTCATTTCCATGCATTTCACGGTCAATTCGCTTCACTACGCAGTCATTTCCATGCATTTCATTGTTAATTCCAGCGATTCCGTTTAGATTCACGGTCATTTCAATGCACTTCAGGGTCAATTCCGTTCACTTCACGGCCATTTACAAGCATTTCACGGTCATTTCGCTTCACTACATAGTCATTTCCATGCGTTTCACGGTCAATTCCGACAATTTCCTTTAGATTCACAGTCATTTCAATGCACTTCACGGTCAATTCCCTTAACTTCACGGTCATTTCCATGCATTTGACGGTCAATTCGCTTCACTTCACGATCATTTCCATGCATTTCATGGTCAATTCCGGCAATTCCGTTTAGATTCACGGTCATTTTGATGCACTTCACGGTCAATTCCCTTCACTTCCCGGCCATTTCCATGCATTTCTCAGTTATTTCGCTGCACTTCACTGTCCTTTCCATGCATTTCATGAACAATTCCATCGATTCCGTTTAGATTCACGGTCATTTCGATGCACTTCACAGTCAATTCCATTCACTTCATTGCCATTTCCATGCATTTCACGGTCATTTCGCTTCACTACACGGTCATTTCCATGCATTTCACGGTCAATTCCAGCAATTCTGTTTAGATTTAAGGTCATTTCGATGCACTTCACAGCCAATTCCCTTCACTTCACGGCCATTTCCATGCATTTCACAATCATTTCGCTTCACTTCACGGTCATTTCCATGCATTTCACGGTCATTTTTGGCAATTCTGTTTAGATTCACGGTCATTTTGATGCACTTTACGGTCAATTCCCTTCACTTCACGGTCATTTCCACGCATTTCACGGTCATTTTGCTTCACTTCATGGTCATTTCCATGCATTTCACGGTCATTTTCGGCGATTCTATTTTGATTCACGGTCATTTCCATGCACTTCACAGTCAATTCCGTTCACTTCATGGTCAATTCCCTTCACTTCACGGTCATTTCCATGCATTTCACTCCAATTCCAGCGATTCCATTTAGATTCATGGTCATTTCGATGCACTTCACGGCCAATTTCCTTCACTTCACGGCCATTTCCATGCGTTTCACGGTCATTTCACTTCGCTCCACGGTCATTTTCACGCATTTCACGGTGAATTCAGCGATTTCGTTTAGATTCATGGTCATTTCGATGCACTTCACGGTCGATTCCTTCGCTTCAAGGTCATTTCCATTCATTTCACGATCAATTCGCTTCACTTCACGCCATTTCCATGCATTTCATGGTTAATTCCAACGATTTCGTTTAGATTCACTGTCATTTTGATGCATTTCAGGGCAATTTCCTTCACTTCACGACCATTTTCCATGCATTTCACAATACTTCGCTTCACTTCACATCATTTCCATGCATTTCACTAATCTCAAACGATTCCGTTTAGATTCACGGTCATTTCTATGCACTTCACGATCAATTCCCATCACTTCACGGCCATTTCCAAGCATTTCACTATCTCCACTTCACTGACGGTCATTTCCATGCATTTCACGGTCAATTCTAACAGCAATTCCGTTTAGATTCACTGGCCATTTCGATGCACTTCACGGCCAATTACCTTCACTTCACGGTCATTTCCATGCATTTCACGGTCAATTCGCTTCACTTCATGGTCATTTTCATGCATTTCACGGTCAATTCCGATAATTCTGTTTAGATTCACGATCATTTGGATGCACTTCACGGTCTATTCCCTTCACTTCAGGGCCATTTCCATGCATTTCACGGTCATTTCGTTTCACTTCACTGTCATTTTCATGCATTTCATGATCAATTCCAACGATTCCGTTTAGATTTTCATTTCGATGCACTTCACGGTCAATTCCCTTCACTTCACGGCCATTTCCATGCATTTCACGATCATTTCGCTTCACTTCACGGTCATTTCCATGCATTTCAAGGTCAATTCCAGTGATTCCGTTTGATTCACGGTCATTTCGATGCACTTCACGGTCAATTCCCTTTACTTCACGGTCATTTCCATGCATTTCACGGTCATTTTGCCCTTGTAATTCACAAGGATCATCATTATCATCTGTTAGGGATCACTATTGTTCAATTTACTAATGTAACGCCCTGAACTTTTCAATACTCGAGCATCGAAAGTCCTCGAACGTTACCATAGGATTCAACATAACATGTACCTTCTTCTGACTAAATCAGTAAATAACTCTTTATCAATAGTAAATTAGACGAAAATTATTTTTTAGAATTATTTGGGAACATGCCTACTACCATGAAGAACATGCCTACTACCATGAAGACCTATTAGATTTCATAATGCACTTAGGTCAGCAATAATTACCTAATTTCCATTGACCCAGGCCACGGAATCCCAAACCATGAAATTCTCCATCGTCCGATTAGCGTGTAGTCTTATAGCATGCCTAGGAATCATGAATTAGCCATTCATGCCAAGTTTCATCTCTTAAATCATTACATTAGTGGCTTGATCGACAGATCAACCACTAACCATCAACTTTTGGGGCCACCTGACTCTTGGATATACTCCACTCGAAGGATCAACGCCCTAAATTACATAAAGGAATGGGTAGACGGAGTAGATCTCTCATACAGTGGTCATAGTGGGCCCCACATGCGTGTACGCGTACAACACCATGGTGCACCCGCTGTGCACGGTCTCAAGAGGATCGGTCAGCGAGCGCTGACCCGATCAAAACCGAGCCCCTGTTTTCCGCCACGTGTAACGGACGCACCCTGTCCGTTTTGAGAGTGCGGTGGGCCACCATCATGGCCCATGAAGCTAATCCGGACCGTCCATCGTGTATATGGGTTCGGAACGGTCAGAACCATGCTAGCCTCATGCGCCTATACACGCACACGGGCCAATCACAACCGCCTTCTTTGCTGCGTTAGAACGTGCGTCCGGGTAAACCGAATCAACCGGCGAGAAACGGGATCAGACCGGAACCAATGTGGTGATCCAGACAGACCAGACGCTGGGAAAGGGAGTTCCTACGGTTCCTGTGAAGTCGGATCGGTCGGATTGGCAGGCCATCCGCGCCAAACGCGAGACGAGCGCAAGATAACACGCTGCGCAGAAACAGAGTGCGGGGCGAATCCGACCCGCGGAAGGCTTTGTTGGAAGGGTCTGTCACACGCAACCCACCCTATAAATTCTCGTGGACCTCAGTAGCCGAGGGAGAAGACGGAAAGAAATAAAGAAAGGAAGAGAAAGAGGTCTGTCCGCCGAGCAGCAGCTCCAATCGCGCAGGCTCCTGTCGTCCAACAGGGAAGAAAGAAGAGAAGAAGAAAGAAAGAAAGGAAAGAAAGAAGATCAGAAGGAAGAGAGAAGGTTCGAATCTGAAGGAGGAGACAGGTTCACGGCTCCCTTCCATTCATCTTCCCTTTTTCTGATTTTCTTCTTTTTTTTTCTTGTTTCCAAAACTGTAATGCTTATGAACGGCTTACCGAGTCAAAACCGGGTAGACTCAGTGGGTCAGCGTGTCTGATGGCACAATTAGAATCAGAATTTAAAAACGAGGCTTTTCCCTAAACAATGCTAGGAAAATCTAATTGATACCTAACCATGTATACTAGGACGAGAGTCAAGCCATATAGGGTGATCGGACGTTTAAGTAGGGATTAAAGGAGCGAGCAGACAATCGAAGGTGAGGGTTTTATCCTTTAAGCTTACTCTAATTTAAGCTATTTAATTCATCCTGGTTTTATACGTAACTTTATAGATTTGATCTCGCCTTTACATGTATTTAATCTGGCTTTTCTTCGTATTTCCCGAATCTTACATGTTGTTATATGTTTCACCATCAATTATTGGCCTCTTCAGTGCCTTTTACAATATGAATTAATGAGGATTATTCTGTATTTCATGTTTACATGTCCTCTGGGAATTATACTCTCAATTGATTTATTTTATATTATTGGCCCTTTTGGGATTTTGACATGATGTCAACCACAAAGAGAATTTCTCTGCATTTATGCGAGGCCATGGATGCAAGCCTTGCCCTGCCTCATCAATTATTGAGTTGGCTTTGCCACTCGTCTTTATATTTGAGATGACTTTGTCACTCTTCTCTTATTTCATTGGCCTTGTGCCGTCTATCCTTAAGGCACGGGCATGGGTCCTGTTATTCCAGAACCTTCATGATACAATTTTACTCTTGATGATTCAGCCATATTCTCTGAAATGAGCAAGTGATGTAAGGTATCATGACTAGTGATTTGATTATCTTATCATAGACGTAATGCATTACGGGTAGCGGCCCTCTTGGTCGGCATGTAATTCCGTGGGTTGGCTGGCGTGGTGCACAAATCGATGTATGTAAATCGGTATATGTGTTACATTAACTTTTCGGGATTGGATGTCGCAAATAGTCGCTCGATAAACATATCGTGTTACGTAAATCCCCCAACCGCATGTTGTGCTGCCTTGAGATGTTCGCATAAATCCACGTTAGTGTTGGCCATGCCGGCGAATATCCGTAGTTATGGGATGCGGGTCGAGCCAGGTGTTCTATGAATTATACTTCACATCGTGATGATCACTATGTATGTGAGCCGCACACATTGCACCTCTGTAGGCAGATTGCGCATGCTAATATCTCATGTATTAGTGGAGTATCAGAATCATTACTTTAATTTTTATGAATCTCTTGAATCATTGTTAATCTTGAAGGATCATCTTCACTATGAGTAGGGCATTGACCCTCTCCCAACCGTATAGATGATGCAGGTGACGAACAGGTGGAAGAACCTAAGGATCACCAACTTGAGGAAGAACACGACGAATAAAGTAGAGGATAGGAATTTAGTTTTACTTGAGTTTCTGCCATTCATGGAATCTATGTTGTGCTCCTATTTTGAGAGCCTTTGATAAGTTGATTATTTTCTTTTGGAATAAGGAAGACAGTTAATATCATTCTTATAGCTGATTTCCATCTAAAGTGAAATTGAATGTGATGTCGATAGGAGAAATTCTCAGGGCAAGACCTTGGGACATTCTCACTTTACAACATTAACACCTGGTTTCCTCGAACACGAGTACATAATCTGGTCGTGAAAATTCAGGATGTTACAGTTGGTATCAGAGCCCAAGAATGAGATTAACTGGGCCTAAGGGGATAAACCATCATAAGAGGGCTAAGAAAGGATTGTCGTTTTAATTCACGGTCATTTCGATGCACATCACGGTCAATTCCCTTCACTTCACAGTCATTTCCATGCATTTCACGATCATTTCCCTTCGCTTCACTTCACAGTCATTTCCATGCTTTTCACGATCATTTCCGGTGATTCTGTTTAGATTTAAGGTCATTTCGATGCACTTCACAGCCAATTCCCTTCACTTCACGGCCATTTCCATGCATTTCACGGTCATTTCGCTTCACTTCACGGTCATTTCCACGCATTTCACGATCAATTCCGAGAATTCCGTTTAGATTCACGTTCATTTCGATGTACTTCCCGGTCAATTCCCTTCACTTCACGGCCATTTGCATGCATTTCACGATCATTTCGCTTCACTTCACGGTCATTTCCATGCATTTCACGGTCATTTCAATGCACTTCACAGTCAATTCCCTTCACTTCACGGCCATTTCCATGCACTTCACGGCCATTTTCGATTCACAGAAATGATTATGAAGTGAAGCGAATTGACCATGAAATGCCTGGAAGTGACCGTGAAGTGAAGGAAATTGACCGTGAAATGCATCGAAATGACCGTGAATCTAAACGGAATCGCTGGAATTGACTATGAAATACATGGAAATGACCATATAGTGAAGCGATGCATGGAAATGACCGTGAAGTGCATCGAAATGACCGTGAATCTAAACAGAATTGCCGGAATTGACTGTGAAATGCATGGAAATGACCGTGAAGTGAAGCGAAATGACCGTGAAATGCATGGAAATGGCCGTGAAGTGAAGGGAATTGACTGTGAAGTGCATCAAAATGACCGTGAAGTGAAGCGAATTGACTATGAAATGCATGGAAATGACCATTAAGTGAATGGAATTGACTGTGAAGTGCATCGAAATGACCGTGAATATAAACAGAATCGTTGGAATTGACCGTGTAATGCATGGAAATGACCGTGAAGTGAAGGGAATTGATAGTGAAGTGCATCGAAATGACCGTGAATCTAAACAGAATTGTCGAAATTGACCGTAAAATGCATGGAAATGACTATGAAGTGAAGCGAAATGACCGTGAAATGCATGGAAATGGCCGTGAAGTGATGGGAATTGACCGTGAAGTGCATCGAAATGACCATGAATCTAAACGGAATCGCTGGAAATGATCGTGAAATGTATGGAAATGACCGTGAAGTGAAGCGAAATGACCGTGAAATGCATGGAAATGGTCGTGAAGTGAAGGAAATTGACCGCGAAGTGCATCGAAACGACCGTGAAATGCATGGAAATAACCGTGAAGTGAAGCAAAATGACCGTGAAATGCATGAAAATGGCCATGAAGTGAAGGGAATTAACCGTGAAGTGCATCTAAATGACCGTGAATCTAAACGGAATCACTGAAATTGACCGTGAAATACATGGAAATGACCGTGAAGTGAAGTGAATTGACCGTGAAATGCATGGAAATGACCGTGAAGTGAAGGGAATTGACCGTGAAGTGCATCGAAATGACCGTGAATATAAACGGAATTGCCGGAATTGACCGTGAAATGCATAGAAATGACCGTGAAGTGAAGCAAATTGACCTTGAAGTGAAGGGAATTGACCGTGAAGTGCATCGAAATGGATTTTCGACCATCAACCTGATAGAATCTTGAAAAATAAGTAGGTTGGTTAGCTAAAGTAGCATCCCCTACCCCAAAATCCTATATGGTATGTCAAGTAACTCATTCTAGTTTAAAAGATATATTTATTAATGAATAAAGAAAGAAATGAATAAAAAGAGAGAAATGAATAAAAAGAGAGAAAATTTTCATGGCTACGGTTATAATCCGTAGCCATAGAAAACCCGTAGCCTTAAGTTCCTTTTTTTTAAAAAATTTTTATTATTATTTTTTATTTCCTTTTTTCCCTGTTGTAATCCCCATTACTTTTTGTGGGTCCCATTATGATGTATGTGTTATATCCAAACCGTCCATATATCCGGCGAACTCGTGTTAAGGCTTGAGACAAAAAAATAAGACAAATCTAGCTATCAAGTGGACCACACTGTACAAGGCAGTGGAGGATTGAACTTCTACCATTGAAACCCTTTTAGGGGCCATAGAAGTTTTAGACCAATACGAAATTTGTTTTTCCTCTTCATCCAAGTCTTTGTCACCTTATGAATAGATTGGATGGAAAACATATGTTATGGTGGGCCCTACGAAATTTTTAACAGTGAAAATTAAGTTTACCGCTGCTATTTGTGGTGTGGTCCAGTCGATCTTTGGATATGATTCTTTTTCTTTTTCCTATAATGCTCTGAAATGATTTCGAAATATGGATGAACGGTGTGGATATAATAAATACATCATTGTGGGGGCCAGGTCGAGGAGCGTCAGCGCTCGTCATCGCACACCAGCCAATCGGCTTCAAGAAGGAATGGCGGGGTATTTTGGTCCGTTGAAAAGTCGTCCGTACACAGGGAAGTATTCTTGAAAGCTTAAAGAGTAGTGTGCTTCAGATTGCTGGTGGGCTATAAATAGGTCGTACAGTAAGAAATTTCTCAAATTGATTGGTGAAATGACCAAAAAGCCCTTTGCTACCCTTTGCATTCTGTGAACCGTCCAAGGCATTGCACCGGAAGACAACATCCGATGATTGAGGCCATGCCTTTGGAGATTGTTTCGCGTGCAATCGCGTGCACGTGACAGCACGTGCCTTCCACTCACCCAATTAAAATACGGCCGCCCAGAAATAAAATAAGAGAAAAACTTTGGTGCTCTGGCAGTGCGTGCTGTATGATACGCATGCACTTAGAAATAGGGGTGACTCACTCCGAAACGCTCGATTTGACTCAGTTCAAACTAAAGTTTGAGCCAAGTTGAGCTGATTTTTTGAGTTGAAAATGAGTTCGAGCTGGCCCCAGCTTGACTCAACTCGGATTGAACTCAAATCGAACCAGTTGGATGACTTGGTTACTTTGATATTGATGTTGCTCATCAAGTATTTGATGAAATGATATAAAAAAGTGTAGCCAATGGCAAGGAAGATATGTATAAGAAACAAATATTATATTTTTCTTAATTTTTATGTTGCTTATATTTAATAAAATACCTGTAAAACAACTATTGATGTATGCAAAATGATGAGATTTGGAAGGATTTTAAAGGTGTAGTACATGTGTTTGTGAAAATGATACATAGGAGAACTGGGCTCAAACTTGGCTTGAATGGGCCTGAGCTACTAAGCGATTGGAGCCGAGCTGACCAGTCAGGCTTGAAAACCGAGCCAAGTCAAGTTTGAGCCAGGGTCCGCCAGTGGCAGCTGAGGCCAGCTCCACCTGGTTCGACTCGATGTACACCCCAACTTAAAAATTGTACACGTGGAGTAAAAGGTAGTCGAATCAAACCGTCCGAATTATAGTCCCAAGTGCGGATGCATCATCAGGAAAAACGTAAGCTTATTTGATTTCATGAATATAAGATTGGTGACATTTATTGAACGGTTAGAACTGAAAATTATTCAACGGTAGTATTTCCACAAATCCGAGATTCAGATGTTAGGATTGTTAAACTATCTGATCTTGGGATTGTGACGTGGAAGCAGCGGATTGCCAATGCAGTCATTTCATCGGAGTTAATATATGCCACGTATACATTTCGGAGTGCCTGTGCATCAAGCGTAGTACGGAACATGAGTATACTATAACACCTCAAAAAATAAGGATTTTGGGTCAAAGTAGCCCCAAACTAATCGCAAATAGCCTGAAAAACCCCATCTCAAAACAAGCCTTTGTGAACTCTTGGTAACTTTCCATTCTTCCCTTCATCCTATGCTGCCGTTTAGTTTCTCGATGCATAAAGGCCCTCCTTTCTGCGGAATGACAGTTGACTCCCTCGATATTAAAAGGGCCAACTCATGAAAGATTTGATCCGTTGAATACAATCGAACAGTTATGAAACTTCAGGAGAGTGGTCTCTTCATAACCGATCAACCTTCCCGTGACCCACGGTACCTTTATAAGTTCACATTCATTTAGATACTATTTCCTTCAATGTGGTCCACTTGTGATGCATTTTTCCCTCAAACTTAGTCCAGCTCCATGAAATTAAAACCTTGGGATGGATCCCCCTCATACCAAGCTAGTGGGCCCCAAATAACGTACCTCATATTCCCATATAAAAGCTCTACCTCAGCTAGGCCCGAAACCCTGTTTTTCTTTTTTTCTTTTCGGGTTGTCCTTTGCAAGGAGGGGATCAACCACCATTGTTGGAAGCTTTGATTTTGGTTGCAACCGTACAAACGCAATCTCTGGCTATTCTCCGGCATCTTTTTGACCATGCTATGGTGGCAAAAGGTGGGACCTTCACTGGCTCGCCGATGTACACATGGCCCTAGACGGGACAAGTGACTCGCCAATGAATACATGACTTATGATGTGCACAAGGCCCATAACTAGGACCTTCTTTAGATTGCCAATGTACACATGGCTTGCACGTGGGAGACATAGCTAGCATCCGGGAGACATGGCTCACTAATGTACACATGGCGAGCCCTGTTTCCATGTGTGAGCCACATGTACTAGGTATGAGCTATGTTGACATTGTCGATCCGGTGAAGGTCACAAGTGTGAGTCATTTATACATCGGCAAGCCATACAAAGTCCCAAGTGCAGGCCATCTGTACATCAACAATCTATAGAGGGATCCAGTCATGTGTACATTGGCGAGCCATAGGAGTCCCAGTTGCGAGACATGTGTACATCGGCGAGTCATGTGTACACCTAACCGCGAGCCATGTGTGCACCAAACTGCAAGCCATATGTACAACAACGAGCCACATGTCCATCATTAAATATTTGAAATATTTAATTATTCATACAAAAACCTACTAATACCATTTCTTTTCACGTACTACAATTCCATTTTACAAATCTAGAAAACCTAGTCCTTGCTTGGATTACGTTAACATGAAAGTCTCCCCAATGTGCTCTGTGATATTTTTAAAGTTTGTGAAGGAAGATTTCTTACACTATGAAATTAGGAGAAAAATATTCAATAATAGTTGTTTTGGATATCTTCTATACTTCGATGATGCAAAATAGAAAGCTCAAGCACATTTGCTCCATTACCTTATGCAAAGGCACCTCGGTGACCTTCGTTTTGACATCCAAGGTACCGTTGTAAGCTTTAGGGAGTTGAATTTTGCTATAATTATGGGTTTGAGGTGGGCATCATGTATTCAATCAAAGAAGTCTGATAATTGGTATTGAAAGAGTCGGATTACTCTTTGGGAGCGGTATTTCAAGAATAATTCTTTTGTAAGAAAAGATGATTTACTTGATTCATTTCTTCGGCTCCATCGGAGTTCTAACGACGAGGACACGGTGAAACTAGCCCTGTTGAGATTGTAGGGCAAGAATTCGTGTTTGAAGAATATATCGAATTGGTTAACGATTTAGATCATTTTAATAATTACCCTTGGGGGAGGGTGGGGTACGATATTTTGAAACAAGAAGCAAATATTATAATAAAGATTGGTTATCCAGACTACTATAACTTCAGTGGATGACCATTTTCCCTATAGGTAACTTCTTTTCAAAATAGACCAAGATAGAGGATTTACACGCCGGAGATCAGAGAAATTCCAGCCACTCACTTTAAACAGGCCTCAAAGACATCCATAATGCAAGATCACAGGGTTCTTACCATCTAATTGGCTCTAAATGTTATACATAGCCTGAGGACCATAAATGAACCGTACACGACAAATTTGAACCCTTCGATCTCTATGGAAGTGGCCCAACTGATAGATCAACCCATAAACCATCAATTTTGGGCCCACCTGATCTCTAGATATACCTCAATTTCGATATCAACCCCTTAAATTAAATGAAAAAGAGGATGGACGGATCAGATTTCTCACATGCATCAAGTTGGGGCCCACCGTGCGTACGTGGGAGTGCACATGGGCTGTGCACTCGCAGTGCACCGAGCAAAGCAAACAGTCTAACTTGCGTTTGACCGCAAGCTTCGCCCGCAACGCAACAGAGCCCGCCTCTGTTTACAACAGACGGATGGACTGTCCGTCCGCCATCTTAGTATGGGCCACCAGCAAGATGATCTTGGACCGTCCATTTGTTTCAGAAGGTCAAACCGACCATACACATGAGGTTTTTCCTGTTCTATGCTCGCATACACAGGAAAATACCATTCAAATGTAAGTTGAACGGCAATATGGAAAATCATGTGGACCACACCAAAACTTGATAAAAACTAGTCCATTCCGACCGAAAAATCGAGAGGAATTTGATGGACGGGGTGGATTTCATCAAAAGCATCACTACGGGGCCCACCGAACACGTCAGCACATCCGCGTAGGCTTTACGCGCGTCCAGGTAATTCTAAAATTTCGGGCGATTTTGGGCCACTGTCTGTGATCGGATCCGTAATCCAGACCGTCCATCATGTAGGCCACCCAAAAACACCTCAGGGGACATTATTCTTTTGGGAAGAAAGCAAGGAAAAGGGGCAGCTTTGGTGTTGTCTTCGTGACTGCGTAAACAGAGCTTACGCACGAGAGTACTGGGCTGTGTAACTGGCTGCGTAAGAGCCACGCAACACCACCACCTCCAGCCAGGGCACCTTCACTGCTTCCCTCAGTCATTTATAAAAGGGAAAGAGAGGAAGAAAGATAGGGGACATCAGAGCAAGGGATTCAATCGGGGCTAGGGATTCAAGTATTGGACGTGGAGCAGTTCTAAGAGAGTTTTTCCCTTTGGTTTTATTTCCTGTTTATTTTTTTATGATTTTTTTTAGAGATTTAGCCCAATTATGTCAGGCTAAACCTCTTAGCTAGGGATAAGAGGTGAAGCTTGTGGCGTAATGGGAAGAACTCTGTGCTTATGCTTTTTATTTACATGTTGAATTGATTTTGATGCTAGTTGATTTTATGGAATGCTTTCAGTTTTTAATGATGTATTGTGACTTCAATTACAATATATTTGCGATGGCTTTAAGTATGTCCATTCCCTTATTGTGATTATGCAGTTAGGAAGCCCTGTTGTTCACCATTGCCCCTTGGATATGGTGGGATGATAGAATTCTTCCTAACATTCATATATCTTCTGATTGGTTGTGGATTGGTTTAGTTCTATTGTTTACCTTGTCTCATGGGCATGGATTTGTGATGGATTCATATCTAATTCTTATACCTTTCATCTCTTTGAAAACTAGATCAAAGGAAGTTCAGATTGTGCTATAGTAATATATCTTCCAACTGGATGAAGATGAGACTTGAAATCCAGTTGAGTTCATGAATTAAGCGTTGATCTCCCCGATCTCTACAAGTGAATCCTCTGAATCCCTAGTTTTCTACCGCTGAATTCTACATATTTTAGTTTACTATTTCACAATTATTTCCTCATATTCACTCGATTTAGATTTCATCTTATTCTAGTTCTAGTTCTGGTTATTTTCAGACTACGTACAGGTTTCAGTCCCTGTGGATTCGACCTCCGTCTTACCGAGTTTATTACTACATCACAACCCTATACTTGGGGAGTGAATTGGTTAACGATTTAGATCATTTTAATAATTACCCTTGGGGGAGGGTGGGGTACGATATTTTGAAACAAGAAGCAAATATTATAATAAAGATTGGTTATCCAGACTACTATAACTTCAGTGGATGACCATTTTCCCTATAGGTAACTTCTTTTCAAAATATCTTTGGATATTATAATATTTTTAGTTTTCTGTTCAACTATACTACTACTTATATTATTTCTTCTTGTTTCTTTCATTGCACAGGTTTGGGCATACGAGGTTATACCAACACTTTACGGCTTTTGACAAATGGAAGGATCTTATCCATATTCCCCGGTTTTTGAATCGGACTACAAATAAAGTGTCAAAATTTATAGTTGTATCTAAATTCTTTATGAACAAGCTGGTAAACTATAATATTACTTTTTGGATTGTTCATTACATAACACCTGTGCTAAATGTAATTGACATGATTTACAAGTTATTGTAGTTTAACATAAGTGGAGATCTCATCTCCACTGAAGCAGAGGAAAGAACTGCAACTATTAGAGATGTCCGCGCGCGGTGAAACTTTCTATAATGCATTTATTTATCTCTTCTTGTTTGATTTCACCACTTTATATTGGAAGTTGGATCGCATGACAAATTTATTAAGTGTATCTTTAATATGATTTATGTCAATGTATATCTTACCAACGGTGATTAGACTGGGATTGTTGACAAAGTCCGGAAGATTTAAAAACTCTACATTAATGAATACAACATCGTTCTCATGTATGTTGGATGATGGGAGTGGGATATTTGAATCCTATTCACTATCGACTCTTCGAAAAGTTGGCTCCTAATAATTATCGACCCTTATAAGAAATATCGGTAAAATTTTTGATGAAGCATGTATGCTTGAAAAGTCTTGATTGTCTAGCAACTTGAAAGATGGCCCCTCAAAACTCATGGGGCTTGGATGATATATTAGTACATCAATTGATGGTCTAGGAATGTCTGGGCAGGAATCACTATTCAACAACCTGAAAGATAGCCCCTCAAAACTCTTGGGCTTGTGATGATGTCAGTGCATTGGTTGATGGTATGTTAATGTCTAGGTAGGAATCAATATCCAACAACTTGAAAGATTGCCCCTCAAAACTCTCAGCCTGGGATGATGTATCGGTGCATTGATTGATGATCCAGGAATGTCTAGGCAGGAATCACTATCCAACAACCTGAAAGATGGCCCCTCAAAACTCTCATGCCGTGCTTCATGATTCAGTACATTGGTTGAAGGGCCTGTGATGTCGTAGTTATCTTCACTATCAAATAGATGGAAAGTTGGCATGTCCCACTTGTTAAGTTGCGGATCATGATTCAGTACATTGGCTAAAGGGTCGGGGATGTCTGTATCAACCTTTAGAGGGGAATTTGGAAATCTTAACTCCAAATTAACATCCATTGTCCTTTGGGTGCTCATTCAAATCTTCAAGAACTGGTTCTTGGACCATGGTTGTAGATTTTATTATATTCTCTATATACATAGCTATTTGAAGTTTGGGGCATTAACTGCAGCTCATCATATACGCCAAGATATCTTCACCATCTCTGATAGTATGTGCATGTATTGGCATTGGACTTGTTGTTGGATACACAGCTTTCATTCTAACCTCACACTTTTCTGGCATGGTATTTGTAATCATGTGCATCTTATTTATGAGTTCATGGTATGTTATGTTCATGCTCACAACTGTCATTTTAGTCTCACACCATCCTTGTAATTCCATTTATCATTTATGTATACAATCTCTCTATCATAACAGCACAGTATTTGCCAGAAAAGACATGATCTTCAACTATTTTTATACTTGTGATTAAAAAAAAAAAAACTTGAAGCTATTAGTCTATGAAATACAACAGGAAACTCTTACAAAAAAAAAAAAATCTGTTGTAAATTTCTATTAGGACACCCACAATGGCTCACACCTTGGCAATGTGACTCGCACCTGGGCCATGTGGCTCCCACTTGGGCCACATGGCTCGCACATAGGGAACAATGCTTGCACATGGGCAATGTGGCTTCCACTTGGCTCACACCTGGGCCACAGGACTCGCATAGAGCTCACACCTAGGCCATATGGCTCACAACTGGATGGCTCGTAGCTGGGTGACATCTCCCCAACAGTGGGTACTATATCAGAAATGTGACTCACGGTGACCACTTATGAGTCATATCTTCCTCGAAGGGGTTGGCATTGTGAGACGTACAACATCAACTTTATAGAATGACGAAAAAATAAGATAGAAATATGAATAAAACCCTTATGTTGAAAAATACATAAACCAGAGAATCACTGGAGGTCATTGGAGAGTTACCAAAGAGTATGGTGATCTTCATATAACTATCTCCAACAGTTGTCGAAAGTGGTCCCTCCTTGCACAGGAAAACAAAACTAAATGACCTAGAAGAAAAGGCCAATGACTTATTTATTACTAATTGGCCCCACAAGGAGATTTAAAGTGCATTGTTTGGGGCTCATCGGATTGGCATGAGTGGGATCCATCCTGTTCACATGGAAGAGATTTTAATTTCGTGGGGCCGGACTAAGTTTGAGGGAAAATGCATCATAGGTAGACCACACGGGATGAAACAATCTTTGAATGAACATGAACTTCTAAGGGTATTGTGGCCCACCGAGAAGTTAATCAATTACGAATAGAGGTGTACAAGAACCGAGCTAGCTCGGTTAGCTCACTCGACTCAACTCAAAAGGCTCAATTTGAAGCTGAGTTCGAGCTGAGTCCAAGCTGATTTTTTGAACTCGAAAATGAGTTCGAACTGGCCCCAGCCCAACTCAATTCAGATCGAACTTACCTCGAATCGAACTCGGATCAAACCAGTTCGATGATTCAGTTACTTTGATATTAATGTTGCTCACCAAGTGTTTGATGAAATGACTCAAAGAAGTATGGCTGGTGGTAAGGAAGGTATGTATATAAAACCAACACTCTTTTTTCTTGATTTTTATGTTGCTTAGAAGGTGTTTGATAAAATACATGTAAAACCATTGCTCCTGTCTCAAATATAGCAAGATTTTGAAGGTGTAGTCCAAGTGTTTGTGAAAATGCTGCAATGGCGAACTCGGCTCGATCTTGGCTCGAACTGGCCCGAGCTGCTGACCGAACCAAGCCAGGTTAAGTTCGAGCTGAGGTCAGCTAGTGGCTGAGCCGAGTCAAGCTGAGGCCAACTTGACTCAGTTCGACTCGATGTACACCCCTAATTACGAGTAGACTACTCTCCCGTGATTTCACAGTTGTGCAATTATAATCAACGAATTGAATCTTTTATGGAGTGGGCATTTTCAACCTTGAGGAGATCCGGCCACTGCCATTCCGTAGAAGGGATGGCCTTTATGCATGTTAGAACTCAACTACCACAGAAAAAAAACAGAAAAAAAGAAAAAAAAAGGGCAAAGTGGTCAAAAATAAGTTAGAAAATTGTCAAGAGCCACAAGGACTTGTTTACCAAGTTCAACTCGTTGCCGACCCAAACGATGATCCAGAAATTTAAATTCTCCACAAGGAATAGTCAGATATCTAGATATCTTAGCAACAGCAGATTAATGGCTCAGGAAGAAATTCACCAGCCTTGATTAAAGACAGCATTCCTATTGGACAGATTTGCTCTAATGTTACATCTGAGTAAAACCCAACCCCTCCACATGCTTCCTTAGACACTAAAACGGCGCCCAATGAATGGTGTAGATACAAGTGTACGGCATTCAAAAGATAATCAACAAATAAAAACTTAGGATCGTTTGGCCCTCTGAGGGGATTTCAAATCCCTCTGGCACTATAAAGTTAATGGGGAGTTTCATATTCCCACGAAGAGTTTGAAATTCAAGATGAAAGCTTGATTACATATAAAATCGTTTTAAGGATTGCATGTGTAACATGTGCCTCATTAGGCTATTAACCTATTGAATGCATGGCCCACTAATGATATTCCAAAACTATCAAATTATCAATTGCATTACTATAATTACTGCAATATACTGATCTGTAGTGTCCAAACATTGTCTATATAAATCAATGATCAAAAATCGTTAGTTAGTCATTCGAGATATGATCTTGTGTTTTTGACTTATCCGATATTTGAAATTTCATTATTTTTGAACGAAGTATATATTTCAAGGTAATTGGGGGCTACGGGAAGGGTCGAAGATATGTCGGGTCACTAGTTAGATAGTAAGATGAAACATCCACGTCATCGATACTATCCTCAGTAACCTGTGATCCCATTATGCTTCTACGATGATTCAAACCCTTAATTTTTAGGAGATGAACGGTGGCCATTAAAAACTTTCTTTTCATTGTTCTAAATCATCTGCCGATTGTGAAGGTTCTCAAAATCTATTTGTCATAATATTCTTAAGAATGCCCACACATCATAGAGTCCAAAACATGGATGGTTCGGATCATCGAACCACTGATCATGCGGGCCCCAGCGTGCAGCGACAGACGCTGGATGTACTCGCGACAGAGGCAAAGGAACTCAGCACTCTTGAATGCGATCGCATGTTGAGGCCTGGATACCCATAACATGGAAAAAAGACTGTCGGTACCCTCGTGTATTGAGTAATTGCGGGGAACCAGACTGCTGTCTAATTCGATGTGGGTCCTTCCAAGTCTGCTCCGACCACACGTGATAACTTCACACGTGTACGTGAGATCCGGGTCGGTGTACTTACATCACCCTCACATGTGGGGAAGAGAAACAAGTGTGCAAGATTAGAGCCGCACGTCAGGAAGGCGATCCCCACCGTGTAGATGGTATATATATCTTGATTACTTTTAGGATGATCTGATTGTCAGGTGGGCCATGCGTGTGTCAGAATAAATGAATAATTAAGACACATAGATAAACAGTTAAGAGAACCAACGGTCTAAATCGTATGTACACATGCTCCCACCTGATGATATGATTAGCATGATTTTTGGAAAATCATGTAAAACGATCCTACCTTGCACATTGATCCTGGCTGTCACGTGTGAGGCGAGTGCACTTGCGTTTCTCGGACAGAAATTCTGCCTCTCGCTAAGGTCATCGTCTCGAGTATCTCAATATTCTTGAGAACGGTGATCCGATCACGCAACGAGGTTCAGGTCTGATGCTGCTTTGGATTGTGAAGTCATATGATACTCTGGCACCGTACGACGCTTCATGCGCAGGCACTAAAAAATTCTGCACATGGTACAACACATTGACCCAAATTAAATTGATTAAATTAAGGAACAAGCAGAGTCCCAAAATCACATTATCTGAACAATCCTAATCTCTCATCCGACACTTGTCTGTTGAAATGAGTCATAGACTATTTTTCATTTTTAATTGTCTAATGAATGTCCACCGACCTGATATTCAGATCATCAAATAAGCATAATGTCTGGTTCATCATGCATTTGAGCTTCTTGTTTTCTTTTTTATTTTTTTAAAAACCAACACTCACCTCTCTCCACACACTCACGCACGCACACCTCCACACACGCACGCCAACCCCCATACACTCTTGCACCACAAGGGATGCTAAAACCCGTGACTCCATGTTGAAACTCCAAAGAGTCTGCTGCTAAGGCACAGCAAGAGGTGCATTTGAGCTGTATACCATAATTTAAATTGTTTAATTTGAGTTTCATATATAAGTGCAAAAGTTTTTTTTTTTAATGATAATTAAACATTTTCAAAATTAAATTACTTCGGATGCATAATCATAATTATCTTTTCTGCCGCAAAAATAAATAAATAAATAAATAAATAAGGATAAAAAAATACAATTAAAGCTGTAAGTTAGAGCTGTACACAAACCGAGTTAGCTCAGTTAGCTCACTTGACTCACTTGAAAAAGCTTGATTCAACCCGGTTTGAAACTAAGTTTGAGCCGAGTTGAGGTGATTTACATTTTGTGAGAAATTGAAGGTACACTCCATGTGTTTGAGAAAATGCTGCAGAGGCTTCATCTTGGCTTGAACTCAACTCGAACTGGCTTGAGCTACTAACTAAACTGAGCGAGTTGGCCAATCAGGCTTGAGGACCGAGCTGAGCCGAGTTTAAGACGAGGTCAACTAGTGGTCAAGCTAAGTCGAGCTGTGCTAAGCTCAACTCAATTCGACTCGTGTACACCTCTAAATATAGTTAGAGACTAAGAAAAGCCATCATAGATGTTGATTCTTTTTTCTCTTTTCTTTTTATTTTTTTTCTACACACTCACACCCACACTTACCATGGGCATTCAAACCCATAACCTCAGTGTGAGTCTACCACTGAACCATAAAGACTCATATGTTGATTCTCTACAATGAGAAAAGAGACGGAACATATATCATGGTATCTTTAAATTTAGTGGATTAAGAGTTTTTAAAAGAAAAATGATTCTCTAGAGTAATATTAGAGAGGAAAAGAATAGTGTCTTAAACCAATGCATTATATTTATATTTATACATTTCAATTATATAAGAATCCTAATTAGAAACTAGCTTCAATATTTCTTAAGTTATGACAGTAATAAGGTGCATTGAATTACCATACTTACTCTTATTAAGAAAATCAAATTTATACGTACTCTCCATTAAGTAGATCTAGTCTAGTGTGAAAGCTCTAAGACTATAATGCTCCTTAGGAGAATAAAATTATACCTAATCAACAAGTTGACCATTTTTTAATGCCAATCTCCAATTACTTGTTTTGGATCATTGATTGATCATACTCAATTGGTACATTTGATTCTATATGTGCACGAGCAAATATTCCAATGCTCCATGAGTGAGCATACTTAATTTTCTTTTTAGGTGGAATGACTTTTACAATTGGACACATTTGATTCCATATGTGTGCAAGCACATATTCTCATGCTCTGAGAGTGATGCACACTTATTTCCTTTTGAGGTAGAATGGATTTTATCTTTGCAAATTTGATCGAAGATATTTATTGAAAAAAAGTTTACAATAAAATTTGACCATCCATTCAATCATGTGCATCATCATCTCCATGTGATTATTTATGATATTTCTCTCAAACATCTCCATACCACCTTTCTATACTGCACTACTTTCCCAGTTGGAATTTGTGTGCTTCACCTTAAGAATGTAAAGTGTTAAAGTAACATCACATCCTCGCAACCTTGCCATATAGCCTAGAGTAATAAGACATAAGAATCATCTATGAGACTAACATAAACATACAATGACTACATTGAAATCGATACGAATTGGTCTTGTTGCACGTGTGGCTCCATTTACACCCACGTGATTATCACGTTTGACCTATGTGATCAAACCAATGATCCATTCCCAGTGCAATATATTAAGACATGAGTACATCTCATATATATATATATATATATATATATCTCAATATGATTTATTTTTGTTATACATACTTGCATAATAGCCCATATTATACAAGAAGCTAAGTAAGTTTTTAATCGACAAATGCTATCATCGTGAATGCCAATTTAAATATTTATATGCATACGTTATAATGAAGCAATCGTCTCTCTATACATAAATATATAGTGAAATGCTCACTTGCGCACCAATTCTCATGAGTTCTCGTGAGAACTTTTTGAGAACTCATCTCACATGATGGGAGGTTAAAATCTGAATGATTCATACGATGCGGCATCCCATAAAACCCCATGGGACGTGTGGGAAGGTGCACCATATATATGTGTGTGTAAGTATAACAACTTAGGGTTTCAATTGTTGGGTATCATCCATCGTTCTCACCCAGAGTAACAAAGTCTTTCTCTTTTCAATTTACTGTGCTGAAATCTATGAAGAGTCATTTACCAGGGAAAAAAAAAAAAAAGAAGGAAAAAAACTGGATTTTTCTTTCTGTGAGGGGCCGTCGTCTGAGAGATCAGAACACATGTTAGAGATTTGGGCTGATGGCAGATATGGGGCCATTCAGCGGGTAGGATACACTATGGACCTGCCACGGATCAAAAGTAACATGGGTTCATGGATTTTATTTTATTTTTAAGTCCAAATTCAACATGCATGCGTGGCTCAATTGATGAGTATTCTACCTGAATTTTTTATAGTTGGCATGTTTGCAGCGTTTCCATCCTGATGAATGGCCCGGATTTTTAACAGGCGGTTCACCCGCCCGGCCCATCTCTTACAACGACCCCTCACATGAGGGCCTCTTGTTGATTCACGACCGCTAGATTTAACATGCTCAAATAGACAAAGATACCATAACAATCACTACTTGGTATTTCTTCTCTCTGATTGTTGGCCTGCAAATGGATGGTTATATCCAGCAGTTCATGTGCAATTATGAAATTGCAATTCTGGGGTAAAAGTGGGCCACCCTCATCCCCCTTTGAGATAGATTTTGACCGAAGCTTTGAGCCATGGAATAGGTTTTAGGCCAGTAAGCAAATGGGCCAGGCGTGGACCTGGATCTGCATAAAGGTTAGACAAGACAGGTCAAGCTGGGGTGACTTGCTGAACACTCCGGCGTGAGGGACTTAGCTTGGGTTTCGGTTCGGGAGTAGATGATTACCTAACTGGCTGGGTTTGTTATTGGGCCTAGTCTTTTAGTTCATGGGCTTGGCATGGACAAGCATCCACGTCACAAAACCCAGCCCATGTAGAACCCTACTGCTTTCTTTGTCTGCGGTCTAGGACTGTCAATGGGCCGGGTTGGCCTGTCAGGCTACCAGGCATGTTCAAGAGCCCATCTGCCTTGCATGAACCCAAACGGCCTGGCCTGTTTAACATTTCAAGGTCAATATCATGCATTTACACCTTAACGAGAGTGGTCAGGTTGAGGCTTGGGCTGGACTCAGATCCGCACCATGCATAATCATCACGGGCTGGGCTCGGGCTTTTTTGGGCTGAGATGGGCCCGTTCTGGACCCCAACCCGGCCTGTTGACAGCCTTAATGTGAATGTCTCTCTAAAATCCATACGACGAACATGGACTGCGCGTAAAAACACGCCGATTTTCTCTCTCCCATTGCACACTGGAAAACACAACTTTTAACATGTTGAATTTCTCTAGGCCCCACAATGATTTATGTGTTAGATCCACACTGTCCATCAATTTTTTCAAATCATTCTAGAGTTTGAGCCTAAAAATGAAGCACATTTAAAGTTCAAGTAGACCACATCACAAAATGCAGTAAGAACTGAACTAACTACCGTTGAAACCTTACTAGCTTCAACCATGAGATTTATTTGCCATCTAATCTGTTCATAAGGTCACACAGACCTAAATGAAGGGGGAAAAAAAATAAAATAAAAATCAAATACTACTTTGATCAGCGCCTTTTGTGGCCTTGAGAAGTTTTCAATGGTAGGCATCAATTCCTACTGTTTCCTGTGGTGCAGTCTAATTGAGCTTTGAATCTGGCTTGTTTTCTTACCTTATAACCTAAAATGATCTAAAAAACAGATGTATGGTGTGGATTTAAGAAATATATCATTGTAAGGTTCACATAAATTTCACACTCAAGAAATTCTTATGCTTGCTGCATGGTGCAGCACATTCGGGGGAGAGAAGAAAACGGTTGACATGTGGAATTTCTGTGGCCCTATCATTATATATGCGTTAGATCCCACTATCCATCTAAATTTTCATATTATTTTAGGGCATGAAAAAAAAAGGGCACAATAATAATCATTAAGAGAAGAGGGAGGGGCACAAGTACGAGTGGGATAACAGGAGTGTACCTCTGGAGGATCATCTGTCGGAGAGTCAGTGGAGGACAGAGGTGGAGTTGGTGAAGTCAGCAGAGGAGATGGCGGAGGATTGTTAGGAGGAGATGGCGGAGGTTCAATAGGAAGAGACTCAGAAGGAAAGGGGCCAACACAAATGATCGAGGAGGGAGGAGAAGAATTCCTAGGAAGGTCCATGAAAGGAATAGATTCCCAGAAAACAACATTACGTGAGATACGAATGCGTTTTGTCTCCGGATCATAGCAACGATAACCTTTCTATTCGATTCCATATCCTACAAAAATACAAATGGCAGATTTAGGAGAGAGTTTGGAGTGTTCGACATTATGTAATAACACAAAGCAAGTAGAACCGAATGTTCGAAGATGAGCATAGGATGGAACTTGACCAGACAAAAGTTCATAAGGAGACTTGTTGTGTAGAAGTGGTGTAGGAATGCGATTGATGAGGTAGGTAGTAGAGGAGACGGTCTCCCCCCAAAAAGTCTTGGGGAGTCGAGAAGAGAGAAGCATGGTGTGAGCAGTCTCAACAATGTGACGATGTTTCCGTCCAGCAACACCATTTTGTTATAGTGTGTTAGGACAGGAGAGTTGAGGAAGAGTGCCGTGTGACTTAAGAAGGTCGATAAAAATACCTAATCGAAATTCACCACCAGAGTTGGATCAAAATATTTTAATCTTTTTGGAGAAATGAGTATAAATCATGGCCGTGAAGTCAGCATATTTTTTATAGACGTCAGATTTATTATGAATCACATAAATCCAAGTATACCGAGAAAAATCATCAATAAAGATCACATAATAACGAGCACCACTTAATGAAGGCACAGAACAAGTCCAAACATCACTATGAATTAAATCAAAAACAGCAGTAGATGTCCTGAACTCAAAGGAAAAGGTAAGACAGCTTGTTTGCCTAAGAGGCAATGTTTACAAGAAACATGTTTAAAGTTTTTAAACGATCAAAGGAAAGATGTCCAAGACGGCTATGCCAAAGAGAGGAAGTGACACTGGCAGTAACATAAGAAGGCACAGGAAGATGAAATGACTCGATACAGTAGAGACGTCCAACTCTACGCCCTGTCCCACATGATTTCCCCGTCCGATGATCCTGCACAATACAGCCAGAGTCGGTAAATGCAACATGAAACCCTTGATCACATAGTTGACTGATAGAGATAAGGTTTAAGGAAAGTCCAGGCACAAGTAAAACATTATGCAGGGTAATGGAGGTTGTACGAACAGTGCCAGTATGAGTGACATTAAGAGGTGTGTTATTAGCAGTGTATATTGGAAAGGAAGAGGTAATAGGATATGAATGAGAGAGAGAGAAGTAGAGTTAAAAGTCATATGATTGGACGCTCCAGAGTCTAGAAACCACAAAGAATCACGAGGCATACATGAAGAAGCAGCAGCAGAAGCCGCAAGATGAGGATTACCCGGACTAGCGAGAGCCTGACGTATCATCTCCTGGACATCTTCTGAGTGAGAGTGCTGGATGACGAGGGTGTAGCCTTCACAGCAGCAGCACGTGGTTGGTCATTCTTATGAAGTCACTGAAGACGAAGATAATTCTGTTTCCAATGACCCGTCTTTTTGCAATAGACACAGAATGGTTTATTCTCCTTGGATTTGTAAGAGGATCAAGAGTCTTGTGATGAGACAAAGAGCACGGTATCAGAAGGCGAAGAATTAAGAATACCAATACCCTTCCTAGTTTGCTCAGCAAGTAATTCAGGAAGAATATCATCAGTAGTGGGCAAAGGCTTCCGATGAAGAATGGAACTCCGGAGTGCTTCGAAATCATCAGTGAGAGCGAGAAGAAACTGAACAAGCTTGGTCCTCTCACGAAGCTGCTAATACTTATCATGAGAATGAGTCCATTCAGGTTCAGTAAGTTCCAACTGATCCCATAACGTAGTCATTTGGGAGTGAAATTCAGAAATACATTGGGAAGGCTGTTGCTGAAGGTTCTGTATTTTCATCTCTAGTTGATATGCACGAGCAAAATCAGTCTGGAAATATGTGTTGGTGAAATTATCCCAAACAACTTTAGCAGTCGTGACCCTACCAATGGTCATAGCAATCGACTGCTTGGATTTAAGAAATATATCATTGTAAGGCTCACATAAATTTCACACTCAAGAAATTCTTATGCTTGCTGCATGGTGCAGCACTCAGGAAATTCTGTTGCTTGCTGCATGGTGCAGCACATTCGGGGGAGAGAAGAAAAGGGTTGACATGTGGAATTTCTGTGGCCCTATCATGATATATGCGTTAGATCCCACTATCTATCTAAATTTTCATATTATTTTAGGGCATGAAACAAAAAAAAGAAAAGAAAAAAAGGGCAGATTTAAGGCTCAATTGGGCCACGCGCTGTAGGGAACATTGAAAATTGAATGGCTATAGTTGAAAACTTTTTAGAGCCATAGATGGCTCTGATCACGCTGATTTTATTTTTTTTCCTTTACCCAGGTGTGTATGCATGACCTAATGAACAGGTTAGGTCGCAGATAAACCTCGTGGACCTAGGAAGGTTTTAACGGTAGTCATTCTATCCCCGATACTTTCTGTGGTGTGGTTCACTTGAGATTTTGATGTGCCTCATTTTGGGATAATGCTTTAGAATGATCTGAAAAAATATGATGGATGGTATGGATCTAACACATAAATCATACACATAAATTATGGTAAGGCTAGAGAAGTTGCACACATTAAAAATTGTGCTGCGTAGTAGGCAATATACTAGAAACATGCTCGAGATGTAGAAAATCGGTGTGTTTTTGAGCTTGTCATCTCGGGTAGAAAGCGAGTGCTCAGAAATTTCCTTATACTGATTTATTTCTTTCTGATGATTGCGCGTTCGAAGTTGTAGAAGGAATTACAATGTATGCATCTGGAAGTGAAATGGTGCGTCTTGAAATGTGCAATCGGTACTAGTGGGGGGCGTCCGATCCGACAGTTTCTCTGATGGGCTGCATTGCAGATGGGGATGCCGCAGAGTGAATTTTTAAAAGGGGTGCGGGGCAGAACTCCAAACAGAAATGCCTAAGATGGGATGGCTAGTATCATCCAATCTGAAAGAGTTTTGGAGCATCCACCAATCCACTAACAGTATCTAAAATATCAATGGAATAGATCAGTCGAAAGCATTAGGATACAGCTGAGATCCTGATGAACTGGCACCAGTAACTCATTATTTCTCAGTGGAAAGCCGAAGGTGATAGATTCTTCTCAAGTTCATCAACAAAATCCAACTGTTTCTTTTCCAATCTTGATGGCTTATATAAAATCACCAATGTTGCTTCAGTGAGCAATGTCCCAGGAATCGAATCCGACGGCTGCAAGATACCCATCTCACAAACGAAAGAGGATATATTTTGGGGCCTCTCTTTATTCCACATTCAAAGAAAAATTGGGATTGGCTTTGAATCTTGGACTCAGTAACGTTTTGAAATGGAATCCTCAAAAAACTTTCACATTATTCAAAACAAGGAATCTTCCTTATGCAGCAGTTTGAACACAATTCACATTATCCCAAACAAAGAATCTTCCTTGTGCAGCTAGAGTTTGAACACAGTACAAAAGCACAATAACTCAAAAAACAAATCTAGAGCGCGCCAAACTCACAGAGAATCAAAGATGGCAAAAGACAACGAAATCATATTATGATTAGGATTACACCATTTTCTTTTATTTTATTGCCTTTACCATTTCATAGAGACAAACATGACTCGAAGAACTTGACCCAACTCAAAAAATTCGGCATAACTCAACAATTCCTCTAGAAAATTTCGCAAAACTTAATAAAACAATACTCTAGTCCATGGTATTCCGTAATGGTGGTTGTAATAGCCACCACCGTCATCTTTACACTACAAGCTATAACAGTTATTATGGTCTCTCTTTTTTTTTCTTTTTTTATTGAAATTATGAAGCTTCTTTTTTTATTTAAAGAAAAAAAAATCTCAAAAACCTATATCAGTTCCATAATGAATTATCATACCTTTGATTAAGAACTTAACGGGCTGTTACAAGAACAGTAATGGCTATTACATGCGAGTCTTTTTTTTTTTCATAACAACAATTTAGACCACATAACATGTAACGGCTTTTATAATCCCGTAACAGTCATTCCGGCACATCATGCTCAAGTCAACAACATTATTTATATACTTTTATTCTTCAATATTACTAATAAAAACTCACAAAAAAAAAAAAAAAACAACTAGTACAAGTTCTTGAGTCAACTCAGCTTAACTTGATTTCGTGTGGAACCAGAGTTAAAAACTCATGTTTTAAAAAACCCTCGTCAAAAGAAGTACTACCGCTGCAAATGCTGGGTGAAGGTGGGAGCTACTCAGCAAACATTAATATAATAATGGTTTTGGGCGTCCCAAAGGACCTGAGTATTTGTATACATTTCCTTCCATTAGTCAGGCCCAAATCCAACATTTTGGAATTTCAACTGTGGAAGACCGTGAAAAGGAGCATGGAAACTCTCAAAGCATGCTCAATATCTGTCGACCCAATTTCAAGTACTATAGTTTTGAATCACTCAAAACTGTAAAAAAGAAAAGAAAAAAGAAAGATTAAAGAAAATGTGGTCGGACGTTGAGTATTGTTGGGTTGTGCTACTGAAAAAAAAAAAAAAAACACTCATTCCTCATTCCGTACAACCATGGTTAAAAGACGCAGGGACTCAAATTGCTATATTGATTTGGTGCCAGTTGGTCATTTGAACAACCAGAGCTGAGTATTCATGTTTATCTTTTCAACCATGGTAAAAAGTCATGGCCCAATCATACAAAAAAAAAAAAAAACATTTGTTGTAGAAGTATTCCAAAGCTTTAAAATCACACAGGTACAATGGACATGTGCTCCTAACTGTTTTCCTTCATATAGCCGACTACTCTCTCTCTTTACATACACTCATGCACACATAACATGGGCAACCGAACCCAAGACCTTATGGTTGAAAAGTGCTATATTTATTGCTAATACATAAGTGGGATCTCTAGTGTAGATAATAGACTTTTTAAAAGCTCTAATATAATGTGATGCAATTAAAGGCCCATTTTGTTTTTCAATCATAATGACAAATGATTGTGTGCTAATATCATTTACAATTGGCTGCAATAATGATTTTATTATATTGTTTGTTTGTTTCACCTATAAATGGTGTACAAATGATAGTTCTACAAAATGAAAACATAATGATCATCATTTACTTGACTTACTTTTTGCGCATTGAAACTCTATGAATAAGTTGTAGACTCACCAGAGTATCAACACTAGATCATGGGTTCAAGCACCCATTGTTGCGTGAATGAGCGTGTGTGTGTGGGGTGTGTGAGTGTGATATGTAAAAAATAAATAATTAAAAATTAGAGCCTGAAAAAATATGATGGATGGTATGGATCTAACACATAAATTATGGTAAGGCTAGAGAAGTTGCACACATTAAAAATTGTGCTGCGTAGTAGGCAATATACTGGAAGGATACTCGAGATATAGAAAATCGGTGTGTTTTTGAGCTCGTCTCTCGGGTAGAAAGCGAGTGCTCAGAAATTTCCTTATACTGATTTATTTCTTTCTGATGGTTGCGCGTTCGAAGTTGTAGAAGGAATTACCATGTATGCATCAGGAAACGAAATGGTGGGTCTTGAAATGTGCAATCGGTACTCGTGGGGCGTCCGACAGTTGCTCTGATGGGCTGCATTGCAGATGAGGATGCCGCAGAGTGAATTATTAAAAGAGGTGCGGGGCAGACCTCCAAACAGAAATGCCTAAGATGGGATGGCTAGGATCATCCAATCTGAAGGAGTTTTGGAGCATCCACCAATCCACTAACAGTATCTAAAATATCAATGGACTAGATCAGTCGAAAGCATTAGGATACAGCTGAGATCCTGATGAACTGGCACCAGTAACTCATTATTTCTCAGTGGAAAGCCGAAGGTGATAGGTTCTTCTCAAGTTCATCAACAAAATCCAACTGTTTCTTTTCCAATCTTGATGGCTTATATAAAATCACCAACGTTGCTTCAGTGAGCAATGTCCCAGGAATCGAATCCGACGGCTGCAAGATACCCATTTCACAAACGAAAGAGGATATATTTTGGGGCCTCTCTTTATTCCACATTCAAAGAAAAATTGGGATTGTCTTTGAATCTTGGACTCAGTAACGTTTTGAAATAGAATCCTCAAAAAACTTTCACATCATTCAAACAAGGAATCTTCCTTATGCAGCAGTTTGAACGCAATTCACATTATCCCAAAGAAAGAATCTTCCTTGTGCAGCTAGAGTTTGAACACAGTACAAAAGCACAATAACTCAAAAAACAAATCTAGAGCGCGCCAAACTCACAGAGAATCAAAGATAGCAAAAGATCATTGAATCATCCAGGAAAAAGACAATGAAATCATATTATGATTAGTATTACACCATTTTTCTTTTATTTTATTGCCTTTACCATTTCATAGAGAGCAAACATGACTCAAGAAGAACTTGACCCAACTCAAAAAATTCGGCATAACTCAACAATTACTCTAGAAAATTTGGCAAAACTTAAAAAACAATACTCTAGTCCATGGTATTCCGTAATGGTGGTTGTAATAGCCACCACCGTCATCTTTACACTACAAGCTATAACAGTTATTATGGTCTCTTTTTTTTTTTCTTTTTTTATTGAAATTATGAAGCTTCTTTTTTTATTTAAAGAAAAAAAAATCTCAAAAACCTATATCAGTTCCATAATGAATTATCATACCTTTGATTAAGAACTTAACGGGCTGTTATAAGAACAGTAATGGCTATTACATGCAAGTCTTTTTTTTTTCATGACAACAATTTAGACCACATAACATGTAACGGCTTTTAAAATCCCGTAACAGTCATTCCGGCACATCATGCTCAAGTCAACAACATTATTTATATATTTTTATTCTTCAATATTACTAATAAAAACTCACCAAAAAAAAAAAAAAACAACAAGTACAAGTTCTTGAGTCAACTCAGCTTAACTTGATTTCGTGTGGAACCAGAGTTAAAAACTCATGTTTTAAAAAACCCTGGTCAAAAGAAGTACTACCGCTGCAAATGCTGGGTGAAGGTGGGAGCTACTCAGGGCCCGTTTGGCCTAATGGTTTTGGGCTTCCCAAAGGACCTGAATATTTGTATACATTTCCTTACATTAGTCAGGCCCAAATCCAACATTTTGGAATTTCAAGTGTGGAAGACCGTGAAAAGGAGCATGGAAACTCTCAAAGCATGCTCAGTATCTGTCGACCCAATTTCAAGTATTATAGTTTTGAATCACTCAAAACCGTAAAAAAGAAAAGAAAAAAGAAAGATTAAAGAAAATGTGGTCGGACGTTGAGTATTGTTGGGTTGTGCTACT
This sequence comes from Magnolia sinica, assembly GCF_029962835.1. Lineage (NCBI taxonomy): Eukaryota > Viridiplantae > Streptophyta > Magnoliopsida > Magnoliales > Magnoliaceae > Magnolia > Magnolia sinica. Next base: position 134,331,540 of record NC_080573.1, read on the forward strand.
GAAAAAAAAAAAAACACTCATTCCTCATTCCGTACAACCATGGTTAAAAGACATCGACTCAAATTGCTATATTGATTTGGTGCCAGTTGGTCATTTGAACAACCAGAGCTGAGTATTCATGTTTATCTTTTCAACCATGGTAAAAAGTCATGGCCCAGTCATACAAAAAAAAAAAAAAAAAAACATTTGTTGTAGAAGCATTCCAAAGCTTCAAAATCACGCAGGTACAATGGACATGTGCTCCTAGCTGTTTCCCTTCATATAGCCGACCACTCTCTCTCTTTACATACACTCATGCACACATAATATGGGCACTCGAGCCCAAGACCTTATGGTTGAAAGTACTCTATTTATTGCTAATACATAAGTAGGATCTCTAGTGTAGACAGTAAACTCTTTTTTAAAAAGCTCTAATATAATGTGATGCAATTAAAGGCCCATTTTGTTTTTCAATCATAATGACAAATGATTGTGTGCTAATATCATTTACAATTGGCTGCACTAATGATTTTATTATATTGTTTGTTTGTTTCACCTATAAATGGTGTACAAATGATAGTTTTACAAAATATAAAATAATGATCATCATTTACTTAACTTACTTTTTGTGCATTGAGACTTTATGAATTAGTTGTAGATTCACGGGAGTATCAACACTCGATCATGGGTTCAAGCTCCCATTATAGCGTGAATGAGCGTGTGTGCGGGGTGTGTGAGTGAGTGTGATATGTAAAAAATAAATAATTAAAAATTAGAGCTATAATTTCTTATCAAACAAACCTTGAAAATAAAAATAATGGACCATTTACTTTGCATTCAATAATAAATTGACAAAACCACACATGCCTGAAATAAGGATGCACCTGATTTGCCATGTGTCCTTCCATTGAGGCCCACATGCTGAGATGGTCTAGATGAGGAACGTAGAGTTTATCTAATGGTTGTGCGGGACGGATTGCGTGTGAGACGTCGAGGTGTGTGAGCCCCACCATGATGTATGTCAAACATCAACACCGTGCATTTGACAAGTCCCCTTTAAATTATGGGATATCCCAAAAATCGGCCGGAACTCAGGTGGGCCATACCATCTAAAATCATGTGAAGATATGCCTAAAATATATAAAAACACTTGGTAGGGCTCACCTGAAATTTGGATGCATTTGAAACTTGGTCTGACCCTCATCCAAGTGGGACACACATAATGGATGGGTTGGATTTGTGAACCACATCTCGGTGGGCCCAAAAAATAATTATGAATGTTTTAATGGAGGGCAACCCCTCTCAACTTTTGTATGTGGTGTGGCCCGGATTGACTTGATTTTTAAGCCCCTTGGACCCACTATGGAACGGTGCACCTGGCTGAACTAAAAACTCAAAAAATCAGGCAGATCCAAAACTCAGGTGACCCATACCAAATGAAATAGTGGGAACGGCAACCTCCACCGTTGAAACCTTCCTAAAGCTGGCCATGATGTTTATATGCCCATCCAAACCGTTCATAGGGTTATTACACCCTGATAATCGCACACAGATACTCCCGACACAAAACTTCTGTCAAACCCCGTACGTTTAATCCCCACTATTTCGTGTGGTACGATTCGAGTGGACTTGTCACGGACATATCTTGGGCTACACAGCCTCGGGAACAGGAATATCTCTGTGCCCGGGGTCACGGGCGATCCACTTCCTGGTTTGGCGGGGCCACCATGTTGTGTACATGCCACCGAACCCGTGCATTCCTTGAGCCCCGCCACTCTGAACGACGCCAGGTTGTGGCAGGGCCTGCCAGATGGACGACCCGGATCGAAACTTCACTTAATCTGCGGAGACATCGAAAGAGACAGATCATCGAAAGAAAGCAGACATGGAAAGAGACAAATCACCCTTCACCACAGGAGAAGAAAGAATAACACCCATACACTCCACGAGCCTAGAAACTGACAAAAGGCCAGCAAAGTAAAATACAGAGAAAGCTACGAACAAAGGAGACAAACGGAATAAGCACATGTCCCTACCATTCTCGAAAACAAACCAGCCGAGTGAGAAATAGTCTCTACTGTACGATCTTTCCCGCTATCATGTGAAGCGTAGGCCCTACCGTCCATTCAACAGGTGGGCCAAACTGTCAAGAGTCAATTGAAAAACCGACGGTCTAACTCAACATGCATTTTGAACCCACATATTGGACGGACCCAACTGATCTTTCTACTGATGTCTCGAACACGTGTGCCATGTTGGCGGGAAGATTGTATGGTACCGCAACGTTGTCTAAATCTAATCATTTCTCCTGTTAAAATAGAGGAATAAACTTTGATACTCCGGCAGAATGGGATGAATGATACTCAGACACGAAATTACTAAAAATTTGCTTTAAGTGGCATACAAATAATTCAAACTAAAAGCTTCACAGTATGGGAACCAGTTTAGATGTATTAGAAACTAAAAAGTACTTTGATTAGGTTATAGAAATATTAGATTGCTAGACATTTATTGGACGGTTAGAAACGAAAAAATATATCCTATGGTCTTATTTCAAAAAACGAGTGTCCGTGAATCAGAGATTCAGATTGTTCAACCAACCTGATTTTGATATGGTAACTTAAAGACAGTGCCTGCATATCAAGCGTCATACGTGGCTGGAGTATCAAATAACTCCCTGTTGAGATAACTCTGCCTTTCTTTTGGGCAGAGCACAAGAAACGAACCCCATTCAAATGAGAGAGACCAAATGCTTAGGTAGGGGAAGGGCCGGAAGGCCATTAACATAACATAAAACATCTGAAGAAAATGCAAAATAACATATACCCACCAAAGAAAAACAAGAAAAGGAAAGATCCAACAACAACACTAGCACATTTTCAAAGCAGAAGACAGTAATAAACTACAAAGGAGAAGAAGGAAGAAGGAAGAGTCTGAAGTGAAGTATGGAAAGCATCAAACAGAGAGCAGGGACTTGCTCTGGTTGAACCCAAAAGGGCGGCAAGCTACCACGTAAAACGTCGCAACCTTGTCTTTCAACCTCCTCAGCAGCAGAATCTTTCCTCCTCTGCGCCACTGAAATATCGATGGAAATCCCCCTTTCGTGCGTCTCTTCCCTACCTTTGAGATTCTGAGCACATCTTCCTCCTCTCCATCAACTTCCCAAAGAAGGGGATAGCTCCTCAAGAATGCCCTCCTGTTGTTGTAGTCTTCGTACCGAAAACTCCTCGCTCTGACTCCATCTTCCTCCTCCATGCCTGGAATGGTTTGAGAATACCCACGAAAAAAAAATGTTGCTTTCTTTCTTCTTCTTTATCGAGGCTCCAAAGAGCTCTTGTAGAGGGAGAAAGACAATTGGCGATAGTTCAAAAACCACTTTAAAAAAGAGAAATGCTCGGTCGAGTACACTTTGGAAGTGTATTGGCCCCACACGTGGAAACCAGGCAAACGTGTGCAACATCAGTTCAGCTCATCAAGCAATCCGACTCCGTATTTCCGTAGTCGAAGAAATAGGCTCATCTCGTTACTGGGCGTGCCATACGTGTGGGACAAACGGTAAGTTTCTCTTAATTTCATTCATTTGTTTGGTACATGTGTGGCCCACCTCACTACCACGATAATCTTATCCTTGGAAATGGCACATTAACGTTGGGAATCCGGTCCCTCTCGAATGAGTTCGTTGAGCATATCTCTTTTAAAGATGACGGTGGGCCGTGGAAAGTTCCGGATTAGGATGAGATTTGTGTTTTAAGGTTGGCCCATGAAGGTTTCAATGGTCGGCATTTTCATCCGGACGGGGATTGCCTGAGACCCCGTCACTCCAGTTACCCTACTCTGTGGGCCCACTGTGCTGTATACGTTTTATCCACGCCGTCCATTCTTCCGTATTATTTTAGGGCATGAGGCTTAAAATGAGGCAGATGCGAAGCTTTAAGTAGACCACAGCACAAGAGACAATGGGCATTAAACACCTATCATTGAAAACTTCTCGGAGGCCACTGAAGTTTAATCTCAAGCTAATATATGTGTTTTCCCTTCATCTTTATAATCTTGTAAACAAGTTGGCGGTGAATAAACATCATGGTGGGCCCCTGGGAAGGTTTGAACGGTGGTGTCACTATCCCCACCGTTTCCTTTGCTGTGGTTCACTTGGGCTTTGGATCTGCCTCATTCTTTCCTAAAATGATCCGACAGAACGGTTGGAATGCGAATAAAACACTTGCATCACGGCCACAGGTCACCAGGTTTCCAAGCAATCCGTGTCCTTTTCATGCCTGCTGTTCCTTACGGGGTGGGTGACTGAGTCCTAAAACTACCTTAGATACCATTTTTACATGATTTGATGAAACTGACGAGTGGATGTGACACGGACTCTGCGATGGGGACCACACTGCTTTAGGTCACTGGTGTACCACCCCTGCCAGGACTCAACCAGAGATGGACGGTCTTGTCAGGAGCTCACTTGGCACCCTGATGTATGTGTCTAACACGGCATGTATCCATTTTGAAAAATTATTTTAAGTGATTAACAAAAAATTGAGACAGATATAATGCTCAACTCAATCATACCAAAGGAAACACTGAGGGCCTATTTCGGAGCGTGGATCTGGAACCCCTGGATTTGGAGCTCCTGGGATTGGAAACCTTGGAATGTTAATCAACTTTAACTCAAAAGTACGTAAGCATAGTACCTATATAAGGGTTTGAATTTAATTACTAAATCAACTTTAATATCACTAATTAGTGAGATATATAATTTTTTACATTATGATTGTGATAAGCCTGCTAAAATATATGCTCGGCCTGAAAATGATAAAATTCCAAGTCTCGAATGAACTGCAAGTACAAGATCATGTCTGAGCGATTAACCAACAATTTTTAATCATTGATTAATATGGACAATGTTTGGGCGGTGTTGATTTACTTGGACAATGTTTGGATGGTGTTACTCATCATTAGTGAGTCATGTGCCCAATAGAATGATATTATACAATGACACACATGTTACACTTGCAACTATTGAAATGATTTTAGGTAATTTCAGGTGTAATCCAAGCTATCACGGTGGATTGCAAACTCCTTCAAAGTTGCGATTAGGAATCTCTTGGATTTGAAACCCCTAGTTACTTTATGTTGCATAACAATAACAAGGCGAGGGGATTTGAAACTCCCTCCAATTCCCTCCAATCCACGGTGCCAAACGACCCCTAAGGATTGAATGCATATCACCCGAAATCTCCTAATGGATACAAAAGTTTTGAATATATTTAGCTAACCTGGCAAACTAAGTGGATATACCTCGTTTCAACACTTGAGGTCTAGGTATCAATCCCTAGCGGGGGTGGCTAACATGGAGTGTGTGCATTGACATGGGTGTGTACTAACAAGTTAACCCCAAAAAAAAAATGTTTTTTCCTACTCTATATATCTACATGACCTTACGAGCAGGTTGGATGGCAAATAAGCATCCCGGTGGGCCTTAAATCTACCTTCTTTTTGGTAGCATGTCCTAAAACAATCTTTCAAAATCAATGGATGGAGCCATGAAAAACATATATCATGGTGGCACCACATAGCCCCAACAGGAACGTTGGCCTCTAGCTAGGTCATGGTGGGGGTAATACTCAATCCGCGCCCACATCAGCCTATTGTTTACCCTAAATGAGCTGCTTTGCAATAATCTCACATCAAGCAAATGATCCCAACCTTTGAAGCTTGGAGACGAATATCAGCCGTGCGAAATGTTCTTCTCTATCTTCCATGTATCAGAATCATCTGCTCAGCCTATGTTTCATATTGTGGCAGTCTGGCAAGTACAACTTATCATCCGGAATATCGACGGTTCCGATCATCTGTTCACCTCAGCGATATGCCCAATGAGGTGACACACGGTGCCGAACCATATGCAAACAAACACAAACTGATATCGGCAAACCAATATGCAATAATCAGTGACCAGGATCTTCCAACAGATGTCATTTTAGTTTTTGGGCGTATTTAAAGCAGGTCCCAAGATTTGGACGGTTTAATTTGAGTTTTAAGTGTACCGTATGTACTAAAGCATCAACCCAAAAACATGAGTACAAAACTAAAAGAAGGAGACAACGAATGAACCAAGAAGGCAAGAAGGAAAACAGGGCGGCAGCGTAATGGCCGGCTGAGAGAGCTGCTCAAAAATTTCTTGGTTATTTAGCTAGAGTAATGACTCCTAGGGCTGCTGCTGAGTACCTGGTCTTAAGGTCCGGGTTTATTTCTTGAGCTGTTTTAAAATTAGGTCAGGTTTAAGTCTTATATATATATATATATATTGACCCGGTTAAAATTAGGTTTAGCTAAGTTAGGCTTGGGTCCACCAACTTGGACTCGTTTAAAATTCTATTAAGTAGGCTTATTTTTACAGTAATATTATATAGAGGTTTTTTATATACAACATCTATTTTGGCCCAAAAACAAATAACACATCCCCTTGAGTCCATTTGGACGCACCCTCCAAAGAAGAGTTTGAGCCATGAATGGCCTTTTGAATGAAAGCAGGCTTTTTATGCATTTGGCTGTACTTTATAAACCCTTGTTTCACCATCCATTCGACCAAAAGGCACTAGAATGCTAATATGATGAAAGCCATTTTGATTGGTTTTCATTGAGTTTTGGGGTGGTAGTAGACTAGGCTAAAGCCAAGCGCATCTCTAAAGCCCTAAGCCCTAGCTCTGTTCAAGCCCTGATAGGCAAAAAAGGGCCTGAAGCTGGGGGACCTAGGCTTATAAGTTAAAGATATATACTGAAAGAGAGAAGAGGTATCAAACAACGTCCCCTGTTCCAACAGCAAATGACAGCAAATATTGTGAACTAGCAGGGAAGGAGTTAGTGTGCATGATGTGGAGTGGGTCGCGGACAGTTTCATGGCCAAGATGGATCAGAAAAGGCCATGTCAACGACAGAAGCGATCTGAACCGTCAGAACTTAAAATGGACATATCTCACAAACCAGAATGGCACGTCGGACCCCAGAATCATATATGGTATGTCCGGTGGCTCATTTCAATTTGTGAGATACGTCCGTTTTAAGTTTTGACAGTCCAGATCACTTCTGTCGTCGACCGGGCCTTTTCTGATATATCTTGGCCATGAAACTGTCGGCAACCCACTCTACATCAATGCACTAGGGATATATGCTAGCCAAGGTAGGCAGCTTGGGCTATTCATCATTGGCCTTGATCCAGCTTGCCCGAACAGCAATCCTAGATTTTTAGTCTTAGCCCAGCCCTTGGGTTATGTTTAGTTACCTAAGCATTCACCCTGTAAGGTCCAGTTACCTGGGCTGGCCAGGCATCCGGCCCATTGCCACCCCTAACTGAGGCGACCAAACAAACGTGCTAGAAACCTCTCTTTTGCAACAGCATCCAAAAGGGCCCTTCCAAATACGGTAAAGAACCACAATAACATTAATTTTTTTAAAAATAAGGTTAACTTAGCTAAATCTTTTTAATAAATGACAATTGCGTTATCCTTTTTCCCGAATGGCCAAAATCCAAACTCTAACCCCAACTTCTCTCCTCCTAAACCCTAAGCCTAACCCTATCCCACCTTTAAGGCAAGGAAAGGTCTTTTACAGTTGTCGTTGGTCAACTGTAAAAAATCATAAATACTACTAAAAATATTCACATGGTTTGCGTAGTCCATATGTTAAACCGGTTAGGTGTAATACACATGATGCCTGTGCCTCTACAATTCTAGACTTTCCTATTTCTTAGAAAACAAGAGCATTTTGATAATTTCACCCCTAAAATGCATCTCCCTAGGATTTCCTTTTCCTCACTCCATTATTTCATACCATGCAAGATTGGTAACTTTATATATATATATATATATATATATTATCATGGAAATGCCCTTGAAAACATACACAGGCTGGACCAGGCCAATGGGCTTTTAGATACATCCTGAGCCCAGCTCGATTAATAAACAAGCTTGAATTTTAAGCCTAAGACCAGCTTCAAAGCCCATACACCAGCCACATGGTAGGTCAGGCCCAAAAGCCTAATGGTCCAGCCTAACCTATGAACAACGCTAAAATAATGGCTTTTACATGAAAGAATTTTGGCTGATATTGTGATAAGAAAAGACATTAACTATAAACGATCCAGTGCAGCAGAACACTATTGGAGCACTCTAAGTAATAGTACTCCTAGTTGGTTAGGGACAGTTGGATTGATTGATCTGAATTGTCCATTAATTCTAACATACATTTCATGGGATCTCATGCATAGTCACACCGATCTAACAATCTAAACTTCTGATCAATAGTATAAAATATGGATGGTGAAGATCATTTATTCAAAAGTAGTTCCAATCAATAAAATTTGATCCATCTACTACCTATGATGCTAAATAATCACTTGGGAAAAGCAAGTGGAAAAATGTACAGTGGATTGGATCATCTAATGTGTGATTTTTTCAAGGTAGCCCATGAAATTTATTCTTGTTTTAAAACGGACAGTTCGAATGGATCGATTGCAGTGTCCAAGACCTGGATCTAGCTGAGAACACAATAACTTAGGTCAACCTTATAATGCTACGAGAGCAATGCATGTTTCTCTATTTTAAAAGTAAATGTGTGGGGCCAGTGGGCCCCAATGCATAAGAGTCTTTGGCAAAAAATGAGATGGTCCAATATTGCCCAAACCCGTAGTTTTGTTAAAAGTTTATTTCATTGAGCTGTCCACAGAATCACTGAAGGGATTAACCAGGAGATATTATCCACACTGGCTAAGGTTAGCAATCCGTAACCATCATTTCACAGACAATTGATAAGAAGTTTTAAGATTTTTTGGGAATCCATCTTCGCCTGACTCTTTCATCTTGTCAACATTTCGGATCTGTATTCAAAACAAACCTTTGGCATATAGGCTATTATTATTATACTACATTGTTAGGCTGAGTTTCTTGCTTGTAATGATTACAGAACTTTCTTACTGTGAGCTTGGGTCATATGATTGGTTTGTCCAAGCCATTGATTTGATGGGCCCCATCATGGACAGAGCATGCATGCCAAAATAATGTCTTTTAAATTCGTGAAATTTCAGCGGCTATTAAGATTTAGGTAAAGTTATGTCACAACAAGAAGTCAGAGCACTTATACATGTTTATGATTTATTAACCCTTTATGCACCAGAATCAATATATTTTTGAATAAGCAGTCATGGATGTACATTTAAATAAGCAATTATGGTTGTTAATTTGATTTGTTGGACCATGGACTAATATTTTGAGCAGAGAGGTGAAATTTCTTATCAATGACATTTTATAATTTTGATACATATGAGACTTACACTTATCTAACACGGTTGCATGATATGTTTCAATGTGGTATTATCGTCCAAGTTCAAACATATCACACATGCATATGTTCTATCATCAATTCTCAAATATGAAAAAATATATATGTGTAACAAGTTTGATATATGCATTTATATTTATAAGTGTGCCATTGACTAATACTTAATTATCCCACGTGCCACATTCTAGCCTATCTGTGCTTTGGCGCATGGTATTAGATGGGATTAAGAGGGATAAAATTGTATTTGATCCTATGAAAATTCCATCCTACATTTGGGAAGCATGAGAAAAGTTGGGATTACGTGGAATGGAATTGCATTTGGTCCCATGTAATTGCATTTAGTCCTATACGAGATTTTCATGGATTTTGAAATCTACTATACATGTAGGCCCCACTTTGATATATGTGTTTATCCATGTCATCTATCCATATACACTATTTACACATGACATTTTAGTTATATATGTGTACAAGTGAATGACATCTGTTGTGAATTTGGTCCGTTGATTACAATTACATGATCAACCAAATAAGATTTTGCTTAATCCAGTGTTTTACCCGTAGCAAGAATTTTATCCCAAACGTGGAATTGGATGGCTAAAATACCATGGTATTTTTAGACATATAATTATTGTACAATAATGATATTAATCCCATCTAATACAATTCAATACCAATTTATTCCACAGACCAAACACACTCTTACGGTATTTGATAAACAAGAAATAAAACCCCAGCATAACCTGTCCAGTCCTAACATGCCATGAATTTCTAGTTGCACCATAATGTTGCTATCAGGTCATTGAAACCCTAACCTTTGGATTGCTTGTTTCCTTAAAAGCACACTTTTTCTACAAATCCTGTTATATTTATTTTCTTTGTACTTTTTCAGGTAAATCTACGTTTTTTGGGTAATTCAATCATTCACAGTGGCTTAGATGTCAATGAAGACTTGAAGCATCCTACTTTGCGTGTAAGACATTTCTTGTTTGAAATGTAAACTGGAAAAGGCTACAAGATGAAATAATATATAAATAAATAACTAGAAACATTCCTCATGTTTGTTATTGTATACAGAACATTGTAGAACCCATGTAAATGATCCTAACCATCCAAGGGTGGACATTCTGTTGGTCGGATGGTGGTTTAAATTTGAAAACTCTCGTTGATAGTACAGATGTTGATGGGACGATCCTAGCCAACAATTTCTCACACTTGTACCCAATGAATATATTAACCGTTAGCTATTTTGCTCTTACCATTAGGATGGTGAGGATCATCCACTCTGGATAGCTTTTTCATCAATGGCCATCCATTGCACAGGTTACTAGCCGCACGGTCCTGATCGAACCTCTACCCTGCATCTTGCCACGTGTTTAGTGAAGAGCGGCTCTACCATATTGTTTCCCTCTATTACTAACCAACCATTTGGCGCTTGGGAAAAGCAAGTGGAAATCTTCATGGAGCGGTTATCATTTCCATCCGTTCATGCATGTGTGGAATCACATCACGTGCATGGCTTTTGAAATCTAATCCTCAGAAAATACTCTGGCAGATATAGTGCTGATACGGAGGCAATGGATCCTCTACAACATCGGTTTCATGCATTTCTAATTTTCTATAGTAAACTCAGGTTTGTGGGGCCTACCATGATGGATATGTGTACTCCCATCCATCAGGTTATGTCCTCCTTACTAGGGCCTGGGACGGAACACCAATGATATCCACTACTCAGGTAGGCCACACCACAGGGAAAAAATGGGGATGGAATGCCAACCATGGGTTTGAACGTTGGGCCGCTATATATGGTGTGTCTTTCTCCAGCAAGTAGTATGAGGCCACACATGAAAGAATCTCTCTCTAATGCCTTCCTCTTTTCAATTCATTCGAGGTTTCAAAGAGCAATTCATAAGAAATCAGGTTCATTTGCGCCCTCATCTAAATATGGAGGAATTTTATATTGGTTTTTCATTATTATTTTTTAGAGTGTGCTAAGGTGATAGTTGCATCAGCATGATTTTGGGATATCTCATTTGCATAGTGGGACAACCTTATTAGGTGAGCCGAATGTCATAAAAATACCATAGTGGGCCCATAGGCTAACAAGTTGAACTAATTGTTTGTGAGCCTCTTTATATATATACTATGAGGCTGAGCTCATGGGAAGTTCCCATGAGGTTGAGCTGTGTGGACTCCACTGTGATGTATGTCGAACATCTACCCCATCAATAAGATGCACCATTCCATGGTGGGCCATGTGCTTAAAAATTTAATCAATCCATTACTTGGGTGGGCCACACCACATACAATAGTTGAGAGGGGCTACACTCCCATTAAAACATTCATAATCATTTATTCGGCTCACTGGGATGTGGTTCACAAATCCAACCCATTCATTGTGTATGTCCTACTTGGTCCAACTAGCCGTATTCATCAAATAAAAAAAAACACATCTCTTTATTCACATGTAACGCCTCATGAGAGAGTATATAGCATCAAGTTATATATATGTATAATAGGAATACATGTCAGATATCCACTCAAATTATCAAATAAGGCATACTAATTCAATTTTATCTACAAAAAATTATTAAATGATCTTAATCACTTGACCCACACATGCAAGTTGAATCTGGATTGTTAGAATAAATTTCTAACATGTCATTTTTCTTGTGGAAGAATATCTTACTATTAATTACAGAAAAATAATATTTTATTTTTTTCACATGCTTATATGCGTATAAGGGACCATAACTGTTTAACGGACTACATTTGCTACACATATGATCTACTTGATATTTGGAGTTGCCTCAGTTTTAGCATGATGCATTAGAATGATCTATAAAAATTAAAGGATGGCCTAGATATACAAAATATATATATCATGGTAGGATATATTATTAGAGAAACACTCACCTTCTATGTTGCTCAAGTAACACCTAATTTACTTCTTAGTGTTCTTGAGAGAAATTAATAATTTTATGGAAACCAACAATGGTTTGACGAAGTCCACCTTTCATTTTTCAAAAGAGCCCATCATGATGGGTTTGAGAGATCCACTCCAATCATTAGATATGTAATTCCATGTTGGGCTCGGATCTAAAAAAATCAGGCTAATCAATGATTTAAGTGGTTCATATCATACCAATTGAAACAGTTAAGAGAGATGCCCAACCTTGATTTTTATAGGGCCCACCGTGACAGGCATGTAAAATTTATTCCAACCACTAGCTGCCACACCAAATGTTAGGCCGGGGACCCAGAAATCAAACCCATAAGAAATTCAAGTGGGCTACACCAAGGGAAAGAGTTTAGAGGTAAGATTTCTATCTACACTTTTTCCAATCGTGTGGTTCAAGTGAACTAGGGATGGGGCCGGTCTTTTTTCATGGGGTCGAATGATTGGGTGGATTTTACATTAAGGGCCAGTTTGGGAGCATGGATTTGGAACCCCCTAGATTCAGATTCCCCAGGGTTGGAAACCACCTGGATTGGCGATCCTCCGGTGTGTTTGGCACCCTGGAGTGTAATTCAAAAATACCAATGCACGGTATATTTATGAGAGTTTGAATTTAAGTACTAAATCAACTTTAATATCCCTAATTAGTGAGATATATAATTTTTGATACTATGGTTGTGATAAGCTCGCTGAAATATATGCTTTGGCTGAAAATGATGAAATTCCAAGTCTTGAATGAACCACAAGCACAAGATCATGTCCGAGTGACTAACCAATGATTTTTAATTGTTGATTAATATGGACAATGTTTGGACGGTGCTGGACAATGTTTGGACGATGCTGATTGACATGGACAACGTTTTGACGGTGTTGATCATCATTAGTGGGCCATGTGTCCAATAAAATGATAGTGTATGGTAAAATACATATTACACCTGCAACTATTGAAATGATTTTAGGTGTAATCCAAGCTCTCACCATGGATTACAAACCCCCTCAAAGAGGGAATTAGAAACTCCCTGAATTGACAATCCCCAATTACTTTATGCTACCAAACAACCAATGGGATTTGAAACCCCCTCCAATCCCCTGTAATCCCCTTCAATCCACGGTGCCAAACGACCTCTAATACTACAATGGGTCCACCCAAACAAACAATTTCTTTTCATTAATTACAGGGAAAGATTTATTAACATCAACTACTCATAAAATGATACAGCTAATTGGACCAATTTCAATTGTGGGAGCATTTTTTTTAAAGAAATTTTTTTAAAAATATTTAAATATTTAAATCTTTTTATGAAAATAGAAGTTTTTTATTCCATGATTTTGCTCACTGACTTCTTAGAAAATCTTGTCTTTGTCGGCAGCAAATTGGAAACACGTTTATGGTGTACCGTATCCGTCACCACCGCCTATTGCCGGTATCAGCAAGAGCGGATTGGGTGAAACACCGGACTTACCCAGGACGGTGCGGGCCTTATCGTGGGGCCCACCTTTATGTATATATTCAGCATCCATGCCGTCCATCCATTTTTTCAGATCATTTAAGGGCTTTATTTCAAAAATGAGCTAGATCCAATTATCATTTGGACCATATCATAGGAAACAGTGAGATTAAAAGCCCTACCATTAAACACTTCTTAGGACACACCTTAATGTTTCCTTAGTTTTTATTTTCCATCCAATCTGTTGATAAGATCACGTAAGCCTGGATGAAGGGGGAAAAATCAAATATCATCTTGATCTAAAAATCTTGTGGCCCATTAATGGTCAATGACCACTCTTGATATATAGTATGATCCATCATTTTTTGTGATAACGCCCTGAGATGATATGGACAAAGGACAGACAGCATGGATACAGAATGCATACATCGAGGTAGGCCCCACAGCAAGGGCCGCACCGTCAGTAGTGCGTCCAGTATCAGATCTGTATTCGGCTGTTCAGACATGTATTAGGCTGTTCCAGACTGACACAATTGCATCATATATGGTGATAGCAATTGTGTGTATATATACACCGAGAGAAAGAGATAGGGAGGGAGTCATGCTCACCCGCACACCTTCACACCTCTTTATGTGAGCACCGTCTGCACCTCTGCATATATGTCACAGGTACAAATTCTGAACAATTCATGTGATGCGGCACCCCATGAAACCTTTAGGGCCCAACTTTCAGTCTAATTCAAATTTCTAGTAGGCAGGAAAAAAGAGAGAGGTAAATCAATGAAGGTAACTGCTTTCTTTTGCCATGGCTAGTTAGAGTTTCGAATCATATTGAAAGTTGGGTGTTAGGGGTTTTATGGGCTGTTGCATCATATTCACAGTTCAAATTTTTCATTCACATCACGTATCAAAAGGTGCTCACGAGTTCTTATGAGAACTAGTATGTAGCTAAGGGCCTGTTTGGCTGGATGGATCCCATGGGATTAGGAGGGATGGGATGGATTTTAAGGTAACGATGGCGGTGTCAGTGGATTAGTTTAAGATCGATGGGATTGCTATTTCCCGGGACAAGTTCACCAAGTCTGCTTGGCACGCCCTGCATATCCTAGGATTTTACCTTTCAATCCCTTCTAATCCATCCAACCAAACACGCCTAGCATGATTGAACGGGATTAGGAGGGATGGGGTCAATTTTAAGGTAATGATGGTGATGTCAATGGATTGGTTTAAGATCCATAGGTTTGCTATATCCTAGGATAAGTTCATTAGGTTTGTTTGGTTCGTTTGGCATATCCCAAGATTTTACCATCCCATCCCTCCTAATCCCATGGGATCCGTCCGGCCAAACACGCCCTAAGCATTTCACCATATAGAGAGAGAAATGCTCACACACAATTAGTTGGACAATTGAAATTAGTCCAACCAACTGTATCATTTTATGAGTAGTTAATGTTAATAAATATTTCCATGTAATTGATGAAAAGAAGTTGTTTGTTTGGGTGGGCTTATTGTAGTATTAATGTGAAATCCACCCAATCACTCGGTGAGTCATGTTAGACCCGGTGTAGAAAACCATACAATTGGCAAAAGTGTAGATAGAAAGCTTACCTCTAAACTCTTTTCCTTGATGTGGCCCACTTGAATTAGTTATGAGTCTGATATTTGGATCCCAAGCCTAACATTAGGTGTAACAGCTAATGTTTGAAATAGATTTTACATGCTTGCCATGGTGAGCCTAGTAAAAGTTAAGGTTGGACATCTCTCCTAATTGTTTCAATTGGTATGACCCACTTAAATCATTGATATATATATATATATATAAAATCCGATCCCAACATGGCATTACACATTTAATGATTGGAGTAGATTTCTTGCACACATTAGGGTGGGCTCTTTCAAAAAATGAAAGGTGGACTTCCGTCAAACCATTGTTGTGTTGTATATCTAGGGCTGTACTTTAGTTTTTATAGATCATTTTAACACAACTTACTAAAACCGAGGCAAATCCAAATCTCAAGGAGACCATATGTTTAACAGATGTGGTCTGTTAAACTGTTATAGTTTCTTATAGGCATATAAACACATGAAACATATAAAATATTGTTTTTTATAATTAATAGTAAGATATTCTTCCACAAGAAAACTAAGTTGTTAGAAATTTATTGTGATAATTCAGATTCAACTTGCATGTGTGGCTTAAGTGATTAAGATCATTTAATAATTTTTTGTAAATAAAATACAATTACTATCCCTTATTTGATAATTGGAGTGGATATGTGACATGTATTCCTATAATACTTAAATAAAACTTAATGCCATATACTCTCTCATAAAGAGGCATTACATGTGAATAAAAAGATATTTTTTAATTTTTTTTTTTAAAATTTAATGCATAGTTAGTTAGGCTAATTTGAATTGTCCAACTAATTTTGTGTGAGCATGTCTCTTTCTTAAAAATCTCTCTACAAATTGTATTGACTGATAATGTGGTAGTTTTCATTATATTATTTATTTATTTTTATTTCTGTTTATCATTGAAGAGTGTAATTTATTGTGAAAAATATCAAAACCCAATCTAGGTAATGTATAAGGTGGGCCACATCACACGGGGTATAGCCAAATGAGACAATGGCGGAAGCTTTCATATATTTTCTTTATATATTTTTTATTTATTTATAAGTGGAGACTAGGGATGAATATTAAAAACTTGGAGCATCAAGATTCAATCTAAACAGTTCTAATGATGGGCCACACCTAATATGCAGTGTCTACCTAATAAGATATTGTGCCCATTCCATGAATAAAGATTACATGTTGTTAACTGGTTGATTATTACCCATTTGACCTCCATCTGATGGGTATAAGTAGGTTTATTTTTCGGAGTATAACCCATCCACCATGGGCCCGACATTTGAACGATTTGGATTGAATTACATGAATGGCACGTGTCTATTATGGGTGTGCGCGTGCGCGGATCCACGTACTCTGTCAGCGTATCAAAGAACTCATTATTCAATCCTCGTGACCCTCTCTCTCCCTCCTTCCCTCCCACCCGTTTCTTTTAAAGAGAGAGAGAGAGAGAGAGAGAGAGAGAGAGCAGATCCTACTTCGGACAAAGAAGAAAGAAAACTAGGGTTTTGAAAGGGCTCGAGTTTTTCTTTTTGAAAACTCGTCGATTTCTAAATTTTCAGGTGAGTTTTTTTTTTTTTTTTTTTCCACTTATCAATTCGCATTTCATTTCAGCCGATGTCATTGGAATTATCTTGCATTTTCGTCATCAGTTGAATCGATCTCTTTTTCTTCTAGCAAAAAATGTAGGAGTGTGATTTTCATTAAACGAGCAATTGAATTTGTTCAGTGTTTTTTTTTTTTTTTGAAAATTTTTAGATCTTCAGTCGGGAAATGAAATTACCATCTTTTCATTACGCGGACTGGGTTTTGATTGAGTTTCGTTTTCAAAATTTTTGGTTAAGGGCGCGTTTGGTTGCACCAGATATCATGAAACGCACCCCAAGACTTGGTAACATTTGATATTTTTCTGACTGGAGCTGCAAATATTACTTTTTCATTATCTTTTCTATTTTAGGAATTCTTTTAGGTGAGGATTGATTTTTGTTTTATTTTTCTGATTAAATTGACAGGATTTGACTGAAGGGGTGTATGGTACATGCATTGATTGGCGCACTGAATGGTTGGCACGATATCATATTATTATTTACACATATATATTTTGAAAAAGGTGAAATGGGTGATGTAAAGGGTCCTAGAAAAACAGCAAAAGCAGAATAGGGAAGGGGAAAGGGGATTTAGAGGGGAGGGGGATGTCGATCAAACTGACAGTTGATACTCCGCCCACGATGGCCCAGGGCATTAGTACGAGTCGAATTTCCTTGAACTCCAGCAATGGCAATGGAAATGGCACCCCTTTACATGATTCCGATGTTATCTCAAATGAGGACGAGTATGACAGTGATGGTTCCAACTTTGCCACTCCGTAAGTTCCCTTCCCCTTTTTATTACTCCAATAATGCATAGGCTGGTAGAATACTGGTCACTGTTCTCAGTCTTTTCATTTTCATTTTGTGGGCCCATGTAAAATCTATAGAGTTTTAATGGCAGAGGATTTTCTTGCTTAGTTTATCTTGATAATTCTTATTTTTGCATAAGCAAGCACAGGGTAGTTTGCGCTCTTCCATTGAAGGTGGTAGGAACTGCTAGCAATATTTCCAACTGTTCTGTTCTATAAGCGATGGAATATTCAGAATTCACACATGTAAAGTAATGCAGTTCCAAATTGCAATTTTCTGTCTATTTGCTTGTTGCGGATGAACTTTGCGATAATATAAATTTTGTGATCTCTTCAAGTTCCCTTCTGCCTTGCTTAAATCCGAGATATGCTGTCCCCTTTCCAGCAATTTTGTCATGAAATGCTTAGTGCTAATACAAAAGTCCAGTTGTAATTTTTACGCCCATGATACTGGAATTGGTTCCAAGCATATTTGTTTCTTAAGCTGTTCTTTTACCCATTTATGCATCCTTAAACCAAGTGCTTAGGTTTTGGAGCTCTTTCTGTGTTTGCAATACATTA
Organism: Magnolia sinica; assembly: GCF_029962835.1. NCBI lineage: Eukaryota > Viridiplantae > Streptophyta > Magnoliopsida > Magnoliales > Magnoliaceae > Magnolia > Magnolia sinica. The sequence continues at coordinate 134,349,850 of NC_080573.1, forward strand.
AATGCAAAGTAGTATCATACCCATAATTCACTACTTACAATCTTGTGGCCTTTTGCAGTATGCCATCGACGTTGTCCATATCTGTACCACCAGAGCTGGCTGGTGCTATACCTCTGCTTGATAGATTCCAGGTGGGACTATAGGCTGCAGGGTTCTGAGTTTTGTCTGCTATCTCTTTATTTTATTGAATTGTCTTCTCCTTCAGTAGAAATTATTCGACTAGTGACAACCCATATTAATTCTAGGCTTCTAGCTTTGGTAGAAACGATGTGACCTACCCATTCTCAGTTACATAGGTGGATCCCATCATTTCCAATTTAGATCACATTGTTTCCACCAAATGGGATCCAGAGGACCAATTTTTAGTTGTCTTGTGGACTATGGTCCCATTTCCACTCCTTTTGATATTTGCTTTATTTTTATGTTTTGCCGGTTTCATATCTTCTTTCTATCACCTTGCTCTTCTCTAGGTAGAGGGATTTTTGAGATCCATGCAAAAGCAGATCCAATCTGCTGGAAGACGTGGGTTTTTTTCTAAACGATCTGTCGGCCCTCAAGTTCGAGAGTTTACTTTGGAGGACATGCTGTGTTTCCAAAAGGTACTTCTCCATTTGATTTCATTGCAGTCATTGATTTGAGAATACCTGGATAAAGGTGGTTTACATTGCCATAAGGCTTTTAGATTTTTGAACTTTTAACTCAGGGGAAAAAAGGGGGGGTTTTGTTCTTAAAGGTCTTTATAGTCATGTTCATCACTATTGTTGTATTCAGTGCATAGCTTATGTGAAATATATGCTGAAATTTTGACAGGACCCTATTCCAACTTCTTTGCTTAAGATAAACAGTGACCTGGTAAGTCGTTCAATCAAATCATTCCAGATTATCTTGAAGTATATGGGAGTCGATTCGTTGGATAGAGTGGTTCCTTTGAGCTTAGAAGAGAGGATTGAGCTCGTTGGAAAAGTTTTTAAGCAAGCTTTGAAGCGCCCAGAACTACGGGATGAACTTTTTGTGCAGATTTCAAAGCAAACCCGCAATAATCCTGACAGGTATGCTCTTTGCAATCTGTTGGGTTCTCGTCATCAATGTGAGCAGATTCCCATCTTTTTTGTGCATGCTCTTTCTTTATTGTAGGTTTCTTTGTTTCAATTTCTATTGTTGGTTTATTTATTTCTACAGGCAATGGTTGATAAAAGCTTGGGAATTGATGTATTTGTGTGCATCTTCCATGCCCCCTAGTAAGGATATTGGGGGATATTTATCAGAGTATGTTCATTGTGTAGCCCATGGGGTGAATGCTGATCCTGAAATCCAAACCCTTGCATTGAATACATGGGATGCTCTGAAGCATTCTATGAAGGCTGGACCTAGGCAAACAATTCCTGCACATGAGGAGATTGAAGCTCTGTTGACTGGTAGAAAGCTTACGACCATAGTGTTTTTCTTGGATGAGACCTTTGAAGAAATTACATACAACATGGCAACAACTGTTGCTGATGCTGTCAAGGTACTTCGAAACATTTTTTCCCCTTTATTCTCACTTTCTTGTTTTGACATTGCATTTGATCAATCCACTAGTGGCGCGTTGTGCACACCTCATGATTATTCTAATGCATGCATGTTAAACTTTGTAAGTTGTTCAAATATTGACATTGTTGATGTTGGCATGCATGATGTGGGTACTCGGAGTCACACTTTAGTCTGTGGATTATGCAGAAGGATAAGCATCAATATTGGCTACATACAAGCTATTTAACCATGATACACACACATGTAGGTGTTGGATATGGATATTGGGTGTCAGAAGTAGTGGCTTTTAGAAATTAGATTTGCCAACTTGTCAGCAGAAATATGTAAATTATCACCGTCATCATAACCTTGTGCCAGAAATTTATGGGAATTTCCACTGTACATATCTTTATATTATAATATTATACTGTAATACTATATTGTAATAGATACATAAAAGAACATGATAATTACAATTTATCTTAAAGTTAATCATTCATTTGAAAAAGTATTCCAAAGAGAAAATGTAACAAATAAAAGCAAACAATTAGTTGTTTCACATGTGCTGTGTCCAGAAGTATAGGATCTTCTATGCTCATGTGCTTTACGTGTTGTAATTCTGCTAAACTTGTTATTTCAGGGCCCTCTTAAATCCCAATTTCATTTTGTTAAACTTGATATGTGTTAAACGGCTACATTGTGCTAATCTAGAGGGAGAGAGAGGGATGTGTTGGGAACATAGTTTTTGTGTAAGGGGTATTTTCAGTAATTTTACTTTTATTTACTTAAGGGCACTTTTGTAATTTCATCTATTTTATAAAATAATATAAGAGGAAAGTGGGAACATGAGCCCTAGTTTAATTCCCTTTTCTTAAGTTTCTTCTCTCCCCTTTCACTTCTTTTCATCTTTTCTTCTACTTTTCTCATTTCTATACCAACTTGCTATGGACCTTATTACATGGACTTGGGCCCAATGGACCTTATTCAACTATCAACCTTTCAACACTCCTCCCCCTTAAACTGGAGCATCCTAATGAGGCCCTGCTTGGAACAAGGGCTAACATAAACGAACCTAAGAAAGAAAGAAATTCTTCTCTAACAATATGTGAATGTCCAACGTTTTCTTTGGAGTTTTGCTGACATTCACTGTAAATGGGTTCCGGATCCATTATGGGTTGCTTCACAAATGCTATTTTATGCCATATTAGGTTAATTCCTTTTGGCGTTAATCACTTTGCAGTTTTGAATAATATAAAGTGGAGCATAGTCATTAACAATCATATTATTCTACAGATGTGTGGATGTTTTAACAATATATGTATTCAAGTAATGCCTCTCACGTGAAATTTATTGTTTGTCACTGCCTTCTTACAGTCGCAAAAATTTTTCTGTAAAAAATGTTTATATTGCTAAGCGATGGAAATTACATCTGCTTCAGGAACTTGCAGGGATCATCAAGCTTTCAGCACCATCTAGTTTCAGTCTATTTGAAAGCCGAAAAGTTGTCACTAGTACTAAGTCACCCGACCTTGGCAACGGTAATAATTTTTATCACTTTCTTGAGTTCTATTCATTTGCCAAAAAGAATCTTTTGCAGGATGAGGAATTTATATTATGTGCTTTGTAATTATTGTCTGGAAGATGAGTATTTGCTAAGGCAGTTAATGCAGTAATGTGTTGTCATGTCACAGAGGAATATATTGGATTAGACGACAATCAATACATTGGTGATTTGTTGTCGGGATTCAAGGCAACTAAAGATCGAAGCAAAGGGGAGATTTTGCACTGCAAATTGTTATTCAAAAGATGGTTGTTTCGTGAGTCGGATGAAGCTGTTGCGGACCCGATGTTTCTACAGTTGTCTTATGTGCAGGTGAGTGTAAGGTAGTGACCAGTTGATTGAAGCAATATCTTGGCTTTCCCTTTGATTTAAGTGGTAAGTTCATCTTCTCTGTTTCAGATTCAGTACTTGATGGTAATTTGTGTTTTTCCCATGCCAGTTGCAACGTGATTATATTTTGGGGAACTATCCTGTTGGGAGGGATGATGCTGTGCAGTTGTCTGCATTGCAAATTTTGGTCGAGATTGGATTTGTTGGGAGTCCAGAAACATGCACGTCAGTAATTTTATGTTTTCTGAGCATAGGCTTATCTTCACTTGCTATTTCCTGTTGGTCTTACTTGAAATTGTACATTATATTGTACTTTCTAAAGCTAGGGTTTTTCTAATCATTATAATCAGGTGTTTTTTTTTGTTTTTTTTTTTTTGCAGTGATTGGACATCACTTCTTGAAAGATACTTACCTAGACAAATTGCAATAAGACGAGTGAAACGGGACTGGGAGCTGGATATTCTTTCTCGTTACCATGTGATGGTTAGTCTGGAAGAACTAAACCTAATAATGTTGTTGAATTCATGGAATATCTAAAATTTCGCTTCCTTCAAGTTAGGTTTATTGTAATCTTTATTCAAAAATTCATTTGAAATTTATTCCAGAAAGTAGTTATCTGGAACTTGGATGTATGGTTCCCCTTGTCCAACTTTTGTGATTTCAATTTCATGTGGCAATTCTCAGTTGATATTTCTCATTAGAACTTTGAATGCAGGGATTCTGGGCCCACCCCTTGATTGATCTGTGCTTACCAAATAAAAAGAAAATTTAGCTTTTGCTTCTTCTTTTTTTTTTGCTGAGAGACTGTAGTATTATGCTGTCTCTCTCGTGTTTTTTTGTTTTGTTTACTTTTATGTATTTGTGCTTTTTTTTTTTTTTTTTCTAGATGTAAGGTTGATGTACAAGATTATTATTATTTCCTGTCGAGGCATGCATTCTGAGCTTCTATTTCTTTCCTGGTTGAGCTCATGTATGATTGCCAAAACTATCAGTAGAAAAGCATACTGCTGAAATATGGATAATCCTTTTCTGGATCCCTCTTGTAAGAAGCTTTTGTTGGCCACACAGGAACACCTCTCAAAGGACGATGCAAGGCAACATTTCCTTCGGATCTTGAGAAATCTTCCTTATGGAAATTCAATTTTCTATGGTGTTCGAAAAATTGATGATCCCATAGGGCTTCTGCCCGGTTGGATCATATTAGGCATCAACAAACGTGGGGTATGTTAAAATTCCTCCAATATTTTCCCTATGCCTTAAATATGTCTCCAGTTGTGGCCTCGTTGTTGTTGAAAATGAATGTGGTCACTTGACTGTCCCAGCTTCATTTCTTCCGTCCAGTTCCAAAGGAATACTTGCATTCTGCTGAGCTAAGAGACATTATGCAATTTGGTAGCAGCAGCACTGCCGTCTTTTTTAAGATGAGGGTTGCAGGTGTCCTTCATGTATTCCAGTTTGAAACTAAGCAGGTTTTAACATCTCTTTATGTTTGCTAATTGCTTTTGGCTTCAGGAGGCTTTTCAGATGGCACTGGCTAATCCATGCATGTCTAAACTAGCCATTTTCCCATTATGTTGTAGGGGGAGGAAATTTGTGTTGCTTTTCAAACACATATAAATGATGTAATGCTGCGCAGATACTCAAAGGCACGTGCTGCTGCTAATGGTTCTATTCTAGGAGAGACTCTTAAGCCTCCCGATCTGGATGTATATGAGAAACGCATGAAGGAGTTGTCTAAAGCTCTTGAAGAATCTCAAAGGAAAGCGGATATGGTATGTAATTCAGGTTGTCCTAACAGAAGATGTTAGGAATGCAAGTTAATGCTCCAATTCGTTCTTAATTTTAATTAAGTAGTCACAGGTTATGAACCTTAGAAATACCATTCTAAATCTAACATGGTAAATTAGTAAGCCTAATGATGTAATATGAGGTAAGGCTCAATCTTAAATGATATAATCAGGCTTATTTAGCATATTAAAAGGTCCCTATCTAAGATTCTAAACTTAAAATCAGCATGATTAAAATGAATGTTTTGATCATCTTAAAAGAATTATTCTGATGTATAAATCTGGACCAAAGTATAAGTTGTCTAGCAGTTTTTTCCATCTTAGGCGTCTTTTGGTAAACTGAAAAATAAGGTCTGAAAATTAATTTAAGTGCAGAATTTTAAAAAGTACTGAAAAATCTGTTTGAAAAAAGTCTTGATATCTAAAAATAAGCACTTTTTTTTTTTCACAAAAACTTGGCAATCTGTCATATTTGCCCATATTATCTTAATTTCTATCTTTTGTAGAGTATGAGATGAAACCTGCTATTGCCATCCTACTAAATGCCCAATATAATAAAATTTTAATACTTTCTCTTGTGCATTCTAGCAAGAGAATGTGATGCAGGACAATTAACCACTTGCTCTAAAAGCTCGAACTGTTAGAGTATGGCGAATTAATCCTTTTATCTCATAGCCCAGGGCCCACATCTCATGGGTTTAGGACTTCTGCCGAACCCCCTTTGTGGGCCCCAAATCACATGGGCCGCCCACCTCGAGTGTGTCCCCGCATCCCACGGACTACCCCACTCGAGCTCGGTGTAAAATGCGCATTAATCACCCCTGCTAAGGAGTCTTGAACACGAGACCTCCCCCGTGGGCCCCAAATCGCATGGGTCACCCACCCCGAGTGTGCCCCTGCATCCCACAGGCGACCCCACTTGAGCCAAGTGTGAAAATGCCCCTGCATTAGAATGTTACTCAATTTATAAGTTTTAACCCTTACTATTTTAGGAAGTTCAATTGTGAATTGCGGGTAAGGAGAGATTGAAGGTCAATTAGACGCACGTGCGAGATATGCGTCAAATATCTCATGAATGACTTCGATATCTAGTAGGTGTGCCATGCCAATCAAGACTACCCAAATATTGGGCTTGGATATGGGCTAATTATGATTGGTCATCCTTTGATCTCACCATGCAACAGGCTTAGACGTTCACGACCTACATCTCCTTGATTGGGCCGTCATCTAATTGTTTCAAACTGTTAGATGTGTTAAATGGGTATTCATTGGGCTAGAGAACAATTTTTAGCCCAATCTGACTTGAATTGAATCAGGTCTATCAAAAACAAGATTGAATGGCCACGATCTCATCTATCTGGATCTGGTCAAGCATGATCCTATCTGACTAGACCATCTCGAAGAACACATCGAGAAACCCACCTAAACTAAAATTTGTCCAAATCCGTTTAGCGGATAAGGAGATATGGTCCACTGAAGGAACATACCATCTTGAACATCCGTTTCCGTTAGGATTCATGCCTCAATCAAGATGAGCAACTCCTTGATTGCTTAGAGCTCGAAGTGCTGAACGTCGTGGAAGGCTCATATTTCCTAAAGGAGACAAAATTCCAAAAATAGGATACAAACAGTTGACATCATATTTTACATTAAAAAATAAATTTGTCAGCATGTATGACGACACACAATCTTATATATCCAAGATCTTAGCGTTCAGATCTCTATTCGGGACATGCAGCTACTTATTTTGAAGCTATAAATGAGTTTTGCAAGATGTGCGGTCCACATCTTGAAAGGAGACTAGAAATACCTTGGAAACTGGGCCATAAAGTCAAATCGTTATTATCGCACTGTAACCTGATGTGCAGCGACACACCAATTTCGACGTATAAGATCTCAATGTTTCGATCTCCGTTCGGGATATGCAATTACTTGTTTTGAAGCTATCAATGAATAGTACAAGACATGCGATCTACTTTGCGAAAGGAGTCTAGAAACACCTTGAAAACTGATCCACAAAGTCAAAACGATATTATTGCACATGAGGCCCGGAGGTACAACAACACACCAACTTCAACGTACAAGATCTCAACGCTTTAATCTTCGTTCGGGATGTGTGACCACTTATTTCAAAGCTATTAATAAGTATTACAAAATGTGCAGTCCACTTTGTGAAAGGAGTCTAGAAACACCTTGAAAAATGGGTCCCAATGTTAAATCATTATTACCGCACATGTGGCCTGGATGTACAATAACACACCAACTTCAATGTCCAAGATATCGGTGCTCCGATCTTCGTTCTGGGCGAGTGGACACTCGTTTCGAAGAGCTTGATGGGCACTAAAAGATTAATGGTTTACATCTGTGATCAGACCTCATAAGGTGGCCCGTAAGTGTTTTCATTTTTTGAGAAGAGGAAGGTCATTGTTGTCATTTTAAAGTACTGATATGGAATAAAATCACTTACTGCATACCGCGTTAAGTGATAAGTCAAGAGGGGGGAGCTGAAAAAATCCAATTTTTTAGTGGAAATCGAAATTAAGCACTTAATTGTGTGGATTTACCAAACGCCTTGAACAAGGGAAAATGATTGAAAATACCAAAATTCAATGATAAGTGCTGAAAGTAAGTTTGATCAAACATGCCTTTAATGTCATGATCACCGTGTTTTGGGAAAATCCTAATTTATTAATTACGTTATTTATTTTGGTCATCATCATCATTGATACCGTCTCACATTCTCTTTTTCTTTTCTTCTTCTTCTTCGTTTTTCCTTCTTCTTTAGTAAATTCTCAACATTACTAATTTTAGCTCAAAATTCACCTTATATGTTTAGCCAACAATTCCAGATTTTTTTCCCAAAAGTTTATATCCTTTCTGTATTGTGGTTCATGTATTCGGTGCTATATTAGCGTTCACTGCGGCACAAAGATTGCCATTTGCTTTTGTTTGTTGTGCTAAAAATTTACTTTTGTTAGTCCATGTTTCCACCATGTCACGGTTGAGTTGACATCTAATGCAGTGGTCATTATTCTCTTCTCTTGGACCTTTTGTTTGAGACTTATGTAGTAAGTTATATTTTGTAGTTACTGGATGAATTGCTTGAAAGGCAAAAGCAAGAACTAGAAATGCAGGAAGAGTTGCAAGGGCTGAAGGATTCCTTACAATCTGAGAAGCAAAACTTACGAGAAGTTATTTGTGACCGTGATAAACATAGAGTATTATGTGAGGAAAAAGATTCTGCTTTGCAGGTGAGTACGGTCCCTATTCTGGGCATGCTATGCTATTGTTTCTTTCCTCAAACTTGATGTTTACTTCCTTATTCACACCTGCTTTTACTTTTTATTTATTTCTTTTATACTATTTTATCAGGCTGCGTTGCTGGATAAGAATGTCATGGAAACCAAGCTAGCAAAGCTGGGCAATAAAGGCTGTTCTTCCTTAGAAAACAGTGCCAAAAGGCTGTATTTACTTGGATCTAGTAACCATGATGGAGAATCTGCATTGCACTCTGGGAGATTAGATAACTCTACTTCTGATTTGCCGGTAACCTTGATTGCAACATGATGATATTGTCACCCTGTTGATGATTCTGTTATGTTGCTAGATAACTCTACTTCTGATTTGCCAGTAACCTTGATAGCAACATGATGATATTGTCACCCTTTTGATGATTCTGTTATGTTGCTTTAAGTTCCCACGTATAGCATACCCTCCGATGGAAAGTTCCATTGACTTTTGATTTTTGCTGCAGTTACCAAGAAACATGTTTCTCCGCACAAATATCTATGTTTCTAGCTGCCAGTTCCCACTTCTAGCTAACTGCTACTACAGCCATTGTACACTAAGACATTTCACACATCCTTTTCTTGCTTCATTTCCTGTGTCCATTTCTCAGTCTAGTAACTATGGTCATCACTTCACGTACATTGTTTGGAGCTTCAATATCTGATTTGCCTTTAAATGTAGGCATTAAATAAACTTCAAGAGGAGCTGAAGGCACGCACAGAGGAGCTGCATGCAACAGAAGAAACCAGTAAGGGACTGGCAAATGAAAAACTATTGTTGGAGCAGAGAATTTCAAGGCTCGAGAAGAAGAAAACTGAAGAGGTATCTCACACACTGTGTACCTTTGTTTATTGCTCCTAGCACAATTGCTTACTCTCTCCATTCAGTTCATTAAAATTTTGTTGTGATTTATTTGAACTCAAAATGTGAAACTTTGGACTATTAAATATTCAGGGTTTATTGTGCATATGTGACTGTTTTTGCTAAAGATGTTGCAACAAATCCTGCCTTGGTATTTGTGAAGGGCTATGTTTCTGATGTCCGCATTTTGCTACTATAATGCAGTTGGGAGTTCTTGAAAGAAATTTCGAAAAAGAATGTAAAGAACTTAGGATGCAAATTACTGAACTGGAAAAAAAGCTGGAAGGGACTAAACAAGAATTGGCTGTTGCTGAATCATCTCTTACAATGATGAATACGGAGTTGGATACACTGCAAAATAGTTTAAAGGAATTACAGGAACTTCGGGAAATGAAGGAGGTAGCATTTCATATATCCACTATTAATGCTTAATCTGCCGGTCCATGATAAATATGTTAAACTCCTCTTATGACCCACACAAAATTTTTCATTGCATACATTTCCACCTCTTTGCATAATTGTTATAACTAAGAAGATCTGATGCGATCAGGATATTGATAGAAAGAATGAACAAACTGCTGCAATTTTAAAGAAGCAAGGTGCACAACTGGTCGAATTAGAAGCACTGTACAAGGAAGAACAAATCTTAAGGAAGCGATATTTCAATACCATTGAAGGTTGACATTGACTTTTCTTTTATTATTTTGTCAAGCCTAACCGGTGATTATTCATCATTAATACCTCATACATATCTGGACATTATTGGCGTAGATATGAAGGGGAAGATCAGAGTATTTTGCCGCTTGCGACCCCTTAGTGGAAAGGAGATTGCTGATAAAGAGAGAAATGCTCTTTCAAGTCTTGATGAGTTTACAATTGAACATCCATGGAAGGATGATAAGCCAAAGCAACACTTATATGATCGTGTTTTTGATGGTGCGGCTTCTCAAGAGGATGTTTTTGAGGACACAAAAGTATGCCTTTAATATATCTGACGAGTTACAGACATTGAAGTTATATTCTTTGCCATTTCATATTTTTTTTTCTGTGCTTTCTAGTTTTTAGTAGTACTTAAGCCATGTTGAACTTGTAATTTTCATGCAGTATCTAGTGCAGTCAGCTGTTGATGGCTATAATGTTTGCATATTTGCATACGGACAAACTGGTTCTGGAAAGACATTCACGATTTATGGGTCTGAAAGTAACCCGGGACTCACCCCTAGAGCAACTGCAGAGCTTTTCAGGATTGTGAGGCATGACAGCAATAAGTTCACTTTCTCTTTGAAGGTAATTTTTACACTAAAATTTTATTTATTTATTTATTTTTTGGAGAGATAAAGCAAATTTATTAGGTAGAGCCAAAAGCAAAACAAACCATACAAGAAAAGGAAAAGAAAAGAAGAAAAGAAAAAACTAAACTGAAATGCAACTAGGACACCAGCCCAAAGGCTGGGAAATCCTCAGGAGAAGATATCAGGATTCCCAGTCCCTCAAGAACATCTTAGCCCTATTGAACACCCCTGAAGAGGGAAGACTCTTGTTACAGGACAACGGTTGATCCTTTTTTCTTTTTTCTTTCCATCATTATACAAAAGTGTACCTGCAATGCTGTCTTTTTCAATTTACTCTTTTGGTGCTAATTCAGTTCTTTTCATAGTCATGTGACATCATTGATGGAGTAATGCAGGCATATATGGTGGAGATATATCAAGATACACTAGTAGATCTTCTATTACCAAAGAGTGCAAAGCGTTTGAAACTAGAAATTAAAAAAGATCTAAAGGTGATTTTCCTTGTCGACTTGACCAACAGATGCTTGATAATTCTATTTTCACTAGATGCTTCTCACACGTCTAGACAGAGAAGAAAATTGATTTCAAAAGATCTGCCTTCTTTATTTGACGAATTTGAGTTTCATTCCTTCTTTTTTCTGTCACATATGGCTCTTGCTAATGAGTTTTTTTCCCCTAGGGGATGGTAGCTATAGAGAACACGACAGTTGTATCTATTTCAAGCTATGAGGATTTGAGAGCTCTTATTTTGAGAGGGACTGAGCAACGACACATGTCTGGGACTCGAATGAATGAAGAGAGCTCAAGATCACACTTGATACTTTCAATTGTTATAGAAAGCACTAACCTTCAAACACAATCTCTTTCCAGAGGAAAGGTAACATATCACATATTAATCATTTCATTAATATTGTCTCTCATAATAGCTAATTGATTAGTCACAGTGGTTCACTACAGAACTTTAGCCAAGCATTCCTTGTTCATAACATTGGATAAGTTGACATGCTTCAGCTTCATGTAAGTTGTAATGTTGCTATTGGTGAGTTTAGTTCTTTAGAAGCTAATGTATCCAAGTTGTGATGGAACCTTAGTTATTGGAAACGTAGAACATGGGAGCTGCTATGGAAGTGGAAACTGCAATAAATGTGCAAAATAAGCTATTTTAAGACCCAAAGCTGCAAGTTACAACCGATTGCTAGATTCTGATGCAGGAGCAAGACCCTAAGTAGAAGATTCTTGCCTCTATGGATGAAACTTGATATATTTTTATCATGATAGCAATACCCAAGCAATATTTACTTTTTCCTTGTGTCTTATTGCCATGCGACAGTTTGGTTTGCCTTTTCCAGTGGCCTTTTTTTTTTGTGTCCTCAACCATCATGTGCCAATAAAGAAATCATCATCTCTCACATGAAACCATGTTGCCGGGTTTTTTTTTTTTTTTTAATAATAAAAATAAAAATTAGTGACGTCTTGTTAGCTTGGTGGTACGCTTTTGGGGCTACAGGTCATGTAGTGCATGTTTATATGAGTAACAGAGGAACCAGCATGACAGCTTCCATTTTTTTACTGCTTGTAGCATGGAAATGCATGAGGTTTATTTGAATGATCCATTGATGGATAACCTTTGGTGCCAAATGATTGAATTGAAGTCTACTTTATGTTGCTCCACTATTGTGCGTTTGTGTGCATGCATGTGTATATGCTTTGGTTCAGGTAATCATTATATACATACACACAGTGCCCGTGTGCGTGTGTGTGTGTGTGTGTGTGTGTGTGTGTGTGCATGTGCATGTGTGTGTGGATTGGGCACACATATATGTATGTATGTGTGTGTGTACACTCATCTATACGACCACTGGACTATGTGATTGATGTTGTTTCTTGACTTGCAAACTCGATTTAAAATTTGAGATTTTGACCAATTCATATAATCTTTCCTGTGTACAGCTTAGTTTTGTGGATCTTGCTGGTTCTGAAAGGGTGAAGAAATCGGGCTCTTGTGGACATCAATTGAAAGAAGCACAAAGCATCAACAAATCTCTTTCAGCCCTCGGGGATGTGATCAGTGCTTTATCATCAGATGGACAGCATATACCTTACAGGAATCACAAGTTGACTATGCTAATGAGTGATTCCCTTGGTGGCAATGCTAAAACACTTATGTTTGTCAATGTCTCTCCTGCTGAGTCGAACTTGGATGAGACCCACAATTCTCTAATGTAAGCATCTTTTCATCTTTTCAATTCTCACAAAATCGTAATTGCACTAGGTGAACTTAAAAAGCAGCAAGGGAAAGATTAATTTCTCAGTATAGTTAAAACTTGACAAGTCATGAAATAAACAGAAGGCTGTCTTGGTAAATATGCTGAACCAATCAACCGGATTCAGCTTGCCTTTGGTTGTGCTGGGGGTCTATCACGATCACTGAAAACTTCTAGTTGAGTCAGAAATGATCTTTTGACTTCTGTAATTGACTTTGATTGAGTCAATGAACATCTTGACTTCTAAGTCAATCAATTTCAATGGTTTTTCTACAACTAGGTGCTGAGGCCCCAGTGAAATTAAGTTGACCTTGACAAAATTCCCTCTTTAGAACTGGTTATGCGGTGTGTGGACTTGTGACGCAGGACAACCCTAATTATGATGCATGCTCATGGAGATAATTAAACAGCGGAAATAAAAGGAATAAATGATCTAAAATTCTAACAATAATCATCATAACTGAGAAAATCATAAAGGAAACATGCAATGGAGCGGGCCATCACTACAACCATGGAGTATGGAATTCAATTACTACTTAGGTTGGATCCGGCGAGGGATGAGACCTCCCGATCTTGCATGGTCACACCCAATCGATCAATGAAGATCACTAGTCCGAAGAACCAAGAAGTTTCTCGGATTAGGGATTTGAGAATTTGGGGATTTAGGGTTTAGATCGGTTCTCAAGATTTTGATCGAAGAGGAATTAGCCAAAACAAAAAAAAATAGAAGAAAGAAAGTTATTACCTTGAGGAAGTTGGAGGGGCACAAGAAGAAATTAGAAGAAGAAGATCAAGGGGAGAGAAGAAGCACCATTAGAGAGAAGAGAGGAAGGAGGCAACCAAAGGGTTTGCTTTTCATTCATCAATAGTTGAAATTCGTGTTTAGGGCTTTACCCCACTTAAATAAGCACATAAAGACATAAAATTACTAAAATACCCCTAGGATAAGCAAATAAAGATATAAGATTACTAAAAGACCGCTAACTAAGTCAAAAAACGTGCAAATAACATAAGTATGGGAAAGTTTGGGCGCTCGGTCCTCTTTCTCCAATCTTCCTTCACATGTGTCTTCCCTAAGTGGGGTCTTCTATATGTCCAATCACATGTGAAAGGTCTTCAGCTCCTCAATATTCGCCTATCCACAAGGACGGCACTTGTGGTTGGCGCTTTCTTCGTTGGTACACCTTGAATGCACCTGTGTCCGCATCAATTCCCCTCGGGTGAGAAAAACTCGACCCCGACGAGTTGAAACTTTTGTAACGCTCAAGTAGATCTGGATCAATACCCTGCAATGCGTCGCCCGACAGCCACGTAGATTCAGACGATGGTTTGTTCTTCCACTTGACAAGATACCTTTGTAAACCCCCATCTCTCGTGTATACTATCTCGTCATCCAAGATTTCCTCATTTGCTTCTTTTTGGGTATTGGGTGGTGGTGGGGGTGGATGGGGTTGGGTAGCAAACTCAGAAAAAGGCCATGAAAGGGATGATGTATCAACAATGGGAGTATGGGCACGGACTAGATCTTCCACATTAAAAGTTGGATTAATGCTCATTTCAGATGGAAGGTCAACCCGATACGCGTTGGACCCAACCTTTTGTAATATCTTGAATGGTCCAGCACTACGCGCTTGTAATTTCTTTGCAGATCCTTGAGAGAATCGCTCTGGCCTTATTCGCACCATTACATAGTCTCCTTCTTGAAATTCTTGCACTCTACGATGAGAATCAGCTAAAACTTTATAATCATCATTGCTCTTATTTAACCGCTGTCTAATATGTGTATGCAAATCATGAATATGGCGTGCGAATGCATCGGTTGACTCAGAAGATTTGGGTAACAGACATAGGTAAGAGATCTATGGGCATTCTAGGTTTATAACCACTTACAATTTCAAAAGGACTCAACCCTGTAGATCTATTAACTGACCCATTATAAGCAAGTTCAGCAGTTGGTAAAATTAGGTCCCAAGTCTTAACATGTTCACCCACTAGACAACGTAGAAGATTTCCAAGGCTACGGTTTACCACTTCAGTTTGACCATCTGTTTGTGGGTGGTAAGCAGTAGAAAATTGCAAATGAGTTCCCATAATGTGCCACAGTGTCTTCCAAAAATAGCTAGTAAATCGAACATCACGATCAGACACTATGGTTTTAGGTAACCCATGGAGACGCACCACACCATCAAAAAAAAGACGAGCAACATGAGACGCATCTGACGTCTTCGAACATGGGAGGAAATGCGCCATTTTAGAAAAACGGTCCACAACGACAAAAACGGAATCGTGCTTTTTTATAGTCTTGGGAAGCCCGAGCACGAAGTCCATACTAATGTCCTGCCACGGAGCATGTGGCACTGACAATGGCGTGTACAACCCAAGATTTTGCTTTCTTTGCTTTGCCGGTTGATCGAAACTGCCCTAAAACTTTGGCTACATCTCGCTGAGGCTTGCAATAGAAACGATCTTCCACGAGGGCAATGGTCTTATCACGACCAAAATGGCGGCTATCCCTCCCGAATGAAGCTCCCAGATGAGGAATTCACGAAGGGACATACGGGAATACAAAGTCTGTCTCCCTTGAAAAGAAAGTTATCTTTAAGAACATATCCACCCATAATATGCTGTTGGTCACTAGAGAGCGACGTGTAAGTACCCCCAAAATCGGGACATATGGGGTATTCATCTTTCATTGCTCAAATCCGACTACCTCTACACTCAAAGAGTTGAGCAACGCCACTCTCCTACTAAGGGCATCCGCCGGTTTGTTTTCAACCCCGGCCTTGTGTTTCAAAACAAACGAATATTCCTGAAGAAACGCTACCCACTTGGCATGCCTTGGGTTGAGTTTCTTCTGAGAATGCAAATATCTGAAAGCCTCATGGTCAGAAAACAAAACGAATTCTTATGGTAGGAGGTAGTATCACCAATGTCTCGGGGATTGCACTACCGCATAAAATTCTTTGTCGTAAGTGGAGTATTTTTGTTTTGCCTCATTCAGTTTTTCACTGAAATAGGCCACTGGGTGTCCTTCTTGACTCAACACTCCACCTATACCGACACCAGACGCATCGCACGCTACTACAAAGACTGTAGAAAAGTCAGGTAGACGCATGACAGGAGCTTCCATCATCTTGCCCTTAATTTCTTTAAAAGCCTTGACGGCGGCTTTAGACCACACGAACTCTCCCTTTTTCATGCACTCGGTAATGGGAGCCATGATCGTGCTAAAACCCCTAATGAACCGACGATAAAAAGTTGCTAGGCCGTGAAAACTTCGCACCTCATGAATGTTCCTTGGTTCTGGCCACTCAACTATGGCCCTGACTTTTTCAGGGTCTGCCCGCATCCCTTCAGATGACACTATAAATCCTAAGAACACAACT
Organism: Magnolia sinica; assembly: GCF_029962835.1. NCBI lineage: Eukaryota > Viridiplantae > Streptophyta > Magnoliopsida > Magnoliales > Magnoliaceae > Magnolia > Magnolia sinica. The sequence goes on from NC_080573.1 coordinate 134,366,128, forward strand.
TGGTTAGACATGAATGCACATTTCTTAAGATTAGCGTACAACTTTTCCTTCCTAAGGACACTACAGACCTTCTTTAAATGTTCAAGGTGTGATTCCTTAGTGGTACTATAAATAATAATATCGTCAAAGTACACCACTAGGAATTTTTCCATGAACGGCCTCAAAGCTTGGGTCATCACCCGTATGAAAGTACTGGGTGCGTTAGTCAAGCCGAAGGGCATGACCAACCACTCATACAACACATCTTTCGTCTTAAACGCCGTCTTCCACTCATCTCCTGGGCGTATACGAATTTGGTGATATCCACTCTTGAGGTCTATCTTAGAGAATATAGTGGACCGGCCATCATGTCAAGCATATCATCAAGTCTAGGTATAGGGAACCTATACTTGATAATTTTGTTTATGGCACGGCTATCCACACACATGCGCCATGTGCCGTCTTTCTTTAGGCGTCAACAATGCAGGCACGGCACACGGGCTCATACTCTCTTGGATGAAACCCTTTTGCAGAAGCTCATCAACTTGCTTCTTTAACTCTGCATGCGCTGTAGGGTTCATCCTATAGTGAGGAAGGTTCGGTAGAGTAGACCCTGGGACAAGATCAATGGCATGTTGTATGTCCTTCATCGGTGGCAACTCATTCGGTAAGTCTTCAGGAAATACATCACTGTATTCCTTCAGGACCGAGATCACCTCACAGGGCAACTCTGATGGAACCTCAGGTGTAATTTCTCTAGCCACAAGGGCATACACCATAGAATCCTCCTTAGCCTCTTTTTCAAACTCTCTTGCGCTGATTATATGTAAAGACTTAGGTTTGGATTTCCCCATTTCTCTAGGCTCACTTGCCTTCTCATCCTTCTTCTTTCCTAGTGTATTCTCAGGTGGCATGGGATTAAGTTTGATCTTTTTACCATTATACATAAAAGTACACGCATTCGAACGGCCAAAGATCGTGACATCATTATCGAATAGCCACGGTCTACCTAGGATAACATGCCCCACATCCATAGGTAAAACATCACACCACAGGGACTCTTTGTATGACCCAAACTCGATGGGGACTAGACATTGTTGGGTGACAGGTAGGGATGTCTTGTCAACCCAAGAAACTTTATACGGGTCTGGATGAGGTGTGGATTTCAGTTTTAAGCGATCTAAGGTGCTAGTGGAAATCACATTCTGACAACTTCCACTGTCCACTATCACCTTACAATTCTTTTCACCACACTTGGCAATAGTGTAGAAGATAGTGCTTCGACGCCAGTCAGCACTACTTCTAGATAACACACGCCTGACTATTGCAAGCGTTGCTTCTCCATCCACTTCTTCATCAGTAAGTCCTCCTTCAGGGTGATACTCTTCAACTTCATAATCACCCTGGTCATCTCCACCCTCGTGGGATTCGCCTATAACTAAGGCTCTCCCACGGCTCTTCGTAGGACACTGATTAGACATGTGGCCAAGGTTACCACACTCATAGCACCTCACTTGGCTCATGTTACTAGGACCGGCACCAAGAACCCCTTTGCTCTTGTCCTCCTTAGGCCTAGGCGGAATGGTCGCCTGTGCCCTAGGTTGATTACCAATATTAGGTCTAGTTCCTTGGGAACTAGATCTAGTATTGGAGTCTCGGGACTCAAAACGACGAACGACAGGAGCCTTCAGATACTGCTCTAACTCCTGCACGACTTGATATGCTTCATCTAAGTCCGTTAAGGGCTGAGTGATAAGCTCGCGCTGAAGATCCGCACAAAGGCCCATCTTAAAACGCGAGAGCGTTACTAGAGGGTCTTCTCGGATATCACATCGCATCACATACTCTTCAAATTTAGCGATGTAGTCAGCGGCAGACATTGACCCTTGGCGTAAGGATTGCCATTGGTCAAGGAGCTTCTGACGGTATGAGAGAGGAAGGTACTTCTCCTTCAACTTCTCTTTCATCTCATACCAATGTGTGATAGGGGCTCTACCAACTCTCTCTACCCTACGCTCGGTGTTGGTCCAGAAGAGCTTGGCTTGACCCACAAGCTTCATCTTAGCAAACCGCATTTGACGGTTTTCTGACATGCCATACCACTCAAAGTAGTGGTCCATGTCAGCAACCCAGACAAGGAATGCCTTGGGATCCAAGCGTCCATCAAAACTCGGGGCCTCAACTCTCACACTCTTCATCGCACGCTCATCTGGATCATAACGGTCTTGATGACCACATGTGGTTCGTGCCTCTCGCACCACACCACGACCGTTACCACGATCTCTATCCTCACTACCACCACGTGTGGCAGCACGTTCTTCAATGATTCCTTCCACTTGGGAGTGCGCATCTTCCCCTACGGCGGGGTTTTCCTTTTGGGACGCCTCTAGTTGCTCCACCTTAGTCATGGTGGTGGTAATTTGGTTCTCAAGGCGGGCAAACTCACGCCTTTGACTCGCTTCTAGGGCGGTTATCTTTTGTATCAATTGAGCAAGTTGCTCAGATAACTGCTCGTTATTCATGGTAGGTTGAAGTCCGAAACCTCTACCTCTTCTCGTGGGCATACAATGAAGACTTGAACCAAACTCTACCTAACTAGACTACTAGGTGTTATGACTTTCAAGATGAATGCGATGAATGCAAAACTACTATGAACTGACACAATTAAGTTGAAACAGGAAACAACTCAAATCTGAAAATTTTCCAGATTAGAAACTTTCTAAAATTGGAAAGTTTCGAAAATTGAAAACTTTCTAAACTTGAAACTTTCCCAAGTTAAACCTAAAAATCAAAACCCTAATTTGATAACTCGATCTAGACAAAAACCATGCAAGCTCATGGACAGCCCTAATTATGATGCATGCTCATGGAGATAATTAAGCAGCGGAAATAAAAGGAATAAATGATCTAGGCGTAAGGATTGCCATTGGTCAAGGAGCTTCTGACGGTATTAGAGAGGAAGGTACTTCTCCTTCAACTTCTCTTATCTCATACCAATGTGTGATAGGGGCTCTACCAACTCTCTCTACCCTACGCTCGGTGTTGGTCCAGAAGAGCTTGGCTTGACCCACAAGCTTCATCTTAGCAAACCGCATTTGACGGTTTTCTGACATGCCATACCACTCAAAGTAGTGGTCCATGTCAGCAACCCAGTCAAGGAATGCCTTGGGATCCAAGCGTCCATCAAAACTCGGGGCCTCAACTCTCACACTCTTCATCGCACGCTCATCTGGATCATAACGGTCTTGATGACCACATGTGGTTCGTGCCTCTCGCACCACACCACGACCGTTACCACGATCTCTATCCTCACTACCACCACGTGTGGCAGACGTTCTTCAATGATTCCTTCCACTTGGGAGTGCGCATCTTCCCCTACGGCGGGGTTTTCCTTTTGGGACGCCTCTAGTTGCTCCACCTTAGTCATGGTGGTGGTAATTTGGTTCTCAAGGCGGGCAAACTCACGCCTTTGACTCGCTTCTAGGGCGGTTATCTTTTGTATCAATTGAGCAAGTTGCTCAGATAACTGCTCGTTATTCATGGTAGGTTGAAGTCCGAAACCTCTACCTCTTCTCGTGGGCATACAATGAAGACTTGAACCAAACTCTACCTAACTAGACTACTAGGTGTTATGACTTTCAAGATGAATGCGATGAATGCAAAACTACTATGAACTGACACAATTAAGTTGAAACAGGAAACAACTCAAATCTGAAAATTTTCCAGATTAGAAACTTTCTAAAATTGGAAAGTTTCGAAAATTGAAAACTTTCTAAACTTGAAACTTTCCCAAGTTAAACCTAAAAATCAAAACCCTAATTTGATAACTCGATCTAGACAAAAACCATGCAAGCCTAGGCTTTGATACCAAATTTGACGCAGAACAGCCCTAATTATGATGCATGCTCATGGAGATAATTAAACAGCGGAAATAAAAGGAATAAATGATCTAAAATTCTAACAATAATCATCATAACTGAGAAAATCATAAAGGAAACATGCAATGGAGCGGGCCATCACTACAACCATGGAGTATGTCAGCAACCCAGTCAAGGAATGCCTTGGGATCCAAGCGTCCATCAAAACTCGGGGCCTCAACTCTCACACTCTTCATCGCACGCTCATCTGGATCATAACGGTCTTGATGACCACATGTGGTTCGTGCCTCTCGCACCACACCACGACCGTTACCACGATCTCTATCCTCACTACCACCACGTGTGGCAGCACGTTCTTCAATGATTCCTTCCACTTGGGAGTGCGCATCTTCCCCTACAGCGGGGTTTTCCTTTTGGGACGCCTCTAGTTGCTCCACCTTAGTCATGGTGGTGGTAATTTGGTTCTCAAGGCGGGCAAACTCACGCCTTTGACTCGCTTCTAGGGCGGTTATCTTTTGTATCAATTGAGCAAGTTGCTCAGATAACTGCTCGTTATTCATGGTAGGTTGAAGTCCGAAACCTCTACCTCTTCTCGTGGGCATACAATGAAGACTTGAACCAAACTCTACCTAACTAGACTACTAGGTGTTATGACTTTCAAGATGAATGCGATGAATGCAAAACTACTATGAACTGACACAATTAAGTTGAAACAGAAACAACTCAAATCTGAAAATTTTCCAGATTAGAAACTTTCTAAAATTGGAAAGTTTCGAAAATTGAAAACTTTCTAAACTTGAAACTTTCCCAAGTTAAACCTAAAAATCAAAACCCTAATTTGATAACTCGATCTAGACAAAAACCATGCAAGCCTAGGCTTTGATACCAAATTTGACGCAGGACAACCCTAATTATGATGCATGCTCATGGAGATAATTAAACAGCGGAAATAAAAGGAATAAATGATCTAAAATTCTAACAATAATCATCATAACTGAGAAAATCATAAAGGAAACATGCAATGGAGCGGGCCATCACTACAACCATGGAGTATGTCAGCAACCCAGTCAAGGAATGCCTTGGGATCCAAGCGTCCATCAAAACTCGGGGCCTCAACTCTCACACTCTTCATCGCACGCTCATCTGGATCATAACGGTCTTGATGACCACATGTGGTTCGTGCCTCTCGCACCACACCACGACCGTTACCACGATCTCTATCCTCACTACCACCACGTGTGGCAGCACGTTCTTCAATGATTCCTTCCACTTGGGAGTGCGCATCTTCCCCTACAGCGGGGTTTTCCTTTTGGGACGCCTCTAGTTGCTCCACCTTAGTCATGGTGGTGGTAATTTGGTTCTCAAGGCGGGCAAACTCACGCCTTTGACTCGCTTCTAGGGCGGTTATCTTTTGTATCAATTGAGCAAGTTGCTCAGATAACTGCTCGTTATTCATGGTAGGTTGAAGTCCGAAACCTCTACCTCTTCTCGTGGGCATACAATGAAGACTTGAACCAAACTCTACCTAACTAGACTACTAGGTGTTATGACTTTCAAGATGAATGCGATGAATGCAAAACTACTATGAACTGACACAATTAAGTTGAAACAGGAAACAACTCAAATCTGAAAATTTTCCAGATTAGAAACTTTCTAAAATTGGAAAGTTTCGAAAATTGAAAACTTTCTAAACTTGAAACTTTCCCAAGTTAAACCTAAAAATCAAAACCCTAATTTGATAACTCGATCTAGACAAAAACCATGCAAGCCTAGGCTTTGATACCAAATTTGACGCAGGACAGCCCTAATTATGATGCATGCTCATGGAGATAATTAAACAGCGGAAATAAAAGGAATAAATGATCTAAAATTCTAACAATAATCATCATAACTGAGAAAATCATAAAGGAAACATGCAATGGAGCGGGCCATAACTACAACCATGGAGTATGGAATTCAATTACTACTTAGGTTGGATCCGGCGAGGATGAGACCTCCCGATCTTGCATGGTCACACCCAATCGATCAATGAAGATCACTAGTCCGAAGAACCAAGAAGTTTCTCGGATTAGGGATTTGAGAATTTGGGGATTTAGGGTTTAGATCGGTTCTCAAGATTTTGATCGAAGAGGAATTAGCCAAAACAAAAAAATAGAAGAAAGAAAGTTATTACCTTGAGGAAGTTGGAGGGGCACAAGAAGAAATTAGAAGAAGAAGATCAAGGGGAGAGAAGAAGCACCATTAGAGAGAAGAGAGGAAGGAGGCAACCAAAGGGTTTGCTTTTCATTCATCAATAGTTGAAATTCGTGTTTAGGGCTTTACCCCACTTAAATAAGCACATAAAGACATAAAATTACTAAAATACCCCTAGGATAAGCAAATAAAGATATAAGATTACTAAAAGACCGCTAACTAAGTCAAAAAACGTGCAAATAACATAAGTATAGGAAAGTTTGGGCGCTCGGTCCTCTTTCTCCAATCTTCCTTCACATGTGTCTTCCCTAAGTGGGGTCTTCTATATGTCCAATCACATGTGAAAGGTCTTCAGCTCCTCAATATTCGCCTATCCACAAGGATGGCACTTGTGGTTGGCGATTTCTTCGTTGGTACACCTTGAATGCACCTGTGTCCGCATCAACTTGGAAGCCTGCATATCTCATTGGTTGATGTGGCTGGGATCCTGCAGGTCATGGGGGGTCTCTTTGCTTCACCCAATGAGACCTACTAATTTCTAAATACACTGACCAAATCCACCCCACCCCCCCTTTTTCTTTTTTCTTTTTCTTTTTTTTTCTGTTCCCAAATTTGTCTGTAATACTTCCCTTTTAGCAGATCAAAACATTGATGGTGGTGAATCTGTCTCCTCCCCAACTTCAGCCATCCACTCTTCAATTACTTGACCATTTTATTTAACATGGTTTTTACGTATTTAGTTTTTTTTAGATGGTAACTTTACCACATGTTATATTGTCGAGTTTCTTAGGAGATTATTTCCAATGCGCCTCTCGTTTGTGTCTGGCGGTAACATACCCATTATAAAACAGGATTTCGTCTCATGAAGTTGCTTCTCACATTGGTTCAGGTATGCATCGAGAGTGCGTTCAATCGTGAATGATCCGAGCAAGAACGTATCCTCAAAGGAAGTCGCCCGTTTAAAGAAGATGGTGGCTTACTGGAAGGAACAGGCGGGAAAGAGGGGGGACGATGAAGAACTGGAAGAGATCCAAGAAGAACCCCCGATGAGAGAGAGGACCAGCAGCCCCTATTCCATGTAACTATCGTTTGGAGGAATGAGGGTGGTCTATCAGGTGGCATATTTAGAATGTGTGGCATCACTCAGGTTTCTTCTCTACAGATGCTAGTCTTGCCTTGTTCATTTGGGACTGTTGGTTTGAAAATATTCACATTGGTATACAGAGGAGGTACCATGCATTGCCTTTTATACATAGGAGGTTTCTTTAGTTTGTCAATACATACACAGTGGTTGTAACATGTAAAGTGAACTTTGTTAATTTATAAAGGGCAATCTTTCTGTCTTTATCTGCATTTGATTCTATAGAAAAAGAAGGTAAGGATGGCTTAATCGTTGTCAGATATTCATTTGCCTATTTTGTTTCAGCCATGTATCTATTGGGCCATTGATTAGAATAACTTAAGATTTGCCTCTCTATGCTTGCTATATGATATTATCAGTCTGAAAACTGTCAAAATTCTATGTACTAAGCTTTTGGGTGCCTGTGGCCATGTAGTTGGTGGGATTTTTTATTTATTTATTTTTTACCATTGTGTTTCGTAGGATATTACTCTGGTGGAAAAGTCAAAAAAAATAAAAAATAAAAAAAGGAAAAAGCACTATACCTTATAATGCAGTTCTGATCTTTGGTGTTACCCCAAACGCAATTGTATTTATGGTTCACTTCCAAGTGACTTGAAAGCTTTTAAAAATAAATCTCCCATGACCAATTCTCTTCAGAGGCGATTTATGGTTACTAGTTGGACTTTTTAGTGTAAAATGATGATGGTACATAAGTGTAGAGAAAGGTGGCTGCCCATACTGTAATTGGTTCCGATGGGCAGTGGGACCTAGACATCAGAGTATGGTGCCCCTTTTGTACTTGGATATTTGGATTGATGTCTATTTAGATGGCTGAATGTGCTTGTTCTACTTCTGTAGACAGTGACTTGCCTGTAAACAGGGGTTACACAACTCCCCTGTAACCCTTTTTGAGCCCAAACAGGAGGGAGATCCAAGACTCAAGTGGGTCACATACCACATTAAACAGTGGGGATGGAGACCACCACTGTTGAGACCTTCCTGGGCCACGGTCATGTTTGGATGACATCGATCCCTTCATAAGGTGATTCCCGCCTGGATAAATGGAAAACACGAATATAATCCTCATCAAAAACTTCTGTGAAACCGTTAAAGTTTCAATAGTAGGCATTCAGTCCTTGGTCATGTGGCCCACTTGAGTTTTGAATCTTTATGTTTGGGGTCATGTCATAAAACCGATCCATCCATTTCGTCAGCTCATTTTATGACATGACCCCGAACATAAAGATTCACCTGTGTGTCTTTTGATCACAATTCACGGAGCTTTTGTTTACAGCCTGACAAAATGATGAGCCTCACGGAGCTTTTGTTTACAGGCTGCATCCTCTGTTGTTGGATGATATCGCAGGCACTTAGGAACTGCATACGCGTTGTACAACTAATTCAAATTAAACTATCCAAATTGTATCCCCGTTTGGATGTATCATGAACTGAAAGTTGGATTTATTTCATTATCAGACTATCGGATTGGTGGGTATTTTAGAAGTGAAAAATATCCACTGGTTCAGTGTAAACAAATAAGTGTCCGGGAATACCTAATGCTATTGGTTTTTATTAATTAGTAATTTTCTAATTATATATTAACTAAAGCATTCCACATTGTTATCATCATCTTTATCAACTAAGCCTTATCTCAATTACATTGGACCATCAAGCATACATACATTTTATATAATATGATATGTAAAATAAATGAGTTTGGGATGGGTTGGGATGTGGCACACCTGGCCCACATATTGATCGGACTTTAATTTATACCCAAACACACAACCATACTCATTTAGTTGCACCCAGACCCGGCCATGTTGGCCCGGGTTCGGGTACCCATTGGGCGTACCCGGCCCATTCCACCTGTAGAATGAAAATACATCCGCCCACTGCGCGCCTCCGTACGAGCTATCTCTCAGGTGAGGGAAGCCGATAGGCGGGTGAACCACACACCAGCTATATAGCTCGTGTAGGAACGTGTCGTGCGAAGACAAGCGCTGACGCTCTGCGAGTTGTACGAACGGTTCAACGTACATCAAAGTTACATGACCCACAATAATGTACTTATTATATCCACACCGTTCATACATTTTTCCAGATAATTTTAGACTACCATCCAAAAAATAAATCATATCCAAAGATCAAATGGTACACACAACAAAATCAGTGAAGATAATGATTTTCACCATTAAAAATTTTGTTGGTTCCATCATAACTTTTATTTTACATCCAATCTGTGCATAAGGTCACAAAGACCTGGATGAAGAGGAAAAACAAATTATGTATTGATCCAAAACTCCTGTGAACCTCAAAAGGGTTTGGATGGCAGACGTTTAATCCCCCACTGTTTTTTTCAGTGCAGTTCACTTGATAGTTAGATCTGTCTTATTTTTTGTCCCAAGCCTTAGGACTAGCTGGAAGAATGGACGGACAGTTTAGATATAACACATACATCATGATGGGACCCACAGAACCAATACATCAGCTATATAGCTAGTGTGTGGTACAGCAGCTAATTCGCTTCCGTGGTGAGACACGGATCCATCGAGGTGCGTGAGACCCCTTACTGTGGGGCCACTTTGATGTATGTTATTACATCCACTCCGTCTATCTGTATTGAAAACTCATTTTAGGGCATGATACAAAAACTGAAGCAGATCTAAATCTCAGATGGACCATAGTACAGGAAACAGTAGTAATTGACGTTAAAAACTTCTTGTGGGCCACAAAAGATTTGGATCAAGATTATATATGTTTGATCTCTTCATATAGGTCTTTGTGACCTTATCAACAGGTTGGATGACAAATAAACATTCCTGTGGACTCCATGAAGTTTTTAATGGTGAGGATTCAATCATGAGTGTTTCCTGTGGTGTGGTCCACCTAAGATTTGGTATGCTTAATTTTTTTGGATTATGCCCTAAAATGAAATTTGATAATGGTTGGACGGTGTGGATTTAAGGGGGCGTTTGGCACATGGTATTAGATAGGATTAGGAGGGCTGAGATTGCATTTGGTCCCGTGCCAATTCCACTCAATGTTTGGTCATACTAGAAGAGCTTGGAATTAGATGAGATGGAATTGCATAGGTCCCGTGCCAATTCTACTCAACGTTATCAAGTTGTGTAGGTCCCATCATAATGAGTGGACTATATCCAACCGTCCACTCATTTTTTGAGATCATTCTAGAGCATGGGCCAAAAAATCAGGTAGATCTAAAGCTCAAGTGGACCTCACCATAGAAAGCAGTGGGGATTGAATACCTATCATTGAAAACTTCGTTGGGGTGATATAAGTTTTGGATCTACCTCATTTTTAGGCCCATGCTATAAAATGAGGTTACAAAACAGATAAACGGTTTGGATATAACACGTATGTGTTATTCTCAATAGTTTCAAATGATGGTGGGTATATTCATTCAATGTATCACTGTATTACAAACATAGCATGTATTTAAGCTTATCCCATGGTATTAGGGGACAATCCATGTCATTGGTAATAATTGTGTTTTTTGAATCCCATCCCACCTGATCCTTCCCAATACCATGCGCCAAACACCCCCTAAGTAACATGCATCATTGTGAGCCCCACAGTAACGGGTCTCATCCACCTACCTCGGTGGATCGGGGTCTCACTTAATCCTCTCCCCTTGGGGGGCGTTTGGCACATGCTATTAGATGGGATTAGGTGGGATGGAATTACATTTGGCCCGTGCTTTTTCCACTCAATGTCTGAGAAGAATGGAAAAGCTTGGAACTAGATTAGATGGAATTGCATTGGGTACCATGCCAATTCCACTAAATGTTAGCAAGTTGTGCAGGTCCTGCCATGATGTGTGGGCTATACCAAAAAATAAAGTAGATCTAAAACTCAAGTGGACCCCACCATAGAAAGCAGCGGGGATTGAATACCTACCGCTTGAAAACTTCTTTGGGGCACATAAGTTTTGGATCTGCCTCATTTTTAAGCCCGTTCCATAAAATGATGTTACAAAACAGATGAGGGCCTGTTTGGCCAAGCAGATCCTATGGTATTAGGAGGGATGGGATTGGCATATCCTGGGATAGGCATGACGAGCCAAACAGATCCGGTGAACTTGTCCCGGGATATGAGCAATCCCATGGATCTTAAGACAATCCACTGACATCACCATCATTACCTTAAAATTGATCCCATCCCTCGGTTGGATGGATTCGAAGGTAAAATCCCGGGATATGCACGGCGTGCCAAACAGACCAAGTGAACAGGTCCCGGGATATAAGCAATCCCATGGATCTTAAGACAATCCACTGACACCACCATCATTACCTTAAAATTGATCCCATCCCTCCTAATACCATGGTATCTGCGGGCTAAACGGACCCTAAATGGTTTGGATATAACACGTGTTATTCTCGATAGTTTCAAATGATGGTGGGTATATCCATTAAATGTACCACTGTATTACAAACATAGCATTGGAATTAATCTTATCCCATGGTAACAGGGGATAATCCCTGCCATATATAATAATTACGTTTAAAAAATAAAATAAAAAATCCTATCCCACTTAATCCTTCTCAATACCATGCGCCAAACAACCCCTTGAGGACTCCGAATTCGACTTGGAGGCCTCTATGTAGAGCTGGGCATCGGACTGAGTCGGATCGAATTGGGCCTAACCCGATTCGATTCAAAATTTGTAGGATCAAACCTGAACTCGATCCGATCCGGTACCGGGGTCCAGGCTATCTTACTCAATTTGATCTGATCTTCTTCTACCCTGAACCGATTCGAGTTTGACTCGGTCAGGAAAATCGACTCGGATCGGATTGGACATGGTTCGGATCGTTCATTTTTTCAACGGTGTGGAAATTATTATTCTCATTGTTTCCAATGGTGTAATCTACTTGATTATTGGATATACTTAAAATTTAGTATCAACCCCTAAATTGATGGACGGTGTGGATAAACCAAAAAATTCAAGACGGGCCCCACATAGTTTACTCAGTAGGATAAAACTGTAATGCTCACGCCAGCTACATAGCTTGTTGAAGAAGCTTACACCTACTCCATGACTTCCTGAAGAAGCTTCTAAGTCACGTGCTTGAAGAAGATGAGCACTCTCTGGAAATAGGTTGCATATTGTACTGAGTAAACTCATTTGGGCCCACCTTGAATGTATGGGGTTTATCCAATCCATCCATATTTTGTTTCAGCTAATTTTATATGTTGAGCCTAAAATTGAAGCATATACAAAGCTCAATTGAACCAAACCACCGGAAACAATGGGAATAATGATTTTGACCATTGAAATCTTTTTAATGCCCACAGTGATATTTATTTGTCATCCAACATGTTTATAAGATTAAAAATACTTGGATGAAGGGAAAGATAAAATATGAGCTTGATCTAAAACTTCGGTGGCCCCTAGAAATTTTCAATGGTAGACACTCATTTCACACTATTTCTGGTGGTGTGATCTATTTAATCTTTGAATATAATTTATTTTTGGCATATGGAAATGAAATTAACTTTTAAAATAGATGGACAGTGTGGATCAAATAGATAAATCACGGCAGATCCCACAGAGTTTACTTAGTACGCTTAGCATACCGAGTTACTCAGTATGCAATCCGCTTACCACTGACCAAATTCAGACAATCTCACTCTTGGTATCCGTGTTTGGTAGACACTGGCACCTTTGAAACCAACGGATGGTCATTACTCGCCTGTTATTATACTTGTGCAATATCCAAGCCGCTCATCACATGGGTCCCACTACTTAGATTCCTCTTCTGAAAATCCAGGCAAGTCTGTCATACATGTAGCATTAAGAGTACTAGATCAACGTTCCAAATTGTGTCGGCCTTTCTAATCACGGGGTCAGCTTCAATCATGAGGAAAGTCATTTAATTGGTACAATACACCTAATGAACGACTTAGATCTTTCGAAGGTGTCCCATATCCCCATGTGGATAGAAACTTCAAAGAAACGTGTATGCTCTCTTTGCTAATTTTTATTTTTTACCCATCACAAAAAGCCACCTTAGATAAATTTAAAAGAGAGACTTTATAAGATATAGGCTTTGTAGCTACTAGTAGGGGTGCACACGGGTCGGTTCGGTCCGGTTCTGGGGTAAAACCAGAACCGAACCGTTCCTAACGGTTCTGGGATTTTTGGAACCGAAACTGGACTGTTAGCACACTGGAACCGAACCAAAACCGGACCGTGAAAACCGGTTCGGTTCCGGATCGGTTCCACGAATTTGGGTTTTTAGAAAATTCAACAAAAGGAAAAAAGGTGAAAAAAATAAAATCCAATGGTTGGAATGAGATTAAAATGAAAAGAGAAACCAAAAAACTAATTTATAGCAGAGAGAGTCGAGTGAATGAATAGGGGGGAAAAAGCCCTAAATTAAGAGGCAGGTGGATTCCGAGTAAGTGAGAAAAACAAAACCCTAATTTCATAACTCAGAAAAGAAATAAAACCCTAGAAATGAAGGAGACAGAAACCAAAAACCCTAAAATAATAATAATAATAATAATAACACATACCTGATGAAGCTGATCCTTATAAGTGTCAAGATTCGAAGCGAGTTCTTCAATGCTAAGCTCTTCGCCTCCTTGCATTCTTTTTTCTTTTTTCTGTTTTCCTTTTTTTAGGGAGGAAAATTTGAAGCCTGAGCGCGAGAATAAGTACAACAACTGCGAGGAGAAATTCTTGTGTGCGAAAATAAAAATGGGATTACAGGGGAGAGATTATAGCGAGTTCCGAGTCCTATGAGCAGTGCTGAGGGAGATAGTCTGTACGAGCAAAAGGGTCGACGGCTTGGGTGGACCCCACCACCTTGGTGTACGTGAAATCCGGCGAGAGAGAGAGAGAGAGAGAGAGAGAGAGAGAGAGAGAGAGAGAGAGAGAGAGAGAGAGAGAGAGAGAGAGAGAGAGAGAGAATGGGAAAGAGAGGGTTTTTTGGGTTTTAATTTTAAGTTGGGATCAACGGTTCGGATCTAAGGTTCAAATCCACGGTTCTGGGCTACGGTTCAACGGATTGGTTCCATGGGTCGGGTCCACGGTTCGGTTCTACATGCCCCTAAACCAGAACCGAACTGTATCCAACGGTTCTTGCAATTTTGGAAGCGGAACCGGAACTGGTGTTGCCTAGAACCGGACTAAACCGGACCGATCCAACGGTTCCGGTCTGGCTCTACGGTTCTATCAGTTAAATGTGCACCCCTAACTACTAGCCAGCTAACACCAGCTTATACAACTGCTCTAGGTACATGTCGCTCGAAGAAGAGCACTGACGCTTCTCGAGCTCTGAGTTGTGCGAACGGTTCAAAGGAGATCAAGTTACATGAGTCTTACAATGATGTATTTATTATATCTACACCGTTCGTCTATTTTCAGAGATCATTTTATAGTATTATCCAAAAAATGAATCATATCCAAAGGTCATCAGACCACACCATAAATAGAAGCGGAGATAATGATTTTCATCGTTAAAAAATTTGTAGGATCCACCTACTAATATGAGATATAGAGAGGGATAAACTTGTAATTTATTAATTATTACACCTGGTGCAGTCCGGATTGAATCGGATCGGATTTTGGTTCGGTTCGGTCAGATTTACTACATACCCAAATCCTATCCGATTGTCGTTGGGATCTAACCGCTCCTACCCAAACCTAACCGATTCAGGCCATCGGTTCTATTCAAATCAGAGCAGATCGGGTCGGATACGCCGGATTGGGTCCATTTTGCCCACTTCACCTATATGGCATCGAAACAGTAAAAACGTTGCCGCTTATTCCACGATTTTTTTATTTCTAATTTTAAAATTTTCTAGTTTCCTTGTTAATTCCGGAAACAGAGGCAATCGACAAACGGAGTCAAACACACAAATACCTCTCAGTTTATCTTTTCATCATTTCCCAGGTCTTCTCTTTGGAAAACAAGCCCTTCTTCCTGTCTCTGCATCAATTCACATCTCCAATTTCTTGATTTCCCAAATTCCTGATTTGGGTCCTTTAAATGATCCTTAAACAGTTTATGATTTTTGGGTCCTTGCAAAAATTCACAAAGGTACTCTCTCTCTCTCTCTCTCTCTCTCTCTCTCTCTCTCTCCCTAAACTTTCTTCTTTGATATTTTAGGATACCAAAAAGAATGTTAGAGAATTGGGTTTTCTTTTCAACTTCTGAAAGTCTCTTTTGAAAGTGGTGTACTGATTCTAGAGGGAGGATGGGTTCTTCTCATACTAGCAAGAACATGATCGATGATGATGTTAATGGTAGTGTTTTGAGTGATGATGTTCTACTCAAGATCCTTTTCCGATTGAGCATAAAGCATCTCTTCCGATTCAAGTGTGTATCCAAAGCATGGAACAGATTGATTTCCGATGCTTTTTCCCGAACCAAACTGTCCGTGACCATGTCCGGCCTCTTCTATCATGCCTACGTTCACCCTCAAGGTGTGCTGAACAAACATAGATACGCCCCTGTTATGGAGGGAAATCATGGTATGGACACGAGTCTCGGTTTCGTGCCGGATGGGTTTAAGTTGAGAATCATCGATTGTTGCAATGGGTTGCTTCTCTGCCATTTAAATTCAATGGATTTTGAGGGACTCAATTACTACGTTTGTAACCCTGTAACGAAGAAATGGACGACTCTGCCCAAGCCTCACTTCAAAGAAGGTTCTTTTGATAATGCCAAACTCATCTTCAATCCCCGTGTATCCCCTCACTACAAAGTCGTTAAGTTCTTAAACCAGTTTGATCGAGACCCCACGTGTTTGGAGCTTGATGTTTTCTCTTCGGAGACGGGTTCGTGGGTTGAATCCAACGTGGTTCACGGGCCCGAAATCCCTTGCTTGCGTAGTGAAATTCAGACTGTTTTATTGGATGGGACTCTGTTTGCACTCGCTTACCCTTTTCACATTGTTGGATTTGTCGTCGGGGAAGAAGAGAGTTGCCGGCTGATCAAGCTGCCCGTGGCCCCCATGGAGGTATTGCCTGTCGAACGTTTAGGTGTGTCTGAAGGTTGTCTCCATTACGCCTATCACAAGGGCTCCCGATTACAGATCTGGATGATGAGAAACAGTGCCAGTGCTGGTGAATGGGAGCTGAGGCATAGCTCAAGTGTCCGTGAATTGGTACTCAATCCCTTGTTCATAAAGATGGGCTATGACCCCATCATTTGCCCCCACTACATGCGGAGTTTCCCTTGTCGGTTCGTCCCCTTGGCCTTTCATCCAGACTCTGGGGTTGTTTTTCTTGGAATACAGGGAAAGATCCTTGCCTATTATCTCAAGAGCAAGAGGTTGGAGGAGGTTTGCGATATAAGCTTTGAATGTGTTTATTTACATTGGTTGTGGGTCTTCCCTTTTAAGCCTTGCCTTGTAGACTTCTTTGATGGTGGCTCCAGTAAGATCCAGCAAAGCACATAGCGGCCACCTGCCTCTTCCTTCAAATGCAGTTTGGAGTTATTTTTTTTTAATACTTTTAGGTGAGTGTCTATTATCAAATCCTCAGCCTCCGTTCCTAAATACAATCTGGGTACTGTAGTGTTTAAAATATTGCTGGTGGTAGCATATTGAGTTTATCTTACCTTTGGAAACTATAACAATGAGAGGGTCCTGGCTTACGTCTGATATGTGTAAAACAAACTTTCTTATAGTGCACGAAGATATATATGCATGTAAATATTAAATGAAACATTTTATTTTCAGATTCTATAACTTCTTAGTTCCATGAATACATTTGGAGGTCAGTTCCATGGATTGCATTTTGAATGTCTCAAATGCCTTTTATCCATAGATTTCATACCACCACTATTTAATGCATATATAAGAAAAGGTTAAAACTTGCAGATGCAGACAGGAAGAGAGGGCAGGTTATCCTGCAGAAATGGTTCAAGTTGTTTGGATAGTGTTGTGATAACTCCAATGTCTCCTAACATGAGATCATTACAATTTCAGTCTATCAGAGCGATTGTGTGTGTGTGTCTGCGCGCGTGCATGCGTGCATGTCTATATATATATATGATGATGATGATGATGATGATGATGATGATGAACTGAAGATGTCATCATACCCTTGACAGTTCTGGCAAGTAGTGGCAACTCTACCATGCATGAATATTCTAATTTAAGCAGAAATTTTTGGTCAGTTTAATTTAATCAAACTCCATCATGTTAGAAGAGCCTTGAGTAATCGACCTAACGTGAATCTTTCTTAAGGCTCTAATTGTATCCAATCGAAAAGGGCCTTCTTGTGGAGCCCAGTCTTATAACTTTGGTTCGAGGGAAAAGCATGGTCCATATCGCATTTACATAGGGAAGGCAATCGACCTCTTGACAGATTTTGCGTCATATGTGCTCCCTGTTTGTCAAGAAATGGTAATAGATGCAAAAGTGGAAATCAAACCACCAAGAGAATCAGTATTACATGCGAATAAGCGTAATAGAAAAATAAAGTGAGCTACAGAGCAGTTTTCTGAGAATCTTTATCAGTCAGTTCTACCCACCCATAAATAACAAAGATGATGAAGAGAATGGCGAAACTGTAGTCTCTGTACATCAGAAAATAAACATGGATATTTGGCATCCTCAATGAGTCCTTTAAATGTGTGGAAGATGGGAATAATGAGGGGGAGATTTCCGTCATTTGGTGCACCCTATCTGGATGTAAATCATCTTCCAGAGGGAGTTCCCTTGCACAAAAAGCATGGAAACTTGCTTCTAAGAGCATAAGATGCAACTTTCCAAGTGAGATCAGTTCTTGAGCCTAATACATTATCTTGTTGGTGTTTGTTTGTTTGTTTGTTTTTTTTTTTTTTCAGCTTTTGATTCTTGTATTTCATTGTTGTTGGCACATGCATTTTCCTTTTTTCTTTTCTTTAAATGAGAATTTATCATTTGGGTATTGAAGGGTGAACTTGAAGAAAAAAGGAGAAAAGGCCAGGTTCCCCTTTTCAAATGGTAATGTTGGTTGTTTTCACATTTAGAGCGGCAGGGTTCAGTTAATGATCTGAGGCCATCTCATGCTGTTAAAAATAGTTGCATATTAGAGGTTTTGTTAAGAATTAAAAAATAATCTTCATAACCCATCACTTATCTCTAATGCATAATTCCTGTTAACGACAATGAGAAGAAATCATTTTTAAGTGGCAACCAAACAGGCCTAAACCTTTTTCCCATCTTGGTCTTGTTCATGTGCATTAGATTTTTCTTTTCTTTTTCTTTTTTTAAAAAAAGCCTATCTGATATTTTTGCTGTTTTGCTTATTTGGATCTCAAAGGTTAGTATCAAAAGAGCCAAAATCTTCATTGAAGTTGCAATCTTGGTGCCATTGTCATTTTCCCTGTCTTCCATCATTGTTACTCATTGTGAGAGAATAGTTGTCTTCTATTGGCCTAAACCTCAGATGGGTCCGGCCATGTCATCTGCGATAGAGCATATACGTCTGTTATCTGTGGTGCTCCTTTTAGATTCCCGTTCTCAGGCTAGACTGCTGGTGATGGATTTGTCTGTGGCCTTCTGTCGGATTCTAAACAAACCTGACTTTTGGGCAATAACAGCTATATCCAAATGGTCGTCCCACATCCCATGGTTGGAAGAGTTTCCATGAAATTGTCATCCAAACATAAAAACATAAAAACGAAATCGGTATTCTTCCATGAAAATAATATTATAAACTACCGCTATTAGATCTGTGGGTTTTCAGTTCCAGCAAAGTGATATTTTCCTAAATCAGGGAAATATCATCTTCGTGCATGCCACACGTATGTGCATAATTTCAACAACCATTGACGATGATTGTGTGGGCTTGCTTGGTTTTAAGATATGATCATCTCCGGCAGCTCCTTCCTATGCAGTTTCAAGTGCATTTAGCATTCATCTATCCATCAATGGATGGTGGGCCTTCAAATGGACGGCCAAAATGAAAGCAACTGAAATAGGTGAAACTGATTACTAGGGTCATTTTAATGTGATAGAGAAGCCGCTTGGTGTGCCTGGCCACCTGCGACATGTCACGTTCACGTACAAGGCAAAGGCAACCTTATCTCACCATCCACGATATGATTAGGAACTTTTAACCTTTTGAATCTGGGTTATTTTCCAGTGATCCAAACCGTTTATATGACGAGTTTCAGTTTCTATGGTGGAAAGACTATCAATGAAAGCTCTCAATTGGATTATTTTAAACCTTTGATGATTTTGCTTTTTTGCTTTGAACATTATCTGTCTGTTATCATCTAACCTTTGTATGATTATTGCTACTGGAAGCGGATTGTGTCGTGGACCCCACTTGCAGTTAAGGGATGGTTCTCCCCAAGGCCTCGAGCTGCTGCGCATCCATTCGTTTCAATGTTAGACGTATCAAAACACATTTTGCAAGTAACCAAGAAATAACGTGTCCAAACGCAGTCCAATCTCTCCCACCTTTCATTTCTCTTTAAACCAAGCCAAAACAAAGATTAAGACAATAACTACAAGTGGGATCCACCTCTAACACACCCCACGTGGCACTCCCTTATTTGTGCTGGATGCAATTTGGTGAGGTCGGGAGCATCCGCCCTCTTAAGCTGGTGGGCCTGAGCGTCCACTTTCTTAAGATTACATGGTCCATTTGCTACAAAACCCTTTACACGTTTTTTCATTTTCACTATAAATTTGAAGGTCCCAAATCACCCTTGTTTCCTGTGATGTGGTTCGCATGGTATTTTGATCTGCCTCATTTTTGGAGTGGCAACGAACCATGATTGGTTCGTCAAAATCCAATTGATTTTGTAAGATAGCTTTTTATAGAATATAACTGAAAAGTGGGTTTGCTGAGGATTTCAAATCCTATCCCCTCCAAATTGAAGGGTGCCAACCACAATACTTAGGCTGGATTTAGATTCCAATTCCAAAAGTTTCAAAATCCAACTAGCCAAACAACCCCTTGTATTCCTTGATGACCATCTCTCTTTTTTGTTTCCTAGAAAAAAAAAACCCTTAAAAGCCCACTGCTTGACATCTGTGAGCAAAACTAGGTTTGAAACTGTATATAATAATAATAATAATAAATAATTCATATAATTGGTTAAATGTTTAAAACTCTGTATTAAAAAAAAAAAAAAAAAAAACTATTTTCTAGGAAAAAACCGAATTAAAGACGTATTTTTTTTCCTTAAAAAAGAATTAACATACTTTAGGTGGCAACTAGAAAATAGAGAATGGTGCTGGCCACCATTGATAAAATTGAGTAAAATAGAGAATGGTGTTGAGCACCATTGATAAAATTGAGTAAAATAGAGAATGGTGGTTGCCACATGCCATTTTGCTAACAGGCCTGGGCCAAAAATCAAGTGGTCCTTCCAAGCAGGTGGAAGATAAAAAATCAACGACGACCTATATCCGGCTCATCTGATTTAGTGGACTGGGTCAGGGAATGTTCTCAGTGGGACCCACCTGACAAGTGGGTACGCTTTCCATGTTGGCCACAAATTGCCTCATCAATCCGCCACTCATTTCATATCCAAGTTTTATTATTTCTCATTAGCTTGTTTGGTGAAATAAAATCCGCCTTTGGCAATGCATTGAAATCCTGCTTGGGTTGATTCCGTCCAGGCAGGCAGGATGCGATCTGCTTCTGCAATGCACAGTCCAGTCACCAGTGCACTCCTGAGAGTTGAGTCAGGCAGTCCATCAAAGGGTTTGCCAAGCATTCATGAGTCGCAAGAATTTCCTCTTGAGAGGACAGAAACTGGGACAAGGCTATGATGATGACTACGACGATGATAATTTAGTAAATTGTGAAATGGATGGTTTTTTTTTTTTTAAAAGGACACAGGGTGTCCATGCCCCTTTTTGAGGCAAGACTATTCCCTGCGGATACACATAATCTCCCACAACCATGTGTATCGGGTAATGCCGAGGGGAGTCAAACCCACACCTGTAGGGAGCAAACCCATGGTGATGGCCGCTCGCACAAACCTCGTTGGGTAAATTGGTGAAATGGATGTTACTGAGACCAGAAAATAAAGAGATGATGCAATTGGGTTACAAGAAGAAAGCAAACAAGAGGATAAGCAGTACAGTAGAAATCCACCTATCCACGTCTAAGATTAGACCATCAGTCGTGAACACAAGCTAGAAGTATGGAAGGATGCCTTAAAATCTCAAGGTTTTAAAACTAGATGGACAAACAAAAATGTATGAAATGCAATTTTAGTAGTAATTGGAGTGGAAATAAGGAATTAGTTTAAGATTGATGGCCAAGTACTCCAAAAACACCGCTTCTGATATCTTGGGTTAATAATCCATGAGAATATTGAGATTGAGAAGAATATTGCTCATGTAGTTCAAGCTAGGTGAATGACATGGAAATGTGCCTCTAAAGATCATGCAATCGCCGCATACGGATCACACTGAAGGTGAAATTTTATTGGACAGCTATAAGATTGGCCACGCCTTACAAGACAGAATGCTGAAATGAGGAACAATAAATTCATGTGTGTAACTGAAATGAGGATGTTGGGATAAATGAGTGGCAAGACAAGAAAGAAAGAAATAGAAATGAACACATTCAAGCTTAGGGGTGGCTCCCAAAAAAAAAAATCAGAGGGAAAGTAGACTTGGATCGCTTGGCCTAGTGTATCAGAGACCAAAAACTGCACAAGTTAGGAATGAGTAGGTTCAAGTTAAAGGCAATAAAAGCGCAAGAGAGAGCCCAAAAGGACTTCGCTAGAGGCAGTAAGAAAAGATTTGATGATCAATGCTTTAACTGAAGATTTGGTCCTTGATAGAGTGGAATGGCAAAGCAAGATTCATGTTAACCGACCCCAATTTGTTGGGACAAGGCCAATATGACGAACTTGCTGATGATGATGAGTGGGTAAGTTTTCTTCCTAATGCATCTAAAGAAAGCTGACATGTTACTTGTTCTCATCTTTATGGTTTAACAAGTCAAGCAAAGGATTGTGAAATGGATTGAGAGGATAATGCAGAAACCCACTTCTTCACAGTCACAGTAACATCAAACCATATATGAAACAGTTTTTATCTTTTATCACCAACAGAATGTATTAACCAAGAGAATAGACAATGCAAACCATCCATTAAGATAGTGGATACACATTACCAACTGCTAGAGAGAGCCTAAATCTCTAGATTTAGGCCAATCTTGATAGTCCCCAGCTCAACCAGATTAGAGTTGGCCACACCAACTTCACTAGAAGACACAAGCTTAATGGTACATTTAGAATCTCTCAACACAACCAATTTTGGAGCTCCCTGGGCTACCCATGGAACATGTGTCAATGTTCATTTCAACCAACCAGTCGGAGTCGTCCATACCTATCATTTTTATGCTCCTTTTATCTGGAAGAACAAGACTCCAATGCCCTCGACAGGTCTGAGGCAGAGACACCTTTGAATTCGTTAGCAACAATACAATAACTTATGAGGAGTTCAGTATTCTTCTTAATATAAGCGGTGGTAAGCGAGACTTCATCAAAGATTTTTGCATCACGCTCTTTCCAGATGTTCTGCATAAAGCATTCTACCCCTATAGAAAGAAACAGCTTACAACAAGCAGGAAGACCTTTCAATACTCACCAATGTCCTTTGTCTAGCACTAATGAAACCAAAAGAAAGAAAGGAAGCCATCATGGATGCAAACTAAAAGATCAAATGCCATTCGATCATAGTAGGAACCAAAAAGATCCAGCAAAAGCAAATGAAAGACACAATTCAAGTGAATGCTAGCAAGGTTTTAGTTGAAACAAGCAAGCTCAAACACGGGGGCAAGGACACAATATCGTCGAAATTGCCAAGTGTGAAAGAACGTGACTTGGACAAGCACAAGTATCTCAGTGTTAGACAAAGGACTCAATAATTACACAAAATGTACTAGAAGCTGTATTACTGCATTAACATGGGTCTTTCTTTTTAGGATAAATGACTACGTAAAAGGTTTAATCTGCACAAGTATAAAAACTAAGGAATTGTACACATGTAAAGAGAAGTATCTTAAAACAATGTAGCCCTATATGGAATAAGGGAAATGATATAATGTTCGTCTTGCATGGCAAAATCATGCTATTAACCTGCTTTCATTCTCTCACAGCTGAAAGGGGTATGGTGTCTCAGATTGAATCAGTGTCTGATCATGAAGCACTCGATGATTGCTTCTTGCATAGCAATGCAAGAGAAACAGCTCTTCACCCTATCTACATGAGGATAAAGAAAAATAATAACATAATATTAGCCCAAACAGGTAAATGAACGTGTCCAATAT
Source organism: Magnolia sinica (assembly GCF_029962835.1). Taxonomy (NCBI): domain Eukaryota; kingdom Viridiplantae; phylum Streptophyta; class Magnoliopsida; order Magnoliales; family Magnoliaceae; genus Magnolia; species Magnolia sinica. The sequence goes on from NC_080573.1 coordinate 134,389,574, forward strand.
ATGTCTGACATGGCATTTCTTTTAGGGCATGTTTGGGTTGGGGGTAAACTAGGAGAAGTAAACACTTACCCTCGATTTGACATTTCCTCCGTTTGGATTACACAAAAAGAGAAGGAAACTCATTTGATTTGCTTTTAAGCGAGGTAAACCTTTTTTTTTTTGCAAAAAGTTTGATGGTGGGAATAGAAGTCTCCCACTGATGTGACGTTTTGAATGGCAAAAGTGGAGGGAAAAGAGGTTTCCCACAAAAATATTGCAACCTCTTCGAAAATTGCAAACCAAACAATGAGCACTTTCCTTCACAATTTCTCTAGGAAAACAAACATGCACAAACAGTTTGCTTCCCCTAGCGCTGATGTCAGTTTGCATTCCACTTATGTCACAAGTTTGATTTCCCTTACATTCCCCTAATTTACAACCAATCCAAACAGGCATCCTTACCCAGGTGCAACAGAATTAGCAAACCCAAAGCAAGAACCTGATCTTAACATAGGCTGAAAGGAGAAATAAGTTTTTGGGAAGCAATGTTAAATAAGAAAACGATGATCCAAGTGGTGTAGAGTATGTGACTTTCCCTAGGAATGATCTAATTCCACAAACCTTTCCAACCAGTAGCAATCCCTGGCTTGGAATTGCACTTCGGACTTGTCCTGCTTCATTATCCTAATTGTTTATACTTGTTAACAGTTTGAAATAGAATATTTCCCGCTTCTGCAACAAGATCAGTTGCTGCTTCCCCTCATGCTTCGTGTAATTAAGGGCAGACCACCAAATGGTTGCTGAAACTCAATTTCAACAACAATAATAACAGCAATGATACAAAAACAGCTTTTTTGCATTATGCAGGTCTACAAGGAATTGCTGATGAACTAATGCAGAAGAAGAACCCACAAGGATTAGTTCCATATTTTTGCAGGATAGTACCAAGCCTTTAAAAATTGGAATTTTAGACATATCCATTTGAGTAAGTGGACCTCCACAAGCAATTTTTAAATTTAATCGATTAGATAAGCTGCATGTCCCAAAAGCTGTAGAAGTGTACAAGTTTTCCTATGGACTCCACAGCCTAGTACTCAGCTCTGAGATGGTTAGCATCTCTACCTTCTGCAGGGAGGCGAGTGACGCTACAAATTAAAGGCAAGCCAACAATGGAATCCTGCCTTCTTCATTGTTTATAAGAACTGAGATGCCCAGCCAGCATACCGTGGGTTAGATATCTTTTCTTCTTCTTTTTTTTTTCTTCTGTCCTTTGTTTCTTTATCATGTATGTGATAATTAACAGCCCCATAAGAGGATGAAAGAATTGGCAAAAACTAATATGATATTGGTGTCTACTTAAACTCATTCAACCATTCACAAAATAATAATAATAATAATAATAATTATTATTATTATTACGTTTACAAAAACTGCTCTAATAAAGTTTTACTCAATAACCATTAAATGTAAGAGGTTTGCTTGAACACATGCCAACGTATTGCAATATGACACAGGAGTTCAGCTGTTGAATCTGGGTCATCTTCCAAATCCAAACCATTTATGTGACAGGTCTCACTTTGTATGGTGGAAAGACAACAAATAAAAGCTCTCAAAAGTATTTTAACCCTTCTATAATTTGGCTATTTGGACATATACACTTACCATAACCTATGTATGATCAATAGGTTGAAATATACAACATGAGAAAAATTTTGGGCATCCCCAACCCAAGAGGAGCCCTATCAAATAAACAGTTGTGTCATTGAAAAGAGGCCCAAATGCATGGCTAGAGTCCTGACATATCTTATTGTAATACTTCGGGATGTATTTTCAAAAGGCAAACCTCTATGCATAAATCCACTGGTAAGCTATTACTACATAGACACAAGAAAAAAAAAAATCAGTGTTCAGCATGGCAACATAAACTGCAAGGGGGGGTTATATGTTTTTGGATCAAGCAATTCCTAGCTAAGTCAGTATCACCAACCATGTCAGGAAAAACTACAGAGCCTACAAAATTAAAAGATATTTCCGAGACTAATAAAGAAACGCAACAAGACATACAAGCAATGCTTACAATATCTCAACGCTTGCGAGAATCTAAAACGATTTCTGAGAGCTTTTATTTCCGAAGATAACCTCCCAAACCGATGGCGAGAATGGCCCTCTCCTGTCTAAATGCTCTCTAACTGCCTTCTCGTCAATAGCAAATCCCTTCTCTTTCAATCTCCCAATAACATCCTTCGTTTCTTCCACTCCCTTCTCTCTACAAAACCCGTCAATCAAACCTACAAATGTCACCACATTTGGAGAATGCCCAGCCTCCAACATCTCAATGCAAAATTCAATCGCATCCTCCAATTTTCTCCCTTTACACAGTCCCTGAATCAAAACCTTGTAGCTGAAGGCGTTTGGAGAAATCCCGTTATTCTGCATCTTCCGAAAAATTCTCTTCGAATCTTCGAACCTCGACGCCTGACAGAAACCTTCAACTACAGCGGTGTAAATTACAACTTCTGGGATCGTACCCTTTTCCCGCATCAACCCAAAAAGCTTCATGGCTTCGTGGATCAACCCGTCTTTGCAGAGGCCATCAAGCATTGCAACGGCATTCGGGATGAGGCCTGTTTCCTTCATTTTCTTAAAAATTTCATCCGGATCATGAGGCGATGAATCCGGGGCTGGTGCTTCAGTTTCAGAGATTCCACTCGATGGGCTTTGGGGGGCTTTCTTCAATATCTTGTCACGGTCAATGTCACCATCATACTCAAATTTCTGGAAGAGAAGATCATCGGACTGATCCCCTCTCTTTTCTCCTTTCATGGGTCTGCTGGGCATTTGGGTCGGAGCATTTTGCTGGGCTTTCTCCGTAATTTCATCTGCAACATCATCACCAATTTTGAATTTTCGGGTGAAAAGATCACGAGGCCCGTCTCTATTTTCTCCTCTCATGGGTCTTTTGGGTATTGGGGCGGGAAAATCTTGGCGGGTATTTTTCGCCCTTCCCACATCATCGATGCCGCTGCTGCCGGGATCGAATTTTCTGAGGAAAAAATCGTCTAATCGATTGTCTCTTGTCTCTCCTCTCATGGGTCTGTTGGAGAATTGGGTCGAAGTCCTTGGGCGGGTTCCTTTCATATTCTCGACGTCATCATCGCCATCATCGAGATCGAATCGTCGGAGAAGATCTTCGGATGATCGATCATCTGGTTTTTCACCTCTCATGGGTCTGTTTGGGATTGTGCTAAAATGGGTGGAGGGTAAAACTGGAAGAAAAAGATGATGATGGGAGAGAGAGATTAAGGTGGACAGGTGGTTGTATGGAAGATGATTAGCAGATTGAGGTGAATGAGAGAGAGATTTCAAAAGAGAATAAAAGAGAAGCCTACTACCCTTTGATTGCATGATGACTGAGTTTACTTTCCTTCCTCTTTCTTCTTCTTCTTCACCACAAGGGCATGCGTGGGGGCTTAGGGTTTTGGCAAAAAGACGGAACTAACCTTGGGAAAATGATAAATTTACCACTTCACGACCCATTTACCGGATGATGCCCACCCCATTTTGCCTGACCAGAATAAGCCCCAGCTGTACGGTCGACTTGCTAAAGGTCGAAAATGCCCCTGCTTTTACCTTCAAGTGGATCGGCCGGTGCTCGAAGACGAGCGCTCCTCGAACTCGAGTTGTACGAACGGTTCATAAGAGATCAACAATACGTGGGCCCCACAGTTATGTATTTATTATATCCACAACGTTCATCCATATTTTGAGATCATTTCTGAGCATTATCCCAAAAAAAAAAAAAACCATATCCAAAGATCAACTGGACCACACCACAAAGAGCAGCGTGAAAATTGATTTTCACCGTTAAAAATTTTGTAGGGCCCACCATAACATTTATTTTCCATCCAATCTATTCATAAGGTCACAAAGACCTGGATGAAGAGGAAATTTTTTTTTATAATGATCCAAAACTTCTGTAACCCCTAAAAGGGTTTCAATGGTAGACGTTCAATTCCCCACTGCCTTTTACAGTGTGGTCCACTTGATAGTTAGATCTGTCTTATTTTTCTTCTCAAGCCTTACTATGAGCTCGCCAAATAGATGGACAGTTTGGATATAACACAGACCTCATGATGTGACCCACAAAAGCAACAAAAATTCAACAGCAAAAAAAAAAAAAAAAAACCAGTGGCGGTAGTATAAGTATATAAAATTCCCCTGTACATATACATATTCCCTTCAGTTAGATTCATGGTTATTTCCATACATCTCACGGTCAATTCACTTAAGTTTATGGTCACTTCCTTGCATTTCATGGTTAATTCCAGCGATTCTGTTTAGATTCACGGTCATTTTTGTGCACTTCACGGTCAATTCCCTTCACTTCACGGTCATTTTCACGCATTTCACGTTCAATTCACTTCACTTCATGGTCATTTTCATGCATTTCATGGTCAATTTCGGCAATTCCATTTAGATTCATGGTCATTTTCATGCACTTCACGGTCAATTCCCTTCACTTCATGGTCATTTAACTTCACTTCACGGTCCTTTCCATGCATTTCACAGTCAATTCCGGCAATTCCGTTTAGATTCACGATCATTTCCATATACTTCACAGTCAATTCCCTTCACTTCACGGTCATTTCAATGCATTTCACGGTCAATTCACTTCACTTCATGGTCATTTCTATGCATTTCACGGTCAATTTCAGCGATTCCGTTTAGATTCACGGTCATTTCCATGCACTTCACGGTCAATTCCCTGCACTTCACGGTCATTTTCACACATTTCACGGTCAATTTGCTTCACTTCATGGTCATTTCCATTCATTTCACAGTCATTTTTGGCGATTCCGTTTAGATTCACAGTCATTTTCGTGCACTTCATGGTCAATTCCGTTCACTTCATGGTCATTTTCATACATTTTACGGTCAATTAGCTTCACTTCACGGTTATTTTCATTCATTTCACGGTCATTTCCGACGATTTCATTTAGATTTACGGTTATTTTCATGCATTTCATGGTCAATTCCCTTCACTTCATGGTCATTTTCATGCATTTCATGGTCAATTTGATTCACTGCACGATCATTTCCATACATTTCACAGTCATTTCCGGCAATTCCGTTTAAATCCACGGTCATTTTCATGCACTTTACGATCAATTCCATCCACTTCACAGTCATTTCCATGCATTTCATGGTCAATTCGCTTCACTTAAGGTCATTTCCATGCATTTCAAGGTCATTTCCAGCGTTTCCGTTTAGATTCACGGCCATTTCCATGCACTTCACGGTCATTTCCACGCATTTCACGGTCAATTCGCTTCACTTCACGGCCATTTCCATTCATTTCACGGTCATTTTCGGCGATTCCGTTTAGATTCACGGTCATTTCCATGCACTTCACGGTCAATTCTCATCACTTCACGGTCATTTTCACCCATTTCACGGTCAATTCACTTCACTTCACGGTCATTTCCGACGATTCTGTTTAGATTCACGGTCATTTCCATGTACTTCATGGTTAATTCCCTTCACTTCATAGTCATTTTCATGCATTTCACGGTCAATTCGCTTCACTTCACGGTCATTTCCATGCATTTCACGGTCATTTCCGGTGATTTCATTTACGGCCTGTTTAATTTTCATCGTTTCACCAGGAAAAGGTAAATACCTTGGAAATGGGTGATTATTACCATTTCACATGTTTGAATATTCATGGGGAATTTCATTTCTTGGAAACCGGTTCAAAAGTAGTAATGGCCATTTTAGGACCCCATCTTGATGTATATGATATATCTGTTCCATCCATCCATCTTGTCACAACATTTTGAGATATGAGAAGAAAAATAAGTTAGATCCAACACTCAACTGGCTCATACCAAAAGAAATAATGGCCCTAGGAAGTTTTTAACGGTAAGTATTTAATTGACATTTTTTTATGGCGTGGTCCACTTAAGCATTGGATATGCCTCATTTTTTGGCTTATATCATAAATTTACTTGACATAATGGATGAACGGTATGGATACATGATATGCATCATGGTGGGACCCACAAATATTTTACAGTATTTGCCATTTTTACCTCCAAAAAGTAGGCCGTCAAATCAGCTACGGGGAAGATTACGGCAACTACGGAGGGAAATAATTATTATCATTTACCAGGGTATTTCCTAGTGAATTGGAAAATCAAACACGCCCTTAGATTTACGGTCATTTCCATGCATTTCACAGTCAATTCCCTTCACGGTCATTTCCATGCATTTCGTGGTCAATTTGATTCACTGCACGGTCATTTCCATGCATTTCAGAGTCATTTCCAGCGATTCCGTTTAGATCCACGATCATTTCCATGCATTTCATGGTCAATTCCATTCACTTCACGGTCATTTCCATGCATTCCATGGTCAATTCGCTTCACTTCAAGGTCATTTCCATGCATTTCATGGTCATTTTTGGTGATTCCGTTTAGATTCACAGTCATTTTCATGCACTTCACGGTCAATTTCCTTCACTTCACGGTCATTTCCATGCATTTTATGGTCATTTTCGGCAATTCTGTTTAGATTCACGGTCATTTCCATGTACTTCACGGTCAATTCCCTTCACTTCACGGTCATTTCCACGCATTTCACGATCATTTCTATGCATTTCATGGTCATTTTCATTGATTCCGTTTAGATTCACGGTCATTTCCATGCACTTCACGGTCAATTCCCTTCACTTCACGGTCATTTTCATGCATTTCACTGTCAATTCGCTTCACTTCAAGGTCATTTCCATACATTTCATGGTCATTTCCGGCTATTCCATTTAGATTCACGATCATTTCCATGCACTTCACGGTCAATTCCCTTCACTTCACGGTCATTTCCATGCATTTCACGGTCAATTCGCTTCACTTCACGGTCATTTGCATGCATTTCATGGTCAATTCCCTTCACTTCACGGTCATTTCCATGCATTTCACGGTCAATTCACTTCACTTCACAGTCATTTCCATGCATTTCACGATCATTGACCATGAAATCTAAACGCCGGAAATGACCGTGAAATGCATGGAAATGCCGTGAAGTTAAGCGAATTAATCGTGAAATGCGTGGAAATGACCGTGAGTGAAGGGAATTGACCGTGAAGTGCATGAAAATGACCGTGAATCTAAACGGAATCGATGAAAATAACCATGAAATGCATGGAAATGACCCTGAAGTGAAGCGAATTGACCGTGAAATGCGTGGAAATGATTGTGAAGTGAAGGCAATTGACCGTAAAGTGCTTGGAAATAATCGTGAATCTAAACGGAATCACCGGAAATGACCGTCAAATGCATGGAAATGACTATGCAGTGAAGCGAATTGAACGTGAAATGCATCGAAATGATCGTGAAGTGAAGGGAATTGACCGTGAAATGCATGGAAATGACCGTGAAGTGAAGTGAATTGACCATGAAATGCATGGAAATGACCGTGAAGTGCATGAAAATGAATTGATTGTGAATTGAAGGGGAATCGCCGATATTGACGGTGAAATGCATGGAATTGATCGCGAAGTAAATGAAATGAAAGAAATTGACTGCAAACTGATTGAAATTGACCGCGAAGTGAATGAAATGGATTTTCAACCATTGACCTGATGGAATCTTGAAAAATAATCAGGGTGGTTGTCTAAAGTAGCTTCTCATAGCCAAAATCTTATAGGGTACGTCAAGTAACTAATTTTGGTTTAGAAGATATTCTTATTAAATAAATAAAGAAATAAATGAAGAAAAGAGAGAAAAAAATTTTATATGCTTATATATACATATTTATATAAATATGTATTAGAGAAAATTGTAGGTAGAATAAAGTTCTCCATGTATTAAAAAAAATAATAATAATAATAAATAAACAAATAAATTTGCATGGACTTTACGGACTACAGTTAAGGCTACGGCTATAATCCGCAGCGATAGAAAAAAAAATCAGCTTCTATACATATTGAATACACTCCATATGTATCGAAAATTGCATAATTTTTTTAGGCAAACTTGCTAGACAGTTCTGAACCCTTTTCGATCATATTGAAAGACCTTCGATACATGGCAAAGGACATATCGAAAAAGCATGGGCTGCGGTTATGGCTACAGTTATAATCCGTAGCCATAGGTTACTGGATTTTTTCTAGTTGTATCCCCACCCTTTTTGGTGGGTCCTTTTATGAGGTATGTGTTATATCCAAACTGTCCATCCATTAGGCAAACTCGTATTAAGTCTTGAGACGAAAAATAAGACAGATTTAGCTATCAAGTGGACCACACTGTAAAAGGCAGTGGAGGATTGAACGTCTACCATTGAAACCCTTTTAGGGGTCGCAGAAGTTTTGGATCATTATGAAATTTGTTTTTCCTCTTCAATCAGGTCTTTGTGACCTTATGAATAGATTGGATGGAGAATAAATGTTATAGTGGGCATACAAAATTTTTAACGGTGAAAATCAATTTTCCCGCTGCTCTTTGTGGTGTGGTCCAGTTGATCTTTGGGTATGATTTTATTTTTTTGATAACGCTGAAATGATCTTGAAATATGAATGAACGTTGTGGATACAATAAATACATAACTGTGGGGCCCATGTAACTTTGATATCTTTTGAACCGTTCGTACAACTCGAAGATCGAGGAGCGTCAGCGCTCGTCTACGAGCACCAGCCGATCCTCTTGCGGAAGGAAAAGCAGGGGCATTTTCGACCTTTGGGAAGCCGTCCGTACGCATGGGGCTTATTCTTGAGAGGTAAAAAGAAGTGGGCTTGCAAATGTAAATGGGCCATAAATGGGTCGTACAGTTGTAAATTTCTCTTTAGGAAAACTAGGAGATGCCATTCCTCTCTCATTTACGCATCTTACGGGTTGCGGCTGGGCCCCACCGTGTGTGTATGGTATCTAAGCCATCCAGATGGACCTACCCATCTTGAAACTTCGACAACCCAAAAATTAGAACCATTATGTGAAGTTGAAGGTTTTTGGGTGGTTGTCCATCGCCTTCCTAATGGTTGGATAGGCCCTATTTTAACATCTCATTATGGTGATGGGGCTCACTTAATGCATGGGTTGAATGCCATACACACAACACGCTGGGCCCACAATGGCTATAGTGTATACGTGAATAAATAGGTTTGCTTTAAAAGGGAAATACACAAAACAGCAGATGTTCTTTGGTAAGAGCATCTGTCTATCCGCTAGGGACATTTTTGTCCGCAAATAGTTTCCAGAGCCAATAACGCTGTAACTAAAGGGCATGAGAAGACATCTTATATGAAGTCATTAGTATGTTACTAATTCCAAAATGTCGTGTGCTTAACAGAGAGAATGATTGTTCTGCATCTTTGTAAAAATAAAGCAGGTGGTAGACTCTGTGAGTTTCAACACCGGGATCATGGGTTCCCATACTCATGTAGTGTGTGTGGGTGTAAAAAAAATAAAAATAAAGCATCACTGCATGAAAGCACCTCTGCAAAATCAATACCAGTGCGAAAATAGTAATAAGAACCAAACCATATGTTGCAGGAGTTTAATGCAAATTGGGTATTGTCAAAGAACCAAACCATATGTTGCATGAGTTTAATGCAAATTGGGTATTGTCACAAGTGCTGAAGAGATACAAAATTCATTTTATCTCCCACAATGGGCTTGTGAAAGAACAGCATGTCCAGCTCCAATAGCAATAAAAGAACAATGAGAAATGATATCCCACAACGGCAAGCCAGTTATCACCCCTCTACATTTGAGGCCAATTAGTACTTGATGTGCCCAGGGGTCAAATAAGATAAATAATATTAAACCGCAATTTACAAGACGATCTTGAAATGCTTGAAGCATCTCTACTGACATCTTCTGTTCTCCAGGCCCAACTTGCCAAATCTGAAAGAGAGATGTCAGAACTCTTTCACATGGAAAATAGAGTCTAAATCAGTTGGAATTCAGATCATCATTATAAAATAAAATAAAAATATATATCTATAACATTTCATACTCAAGGGCTGATAATCAGTCGGAGGAACCAACATCATCTTCTGTATCTTTGTACGCCGAATTCTCAGGGAAAAATTCTTCTTGGGGATACATTTTGTGAAACAACTGCCACAGAACAGAGTGCAAGCACCAAAATTCTAGTCAGAATCTAAATCAGACAACAAACCTAGTTTGCTGCAGGTATTTAGATGCATAAATAGTGGGATGTCATTCTAGAATTTTGCAATATACTATGTAAAATGCAGTTAATATCTAGACGGATCACGAAAAGGACCCTGATTTTTAAAAATGATATTAAAAACCACATGTTAAGAGACAATTTCACAAAAATCCACAATTTTCTTTCCCATTTATTGGCGCCTCCAAATGACCAGGATGTCATTCTTTAAATAAAAAATTTAAATTTAAATTTAAAAAGGAGACGAAAAAAGGGGGTGGACTGTACTACTGAAAACATATAACCAGTGAAACCCAGATACAAAGCTGCCAGAGATCAACTTGGCAATTATTCAAAGAATCAGTGAAAGAATAATTCCTGCAGATTTTTAACACAGTTTTCCTTCTCCTTCATAGGGAGTCACATGGCATATAAAAAAGGGCAAATGTAGTGCGCTCTGCCACTGTAGCATAGTGTACCGCTATGCTATGAGCACTATTTGAAACACTGGATGAGCTTCATTTGAGGAATATGAATCATAGAAGAGTCCATCCTAGTATCTCAGGCCCAAGATAATGTTACAGCAATGAGCGATTACTGGAACCCAACATCACAAATCAAATAGACAGCACAGAAACTACAGAAGAAATGGGCTGTTTTAAGCCAAGTACGGTAAAAAAAGCTAATCAAAGGACCAGTAGACTTGCTACACGCACATCACAAAAAAGAAAAGAAAGAAAATCTATATAAACTGTGGTGGATGCTTTTGATGGAATATTAGGATCCAGCAAAAATAGAAGGTAATCATACGGAGGTGCTTCTCAAGATTTTATTTTTATTTTTTTCCCTCATCTTTCAGAAGAAGAGAAAAAAAAAAGTACTTTTCTATTGGTTTCTCTAGAAATTGTAAAATACCTTCTTCGTTGACTCCAGAAGATCTCTGTAGTCCAGGTTCCCATCTGGCATGGAGCAAGAACTGAGAGTGTCCAACATACAATGCTGCAATCAAAGACTATCAAACCATGTCAAAACAAGCAAGCAAGTTGATATCACATACTTATAGCTTGGCTCTGTCGCCCCTATAATCAAATGTTAAAGAAAATACATTCTGGAAGAGAAGCAGACCTCAGTCAGCTCTTGAACATACATGGCACTCCACAATACAATGGGATTGGCATCCGCTTCTACTTCATTTACTGCTTGAGAGCTGCTTTCGAAGTTTTTGGGAGCAGGATGTGGGAAAAGAGCATTAATGGCTGCATGGAGAGATTTTTTTCCTTGCGCAGCATCGTCACAGAGAGTTGAAAGGTAAAGAATAAACCTGAGAAGGCATTAAGCGAATGGCAATATGCTGAAGCACTGGAAGTCCTTACATATGGCATGGAATTTGTAGATGACATAGTTTTGATTGACCAAACGAGGGAGGAGGTAAACACAAAGCCATAATTATGGAGGGATGCTTTAGAATCTGAAGGTTTTAAAATTAGTTGGACAAAAACAGAGTATTGGGATGCAATTGTAGTAACAATAGGAATGGAAAAAAAGAATTAGTTAAAATTGTTGACTAAGAAGTATCCAAAAATGACTTCTTTTTTTTCTTGGGATGATAATTCATGAGATTACGAGATTGAGAAAGATGTTGCTCATAGAATTAGAACTGAGTGGATGAAGTGGGTATGTGCCTCTGGAGTTTTATGTGATTAACGCATTGCTATCAAACTGAAGGAGAATTTTTTATAGGTTAACTATAAGACCAGCTATTCTTTATGGGAAAGAATTTTGGGCAGTTAAGGAACACTATTTGCATAGGAGTTGAAATGAAGATGCTGAGATGGATGAGTAGCAAGCTCAGAAAAGGTAGAATTAGAAATTAATGCATTTGAGGAAACTTAGGACTGGCACCAATAGGTAATAAGATGAGGTAGACTTAAATGGTTTCACTATGTGCAATGGAGACCAAGAATTGCACATCTTAGGAGTGGGTTGGTTCAAGTTGAAGGCTCTAAAAAGGCAAGGGTAAGGCCAAAAAGGACGCGGGTGGAGGTAGTAAGAAAAGACATGATGACCCGTGGTTTAGCGGAGGATATGGTCCTTGAAAGAGTGGAAAGGCAAAAGAGGATTCGTGTAGCCGACCCCAGTTAGTTGGGATAAGGCTTAGATGAAGATGATGATGATGATGATGCACACGCATGCACGAACAGATACACATAGGGACCTGATCCAATACAATCGACTCTACTGTAAGCTAACCATGGGCCCCACCGTGATGTTAGAATGACATATGTTCAGTGCATCATGTTTGCTGCCTCAAGATTATCCCGGAGCCCAAAAATCATCCTGACTAAGACACTCAGATCGGCCACACCAAAGGGAACAGTGAAAACTCAGGCATAACTCTATATGCACTTGGTGTGGCCTACTTGAGTTTTTGAATGGCCTGACTTTGGGATGTGTGCATGTTTGGCATACGCACAGCATGGTGGGGCCCACACAGTTTGGGAGGTTTTATTGGTTGGGCATCCCCTTGCACATTGCTCCCTGTGGTGTGTGGCCCACCTGAGTTTCTAATCAAGCTGGTTTTTGGCCTCATGGCCTAACACACACCCCATGGATGGGGTGGATCCAGTGTTTTAAATAGCACTCATAGCATAGCAGTAGCATACGCTACGTAGCGTAGCGTAGCCGTAGCATTACGTAATGTAGCTAAATAGCATAAATCCCTTGCAGCATAAGCTACAAGGATCGTAGCATACGCTACAAAATCAAGCATTTCTTTATTTACTTTCGCTTTAAATGGCAGTGATCCTTTGTTACAGTTGGTGTGAAACTCACACATTAAAAAACTCTTAAAACTAAACTTAAAACAAAAAAGGTTTCCAAAGAGAGTTTTCAAAAACCCTTCTTTGTATAGATGACATCTGTATTGTACTTAGTACTCTTAACCTGTGAGATTTTAATTTCTTTTTCATACTTGTGAGTTGTGACTTGTAGTTTCAATTAGACTATTAATTAAAGTGGTTTGCTTAGAAAGTTGTTGATGTGATAGTTATTTGATTTGGTTTATAAATTTATATATCTAGATTGCCTTTTGATAAGTGATAATTAATAACTTTTTTTAACATGCTTATACTTGAAAAATGAATAATCTTTTAGGCTTTTTTACATTTTTCTTTTTTCTTTTTTCTTACTATTTATTATGTTTTTACTAATTTTTTAATTAAAAAATATGTATCATGTAGCTCACACTACACACTACACACTACAAAGGGTTGAACGCTACGCAACACACTACCGCTATTTAAAACACTGGGTGGATCTAATTCCCATATGACGGTGGGCCCCACAGAGATTATCTCTACGTAACTTACGTTAGAGTCAACTCTATAGGATCATTTTCTGTGTACATACATACATACATATACACAGAAAGTTGCAGAATTAAACATTTAACGCATTCCAAATTCCAATATGCTTAAATAAAGTGAAAAAGACAACCAAACTTGGAACAGTACTTCCAAATCTATGATGGTACTAGAATACAAATATATTCTCTCCAATATTCGCTAGAATTCTTTTAGATGATAGTGAACAATAATTGACCATGCAGGATAAAAAGATAATTTAAAGGAAAGCAATCTTCATTGAAAGACTGGTAAAACTTACAAGCCTGGAGGACAAATTGCCACATTGCTGCCTAACTGGAGAGCTCGGACTGATGTCAACTGCTCGGTGTACAAAGCTGCAGGAAGAGATTTTTCCAGCCAAAATTCACAAGTGCATTCGATACTACACTGGTGATTGGATACAGGTTGCCAAAAGAAAATGGCATGGGCAAAGAGGCAGAAATCCAAGTGACATGACTGCATGTATTGGACAAATAGAGAAGTACAAGAAGAAGCAGAACTTACATCTAGGAGGAAAAACCACCATCAGGTTAGACAAATCTGGCTGTATGGAACTGCGTATTATACATACTCCCCGAGCAACTTTTGAACCTGGACTTGAACCATGTCTAACCTCAATCATATTTGAACTTTCAAAACTCTCATGGTGCAAATCTAAGCTACCAGAAAACAGTGGTGAAGCTGTAAAAGATGGATCCACAATTAGCTGATGGCCAAATAGATCTTGACCAGATGCCAGTCTAACACCTTTATAATGCCCATAGTCCTGCATTAATGGGCATCAAGTTCGGATATGCATATTAAGTAATCATGGATCAAATTGTCCCCAAAAAGTAATCATTTGAATCAATTTTTATTTTTATTTTTTTTTTAAATTAGAAAAGCTTTCCTGAAGTTATGGTCTAACTGAATTTATGGCCCTTGATTGAGTGGACTGGCGGAACAGGATTCATGTAGCCGACCCCAATTAGTCGGGAACTTGGGATAAGGCTTAGATGATGATGAAAGCTTTCCCAAAAAAAAAATGTTCCACTTCCAATTCAAAACAGAGATCTTGAGAAAATACTGAGTGTGACATGGAGTTGGTCTTCTTGGTTGAACTTGTTGAAAAGAAAAGAAACAGAAACTATCTTGGCTATCATTGGCAGCATGAATTTCGGCAGTTAGGAATTCGAATCTAGGATTTTCAATCCAAATCATGTTTGGCACTCTCCAAAATCCAGGATTTCAAATCCAACGTCAATGGAAAATCCTCAAAAGGGCACCATTTAGAATTCAAGAGAAAAGGTGGGATGCAAAATCCTGGACTTTTAATCCTCTCCAACTGTTATAACTGCTTTATTCTCGTTAAGGCCCAAAATCCAGGGTGCCAGCCATAATTTTTGGATTCCATAGGATTGAAGATCCAGGCTGCCAAACATAGTTGAGTAAGGTGCATCCCTCAAGATTAGAAAATAATTCAATGGTTTGGGTCAAAGAAAGGTTAAGGAAATTTTTGGTTAAATCCTTCTATAGCATGATCAGTGGGTGGGCTTGTGGGGGTGTTCTAAGTCATACAGCTTTTGCGCGGCAAAGTGCTCCTTAAACGGTGACAGCGCTAACATGGCTGGTAGGAAGAAAAAAGGTTCTCGCGGCTGACAACTTGTGCACGAGGAAGATGGTTATTCCGAATGTGTGCTTGATTGTGTTATCAGAACAAGGAATTGGTAGACCATCTTTTTATTCATTGTGTATTTGCCAAGGTGGTGTGAGAGTGCTTCTTTAAGCTTTTTGGAATAGCTTGGGTGGCGCCAAGATCCATTGAGCATTTTTTCTTGGCCCAGCATGGTGGAGACATAGGAAAAATTGGGAAGAGCGTTTGACGGTTATGCTTATTAGCTGGGATTTGGGCTCTTTGGCTAGAAAGAAACGATCACTGTTTCAGGAAACGACTAATTGTAGGAGGCGAGTATCGGAGGTTTTCAATATGGCAAAACTGAATGTAATGGAATGGGTGGCAGTATCTATAGCCAATGCCCATTTCCCCAATAGTTGGTTAGATCTGTAAATAGTGATTTTCTTTTCTTTCTTTTTTGGTTTTTCGGTGTAATTATTTAGGCTTCAGCCTCTTGTAAATGAATTTGTCATTGTTCAAAAACAAAAACAAAAAATCCAGGCTGCCAAATCCAACTGAAAGAATGAAAAATCCAGGATTTGGATTCGTAATTTGGAATCCAAATCCACACTGCCAAGTGGCCCCAAAGACTTTCTTCCACCACAAAAGTTAGCTAATCTATTTGTCATAGGCGAATGCCAAAAACAAATACTTATAGGTACATGGATTGGATTTGAATTTCAGCAAATAGTTGGTTGAGAAAGCTCAACCAACAACAAAAAATGTTCCTATTGCTCCAGCTCCCTCTTAGCGGATATTGGTCATCCAAAGCTCTGATCATAGGACTCTGCTAGTCAGCTTACTAAAGGATCCAAGGAAGGAATAATATTGACTATCCTATTTATTATTGTGAGGCATTATAAGAGAAATGATCGTCAATTTATGCTGCATTCAACTGGTTCTCGCATTCCGAAATACAGACAATTATAATTTTAGGAATCCAAAATTCATTGCAATGTGCCGATCAGAAAATAAAATAAAATCATTGCAATGTTTTCATTACCACAATTTGTCACCAAAAATGACATTGAACAAATCTTCTTTTAATGTGGATAGTAGGAAAAAATATAAACTTTACTTAGATCAACATGAAGCTCAAACCACATGAGGTGATGAATTTCTTTGAACATATACAAACGTTTTAAAATAGGGGGAAGAAGTTCTAGACAACTTTCCAGTATAAACCAAGATGAGGAACAAAATCAAGGATATAGTTGGCATACCGAGTCTGTAAGTAATGCTGTCACTGGCATACTTAGGACCTGTTACATAAAATGCTTTGATTTAGTGCCCACTACAATCACCTAAACCATTATCTAAGAAAATAAGAAAAAAGGAAACCCTATAGACATCCAGTTTCCATCCTGCATACTAGTTAATGCTATTGGGCAACCTTTCCTGATTATAAGAAAGGATAAAACACAGGCCTGGATTCTACAGTTATTAGCCAGTAACCACACTCACTGCATTAAGTTACTGAGGCAACCCAAAAAGGCTGTCTTAAAATATTTCTGCAAAAATTATGACTTAAAAAAATTGCCAATGAACCAACATGAATCAACTCAGGGAAAAGGGGAAAAAACAAAAGAGTATCTTTCCATATAGTAAGGATATGAGTGCCTTGAAAGTTTACAAGTAGCAGTTTCAGTGAGCTAACAGCCCCATGGACAAGCAGGCATGGGCAGCATTCATGTCAAACGGTTGTAAAATGTGAATAGAGAAGGATAAGAATAAGAGATGGAAAAGTATGATGGATAAGGATAAGCCGTGAAGGAATGATTGTACCATGGAAGAGCATGAATTGAGAGGTAGCGAAGTAAAGACTGCAATGATTAACTGAGGGATTGTACTTGCCATAAAAGTAGATCTCTACAAGATTCATTAGCCATCTAAGACAGCCACCAGAACAACATTCTCACTTTGCTTTTGGCTCTAGCAGTGACCTCCTAATTATTTTTCATGAGCCCATCAGAGCAATGATCAGAAGTGACGTGCGGCAGAAGGCTTCACCATCATTCCCAAAGCTCGTATGATTCTACGCCTTTCAGGTGATTCAACCCAGTTAATGCATGGCAGAGAACAATCCCTGTCTGCCAAGTGGCAGAGTACTAGAAGTATGGTTCTGTTTATTATTTGACTTTTTAAGGTAGAATTATGATGTATTTTTAAAGCACCTTTTTGGATTTCTCATCATAGTAAACCATCTGTACCTAATATCTTCCAATTATACTTATAGTTTCGGTGATGGCAAATTCCTTTCGAAAAGCATCACAAGGAATGCAGTCTCAAACATCATCAACAACAAGCTAGCTGCACTTGATAAGGACAGATGCAGAACAAACATGTTATCATATTATTTCATTCCATCCATATTTTCTTCAGTTATTTCTTTATTTGGATCGATGAAAAATCTCATTTGCCTAATCCAGTTTGAAATCAGCAACAGTGCCACACCACTTTTGTTAGCAGTTATTGTCGAAGGAAATTGCAATACATGCACCCAAAGAACTCCATAATAGCAGATAAGCTTCTTCTTTTTTTAACCAAGAAAAAAAAAAACAAACTGATGTATACAAAAGCTAAAATCTCACAATACTAAATTAAGACAGTAAATATCAAAACTATAGCAGTTCAGCAGTATTACTGTGGAATGCATATAACAAATAATTGGTAAACAAAATCAGAGACAATGCGGAAGTAGACATATTAGACAGATCAAAAGCATTAAAACCACAGTCCCATTACAAAGCATTTGATATGTACATAGGAGCTCCCCAAAATAAGTAGCTCATGGTCCAATCACTAAAACTTACATAGAGGGCACCTCTAACAGCAGCACAACGGCAAAATGCTTGTGGCAGTTCTCCTTGGCCATAAATGGGATAAATATATGCCCCTAGTCCATTAGAAAACCTGAGAGAAATATCATACTATTAGTGGAGAATTTCAAGGACTGGAATCTCTACCAAATGTATCAGCAACCAAACCACAAGTCAAATAACTAGCATAACACAAACTTCCCTGTCAAATATGAATGTTCCATCCCTCCCTCCCACAACCTGTATCGTTCCCATAACAGCCGTTACGGGCCATTTTTCCATAACTGCCGTTGCAGCCCTGGAACATGTAATGGTTCCCACTGTTACCAATACATAATGGCAGTAACCATTTTTGAAAACTTTGGTATGAAGTATGAACACACAAGGTTCAGAGCTTGGTAGGTATTCAGCTGTGCGGCTAGCAGCAAACAAGTTTCTTCCATGCACACACCAATTATCACAGAATAATGTATTACATTGGATTTCTAATTTTAGCTATAGTTTACAAAGGCAGGTCCCCTGTTGCATGCTGTAGAAAGGTACTTTTGCGTGTGTGTTTTTGTGTGTGTGTGTGTGTGTGTGTGTGTGTGTATTTGAAAAAATAAATGAGGAAGATTTGGAACACGAGGACTTCCAAGGAGTTCACTCAGTCTACTCTCGCATGCTTAACTGTATTGTTCTGTGGATTTGGTGAAATACTTCTGCAAGTATTTTTGGTGCTCTTTTTTGTATTCGTTCTTTCCAAGAGTTCAGCTATGTTTAAAAAACTAAAACCAATCTCGATGAGGTTAGGGCCATTAAAAATATTAGAGGTATGACACGTGCAGTGCATGTGGAGAGAGTAGGGAAGAAAGAAAACAGAGAGACTGCGGGAAAGGATGTGGTTACACGCAGGCGGGCTACATGCACGTAGAGAAAGAGAGAAGGGTTTCAATGGCTGGCAACCCATGCTCACTTTTTCTAGTACAACAACTCACTTGAGCTTCAGATCGGCCTCGTTGTTGGCTGACATTGTAACATGATCCGATACAACATATATATAGTGTGGATATAATGGATTCTTCAGTGGGACCCACAGAGCCTTGTTATGTGGGCTCCCAATCACGATGTCTTCCATGCGGGCTACACACAAAGAAAAGAAGTGAGTGTGGACTATTCCCAAGGAGTTTAAAGGACAAAAATACCCCGGGCTTGAAGGGCTACACGAATAAATAAAAAAAATGAAAGGATGTTTCCCTCCTCACAACTAATTGTAATAACAGGGCAAAATTGTACGAAAGCTACTCATGTTATATATAAAAATACAGTCTATTCCTTTTTTTCTAATTAAGGGAAGGCTAAACTACTGAAGTCTAAAGTAATGTGTGATAATATTCAAGTAGATGGCAGCCAAAAGAAATGGACAAAATAAACCAGACCTGCCAACTGAAGAGGAATGGAGAGCTAAACTTTCCATTCCATCCTTTGTCTTGACTAGCTTCTTAGAAAGCTCAGGGCATTCTTGATCATAATCTGCCATGGCTATTACATATAGAATGATCCTACATGATGACAAGTCCCGCAAATTAGCAATCATAGAAAGGGCAGCAAGCATTTATAATAAAATTAAACCAATCAAGAAGCTATGGAAAAATTTGACGAGTCTTCTTATTGTCATTTGTCTTGTATATCCCTAAATTTGTTCATCCAGGTTCTTCCCTCTTATTATCATATGTCCTTTATATCCCTAAATTTGCTTCAAGTCTTTTCTCTGTTAGTAAATTTACCAAATCTCTTAACTACTCTGTGACCTTTTATCATTCACATTGTGTTTTCCAAGATTCAAAGACGAAGAAGAAGATTGGTGGAGGAAATTTGTTCATCCAAGTTCTTCCCCCTCATTATCATGTCCTTGATATCCCTAAATTCCATATAAGTCTTTTGCCTGTTGGTGAGCTTACCAAATCTCTTAGGACTATTTGGTTTTCCAATTTCTTATGAAATGCGAAGTAAATAAGCCATCATTATCATCTCCTGGTGATTGTTTAAACAGGAATTCTGGCTTGTAATCAAGAGTCAAATACACTTGTTAAGGAAGCAAGTAAAGTAAATTGTAATCATTACATTTTCACATTGTAAAACTACTATTTTTACAGAGATTTGTTGGTTAAACAAACAATGTAGTAAAATCCTCATTGCAATCGAATGTAAGTAATGTCACCACACAATAACAAGAGTAAACAACATCTATGCTCTGGCTTAAGAGGGAGTGTTAATGAATGGGATGATATGAGCTTGAGAGGGAGTGTTAATGGATGTAATGATATGAGCTTGAGAGGGAGTGTTAATGGATGTGGTGATATGAGCCATACCACTGTACGGCCCACTTCAACTTTATTTTTATTTATTTCTTGTTGTTAGCTGTTTATTTTTATTTTGAGACGTGTAAAGCATTTTTTGCTTTTGTTATTAAGGCTAGTTTTATTATATTGACTTTTTATTATTAATAAAAAGAGGAGAGGGTGGGGGTCCATCCCTTATTCACCTTTTTCTCTCTTCTTCAAACTTTATTTTCCTTCTCTTCTCCTCCTCTTCTTCTCTCTTTAATCTATAATTCTACAGCTTCAATCCTTGATCTCCAAGTTGCATTTGATTCTTTAATCTCGCATGCTCCCGTGTAAAAGCTGGAAACCTTTTCTTTTCGTTTTTTTGGAAAGATAAATGCTAGAAGCATTAACACGCGTCAAGATGCCTGATAGAGATTTCATTGGGCTGGAAATATGTAGTATGTCAATTTCGAAGAATTATGACTCTTAATGAAGTTTTGATATTCACACATTTGAAATTTAGATAAAAATCTCAACACAAATCACCTCAAGTTCTAATATGGAACAGAAATCAAATGAAAATCCAAACCTACAGCATCTGAATTAACAACAGGCGTTGAAATCTACAAAAGAAAGAAGCAAAATAATAATAATAATAATAATAATAATAATAATAATAATAAATCAGAGAATGCAAGAAAGCTCATTGTCAAAGATTTTCTCAGCATATATACCAAAGCTCTAGAATACAAAAGAATGAAATCTTACAAACAGAAAGAGAAAGGTAATGCAATGCGTACGCTTTTATCTTTGGCGGCAACCGCTGCTTCTCCAAGAACTCAATGAACGGGCTCTCCATATCCTCTTCCGAAATCCGTTCCCCTTCCGATCCGAAATGCTCCCGAGCGAGCTTGAAGAACCTCATCAGATGGGTCTTCTCGGTCAGTCCAAGGCTGCGGTCCTTGAAGACAGCCTCGCGGGAGTGTGGCACGGGCAACAGCCTCCCGTCCAAATACATGAAACTCATGCTGACGCTCCTGAATTCTAGGTAATTGCTGGCCCCCGATCTAAGCAAGAGATCAACGATCGGATCGGCGGAGAGGAGGAGCCTTGGGCCGGAGAGGTCGAGGGAGAACCTTCCAGAAGGTTGTTGGAGGGAGTGATAGGAGAAGTCAACGTGGGAGTAGAGAGAGCGGGGGATGAGGTCTGCCACAGTGGCGGAATCGCTATGGGAGGATTGGGAATGTTCGGAGGGAATATTCAGTTGGGAAAGGAGGAAAGAGGAAAAGGCAGAGAGAGGAAGAGAGGCGAAGTGGGAGGCGTAGAAGGAGTTGGGGTCGAGGTGGAGGACGGATTTTCCGGCGGAGGCGGCGGCCGCAGCGAGTACGGATTCCGGCAAGCCGGTGCCGACGACGATGAGGTCGTACGAAGACGGGTCGATGACGATGGAGGAGCTCTCGTCGGCCATGGAGCGAAACGAGAGTGAATCGACTCGTTCGTTCGATCCAGTCACTTGGGCCAGTAGGCGGGAGTAGAACTGCGAGTCATCTCTTCGTCCTCATTTTTCTTCCGAATTCGTGTTGCTTCCGTCGCGGCTCGATTATCCAGCGTGTATCGCCGCTACTAGGGCCCACATGCTGAGTACTACGACGTTTGGAACCGTCCATGTTGTTTAATCTATGATATAGAGTCCACAGAAATCAATTTGCGCTGTAAGGATGGTTGGGACGAACGGGGATTGTGTGCTTACACTGCCAGTAGCATCGTAACTACTGGACGGTTCTATGTGGGCCCCACAATGATCTATGTGCCTTATCCACGCCGCCCATCCATTTTGGATCATTATTTTAGGCCATGAGCCGAAGAATGAGACAGATCCAAATCTCAAGTGAACCACACTAAAAAAACAGTGATGATTGAATAACCACCATTAAAAGCTTAACTAACTTCATTTAATGTTTATTTGCCATAGATATGGATGAAGGGAAAATACAAGTATTAGCTTGATCTTAAGCTCCTGTGCTCCTAAGAAGTTTGTAATGATTGGTATTAAACACCAAATAGTGTCTGGTAAACATGAGATTTTTATTGTCTTATTTTTAGGCTCAAGCCTTTAGATGAGATACACCCATATCCATAGCTCAACTGGTAGACTGAGTGGAGATACCTCGTTTCAACACTTCAGGTCTTGGTATCGATCCCTAGTGGGGGTGGCTAACATGGAGTGTGTGTACACACATTGGTGTGTACTACCGAACTAACCTATTAAAAAAAAAAAACAAAGGCCTTTAGATGAGATAGCCAAACGAATAGACAATTGGGATAAACACATACTTCATGATAGGGTCCACAAAGCACAATCCAATGGACTGGAGACCCAAACAGCAGCAGCTAGCTAGTGTCAATGCTGTGTGAGCCCTGTTTCAACCCTTCTGTTGATCCATTTTGCCAACTCATTATAAGGTATGATCCAAAATGAAGTAAATCCAAAGCTCGCAAATCACACCACAGAAACAATAGAAATTAAATGCTTGCTATGGAAAACCTGAAGTGGTATAGACATTTTTAAGATGTTAAATAAATATTGCTGGTGGCTCTAAGAACTTTTAGATGATAGGCATTCAATCCTTTCTGTTTCTGTGGTGTGGTCTACTTGAGCAGAAAAATATGAATGGACAGCACTGGTAAAAAACACACGTCATGTGTGGCACATGAAAATTTGACACTGGCTAGCTGCTTGCGTTGGGGTCACAGGCCAAACACACATCCCGTTGTGACCATAACCACCTGTGGATAAAATCCAGAGCAATGAAAAGAAAACTTTGGAGGGCTTGCATTTACTTATAGGGATTAAAGTGTTCTGATGGGGAATTTGCTTATCTATGGTAGTTGGGAGACTACGGACGATTCAGATCATGGTGCCACTCGGCATGTGAGCCCGTGCTGTCAACCGTGGGGCGTGGGATTGGCTTAGCCCTGGATTTCGAACTGTTCTGGTTGGGCTTATTCAAGGCCCATTTACAGCCTTAAAAATAATTCTTCGCCTGTTTGGATGGTTGAAAAAAAAAAAATCAAAAACTTTGATACTCGGAAAGAGTGAAAGAGGACGTGCAAGGTACTTAGAAATTGCATTTTTGGCATACAACTGATAGAATTTGGTTCCCACCACAAGAACCCAGTAAGGATTTAGCGCCCGTAACGGAAGAAGCTTCAGGCAGAGAAGTTCCGTATCATGTTATTTTATAACCTTCATCTGCATGGAAATCGCCTTAATGATGAAACGGGTTGAATGTTATGTAAACGTTACTGTGGGCCAAGAAAGTTTTCACTTCTTAAGCTTCGGATCTAATGTCCTGGGATGAGCTTTGGAAATAAATAGAGTAGATATGGAAAAACATCACAGTGGCCCCACAAAGCTTGGGTGAGGGGATCGGATTAGGTGTGATCCCACGCACAGAGATATCTCTGTGTCCGGGGCTGTGTGGAGCCCACAGAGATGTTCGTAACAAATTCACAATGTCCATCCGTTTTAAAAGACTACAGTATGACTGAAGTCTAAAAATCAGGCATATCTAAATTAAGGTGGACCATACCACACGAAACAGTGGGGATCGAACATTTGGGGTGACAGAAGTTTTTTTTATCAGGATGATATTGCCACTTTATCTGAGTGGTAATAATCACGTGAACGGTTTGGATGGGAAATAAGCATCATGGTCAGCTCCAAGAAGGTTTCAACAGTGGACGTTTCCATTCCCACTGTTTCTTGTGGTACAGCTCACCTGAGTTTTGGATTTGCCTTGTTTTAGGCTCCTGCCTTATTGTGGTCGATGGACGGAGTGGATTTGGCACGGAACATCTCTGTGAGCCCCACACAAGCTCCACCCATGAGAAAAGGTACCCATGGGCAGGCAGGACTCATGAGATGGGAAGAAGGCGGGCTACGAAGACACCTGACAAAAATATTAGGTGGGTTGTGTTGGGATTTGTGCTGTGGAATCACACAAATCTAGATTTAGGATAGTAATCCAAAAGCGCTAAGTAAACACAAAAGAACATAGAGATTTAACGTGGAAAACCCTTGCACAAAAGCGTCAAAAATTACGGCATAAAGCGACAAAAAATTCCACTATGAAAGTACAGATTACAAAGAAAGAGGACTTACCCGATTTAAGCAATTCTCAAATCTCATCATTTCTCTATCCCTTAAAACCCTAGAACCCTTTTAGAAACACTTAGAACCTCTTAAAATACCCTGGGATACCCTCTCAGACTGTATACACCCTTTATATAGTTTTAGAAAGAAGTATAATCGGAATAGAAAACAAAAAATCGCAAAATCTACGTTTTCGCAGAAAATTTACGCAAAACCTTCGATGTCATTGAAGAGACACTAAAGGCCTATTTGGCCGGGCAAATGAGATGGAATTGGAAGGGATTGGAAGGGATTGGAAGATAGATCCTGAGATTGGCCAGGCGTGCCAAACAGACACGGGATCCTGATCCTAAGATATAGCAATCCTATGGATCTTAAGAAAATCGACTGACACCACCATCATTACCTTTAAATCCCATCAAATCCACCCTAATCCCTTCAAAATTGCCTAGGACGTGTTTGGTTTGAGGGATTGAAAGGGATTGGAAGGTTTAATCTCAGGATTGGTTGGGCGTGCCAAATAGATCGGATATAGCAATCCCATAGATCTTGCACTAATCCACTGACGGAGCTATCATTACCTTGAAATCCATGCAATCCACTCTAATACCATCCAATCCCATCCAATCTGCCTGGCCAAACAGGCCCTAAAAGAGTCCAGCGACTAGACATGGATTTTGCGAAAAATCTCGATTTCTTGTCCCGGCTTCGATGGCATCGAACATGTCTTCGATGTCATCGAAAAATGATACCAATATGTCCAGCGACCAACTGAGGAAATTCAGAATTAATTCGATGTCATCGAGCTCTGTTCGATGTCATCGAAGGAGACATCAAATAGTTAATCGATGACATCGACAGACTCTATATCAAATAAGATTTAAGACATCTAATATAACAATCTTCACCATGTCTTCAATCTTCAATCGCATAGCTTCTTCTCCTCCTCTCTTATCTTTACATCTCATCATAGCTTCCAATTAATATTTCTTGTGCACACTCGGTCTTTTTTTTACGCCATCACCAAGCCCAGAAAAGTTGCACAAACTTGTACTTCTTTAAAGGAACGATCTTAGCGAGCATGTCTGTTGGATCTGAATCTACATGCCCTGCCTCTTTGCTCTTATCTTCTCAAAAATAAGACGTAGTCCTTCGTACCTCAAATGTATCAAAGTAATCATCTCACTGCATCTCAATGTTGCTAGTTGGGGTATTTACTCATAACACCGATTGCCTGTGAAATAACCGGTTTAATACAGACCATGACATACACTGTTAACCACATTCGAATAAGGCCTATGAGACATATACCACTTTTCCTCATCTGTTTTGAGACATGTCCTGAGGAAAACTTGAAGTGAGCCGCATAGGGAATGTTCACCGGCTTTGTATGGTCCATCACATTCTTGATTAATACCTATACAAGGTATTCTACCTGTGATTACCAAAACCTGCTCCTCTTCTAGTTTATATGAATATCACCGCCGAGAACCTTCTTTGCAGCCCCTTGACCCTTCATCTTAAATGTCTCAATTAACCGAGTCTTCAGTACATTGATTTCAGACAAGTCATGATTGATGATCTATATGTCATCAACATATAATTCCTTATTCACCATGAAGGAATTAAATTGTAAACCACAGCCTAGGTGACAGGTCGTACAATGACCTCCTGCAAGCCTTTCTCTCAGCCCCTTTGAACTTCGAAGCCCTCCGGTTGCTTCATGTAGATCTGCTCAATTTTCCTTGCAGAAGTTCAGACTCCACATCCATCCTTTCCAGCTCAAGATCACATTGGTCAATCAACGTCAATACGAATCTTATAAACACCTATTATTCTGTCAGCACGAATATCTCTGAGAAGTTGATCCCTTCTCTCTAAGTATGACCATTCGCTACCAACCTCGTTCTGTATCTATGATGTATTCCCTTGAAGATTTACCTGTATTCAATTACTTTCCGGCCCACTAAAAGTTCCACCAGCTCTCATGTGTCGATCTGGTACAACGAGCCCATCACATCGTCCATAGATACCTTCTACTTCTCAGCACTAGGCTCACCTAGAGCCATTTGAATAGTAGATGAATCCCTAATCCCCCTCATCTTTAACGAGAGCATGTGCGATATTAGAGTCATTCATGTACCTCGTCGATATCCTGCGATTATGCCGTGTGATTCTTCTAACAAGTGGCTGCTCCACCTGATTTGTATATCTGTTCACGCGTCTCAGCCTTCATGCCCTGCCCACTCATATGGCCATGCCCAGCATGCTACACACGTACAGAGGTGGAGTCCGCTACAATCACTACAACTCTACCTTTTGAAGTGCTCCCGATCAACTTGTAAAGATTGCCAAGTCATTGCACTTTCATGATTACCTGTGCCCCCTTAGATACTTTAAAAGCACCATAAATACATGTGAACTTGCAGCCCATTGACTTAAGTACACTAAGAGAAATCAGATTCTTCTTCAAATCAGGAACGTGCCTGACATCCCACCCTATCAAACATTTTAATGCGGACTGTACCAACAGTCACAACGTTACAGGCAATGTCATTGCCCATAAACACCTGTCTACCATCGCACTCTCTATACCTGGCGAACCAACTTCTATGAGGAGTCATGTGAAAGGATGCCCCTGTGTCTAGAATCCACTCTCCCCTACGATCATCGTATGGGCGTTTGATCGTAGATACAGTGTAACACCCTTGATTTTCACTGTTTTGGATTTCCAAAAATCCATCAATTTTTATTTTATTTAATAAACCTAAATATTACTTAATGACCATTAGCACTCAATGTCAGTTTATACAGGGTGCACCAGTGAAGAACCGCACAAGTCTGGTTAATCATGTAACGTCCCATCCAACCAGAACAGTGTACTGAGGCGTCCTCGTAGGATTTGCTGCAGGACCGTTCGTTTAAACTACTCATGGTTTGGTGTCATAACTAAATTAAGTTAGGATTAGCCCATTAGAGTAGACCAGTCGGGTTGTGATTGGGCCAAGTGCGGGCCGTCAAGTCAAATGGCAATTTACACTTGGCAGCAGCCCGTGCGAGCAATACCGCGACATGGGAAGGTCAGAAAATTATAAAAATTGAGGAGAGCATATATCTCACTGGGCTTGGGGACCATCGAGGACCACGGACCCAGTGGACACCCAAAAGTGTAATCTGGCACTTGCCAGATGCGCCCCACCAATGCTAAAATTGGAATCTGGCACGTGTAAATAAAACTGAAATATAAGATATTTCAGCCATCAAATTTTTTCATAATTTACGATGAGGGTTTACTGTATTTTTCTACACCCGCCTACAAAAATCTGGGTCCCGATCGTAGCACGGTGACCGTTGATCGCGAATCAGACCCATGCGACCAAACCCCATATCTGATCATTTTCAAATTTTGCATGGCCCTTTATCGGGCCATGGAGCACCTATCTTATAAGTTTCATGGTCAGAGGGCCACCAGAACTGGCCCGGTTATCCAAACAAGCTCTAGACCGCTCGTTGGTGGACCACTAGTTCTAAAACTATAGAATAATGTCCGTCTCATTGGGCTTGACGTCCATCGCGGGAATCGGACCTAGGTACGATCCAGAACCGGTGAACTTGAGCTGAAGGTCGAGTGCATGAGAAGTGCAAATACCTTAAAGGAAGGAGTTGGAACTTAAGTGAATTGAGTCATCACTCTTATGCAAAGTTGAGGATTTCGGACCGTCGGTTTGCGACCAAACTTCACACATAGAGTGAGGATATTTCCCTGCTCATATCCATATAGTCGCTGCCCCGATCGACCATCGGCGACCGTTGAACAGACTTCTCATCATATCTGTCGATCGACGCATCCAGATAGCGGGCCGATCATATCCATACTTAGATCATCATTAGGGCTAACTATCCTACGGTGTATATTGACTTGTACACCCCATAGTGGGCCCTAGAGCTTAGAAAGACCCTCTCATAGGTCTAGTATAGTAAAAACCCAACACTTGGGGCCATTTTCACCAAATTTGACATTATAAAAGGGCCTCATTTGGGGCACCCCTCTCTCATACGAATTTGCCCTAGAGAAAGAAGGAGAGAAGAGAGAAAAGGGAGAAGAGAAAGAGGAGAAAGAGAGAGGAAGAAGAAAGGAAAGGAGTATGTGGTAGGAGGTGGGGCCCAAGGAAGCTCAACCTTGCAACTCTTTACCCATTCTCCAAGGAAACCTCCACCAAACCCCCCATGCCAAGAAGCGGAGGTAAGAATGGTATATTTCCTTTCAATAGAGCAACTTATTGTAGATTTCTAGGCATTAATATTGTCTTTCTTGATTTTGATTTAGAAAATGGTGATTTTACCCAAATTCCCAAACCCTAAGATCTCAAAGAATGGAAATATCCCCTTAAGGTGCGGACTATTACTCTTAGGTGACCTAGCACCAATTTTAATACGAGATTAATGATTTTGATTGCTTGGATATTATTTTTGAAAGCCTAGGAAATCCTAGGAATTGTATGTTAGTTGAAATGGTATGGATTTATATGTTTGACTCTCGCTCTCATGATGTCGTTTATGTTTCTCACATAATTCGATGTATGGATGATCATATGCTTATGCCGTGTTGATTTTTATACGTTGTTGCTTCATATTTCGTATGATTTCATTACTCTTGTGTATATGATTTCTCAACATGGAGGAAGTGTTAACTTCCTCAATAACCCACACCACACGCTTACACTTTATTTATAATATTAATGATTTGCTTGTAGAAAAATTTGAGTAACATGAGATCACGGTGTTGAATATGCTTGATGCGGCATTGGTAGTTGGCATGCTATAAGTCACTATTCCTACCCTTGGGTTGGTCAGGAACATGAGGAGAGCGAAGGTGGTTCCGTTGGTAGGACCACCTTGAGGCTAAACCCATGGGTTTGGACGAGTATGTGTGGGCGGCAGTAGTCAGGCTACATGGGTCGCTTGTACCCGATGTCGTTCCGCCACATACTTGCCTGAGCTCGTGCGGTTTAGTCCACTGGCTGACCCACCTAGTTTGTTAACTTTGTTTGCTCACATATGTATGGAAACTGGAACACCCCACTACCGTTGTAGCCCATCGATACCGGATGGAATATTGATCCACAGTCTCGTGAGCCGGGCATGGTGGAATGAGACACTATGTCCGAGCTGTCGGCCTACGCTGGGGTGACGCGCCTCCCCGTAGTGACCGCGAGCGACCCCACATTCAGCACCCCCCATGTGCTTGAAGTCGGGGATGGGGGAAACCCGACGGGGTCAAGGATCGCGGGGTCTCGGCCTCACACATTGGGGGGTCTTGGCCTCGCAACTAGTTCAAGGTATTTGATATGTGGGGTGTATCAAATTCTTAAATCTGCTGGATGAATGGACTTAACTAAGAACCCGGTTAACATCATCATTGCATGGCATTAGCTAGGTTGGCGACTCGACAGTCTAGGTCACACTGAGGGAGTGTTGGCATTGGCGATCGTTAGATGTTGTCGCACAAGGGAGCGTTGTGGTGAGGGCATACATCATATCATCCTGCATGCATGCACATTAACAAGATTAGATAGATGTTTATGATTGATTGCTTTTCATTAAATTCTTATTATAATTGATGCTTGTTGCAACTTAAGGCTAATAGCACCCACTGAGTTGATCACTCACTCCCACTCTGGGACGGTGTTTTAAAACGCCAACCAGACCCGTTCATAGATGCAGGTGATACAGACTTCGTGGAGCCTGGCGTTGCGAGCCTTGAGGAGGAGGACCGGTTCTCTTCTTCCAACTGATGAACGGGTCCTCATCGGACCTGTAGATGGCACGCTGGATTGCTGCGCAGAGGGCTCAGCTTTATTCTTTTTTTTGTCATATTATTCTTATGTGATTTTGTTAGGTGACACCATGTGCGACCCTTTATATTGTTCTTGGTCATGTATATGTGTGTGCATATATATATATATATATATATGCTAGTTCTCTTTCATTTCAGTCGACAAGTGCGGTTGTGCTTCATGTTCCAGGAACTCCAGGCTGCGCATTGAAACCCGATTAAATGCATATTAAGGAAAATCGGTTATAAGTGACACCTGGGAACTCGGGAGTCGAGTGTATGCGCGACCCCCGACTTTCAGGGTGTTACATACAGACAAGACATCACCATCACATCCACTTGATCCATCTGACATGTCAGCATTGGCCTCTCTGTATGAAGCCTCAGATTCTTCTCTCTTAGATTTAGGATTTGTACAATCCTTCTTCATGTGTCCTTTCATACCACGGTTTCAACATTTTATCTTACTTTTGCCTTTGCCCATGGACATAGGTCTTGACCTTGAAGATCCTGTACCTTGCTAAGAATTTATACCCCTCGTAATCAGTGCATCAGAAGATGTCCCTATGTCACCATTTCCTTTCTCATGACCTTCCCTTGAAGGGCTGAGATAACAGTGTCGACACTTACGGTTTTATTTACGGTGCACATAGTATCCTTGAATGACTTATACGATGCAGGAAGAGAATTCAACAATATACATGCTTGTTCCTCATCTTTGATCACTTCCTCCATATCTAACAATTTACATATCAATTTATTAAAGTTGCTGATGTAGGCCTCCAGATCTCCACCATCTGCCATCTTGAAGGTATAACACTGTAGTTTCAAGTGTTGACGATTTTTAGAGGACTTCTTCACATATATGTTCTCTAACTCCGCCCATAAACTAGCTGCAGTTTTCTTCCACAAAACATTATAGAGAACCCCATCCGTGAGACATAAACGAATAGAGGCCAAAGCATTAATATCAAGGTTTTCTCATTCTTCATCCTTCATAATAGATTTTCGCTCCTCAAGAGCCTTATTCTCGTCTTGCTTAGTTAATAAGCTAATCATTTTAATCTTCTATAATTCAAAATTATTTTTTGTCTGAGTACTTCCTAATATCAAACTTGGCATTTCCCATTATTATTAATCCTTCATATTCAGATCTGTGCCCCAACGATTACTTTGATACCACTTGTTGAGATTTGTGTTACGGAATCACACAGATCTAGATATAGGATAACAATCCAAGAACGTCAAGCAAACACAAAAGAACACAGAGATTTAACGTGGAAAACCCTTGCGGAAAAAAATCACTACACAAAGCGACAGAAAATTTCACTATGAAAGTGCAGATTACAAAGATAGAGGACTTATCTGACTTAAGCAATCCTCAATCCTCACATTTTCTCCACCCCTTGAAACTCTAGAACCCTTTTAGAAACACTTAGAACCTCTTAAAATACCTTCTCAGTCTGTATACACCCTTTATATAGTTTTAGAAAGAATTAGAATCGAAATAAGAAACAAAAAATCGCTAAATCTGTGTTTCCGCAAAAAATTTGTGCGAAACCTTCGATGTCATCGAAAAAACATTAAAAGAGTCCAGCGACTAGACATGGATTTTGCGAAAAATCTCGATTCCTCATCCCGGTTTCAATGGCATTAAACATGTCTTTGATGTTATCGAACGCCCCTCGATGTCATCCAAAAACGACACCAATATGTGTAACAACCAATTGAGAAAATTTGGAATAAATTCGATGTCATCGAGCTCTATTTAATGTTAGCCAATCGATGGCATCTACAAACTCTATATCAGACAAGATTTAATACATCTAATACAACAGGCCGCACATGCAGGCTGGTAAAATCATTAGCTATCCATTGATTTTGACGGTTCCCTCCCGAACTGATTTTCAAGTTGATCTGGGCCCATGTTTTCACGACTTGGATTTCGTAAATAACTGACATGTTGGCAGCGAAACGATGTAGCATGCAATGGTTGTACGTGATTTTTCCTCTATTGTTTAAAAATCTGTAATTCGGTATCCGATCTGATCTTCAAGATCCTGCAATCAATGCCAATATTTGCACTGTAGTCCATTAAACATGGGCTAATCAGATGACCATTTTCCAATATCAAACCACCATAGACATGTACGGTGGAGATGGGCGGGACCCAATTGGGCTGTCCTCGATTTAAAAAAATAAAAATTGAAATGGCATTTTGGTAGTTTGGTGTAATCCAAGGGTCTATGTATAGTTCCACAACTAGTTTTGGTGGATGTGTTTCCTCTGATACTGGTCAAACGAGTTAAACCTTCCCGTCAACCCCAATCACCGTTCCTCACTTCCCAGTTCCCACCACCTAACAGTCCGCCGCACTCCAGAGTCGCCGCCGTAGTGGGCGCGTAAACCGCACGTGCGCGCTATGTTCTTTTGCCTCTGTCGCTACTGAAGATCCACCACGTGCCCGCTGAGGCCCACATGCTGAGTGGTCTGATGATCGGTACCGTCCATATCTTGGGATCTATGCTTTACGGGCAACGATAAGGAACCAACATTGAAGGCTAAGATTTTCAATGGCTTACATTCAACTTTAAAAATCAGAGGTTAAGATCATTTCTAAAGCTTGATTCATGGAAATGGCTTATTCATGATGATAGGAGAATACGGAGGATTCAGATTATAGAACCATATCAACATGTGGGACCCAGAAGAAAAAATGCCCTCATTAGGAATTTCATGTTTCATGTGTGTTGTTGCATATCGGTCATGCTACATCATTGCATGATCTGACCGTCCATGTCATGAAACCTATGCTATGCAGATTACCTTAAGCTGAATGGATGGTTATGATCAACGCTATCTGTAGATAAATCTAGATCAATGGAAGAAAATTTGAACCGCTCAAATTCAACTCTAAAAATCAAAGGTTAGGATCTTCAACGAAGCATGATTACTAGAAACTAGTTTACTTATGGTAGGAATGGGAACATGGACGGTTCAAACATCGGACCATCACAGCAGGTGGGCCTCATTGGGCAGCCATAGACGATGGATCCTCAGCGGCGACAGTTGCAAAACGAACATAAATGGTCACAGCCGTAATAAGCCAGAAAAACAAGGGCATTCATATCTCCGGGTCAACCAAATCAACGTCGACGAACTCAACCAGTGCACGTGGCCTATGAGAAGAATCCCCTGTTTGGAAAATGCTAGCCCTTCAATTGGCTGACGTGGTTTGGCTAGTGGTAGGTGTTCTGTGGGCCCAACTATGAAGTATATGTTTTATCCATGCCGTCCATCCATTTTTACAGATCATTTTAGGTGTCAAATCCAAAAATGAGGGTAATATAAATATCAGGTGGACCACACCACAGGAAAACAGTAGTGATTGAATACATACCATTAAAATCCTCTTGAGGCCCACTGTCCTGTGTATTTGACATCCAATCTGTTTATTAGGTCATGCAGACCTAGATGAAGGGAAAAAACAAAGATCGGCTTGATCCATGACTTTTATAGCCCCCAAGAAGTTTTTAATGGTGGACGTTCAATCAACACTCTTTCCTATGATGTGGTCCACTTGAAATTGGGATATACCTCATTTTTTGGATCATATCATAAAATGATCTAGAAAAATAGATGAACAGCATGGATGAAACAAATACATCATGGTAGGGCCCACAGAGCACCGAACACTAGCAATCCGCTCTCTCAATTGGTCGGAGGAAACAGACGACCAACAAAGAAATTAATGCTGGTACAGGTCATACCCAATCAACGTTAGGATATTCCAATGTCTAGGAGCTTTGATACATGGGCCCCACTTTGCCAAAAAGCTTGATTGGACCGTTGAAACTCTCGCTCTGATTATTTTATATGATATAACATGTCATTACCAAGAATATATTCAAAATTTTAAATCCACCCACCATTTATTTCAGGTTTGAATATTCAGCAATTACCAACCACATGACATCATGACCTTGTGTGTGTGTATATATATATATATTCATCAAGAAGATCTCTCCAAGAAGCGAATTCTATC
The DNA here is from genome assembly GCF_029962835.1 of Magnolia sinica. Taxonomy (NCBI): domain Eukaryota; kingdom Viridiplantae; phylum Streptophyta; class Magnoliopsida; order Magnoliales; family Magnoliaceae; genus Magnolia; species Magnolia sinica. The sequence goes on from NC_080573.1 coordinate 134,423,940, forward strand.
CAAGGAAAATCTCAATTTCTCTCTCTTTCTTCAGCCATGGACAATGCTCCTCTAGTAAGGTGGCCAGGAGACAGAGAGGAAGAAGAAGATGAGATTCAAACACTTTCTCGATCCAAGGCATTGGTTGCCAAAGTATGTAATGAATCAAAGAAGCTATGGTACCTTGCCGGCCCTTCAATTCTCATTGCTGTCTTTCAGTTCTCTCTCTTCGCCGTTACACAGACATTTTCAGGCCACCTTGGGGCCACCCAACTCGCCGCTGTTGCAATGGGGAACCTGGTCATCTCCGGGATCGGATATGGATTTCTGGTGAGATTGAATCAAGTCCCTCCATTTTTAATTTTATTTTTTCAATTTGAATGATTGGATCAGTTGTGATTAAATACTAGTGCTCCTTGATAAGATGGTGGGCCCCACTAACTGAAAATCAACTATAAATTTATTTTTTTTAATTTCTAGATGGGTATGGGAAGTGCATTGGAAACTCTATGTGGGCAAGCTTTTGGTGCGGGGCAACTTCACATGCTCGGAATCTACATGCAACGATCATGGATCATTCTCACGGTGACTGCTACGCTAATAAGCCCCGTCTTCGTATTTGCGGGCCCGATATTGAAGCTCTTGGGCCAGACCGCCCAGGTCTCGGAAGTTGCAGGGAAGTTCTCTATATGGATAATTCCTCAGCTTTTCGCCTACGGCTTCAATTTCCCCATACAGAAGTTCCTCCAGTCTCAAAGCAAGGTGATAGCCATGGCATGGATGTCAGGCGCTTGCCTGGCGGTCCACATCCTGCTGAGTTGGCTATGCATAATGAAGCTGGGGTGGGGATTGGTGGGAGCAGCGATCACGTTGAATTTCTCTTGGTGGCTTCTGGTGTTTGTGCAGCTTGCATATATCTTGCTTGGGTCATGTCCAGGAGCTTGGACTGGCTTCTCATGTTTGGCTTTTAAGGATTTGGGTGGCTTTATAAAGATCTCCATGGCCTCAGCTATCATGTTATGGTTAGTTTGTTACAGATGCATCCCATTCTCTTCATAAATAGATCTTGGCTGAGTCGACTCAGTCTGGACACATGCCACGTGATATGGTTGGGATGGGGACGTCCATTCTCCGGGTCCACCGTTATGTTCATATGTAATCCAATCCGTTCATAACTTGAGGCCCACCAGGTAAGGGGAAACACATTCGTGGTGTGGTCCACTTGAGTTATCGTTGCTTGATTTTTGGGCGCATGTCCCAATATGAGCGGCTGCTAGTGATGGACAGAGCAGATGTCACACAGACATCATGGTGGATCCGACCTAGCTATCCATTGCAGAAGCGGATTGGCTGGTGTACCACACACCAGTGATATAGCTGGTGTGTGTACGTGTCCTGCGAAGAGGGGACGCAGATTAGCTACATACCTCGACTCAGTCTACCAGTTGAGCTATGGATCTAGGTGTAGCTACTGACAAGTTGAGTAGCGAGACTCGCTACTGAAGTGACGTCACCAAGTTCTGTGGGCCCCACAATGATGTATGTGTCTTATCAACACCGTCCATCCATTTTTAGAGATGATTTTAGTACATGAGCAAAAGAATGAGGAAGATCGAAAGCTGGAGTGGACCCCACCACAGAAAACTTGAAACCTTCCTAAGGTTCACCGTGATGTTTATTTGAGATCCAACCTGTTCATAAGTTTAGACATTAAAGAAGGGAAACCACTAACATCAGCTTGATGGAAAACTTTTGTGGCGCTTAAAAGGTTTTAATGGTGAGCGTCACTCTCTCCACTGTTTTCTGTGGTGGGGTCCCTCAAGCTTTCAATCTGATTCATTCTTTGGCCCACGCCCTAAAATGATCTCTCCAAATGGATGGACAGTGTGGATACAAAATATACGTCATGGTGGGATCCACAAAATTAGGTGACGTCACTTCAGTACGGAGTCTCCCTAGCTTCGAGTTGTACGAACGGTTCAAAGGAGATCAAAGTTACCTGGCCTCAAAATAATGTATTTATTATATCCACACCGTTCATCCATTTTTCAAGATCATTTTAGAGAAAGTTCTAAAAAATAAATTATATCCAAAGCTCAACTGAGCCACACCACGAATAGCGATAATGATTTTCACTGATTAAAACATTCGTACGGCCCACCATAACATTTATCTTCCATCAAATCTGTTCATAAGTTCAAAAATACCTGGATGAAGAGGAAAAACAAATTAAACTTCTATGACCCCAGAACTGTTTCAATGGTAGACGTTCAATCCCCCACTTCCTTTTGCAGTGTGGTACACTTGATCTTTAGATTTGTCTTACTTTTCCGAATAAGCCTTAAGACTAGCTCAAAAAATGGATGGACGGTTTGGATATAACAAATACCTCATTTTGGGATCCACAGAACTTCCTGACGTCAATACACCAGCTAGATATCTGGTGTGTGGTACACCAGCCAATCCGCTTCTATCTATTACACGGTTGAGTAGGTAACTGCAAAAATCGCCTCGTGATCAGTCACGTGCTCAGAAGAGGAGAGAAGGTGAAGCACTCCCAGTTGGGTGGCCCCGTGCTCATCAAGCCCAATCAAGGGGACTATGTGCATGGTGGCCAATCCACCTGCGCTTTGTACACTTCCAGAAGTCCGTACACGAACAACGGTGGAGGTGGGGCAGGGAATGATCCTGGCCTCCCGTTGGCTGTTCCAATTGGGTGGGCCCATTTGAAGGATCCATGCAATCGAGAGTCTCATTTCAGTAAATGCCAGTGCCTGATTTGTTTTTCTATTCGGATTTGCAGCTTGGAGTACTGGTTCGTGATGATATTAATCGTGTTAGTGGGACATCTGAAAACAAATGCAGAAATAGACGTGGACGCCACAGCTATATGGTGAAATTTTTTTTATATTTTTTATTTTTTGCCAGTATCCAAAATTTACGTTGATTTTATTTTCCCAAGTGACATTGTTTTAATGCTCTTAATTATGTGTAATTTACAAATCCAACTTCTATTTTCTTTCTTTTTATGCAGTTTGAATTTGGACGGCTGGATCATCCAAGTCCCAATAGGATTTATGGCTGCCATTAGGTGAGTTGCAGAAATAGTTATATTTTATTCAGCGATTCAACACTGGTAGGGCTGTAACGGACAGGCCTGTGTTTTGCTTCGGCCAAGACTTTCAACTGTTTGGGTTGGGCCTATTCAAAATTTGCATTTTCCTTGTATTGAGGCTTGGCATGTTTTTGACAGTGCCGTTTTTATTTCCTTCCATGGCTGTGGTTGTAGTGTGAGGGTATCAAATGAACTAGGAGCAGGACGCCCAAAAGCTGCTAAATTTTCAGTGGGAGTTGCAGTTGCGACGTCATTGACGGTCGGGATCTTTTTCATGGTTATCATCTTAATAACGAGGACCAGCTTTCCAGCCCTCTTCACCAATGATCCTAAAGTCATGGCCGAAGTTTCTAGGATATCTAGCTTTTTAGCACTCACTATCGTCCTCAACAGCATACAACCAGTGTTATCAGGTTAGTACATGGTCACAATAGTAAGTAATTTCACTATCAATGAAAAAAAAAAAAAAAACATAAAGAGTAATGTAATTGGATGACCTATTCATTTTGGCCCATCCATGGTACACTTCACTTGATGAGCGGTTCTGATCATTTGGAGAGTAAGCCTCATGTATGGTGGGCCATGAAGTGACGCAGGGGAGGATGTGAAGTCGAGCACCGTCTTCCTCAAGAGAATAACTATTTCGAATCCACGGAACTTCTCTGGACTCTTCACAGAGACTTCTCGAATCCACGAGGAAAGAAAGTAAAAAATAGAAATAAATTCTAATAAATTCAAAATTGATTAATTAATTAATAAAAACAAGTTCACAACCCTTTAAATAGGGGTACCAAGCAATGGGAAAGAAATCCGAATCAAACTACAACTAAAACTCATAGAATTCATGACTCACTATAAATAGTAAACTTACTATTTATAGACGGTCGTGATGTCTACTAGTTAAAAATAGTAAGTGTCCTATTTGGCTTCACCAAACCGTTCTCCTAATTATTCTAAGCTCTTTTTCATGTTGGGCGCAACTTCTAAAGCCTGACGGATGAAGAGTTATAATCAAACTAAAACTTACTATTTATAGTAAAAACAAAATTAAAATAGGGAAACGACCATCGATCTAGGAGTTTTTCACAATTCCAGGTTGCGTAACCTGGCATAGCCGGGTTGGTTGGCTAAAGTAGCTCGTTCTACCCCAAAATCATATATTTTACGTCAAATAACTCATTCCGAATTGCGAGATACGCCCGATCTAAGGTCCGACGGTCCGGATCACTTCTGTCTTCGACCGGGCCTTTTCTGATCCATCTTGACCATGAAACTGTCCGCGACCCACTCTAAATCATGGAGTATGCATTTGGATTAAATATCTGGATTTCACAGGTGTGGCAGTTGGAGCTGGTTGGCAAGCAGTTGTGTCTTATGTAAACCTCGGATGCTACTTTCTAGTTGGGCTGAGTGCTGCAGCTTTGTTGGGTTACAAATTCGACCTTGGGGTGAAGGTAAGTTGCAAGTCTTACGTTGGGATTCCTGCTCATCCATAGATGGAGGGATTGGATTTATTAACACACAATCTACAATGTACTAATGGGAAGTTGGGAACACACAATCTTTACTTACATTTCAATTTCTTATAATTATTTGTGAAATTAGGGAATTTGGGGAGGAATGCTACTCGGGTTCGTAGCACAGATGATAATCCTTTCAGTAATCACCTTCCGAACGGACTGGAACAAAGAGGCAAGTTTGGATTCGCTTGGATATCTGTTTTTCTTTCTTCTAGCTAGCAGCATTAGATTTACAAACATCCTTTTGCAGGCATCACTGGCACATGACAGGGTCTCAACTTGGGAAAAATCTGCAAGAGTTACTACTACAAATGATGTTTTTTAAGGAAAGCAACGATCAATGTCCAAGTCGATCGGGCGTTTTCTTGAGATTCTTTTGAAGAAGAGAAACATTGTTTAAGCAAACATAGCTATGCAAGTCGTAATGCATCTTTAGGTTTCTAAGAGTAGATGGAATGGCGCCAAAAAATTTGAAATCTGAAGAAATCTTTTTTTCAAAGAATAAATTAGTAGTGGTTAAGATGTATTTGATTCACATATACAATTACGTAGAAGATAAGATTTTATTATTGAGATCTGATTCAATTGCAATTATAGATCCATTCAAGTCAGATTTCCTTCCTTCACTTTCTTATTGAGCATTCGCCCTCCAAATTGCACTCAAGTTACTTTCGAGTTGTATGAGAAAAGAAATGTGGTTGCAAGGGCTTATTGCCATGAGAGTGTGTTTGAAGTCGGGGGGCGATGGGCTGGATTTGGACCGCCATGGCCCATCCAAGGTCCAAGGCCATCATGAACCTATAACAGCAAGCCCAAGCCCAAGAAAAAAGAAAGAATGAAAAAGTTAGCTGGGGGCTGGCTCGACCGGTCTATGAATTGATAAGACCCCTACATTACTGCTTGAACATTTTTAATCCATGTGTCAGCAAAATGGGCCATGCATGCCTAAAGAAATAGACACTTGGGGCTCTTTTGACTTTTCAATTTCCTATGAAATGTAAAAGTAAGAAATGTAAAGTAAATGAACCATCATTATATTTATAGGGTGTTTGTTTAAATAGGAACTTGGGTTTGTAAATTAAAGGTAAAATACATTTGTCAAGGAAATAACTTAAAGTAGATTGTAATGTCACCAAACAATTACAATAATAAATAAATGTTACTCGTTTATAGCCATTTATCATTGTAATTCGTAAACCGAGTATTCTCTTAATAGAAAATAAATCAATAGCCCACATTCAAGATGCATGGGTTGCATAATCAAGGATTTGAATGGTACATTTGTAGAATATAAGAGAGTACATATGAAGCCAGATTGAGCCAGGTTGGGGGCTAAAATCACACGAGCCTAAGCCTAGTTCACAGGCAAAGCTACATAGGTCCAAGCCCATAACAAAAGATGGGCAGGGCAGGTTCGCTTGCCATTGCCACCCTTAGTTTAAAGTATCATCCCATGATCGATATGGCCATGTCAACCTGAAACAGTCCAACATAGGAGTAATACAGGGCAATACTAGGCTTCTTGGTGCTAAAAAATATGACATGAGATGTGCCGATTTAAAACCTAGATCTATTCTGGCTAAAACGTTGTGGTACCATGAAAATGGGGCACCCCAAAAATGAGACTGATCTAATCAGAAGACATGCCACACTCATGAGCGATATGGCTAACCACTTAATAATCTCCAAATTCATGTGTGATGCAAGGATGAATGTGATGAGGATAACTACTCCGAATCCATGGAGCTTCTTTGAACTCCTCACAGAGACCTCTTGAATCCACAAGGAAAGAAAGCAAAAAATAGAAATAAATTCTAATAAATTCGAAATTGATTAATTGATGAATAAAAACGAGTTCACAACCCTTTAAATAGGGGTACCAAGCAATGGGAAAGAAATCAGAATCAAACTACAACTCAAACTCCTAGAATCCCGACTTACTATTTATAGATGGTCGTGATGTCTACTAGTGTGCAAGGTTTTCAGCCAAAATTAGTAAGTGTCCTATTTGGCTTCACCAAACCGTTCTCCTAATTATTCTAAGCTCTTTTCACGTTGGGCGCAACTCCTAAAGCCCGACGGATGAAGAGTTATAATCAAACTAAAACTTACTACTTATAGTAAAAATGAAATTAAAACAGAGAAACGACTATCGATCAAGGGGTTTTTCGCAATTTTAGACTGCGCAACCCGACATAGCAGGGTTGGTTGTCTAAAGTAGCTCGTTCTACCCCAAAATCATATATTTTACATCAGATAACTCATTCTGAATTGTAAAATACGCCCGATCTAAGGTCCGACGGTCCGGATCACTTCTGTCGTCGACTGGGCCTTTTCTGATCCATCTTGGCCATGAAACTGTCCGCGACCCGCTCTACATCAATGTGGTAGCTCATTTAATTGTTGGATTAGCCTCATTTTTTCTTGTTCCTACCTTTCTTGTATGGTATGGAACCCCGAGTGCTTTGATCGGTCTCACTTTTGTAGCTCACCATTTTCTATAGTGTGGCAGTCTTGAATCAGCTTCATTGTTGGGACATTGCGTTTTTGTGGTGGCACAACCTTGGTGGATGGGTAGGATTGTATGGACCGTAGTTCAGCTTTTTTTTTTTTTTTTTTTAGTTGGGTTAGCTTGTCAGTACACACCCCACTGTTAGTTGCGTTTTTGTGGTGGCACAACATTTTGGATGACATGCATTGATACATACTTGCACATATTATCAATATCTACAGACCATTGTAGTCTGTCTTATCGTGCTATATCATAGCATTAGCATGTATAAAATCATGCAAATATGGTTATTTTATGATGATTACTTCTTCAATGACAATGAATATATGTATATATCATTAACATTAGTAAGGGGTGCTATCTGGTTCTTGAATAACACAGATTAACATGTCATATCTAATTGATAAAACATCTAAAATTTTAATTTATTTTTAATAAATAAATAAGCTATATAAGTTCCTATGTAGGCTTGGATTGCGTAACCATTGATTCCCTTCAGATGTGACCCGTGGTAAAGCATTTGGGAAGATGCTATATTAGACCATGACTCTCTACCTATGCCTTGGATAAGTAGCCACGATCTAGTTAAAATCAGCAACTTATGTAGTGCTATAGCCCAAAGAGGTTGGTTCTCTACAAGTCCCGTTGAAGTGATAAAGTTCCTTGATATACATTGATACACTACATTTTGATAGCTTAAGCTTTTAAAGTAAATGGTTGTTTGACATGGTATCAAAGCGGAAGGTCCTTTGTTCGAAGAGTAGCAAATATGCCTTGGTAATATATTATTCTCCCATGAGGGTTCAGGAAAATTAGATTTAGCTTAGGGACCGGGATATCAAGCCCAACCTATTTATAGTGTGAGTGTCCCTCAACCTTTGTCAGTATATTCTCATGTAGAGTTCCCACGCCACACATAGGCAGGGTGTTGAAGTGATAAAGTCCCTTGATATATATTGATACATCACACTCCAATAGCTTAAGCTGTTAGAGTAAATGGTTGTTTGACAAGTCCTTTGTAGAATAGGCTTGATTTATAGGTTATCATTTGCATGTAACCTCAATTAGACTTTATAAACTAGCTCCAAGTTATAGTTCAAAAATTAGATTGGTTGCTCATTCATAACCTCTGATTTTGTGGAAACTGGATTTGATGTGGGCCTTAAATCAAAGTGGGCCTCAAGGTTGGCTTTGTAGAAGAACCTAAATTTACAAACGCCACAGCCGCACCGACCTTTTCTTTCTCTTAGTCAAAACCATTGTATTCGGAGTTTTTTATGAGAGATTGTTTATGCCAATAACACCTTGTTTTAAAGAATGAAAAAACTGCACGGAAATAGTGTCATATGTATTAATATTGAGCAAGCCCTGACAAATAGTTTCTAATCCAGGAATGCTTTAAGGGGGCATTTGGATCTTAAGTTACTTAAGATAAGCTACTTATGCCTCAAATAGCTTATCTTGATTTATACTTTATTAAGCTATAATAATTAACTTCAAGTAAAAAAGTTACTTACAATTAATCTTAAACCAAACTTACTTATTACAAAAGTTATTTATCCACTGCTGTAAGTAGAAAAAATAACTTATTTAGTGGTACCCGAACATGCATATTTCAAGGGCATGGGAAAACATTTTGAGTGATGCAAGGGGTATTTTAGGTAAAATGTGATTGTTGTCTGTTAGTGAGAAAAGAGCCATTTGTCAAGGATGTTTTTATCCTTTCTCACTTCTTCCCACTGGTAGCCTGTGAGGCGCATGTGGGGTCACCATAATGATTGTATTACATGCTTTGGTCCCAGATGTCTTCATGTGGTCTTTTGGTGTCAGAAGAAGTTGTGTCCATCCTAGACCTCTGCAATGTCCTCCAACGCCTTTGATTTTTTTAATGGAGCAAATTGAAGGAAAAGATTAACCCAATCAGTGACTTTCTTGATCGCCCAACATGAGTGGACAAGTAATCTCATATCTCAATCAAATGCAATTACGCTATCTTATCATTTTAATTTTTTATCACTTTTTAAGAAATTTGAGACTTTGCTCTCCACCTAAATAATTTAATTTTGGTTATTTAAGTAAAGAAATGCTCAAACACAACCTGTTATACATCCAACTAGTTGTTTGAGGCCCACCATGTTGTTTGTATAACATCCAACCCTTGTAGCAAGGAAGTCCCACCATGAAAATGGGATGCCTTGAAAGTCAAATCAATCCAACTATCAGGTAGACTAAATCATCGAAAACAATGAACAACCTCACGAAAACCTTCACATTTATATGGGTCTCATGTAATGATTTGATTCACTCCATTGTTGAGGCACCCCATTTATAGGGGTATTATGGTAGAAGAGTGGGATGGTCCACAAACACCAGTTACACCACAATTGAGTTCCACAGCATGTGAGCATTTCTCATTAAAATTAGTGCCGTCAATGGGTCAGGTTTCAGCCAAGCAAAATCAAAATTTTGAATTGGCTTTACATGAACACTTCAAAAATTGGGCTAAAGCCAACCCAAGGCCTGACCCATTAACAGCCCTAATTAAAATTTTAAGTCAAGTCAAATAAAGATTTGGTCAAGTTTTCGAGTTGATATAACCAGGTCCGCTCAAATTAGCAACATCATCTTACGAAATTAAGGTGGACACTTCTAAAAAAATAAAATTAAAACATACGCACCCGCCACACACCCACGCATGCCGTAGTGGGATTTCACCACCCACGGGTTTCGAACCCAAGACCTCGTGTTGAAACTCCTCAGTCTACCACTTGGGCAAGGACACTTAAATGGTCACAAAGTTAGAAACTCCTCAGTCTACCACTCGGGCAGAATCCCTGTTTAACTCCTTGCAGATTTTGTAGGGCTGTGTAGAATCCCTGTTTAACTCCTTGCAGATTTTGCTGGTCATTTTGAAATTCAAATTCTTTTGATGAGGTGGAATCACGCTGGTTATTACCTTCCCGCACACTTGGTCGGGGGAAGAGGCGAAGTTTGTTTCTGAAATGTTGCAAGAGTGCTTTTGACAGTGACTTGGTGAATATGTCAGCAACTTGATTACAAGCGTAGACATGATGAGTAACAAGAAGACCAAGCGCAACCCGCTCTCGCACAAAATGATAATCCAGTTCGATGTGTTTGCTACGAGCATGAAAGACGGGATTGACAGTCATATGTAAAGAACTCATATTATCACAGAATAGAACCGGTGGACGTGGCATTGGAATTTTTAAGTCACGAAGTAGAAAAGTGAGCCAAATGAGCTCAGCAGTGGCATGGGCCATGGCTCGGTATTCAGCCTCCGTACTAGAGCGAGAGACAGTGTTTTGTTTTTTTGCACACCAAGAAATAATATTACGCCCGAAAAAGGTGCAGTAACCAGAAGTGGACCGTCTCATGGAAGGACATCCTACCCAATCTGCATCAAAGAAAGCACATAGATCAAGTGTAGAGTGTGAAGAAAAATGAAGACCAAAGTTGATAGTACCCTTGATGCAACGAAGTATCCATCATATCATCTTCATATGTGCAAGTGTAGGAGCAGACATAAATTGGGAAGCATAATTAACACAAAATGAAATGTCAGGTTGAGTGAGTGTAAGATACTGAAGTGCTCCGATAATACTTTTGAAGTGTCAAGGATCCTCGAGTGGTTTGGTGTCATCAAGACCTTTGGTTTTGGACTCCATGGGGGTGCTTATGGGTTTACAGTCTACCAATTGTGTTTTTTCAAGGATAGTAAGAGCATAGTGAGACTGTGATAAGTGAAGTCCATCTTGAGTTGGTGTAATCTGAACACCCAAGAAGTAGTGAAGAGAGCCAAGATCCTTCATAGCAAATTCGGAACTCAAAATTTTGATGAAGTTGTCCAATAATGTTTGACTAGATCCTTTTATAAGCATATCATCCACATATAGAAGTAAGATTAAGGTGTCATGTGGAGAGTGTAAAATAAATACTGAAGGATTAGCTAAACTGCAAAAAAAAAAAACCCATGATGGATTAGAAAAACACTAAAGCGATCAAACCAGGCTCATGGAGCTTGTTTTAAACCGTAGAGAGCTCGTTGTAGCTTGCAAACATGATGAGGATGGTTGGGATTGGTCATGCCAGGAGGTTGGTCCATGTAAATGTCTTCTGTGATGTGACCATGGAGAAAAGCATTCTTTACGTCAAGTTGACGTATGTCCCAATGTTGAACCAGGGCGAAACTGATGACCAGTCATATGGTGCCAGGTTTGATGACTGGTGAGAATGTCTCCGTATAATCTATCTCGTCTTGTTGGTGGTAGCCTTAGGCAACAAGTCTGGCTTTCAACCGATCAAGTGAATCATCAGCTTTGAGTTTTGACTTGAATACCCACTTTGATCCAATAACATGCATGTGACGTTGACGAGGAATGAGCGTCCAAGTGTGATTACGGTGTAGAGCCTCAAGCTCTTCAAGCATTGCCGACCTCCAACCTGCATGACTGAGAGCAGACTTCACGTTTCGTGGCTCTCGAGGGACATCTTGTGTATTGACTATCAACGCATATTTTGGATTTGGTTTATGAATTTCGTGTTGTGATCGGGTAACCATTCTGTGGGGGGGTGACGAAATGGGCACTGCTGTTTCCTCGGGTTGTGTACCATGGTCCTGTAAAGGCGCCAAAGAATCAATGTTAGAAAGCATATACTTTTGAGAAGTATCACAAGTATTAAGATGAGCAGTGCTATCATCACGAAGGGAATCTGGTGGAGAGGAGGGATGCTCAGTTGTGATGTGCGTATTGGATGATGAAGCTGGTAGGTCTAGACGAGATATTAGTGAGTCGTGTCTCATAGCTGATAGTGAAGAAGGCGGGTCCAAGTTAGGTGATGGTGCATGTAAATAGCCTTGATATCGAGGTGAACTGTCCAGGTGTTGAACCACCTGCACATTTCGTCCTTTGTCATGAGTAGGGGTCAAATTGCTTAGGACGTGTGAATTTGGTAGAGGAATGTCAAAAATAGTAGATCCTGCACAAGAGATAGAAGAGTTAGATTGATCAATAGGCAACGTAATCCAAGAGTCAAAAATACTAAGCAGCCGATCCAGGGTTGACAACATGGTACGTGTACGATTGTGTTTGAAAGAAAAGCTGGTTTCATCAAAGACTACATGTCATGAGATGAAGACTTTTTTGCTAAAAGGGTGAAAGCATTTGTACCCTTTGTGCCTGTCACTATAGCCAATAAAGACACAAGTGACGGTCTTAGGATCAAATTTGTTTGTCCGTGTATTCCAAGTATAAGGAAAGCATTTAGATCCAAAAACATGTAAGCAGTAATAAATTGGATGAGTGTCATGAAGTTTAAAGAATGGTGTATCATTTTTAAGAGCAGAGGAAGGAAGACGGTTGAAAAGATATATTGCAGTTTGGAAAGCCTCAACCCATTGGTATAGAGGGGCACCAGAGTGAAATAACATAGTCATACCAAATTCTCGAATAATGCGATGTTGTCTTTCAACCCTTCCGGTTTGCTCCGGTGTGTAGGGACAGGAAATATAGTGAACTATACCCTGTGCTTGAAAGTGAGACGTTAGTCTTGTGTTGACAAATTCACCACCACCATCAGAATAAAAGATTTTAATTTTTTTGTCAAATTGGCGTAGGACATATTGCTCAAAAGCTAAAAAAGCATCTACAAAATCAGACTTATTTTTTAGGGGAACAATTCAAGTGTATCATGAATGATCATCAACCAAACAAACATAATAACGAAATTTTCCTAGAGAGGTAACAGGTGCAGGTCCCCATAGATCACAATGAATTTTAATAAAAATGTCTAAACTAGTATTGTCTGAATAATAAAAAGGTAGTTTACTCAGTTTACCAAACTGACAACTGTTACAAATATGTCTTAACTTATTGGACCCTGAAACATCAATCAATCCCTTATTTTTTAGAACGTGAACAGTAGACTCTTGAGGATGGCTGAGACACTGATGTCATATTTCTGCAGACCCAGATTTGGACCGATTGGAATAGTGAAGTTCAGGTGGACTGCTGAGGACATAGAGATCACCCTTGTGTGTTCCTGTCATTACCGTGTGATCTGTCTTCCGATCCTTAAGACAAAAATTTGTATTAGAAAATTCACAAGTAGCAGGATATTGATCAGTTAATTGACTAATGGAGAGAAGATTTTTGACCAAGTGTGGTACAAGCAAAATATCATGTAAAGGAAGTGTTGTGGTTTTATTTTTAATATAGGCATCTCCAATGACTTTAATTGGAAGAGGTGTACCATCACCAATCAAAACAGAGTCTGAGCCTATATAAGAATGTAAATTTTTTAACATACCTTTGTTACCTGTCATGTGATTGGAAGCTCCTGTGTTTGTGGTCCATTCAGTGTCAGCAAGGGTGGTGTCAAGGGTGAGAGCAGCCAAGGCTTGTGGCACTTCGTCATGCTGTAGTGGAGGCTTGGGCACATACTAGCAAATCTTGGCAATATGACCCATGACACCACAATACTGGCACCGATTATTTCGATACATTTCTCTTTCAGCGGAGGTCATTCTACGTTGGCCAGGTGGAGGTGGTCTTCGGGCCATACTAGCTTGATGGTTTTGATCATTGTTGTCTTGGCGAGACTGTTGATTAGAGTTTGAACCTACAAAAAAAGTGGAGCCTGCAAGTTTTGGTGAGTTATTATGGGCTTGAAAACCTCTACCATTGGAATTGAATGGAACTTGTGATCCTCGGTTGTGATTAGCTTGTTGTTGAGAGCATTGTTTCTGGCCATAGAAGGCATATTGCGGAGTTTGAGAAGAGGCTCCAAACAAGGTCTGTCTTTGTTCATATCCTTGAAGGAGAGATACCAGCTCAGTATAACTTGGACGTGGAGGTTTAAGCATCGTAGTGGTAAAGGTCTCATAGTTTGGACCAAGACTTGTGAGTAGAGAAAAAACCTTAACCTTGTCCGTCACTGGCAACCAATAGTGGCAAGGCTATCACACAGACTTTTAAATTTGCGAAGATGTTCAGCCAGAGAGACAGTCTCATCTTTGCGAAGATATGTGAGTTGTTGATGAAGAGTATACTCCCTTTCCTGAGGGTCCTGTACGTAGGCCTCCTTGAGAGCATCCCAGACAACTTGCAAAGTCTCTAAACCAATGACTAAGCCGAGAGCTTGCTCAGTAAGAGTGCCTATGAGCCAACCTCGGAGTAGCCTATCAGATTTACGCCAAGCAATGAATTCTTCTGTAAGATCAGTTGATGGTGATGGTTTGAATTTGGTAGGAGCTACTGTTGCACCTGTGAGATGTCCGACCAAATTCTAGCTTTCAGCTAGAGCAAGGGCTTGCTCATGCCATAATGGGTAGTTTTCTTGGGAGAGTTTGAGGGTGATGAAGTTTCCTACGTTAAGTGAAAGGGACGCCATGAAATTTGTGTGTAGGGGGCTCTGGGTACTCACACTGCTTTGATACCAAGAAGAAAAGTAAAAAACTTTCTTATTACTGATAAAAGTTAACATGAGTACAAGAGCCATAAGTTGTACTTCTTTATAGAGGTTAGTACAAGTATTTTTAGTACAAGATATTTTGTGCAGAATTCTTCATTAACTAGTGAGCTGTGCAGAATCCCTGTTTAACTCTTTGCAGATTTTATAGGGCTGTGCAGAATCCCTGTTTAACTCATTGTAAATTTTGTAGGGCAGTGCAGAATCCCTGTTTAACTCCTTGCAGATTTTGCTGGTCTTCTTTTGAAATTCAAATTCTTTTGATGAGGTGAAATCACGCTGGTTATTAGAAGGAAGCGGGTTGCAGACTAAGTAACCTCTATGAGGTCCACTATGATTTATGTATTTTATCCCCTCCGTCTAGCCCAATAACCCAATCTGAATCAGTGCCAACTTGATCTGACTCGGTATTTTTGACCGAGTTGGACTCGGTTAAGATCAACCCAGCCCAGACCCGGACTCGGTTCAAGTTAGGCATGCTGGACTCGGTGCCGAGTCGAATTTAGTTCGGGTCAATCATTTTTTAAAACCGGATGAAGCTGTGTTGGACTTAACTCATCCAACACGACTGGCTGCCCACTTCTACTATTAAACATTTAATGCTAGAGGAAACATACTTCCTTTTTCTTTGTAGTACACTCCCATCAGAGTCACAGTGATTAGGTGTTTTGATAACAAAATAGCTCGTATAAATGTCTTATATCTACAATAAGTGACGTGAATGGCCTATAATCAACTTGTAATATTTAATGTGGTTTAATGAAAAACTGTCGTTTATTATTGATTACGTGCACTTAACTGTACATTATGCATTGAAATTGACAAAATCATTACGTCAGTTATAAAAATATATATATACTTTTTACTGTGGGCCCTACTTGTGACAGCCCTTTATCATTGGGCCACGTCACAGGAAACAGCTAATTTGCGTCTTGAAGGACGGCAAACAGGCCCATCATGTTAGACGGAGGCAATAGCGTAATCGTGCCCCTTTGTGACGTTGAACGCACATGGTTCATATCTAAAACCAGCGATGAAATTGCATGGAACTCTGCCACACCACTGGAGATCACGTGCATGCACAAACCCACTCTCCGATGGAAAACATGCATCTCGTCCATATTCATCACACCTGTAGGCTAGACTGTGGATGCGATACAACCCAAAATTCACGTGGGCCTGACAGTCCTAATTGCTTATCCATGAACATCATTGACGGTTGAAAAGAAAATTTTCAACGACCCAATTTCTATACGAAAATGCCCATCAATCTAAAGGATTAAATCATACAAACACTGAAAATTATTCCATCGAGCGTACTTAAGGTGGGTCCACAGATTGGACGGCTTGGATTGAGTTATGCTTTTGCGTCTTGGACATTCGTTATGTGCATGTGATCTCACCTGCTCTGGTGGAGTATCAGATAAAGAATCCAGCCGTCTAGCCAGCGGGGAAATCGGATTGCGTATGAGTTACTCGGTACGCTTTTATGGTACTGAGTAAACTCAGTGGAGCCCACTGTGAATGTATGTTGTTTATCCACACCGTCCATCCGTTTTTCCAGATAATTTTAAGGGTTAATCCCAAAATTTAAATATATCCAAAGCTCAAGTGGACCATACCACAGACAATAGTGTGGAATAATTATATCCACCGTTGAAACCTTCCTAGGGTCCACAGTAATGTTTATTTGCCATCCAATCTGTTCATAGGATCACAAAGACATGGATGAAGAGAAAAGACAAACATCAGCTTTATCCAAAATTTCTGTAGCTTTTAAGAAATTTTCAATGGTAGAGGTTCAATTATCTGTAGTGTGGTCCATTGAGATTTGAGTGCTTCAATTTTTGTATAAAGCCATAAAATTATCTATTAAATTGGATTAACGGAGTGGATAAAATAAATAAATAACGGTGTACCCCACAGAATTTACTAACTACGCTAAGGGTACTGAGTTACTCAGTACGCAATCCGCTTCCGTCCGCGAGGCTCTTATAGAAGTTTCTAGAAAACCAACCACCACTTTTAAAAAAGTCGTGCACGTCACCTGATGGGCCCCACAGGCACCGAATGTGTTGTTCGGCCGCATAGTTTCTACGGTACACTTGGGGTTTCAGTTTGTAGTATGTACGCACGGGGAGGGGTCCACTTGTCAGTGATCCAAACGGTTGGTAACATGGCCCACCAACGATGCCATATGCACCAAAAATCCCTCATTTGGAAGATCCTTGCCCTGTCAGCTTTGGTACTTCTGTCGAATGTTGACCATTGATATATTTTCTTTCTTAACTCTCTATAAGCAATGAGGGTTTCTCAATCTGGAATACTGTTGGTGCATAGTGTGTCCACGTGGATTTAAATCAATGGTGTGGATTATTGAATCACGGGTGACACTCAAATATGCTAAAAAAATGGACGGAGCAGAGACCTTTGGGCCAAGCATCTTCTAATACCTGCAAACACCGGCATGAGTAAAATAACCAATCGCACTTGAATCAATGGATCACATTTATTGAAGGACTCTCGAAACCCTAAATCCATATTTAAGTCCATCTCAGACAAATTACAACTTAATCCCAGACAACTCACAGCTCAACCAAACCATTAAATAAAGCTAAACTAAGCTTTTGGTAATAGCGAAAGTCTAAAATTTAGCTGCTCCATTTGTATTTTAAGCTATCAAGTGCCTTCGCAGTGAAGAAAATGATGGACAAGCTGACTATGTGATGTAGAGCAGGTAGCAGATATTTTCATGGCAAAGATGGATCAGAGAGGGCCGATCAAAGGTGGCAATGATACTGACCATCAGAGCCTTAAAACAGTAGTTTCTCGCAAATCGAAATAAAATTTTCAACATATGATATATGATTTTAGGGTAGGATAGGTTATTTTATCCATCCAACGTGCCATGCCGGGTTGCCCATGTTGGATTTTTGAGATTCTATCATATTCGCAATCAAAAGTTCATTTTATTTTCATTTTTACTATAAACAGTAAGTTTTAATTTGATCATAACTTTTTATCCTTTGAGTTGAATGAGTTGTGCCCGACATGATAGTGCTTAAAAAAATTAGGAGAATAATATGGTTCGGCCAAATTGGACACTTACAATTTTTAATTTTTTTTGTTACTGAAAACCATGGAATCTAGTAGGAATAATTATCGTTTATAAATAGTAAATTTACTATTTACTGTAAGTCATGTTTTTAAAGGAGTTTGAGTCTAAAACTTTGTCGTAGGTTTGAACTCATTATTTAAAGGATTGTAATTTCATTTTTATCATCAATCAATTTACTTTTAAATTTATTAGAAATTATTTCTAGTTTATTCCTTGTGGATTTGAGGAAACTCTACGAGAAATCCAGATAACTCTGTGGATTCGGAGTAGTTATTCCTGAGGAAGACAGTGATCGACCTCATCACGTCCTTCCCTATGTCAATTAGTTTCAGAGTAAGGACTCATCTTGAATTGATGGCAACTAACGACGGTATAAACCAAAATCTTGTTGACGGTGATTTAGGGATTCGTTATCTATTGAGAAGAATAAAATCTTTCCACCAGGAGAATCAGTTGAATGTGCAAGAGCTGCAGGCAACCCTTGACCATATTGGGGATGCGCTAATTCTGCCCTGAGTCGAAGGCGATGCTCAACCATATGTGGTCATTGTACGGCACAACCCCAATTTTCATACAGCACTTTCGGAGGTGAATCGTAGGGTTACCCTAGATGAGTCGGGCTCCAGGAATGAGGATATCGGTGGCACCGTTGTCGATGACCGGTCCATGAAGACAATCGACTAGATCATGCTGAAAGAAACTATCGAGGTAAGGCCGAACTTCCTAATCTTAATGGCTTATTACATATACAAGACTTCTTCGATTGGTTAGCTAAAGTATAATAATATTTTGATTACATGAATGTACCAGAACATAAGAAAGTGAAATTGGTAGTGTTCAAATTATAATTTGATGCTTCTGCATGATGGGAACAATTACAACTCTCACATGACCGATAGAACAAGGCGCCCATCCGATCATGGTTATGGATGAGATGCCTTTTTAGATCACAATTTCCCTTTAATGACTATGAACATGTATTGTTCCAACAATATTAAAATTGTCGGTAAGAGAATCGAACCATCACATATTACACAGAAGAATTCCAGTGGTTGGCAACGTGAAATGATTTGTCGGAGACTGAATCACAGGAGGTAGCATGGTTCATAGGTGTTTTATGATCGACAATTCAAGATCAAGTTCAAATACACCCAGTCGAGACCGTAGATAAAGCGATTCAGTTAGCAAGTAGGACATAAACACAACTTGCAAGAGTCCCTAGTCAGCTTTATTATTCAACCCAGCGGGTCCCATGCACAATTCAACACTGGCTAAAGGAAATGGACTGGTAGAAGGGCATCTTTAACATCCTACAACCGCAAACTGTGACACGGGAAGCGATTCATCTAGGCATCAATGTGCGGCACCCATAACAGCGGGTCCGAGTAGGATTTTAAATTTTTATGGTCGGCTAAGGCTGAACAATTATTACAATTATGGCCAACCGCGTCACTTATTAAACACCTGCCCTCAACGCCCTACAACCTACTTGGCCCTTAACGAAATGGGCACTGAAGGTGATGTAGCGACAGAAGGCCCTGTATTTGATGAAGATAAACAAGCTACTGAGGAAGGAGCTAGTGACGAAAAATGATTGATCGAGGATCATGGTGAATCCATGGTCGTGAGACAATTATTGTACATTCTAAGGAAGGAGGTACACCCACAACAGCATAATATATTTCGTATGTGGTATACCGTCAACAGCAAGGTCTGTAATGTAATCATAGGCGGTAGTAGTAGTGAGAATATCATCTTAAAAGTTATGGTGGAGAATTTGTAACTACCTACGAAAAAGCATCATTCTCCTTATTCGATTGTTTAGATAAAAAAAGGTGGATGAGACCAAGGTAACCAAATAATGCATTGTCTTGTTTTCAATTGGTAGGAATTATAAGCATTAAGTACTTTCTGACATGGTTGACATGCAAGCATGTCATATGTTACTTGGTCGACAATCGGATTGTAATGCAACCCACTGAAGATAAGATAATGTTTATATATTCGTTAAGGATAGTCGAAAGAAGATCCTTACCCCATGGCAATAGAGAACTACCCCGAAGCTTCTAAAGTGGAGGGAAGCTCCCTCCTGACCATTCAGAATTTTGTGGAAGAATTCAAGGAAACCGACGATGTGTACACCGTGGTAGTAAATGGCGAGGAATCGGAGCCATTAGACATTCCTCTAAGTTTAAGGCTGCTGCCAAACAAATTCAAAGAAATCTGGCCTGAAGAGTTACCCGATGGATTGCCCCCATGCAGAATATCTAACATCACATATACCTTATCCCTGAGGCTAGCTTACCTAATTGCCTTTACTATCGGATGAATATGAAAGAGTGTGAGAAACTTCAGGGGCAGGTGAATGAATTGATCTGTAAGGGTCTTCTGAGAAAGAGCATAAGCCCATATGTCATGCCAGTGTTGTTAAAACATAAGGAATATGGGAGCTGACGCATGTGTGTCGACAACCGGATAATTAACAATATTACCATTAAATATCGGTTTTCAATTTGGACAAGATGCTCGATATGTTAGAAGGTGTCAAGGTGTTCTCTAAACTAGATTTGAGAAGAATGTACTGTTATATTCGTATCCGGCCCGGTGATGAGTGAAAAACGACATTTAAGACCAATGAAAGGTTGTATGAATGGTTGGTCATGTTCTTCGGCCTATCAAATGCACCAAGCACTTTTATGTATTTGATGAATCAAGTGTTGAAGCTCTTCATTGGCCAGTTTGTGGTAGTATATTGTGATGACATCCTGATATATAGCCAAGGTGAGATGGAGCACATGGACCATCTCGAGCAGGTGGTACAGGTCCTGGGAGTTTAAAAGTTGTACCTCAACTTGAAGAAGTACAGTTTTTTAACAAACAACATATTGTTCTTAGGATTTGTTGTGGCATCCACGAGCATCCGTGTGGATGGTGAAAAGGAGAAATCAGGGAATGGTTGATCTTGACAAACATTCATGAAGTGATGAGTTTCTATGGGTTGGCGAAATTCTATTGTCGATTTGTGCTAAATTTCAGCACTATAGTCGTAACCATTACAAATTGCATGAAAAAATATTTGTTTCAGTGGACCGATGAGGCTGATAAGAGCTTTGCTAAAATCAAGCATCGATTGTCCACAACACCGGTCTTGGTTCTTTTCAGTTTTGACAAGCTGTTTAAGGCTGAGTGTGACGCCCCATATGTCAAAATTAGAAGGGTCTTATCACAGGAAGGTATGTCGATAGCCTTCTACAATGAGAAGCTCGGTGAAGACAGAAAGAAGTGGTCGACATATGAGCTTGAGCTGTATGCAATTGATTAAACGTCGTGACATTAATGCTATTATTTGATTTAGAGAGAGTGTTTTCTCTACACTGACCATCAAGCCTTAAAAGTTTATAATAGTTAGGTTAATGTAAATTTCGTGTATGCTAGATTGGTTACATTTTTGTAGGAATTCACGTTCGTTTTGAAGTACAAGTCAAGACAACAAAACAAGCTAGCTAATGCACTCAACCGTCATGCATTACTATTTGTTACAATGAGCAATGAGGTGGACAGCTTTGACTGTCTCAAGGAGCTATATGCTGATGATGAGGACTTCAACGATGCATGAATGAGGTGTCAGGAGGGTCATCCTAGTGACCGACATATGCAATGAGGTTTCCTATTCAAGGAGAATCAACTACGCATACCCCAAATTTCTCTGAGGGAGTAGATTATTCAAAAACTACATGAAAATGGCCTTGGTGGATACATTGGGTGACACAAGATGCGGGCTCTTATTGAGGAGTGGTATTACTGGCTACAATTGGTACGTGACGTGGGTAAAGCAGTGCAGCGTCGTCAGAATACAGGCCTATACACCTCGTTACTTGTGTCAGACATGTAATGCCCTGAAAATCGGGGGTCGAGTAGAAGTCCAACTCCCGAGTTCCAATGCATCACTTATGCAACATATTTAATGATGATTAAATGCTGTCTGTATTAGTGCATAAAACATGAATAAGATTAAGCCAAATCAGCAATACAAAATCAAGGGACAGTTGTAATACGCAAGCGGAAGACTTACTCAAATATGTATAGCGTTATAACTCAGTATAGGTCCCCGAAGTATGTATGCATTGCAAGGTCAATAATTACATGTATTGTTTCAAATTACAAAATGGCAAAAAAAATGTAATAGTCCACTACAAGTATAACCCTGAAGCCTTGCCGATCAAAACGGTCTATATGAACCCGCTTGAAAACTGCATATATGAGAAGACATCCTCATCGTCAACGAAGTCCACCTCTGCCTCATCAGTCAGGTCTCCATCTGCAATTAAGATAGAGTCCGGTTAGTGTGTACAAAACCGTCCCGAAATGTGGGAGTGAATGATTAACCCAGTGGAACAATAAAGCAAAGGTTAACATGTTCTCAATTCAGCCAATCAGTAATGATAAAACAATACAATCAAACATCCCTAAATACTCTGATTAATACAAAAATGGTATGAATAAATAATATGTGCCCTCGTCTGAACTCCCTCTGTGATCTTCATCTAACGGTCGTGCATGTCAGTCACTTCCTCAGTGCTCTGCCCAACGCCAAATGACACATGCAGTTCGGTGCATGAACGTGATTACCAAGTTCTTATTAGTCTTTTTCATACAGCAGGATTGAAAAGCTAAGATACCTCCCTTATATCAATTCCCAAAATGGTGATCTATTCTAGGGTCGTCAATCCTACTAAATCTCATACGATGTTACGGTTCTAGGTCACTGCAAAGGGCTCGTCACTTTATCAGTGAAGGCCTAGTATGTACTCTTGTTGCTACATAAGGGCTCGTCGCCTCTACGCAGTCTTAGCGTACGCTCGAGGTCACTACAAAGGGCTTGTCACCTTATCAGTGTAGGACGACAACTCGAATACAGTGTCCCATACTACCGTATTCAGTTCATGAGGCTGTGTTGCTCGCTGGACACTACGGGGAGGCTTGTCACCCCAGTGTAGGCTAACAGCTCGACCACGGTGTCCCATACCACCATGCCCGGCTCATGAGTCTTAGCGGATCGAGGTACCAAGGTTTAAAGGAATTTTCACTGGTGAGTTTGGTACTTTAGATTCAAGCAGTAGCGTCCATACATGGTGAACATACATCAGGTCAATCGGGTTACTTGACAAGCTCGACTAGTACGAGTACACGTTGAGTTGACCGAAGCACTCCATGTGACCTAACCACTGCCGACATCCCAAGTACGGCTTATATTCATCGAACACGTCCTATGTGGCCTTTTCAATGCCTGTTACCAATTGCCTGGACTATTCCGTAGTTCCAAACACATTTAATTATAACAGATAATCATACAAGCTAATTAGAATAGTAATGGATTAACAATTCTAATCATACAAGCATGTGAGCGTTTGATGGATTTCAACTTAAACATGAATTCACACATATGCAGTTCCTAAGTAAAACAGACAAAGAATATAAGTTACATGGAGGAAATCACACACATCGTTAAGGTAGTTGAGAATCTTATCTCAACACCCATGTAAAGTATAATTATTGCACACTTGTTCATTCAGACATTTCTACAAACACTTAGACTACATATTCCAATATACATGATGTATGTTGGTGATAGCACGTATTAGGGCAAATCCTTTCACTAAGGAATTGTCACGTATTCCTTAACCATATGTCTACAACAGTTAATCATGACAAATCCATATTCAGAATCCATACTCATACAAACATTTCAATAGACAAAAGAATACATTATATTCAACATAGTTCATATATATGTGTAAAGTGCGGGAACAACGTGTCTAAACATGTGATAGCAATTCAAGTCAGTCATAAATTATTAACTGACATTGAAAGCCTTGAAAACCATAACCTAAACATTTATAGTCCGCAACTTTTGCCGGTAGACTCGTAACGAACTCAGTTTTAAAGCTAGGTCGTTATCTGCGGCACCACAATAACCTATAATAGGGAATAGGTTAGCTAATTCATCTATCATGCTAGTCGAAAACCCTAAGACAAGTTAGGGTTAGGTTTTCTTACCTAAGTACGGAGTCGGAATTGCCTGTGTAGTGATACAGGACTGGCGGTTGAGTACGTGGAATAGCGGGATCGAATCCCAAGAAGAAACTCCAACTCTCACTCTCACTTTCTTTCTTTTCCCTTCTCTTTTCTCTCCTCTCTCTCTTAGGGTTTCTCAAATTCGTATGGAATATGGGAGAGAGAGTTTAAGGTCCTTATATAGGCCCAGGACTGATAGAAATGACCCCAGATCCAAGGTATACTTAGGTTATGTCCAAAGGGCGTCTGTTTCAGCACAACGGAGCACTTCTGGTGGCCCCTTTTCCACGTGCGATCGAACTTAAGCTCCTTGACCATGGATCTAGGTCAGGCTGAGTTTTCGTTCTGATCGGGTTTGCAGATCGACCGTGGTGGACCCATTTCAGTTCAATGGTCACGGTCACTCGATCAGGGTCACAAGTACATCGACATATGTGGGACATTTCTCCTGATCCGAGGGTATATTTGGGTCAGATTCTGACGGTCTGAATCCTTATATTTGACCTGCAAGCGACACGACTCAGATTACTTAAATTCGGATTTTATTTCTAAATATTTTCACGTTTCTCACACACTTTGCTCCAGGCTCAAGTTGTGCATTTATAAACACAATCAAGACTTGATTTTCGAGGGGGTTGTCAAGTCCAGTAATGCGGTCATAACTGTATAGTTTTGCGGTTATCGGACTTTCGACGTGCGGTCCAGGTCTAATACGGAGTTTCGGTGTGCTCCCAAGAGCAACCGAGTTTAGGGATGGATTCAAAATTTCAGGGTAATGTAGTGTCAATGATACTGCATAGTTTAGGTCCTGCAGATTACATTTAAAGTGATTAGTGTTAATTTCACAAGTACACTAGTTTAGCACTTGCTAAAACTAGCCTAATTTCTAAAGGATTTGGTCCCAGGTGATTTCTGCCTGAGGTGGTACTCGGGTCCTTGTACGGATTTTTTCGAGACATTACAAGACAGCCATTGGGAGGACTTATCTATGGGCTTCGTGATTGGTCTCCCTCAAATACCATGCGGAATAGATTTAGTGTTCGTGGTGGTAGATCGTTCTCAAAGATGACACACTTTATCCCATGTAAGAAGACTCTCGATGCAACATACGTGGTGAATCTATTCTTTGGAGAGGTCATGCAACTACACGGGGTTAACAAGACTATTACTTCTGATTATGACACAAAGTTCATTAACTACTTTCTAGTGGACTTTGTGGAATCAGTTCAATACGCAGCTTCGGTTCAATAGTGCCTACCACTCAAAAATCGATGGGCAGACTGAAGTTGTGAATCTTACAATTGAAAACCTCATTCAGTGTATTTTATGTAACAAACCAAAGCAATTGGATTTGGCCTTGTCTCAAGCGGAGTTTGCATTCAACAACATGGTGAACAACTCAATAGGGAAGTCCCCGTTTCAGATTGTTTATGGTCGAGTGCCCCGCCACATACTTGACTTGGTCCCTTTGCCCATGCTCCCGAGCATGAGTATTGCAGCAGAATATATGACAGACCGAATTATGAGCATTCATGCGGATGTGCAAACCTAATTGCATGCCTCGAATGACAACTAAAAAGAACAAGCCGACAAGCATTGATAGCAAAAGGTGTTCGAGGTGGGTGACCATGTTATGTTCCATCTACGCAATGAGAGATTTCTACCGGACTTGCAATAAGTTGAAGAATAAAAAGGTTTACGTTGTTGATCTTCCGGATGACATGGAGATCTCACGTACTTTCAACTTTACGAACCTAACCGAGTATCATGAACCGAAGTTAGACGAGAACTCGAGGTCGGAATCTTTTGAAATGGAGGAGATTGATGTAGAGTGGGTCACAGATGTTTTTATGGCAAAGATGGACCAGAGAAGCCCCAATCGGAGGCAAAAATGATCTGGACCGTCAGAACCTTAAAACAATTGTATCTCGCAAACCAGAATGAGTTTTTCGACATATCATATATGACTTTGGGGTAGGAGAAGCTACTTTCGCCAACCAACCTACTACACTAGGTAGCCCACGCTGGATTTGCAAGATTCCATCAGATCGACAGTCAAAAGTTCATTTTATTTTTGTTTTTACTATAAATAATAACTTTTAATTCCATCATAACTTTTGATCCTTTAAGTTGTAATAGTTGTGCCCAACATGAAAATAGCTTAGAAAAATTAGGAGAATAACGTGGTTAGGCCAAATTGGACACTTATTATTTTTTTTTCCGAAAACTAGGAAGTCTAGTAGGAATGATGATCGTCTATAAATAGTAACTTTGCTATTTATAGTAAGTCATGTCTTTTAGAGAGTTTTAAGTTTAAAACTCCATCCTATTTTTAAACTCATTATTTAAAGGATTGTAATTTCATTTTTATCACCAATCAATTTATTTTTAATTTTATTAGAAATTATTTCTGTTTTATCTCTCGTGGATTTGAGGAAACTCTGTTAAGAATCCAAAGCTTTATAGATTTGGAGTAGTTATCCATGAGGAAGACAGTGATCTACCTCGTCATGTCCTTCCCTACATCACTATGCATTAAAATTCAGCTAAAAAAAGTAGCCAATATCCATTTTTTGCTATCATATTTTATCCTCTAAAAAATTCTCCTTGCGTCCCAAGAACAAAAGCAAACTAGTCATACCTCAATATTTAGGTATAAAGAAGGCAATAAAATTCAAATTCCAATTCTGCTACCTTAGTTTTCTCCAAAAACTTATTGCAATTTATGCAAGCAATAGGCAATTAGTTGGATGCCAAGATAAGGTGACTCACCACTAACATAATTGAATTTCCACTATTATTGACGATAATCTGACTCACCACTAACATAATTGAATTTCCACTATTATTGACGATAATCTAATTATAACATTATTTTTGTAATTTTGAAATTCCTTGTCATGTCCTTTATTTGTAAGGCCTTTCCAACATAATTTTTGAAAAATCATTAAAAGAAAAATATTTTATCATTAACTCGGCCTAAATCATTAAGCTAATCACCCTTACTAATGAATAGGTGGATGACATGTGTTCTAGGACTTTTAAAAGCCAGTCACAATAATTCACATAATATCTTATATTTAATCTTTATTCAAAGTATCAAAATGCCATCACCTTTACTTATATTAATCCTACATTACTCTCGTTATCTTTAACAACAATCATTTTCAACACTCCTAAGGTGGGTCAAAGGAATACACCTCAGCATCTGTTCCTTATGGAGTAGTGTTACTTTTCTTCCTTTTCGATTAATTACATCTCCATACATCTCCATTTTATAATCCAAATCCTAAAGAGTAAGGTTCGGAGATTTAAAAGCTCCAATTATGTTTTTCTAAAAAAAGTGTCAGAGTTCTTCATTCTACACCAACATTTTAAGTGCTTTTGGTTAATCCGAATGTATCATTTTATTACTTTCATTTACATTGTTTTATATTTATTATAATGCTAGATTTTTATTTTTATTTATTTACCTTTAGACAATGATTTAGAATTGAAAATTGAAAATTCCAAATCTCAAATCAGAGAAATGGCATATTTGTACATGCATGAAATGGTAATTTTCAAGTAACCAATGCCCTTATTTATAATCTATCAATAGGAGACTGCACGCTGAGTCATTCAGTTCCAAACTGTCCATCTCAGTCGCAGCGGTTTTGTGATATCTGACCTATGTCACACCTTTCCAGGAAAGCCCTAACATTGGCACGACCTGCAGTAGCGCTATCCCACGGTACATTGTATTAGAATGGGTAGCCGGCTTATGTAGAGCGGATCACGGATAATTTCATTTCTACGATGGACTGAAAAAGGCCCAATAGGAGACAGATGATTCAAATCGTTAGAACTTAAAACGGCTGTATCTTGCAAACCAGAATGAGTTACGTAACCTTGCCATGCTGGGTTGCGCAAGCTGGATTTGCAAAATAATATCATATTGATAGTGATTTTCCTGTTTTAATTTTGTTTTTACCATAAATAATAAGTTCTAGATTGATTATAACTGTTCCTCAGTTGGGTTTTAGAAGCTGTGCTGATCATAAAAAGTGCTTATAATAATTAGGAGAACAACGTGGTGAAGTCAAATAAGATAATTACTATTTTTGGCTGAAAACCTTCATCACTAGTAGACATGTAATCGTCTATAAATAATAAGATTACTATTTACGATAAGTTGCGAATTCTAAAATTTATAGCTGTAGTTTGATTTTAAAATTTCTTTCATTGTCTAGCATCTTTATTTAAAGAGTTGTGAGCTCATTTATTTCATTCATTAATTAGAGAAGTCCCTACAACGAGAGCTTAAAATGGTTGTATCTTGCAAACCGGAATGAGCTACGTGACCCTGCCATGCTAGGTTGCGCAAGCTGGATTTGCAAAATAATATCATATCGACAGTGGTTTTCTCGTTTTAATTTTGTTTTTACCACAAATACTAAGTTTTAGTTTGATTATAACTCTCCATCCATTGCGCTTTAGAAGTTGCGCTGATTATAAAAAGTGCTTATAATAATTATGAAAACAACGTGGTGAAGTGAAATAAGACAATTACTAATTTTGGCCAAAAACCTTCACCACTGGTAGACATCGTGATCATCGTCTATAAATAATAAGACTACCATTTACGGTAAGTTGCGAAATCTAAAAATTATTGTTGTAGTTTGATTTTAAAATTTCTTCCATTGCTTAACATCGCTATTTAAAGAGTTGTGAACTCATTTATTTCATTCAGTAATCAGAGAAGTCCCTACAACGAGTCTAGATACGTTATTCAGAAGAGATATCACTTTCAAGGGAAGATGGTTCTCGACCTCACGTCCTTTCCTGCTTCAGCGGCCAGTGATATCATAAAAGCTTCTCCGCGGCAGAGACGATCGTTACCACACGTTGGAATCGTCCAAATAATGGTCACCGTCTGAAAGCGGTGGCCTGCTATTCACTATTAAATTTAATTGAATATCTCATTGATTGCATTGCAGTTGACTTTGCAAAGAAAAAGGTGAAGTAATTTGATACTCGGCAAATAGGACGGTTGATACGCTGGCAAATAGAAATGATGCACGTGACCGTCGTTAAAAATATAAAAATCAGCTTGGAAGAATCCTAATCTCGATTAGTGGATACTTGATATTTTTCATTTCTAACCGCGCGTCCAATAAAAAATGACTGATTCCACGAGACGCGACGTACAAGAGGACGAACACATGTTGGAGATCTGGCTAACTGCACCTATCAGAGATCCGTAGTATTAAATTCATGGAGTGAGCCCTACCTGTACGTTGAACTTACACGTTGTTATTTTTTTTTTTAATTCTTTTTCTAGCCACACATTTTTCTATAGAAGTTAGATCTGTACACGCACCATTATTCTATTCTGTCCTTTGGACGTTCACATTGTACCGTATACGCGGATTAGATACTGACGGGTTGAGGAGCCAGTCAGCTACTGAAGTGACGTCACCAAGTTCTGTGGGCCCTACTATGATGTATGTGTTGTATCCACACCGCCCATCTATTTTGAGATATCATCTTAGGACATGAGCCGAAGAATGAGGTAGATAAAAAGCTGTAACGCACCCCACCACAGAAAACAGTGGGGAGAGTGATTCCAACCGTTGAAACTATGCTAAGGTCCATTATAACGTTTATTTGAAATCCAACCTGTTCAAAAGTTAAGAAAGACATGAAAAGAAGGAAAACATAAATATCAGCTTAATCTAAAACTTTTGTGGCCTTTAGAAGTTTTCAACGGTGGGCGTCATTGTCCCCACTGTTTTCTGTGCTGGGTCCATTGGAGCTTTGGATTTAACTCATTCTCGGCATATTGCCATAAGATCATCTCTCCAAATGGATGGAAGGCGTGGATACAAAACATATATCATGGTGGGCCCATGGAACTTGCTCACGTCACTTCAGCGGTGAGTCCCGCTGTCGGTATCTAATCCGCACCCTGATGAAGGAAGCAGATTGGCTGCTGTACCACACACTTGCTATATAGCTGCTGTTGGTACGTGTCCTGCGAAGACGAGCACTAACGCTCCTCGAGCTCAGAGTTGTACGAACGGTTCAAAGGAGATCAAAGATACATGGCCCCACAGTGATGTATTTATCATATCTATACTGTTCATTTATTTTTAGAGATAATTTAAGATTATTATCCTAAAAAATAAATCATATCTAAAGATCATCTGAACTACACTACAAATAGCAGCGGAGGTAATAATTTTCACCGTTAAACAATTGGTAGGGCCCGCCGTAATGTTTATTTTCCATCCAATCTGTTCATTAGTTCACAAAGACTTGAATGAAGAGGAAAAACAAATTTAATATTGATCCAAAACTTCTATGACCCCAAAAAGGGTTTCAATGGTAGACACTCAATCTCACACTTCTTTTTGAAGTGTGGTCCACTTGATAGTTATATCTATCTTGTTTTTCGCCTCAAGCCTTAAGACAAGCTCATCAAATGGATGAATGGTTTAGATATAGCACATATTTCATGATCAGACCCACGGAACTTGCTGACGTCAATATAACAGCTATATACCGGCCAATCCGCTGCCCCTGATGAATGGTCTGATATCCCAAATGTGTGCCGTCCACCTGGATATCTGACACGTGTTCTGCCTTTCTCACATGAGGTCGGACGAAGCCTTGTTGAATTACTGCACAAAAAGTAATGGACAGATCACATTTCATGCGTGGCCGAATAAAATAATGGTGCGTGTTCGTCGAGGTAGACGGGTCTTTTTTAAACGGAGAAATGACCAGGTACTGCCTTCCTAAGATTACCCATTCGAGCATGTGTTCTGCCAACGTGCCACGACATCCCAACATTACACGTGTGTACAAAAGCTAAGAGACTGTTTGATTTTTCGGCTCAGCAGACCTAGGTAATTACCGCGTCTTTCCTGTTGTGATAGCTTATTTTTTTAACATTTAAATTGAGAAATTTATAAAATCAATATGGAGCTATTGTAATATATGCGACTTATCCACATTGCTCATTTTTTATGTCAGTTGAATTTAGGGTATGAGACCAAAACTGAGACAGATCCAAAGCTCAAGTGGACCACACCACAACAAACAGTGGAATCGAACACCTACCATTAAAAACTTCTTAAAGCTCTCAAAAGTTTTGAACCAAGCTTATATTTATGATTTTCCCTTATCTATGTTTGTGTGACCCTATGAATGGATTAAATGACGAAAAAACCTCAGGCTATTGAAGGAGATAACTTTCAACGGTAGACAAATTAAGGCCACTGTTACCTTCTGTGAGGACCACTTGAAGTTGGATCAGCCTCATTTACTAGTTCATTTCCTAAAAGATTATAATAAAATATATGAACAGTGTAAATATATCATATATGTTAAGGTGGAGTCCACATATTTAAGTGGACACTTTTGTAAGGATTTTGAGGTGGAATTATTCTCACATTTTTAAATGAGGTGAAATGATAATAATTATTTACTAATTTATCGGGTTTACATATATCAGGGAAAATCAAACAAGCCTCTGTACCGTTCCAAAACAAGAAAATCAGGTAATCTACTTATTAGATGGGCCAAACTGTCTGATATTGGGCCTTTCATTAATCTGGATGGATTGGGCTGCTTGATGACATGATCGGTCTCAACTTCATGTGCCAGGTGATAATCACCAGGCTTGACCTTTTGGACGGTTTAGATTTTATACACATGAGGCAGTTTCACTCATCTTGGCGATAGTGCTCCAAAAACTAGTGGATGGCCGGGAAAGATTGTTTTAACCTGATGAGAGAAAGAATGATCAAGGCCGTTCATACGATGCTGGAAGATCCCTGCTGTCCAATAATAGGCTATTTTCTCTTTCAGTTGACTATGTATGGTTGCTTTAATTCTTTTCTCAATAGTCTGTTTTCAGGCCAATCTAATATGGTGGGCCCACTCCAGATACGATTCATTCAAATCTCCAAGATTTGAAGATCCTGGCTGTCGAATGTTAGGGCGGCTCTTCTGTAAATGGACTTATACGGCAACTACGCGCGTGTAGCGCACATGATTTGTGCATGATTTCCACTCCATCAATAGCGTGCATACGTTCCTGGTCCCTTGGGGCCCAAAAATCAGACAGATCCAAGGCTCAGGTGGGCCACACCGCATAAAGTCATGCTTAAACTCTCTAAAAAAAATCACCTGGTGTGGTCCCATATGAGATTTGGAATGGCTTGATTTTCAAATGTCCATTCATCCCGGTGGGGACCATCTTATGAGTGGATTGAATGGCAATTAGAAGATACGGTGGGCACCACCTACGGTCTGAAATTTTTTAATGGTGGGTGTCCCCATCTTCAAATGTGTGATCCACCCGTGTTTTGGATCGGCCTGATTCTTTTCAGATGCAAGACTAACTTAAGTGGCGTGCCTAATGGACGGAGTGGATGTGGGACCTACACCGCAGTGGCCCACGCAGATAACCGTAGAATAACTTGCAGAGTAACCAGCCTCGTCCAAAGCCAGGGCATCTCTAAAGAGAGAAGGGGCATATTCCAGTGGTACAGGTTCCATAAGGAGCTAGGTTGTACCGATCAGATGTCGGGCCCACATGATTCGTGTATGAAATTCAATCATCCCATTAGATGCGCTAGCGCATGTGATCATCACAATAAGATAATCAGGTTAATTCATGAATTAGGAGAGCTATGCTAGATTTGGATGAAGGTCCCAACTTGTTGTTTATATGGAATCCATGCCATTCAAAACCTTCATCTGGCATTGATTAAGGGTCGTAACAAAAATCAGGCAGTCTTGCAATTTATGTGGCCCTTCTGAAAATCAAGGCTGAGCGTCCCATCTCAGATTTTTCCGTGTCGTAGACTACTTGAGAGTTGGAACAAACTGATGTTTTATACATAGTATAATATGAGGGTGAGGCATCTGATGGACGTGTCGGATGGCCTGATACATTACGTTGGCCCCATTCTACCATGTACCATCCTACTCTTAAGATGATACCGGCACCACTAGAGCGCGCCTGAGGGCTGCTGCATTTTTATTTATCTACAGCCCGGTCAACAAACTGAAAGTTTTAGTACAGACACACCGAGGATGGTCAACAAACTGCATTTAAGTTGATGCTTTTCATTTTAGTATGCTTTTCATTTTAGTATGCTTAACCTTATGAATAAGTTGAATAGTAAATAAACATGACGGTGGACTCTAAAGAAGTTCTCTCATATATGTCTTATATCCACCCATTCATCCCATTTATGAGATTATTTTAGTGTGTGATCCCAAAAGTAAAGCAGTTAACTCGAGTGGAGAGTTTCACATAAAGTAATGTGGATTGAATGCTAACCATTGAAAACTTTTCGGAGCAGCAAAGGTTTTGGATCCAGCTGATATTTGTGTTTTTCCTTCCTTCAGGCCACACTCTAAACCTTAATGACCATATGAGGAGGTTGTATGGCAAATGAACATCATAAAGAACCCTAAGAAGGTTTCAACAGTGGGTGTTATTGTGCCCACTGCTTTCTATGATGCAGTCCACCTATGCTTTGGATTTGTTCATGCTTCAAAATGATAATGTAAGATGGATAAATGGTGTGGATATAACACATACATCAATTTTTATAAACACACACATCCCAGCTAGGTCTACAAAACTTGGTGACATCCACACACCGCGGTTGTGGTGGTGCTTAATCCACTTCTACATGAAACAACTGACAGGAAACGGGTATCATTATTTTTTCAGACATACCTTAGCCTGGGAGTGGGTAGCCTCATCCAAAAGGGTGGGGCCCTTACCGTGCGGTACCTTGACGTGTATATTTTGTATACACTTTGTCCATGGGTCGCTTCACCCAAAAGGGTGTGGCCCTTACCATGGGCTACCTTGAGGTGTATATTTTGAATACACTTTGTCCATCGGTTTTTTCAAAACATTTTGTGACATTATTTAAAAAATGAAGTAAATTCAAGAAAGAGTGGTGACGGACCATTAATGAGCCATAGAAGTTTTAGATCAAGTTAGATATTATTTTTTTCTCCTTTTATGCAGACTTACGTGACCTTGTCAACAAATTGGATGGCAAATACACACTATGAAAATCGTTAATACACCCCTTGAGTAGTTTTTAGTGGTAGAGTATGATCTATTTGATATTTGAATCTTTTTCAATTTTGGGATCATGCCCTAAAATGATTCGGAAAAACGGATGGATGGGATGGCTATAGAATACACATATCAAAGTGGGCCCCATGGTAAGGGCCGCACCGTGTTGGGTGAGTCAGCTTCCCCGTCGTGTTCTAATGCCATCCAAAAGAAGTGGTCAATCCTTGCGAAATAATTACCAAAATCCAGTATTTTAAACTTATGTGAGCCATACCACGTGGATTTAGGCGTTGTAGGAATTTTATTTTTTGAGCAGGCCATCTGGATGTTTGAAATCGTCCCGTTGTTTGATAACGTCCAAACAAGGTATGGTGCACGTGATGGAAACGGTGCATGGTCGATCCACGTGGAGTCGTTTCTCGGACATCTGTTAAAGAAACCCTGTGATAGCTATAGCCGGGAGTAGATATTGCCTGGTGATGCCGACCTTTGTGTATGTAATGTATATCCAGGACATGATTCCAAAAACGAAGCAGATACAAATATAACTGGGCCACATTACAGGTAAAAATGGTTGCTGACCGTTAAAACTTCTTATGGGCCACAAGTTTTGAATCAAACTGATATTTGACTTTTACCTTCATCCAGGTCCGTGTGACCTTACCAACATGTTGGATGGAAAATAAAAATTACTGTGGGTCGTAGGAAGTTTTCAATGGTGGGTATTCAATGAACACTGTTTCTTGTGGTGTGGCCCATTTGAGATTTGGATCTACGTAATTTTGTGATAATGCCCTAAAATGATCTGGAAAAAACCTATGGACGGCATGGATACAGAACATATACATCAAGGTGGGCCCCACGGTCAGGGAAACAAGTGTTACCCGGGTAACACCTTATCGCTCCCGCGCTGTACCGAGAGGCCGAGGTCTTCTCCATTATTCTAACGTATTCTATTCTAATATACAAGTCCTCCGATCTTCTCAATCTAGAGTCTGGAGTATCTCTCTCTTTGAGCTGAGCGTTTGCTTGCAGAAGCCATGGAGAAGAGTTCAACTGCTCCACTGTTGACCAGGAAGGAAGAGGAGGAAGGGGCAAGTTCGTCATTTATGAGAGATGCTTGGGTCGAGTGCAAGATGCTGTGGTATGTGGCGGGACCTGCGGTCCTGACGACGGTTTTCCAGTACTCATTGTCCTCCGTCACTCAGACGTTCGCCGGCCACATTGGGACCGTCGAGCTCGCTGCTGTTGGTATCCAAAACCTCGTTATCACGGGTATCGCGTTCGGGATCATGGTACCAATTCCTCACTCCTTTTGATTGGAATCTTCTTCTTCTTCTTCTTCTTCTTCTTCTTTTTTTTTTTTGCATTTTCCGCAAATTATCTCCTGGATTTCTGATTTTCCAGAAAAAAGGAAAGTGGAAATGACCAAAATACCCTTCATCTTTTTTTCTTTTTTTAAAAATTTCCCTCCTCCTATGTAAGCTTTGGAGTCGAGCCTTGTGGGGCTTACATGGTGTTTGTGCGTGTACTACATCTGACCCGGACAGTAGCTACACCCCACCATGATTATCAGATGCACCACTCAAAAATCAAGCCGGGCCAATCATCATGTAGGATTGGCCAAGTTTTGGGTCGTCTGATCATCATCTTGGGGGCCACCTGTTGTACGGTTTAAATGTCATACACGTATAACATATTGCTTAACCACTAACCGCAAAAAAAAAAAAAAAAAAAAAAAAAGCAAAAGAAAAAATAAATGAAAAAGAAAAAAAGAAGATGGAAGTGTTAGGGGGCAAGGACATTTTGGTCATTCCATGCTCCGAAAGGATTTTTTTGGAAAATTGGAAAGGGAGAGCCCCTTTTCCGGAAAAGCATAGATCTTGAGGGTTTTTAATATGTAATCGAGAAGAAATTTGATACTCTGGCAGAGTACGGTGGTTGATACACATGCACTAAGAAAGTATATATGTGGTGCATACAGGTAAATCAATTTAAACCGTCCAAACGGTTAGCTCCACTAGAATAGATTGTAGCCTGAATTCTACACTAACCTTGATAGTTTAAATGGTCGATTGGTAGACATGTATTGGACGATTGAGATGGAAAAATAGCCAACTGTTTGAATTCAGCAAACACATGTCTGTGAATCAGATGTTAACATTGTTTAACCAATCTGATTTTTGGATGATGATCTATCTATGGAAGTTCCCACTACTTGGACAGTTTAATTGGAGTAAATGTATGCTCCATCGTGTACAATCTTGGAGTGTCGGTGTATCAACCATCACACTCTGCTTGATTATTAAATAAACTCCCACTTCTCGTCTGTGTA
This sequence comes from Magnolia sinica, assembly GCF_029962835.1. NCBI lineage: Eukaryota > Viridiplantae > Streptophyta > Magnoliopsida > Magnoliales > Magnoliaceae > Magnolia > Magnolia sinica. The sequence goes on from NC_080573.1 coordinate 134,460,181, forward strand.
GAAGAACAAGTGTTCGTTACCTTTTTTTTAAGTCATTCTTGGATAGGTGGAATCTACAGGAAAAGAAAACTTTTTCCCTTGATTTAGCTCTTATTATTATTATTATTATTATTATTATTATTTGTTTTTTTATTTTTACACACACACCCAGACACACACCATGATGGGTACTCGAACCCATGACCTTACTGTTGAAACTCTTGTGAGTCTACCACTAAGCAAAAAGAGTGGATTCTGCAAAGCAATTAACAGACATATCCATTGTCAGGATTCTCTGGTATAAGAAAGAAGGTGATTTGTTGTCCAATGAATATGATATTTCCACTTGCTATGCAGACAAGGACCCCCAAAAAATGGAGTCTTTTTTATTTATTTATTTATTTTTTAAAATAGTTTTCATAGTTATAATCATTGGATAATTATTAACTTTTCCATATTTTTCACTTGGATTCTATGAATCCAAATATGGCCTAACTTTGCTTTCTATTTGTAACAAAATCTGAATGATGAAATGGAGTAATAAAATCAACTACCGTTCACAAAAGGGTTTGATTTCCTGCGAATGTGCTTATAAGATATAGCCCACACGATGTATGTACCATCTTGTGTTCTATGATACCCAATCTGTACATGTGTAGACTGTGGTTCGGTGGTCTGGGCCGTTTAGTGGATGGGCCCACCGTGGATGTGAGATGCATAAAAATATCTCCCCTAGTGGAAGATCCTAACTCTTTCATCAGTGGCCTATGAGTAGATAGTTAAGAAAGAATGTGGCAACAGTCTAAATCTGCATGACAATGACCAAAGAGTAAGGGATGGATACTCCAATCTGGGAGATTGTTGGAGTGATTCTTTATCACTGGTGGCCCCACCACATCAATAGTCTGGATCACTGGATCATTGTTCCCACTTGTTTGTTGTCAACCTCCATGGAAATCTTGGGGAATTATATGTTCGATGGATCATTGGATCATTGTTCCCACCTGTTTGTTGTCAACCTCCATGGAAATCTTGGGGAATTATATGTTTGATGGATGGCCTGAGGTTACACATACTCAAGCTTGGAGTCTGTAAAAGTGGGTCCCATTGATTTGATGGAGTTCTCTATTCATAGACTAAGGAAATTCTGATGAATTGTATGTTTGGTGGGGCACATTGTTCAAGTAGTCAATCTGGTGGGCGCAAGAGTCACCCAATTTGGAAGATCTTTAACTTTGGTCTCTTCCATAATTCAATGTGGACATTGCTGCATTTTCTTGTTCTTAACCATCTATTTGCACACCATGAATTGAGAGGTTAAGATTGTACTGTTGAGGAGATTTCCTACTGTAGCATGGTAGATCAATGGTGAAGTTCATCAGATTAGCAGCATGTTTACATGGGCCTTTTATGGATATCCGAGGACTCTATACATGTTAGGACTTGGGACCTTGTAATTCTTCATTACATAACAAAACTTCCTACACCTCCTATTGTTCTCAGAAATGCATCAAGCAAGCTTTAATGCCTTGTAGAACCGATAGTATCTCACTTCTGCTTTAGAATCCTCTGAAAACAGAGAGGAGCTGAAAGCTTTTCTGTATTTGAGACAACCCAAAGGGGTTGAATATATAGAGATTACAGTCACCTATACAAGAAAAATAATAAAATCAGAATCCTCTACCTATGGAAACGAACTATACAAGGTATACTAGCTATACAAGGTATGTGAGCCTGTCTAACATCCCCCCTCAAACTAATGCTAGTCATCGACAAGTAATAGTTTGTCAACTAAAAATGAGTGACGTGCAGAAGTGAGGGACTTGGTGAGAATGTCGGCAATTTGATTATGGGATGCAACATGTGGAAGAGAAATGAGCCCAGACTGAAATTTCTCGCGGATAAAGTGATAGTCAACTTCAATATGCTTCGTCCGTTCATGAAAAACCGGGTTAGAGACAATTTGAATAGCACTTAGATTATCGACATGGAGTAGAGTAGGATACTGTAGAGGAATGCCCAACTCGGAAAGAAGTCCACGTAACCAGACAAGCTCACTACACGCAGCGGACATCGCCCGATACTCCGCTTCTGTGCTCGATTTAGAAACAGTGGCCTGCTTCTTCCACTTCTAAGAGATGAGAGAAGTGCCGAGAAAAACACAGTAGCCAGTGGTAGATTTTCGTGTGAGAGCGCAACTGGCCCAATTAGCATCCGAATAAGTACGAAGGTCCAGAGTCGCCGTGGAGGAGAAGAACAATAATTGATCTAAAGTTCCACGTAGGTACCGCAAGATGCGCAATACCGCAGTCATATGAAGAGTCCGAGGAGCAGAAACAAACTGACTGACGACTTGGACAACGTAGGCAATATTAGGACAAGTCATAGTTAAGTAAACCAGACTCCCAACCAAACAACGGTATAAGTCAGGCTATGCAAATAGATCACCATCGTCACGACCATATTGAACGTTAAGTTCTAAGGGAGTCTGAATTGTCTTCTGATCCGTCAATGATGCCAATGCGAGAAGATCCTTGGTATATTTACGCTGGCTGACCAGGATCCCACGTTTAGAACGTGAAATTTCAAGCCCAAGAAAGTATGTGAGATGGCCGAGGTCTTTCATCTTGAAGGATGATTGCAGAACTTCTTTTAAAGCCGAGATGCCAGTAGCATCGCTACTAGTTAAAAGTAGGTCATCAACATAGACGAGAACAATGACAATTCCGCGAGCAGTGGTGCGCAAAAATAAGGATGGGTCATGACTACTTTGAGTAAAGCAAGCACCTGTAAAAACGTCGTGAAAGCGTTGGAATCATGCCCGAGGTGCCTGTTTGAGGCCCTACAGGGCTCTCTGTCGGCGACATATCTTATTGTCAGGGATTAAAGAGTCAGGAGGAGGTTTCAAATATACGATTTCTTGGAGGTCTCCATGAAGAAAAGCATTTTTCACATCCATCTGAGCAAGTGGCTAAAAGCGAACGGAAGATATTGCCAGAAGAGTACGAACAGTTTTCATCTTGGCCACGGGAGCAAATGTCTCATCATAATCAATTCTGTATTCCTGTTTATATCCCTGAGCGACAAGTCGAGCCTTGTATCGATCTAATGATCCATCAGACTTGAGTTTGACAGAATAAATCTATTTGTTACCAATTAGCTGTTGGTCAGCGGGTCGAGTGACAATGTCCCACATATGATTATCATCCAATGCCGCAAGTTCTTCTGCCATAGCCTTCTTCCAACAATCATGAGTGGCTGCCTGAGAGTATGAAGTAGGAATAAAAACAGTATCCAGAGTAGCATTCATGGTAGACATAGAGCATATCAAGCGATCAGACGCTCGATGTACACGATCGGAACGACGTATTGAGGTGGGTTCAGGATCTGCAACAGGTACAGTAGGTTCGGGTTAAGTAATAGGCGGTGGAGCTGTACGTGGTTGACGCGAGTAAACCTTCAATGGACGAGGGAGAGTACTCAAGGCAAAAGGAATATCAGGAAAGGTGGTTAGATCAGGAGATTCTGGGGTGTGCGGAGGAGGAAGAGATGAATGAAAGGTAATATGTTCAATAAAAACAACATGTCGTGAAACCCGAACACGACGAGAAACCAGATCATAACATCGAAAACCCTTCTGAGTCTCTCCAAATCCCAAGTACATACATTTGATCGATTTTGGAGATAGCTTGGTATGCTCATGTGAAGCTAGATGAACATAATAGACACAACCAAAAACACGAAATGTGGAATATGCAGGAGGTAAGCCGTTGAGAACAAAGTATGGAGATTTACTGTTTAGAACGTTGACATTCGGTTAATCAAGTAGACTGAATGTAACATTGCTTCCGCCCAGAAAGAACGAGGAACACTCATAGCTGTCATCAGGGTGTTGGCAGTTTCAACAATATGACGATTTTTTTATTCAGCCACCCCATTCTGTTGTGGAGTATCAGAACAGATGGTCTGATGAATAATCCCAGGACTCTGAAGAAATGTACGAAAATTTGTTGAGAGATATTCCCCCCCTGAGTAAGAGCGGAGAGTTTGAATTGGAACCCGAAATTGAGTCTCCACCATAGAGTGAAATATCTTGAATTTTTCATAAACCTATAACTTTGAGTGCAGAAAGTAAATCTAGGTGTAACGTGTGAAATCATGAATGAACATAATATAGTATCGTAACCTAGAGAGAGACATAATTGGTGAAGGACCCCAGATATCTGTATGCACTAGTTCAAACATAGAAGATGATTTTGTAGTACTTAGAGGAAAAAGAATACACTTACTTTTTGAAAGACAACAAGATGAACAAGAATAATCCAAATCTTTTTTTATTAAGAGAAACGTTCCCTAACATGCCAGAAGAAAATAACTGAATTAACCGATCAAAATGTGGATGACTCAGGCGAAAGTGTCACAGTTTCCACAATTTATTTGCCGAACAAATATCTAATGAAGATGGAGAAAAGAAACAACGAGCCGGAGTGACAGATGGATCAAAGTCCAGCACGTACAGACGACCATGCCGCTTACCCATCCCAAGTACCTTCCCCGTTGCCAGATCCTGCACAAAACAACAGTTGGGAAGAAATATGACTAAACAGTTATTGGATGTGAGTTAACCAACTGAAATTAACTTGGAGGAGAGGTTAGGGACATGAAACACATCACGAAGGGTGAACTGGCGATGGACAGAAGGAGAGAAAGTCAATGATCCAACGGACTGAATGGGTAGTTTAGTGCGATCCGCAGTAAAAATAGCCTGATTTCCGGTGTAAGGACGAATGTTATGAAGATGGGATACAGTACCAGTCATATAATTGGAAGCACCCGAATTGAAGAACCATATAGAAGATGGGGATATACCTAACATACGAGCCGCAGAAAGGGGCCTGAACAATTTGCTAGAGCATCGTAGGAGTCAAAGGTGATGAAAGACCTTCAGCAGAAACAGTTGATGCAGTATCACTAACAGACGGCTCGGAAGAAATAGTGGCAGTAGTAGCAGAAAGAGCACGACCACGACCACCACGTCCACGACCGAAAGAAGATGCATAGGCACGTGTACGGTAGTCCTGAATACCATGACCAGTCCGTCGACAATAAGCGCACCATTCTTTGCATTGAGCGACGACATGACCCACCTTGTTGCAGCCGCGACAAGTCAAAGGAAGGGAACCACGTTTTGGTATGGTAGTGGCACAATAAGCATCATATCAGATGATCCCGGAGTTGAGGAAGGAAGAGAGAACTTTCAGTTGTTGTTCCTCAGCCAATAAATCATTAATAACCGAATTCAATGAATGAATAGGGTTACGGTTCAAGAGAGCAGCCCAACAATGCTTAAATTCCGGACGTAGCTTCATAAGAAATTGTCGAACTTGCGCACTCTCGCGCATAGTTTGGAATATCTTAAAGTCATGAGGAAATGTTGGATCCATCATAGCCATCTTTGTCCAAATTGTGACAAATTTGGAGTAAAATGATTGAATACCGTCGCCACCCTGAGTAAGGTTAACGAGATCCTATTCGAGGCAGTATAACCGGGTCGTAATACTCTGTTGATAAATTATCTGGAGATGCTCCCACATTGCCTTAGCAGTGCAATGAGGTGTGAGGCCAACAACAATGGACCGATCGACCGAATCGAGAATCCATGTAATAATTCGTCCATTATTCATTTCCCAATCAGCTAATTTGTCGGCATCCGTGGAAGTGGGGATAGTAACAGATCCATCAATTAGTCCTCACAAACTACGACCCTTGAGGAAGTTCTGAAAATAGATGGCCCATAGAGAATAGTTGGTACCATCAAAACTACGTGGGGCCTCTGTACGTGATGAGTCCTTATCCATTGATCTGAAGTAATGTAAAGCACGCAAAGAGTTGCAGCAGAAGAAGGTTTTAGATGTACCGTACAACATGAGATACCCAAGGGATTGCAGTTTCTAGATCTGGCGGAATAGCAACAGCAACAGGGGATCTGGATCTGGAAAATCTAGATCTGGAGCAACAGTAACAGGGGAGCTGGATCGGGAAAAGCTAGACCTGGAACAGCAACAGGGGTTGCTAGATCTGGAATAGATCGGAGAGCAAAGGGGCGTGCAATAGGGGTGGCCGGACGACGCAGGGGCGCTGGACGAGCAGAGGGGTGGTCGGAGGAATAGGGGTGACGCTGTAGGGTGGTCGGACGACGCAGCAGGGGTGGCCGGACGACGCGGGGGCGGCCGGACGCAGCAAGGATGGGGGCCGGATGCAGCAAGGGTGGTGACCGGACGCAGGGATGGTTGGATCTGACAGGTGGTACCGGTTTTGGATCAGTGACGCTCTAATACCATGAAAACAGAGAGGACTTGAAAGCTTTTCTGTATTTGAGACAACGCAAAGGGGTTGAATATATAGAGATTACAGTCATCTATACAAGGAAAATAATAAAATCAGAATCCTCTACCTATGGAAACGAACTATACAAGGTATACTAGCTATATAAGGTATGTGAGCCTGTCTAACATCCTCAATACATAACGGGCAAGAATACACAGCTTTTACTTCACCTAGTTGATCTTTCAAGAGTCAGTGTACCTCCCACTGGTCTGTATTGGATTTTGAATTGAAAAATGATCACAATTAAGTTTAGAAAGCTTTCCTATTCTTAACTGTCATGTCGCAACTTCTTCAGTTCTTCTTGAATCATTAGCATTCATGAAGCAAAGCTTTTTAAGAATTTAAAGTCCCATCAGTATGCTATAGTTTTATCTTCTCTTTCACTTGCACCTCTAACTCTGTCTATTCCCCTGTTATAACTGGCCTAATCTTCTCTTTCACCTGCACAAATTTTTCTCTTCTGTTGCCGTAAATCCTTTCATTGGTTTCTGGCCATATTGAGGCCATGATCTCTTCTTTGTTTGATTTGTTTTTGTTTCATATTTGACTTTTATCTAACCTATGTTTGCTAATCCATCCCTGCTCTGTCTCTTGGGCACCTTTGTTAGATCCAGTTACAACTTGCCAGCCTAAAATTGATTGTCAATGTTCTCCATCTTTTCTTGAATCCTTTGTGCAGCCAATTGCCTGGATCTTTCAGCCTGCATGCCAGCCTACATATTTTCTTGAATTATTCTAGCCTTTCCGCATTATTCAACTAGCAATTGCAGTTCAGTTTGATAGTGTCCAAACACTCCCTTAATCTCTTTCCTGCGCCCATGTTGATCTTCTCTACCAGTTCTTGGATTCTTTTGTACAGTTCATTTGCTTTCATCTTTTATGTTGCACATATCTATCCTACATGCGTAGGATTTACTGCTTCATCAATTTGTTTGTCCAGATGGGGATGGGAAGCGCCTTGGAAACTTTATGTGGGCAAGCCTATGGTGCAGGGAAGCTCGACATGTTAGGCATCTACATGCAGAGATCATGGGTAATTCTATTTGTCACAGGACTGCTCATAAGCCTCGTGTACATTTTTACGGCACCCATCCTCAAGCTATTGGGACAGAATGATGAGATTGCAGATATGGCTGGAAAGTACTCGATATGGATGATTCCAGAGCTGTTTGGCTTTGCAATTAATTTCCCCATACAGAAATTCCTTCAGGCACAGAGCAAGGTCATGGCCATGGCCTGGATGTCGTTTGCTTCTTTGGTTCTTCATGTGTTGTTGAGTTGGGTCTTCATTATGAAGCTGGAAATGGGTTTGGTAGGGGCTGCAATTACTCTGAATTTCTCTTGGATCACCCTGGTACTTGCACAGTTGGCCTATATTCTAGCAGGAAGCTGCAAGGAGGCATGGACTGGTTTTTCATGGCTGGCTTTTACTAATTTGGCAGGCTTTGTGAGGTTATCTGTGGCTTCAGCTGTTATGTTGTGGTCAGTATCCTTTTAATCATTTTCTTTTCTTTTCATTTCACTTTGTTAACTTTTGTCTCTAAGTTTCACAATCCTTCTAACTGGGTGCCTCTCCATCTTTGAATCACGATCCGGACTTGCACATCTGCTCACGCTTCCTAGCTATTTATAACTACTAACATTTTGAAATAGATGCTTCTTGGCTGTTGAACCAGAATGAGTTGGCACTTCGCTTCATGCTTCCTGCAAGTGCAGCGCGTGCACCCATGCATGCGTGTTTTCTTATCCTTTACTGAGTTTTTGGCTATGTGAAATTGGTCATAAATTGTGGGAGCTTAGCATATAATTTCATATAAAATGTCTGTTTCATTCTTTGTTTTTTGAAAGTAAGATGAGCTTTTGTTAGGTGGAACAGAGGAAGTCTGTTATTTTCTGGAAATACCCTTGTTCAAAGGTTCACCAACGGAGGTGGAGGCTGTTTTGCCCCTTAAGTTGCCAGCATTTTTGTCCATGTTTATGTTACATAGGGTCTGGGTGAGGCGTAAAATGATTGTATTTCCCCTGAAACTTCCAAGATATTCTTGGGAATGGTTCAGGGGAGACATTTGTTTGATTTCATTGAAACATTGTTAATTTGATTACTGATTGAGAACCAGCAGATTTACTAGGAACTTCACTGAATCAGCCCAGTTTGCCAGAGCCCTATTTCCAAGTTTCTACCTAAAGATGTTCATAAAGTCAGGAAGCTTTGTTGTTGTCTTGATCCTGTTATGAGTTTGAATTCTTGAATTTTTAGCTTAGATGCAGAAATCTTAAGCAATGTCTTGCGACCCGTTACCACCCGCGCCCCCCCCTCTCTCTCTCTCTCAAAAGAGACTGGCGCTTGGTTCCTGGCCTCTTTGAATCCCCTAAATTTCATAATAATTCTCACAAACTGAAACCCTTCGATCTTGTTTCTTTCCTTCTTTTCTTTGGGAAGTTGGAGAAGTTGATTTTTGGTCTTGGTGATGTTTCCTTTTCTGCCTGTTCAAACTAAGTCAGAAAGTTATTTGAGTGTATTTGAATCGAGTGAGGCTTTAGAGAAAGTATGACAGCTCTTTTAAAAATCCCCCCTTTTATTTTGAAAAAACCTTTTCTTTGGTCAAATTTCTCCCTCTCCTATTTGCTGGTCATCTAGGTGCTGAGATAGGCTGGCCACCTGTTCTATATTAGGCATTTTGATGCATTGGCTACAAGAAGGAAATTTGTATGACTTCTACCTCTTTCAATTAGTGTATTTTTATGTGCAGAGCACTCATTCACCTTTCTCACAGGTTGGAAGATTTCCATTTCTTTCCTTCTAATTTTCTAAATTCTTGCAGCTTGGAGTATTGGAATTTGATGGTAATGATCTTGTTAGCTGGGCTTCTGAAAAGCCCGGAAATAGCAGTTGGTGCTGCCACCATTTGGTAAGTAGAATCTTTGAAATGGCTTAAATCTCATTTCTATTGTTTATATTCTCTGGTTTGAACTGTTTGTAGTTTTGTCTATGTAATGATGTCTACATATTTCTCTTATATATTCAATGCTGCAATAGCTTTCATTGTGTGCATGATCAGTTCCACAAAGATAAATAAGAGTGTTAAGGTTGTGTATATGATTCTTTAAGTTATATGGGCTACAAACAGAATTAAGTAACATATAGGTGTTTGTAAAAATGATTATTGCATATGAAAAATTGACTTTGCTAGAAATTTTAGTTTTGAAAGAAACAGATGTAGGGGAGTGTCATACAATAGGAAAGGATCAAAGGCTTTTGGAGCATTCAGAATGGAAGTGTTGGTCACAATTTGTAGAGAAAAATATGTACAAAAAAGCAAATTAATTAAAATAAACAAAAGTGGTGAAAAATTGTTAGGCAGATTTAACTGGGAGATTTTAGCTCAATGTACTACCTGAGATAGCTCTCTTGGAATTTGCACAGATGAAGGAGAAAACTCGGTGATATAAATAGAAGTTGGTAGTTGTGCGAAGTATGGGCTCTTTGAAAATTCTGCTCAGTGGCCATTATTTGGAGCTTTTTGGAAAAATATAACATTAGAACTTCAAAGCTTAAGTGGAAGGTTTTGTTAGAGCAAGAGAATTGATTAGAAATTGGATTATTTGGGTGTTAGTTGAAAAGGATTTATGCTTTGTTAAACTCATAGATTTCGAAAAGAAGTGGTTGCTAGCAAGGATGTGAGAATAATCCGACCAAGAAGTCAAAGTCTCCTCTGATGGGATCTCTCATGCTCAATTTTGATGGGAGTTTGTTCCATCAATTGGGTCCAGAGAGAGTTGGGATTTTGAATCTTTGATCAAAGATGCCAATGTGAGGTTAATCTTGCACTTTTCAGGCCAATCAGCCCTAAGGCCTCAATTGAATCTGGAGTCCGTTTTCTATGTGGGTCATGGATTCAATCATCATCCAGTTCTCAGTTGTCTAAATTTCTATGGAGAAAGAAACAAACCTTACACTCCAGTACTAAGTTTTGATTCTATACATGGATTACATCTAGGCTTGGATTCATTTATGATCCTTCTTAGGAACTACTTGAAGTTCGTCATTAGATGTGTGAGAAACATAGCAGTTTCCATGGAGCCTTATGATCCCATTGGTGGAATTTTAGATTTGTGCTTTTCCCTGATCATTTCTCTTTCTTAGGCACATTCTAGGAGGCTAATGAGGTAATGGATTGCAGGAGTCTCTTGCTTGACGATGTGTCTATTTGGATGCATTGATATCCATGTCGAAAGTCCTGAAGTTTTTTACACGTATACATACTCTGTTCTATTCAGTGTTCAAGTTGTCCGTATCACTATAAGTTTCGCTGGCCGGAGATAAAGATATAATATCGTTATCGCCGATAATATCGGAGATAACCGGAAATACGAGGGAAAATAGGGAAACATGGGAAAAATTGTATAATTTTTCACTGAAACTTCAGGACATGCCTAAATACACATATATGGATATTTAGGAATAAAAAATTGTAAAAAGAATACATTACATAAAAAGTTATCATTTAACGGGGACCCAAAAAGCATGCACTGCCGTAAGAAATCACTCCAATAATGACACCTTATCTAAGCAAAGAGAACATATTAGGTGTGGCCATGGTTTCACCCAACAGGATTTGGCCTTGATCAATGGTTTGTGACACCTTATCAACCATTGGGATGATCAATAAAACAATATGGTGGACCTTGGCAAGTTTCCTAGGGATAGGAATGTGGGGGCACCTGACCATGGGCCCACCTTAATGTATGCGTTGTATATCCACACGGTCCATCCTTTTTGCCAACTCGTTTGAGCACATAAGCCCAATTATGAAGCATATCCAAATGTCAAGTGGACCACACCGCAAGAAAAACATACATATCAATATCAGTTTGATCCAAAACTTTTATAGCCCCAGGAGATTTTCAATTGTACACAGTCAGTCCTCATTGTTTCCTATGTTGTGCTCCACTTGAGCATTTGATCTGTCTCACCAATACCAAGATATATGTGTTTTATATACACTGTTCATATGTTTTTAAATATTAATTTATGGCTTTGCCAAAAGATAAGACTGATCCACATCTCAACTGGACCACACCATAAGAAACAGTGGTGACCGAAAGCCCACCATTAAATACTTCCCAAGGCCCACTGTAATGTTTATTTTCCATCAATCCCGTTGATAAGCTCATAAAGTCCTAGATGAAAGTAAAAAACAAGTATCAGCTTCATCTAAAACTTTTGTGACCCCCAAAATTTTTTTTAATGGTGGGCATTCAATCACCACTTATTTATGTGGTGTGCTCCACATGAGATTTGGATCTGCCTAATTTTTTGGCTCATGTCCTAAAATGATCTAAAAACATGATTGAACGGCATGGATAAACACAAACATCATGGTGGGTCCCACAAAGCACCGTCCACTAGCTACTGGCTATAAGCATCAGTAGGCAATGTGTCTTTCGTGGGAGCGGATTAGATGTTACCTGGATACACGTGGATGTTATCCTTACCATGTGGGGCCCACTGTCATTCTTTTGGGAAATCCACTCCATTTATCTGTTTCACCATATCATTTTAGGACAGTCTCAAAAATGAAGTAGATCCAATTCTCAACTGGAACACACCAAGGGAAACAATACTGATTGAATCTTGCCATTAAAAACTTCTTAGGGGCCCACTGAAAGTTTTTGATCAAGCTAATAATTGTGTTTTCGCTTCATCCCAGTTCGTGTGACTTAAGCAATAGGTTGGATGGCAAAAAAATGTTACAATAGCTCTAGGAAGTTTATAATGGGCCCTACGAAGTTTTTAATGGTGGGCATTTAATCACCATTGTTTCCTTTGGTGTGGTACACCTGAGATGCGGATTTGCCTCATTTTTTTGGCCCATGCCCTAAAATTATATCTGGCAAATAAATGGACGGTATTGATAAAATATAACACATCATGATGGACCCACGGAGCACCAAGCTACCAACTTAAACAAGTCACATGCCCACGACCTTGCAAGGAAGTGGATTGCACACTCAATACGCACTGAGCGTACTTAGTCAACTCTGTGGGGCCACCATGATTTATGTATTTTATCCACTATGTACATCCATTTTAACAGATAATTTTAGGGCTTGATCCCAAAGATGAAGTATATCCAATGGTCAAGTGGACCACACCATAGGAACTAGTGTGAATTGAGCATCTACCATTGAAAAATTCTTAGGGGCCACAAACGTTTTGGATTGGTGTCATTTTTGTGTTTTACCTTCATCCATGTACGTGTGATCTTATGAACAACATGGATGACAAATAAAAATCACCGTGGGCCCTAGTAAGGTTTCAACTGCAGGAATCATTGTTCCTACTGCTTATTGTAGTGTGGTCCACTTGAGCTTTAGATCTGCCTATTTTTGGGCTTATTACCTAAAATGATCTGCATGTATATAACACATACATCATGGTGGGGCCCACGGAACTTAATGATGTCCAGACGCCATCAAGATTAGCCCGCACACCACACTACCAACTAATCCACTCCCTGCCATTTCTGAAAACAGAAGAGGGTTACAGAAGGGAACCCTTAAAACCCTAAAATCCCAAAAAAACCTCTCCAAGATCTTTGAGATTTCGCAGATTCTTCGCTAAACTGTCATTCCATGTGAAATTTATGATCTATTCAAAAAAACGATTAGCATTCCTCTTGTACAGGTACGAAATCCAAAAAGTTTCCCCTTTTCTTCTTTTTTTTTTCTTTTTTCTTTCTATTTTTGGGTATTTACGCAGTCTCCCGATATTATCGGCGTCAAAAAGGGGTTGTTTGTGACAGCTATCTCGTGGCAGGGTAGGTAGATACAACAATTTCTCACCGACAACTGTATTTTTCATGAAAAAACAATAAAATCGCCAAAAATTCGCCGATATTAGGAAGAGAAACGAAAGAAGTGAGTTTCGATGTCGCAATTCCGGCGACACCAGTATTATTGGCGATATTATCGATTTCTCGCCGATAATATGAGCACTGGTTCTATTTATTTTAACATTTTTTTATTTTTATTTTTATTTTTTTAAATAATTGAACTTTGTAAACCCATTGAACATTACTCAGAAAATCGCTTACCTTAGCTGCACTCACATATTCTCCTTTTCAGGGGCTGGTGTAATGTGTAAGTATGGTGTTTATGTTGTGTGGCACTCGTATCACTACCTACGTAATATAATTTACTGAAGACATAGCTTTGGATGGAGTATGGTTCTTAAACAAAACGTGGTTCGACATACAACTGAAATGGATCAATGACTTAGAGAATACCACAATCTTTTTTAAATATGAATAGTATAAAAAATGCTTATCTATTGTTCTTTTTAGGCTTTCTCTATGTAAATCAGTGATATTTCTGCCCATTAACAACAGGATCCAAGGCACTCTCTTAAATACAATTGATTCCTTGTGATTAAATTGCATTAATATGCTATTATAGAAAGGCAATGATTATTGGACTTTTTTTTTTGTGGGTTTACAGCATGAATGTGGAAGCATGGTGTATGATGATTCCATTTGGCTTCACCGCAGCCATAAGGTGCGCAAGGACTTTTTAAAAATGTTTTTTTTTTTTTTTTGCCATTTACTATGATTGTATTTGGTTCTATCTGCTAACTCATGGTTGTTATGAAGAAACGTAGAAATGAAGCTTATTATTTTCTGAAGCATCTGCTTAATCTTTTTTCCTTCATGATGATTGGCAATGTTATAGTAAATTTCATCCACTATTTAAATAAAGACTTCCATCAAATCCTTTGATTATGAGAAATAGGGAGCGTAACTCATCCGTCATTGCTGTTGAGTATTTCTTTACCTTTGAATTGTTGGAGGAAAGAAAAGCTGTTGTAACATCTTTACAGCTGCTGTGGCTGGTTGTGAGAGTTGGATATCAAATTGTACCCTGCTACATGTGCCAACATGGCATGTGCCTATGATGTCTATGCTGTTCATCAGTTGGGACCTTCTGTATATGTGCTGTTGAAAACTTGTCCAGCCTAGTCACTTGTGGGCTGTATTGTGTGCATCAAATGTTGACAGCTGGTCACTTCTTTTTAACTGCACATTTTTTCGTACGCAGGTGACCCACCTTATGGTTGGACTGCCTGATTTTGCATCATGGCAAATACACAGTTGAGCCCGCCTGATGAATGGCCCAGATCTCACATTAACATGTGATGAGACTTGAGAGTAGAGTTTGACATGCTACTCTCATGAGTAGCAGCCACATTTATCTAATTTTTTTCCCCATCTTTATAAATATGTTGCATGATGTAACTGGTAAGATATCTATGATTTTATAGTTTAGGGTACTATTTAAATATTCTGTTCTGTAACATTTCAAATAGAGATTTGGAGTTGTTTGCCTCTAGTCATTGGGTATTTTTCTGCTTGGAGTAACTTTGATGGGTCCTTCGCTCCAATTAAGGCATTTATTGTACTTTTTCTGAAAGATCAAAATATGTAGCAAGTTCTGATTGTACAAATGTCGTGCCGAATGTAGATAATGGGACGTGCTGAATTCTCTTGTCTGCAAAACGCCAACTAAAATGAGGAGTGATAATGGGTTGGACTCATTGTCATCCTGTTCTTATTATGAGTGGTGGAAGTACTCTTCAGGCAAATTGAAGGCTGATAAAATGGATTAGCAAGTAATATGTTAGTTAACAGAACACTTTGGCACATGCCTTGCCTTACCAGTCGTGCATTCAGCAGAGATGAGCAATGGTGATGTCAAGTTAGAGAAATGAACTGTTGCTCGGCAGAGCCATTCAATCGGCATGGTGCAGATAGAGTGCATTGATGGGACAGAAAATGGTCAGGTACTTCTGAGATTAACTTGGAAAGAGGATCAAGTCCATGATGAGAGAAGACCTTGCCCTCGCCAATGGTTCATGTGACCTTGGACCTTGTGCATGGATATGAGATCTGACAGTACTATCTGAGCGTAGCCATTAATATGAGCAGACTGTGGCACAATAGTGTTAACTACTTGCCAAAGGTTCGGCGTCCTGACAGGCGGGGTATAGACTCATTTTTTTGTTATTTTATTTTATTTTTATTGTGAAAGATGGCTATGGACACATCGTTGGGGACCCCTTGGAACACAAGGTATCCCGTATCGGTATCGGTTGGCGTAACGGTGTCCTCCAAAACCGATACGGATACGGGGGCGTAACGGTGATACGGGGGCGTAACGGCCCGTAACGGCGCAAAATTTTTTTTTTGCCAAAAAAATATGAAAAAATATGGATTAAATCCAGAATATTCTAAGCATTCCAAATATGCATTCATTTATAATTTGGAACATGTTTATGGTGGTGTAACGGTCCACTCTTTGGTGAGAAGTTGTATCGGACTGTCTGATGAATTTATGAACCAGATAACCTGAATTTGATCATATATTTAATTTTCTAACTATCTACTATCAATGATAGATATATTAGAATGAATGTAAAATGAAAATATCTTACATCAGGTGTTTGCAATTATTTTTGAGGAATTTCTCGAACATACCTGTGGTCCTGTGCAGTGTGGTGCACCATGCACGTGACTGTGATAGTGTAATTCCTGTCTATGACCTGTCATCCATCCTCAAGTCAAGAATATTAAAAAAAATAATTAGTAGTGTCTGATATACTCCCCTGCAACTTGATTAAGGATTACTTGATTGGTTGTCAGGGGAGCTATTTTAAATACAAGTTCGGCAGTGTCAAGTGTGTGCATGGCTTCTTGTAATAATACTGTTGTGAGCTGTCTGCTGCAACAAATACTTACCTTAACACAAATATATACTCACAAGTCACAATCACAAGTCACCACCAAAATGAAAATCTGCTTTTTTGTGGTTGCTCGACCTCCACATCATCGTCATCGTCACCATCAGGCTG
Source organism: Magnolia sinica (assembly GCF_029962835.1). NCBI lineage: Eukaryota > Viridiplantae > Streptophyta > Magnoliopsida > Magnoliales > Magnoliaceae > Magnolia > Magnolia sinica. Next base: position 134,476,454 of record NC_080573.1, read on the forward strand.
AGGCTGTCCGATAGGTGTAGGTGCTACATATCCATAATATCCAGTGCCAGAAGGAAATACTAGATCAACGAAACTAGAGGATGACTGATCCTGACTAGGCAACGACTCTGACCCGGAATAAGGATATCTACCAGTGCCCGTCGAATAGCCATACTGGTGCCCATACTCAGGCTGTTGAGAATCTTGAGATTGAGAGTGTGTCTGTGATGAGTAACTTGGATTTAGATCTAGATATCTATAATCATATGGATATGAATCGGGAGGACAACTCCAACATGAATGTGATGGAACAGGCTCAGTATAACCATCATAATTCAATTCACCATAAGAATATCCATCATAATAACCAAGACCATGAGCTTGCTGATGTTCCGAACCTCTCGGACCCGGTGCACCACTAGATGTACCCACCTCCTGCTGGCTGTATCGTGACTCGGTACACTCATAAGTCCGACCTCGTGTACCACCTCGTCGCTGTTCATCGACATCATGATCTGTAGACGGCTGTATAGGGCACTGACCAACACCAGAAGTGCCAGCACCAGGGGCAGGGGGGTCATCGTCTTCATCCGACACGGTCACGCTACCACTGCTCGTACTCTTTTATTGATCTTGAGCCATACCCGTACTTGGCATAAACGCTGCCCCTCTTACTGGGTCCAACACATCTGCACGACTCTCTTGTTGCGCTCTACGTATTTCTAGGTCATCAATTTCCAATTCTTCACTATTTTCTTTAATTTGTTTTTCCCTTGTTTCCAACCAAGGTAGAAGTGGGTCATCCTCATCATAAATATTATCCAAGTTTATTGGATAGTAGTCTCCATCATCGACAGCTGCAATGATCCTATGATGTCGGCACATTCTTAGTTTTATATTGTAGTGCATGAAGATAAGTCTATCTAATGTTCTAGTCTGCAATCTATTCCTATTCTTTGAATGAATAAGCGCAAAATAATTCCATTCCTTTGGCAGCTAGATGAAGATGTTGTCAGGCTTAAAACTTTTAATGCAATTTTTTAGAGAGCCTTTGTACTCTCTCCGAAATAAATCCATCATTTGGCCAGTTGCAACGTAAATACTGCATGCTGTGCAAGAGCATCTCCAAAGCTAACAAGGCGATTTTCAAATGTATCTAATTCATTCAACGCCTTTATTTACACATCTAAGTCAGGCTCTAATCTCTTTATCACATTTTTTAGCCCGACACGAACTCCATCATCCTCAACAAATGATTGGACATATCTATACCTAGGATTTAGATAATAACCTACTGCATGAAGATCAGGATGGAGTTGTCTTGTCCATCTCTTGTCGATCATCTTCCAATAAGACTCCCAACTTCTACAATCACGTTGAATTGCCAACTTTGCCTTATCCATGACATCGTATAGGAAGCCCATGGTAGGTGCTTCATCGGTTTCAACAAGACGGAGTACCCTCATTAGTTGCTCCATCACTTTTAGGATCGACTTGACCTTTTTCCAATATTTGTTGTCCCGTATGGTGTTCACAACTTCGACCGGTATTCCTGATGTCTTCTTCCCATGTTTTGTGTTGAGCCATTCTCGGGAAGCGAACATCTCACTCAACTCTTCTCTATGCTGGAATAAACTCTCTAATGCTATAAAGTTTGTTGCGAATCTAGTCGCCGCAGGCCTCAACAATTCTCGTCCTTTCGTAAACTTTCTCATTATTGCAACTACTTGATTATGGTTGTAAATAAACGTCGTCACTTCCCTTGCCCTTTCAACCATTTCCTTAACATTCTTCTTCTTCCCAATATCTTCCAATATAAGATCAATACAATGGGCAGCACATGGTGACCAAAAAAGATGTTTTCTCTTATCCATCAACATATGTCCTGCAAGCTTATATGTTGCTTCATTATCTGTCACAATCTGCACTATATTCTCCTCTCCAATCTCGTCCACAACTTTATCCATTAGTTCATTAATATAAGTAGAATTTTTGGTTGCCTCTGAGGCATCAATTGACTTGTGGTATATAGTTCCTAAGTGGCAGTATACCATGAAGTTGATCATGCTGCGTCTGGTTGGGCCAGTCCAACCATCACACATGATTGTGCATCCTCTGGCTTGCCATACAGGTTTAAAGGTAGCCACGTATGCTTTCACATCCGCATACTCTGCATCTGTCCATTTCCCCCTAATCTCCTTAGCCGTGGGAGCTTTTATTCCTTCACCTGCTTCTGCTGCTGCATCAATTACCACCTGCCAATATGGAGAATTGGCTGCGTTAGGAGGTATGTTGGCATGTATAAATAACTTTGCTGCTGCTCTACCTAATTTCTCAACGGAAGTTCTACTCCACATTTGTTTTATCTTCTTTTGTTTAGTTGATTCTTTCCTAAATAGGATTGGATCAATAGAGGGTCTTCTAGGCTCATTTACTTCTTCATCCAAACGTATAGGGGCATCATGTGAAGATGTCTGTCGTCGGCTCCCAAACATACGTCGTAACCCACCAAACCTACCCCCCCCACTCCCACCCCCACCCCCACCTGCAGAAGCAGTTGCACTTCCAGTTGCACTCCCACTCCCACTCCCACTCCCCCCCCCTGTATCACGCACTGACCCATGCGTGCCAAACATGCGGCGACGTTCTTCCTCTTCACGAGCTAGACGCAAGCTCTCTCTCCTAGCTATAGTAAGTTCTCGATCTGAATCTTCGTCAGAATCAATAATATCTTCATCACGAATGCCCATATATTCAGGACCAAACACTTCCTGTCGAGCTGCATCCAAAATATCATCTTTCTTTTGTACAACAGCACGTTTACCCTTCGACTCATCTAGACTAGCTTGCATTAAAAGCATTATCTCTTTCGGTACTCTACTACATGGCGCAACTTGACCCTTTCGATGTGCCAAATGTTGTTTGAGACGGGTAATTCCACCAGTCACTAGTCTATCACAATACTTGCACTTCATTTGGTGCCTAGTACCACCAACCCTCTCACAATGTTGCCATCCAATATCATCACTTACTTGTTGTTGGCCAGATCCAGACATTTCTTTAGGCTTAGGTAGACACTAGATAATTAGATTTGAGTATGAGTGTATCTGTGTATGACCTATGTTAATAAAGATGATTTTATATTCTAACTAAACCCTAAGAAGCTCCAAGGCAAAACCTGTCCAATATAAGCAAATAAAAACATAAAGTCACTAATTCGAAAATAGAAAAAAATTATAAAATGACACCCCAAATCTGTAAAATGCACATTAACATATTCTACCATGATTAACACATCATATGGCATGATTAAAACAGTAATACAACCATTAAAAATTGATTTTTCGAATTTTAAAAAAAAGGGGCAAAATTCATGCGTAAATAGAAAAAAATATTTAAAAAATATAAAATGGGACCCCAAATCTGTAAAATGCACATTAACATGTTCTACTATGATTAACACATCATATGGAGTGATTAAAACAGCAAAACAATCATTAAAAATTGATTTTTCGAATTTTAAAAAAAGGGGCAAAATTCATGCGTAAATAGAAAAAAATATTAAAAAATATAAAATGGGACCCCAAATCTGTAAAATGCACATTAACATGTTCTACTATGATTAACACATCATATGGAGTGATTAAAACAGCAAAACAATCATTAAAAATTGATTTTTCGAATTTTAAAAAAAAGGGGCAAAATTCATGCGTAAATAGAAAAAAATATTTAAAAAATATAAAATGGGACCCCAAATCTGTAAAATGCACATTAACATGTTCTACTATGATTAACACATCATATGGAGTGATTAAAACAGCAAAACAATCATTAAAAATTGATTTTTCGAATTTTTAAAAAAAGGGGCAAAATTCATGCGTAAATAGAAAAAAATATTTAAAAAATATAAAATGGGACCCCAAATCTGTAAAATGCACATTAACATGTTCTACTATGATTAACACATCATATGGAGTGATTAAAACAGCAAAACAATAATTAAAAATTGATTTTTTGAATTTTAAAAAAAAGGGGCAAAATTCATGCGTAAATAGAAAAAAATATTAAAAAAATATTAAATGGCACCCCAAATCTGTAAAATGGATATTAACATGTTCTACTATGATTAACACATCATATGAGATAATTAAAACAGCAAAACATATTAAAAAAAGTATAAATACCTATTTTTGATAAATTTATGAAAAATGGCCCACCAAGCTTTGATTCAACAAAATCCGCCAATATAATGTGTTTTTTACTCAAATATCCAGCCAAGGTTGGTCGAAATTAGCAGTAGAAGGAGTGAGAAGGAGTTTGGAAGCAAGAAGTTTCGAAAAAACATCAAAAACGGACCTTAAAATGCAAAAAAAAATGGCCGTTTTTCGACCGTTACGGGGCTGACCGTTACGGGTGACCGTTACGCCCGTATCGGCCGTTACGCCCGTATCGGGCCCGTATCGGCCGATACGGGTACAAAAATTAGTATCGGCCGATACGGCCCCGAATCGGGTAACGGTGCGTACCGTTACCGTTACGTATCGGCCGATACACATCGTTGGGGACCCCTTGGAACACAAAGATAGTTAATCACTTCTTCGCCCATAGATAGAAGGTGTGTTAGCCATGCAAAGGAGGAGGTGAAAAGGAGAATTGGTCTCTTTCTTCCTACCTAGGAACCAGTGCCTAGAATATTGATAGTGGTGCAAGGTTCTGTCCTTGCAGCTGTTGTGTATGGTCCATCCTCATATGTCAGCCACCCACCTTTAGATGGGTGGAGCACATGAGTCACGTGTCTTATGTTTTTCGCATGTGTGTGTCTCTATATATGTGTATCTAATGCAGGGATATTTTCACACCGAGCTCGAGTGGGGTAGCCCATGGGATGCGGGGACATACTCGGGGTGGGCGGCCCATGTGAGGCGGGTGGCTCGTGTGAGGCGGGCCCCACCTGTGTGAGGTGGGGGGCTCGTGTGAGGCAGTACCTATGTGATTTGGGGCCCACGAGGGGGGTTCGGCCTAGGTCTTAACTCATGAGATGTGGGGCCTGAGCTATGAGATAAAGGGATTGATTCACCATGCTCTAACAGTTCGAGCTTTTAGTGCAAGTGGTTAATTGTCCTGCATCAAATCGGTATCAGAGCGGGAGGTCTCGTGTTTGAGACTCCTCACCGGGGGTGATTAATGTAGGGGTAGTTTCACACCAGGCTCGAGTGGGGTAGCCTATGGTTGCATAAGAAGGGTGATAGAGGTGTAGAGAGGTGTGGGTGAAAAAAGCCCTAAAGATATTTGTTTTAACTCTTGCATCAAGAGAGACTCAAGAAGGGGGTTTGGTACACATGAGAAGAAGATCATCAAGCTAGGTTTGAGAGAACGTTTATAATCCCCAAATATTACATTGTGGATTCTTCTTTGATGGCCCTGTGGTTTTTCCTTCTTGAATTGAGGAGGTTTTCCATGTAAAATCAGTGTGCATATCTCTCTCTCTATCCTCTAATTTTCTTTCCATATTACACTTATTGTTATGCTTGTTATGGTTTCGTGGGTTGGTTTACACAAACAATGCACCCTATATGTTTGTGGAAATTCTTAAGTGATTTAGATAGAGGGAAAGGGTTCTGCATATTCCCAACAGCAGCCTCTCGAATGGCTTGGGCAGCTAAAGCAGTAGAGTTACATTGTCTGTATGTCAAAACCTTACTTGTTGGCATGGCGTTTGCAATAATAAAAAGCGTATCTCTCACCTTTATATTTTATTATATAACATCGTGTATTCCACCTAGGCGATATGAAACCCCAAGGTGGGATATGAAATTCTTTGTATCATAAAAGATATTATATGATATCGTAAATATTGTAAAATATCGTGAGATATCACAGCCAATCCCTTTTATAAAATTCTCGATGTTGACAACATTGGTCGATATTGACGGATATCGCATAGAAATGTGAGAAGTCCAAGGCTTTCTTCATAAAATTTGAAAAAACCCATTCTAAATCTCTCTCCCTCTCTCTCTTTTATTTATTTAAATTCCTCTCCACTTCTTACTAGATCAATTGTGGATTTCAACCAGTCTGCTTGAATCCCTTCGAAGAAAAATATAAATTTCGACCTGGAATCAAGATCCTAGCCAATTTGGGGCTGTTTTCGATCCGGTGAGCATTTTCAAGTTTCGATCAATTTATTTTTTTGCTGCAAAATCATGTGAAATCAGTGTCAAATGGGTTAAAAATCCATGATTCTTCATGTTATGCATGAAAAATCATGGATTCGGGGTTCTGATTTTGAGATTTGGGGGAGATGGGCCGATTTTCGGAAAATTGGAAAAAAGGTTAAAATTTTCTCAATTTCTCTCAAATCAGTTGCAATATTATTGTCCAAATAAGAAATCAAACATGTATGTAACCTAATTCATTTATTCTCAGTAATTTGGGATTTTTTCAGAAAAAATAATTTTGATTAAAAATATTTAAAAAATAATTTCTTTTTTCAAAATTTCACTTCAATCAATGGTCAATTGGACCTCATTTCAGAGAATTGAAGAGCGTTTGATGAAACCATCATCACATACACTCTAATTTTGGGATTTGGGGAAGATTGACGGATTTGCCGAAAATTGGGGAGATTTTTCCAAAATTTCCTAAATTGATTGCAATCTTGGTGTCCAAACATGAAATCAAACATGTATGTAACTTGATCTAGTGAATCTTGGTAATTTGGAGATTTTTCTAAAAAAGTTAATTTTTTAATAAATTTTTTTCTTTCAAAATTCCACTTCGTTCAGTGATCAATTGGCCCCCATTTTAGAGTATTATTATTATTATTTTTTTTTCATAATTCCACGTTGAATATATGTGGAACTCTATGTGGGACTGAGCGACAGCCATGCACGTTGTTCACAAGTATATTTCTAGTTTTTTTCTTCTTCTTTTAAATGCATTGCTTATACATGTTGTCTTGCACTTGTAAATTATATGAATTGACTTTGAATATACTTGCATTAGTTCAGTTAGACACCAAATAGATTAGAACCCTATACAAAGGAAACCTATTATGTCCATTTGTTTTTTCTGATGTTTTGATTTCTAAGTGTGTACTGATGTCTTTTTTAACAATCCCTAAAATTTCATTGAAAATTTCGACCAATTTCCTAATGTTTCCCCTGTTTCCCAATAACAGCGATACATCAACCAATATATATCATGCGATAACCGATATATATCCTTATCCCAAGGGTGCAATGCATTTCACGATAACGATACGGAAAACATTGCTGTAGACAATGTTAAAACTGATCTTTTCCCCATTTCTGATTAGTTTTGATTTTTCTAATAGTTCAAAGATACATATAAATTCCAGGGAACGGTACCAAATCAACTGAATTTTGGAATGGGATGTTAGAATATGGTAAATTTGATCACATTTTTTTTAAAAAATTATTAATAATATCTTTTCCCACACACACACACACACACACACTCACACACACACATATATATATACTTTTTAATATTTGCACACTTCTATAAAAGAAATAGAAAAAGAAAAAAAAAAACAAATTTGGTGATCTACTTTTACCATTTGATTTGATCCCATTCTTACAATGTTACGGTCCAATTTAATTTTAAGAACATCATGTCCAGTTAATATAAGTTTGTTCATTTCTAACTACTCAATTAGCTACATTTCTCTTTCACTTTTTTGTTTGCTAGTGTGAGGGTCTCAAATGAGCTGGGAGCTGGGCGGGCAAGAGCAGCAAAGTTTTCAGTGGTGATTGTGGTGATGATGTCGGTGATCATTCAAAGTATAATTGTGCTCGTGTTAATGATAACAAGGAAGGATTTCCCAGTCATCTTTACAGAAAATAAGTTGGTCATGGAAGAAGTTAGTAAACTCACACTCTTTCTATCAGCTACAATCATTCTCAGCAGCATACAACCAGTTCTATCAGGTTGGCCTATGAAATTTTGAATCATTCTGGAAAAAAAGTACTAAGAATTACATGAATCTTTATCATACAGAAAAACATCCGTTATTATTTTCAGGGAGATACTCAACTTTCAATACACCAATTTAAACAATTGGGTTGGACATGTGTCAGACTATTAGACATAGCTATTAGAAGAAAACCTCAATCTATATATTTTTTCCTTGTTGGTCGTTATTGTTTATAAGCTATTTATACAGTTGGAGTGCATCATAGAAACCTAGACATACTTCTTCAATATCTTATACTCGTATCTGTAGCATTTTCTTATAAATGTAAGGATGTTCTAGCATATCGGAATTTCCAGGTTTGCCATTCGACACTTGCATATGTTTTGTGTCGATATGAAATGAACTCACATCTGTGTATACCTTACACAGATTTGAACTTAGATTTGTATCGAGAGAGGTGGTGGGTCCTGGTTGAGGATGTCGGCAGCGGGTGGCAGCGAATCAGCCGGCTGGCAATTTATCCTGTGTGATGGGTTTGGGCAGATCTGGGTCAAGGTGTGAGATGGGTTTGGGTGGAGATGGGTTTGGAACTTAAAAGTGTGACCTGTTAACCCATAAGTTAGTACTGTGATGAAGCGGATGTTGCTCACCCGACACGATCATACGAGGTCACAATTCACCCAACACGATCATCCGTACTAAACAAGAACCGGGGATCGGATGTGGGCAAAATTACTGCCAATGGCTGAGATGTTCAGTTGACTCGCTCCCCTTCTGTGGGAGTCCGGACCCCTATGAGTGAGCAGAGAGGGGAGGAAATGGGTTTGGGTCTCGGTGATGGCCCGACAATAGAGTAGGTGCGGGATGTAAACCGAGAGGAGTTGAAAGATTTTCTGTATTTGAGACAACCCAAAGGGGTTGAATATATAGAGATTACAGTCATCTATATAAGGAAAATAATAAACTCAGAATCCTCTATGCAAGGTATACTAGCTATACAAGGTATACAAGATATACAAGGCATGTGAGCCTGTTTAACATCCCCCCTCATACTAATGCTGGTCATCGACAAGTAATAGTTGGCCAACTAGAAATGAGTGACGTGCAGAAGTGAGGGACTTGGTGAGAATGTCAGCAATTTGATCATGGGATGCAACATGTGGAAGAGAAATGAGCTGAAACAAATTGACTGATGACTTGGACAGCGTAGGCAATATCAGGGCGAGTCATAGTTAAGTAAACCAGACTTCCAACCAAACGACAGTATAAATCGGGCTGTGCAAGGAGATCACCATCGTTACGACCATATTGAACGTTAAGTTTTAAGGGAGTCTGAACTGTCTTCTGATTCGTTAATGATGCCAAGGCGAGAAAATCCTTGGTATATTTACGCTGGCTGACCAAGATCCCACGTTTAGAACGTGAAATTTCAAGCCCAAGAAAGTATGCTAAATGGCCGAGGTCTTTCATCTTGAAGGATGATTGCAGAACATCCTTTAAAGCCGAGATGCTAGTAGTATCGCTACCAGTCAAAAGTAGGTCATCAACATAGACAAGAACAATAAAAATTTCGTGAGCAGTGGTGCGCAAAAATAAGGATGGGTCATGACTACTTTGAGTAAAGCCAGCACCTGTAACAATATCGTGAAAGCGTTGGAAGCATGCCCGAGGTGCCTGTTTGAGGCTATACAGGGCTTTCTTTAGGCAACATACCTTATTGTTAGGGATTAAAGAGCCAGGAGGAGGTTTCAAATATACTGTTTCTTGGAGGTCTCCATGAAGAAAAGCATTTTTCACATCCATCTGAGCAAGTGGCCAAGAGCAAACGGAAGATATGACAAGAAGAGTAAGAATAGTTTTCACCTTGGCCACGGGAGCGAATGTCTCATCATAATCAATTTCGTATTCCTGTTTGTATCCCTGAGCGACAAGTCGAGCCTTGTATTGATCCAATGATCTATCAGACTTGAGCTTGACAGAATAAATCCATTCGCTACCAATTAGTTGTTAGTCAGCGGGTCGAGTGACAATGTCCCATGTATGATTATCATCCAATGACGCAAGTTCTTCTGCTATAGCCTTCTTCCAACAATCATGAGTGGCTTCCTGAGTATAGGAAGTAGGAATAGAGACAATATCTAGAGTCGCATTTATGGCAGACATAGAACATATCAAGCGATCAGACGCTCAATGTACACGAGCAGAACGATGTATCGAGGTAGGTTCAGGATCTGCAACAGGTACAGTAGGTTCGGGTTGAGTAATAGGTGGTGGAGATGTACGCGGTCGACGCGAGTAAACCTGCAACGGACGAGGGAGAGTACTCGAAGCAAAAGGAATATCAGGAAAGATGGTTAGACCAGGAGATTTTGGGGCATGGGGAGGAGGAAGAGATGAATGAAAGACAATATGTTAAAAAAAAACAATATGTCGTGAAACCCGAACACGACGAGAAACTGGATCATAACATCGAAAATCTTTCTGAGTTTCTCCAAATTCCAAATACATACATTTGATCGATTTTGAAGAGAGTTTGTTATGCTCACGTGAAGCCAGGTGAACATAACAGACACAACCAAAAACACGAAATGTGAAATATGCAAGAGGTAAGCCGTTGAGAACAAAGTATGGAGATTTACTGTTCAGAGCGTTGGTTGGCATCCGGTTAGTCAAGTAGACTGAATGTAACATTGCTTCTGCCCAGAAAGAACGAGGAACATCTATAGCTGTCATCAGGATGTTGGCAGTTTCAACAATATGATGATTTTTTCGTTCAGCCACCCCATTCTGTTGTGGAGTATCAGAACAGGTGGTTTGATGAGTAATCCCATGACCCTGAAGAAATGTACGAAAATCTGTTGAGGGATACTCCCCCCTTAAGTCAGAGCGGAGAGTTTGAATTGGAACCCAAAATTGAGTCTCCACCATAGAGTGAAATATCTTGAATTTTTCAAAACCTGTGACTTCGAGTGCAGAAAGTAAATCTAGGTGTAACGTGTGAAATCATCAATGAATATAATATAGTATTGTAACCCAGAGAGAGACATAATTGGTGAAGGACCCCAGATATCTGTATGTACTAATTCAAACATAGAAGATGATTTTGTAGTATTTAGAGGAAAAAGAATACACTTACTTTTTGAAAGACAACAAGATGAACAAGAATAATCTAAATCTTTTTTATTAAGAGAAACGTTCCCTAACATGCTAGAAGAAAATGACTGAATTAACCGATCGAAATGTGGATGACCCAGGCGAAAGTGTCACAGTTTCCACAATTTATTTGCCGAACAAATATTTGATGAAGATGGAGAGAAGAAACAACGAGCCGGAGTGACAGATGAATCAAAGTCCAGCATGTACAGACGACCATGCCGCCTACCCATCCCAAGTACCTTTCCTGTTGCCAGATCCTGCACAAAACAACAGTTGGGAAGAAATATGATTAAACAGTTATTGGATGTGAGTTGACCAACTGAAATTAAATTGGAGGAGAGGTTAGGGACATGAAACACATCACGAAGGGTGAACTGGCGATGGATAGAGGGAGTGAAAGTCAATGATCCAATGGACTGAATGGGTAGTCTAGTGTCATCCGCAGTAGAAATAGCCTGATTTCCGGTGTAGGGATGAATGTCACGAAGATGGGATACATCACTAGTCATATGTTTGGAAGCACTCGAATCAAAAAACCATTTAAAAGATGGGGATATACCTGATATACGAGCCGCAGAAAGGGCCTGAACGATTTGCTGGAGCATTGCAGGAGTCAAAGGTGATGGAAGACCTTCAGCAGAAACAATTGATGCAGTATCACTAACAGACGACTTGGAAGAAATAGTGGCAGCAATAGCAGAAAGAACACGATCACGACTACGAACACGACCACCACGTCTACGGCCGAAAGAAGATGCATAGGCACGTGTACGGCAATCCTGAATATCATGACCAGTCCGTCAACAATAAGCGCACCATTCTTTGCATTGAGCGACGACATGACCCACCTTGTTGTAGTCGTGACAAGTCAAAGGAGTGGAACCACGTGTTGGTGTAGTGGTGGACACAACAAGCACCACATCAGATGATCCCGGAGTTGAGAAAGGAAGAGAGAGAACTTTCAGTCGTTGTTCTTCAGCTAATAAATCATTAATAACCGAATTTAATGAAGGAGTATGACTACGGTTTAAGAGAGCAGCTCGACAATGCTCAAATTCCGGACGCAGCTTCATAAGAAATTGTCGAACTTGCGCACTCTCGTGCATAGTTTGGAATATTTTAAAGTCATGAGGAAATGTTGGATCCATCATAGCAATCTCTATCCAAATTATGACAAATTTGGAGTAAAATGATTGAATACTGTCGTCACCCTGAGTAAGGTTAATGAGATCCTGTTTCAGGCAGTATAATCGGGCCGCATTACTTTGTTGATAAATTGTCTGGAGATGCTCCCACATCGCCTTAGCAGTGCGATGAGGTGTGAGGCCAACAACAATGGACCGATCGACCGAATCGAGAATCCAGGTGATAATCTGTCCATTGTTCATTTCCCAATTAGCTAATTTGTCAGCATCTGTGAAAGTTGGGATAGTAACAGATCCATCAATTAGTCCCCACAAACCACGACCCTTGAGGAAGTTCTGAAAATAGATAGCCCATAGAGAATAGTTGGTACCATCAAAACTACAACGTGGGGCCTCTGTACGTGATGAGTCCTTGTCCATTGATCCGAAGTAATGTAAAGCACGCAAAGAGTTGCAAAAGAAGAAGGTTTTAGATGTACCGTACAGCAGGAGATACCCAAGGGATTGCAGTTTCTGGATCTGGCGGAATAGCAACAACAACAGGGGCAATAGGGGCGTTGGATCTGGAAAGTCTAGATCTGGAGCAACAGCAACAGGGGCGCTGGATCTGGAACGAAGTTCGACAACAACAACAGATCGGAGAGCAGAGGGGCGTGCAATAGGGGTAGTCGGACGGGGAGGGACGGCACTGTAGGGGTGGTCGGATGACGTAGTGATGGTCGGACGACGCAGTAGGGGTGACCGGACGACGCAGGGGCGGTCGGACGAGCAGGAATAGTGGCTGGACGCAGCAGGGATGGGGGCCGGACGCTGCAGAGATGATGACCGGACGCAAGGATGGTCGGATTTGACAGGTAGTGTCGGTTTTGGATTAGTGATGCTCTGATACCATGTAAACCGAGAGGAGCTGAAAGATTTTCTATATATGAGACAACTCAAAGGGGTTGAATATATAGAGATTACAGTCATCTATACAAGGAAAATAATAAACTCAGAATCCTCTATACAAGGTGTACTAGCTATACAAGGTGTACAAGATATACAAGACATGTGAGCCTGTCTAACACGGGACAGAGAGGACGCCACTGTGAAGATGATTCCGATCAGGTGTCGGAGATTTAGAGGCTGTAGGGCAGCGGGATTACAGGGATGCGATGGGGTTGGCAACAGGATGGGGTTTTAATTGAAGATGAGTTTGGTGATCAGCAATAGGCAAAAAAGGGCCGAGATGGGTTGGATGGGTTGGGGGGGAGATCGACGTTCCTTGCTAACTATTGACCCCGATCCTGATCTCTTTTTATTTGTTGGGTATTACCAAACCTAGCCTAGCCTTCGTCAATCACACAAAAGCAGAGCACCCAACTATGGCTCCTTAGTGGTTAGGTTAGTCAATCCGGCCCGAGATGTGTTCATTGAAGTCATTTTGAAGCAAGCACTTCGTCTATGTAAAGTCAAGCCGTTGCGCTATAGCTTTAGCAATAGTTTTTCAGCTGGGCGTGCTAGCGCCAAACCTAGGTTAGGGGGTCGCCAAACCGAAGTTTGCTGGGTGATTCAGTCTACTCTACGAATCTACTCGTAGCGGTAAGCTCAGGTCTTTGATGCTCGTTAGTCAGCTAAGCCCACCTATGGTGCTTTGATAGAGAGAACTGGTTAGTCAAGGAAAGGGATTAGTGCAAGCGACTAACTAATGATGGGTGGGTTGGTGCTAGGTTTGCGGGATGGGGATGGGGATGGGGTTGGAATGAGTTCTGCAGTTTCACAGTTTGCAGCAGCAGGATGAAGAATATGCAGAAAGGATCTGCCAGAGGTGATTTGCCGGACATGTTTCATGATGGGTTGGCAGATGGGTGTTGTGGTTTCATGGAAGCAATGGGGTTGCGACAATGATGATGAGCCAGATGGACAGGGTTGAACAACAACAATGGATGGATTCGGGCTGCAGGCAGTAGTAGTGTCCTGTTGTGGCGATGACAAAGAAATTAGAAGCCTTGGATCGGGGGGCTTGCCTGGATGGAGATGATGATGATGTCGAAAAGATCTGGAGATTGTGGTTAGAATGGGCTCAATGATCAATGACCCAGATGGTCCGTTTGGATACCATGATAACTTCAGAGAATTTGAAGAATTCTTGAATTGTTTTCTGTCAATTATAGTACCCCAATCAACAGCTTCTTATACAGATATATCATCATATACAATGAGGATAATAAATATGACATCTATCTATTATTACCCTATACATGGAAAGAATTTAAATACATTATCTCTACAGCTATTAGAGAGGACACTCAAGCTACAAAGAGTCAATCTAAAATTGGCCAGGGAGGTTACCCTCAGTGTAATATCAAATGGTACAAGAAGGTCAAGTACGTAATTGGTTTGAGGATCTAGATGCCGTCATCAGAACAGAATACAAGATTCGTTTTATTTATTTATTTATTTTTAAAGTGAGGAATTTTATTAAGAAGCCTGCCAGAAAGACTGAGTGGGAAAAGAATACAAAAAAGAATAAAAGATCCAACACTCCCCAAAACTGGACACAGCTCCCGCAAAGAGAACCACTACAAGGCAGACCATTCTGTCCACAAGGCTCTCGTTCTGACCAGCACTACTTTAAGGGACCGAGACTGATCACAAGGCTCTTGTTTCGAACAGCACTACTTGAAGGGACCAAGACTGATCGCAAGGCTCTTGTTCCGAACAGCACTACTTGAAGGGACCGAGAAAATACAAAATTCATAACAACCTGAATTCCGCAACCTGTCTGTTAAATTGTTTTTAATGCAAACCTCTTAGTAAGTTCATTGAATGAAAACATAATGGAACTTGCTAGCATGTCTTATGCAAGATTTAGATGGTTTGAAGCTTCAATTAAAAATCTCCTAGCTTGCAAGTTTCATCTGAACTTTCCACTTATGTGTGAATTTGCAGGGGTGGCCATTGGAGCTGGTTGGCAAACAACTGTCGCTTATATAAATATTGGGTGTTATTACATTGTGGGATTGCCTACTGCTTTTCTTTTGGGATTCAAATTCAATTTCGGGTTGGAGGTAAGTTGGAATGACTGCTTATCTTTCTTAGCAATCACATAGATATTGGAAAATTGATTTGGATAATTAGGGGTTTTCCTGTAATTTTGTAGTAAGTGGTATTATAGTTGTCATTTATGGTAAGGCTTGATTCTCTGTTACAATTCTGTATTTCTGTATGTGAAATTTTATTTATTTGTCTTTGGTATTAAGGGAATTTGGAGTGGAATGATTACTGGGATTGCTCTACAGACCCTCATCCTTATAGTAATCACGTGGCGTACTGACTGGCAGAAAGAGGCAAGTGTATATTGCAACACATTTCTATATGCTTTGTTAGTCGTCTTTCTTCTTAATGATTTAATTTTCCTTAAGCTTTACTGTATCAGCATAGCTAGACGTTAATGAAATTGACTTGAGGAAATGCATTCCCATGCGGCAGGTAGAATTATCCAAAGAAAGGCTTTTAGTTTGGGGAAGTTCTTCTAATGTCCCTGCAATTGGAAGTGGTTAGGTTTCTTTCACTTTGCAGCTATTTATATGTATATACGCATGTATGCATGTTTGTATGTATGTATATTAACTTAGCATAGTGTGCAATGTGCTGATGGATCCATCCAACTCTGCACAGCCATTAAACAATTGAAAATTCATGGGATGACGAAGGCTGCCTAAAGTCCTTGTTTGAGCTCTGTACCTTTGTTATTGTGGCCACACTTGCAATGTTGAGGAAGTCAGGGATCTGCTCCCAGCTTACATTTGGAAAGAAGAAATACATACGCATGTGTGTGTATGCATGTGTGTATGTAGATGAAAAATCCTGTCATCCTCCTATGTTTAGATATGTGCATGTGTGTGTGTGTGTGTGTGACTCTTTGCATTTTCTTCTGCATATGGGTGGGTGTGCATGCCTGCTTCTAACTTTAATTGTCTTTAATGAATGGCAGAACTAGGCGAGCAGCAATAGGACCTCTGAACCTCTATCGGGAGGGCAATAACTGACTCTAATTCAGGTGAGCAGGGTCATGGGTCCAATCTTCTTACCCATCGGGAAAAAAGCACAAAGAAAAAGGAAAAATAAAAAGAGAAAAAAATCCACACATTTTATCATGGTTAAGATTAGATTCATGCATTTTGTAGGTGGGCACATGGCACTTTTGCATGCACATGGGTGTTCATGTGTTTCAAACTTCTCAAGTTGACTGGAATGGATGGCAGTAGGCGTAGAGTGAAAACCTTTAAGCTTCCGTGGGAGTGAGGGGATCATCTCTCACTAGACTCACCATTTCATGAGTTGGCATGGGTTTGTTCTGAAATGCACTATGAGTTAACCAATGGCGGTGGCTATTGTTAGTTCTAGCTACAGCTGAGGCAAGGATGTTGTCATCATGGAGAGAGCATTCAAGCTAAACTTGATAAGGAGAATTACAAAATATCTTGTTCGGTTGATTGCTATAGAGTTATAGGTGATAAATGTTGTTGTTGTTCTTGTTGATTTTATGTTGTGAGCAATCTCCCAATTTCTTCATTTCAAGTAACATGCGTGTTTATGTAGAAATAAACCCTGAGAAATGGTTTTAGAGTATCCCTCGCATATTTTTGCCTAAAAACAAATGCTTTTGCTTGATTGAAAGAGTCTGGATTTGTGAACAGGCTTAGGCCCTATTAGGAATACGCCTAAAAATGAGTTCCATCTCATTTTAGTCAACAATATTCTGTATTAGATACATAAGAGTTCATGTTAGAAGTAATTATATATTAGATATCTATAATTACTGTTGACTAAAATGAGATGAACTAATTTTTAGGTGTCTACTGAACATGTTGGTTGATTACGATGGACCCAAGATTATGATGGACGCAAAATAATCTGAGGTCGAACTATCGACCCAAGATTACGAATCAGGTTGATTTTCGGGCTGGACCGAATGAGAGAGCTAGTTCGAACCTTTTTTTTTTTCTAGTTTGGGTGATTATTTCCAAATTTAAGTTTGCATTTGGATGAAATGTCTTGAGAATATGAAATTCTAATCATTGGTTACTCTCCCACTTTCCTTGGCTGCTTGCCATTCAGTTTTTGCTCTCCATTTGTAAGGGTAGAGATCTGATGGATATGATTGTCTAGTTGTTGTACCCTAATTATGGCAAATTTTGAGAAAGCCAATGGGAGAGTTACATGTGGCATTGTATGATAAATAGGAAGTGGATAAAAAGATCTTCAAAGATTTGGAGCACTATTTGTGGGTGTACAGCAGGCCTAAGTTTAATTTTTTATGTTTGACAGAATATTATGGTCGTTGTGCAAGAAGCGTGGTCGAGCTGTTTACAACTGAGGGCAATCGAAACAAAACCTTAGTCAGCAAAAGTGAAGCAAGTGTCTGAGAGGCATTTGGAAGAGGAATGGTCTCAAAAGAAGCATCTCAACGGACAAAAATGACCAACATACCCAGTCCAACATAACAAACAAACTTATCTTATCTTTTTATTTTTATTTTTATTTTGTATTTTTAATCATAGCTTTTCCTAGGAATAAAAGTAATTAAGAAGCGGTAATTTTTAGTTGTAATTCAAGTCTACGCTCATGTGCTAGATTTGTTTTTTATCCAGTATCGAGCAGTTCTTTCAAGAGACGCGTTCTTATAATGCTAGTGACTAATTGTGAGTTTTTTTTTTTTGTTTGATCTGCACTGATATTCTGAAAGTTTTTTTTTTTTTTTTTTTTTTTAAGTGGAAGGCACAAAGTAACCCATCTTCGGATGAAGAATCCTATCCTTTTGATTATTTTATAATCGTTATAAACTTCTGCAAATGGTTGATTAAGTGACTCATCTTTTCAAAATCTGATCATATATGTTCATATTGGAGGTAGGTATCGGCTTATTTCGGCGGTTGGGGTTAAAGTTGATCACTTCGGATTGAGCCGCTGTATCGATTCTGGCACGCCTGCATAATTAAAAACATTAAAAACAGACCGAGCAGTCAACACTAGTTGGTGCATTTTTTTGAACCGTGGGACCATCAACAGTACGGGCGGATAGATGGATGGTAGTGATCCACTGTCCTTTCTTCATGTACGGTGGAATGTAGGTTGCATGTAACATGGACTAGAGATGGCTACGTTGAATCATGCCCCTTTTCTCCTTCCCCCCACTTGTTTCCTTCTATGGCATTGTTTTGCTAAGCCAACGTGCACCTCTAAAGGTGGCCATACGTGCCGGCTTTAGAGTTACAGGGGTCATCCAAACCGTGCAACAGATGGGGCCACTGGTTAGATGATGTGGCCAATCCATCCATTGTCATGGCCGCACTCATACATTGACCGGGGACAGTTGGAAATCATCTCTTTTACATTGTCCATTGTTTTGGTACATGTGTGGCCTTTTGATGCAAATGCGGATTTGACTGTGGGGCCTACCTTGATGTATTTGTTGTATATCCACGCCATTCGTTTTTCCAGCTCATTTTAGGTCATGCGATAAAATGAAGCATATCCAAATCTCATGTGGATGATCGCTCCGTGAAACAGATTCGGTGAGGCCGTGACTGTGGGGCCCACCTTGATGTATTTACCGTTTTTTCAGTTCATTTTTAGGGCATGAGACCAAAAATGAAGCAGATCCAAATCTCAGGTGGACGACCGCTCCACGAAGCAGCATTGATTAAACAAACGCCCACCGTTAAAAACATCCTACCGTCTACTGTAATGTTTATTTGCCATAAACCTATTGACAAGGTCACAAAGACCTGGACGAAGGGAAAACACAAATCTTAGCTTGATTCAAAACTTTTGTTAATGGTGGACATTGAATCACCACTGTTTACTGTGGTGTGGTCCACTTGAGATTTGGATCGGTTTCATTTTTGGGCCTATGCTCTAAAAAGAGATGGCAAAACGGATGGACAGCATGGATATACAATACGTACATCAAGGTGGGCCCCACAGTTACGACCTCACCAAATCCGCATTCATTTGTTGCAGAGCTTAGATGTCAGCCATGTTTGCATGCACGTGTGAGCCTAGCAGAACTCTTGGAACAGACATAGCTAATAAACTGCTTATATATATATCCCCGGCCTCACCGAATCCACGTTCATTTTCTTATCCCTTCTCCCATCAACAAGCTGGGCCTAGGTTTTTTGTCTTAGGCCCATATTTTAACTATTTGGGCTGGGCTTATTCAAAATTTTGCATTGGGTTGTCTAGTCCAGCCCTTTGACAGCCCTAACATTCATATAAGTATTATATACAAGTAAATTCACCATTAGAGGTTTGCGAATTCCACACGTGCATAGGAATCCTACACATCCACACACTTGGTTGCGTGTGTTAGATTTGAGCTTTTCATAAGGTGTAATACACTGTTTAGATCTTCTGGTATTAAAAAAAATTAAGGCCATTTCACACCTCAGGTGGGACATACGATAATCAAAACAAATGATGAATGGCTGGAAAAAGATTAACAGTCAAATTAATTTATACATTATGGCCTACCTAAAGAGTGAAATTGTTTTATTTTGTAGGCAGAAGTTGTAAGCATTATCTCCAACCTTATCTAAAGCTTTAGCTCTAACAGTCATATTTTTATATTTTCACGTGTGCCCACATGTGGATGCGTGTGGAATTAGCAAATTACCTCTCGTCATTATCATCCAATCTTCATCATCTTATCATTTCTTCATCCATGACAAAACACAATGATGCTTCTTTCTTATTTCTTCTTACTCATGATGTAAATCTAGATTACACATTGCTCTAATATCTGCCCGAGGACGCATATCCACCGTACAAAAATATCCTAAATACGCACAACCGCTCGGAGATGCGTAGCCATTCATGTCCTTTTCCTTGTTTCTGCCTTCTTAGGCCCATGTACTGAATTTCAACATTAATTTGGAAGCAAAAAACAAATCATCTTTTGATTCCTGAATTCTCATTCTCTCTCATTCATGAATAATGGGCCATTGGCTTTGATTGATCCAAGGGTAGGTAAGCTCAATTGAAGCTTCTACAACACTGCCTCACACATGAAAGATGTGTTCCTCGCTTCGCTACAATACCAAAAATCCTAAGATCCATTGGAGTGAAGCTACCATTTTTCATATGGACACATGGGACCAGTGCCAGCTGCTCCGTTCCATCACATCGCTTTGTGGCCCGGATTCTTCATTGCTTAATCTAAGCTTGTTTGAAGTTAAAGAAAACCCCGTAACTGGTGAGTTAATGAGAATTCTTCGGCGCTGTTTATGTACTTGTATGGTTGAGGTCCATACAGTCAATCTGATGGGTCGCACAGTGGTTTGATCATGACTCAAAAATCTTCCAGATTTGAGGTCCTAACCATCGAATTCTTGGTCTTTTTTCTCTTATGAGGTTGGCATAACTTGAGGTTAGGTTTGCTTAGCCAAAATGAAGTGGTCCATTGATGGGTCTATTATTGAAAGGGATAGGACTTGAACCATTTCTCCGCTTAGCGACACAGTGCAGTGGTCCTAACTCCAACCGCACCACAAAATTACAACACTCTCACGTCCCCCCACAAGGTGTTCGGCGACACCCTGTCGGTTGCTCCTTTTTTTTAAAAAAAATATATATATGATGACATGTCCCCAAGTTATTCTGATTCGTGTCACATGTGCCAAAATGGCGCGCACGTATAACATTCAGGCAATTCATCAGGTGGGACTCACGGCGAATGTGATGTGGTACAAAAAATAGGCTGGTCCACTCATCAAGTGGGTCTGGACGGACATAAACCGTTCTTTTGATTGATCTTTTTTGTTATGCAAGGTGTGCCCACTTGGGCCTTGCTTTTCAGGACAGGGCATGCTTATGGTGGACCCCACCTGCTGTATTTTATGGGGGGCCCACCTTTGATCTCTTTTGTCCCGAATCCAATAGCACTTGCTCTTGCCATGGAATCTTCCAAAATAACCAAAACAGCTAATACCGGATAACCACGACCCATTTACGCATGAAATACCTAGGTTTCTAATCATGCCTCCCGTAGGCAATGCTTTTGGGGGATGGGTGGGGCCCACTGGGTTGGTCCAGTTGCTCGTGTGCATGTCCACATCTGGAATCATGACCCGAAAACCTTTAATTTTAGAAAGTTAAGATGTCCTATTGAAGGATGAAATGGACCTCTTTGTTGGGGGACAAAAAAAAAACAATGTCTAGCTGGATGGCACCAACCATGGTTGTGTGCACTCATTATTAAAGAGAGGTGGTCAATGGTCAATACATGAGCCCTAACTAAAGACAAACAAAGTCCCTGTTCAAATTCCCCTAAAATCTTACTAAAGGGTTTATAAATCTTTGTGTAAATTGGAGGACCACATGAAACTATAGTCCTCATCATGTATGTTGACTCTATTCCAGTAGGGTGGCAATGGGTGGCCTAATTACTTCCCTGAGCCTTGGCTCTACCTAGCTTTTGCCTTATTTAAGCTAAAGAAGTATTAGCCTTGCGAGGGCTAATATAATCTCATAAGAAAAAGAGTTGCATGATTAAAGGTTTGAAATATTATACCATCTTACCACTCTACTAAAAGATCTTTAAAGATTATCTTCACTCTCCACCAATTACATGGCATGATGATATTAGTTCCATTTCATTAGGGTGGAATTTAGCTTTTCACGCTACCACAAAACACATTGAGGTTGATTAATCAAAAGGATCTGGATTATATATATCCTCATGTTCAAATAGCTGGTATTTTTATTAAATGGCTATCTTCATCACAGCTCCACTCTTGCGAACCAAGCTCAATACCCTATCAATTTGTGAGAGGATATTAGACCATCTTCCACACAAGGTTCGTTCAACTCTCCCACTACTCACGACTCAAGTAAATCTTTCTCTAACAACCTCAATCTTAAAAACCTTGTATAACAAATAATAATGTACAACAAGATAATTGCAAAAAAAAATTCTCTTCTTAATTGTGCAAATCATCCCAAAATCATATTTGTAAATCAATGTGTTTTGGAATACATTTTGTTATGAGTAAAAATAAATTGACTAAGGAGAAGGGGTCAGCTTGGACATATGTTCCCATCGTGTGATTAGTCAGGGCCAGACGTGACTAAGGAGCTCCTCAACGACCAGAATTGTAATCCACTGCTGGGGAAATCATCTATTCCTCGAGCTTGGCTATCAGAAGACGAAGTATTTCCACTTCCATCAGATGCCGAGCTCTTTCACTGTCCCATCCATTTTTGAGCTGTTGCTCGATATCTCTTGATAAGAGTTCCCGAGGTGTGACTCCACACGGAACAAAACTCCGAGATTCTACACTCAGGGAAGCCCTGCACCATACGATAAGATGAAGAGGATGATCATTCCCAATTTCATCTATATTCTACAAAGGAAGGAAGTTCGGTCTCAATTCTCGGAAACGACATTCGAGAGAAGGTTGGTAGGTCGGTGATCCATTCAACGATAAGGGGAAAACTCGACCATGGCTCACCAAAGAATCCAGGTCGGAAGATTACTCCTCGGGATGGCTAATGTTGGTCACCTTGAATGTTTGACCTTAGCCTTTTACTACATGTTTCTACTGGTTCCGACTATTCAGGTCTTATTGAAGAAATCTATCTAAGGTCTTAATTGAAGATCTTGGAAGATAACTGCAACACAGATTTGTTCAAGATCTCAGCCGAAGATCTCGGAAGACAATCACGACATGATTGAGATACAGTTCCTTATATGATATGCACCTGCTAAATAGGAAAATTATATTGCCATCTACGCAACCACACCCGTAAGGTTATAAATAAGAGCTCCTCTATTGGTGAAAGGTACACACAACCTAAGACACAAATCTCACCCAAAAATCATATGTTCCACTAGATCCAGCTTTCCTGTCTGACTTTGGCATCGGAGGGTCCCCTATTACAGCCAGGGTTTCATTTGTCTTCTTCGTGTGCAGGTATTCAAACTCCAACGAGGGTTAACCAGATTTCTGCATTAACGCATTTCACTAAAAAATATAGAAGAAAATTTCCATTTAATACAGGTATTCTTAAAGAAATAGTTAAGATCTAACAATCTTTTTGTGATTACTCTAGATCTAAAAGTTTAAACTACACTTGAATGTTGGATGAGACTCTTACAAATGTTTTAAGCCGTCCATTCTTTTCTATAACGGTAACCACTTGATGATTGGGCTGGACCCACATACCGTGATGGCCATTCATTGTAGGTACTGGCCCGGCCAAAATGCTGACCCTGTATTACAAGCCCAAGCCAAGCCCTCGAGCCAAGTGTAGGACCCAAGCCCTTAGGCTCAGGCTATCAGAGCCATTAGCACCCCTAATTCTATAAGGTGCCGAATGCCGACCCTCAATTACCTAACTTTCGGCTCTTATAATGGAAGTTGGACGCAACACCTACCAACGACATGAGCCCTGGCCGACCTTCAACGTGTGATATTCACACCTTGATCCATTCGAGGTCCCGAGTACTACAGTTTCACATAGTCCCTCGTACTACCAAAAGCTCAAGACGAATGATTATCCTAAAGCCATGTTAAAAAAAAAAAAGAAGAAAGAAAAAAAGAAAAAGAAAAGGTGAAGTGGGAGGATTATCTTTACACCAGAAGAGAAAAAGATAAAGACTCATTAAAATTAAGGTTTTTTTTTTTTTTTTTTTAATAAAGAATATGATACAAGGGTATTTTTGTAATAAGTAGAAAGCCAGATATTGCGGCACCATCTCCTTTCTGTGGTATTCATCACATCCAACTCTCACTGATATACACTTAAACTCCGGTGTATAGTCATGCTCTCAACAGGAATATACTCAGCTCCTGACCAGAACTCCCAACTGGGTTAATCATGTGAAACGACTCTGAGTCAGGTGACCCAGTGACTCGCTCGAAATTGGCACGTAGGTACATGAGCTCCCCATCCTCTGACTTGGACTCGCTTGGAAGGACGCCGGCACCAACTGACACCGACTGCATGAGCTTGAAGACTGCCACGTCGCTCTTCGTCATCTGTCGACGAACGGCGAACCCAACCTTACGGCCGTTGCAGTACATGGACCAGACAGGAACAGCGAAGAGCGAGCAGGGAGATGAGGTGGGGCGGGCGCACTCGAGGGCGATACGTAGGAGGCCGTACTGCATTTCTCGAGCGAGGTAGGCGGTAGGAACGGCGAATTCGAGGAGGAGGAGAGGGGAGGCTCTGGAATCGTCCTGGAGGCAGAAGCTGACTCGGCCCTTGCGGTAGCCGAAGAAGGTGCCGGTCACGGTCGAGCCATGAGTCGACTCGGTGTCGCCTGAGGGTGATTCTGTGGAGGGTTGGAAGCCACAGCATGGGACCATGCACTCGACTAACGAACGGAACGAACGCCGGAATCTGACGTCCTTGCTGCAGTCGACGGAAGTCGCCGTGTCGATGATGTGGAGTGGGACACGTTGGTTGCCCAGGTCGATCATCCTCATGTTGGTTGGAGGGTTGGAGAGAGAGAGAGAGAGAGAAAGAGAGAGAGGAACAGTTGAAGTTAAGGAGGGAGGGAAGGAGGAGGGTTTAAATAGGCGAAGAAAATGAAATGATGGGGCACTGAAAATGAATAAAATAAAGGGATAGGATTGTCCTGAAGGGTTTTTTTGTGAGTGGGCCGAGGAATCACGAGCAATAATTCTGCCCACGAGGGGCTGTGGGTCCCACATCACGCATGAGGGTGGGAGGGTCTCTTGTGTCATTTCTCACTTTCTCTCGGCTTTTTTTTTTTTTTTTTTTTTTTTTTTTTTTTTGTTTAAGAACAGAGAAAGGCAAAATGCTACAGGATCCTGGATTTTTCCTGGATAAAAATCCATGTGAACTGACCGTTCATTAATGGGCCCCATTTTAGATCAGCAATCGCCCAAAGGTTTTATTTATTTATTTTATTTTTAATCTAGCCAGAGTTATCCTAACTATCCGAATTAAGTGAGAGGGATTGCGTCCAGCACGTCGTTTGACACACGGGAGCGGATTAGGGGCCCACCTTGATTTCTGTGATCTATATCCACGCCGTCCATCCGTTTTTCAGATCATTTTAAGGCATGAGACCAAAAATTAAGAATATTTAAATCTCAGGTGGACCATACTATGGAAACAATGGTGATTGAACGCCTTACCATTAAAAACTTCCTAGAGCCCACCGTAATGTTTATTTGTTATCCAACCTATTGATAAGGTCCCAGACAGAACGTTTTTGAGCCATTAATGGTCAATCACCACTGTTTCTTAAGGTATGGTCCACCTGAGAATTGGATCTGCTTCGTTTTCTGAATCATGCACTACAGTAATCTGAAAAAACGGATGGACGGCGTGGACGTAGAATACATACATAAAAGGTGGCCCCGAGGTAATGGCCGCACCGTTGCGGTTGAGGCCGGCGCCGCACCTAATCCAAGTAGGTGCTGGAAAAGCTCTGCGGGCCCACCATCATTTAAATTTTTTATCCACTCGGTCCATCCATGTTTCCAGATCATTTTAGAATAGTACTTCAACAATAAGACATATCCAAACCTTAGGTGGCCCACAAAATGGAGATTGAACGCCCACCATTAAAAACTCCTTGAGGGCCGAAGAAGTTTTTAACCAGGCTGATTTTTGTGTTTTCCCTTAATTTAAATTTGTGTGACTTTATGAGTAAGTATGATTGCAAATAAACATCTGGGTGGGCCCCTTCCAATAGGTGGGCGTCATTATCTCCCCTGCTTCATGTGGTGGTGTTGTCCACTTGAGCCTTGTATCTACTTTAATTTTTTGGGCTCATCCCTAAAATGATCTGAAAAATAGATGAACGGCGTGGATAAAACACAAACATCATGGTGGGTCCACAAGGCTTTTCCAACACTGTCGGCACTAGTGAGTGACTACCGAATTCGAGTCCGGGGACTAAACCCTTTTGACCTGGAATCTCACTCCTTGTCACGCACATGTGGCACGGCACGATGATCGACGCGTCCCAAATTAAGCACTTGTGCTCGTTGAAAAGGTGCGTCTTTGGTTTCATTTTTCTTAAACGTCCATTTACGGGCCATCGATGTAGGATAGTTAGGTACGTCTGATCAATGTGATTTTCAGGGCACCGTCAATCCATTTTTGGACCTTTTGGATAAACCGTCCAGATTGTTTGTTGGCCGCTGTCTTCCTTGCTTCTAATCACGAGATTAGCCTAGTAGCTTTTGTACCCCATATATATATATATATATAAAGCAGATTTAAGTAGGCTGTCCAGCACTCGAGCTGCATACGTGCGCGAGATACGGGCTTTTAATCTTAGCGTACACTGCACTCATAATAGGCAGCAGCTATGAGTGCACTGGCATTCATGAAGGTAAATCCATACCATCCAGATCATGGGCCTGTCATTATGGGGCATAATCCAAACTTTTCAATGAGTGGAGGATCCTTGATGTTGGATTTCTGGCCAACAAATGTACGGCCTAAATGAAAAGGCATCAACGGTCGGTCTTCAAGATACAAGTGTGTGTTAATCCAAATGTCAAAAACATTCTGCTTAGATAAGAACTGGCAGCACCATATTAACGGCCTAGAAGCAGCCTCCTAATAAGGACATCGTTGGGACTACGTCATGGTAAGATTGCATTCGATAACAGCAAGGCATACTTAAATTAGGAGAACGTAACCGCTACTTTACAAATTGTGGTATTTAGTATCATCACCTAGGCAATTGTTATTTTTAAAACATTGCCTGGGAGTTTATAAACAGCAAAAAAGAATTTCATGAGAAGTTTTCGGCATCAATTTAAAGCTTAACTGCAATCAATTAATTAATTTAGTGCATTTATCCAATTCTTTAGGAGACTTATTTTTCTCCATCGCTTATTAGCTGTGGGGCCCGTAGTTTCTAGGATTAGCTTAGTTTGTTCCTACTTAAAATCAGACCAACTTAGTACACCCTAATCTATAGCTTAAGTGGTAGATTGAGTGAAAGATACCTCATTTCAACATTGAGGTTTTAGCACCAATTCCCTATTGGGGGTAACTAACAATGAAGTGTGAACTGACAATGAGGTGTACCAACGTAGTAATAAATAATGGCGGTAACTGGTAGTTATAATTTCTTTTCATTTATACTTTCATGCTGGATTTAAAGAAAGACGGCAGTCTTATAAATTGTCCACCTATACTAATACATTATGTCCAGTCAGTCTCACTTTTCTACTTGCTTTTCTATCTTTTGTTCGCTTTTAGGTAAAAAAAAAGTTCATTAGGGCCTGTTTGGGAGCGTGGATTTGGAACCCCCCTGGATTCGCAACCCCCGGGATTGGAAACCCCTTGGATTGGCAATCCTCTCGGTGTGTTTGGTACCCTTGAGTGTGAATCAACTTTAATTCAAAAATACCTATACATGGTATATTCACAGGGGTTTGA
This sequence comes from Magnolia sinica, assembly GCF_029962835.1. NCBI lineage: Eukaryota > Viridiplantae > Streptophyta > Magnoliopsida > Magnoliales > Magnoliaceae > Magnolia > Magnolia sinica. The sequence continues at coordinate 134,504,099 of NC_080573.1, forward strand.
ATTTAATTACTAAATCAACTTTAATATCCCCAATTAGTGAGATATATAATTTTTGACACTATGGTTGTAATAAGCCTGCTAAAATATATGTTTTGCCTAAAAGTGATGAAATTCCAAGTCTCAGATGGACCGCAAGCACAAGATCATGTCTGAGTGACTAACCAACGATTTTTAATCATTGATTGATATGGACAATGTTTGGACGGTGTTGGACAATATTTGGACGGTGCTAATCTACATGAACAATGTTTGGACGGTGCTGATCGTCGTTAGTGGGCCATGTGCCCAGTAGAATGATAGTGTACAGTAACATACATTTATACCTACAACTATTTAAATGATTTTAGGTGTAATTCAAGCTCTCACCTTGGATTACAAATCCCCTCAAAGAGGGGATTGGAAACCCCCTGGATTGGCAATCCCCAGTTGCTTTATGCTGCCAAACAACCATGGGGATTTGAAACCCCCTCTAATCCTCTCCAATCCCCTCCAATCCAAGGTGCCAAACGACCCCTTAGAGTTTAGCTCCAACTTCCTCCCTTGGCCTTATTAATGCAAAGGATAGTTAATTTAATATATGGTCAGTCTCCTGACCATTCAATCAAGTACCACTCTATCTTAATATGAGAAATTAATGGCATTTGGTTTAAATCAAACCATAAATTGGTCCTGTCTGCAAATCCATCACGTGTCAGAAATCCAGACCAACACATCCAATCAATCCACTTTTAAGGATATGCCTCATGTGAAGTGAAACAAGGATTCGGACGATTTAGATTGAAGAAAGTGGTGTCCATGTATGGTGGATGTGTGCACGCGCGCCGTATACAACATCAGATTTTCTTCATGCAGCTCTATCTATGAAAGAAAGAAACGGAAGGGAATCCTAGCATAAGTTCAAAAGAACAAAAGTAACCGTCCAATGAGACAATAACTTCCAACCTTTCGTATGCGCGCGACATCCAACCCGTGAAACAGGTCGTCTGCATCATGGAGACCACCTTTGGCAAATATCATCTACATCCACTAATCGAGTGAACTATAATTATATTTTATTACATATCAATGGTCAAATATTTTTTTCCGTAGTATAGCTCATTTGACTCGTTGACGGGCCTGATTTTTACCCAAGTTGATCCCTGTGATTGGACCAACATATTAGAAGGGTTGGATTTTGCACACACATGATATAATGAATTTTTTTGCTGGGTGGATCTTTAACTGTGGTCCAACCCAGTTGAACTCGAGACCTCCCAAACATCATATCAGGTTTTGGTAACCTTCCGCTTCCGTAAACCCCACTGCGAACGTGCTGATTCATGATTGATGTGGACCATCCATTGAACGGCCACCTCTCAAGTAGGCCACCATCTAAGGCCCAAATTGAGTGAGTGGTCTTATACATGCGAAAGCTAGCATATTGTGTCCATTGATTGGATTTTTTGGGAAAGATTATAATAACCGTCAATGGAGACTGTGGGCCACTTTACCGATGACTCGTATATTAAGTTCTAGACAGTAGCAAGTGGTAATTCTGATGGACGGCTCAGATCAACTAACACATTCATGCCATGTGTCTATACCCATTTTAACTGCCAGATGCACCTATTTTTGTACGGGTGTGTATACCCAAAAGTGGAAAGGATGGGTGTATTTAGCAGTTAGGCGGGTGCCAATGGTATTTCTCCGGCCGCGGATTAGGTGAGACAGGGAAACAGCATAGTCGGCGAGGTCATGAACCTGGGGCCCACCTCGATTTATGTCTATATCCACGCCGTCCATCCATTTTTACAGATTATTTTATAATATGGTTTCAAAAATGAGGGAGATCCAAATATCAGGTGGATCGCATAGTATGGATTGAATTACCACCATTAAAAACTTCTTGGGGGTTAAAAAAGTTTTCGATCAAATTTCTATTACTGTTTTCCTGTCATAAAGATCTATGTGACCTTATCAAAAGGTTATATGGAAAATAATAATTGTGGTGGCCCCTAGAAAGTTTTTACTAGTGGGCGTTCAATGAACGCTGTTTCCTATGGTGTGGTCCACTTGATATTTGGATTTTCTTCATTTTTTGTCTCAAGCTATAAAATAATCTGGAAAAACTGATTGAAGGCATGGATATACAACATATACATCAAAGTAGGTCCCAAGTTCAGGGAAACACCCGTTAACATGTTTCCCGAGTAACACCTAACCCGCTCCCAACGTGTAGACTCTGTCATGACGCATGCCGCATTCCATGCATGCCACATTGCACTTTTTAAAGAAACGACCGTACGCAACACATGTTTCATGTGATGTGCGGATAAAGTCGATTAGGTATGGCATCCAACGGCTCTAATGGGGTTACTCGTTAGGCAAGTCCCAAAAATCATGTAGATCCGATCATTACATTACGTGGTCTACACGATTGAAAATATATAATAGGCAACCACCGAAAAGCTTCCAATGGTGTGGATCACATGATGATTTGATCAGCATAATTTTTTGGCCATTGCATTTAATGGGGCCACCCTGTTGAATGGATTGGATAATATGAATACAGCATGGTGGGACCCCCACACAGTGAGTTGCATGTTTTTCAATCTACAATTAGTTGTGTGCGTGTGAGACCTACTCATGTATACATGATCTTCCACACGAGGATATGCACCTTCTGCTGGCGTTTTCAACTTGAAAAGGTGGGGCCCGCGGTTTAGCGACACAGACCATTGTTCTATTAAGCTCCCACGTGGACAGGCCAGACCGTCTATTTTCAGGTTCATAGGATTGTCCTTGGGTTCTGGTCCATTGATGGTGGACCGAGCAGATCAATGGCCTAGATTACACTGTGCGTATTCTCACTGGGGGTCATATATTGCCTGTTGCAACACGACATACTCCATTCTGTGCTGAATCGTACGGGCGAACGATGTGGGGCATGGCTCGGATGAGTGTCCATCGAGAAAGATCTTTGCCCGGCGAGAAAAACTTTGATGCTCTGGCAGAGTGTGAAGAATGATACACATGCACTTGCGAATTGCAGAAGTAGACTCAAGTAATGGAATAAACTAATCAAATTAGGAGTACCATTTTAGATGTATCATGGACTAAAAATTATGTTTATTTGATTATCTCATTATCAGATTGGTGGACATTTATTTGACGGTCAAAAATGAAAAAAAAATCCACTGGTCTTATTCTCTTAAAAAAAGAAGTATCCACGAATCAAGGGTCAGGATGGTTCAACTAATCTGATTTTTATGTTCAACTAATCTGATTTGAGTTAATACATGCCACGTCTACAAAATCCTGGTGCCTGCGCATCAAGCATCATACGCGGCCGTAGTATCATTTAACTCCACTCTGTCGGCCTAACGGCATTCGCTAAGCCCACACGCGTGTATAAACCAGTTCATGTGCACGCCACCTTCTGTGCCAAAATAGCAGTTGGGAATGAGATCCAAGCCGTCCATCAGATTTATCACATTATTTAAATATTCTAGCAGAAAAAAAATGGGTGAATGACGAAATATAAAGCAAGCTATTTTAACTGTTTACCTGTTTCTAAAATTGTGGCATAGCTGGCAATGGAATTGCTTGATTTTCCGGAAAGCGGATGTAAATTACGAGTTCGGAGTGATGGATGATTACGATCTCATGCACGCATGTACGCTGTCACGTATGGTGGCGTGTTCATGAACTGCTTTATACACGCGTGTTTGGCCTTGCAAAACAAGGGATTACACGTGGGGAGTCATTCGATACTTCAGCAGTGTAGTGTTTGATACGCAGGCAGTCAGAGTTCGTACATGTATCATAGATTAATTAAATTTAAACCGCCCAAATTCTGGGACCCATTGTAGAGTAGGTCATCTTCAAAAGCTGAAATCAATTAAACCATCCGATCCTATGATTAATGGGCATTGTTGAATACAGACCGTTGGATGTTTTTTCAGAGCGCCCATTTATGTCCACCAGTAAATTACTGTTCTGGAGACTAAAAATCAATGAAAAATTTTATTTGCAATCCATGTAAACTGGGACACACGATTTTGACGGTTCAATGTAGAGGATGACATGTGTGCAAGCCCCAGTGCCTGCTTATCAACCATCACACCCTGACAGAGCATCAGTTGTTTCTAGGCATATAAACTGGCATCTAGATGGTCCATGATTAATTAGTGGCACGTGTCACGCTGTGGTTTTTAAATATTAGATTGTCTAGGTTTGTAAAGTAGAGCACCACATGGCCCACTCCCAATGGGTACTACTGTACGCATATCATTTAGGTGTAGCAATTGAATTTTATTTTATTATTTATTTATTTATTTATTTTTTTAAAAATTTATTATTTTATTGGGTTTTATGGAGGAATATTACAGATTCGAGAGAGAAAAATGAGTAGAAGAGATGAGATGGTGAGAAGTGAGAATGGGTCCCAGGACAGGGACACTACCCATGCAAGGGCAATGATGGGCCCAGTTGGAGCGTGGGAATCCAAGCTGCGACAAGGGTGGAGTCAAAGCTGGAAACCCCCTTTGTGCTACCAAACGAGGGGAAAGGAAAAGCAAACGGGGACCTCTCTCTTTCGAATGCATATATTAGCAGGGGTTATGTCACTTGCAACCCACGTGGAGAGAATAGGGAAGAGAAGATAAGAGATGGGGGAAAAAGGTGCAGCCACATGCCCGTATGACATTACACTATGAGAAAAATCAAGAAGCTAACAGGTGCATCTTTCAATGATAAGCAACCTATCTCTACTTTGTTTAGTGTTATTGCTCACCAAAATTCTATATTTAGCTCATTTTTGAGCCTATGTTCTAGCATAGGCTGTGGAGTAAATGTATGGTGTAGATGTAGGGCGGTCTATATAGTGATCTTCAAAGAGCATCTGTAATTACACATTCTTAAAAATACAAGTTACATAGAAAATAGAAGAGCAGTGAGGGCAGACTACGTCATCAATAAATTCAAAAGACAAAGTACCCCCAAGTAGAGCCGAGCATCGAGTCGAGTCGGACCGAGTTAAGGCTGACTCAACTTGATCCGGTTTTGAAATAAGCCTGACCCGAACTTGATCCGACTCGATACCGAATCTAGCATGCCTGACTCGATCCGAGTTCGGTCTTGCTTGGATTGATTCGGAACGAGTCCGATCCGGTTAGAAAGACCGAGTCGGGATGAGTTGACATCGAGTCAGATTGAGAGATGAGGGAGGGAGGGGAGAGGAGGAGGAGGAGGAGGAGGGTGATAGTGGTAGGTGGGTGCTAGGCTTGGAAGAGGAGGAGGATGAGGGAGGGAGGGAGGGAGTGGAGAGGAGAGAGAGAAGGAGGAGGTGGAGGAGGGTGATGGTAGTGGGTGGTTGCTGGGCTTGGAAGAGGAGGAGGATGAGGGAGGGAGAGAGAGAATTTGGAATCGGGTCGGATAGGGTGCAGCGGGTAGGGTTAGAGAGTCAAGTCGAGTTCGGTTTTGAATCAGTTTGAGCCTAACCGGATCGAGTTTCAGGTCGAGTTACTGGGTAACTCGAACTTGACTCGGTTCGAGTTTAGATTAGGCGAAGCCTACTCGGTTCAGACCGACTCACCCATTCGATTTGGGTTGAGTAGGATCTGTACGAGTCGGACGACTCAAGTTAGTCAGTTCGGGTTGTCTGGTGCCCACCTCTACTCCCAAGTTAAAGGGCTAGCCACAACCCAAAACAACTTATTCACTAATCTTTTCGTGAATAATTGCAAGTGTAAAATTGGCTAAACACCGTTAGCATTATATATTCTTTAAATATAGATATAAATAAAAGGGATTTACAAGGTGATGGGATCATCCAGACCATTGATTTGATATGGCTATGGGTTAGGGATTAAAAAAAAAAAAAAAAAAAACTAGGCTTGAGTATTCTAATACTTCCATCTTTGGCCTATTTTCTATAAAATGTAAATAAATTTTAGTTTTTATTTTCTTATGAGGCCTATTTTTATTTTATTATTTTATTTTTTAAATATTTTTTTTAATATTAGGACTTCTAGTCCAACAGCAACCCGCGAATGGAGTTCAGCATCTCATCACCGTGGAATTTCCGAAGTGTGCTATTTATCCGGTGCACCTGTTTTGATATAGGTCGCCTGCCCAAAGGCGGAGATTGGTGTCATAAGATTGATGGCCCCTAACTGTGACAATATACAAGGAAAGTCAGATTTTTAAGTTCCCAAAACTCTTATTTACAGTAAAAGCCCATAAATGGTTTTAATCATCAATATTATTTTCTGACAGGTCTTCGTGACCATAATTCCTACGGCCATGACCAATATAGACCGTCTACCTAGTTAGCACTGTCTTGGCTTGGCCATGGCCTGAAATCTACTTTGTTCATGCAATCCTACAGGCCTATCAAGACCACAAAAGCTAACCGAAATGAGATCCAATCCATGTTCAATGGCCAAAAGTGCACTATTAATGATCATCCAGCTACCTTATCTTTTGCAGGACATGGAATCCAAAGTTACACCCAAAGGCAGATGACTGAGAATGATCAAAATAGTCCATACTATTAGAGATATTTCAAAAAAAAAAAAAAAAAACCTTACAATTTGTCTTGTTTATGATAGGAATCTTAATCCACATTAAATGTGAAAAAGAGCTGTAAAATGATTTATAAACCTTTTTCTTGTAATAGACTTTTCTAAAATATGTTACATGATATTGGGCAGGCGAAGGTTAGGCCATGGAATGGACCATCCAGATTTAGGGCTGGACATGTCGGTGACCAATAATGTGATTTTTGAAGTGTAGCAGTGTAGATGAGTTGTACCTGATTTGGGTGCATAAGTGGGACCTATGGTTTGGTTGTCTGGCCTCTTAATTTCAAATCACAATTACTAGTCTATGAGCAAATAAGATTCTTAGCTAGGATTTATCTGGATATCCTGAGTGGTCTATTAATGTTGGACTGTGTGGTTACCAACCCATCACCCTCCATCTGATGCCTCTCTTTCATCCCCTTCGTCTTTTATGGATTTCTCTTAGCCTTTCACCACAAACGATGGGCATCCATCAATCACGTGAACAGAGATGGGTCTTGTTCTTGCTTTTTAAGCAACCACGCGTCACACGATGGGGACTCTCTCGCTAGTTTTGAACTATTTTCTTCATGAAGCACTGGCTCACTTTATGCACGTGTGAGAGATCGGGGACATCCATTAGGTAGTGACCGTTGTTTATATGCTCTGGCCAAAAAAATAAGATGGTAATTAAATGGTTGTTCGCTCATCAGGTGGGGCTGAAACACATACGATTTGATCGAACGGTTAAGAAACTACAACGAATGCTCCATCTCTATATCCACATGGGGCCCACTAGATGAGTGGACAGCGCAATTATGTTACTTTTGCACGTGTGCTGCTTGGGAAACCTCAATCTCAAGCAGTCGACCTATATGTTTATGTAGTAATTAGCAAGAAAAGTATCTTGGGAACATAATCTCTGTACATGTGCCACGTATACAGGATCGGGACCGTTCGTGTGTTGGTGTGCAAAAGTCCTTCAATCAGCACATTGGATCATCTGACCCATGTGGTTTTCAGCACAAGGTCCATCGACTGTGGGGCCCAACAAATAAAGGGTTCGTACCTCTTACATAAATTCCATAAGTACCAAGGTTGGGTGCTTGATTACTGATTTAGATACAAACGTTTAAACCAGGGATTAATTCCAAGTGGTTAATATGTAATTTTCCGTAAATGTAGGTGTGTTGTCATTTTTACTACTAGCCCATGATTTGATGGTCCACGCACCGTGGCCCAAGTCCTGGGGGGAATGATTATAGATTATGCAGATGATATTGATTTTTCTCGTGATTTGTACGATTGATATTTAATGAGAGGATTTATTTGATAGGCTGAAAGAGTATGATTGTCCATACGCATGCATACAGCCAACGGACGCGTGGCATATTTGTACCTCAATCGAAACCGTTGAAATAGTGTTGGCTGTTGTACGTGTGACCTGATCGGGACTTTGCACTGAACGGATGAGCGTAATTGTCTGATTGATGGACATGAAATGGACGCATACAATCAAAATAGCAGACACCCAAATTACAAAAAGTCGAATTTGCTTTTAATTAAGTCAATTTGCTAGAGAAGAAGGGAATCTCCGGGCCGCAACACGTGTACGCTTAGATTGGGACCGTCGGTGATGTTTGTAAACTGTCCATTATTTCTTTGATTGGGTACTGACCCTGCCACTAGCCAGTGGCTAGTGGTCGGTGCTCTGTGGGCCCTACCATGATATATGTGTTTCATCCATGCCGTCCAACAATTCTTCCCGATCATTTTATGATTTAAAACCAAAAATGAGGTTGATCCAAATCTCAAGTGGACCGCACAGTGTTGATTGAACTGCTACCATTAAAAATTTCTTGGGTGCCACAAAAGCTTTGGATCAAGATAATATAAATTTTTTCAGTTCATCCAAGTCTGTATGACCTAATAAACAGGTTAGATGTCAAATAACCATTAGAGTGGGCCCTAGGAGGTTTTTAATGGTGGACATTCAATCACTACTGTTTTCCCATGGTGTGGTCCAACTGAGATTTAGATATATCTCATTTTTGTTATCAAGCGCTAAAATTATCTTTAAAAATGGATGGACGGCGTGGATAAAACACAACACCATGATGGGTCCACATAGCACCGACCTCCAGCCTCTTGGCTGTTGGCAGCGTCACTCGCCAAACGATAGCACGGGGTCACGTGTAGCTCAAGCTCGGCCCAGTTATTGATGGCTCTGAATTCGGGCCCAAGCCCAATGAAAGATAGCTCTAACCGGGCTCAGATTCGGGAACCCGTTTGGGTCTCAATAGAGGTGTCAAAACTGAGAATGGCTAAGACTCGACGAGTCCGGCCCTGAATCGAGTCACAACTCGACTGAGTTTGGGGTGACTCGTAAGTCGTAATTTGTAACCGGACCGGGTAGTAAATGTGAGTAAAGTAGGACGAATTGAATTGGACTTCTTAAAACCTTGAAGCTTAGACAACAAATGATGACTATAGAACTTGATATGGACCCAAAAGGCCTGACATGCAGCTCATGAGCATAGCTGATGTAAAGCACGGCGCGGGAACTTTCATGTGAAGATGGACTAGAGAAGGCCCAATCAGAGGCAAAAATGATCAAGATCGTCAAAACCTTAAAACAATTGTATCTCATAGACCAGCATTAGTTTTTCAACCTATCATATATGACTTTGGGGGTAGGAGTTGGGTTGTCTGTGCCGGATTTGTGAGATTCCATCAGATCGACGGTCAAAAGTCCATTTTATTTTTATTTTGACAATAAATAGTAAGCTTTAGTTGGCATATAACTTTTAATTCTTTGAGTCATAAGACTCGTGCCCAATATGAAAATAGCTTAGAAAAGTTGGGAGAACAATATGATTAGGCTAAATTAGACATTTATTATTTTTGGCCAAAAACCATGAAGTCTAATAGAAACGGTGACAGTATATAAATAGCAAGTTTAATACGTTTTTAGGGAGAGTTTGAGTCTAAAACTTCGTCTTAGATTTGAGCTCATTATTTGAAGGATTGTAATTTCATTTTTATTCATCAATTAGTTTATTTTGAATTTATTAGAAATTATTTTTAAATTATTATTATTTTTTTAAAAATCTCCCATGGATTGAGGAATCTGATCTGTGAGGAATCCAGAAAGCTCCATATATTCGGAGTAGTTAATCCCTGAGGAAGACGGTGATCGAACTCATCATGTCCCTCCCTGTGTCACTAGCCCATTGTCAGCTGCATTAGAAGAACTTTAGGTGTAGTTTTGGAAGAGAAATTGCATGAAAATTGATTACAAATCACTTTGATTATGTTTCAAAATTTACATTTTATATATAAAAAAATACCAGCTTCTGTCTGTTGGTAGTAGATATGCCTACTTGCATAACACATACGATGCATATCACCGATAACAACCTGGCGATCGAATTATCATCTAGCAGTGCCTGCTCGCGAAACTGAAATGAAATTACAGGAGAAATGGAATTTTCTTTGATGTGAAGAAATTCCCTTGTTGGCTTCTTGTTGGGGTTTTGCTATGGCGGGGCCGCCACCGAGCGACAACTCAGTGACATGTTCCCCCAACCAACATAACACTAAGGGCCCATTTTGGATCTTTATGTTGGACAGTCTAGGATTGGAGAGTAGATGCATCTTAATATAAACTAATTTCATAGGATTGATCAAGCATAAAATGCATGTATCTACTAATCCTGTATTGACAAACACAAAGAACAAAACGCATTTATCTCCTCTGAGTGCAAAGATTGACCAATACATGCATCTTAAACCTCTCTATGTGGGACCATATGCTGAGATGATGATTTGAATTGTCTATATTACTTTTATTACCCTAAATAAGCTAATTACACTTTGAAAATTTAAATACCATTAGAAGGGGCCGGTTTCCAATGTAGGTTAGGGTATTTAGGGAATATGTAAATTGTACGTGCTCATGAAAGCATGACTTAGATTTTATTCGCTCACGTGAAGAGTGGTGTAGATGGATGTGGAATTGTGTGTAACTCATCACCATATAAGCATGTGGAGCCCACTATGATATATGTGTCTTATCTACGTTGTCCATCCATTTTTTCAGTTCATTTTAGGGCATCTGTCCATCCATTTTTCCAGTTCATTTTACGGCATGAGTCCATAAGCTTAAAATTGAAAAATAGTAGACCGCACCACTAGAAATAATGGGAATGATGACGTCCATTGTTGAAACCTTTCGGGTTACAGTGTTTGTTTATTTGTCGTCGCCTTGCACATAAGGTCACACAAACATGGACGAAGATAAAATAGAAATATCAGCTTGATTCAAAGGGAAGTGGATTGCGTGCACGCTAAGCGTACCGAGTAAACTTTGTGGGGTCCATTGTAATTTATGTATTTTATCCACTCTGTCCATCCATTTTATAAAATAATTTTAGGGCTTGAACCTAAAAATGAAGTGTATCCAAAGCTCAAGTGGACCACACCATAGGAAACAGTGTGAATTGAACATCTACCGTTGAAAATTTCTTGGGGGCCACATAAGTTTCGGATAAAGCTTATATTTGTGTTTTCACTTCATCCATGTCTATGTGATCTTATGAACAGGTTGGATGAGAAATAAACATCACTGTATGCCCTAGAAAGGTTTCAACTGTGGAAGTCATTATTCCAACTGTTTCTTATTGTATGGTCCACTTGATCTTTGGGTGTGCTTAAATTTTGGTCTTAATCCCTAAAATAAGATGAAAAAATAGATAGATGATGTGGATAGACTAGATACATTCACAGTGGGCCCAACAGAGTTGACTCAGTACGATAAGCACGTACTGAGTTCAATCCGATTTCGATTCAAACACAGTAGGCTCTTTAGCTACTGAGTAAACTCAGTTGGGCCCACCTTGAATGTATGTGGTCTATCCATGCCATCCATCCGTTTTTCCATCTAATTTAAGGGGTTGAACCGAAAATTGAAGCATATCCAAAGAGGGTTTGAGTCCTCGGTGGTAGACTCTCAGGAATTTCAACACGGGTGTGCGCGTGGGTGTGTGTCAGGTGCGTGTGTTTTAAAAAAAAGAAAAAAAGAAGCATATCCAAAGATCAAGTGAGCTGGAGAAGTTTAGGATCAAGCTAACATTTGTTTTTTCACTTCATCCATGTGTACATGACCTTATCAATAAGTTGGATGATAAAAAAAATCACGGTGGCCCTTAGAAAGGTTTCAACTGTTGGTGACATTATCACCGCAGCTTCGTCTGGCGTGGTACACTGGAGCTGTGAACTTGCTTCAATTTTACATGCATACTTAAAATGATACGAGAAAAGCGATAAATGGCGTGGATAAAACACTTACATCACGATGGCCCCACAGAGCCCTGCCGGACGGATTACCGTCTGGGCAGAGGTAGGACACAATCCGCGTCCCGAACCCCTAAAATTATCTAAGAAAATGGATTTACGGAACGGATAGAATACATAAATCATGTAGGCCTCATAGAGTTTACTCGGTATGCTAACTTAGTGAGTTACTACGCAAGCCCCTTCCCCTTCTTCAGTCCCATGAAGTTTTCAATGTTAGGCAATCAATTCTCACTATTTTCCATGGCGCGGCCCAATTGAGATTTGTATATGCATCAATTTTTGGGTCATGCTTTGAAACTGAGGTGGAAGAACTTATGGACAGTAACATATGTCCCGTGGGCCCCACACAGTTTTACTCGGCACGCCTGAGTTAGTAAGCAATCGGCGTGCGGTGTTGACGACTTTTTGATGCAAAGTAGCCTGCACCTGTCTTGCATGTCTGTACCTTACTTTCTCTCTCTCTCTCTCTCTTCTCGTTACCCTCTCTCTCTCTCTCTCTCTCTCTATTTTCCAAACCTTTTTTCCTTTAATCTCTTTCGTCATCCTCTCTCCCTTCCTCTTCCCACGTGCCACACGTGCCATACTCACTCGTGTATAATAATTGAACTGGACCATTCATTTTGCAAGCCCTTCATCTAAAGCTGAGAAACATTGTGAGGTTGATTTTTGTCCATTTGGCTGGCAAAAGTGAGTCTGTAAAAAAAAGCTGGTCTATATTGATAATTAGAATGCTCACGTACAAGGCAAACTATTCACTGTTACAGTCCAGGCTTGTTGTAAAGGCTTTCCTCTTCCTATACAAAATACAATTAATCAAATCAACCAATAGAAAACTCACCTAAGTTGACTCAATTCCACAATACTTGTACCAGTGTCCATCTGAGTCTGAGTCGACTCATATTAACCAGGACTAGTTAATGGGTATAATTCTAAGTACTTGCATGTCAAACCTAATGCTCTGCTTGAGTATCAAATAACTCTAATCTCTGCCTGAAAAGTGCACTTGCCTGAAACATGAAAACAAGGAACACGTAGTACAAGATTGGAGCTGGTTAGTGGCTGCAGGAGAAATGCACATCCTGACATGTGAAAGCAAGGAACAATTCGTACCAGATTGGAGCCACTCATCAAGTGATCACTGCCATGTCTCAAAAGTAAGCTGACATGGTCATAAGGTGGGCCACATGTGTACAAAATATATTAATGGATAAAGAAATACATCAAGTTATGAATATATATATATATATATATATATATATGAATTTTTATATATATGTTTAGTCCTCAGTGTAATCAAATTATCAGCTTATTATATATGAAGATATAACATTTAAACGATGAGAATCATCCCACGACTGCCTCATTCTTGTAAAGTGTTCCTCATTTCCATCACGGGAGCTAGTACACATGCTAACCTTTTTTTTTTTCTAAAATTTAAATTTATCAATCTTGGTCAGATTCCTAGCCTCTTGATTGTGAATGCTTTTCATCTACGAGTCCTTGTAGAATAATCGTATTCTAGAAGTTATTCAACTATGTGTAAAAGGTTATTCAACTGTCTATTCATCTGCTTATATTCATACACTATATTGCATGGGAGGGGCCGGGGCAATTGAATTATACGCATTCCATTCAGCCTGTGTATTAAGTGAGTGACACCTGTTCATTCGTTACGCGGCCACACCATAGGAAGACCATAGGAAACAAGTGACAATCATCTATATATAAAAGCTTTCAAATTCACATGATAGTTCGATCGGTCTAATATTTAGGCATCCAACATTCAAGGCGGGATGACCTTGCTGTACAGGTTGGATGTTGTGCACACACCACAGTGGGCCCCACCTGATAGAATAAGCTTATTTATAGGTACTTGCAGAGGAAACAGTCTCTTGTATTAATTCATGTCTGTTGGGCATGAATGTGAACACTAAGCATATTTTTTCCACTGTAGGCTTGGGATTCGGGTCTCCAACGTATCATCATTGACAGAGGAGGATGAGCAAAAGAGAACTGATTTTTACACCCTCACTTATCAATCAAACACCCCTTTCTCATGCTTTTGCAAGTAGATCAGTTCCTTGAATGTACTGGTGCACTGCAAAAAATTGGTTCTACAGGTGAGCATGCATGGAAAAGGTAGAACTCAAATAGTCTACAACACCTGCTTTAGACAGCTGCATATAACACCCACGCTCTGTGGGGTCTGCTATGTTTATATTAAATCCACTCCGTTCATCAGGTGAGAAACCCTATGTGAACCATAATACAAAAGATCAGCCCAAGATTATTATTTTTTTCTTATGGGCCATAACAATGAGAACCATGTAAATTTGCTCATAAAACTTCTAATTCATGCTGTGTGGGGCCACCTGATATGTGGCTCAGGCTGGTTTTGTATTTTCACTTTACTCTAGTAAGTTACACCTGATTGATGAGTTTGATGAAAGATATAACCTACGGTTGACATCCCACCATCATTGTTCCCTGTGGTTTGTGGGTTCTCCCTGATTTTTGTCACGGGGCCTTGAATCGAGAAAAGAACCTGATAGACGGAGTGGATTTTACATATACAACAGGGTAAGCCCAACAGGCGCAGCGTTAAACAGGTGGTACAGAAGATTCCAGCCCTTAAAAATAGAAGGGTGTGAATGAGCTCTAATCATAAAATTCTGTGGGTGGGACCCTTTGTACTGATTATCAAACCTAGGTTTTGCACGCCCTCTCCTTTGTCTCTGATTTAATAATTCATGTCACCCACTTAGGTTCCTCTTTCATGCATCTTCTCCTGCCCCAAGACGTGTGCTTTTTTGTCTACTCATTGTAAGAAAGAAACAAAATACAAGTCTCTCTCTCTCTCTCTCTCTCTCTCTCTCTCCACCCACTTACTTTTAAAAGAGAAATTCCTTATTCTAATGTTTCTATTGCAATAGAAATATACGAGTTTAATGGGTGCAATCATGCCATGGTCCAATGAAGGAGAATGACATGAGCACACGAGAATACACAGCTATTGATAGGTATTGGGCATGATCTCGTAACAGTAGGTATGTGCCATCAACATATCTTTCACTAATCTCACCTCCCTTAAAAAGAAAACCTTTGTAACCTTTTCTTATCAAAAGGGACTTCTCCTTTTTCACATAGTATTCAAAAGCCACATATGATCCAACTATTCTCTAACCTTTCTCTCATGATTTTTCAGATAAAATACTAATGTCACTGTAACATTTTTTGTTTGGGAGTTGTTACTCTATAGCATGGTGTAACTGTTGAGACGTAGACACTCAAATTGGACACATGGGACTACCAATGTGATGCAGGAAAGGACGTGAGGTCAAGCACCGTCTTCCGCAGGGGACTATTCTGAATCCACGGAACTTCTCTAAACTCCTCATAGAGACTTTTCGAATCCACAAGGAAAGAAAGCAAGAAGAATAGAAATAAATTCTAATAAATTCGTAATTTAATTGATAAATGAATTAAAATTTCAGAATCATACTACAATTAAGACACCTAAAATTCGTAACCTACTATTTATAAACGGTCGTAATGTCTACTAGTGAGCAAGGTTTTCGCCCAATAATAGTAAGTATCCTATTTGGCTTCACCAAGCTGTTCTCCTAATTATTCTAAGCACTTTCACGTTGGGCGCAACTCCTAAAGCCCATCGGATAAAGAGTTATAATTAAACTAAAACTTACTATTTATAGTAAAAATAGAAATAAAATAAGGAAACGATCATCAATCTGGTGGTATTTCGCAAATCCGGCTTGTGCAACTTGACATAGCAGGTTGAGTGGTTAAAGTAGCTTGTTCTACCTCAAAATCATTTATTTTATGTCCGATAACTCATTCCGGATTGCGTGATAGGCCCAATATAAGGTCTGACAGTCCAGATCACTTCGTCGACCGGCATTTTCTGATCTATCTTGGCCATGAAACTGTCCATGACCCGCTCTGCATCACAATAGATAGATCATCAACCGTGAGTAACCGACTTACTTTTATTACAGTTGTCCACTATATGTCCACCAAATAAAAATGGAATTAGTTTTGGTTTATGATCCATCTAGATTGGGGGCACCAAATTGAATCGTTTAATCTGAAGTGATTTATATCTCATTTGTAGAGTTTTTTAAGTGCCTGAGTATCAACCATCATTCTCTGCCAGAGTATCAAAGTTTTTCTGTTCTTCCCTTTGCTAGGAACCGTAGAGCCTACTCTGATTATTTAAATCTCTTAATGAGTAGTTTTATGTGGGTAATCCCTATGATTACATTAAGATATGCTTGGACCACTATTTATTAGTATTCAATGGTCAAAAGCTTCCACTTAATCTTTTTTGACAAGTTGGAATTCATCAATCAATGATCGACGATGAGTGGACCGTGACTTGTCTGATCTGAGTTAGGTTGCCGATGGATCTGATGGATCCAAGGGCACACGATAGGGTGAGAAGCCTCACACGTGGGTTTTATAGGCACACGTTTTTGAGAGCGTCCTTGTCGAAGGAATACATGAGTTGAAAATGGTATTACGAATCAACATGTTTTAGTTGAGGAGATGAGATAACATTAAAATTAATATTCAGAGCTTTAAATCATTGAATAGGGATACATCCTAATCATGCCTCATCATGTCATTGATTCTTCATTATCATCTCAGCCTTATGTCAGCTAATTCGGGTTGGATATACGAACCCAGTTCGGCATTCCACTCCATCAAAGATCATTTCTTCGGTTAAACCATATATCATCATATCATTAATTAACTAATTAAAATAATTTTATATGCCATTGATGCAATGTGCTCAAACGTGTGGGCGAATGTGGGCCCGGCCGGAGGGATTTGTAATGTGGCTAAATGCTAAAATTTAAGGTCCTATACTCGAGCTTTGATTAGCTCACGTGTACATAGAATACCATGTATATGCCACCACCTGCCAGCATATCAGGTGGGCAATACCATCTAAAATCATGTGAAGACATGGCTAAAACATATAAAATCACTTGGTGGGGCCCACCTGAAATTTGGATGAGTCTGAAACTTGGTCTGACCTCTCATCCAAGTGGCACACACATAATGGATGGGCTGGATTTGTGAACCAGTTCTCAGTGGGCTGAACAAATGATTATGAATGTTTTATTAATGGCGGGTGCATGGCTGGGTGTACGTTTCTTCAGCCGAAATGATAATAATAATAATAATAATAATAATAATAACAACGTCGTCCACTGTGGGTGGGCCATGAGGGTAGGTATAGTTGGATGAATAAGAAAACTTCAGCCGTACATTTGTTTTGTAAACTATGGCCCACCTGACAAGTAGGGCTGTCAATGGGTTGTGTTCTGTTTAATCAGGGTCTTGCTGTGTCCGTTTCATTTGGGTTCAGGTCTCAGCCTTTAGGAATTGAACTTGTACGTGATCGGGCGTGGGTCCAACAAGGGCATTTACAAGGCTGGGCCCATTAATGGACAGGTTAGATCACACACGTGCCACTTTGCTGCATGTGGTGCGTGAAGGGCTCCTTGGCATGCATACATGGCCAAACAAAACTTATTCTTGTAAGGGAATATATAATATACTCATTTAAACCTTATCTTAATTAACTCTATTTGAATCCTATAATTTAACCATTCTACTCTATCAAGGGTCAAATGTTCAGTTAAGACTATATGTCATCAAGTCTTGTTATTATCTCTATTCATATCTTTTTGGGCCTTTCCATTAGGGCTGAAACTCGGGTGGGTTGGTGCTCAACCCTAGCCCAACCCAAGGATCCTGTACCTCAACCCAACTCAACCCAACTTCGGGTTGGAAATTCTCAACCCAAGCCCAACCTAAGCGGGCTCGGTTAGGTTAGTTGGGTTGGTCGGGTGGATATATGCTAGTATTTTCATTATTACATTCGTCTATTATATTTCAATACACACTTATTTTTTGTATATATGATTTTATTAATTATATATGTAGTTATTTATTGTAAAGAATTTCATTTTTTTTTCTAAACAAACAAGCTAAAATATAAGACAACTACCCCTTTAAAAGACGTGTTGTGTGGCACGCAATCTATATGTACCAATGAAACTCGACGGCACTAGAATTTCTCGTGCCTTCAACACCGATGATCCACACTCAATTATAATTTATAAGTAACTTACATATTGATCGGGTTCGGGTTGGGTCGGGCAACCCGAGACCTCAACCCAAGCCCGACCCAAGTTTTATCGGGTTGGTGTTTGTATAGCCCAAGCTTGAGATCGGACTCGATACATCCTGCCTGAGCCCAACCCAATGTCGGGTCGGTCGGGTTGAACCCGCCCAACTTTCAGCCCTACTTTCCATTGTCCTTTTAGTATAGTCTTTGTTACACATGATCAAACCATATAAGGTGTTGTTTGGTAAACTGAAAAATAAGGTTTAAAAATTAATTTACCTGTTAAAAGCTTAAACTGTTGAATTTATGTACTTAGAAGTACTGAAAAATCTGTTTGGTAATTTGTTTAAAAAACCTATGATATCTAAAAATAAGTATTATTTTCACAAAAACCTTTTACCAAACTACAAATGTTTATAAATGACAACTTATCATATTTGCTTCTATTGTTTCAATTTCTTTCTTTTGGAGAATATGAAACAAAACATGCTATTGCTTTGCCACCAAATTTGGCACACCTATGCTCCATCCACATATCTCTCAATCATAGCCTCTCAATTAATAGACTATGTGCTGTCCTCGTCTTGATAGAATAATTATAACCCTTTGATGATATCAAGCACCAAGTACTATTGAATTAAATAAATATATGAATTAAACAAAAAATTGCACCATCTTTAAAAAATATTTATTTATTTATTTATATATATATTTATTTTTTTTGCATCCTTGGGATATTCTCTAAATTGACACATTTATAAGAATGGAAGTGTTGAATGCGAAGTTCTTAGGCACACCGGTGAATGTCCTATCAAACAAATGCTTCTCATCATTAGATCATGGGTCGTCTCACTTGTACAAATGGCAATGTTATCTTCGCCCAATATTATATGGTATCTCTTATTACATGTAGGCCACCACAGGAAACAATGGTCATGGACTAAAAAAAACTTTTCGTGGGCCACAAAACTTTTGGATCATCGGATTATTTAATGGCATGAGCCTAAGGAGGTAGATTGAAGGTTCAAATGGACCACACCACATGAGGTAGTGGAGATTGAGTTCCTATGGTTGAAAACTTCCTAATGTCTACCGTAAATTTTATTTTCCATCCAACTTATTCATATGATCATACAGACTTGGATTAGTGAAAAATATCAGCTTGATCCAAAACTTCTGAGCCCCCAAAGAAGTTTTCAATGGTAAGCTTTTAATCCCCACTACTTCCTGAGGTGTGGTCCACATAAGGCTTTAATTTGCCTCATTTTTTGCTCATGCCCTAAAATGATTTGTCAAAATGGACGGACATCATCGTGGATAAAACATATACATTACAGTGGCTCCAAAGATCCCGTGACAAAGCCATCCATCTTTAGCCACCCATTCCGCGGATTACCCATGACCTCGAAATAGATATTCTGGTGCCCGAGGTTGTGTGCGGCCTATAGAGATGTACATGGAAAATCCACTCCGTGCATCTGATTTGCAAGTCTATAACAGGACATGAGTCTAAAATTCAGGTAGATCCAAAACTCGTGTGAGCCATACCACACAGAAACAATGGGGATTGAACGCCTTGGGTGAGACAGAAGTTTTGTATTAATACGGTAGTTGATCTATGTTGTTTTTGGGTTCACATTATCCTACAATGATTTTTTTTGAAATGGATGGAAGGTGTGGATCTAAGAAATACATCAGCGTAGCAGCGCCAATGTAAATCATTGCTGGCCGTGTGGTGCAGGGAGCAGATTAGGTGAGACCCTAGCCTCACCTAAGACGGTGCAGCGCATACCATGGGGCTCACCTTGATGTGTGTATTTGTATCTACTCTATCCATCCATTTTTTCGGATCATTTTATAGCATGATACCAAAAAATTAAGAAAATCCAATTATCAGGTGGACCATACTCCAGGAAACAAGAAACAGTGGTGATTGAACACCCTACCATTAAAACTCTTAGGGCTCACCTTAATGTTTAATTAGGTGGTTTTTATTTGCCATCCAATCTGTTTATAAGATCATGTAAGCCTGGATGAAGAGTAAAAACAAATATAAGCTTGATCCATAACTTTTGTGGCCCATTAATGGTCAATCACCACTATTTCCTATGGTATGGTCCACCTGATAATTGGATCCACTTCAATTTTGGATAATGCCCTAAAGTCATCTAAAAATTCAGATGAATGGAGTGGATATAGAATACACAAGTCAAGTTGAGCACCACGGTAAGGGTGCCTGCACCCTCAGGGGTGGCACATTATAGGTCGAGGGAAGAAAACTAGAAGTGTTAACATGTGGAACTTCCATAGGACCCATCATAATGTGTATCAGATCCACATAGTCCATCTATTTTTCTATACCATTTTATGAAAGAGACAAAAAATGATGAAGATCCAAGACTCAAATCGGCCACAATATAGAAATAGTAAGAATTAGATGCCTATTGTTGAAAATTTCTTTAGGCCACAAAAGACTTTGATTAAGTTGATATTTGTGTTTTCCCTTCGTTTGGGTTATGTGACCTTATGAAGAGGTTAGATGGCAAATAAACCTCATAGTGGACCCTAGGAAGGTTTCAATGGTAGTTGTTCAATCTCCACTACTTTATGGTGTGGCCCACTTGAACTTTCGATGTGCCTCATTTTTGGGATCATGCTCTATAATGACATGTAAAAATTTGATGGCCGGTATGGATCTAAAACATAAATCATTGGAGAGTGGATGTAAAACACAAATCATTATAGCTAAAGAAGTTTCACACATTAAAAGTCATGTTGTGTAGCACGCTAATGATTTGGGAGAGAAATCCGGCGTATCTTGGTAGCTTGAGTCATTGGCCATGACGTGGACCAATGAGATGTGACACCACTCTATCTAAAGGGTATTTTTATCATTTTGAAAAGTTCACAAGGATATTTTGGTCAAAATTTAATAAAAAATTTAAAGGGCAATGACTTACCGCACTCCCGCAGTAAGTTTGAAGTCATGTTGTGATGGATGAAAAAAAATTCTTAAATTTTAAGTGGTTTTTCCAATTAAGTATTGAATGTCTTTTGGTTATCAAATAGTTCTAATTACCAAAATAATTGAAAATAGCATTTTTCAATGATAAATTATAAAATTAAGTTTTACTAAATGCACACTAAGCCAACATTCCAGCATGTTATTCCTATTGGTAAAACTTCTATGTTCCCTCCATTGAATTCATTTCTTATTTTGTCTTTCGTCATCTTCCACTCAATGCTTCTTAAAATCCTCATTTCAACCGCTCCTCTTAAGATATGTTGCTCATGAAAATCGTAAATTTATGATGGACTTGGTCTGTCTCTAACAGAAAAGTCCGTAACATGTATCTTTTATTGGAAATTATGGTGGTTGTGGTAGAAAGAGTTGCTAAAACGAGATTTGAGACGGATTTGGTCCGTCACAAAATACCACCCAAAATCAAACTTGAAACCATTTAACAACGGATTTTATTTGTTTTTGCAATGGATCAGTGTCCATCGTAAAATCACTTTTACATAGTGGTGTACACGAACCGAGCGAGTTCGGTTAGCTCGCTCGACTCGACTCGAAAAAACTCGATTCAACTCGATTCGAAGCTGAGTTCGAGCTGGCCCCAGCTCGACTCGACTCAGATCGAACCCAGCTCGAATCGAACTCGGATCGAACCAGTTCGGTGACTCGGTTACTTTGATATTGATGTTGCTCACCAAGTGTTTGATGAAATGACTCAAAGAAGTGTGGCTGGTGGCAAGGAAGGTATGTATATGAAACCAACACCCTTTTTTCTTGATTTTTATGTTGCTTAGAAGGTGTTTGACAAAATACCTGTAAACCCATTGCTGTTGTCTCAAATACAATGAGATTTTGAAGGTGCAGTCTAGGTGTTTGTGAAAAAGCTGTAATAGCAAACTCGGCTTGTTCTTAGCTCGAACTGACCCGAGCTGTTGATCAAATTGAGTCGAGCTAGCCAATCAGGCTCAAGGACCAAGCTGAGCCGAGTTCGAGCTGAGGTCAGCTAGTGGCCGAGCCGAGTCGAGCTGAGGCCAGCTCAACTCGGTTCAACTCGAAGTACACCCCTACTTTTACCCCAACCTTTTCTTTCTTTTTTTTCTTTTCTTTTCGTTCCTTTTTTTTTTTTTTGTTTGTAGAATTTAGTGGAAAATTGTACTTCATTGTAGTCTAAGAAGTGTTTTTTAATAGAATTTTAGTGGTTTAATTGTATCTAAGATTATTTTTGTATTAATTGATTGAATGCATTGATTTTTTATTTTTTTATTTTTTTTATCTTAGTTGAACGGAAATTATTATTATTATTTTTGCTTTAAAACTGATATTTAAATGCTTTGCAATATCACAATAAAAATTCCACTCTACATTTTCAATACTTCATTAAAAATTGAGATTTTAGAAAATGAAGTTTGAAAAAACTTGAGATAAAAAATCGATATTATGACAAATAGTTTACATTTTGATATAAAATACTGACTTATGACTAATCAGGCAGGCAACACATTTGTACGTATTGTCACTTCATCTTGATTATTTGCACCTGATTAACAGATTTGACGAAAGATTCACACCATGGTGGCCCATGCAGAAGCCTATGGGTATGATGAACAAAATGATAATCCAGACCCTTCAGCACACAAATCTTGGTTTTAATTAAAGAAAAAGACGGATATATATAAGCAGGGTTCTTTATGCTTTAGTTTTATTCCTAATAAAACTCCTTATGCAACTCTTCTCCTTAAAAGGAAGATACCGGGAGAGAGTTGAGAGATTGGAGGAGATAGATTCCCAATTTCAAATTGGAATTTAATTTAAATTCAATTTTTATTTATTTATTTGCAGATATTACATGTGTTGTGCATGCCATGTACATTACATGAAGGGAAAAGTCTCTCTCTCTCTCTCTCTCTCTCTCTCTCTATATATATATATGTGTGTGTGTGTGTGGGAAAGGGTTCTATGCAGGCGAGCTCATGCGAACTTCCCATGAGGTCGAGTTGTGTGGGCCCACTGTGATGTGTGTCGAACATCTACCCCATCAGTCCGATGCACCATTCCATGATGGGCCTAGGGCTTAAAAATCAAGTCAATCCGTGACTTGTCTGGGCCACACCACATACAAAGTTTGAGAGGAATTTTCCTCCCATTAAAACATTCACAATCATTTGTTGGGCCCACCGAGATGTGGTTCACAAATCCAGCCCATCCATTATGTGTCCCACTTGGATGAGGGGTCAGACCAAGTTTCAGATGCATCCAAATTTCAGGTGAGCCCCACCAAGTTCTTTTATATGTTTTAGGGATGTCTTTACATTATTTTAAATGGTATGGCCCACCTGAGTTCCGTATACAACTGATTTTTGGGATATCCCATAATTTAAAGGGGACCCATCAAATGCATGGTGTTGATGTTCGACATACATCATGGTGGGGTCTACACAGCTCGACCGCATAGAACCTTTTCCCTATATATATATATCTATATATATATATATATATATATATATATATATATATATATATATATATATATATACACATACACACACACGGAAACGCTCACCTGCGAACCAGTTCGTACGAACTTACACAAGTAAAAAGGATGAGCTGAGATTAGGCCCCACCATGATGCATTCATGAAATCCACCCCAATCATTAGGTCAGTGATAGAAATTTAGCAGTATACCTTAAAAATTAGGTAGATCCCTGTTTCATACCAGTCACACCAAGTGAAACCATTTGGATAGTTGGCATCCCCTACACTGTTTTTGCTCATGTGGCTCACCAACATTATAAATGTGGCTAATATTTTATACCTATGACTAAATTATTGTCACACACATTATGAATGGAGCAGATTCAAATAAACATCAAGGTGGGCCAACCACTAGCTGACTCAGTAGTGGATGGGATGCTCAGAGACGTGAATTGCATGCCGACCTGTCAGTGACTAACAACCTTGCTAGTTGGTGCTAGTGGGCCGAATGATGATGTATATATTTAATCTAAGTTGTCCATCCATTTTTCTAGCTCAATTTATAGTATGATCCCAAAAATGCATAAGATCCAAATTTAAAGTGGACCACACCACATGAAAATAGTGGTGATTAAAACGATTAAACAGCCAACATTAAAATTTTTTAGGTATAGTTTATCTACCATCCAACCTATTGATTAGGTCATAGAGACTTGGATGAAAGAAAAACACGAATATTAGCTTTACCCAGAGCTTACTTTGGTCCAAAGAATTTTTAATGGTGGGCTTTCCAGTAATCTTTCTTGTGGCATGGTCCACTTGATATTTGTATCCGACTCATTTTTTTGGAACATGCCATACATTCGGTTGGAAAAATAGATGGACGGCTTGAATTAAATACATACATCATTGTTGGGCCAACTAGCACCAACCAGCTGTTAGGTGGCTGATGGCCTTCATGACATCTAATCCACAACCTAGGACAACATCCCAACCAATATTGGGTCAACTGGAGGTGGGCCCACCTTGACATGTATGTAAAATCCAATTCAACCATAATGGGTCAATATGATAATTTAGAGGTATTGATCCAACATCAACCACATCTATAATTCTAATGGGCCACATGAGTGGAAACCGTGTAAGGAACACCCACTATCAAAATCCCTTCACTTGGTGTGATCAACATAAATCAGATATGGGTCTAATATTTGGTCTCCATGAATTAACCTCTATGAGGAAATTAATGGATGGAATGGATTTCACATAAACATCATGGTGAGCCCGGTAAAAATTCAAAGGTAGGCTTTCCTCTCTTACTATCTTCTATTTTGTGGCCTAATAAATCACAAACCAGCCATATTTTTTGCACCTTACAGTTCAATTGATATCATGGACTGAATTGTCGGAATGGATCACTAGAAAACATTATTATGAGGCTCACTTACAACACACTTGTTTAAGTTGGCATGAATGGTGGTAATTTGGTGCTCTCTCTCTCTCTCTCTCTCTCTCTCTCTCTCTCTCTCTCTCTCTCTCTCTCTATATATATATATACACACACACACACACACGAATGCTCAGCTGCACATCAGTTTGCATGGAACTCGTGTGGACTGTTTTGAGAACTCATCATAGGTGACGTGACTCCAAATGAAACCCCTGGGTCCAATTTTGTAATTTGATCCAAAACTTTGATAGGCCATGAAAAATGAAAACAGTTTCTTCCCTTGATGTGCATTTCTCTTTGTTATGGCCCATCAGAATTTTATATCAGGGTGAAAATTTCTCCCTTGGGGTTTCATGGGATTCCACATCACATGGACCGTTCGGATTAGACGTCCATGGCACATGTGGAAAGGTGCACACATGCGTAGGGGTGCAAGTGAGCATGGCTATATATATATATATATATATATATATATATATATATATATATATATATATATATATATATATATATATATATATATATATATATATATATATATAACACAATGCTTGGGCTTGTACAAAGCTATTTGGGTAATTTTGCACAAGTGGGTCATGGTTGGTTGATCTGAGCTGTTGACATTATGGGACCGCTTTAGGGGGTCAATGAACTGAAAATCTCCAGTAACTAGATAGTTAAGAAAGAAATTACTGAATTGTTCACATTTAACCAAGAAAAAAACCAAACATCATACATCTAGAATCTAATACTCCGGGGTGTTTTAGTGAAAGGGCCATCCAGCAAGGCCCATCTGTCAACGGTTTGAATCACTAAGACATGGGTTGAACTTGAAAGCAGATATGCTCATGTAGGCTGCACATAAGCATACAGATAACCAAGCAAGGGCAGAGATGAGTGCATTAGAGTGGCAAGCCACCCTGTTGGGCTTTGGTATGCATGATCCAATCAATTTTCAAGCTGGGCTTGGGCTTCACTCATTTTAAGTTGATACGTTCCCGCCCAACTTCATGTCTGCATGTGTCCTATTTTACATTTGTGCAATTTCCATTATTGGTTAGGCAACACATACAACTTCATGTCTGTCTGTTCGACAACTGATCAAGGGATGGATTAGGAACATTCACAACAGAAATATGGTGTTTGATCAATTTTCCTGAACCTGGGCCCATCGAATTATTTTATTTTCGGGTTCATGCTTGAGCCAGTGGGGCTGGTCTATTCCAGTCTGGCCTTGGGCCTAAACCAGCCCATTGCAAACTCAAAAGTGATCGGGCATCAAATGGGCTTGGCCTGATCATTTCGTGATTGGGCCTACCATTTCTGGTCCATGACCATTCATTAAGATCATAAACAAACCTGTTCCCAACTTGGGCCAGGGGTTAATAAATAATGTTGGAAAAGGTGCAGGCCTAACCCATTTATCAACCAGGCCTCAAATCAGGACTGAGTCTAACCATAGGCCTTTGCCTTTATCACAGACCATACTGTTCGAACCTTATTGGGCCAGGACCGGAGAAATGACAACCGGCACCCAGATCACTACCAGCCTTACCAACCAGAATCTTGATAGCAATTCCTGTTAACAACAGCAGAAGCTCTTTCCATGACAACTAATTTCAATGCTGAATGGGTGTAATTTCATGATATTTGGTGCCACCTGTTATTCCGAGTAACTGCACCTGAGATTTTCTTAGCCCTAGGTCTGTCAATGGGCCCAGTCTCGGTTTGGCTCCAGCCCAGATTCTTCACTGGATAGGTGGCCTTTTGGGCAGGTCCTTTTACAGTTTGTGTGGCCTGGGCCCAGCTCAACGAAAGACCTAGCTAGCCTAACACACTGCCCCTCCACATACACCTGACTGTTATGGATGTCCTGAACAGTGCATGAGCTGATCTTCACTCTTTAATCTCGGGTCTCCTTACATAAGTTACTTCTGCCTCGAGTAGCTTGTCTTAGTTTCTACATATTCAGCAGATAAACACGTTTGATAACTGACATACTCATCAGTTCAAAAGTTAAAAAGTATGTTTGATTTTCAAAATTATACAAATGTTTGTTCAGTCCACTCTTAATATTCACTGTCCATCTCAAAAAAATTATCCAGTGGAGCTCACTTTCAATGTCTACCGCTCATCATGTGAAGCCCATCTTTGATGTGGACCAACCATTGTATGGGCTCCACTTTCAATATAGGTCATCTATCTTGTGAGGCCTGCTTTAAATATGGGCCATTCATCATTAGGGGCATACCTTTGATGTTGACCGCTCATCAAGTGTCCTTTTTGACATGACCATCCATCACATTGAGAGAGAAATAAGTAGAAAAGTAAAAGTTGATAAGCAAAAAATAAAAACTTACGAAACAAAAGTGACTCCACAACATAAGTTACTTTTACAACGGTGAGCAACAACAAATTTTAAGTAAAAAAAAGAGTAACTCATTAACTTACATAAGTTTAAGAAGTTATTTATTGGATGGTACCCAAAACAGCGTATATAACCACGCACGAAAATCAGACTGATCCACTCATCAGGTGGACCAACCTGGTAAAAGAAACAATGGACACCTGAAAGATTTCCCAACGGTTCACATTCAACCTACATGATTGAACCAACCTGATTTGATCCTATGGTCACAAAAAACAGCCTGGCCAACCTGGGCCCAGCCCAATCTCGACTTATTATGTTATGGTTGGGCCTGATCTTTATTTTAAGGCCCAATGTGAAAAAAATAGCTGGGAATATAGTTCCTGGGCCTAGAAGGCAGAACAGGAAAGCTCATCCCTGCCCACTCACCCAAACACAATACATAAATGTCCATGTTGGATATGAATGTCCTTGTCTTACATGATGTCAAGGAACTAATTGGGCTTTCAATGGGCTGGGCCCAGGCCAATCAAGTTCAACATATGA
The DNA here is from genome assembly GCF_029962835.1 of Magnolia sinica. Lineage (NCBI taxonomy): Eukaryota > Viridiplantae > Streptophyta > Magnoliopsida > Magnoliales > Magnoliaceae > Magnolia > Magnolia sinica. The sequence continues at coordinate 134,532,018 of NC_080573.1, forward strand.
ATAGACCAAGCCTGATAGTTTAAAATCCAAGCGCGATTTATTGGGAGAGTCCAGCCCATCTAGGGCTGGTTTGGTTTGAGCCTAAGGCCCATGTATTCGATCCGTGACAAGATCTGGGCCTTTTGCATCTGCCCTAAGATCGACAAGTAGGCCTGGCCCAGCCTGGCAGACCTTACCTAACATTGGTCGGCTGAGGATTAGGTCAGTGGTCCCAGCCTGATGCCGGGCGAAACCGTGATGGGGCCCAGTGAGTTTTACACCGTTGATTAGGTCAGTGAGTTTTACATTGCAATCCGGCTGCATCAGCCCGGTAACCTTTGTCATGGTCGGTTCCTGCAACCTTTACTCTTTCTTTCTTTCTAAAGGGCTTGCAGTTCATTACACCAAAGGCTTTCAGTGAACTATTAAAGCTATTGAGAGAGTACCAAATGCTGACGGTGACGAAGGTAACCTTAGGAGAGACTGGAAGGCCAAGGCTACATACTCATCTTACGAGGATGTTATGTTTTATGATGGAAAATCCAAACAGGTTTGGTAAACAACCGTTCATCTACGATGCACTATGACCGCGAAAGTCTATGAACATGGGTTTGAAAATCTGATCAAGCCCAGGTCATACCAAAGACTAATAACATTGCACATGCACAACAAGAACAAGAGCCCCAAATGTGAAACACATGCCCAAAGGCCAAAAGCATCAGCGGTCTAATTTTTCAATGTTTGAAACATGCATATGTGGCCACCCGCACGCCAATGTAGACAATACAAATGGTGGGCCCCGCTGTAGACGGAGGATGGCCTGTGGATCACAGAGGTGGAATTATCTTAACTATCCAACTTGGTCCTGTTATACCCTATTTCTGGCCTCTATGTAAAAGGCTAATTAAAGGGCGACATGTGGCATTGTACAAGAAACAGGTGTATGAGAAGATTTTAAAACATGAGGTGTATGTGGAGTACTTTTTGCGGTATCATAGTTAGTATAAATCCAATACTATACGTCATTGGATAGTCGACAAAGTAACGCTGCCGAACTATCCAAAAGTTTAATGAGCGGAGAGAGAAATATGACTGAGAAGTCCAAGATGCTAAATAGAGTCGACAAAAGAGGAACAATCACAAAAGGAAAACATAACAAATGAATGATCTAGACAATAGAAGATTTAGAGATAAGCTTTTCAGCTATTGTAACCGTTGGAATAATGACAGAATTATCTAGAAGAATAAACTATACATTAGATCTCTATAAATAGCATAGGAAATTTATGGAGCAAAAATCATCTACAATTGAACATGCAATCAAATCAAAACAAATTTATATTTTATCTTAGTTTATCCTAAAAGTAGCGATAATCCAAGTATGATAATTCTTACATATAATTTTTAATTGTACTCCAAATCTATACTCATATGCTTGGATTTGTCTTTTTATCCAATATGAAACAGTTATTTCGAGAGATGCATTTTTGCAATCACTCTTAATAATACATTATGAGTTTCTCCTTTTGTCTAACTACATTGATATACTAAAAATTCATTTCTTGTGAAAAACAAAGCATAATCCACTTTGAAGAACCCCACCCTTAGTCATTACAAAATTCTTCAAGTAGTTGAGTAGGTGACTAATCTTCCCAGAATTAGATCATATATGTTCATATATAAGCTTATTTATGCACTCAGGGTCAAAGTTGATCGCTTTTATTAATTCTAACATGCCCATTGACGTAGAGTGGGTCGCGGACACTTTCATGTCCAAGATGTTGTAAATGGATCTCTCAAATCTAGTTTTTTGGGCTGCTCGACCGGTCGAGGGCCTAACTCGACCAATCGAGGGTCCATTCGACCGGTCGAGGCTCGCTCGACTCGAAGTCTAGCGGCTTTGTTTTTTGCTATTCTGTGCTGCTTGACCAGTTAAGGAGCTTGCTCGACTAGTCAAGGGTTACGTAAATTCTTTGCGGATTTTGTACGGACTGCGTAAATTTAAGGCGGTTTCGCAGAGGTGCGGAAGGGGGGTTTCCTAAACTATAAATAGGGGTCTCTAAGGCTATTATAAGGTATTCTAAGGCTTTCTAAAGGGGTTTCAAGGGTTCCTAAAAGAGTTTTAGGGTTTCTAAACGGTGTAGTAAGGGTGAGATTCAAGGTTGTTCGAATCGGGTAAGTCCTCTCTCTTTGTAATTTATGCTTTCATAGTGGAATTCTGTCACTTTGTGCCCTGGTTTTTTCCCACAAGGGTTTTTCACGTTAAATCTGTGTGTTCTCTTGTGTGCTTGGTGTTATTGGATTGTTATCCTAGATCTAAATCTGTGTGATTTTGCAGTACAAATCTCCGACAAGTGGTATTAGAGCAATCATTAGAGCACAGATTTGAATCTGAGGAATTAGTAATAATGGCAAGCACTACGTATGATATTGAGAAGTACTCAAGAAAAAATAATTTTGAGTTATGGAAGATTAAGATGATCAGTTCCTTAATGAAGCAAGGCGAAGATGGTGCTCTTGAGGAGCGAAAGTCTACTACGACTGATAATGAATGGAATACTCTTGATAAGAAGATTTTATCATCGATCCGTTTATGTCTCACGGATGAGGTTCTCTACAATGTCATAAGGAAAAAAACTGCGTCTAAGTTATAAGCGAAGTTAGAGGATGTCTATGTGAAAAAATCCTCTCAAAATCGCATACACTTAAAACGACAGTGGTATAACTTCAAGATGGCAGAGGGCGGAGATCTAAAGGCTCACTAAGCAACTTTAATAAATTGGTTTACAAATTACTGGATATGGAGGAAGTGATGAAAGATGAAGAACAAGCATATATGTTGGTGAATTATCTTTCGGCGTCATATGAGTCATTCAAGGACACAATGTGTTGCACGAATAAAATCCTGAGTGTCGACACCATTATCTCAGCCCTTCAAGGGAAGGCTATGAGAAAACTTAACGTCGACATATGGATATCTTCTGAGACACTACTTACAAGGGGTAGAAATTCTGAATAAGGTACATGTTCTTTAGGTTCTAGGTCCAAATTCAAGGGTAATGGCAAAGGAAAGGTAAAGTACTGGAATTGTGGAATGAAAGGGCATATGAAGAAGGATTGTATAAATCTTAAATCTAAGAGAGAAGATTCCGAGACTTCGTACAGGAAGGCCAATGCTGCCACATCAGATGGATCGAGTGGATATGTTAGTGATGTTTTGTCTATGTCTACGATCAGCTGACAATACGATGATCGTAAGGACAAGTGAATGCTAGACACAGGGGCATCTTTTCACATGACTCCTCATCGGAGTTGGTTCACCAGTTACAGGGAGTGCGTTGGTGGACATATATTTATGGGCAATGACATTACCTGTAATGTTGTGGCTGTTGGTATGGTGCACATCAAAATGTTTAATGGGGTGGAGCATACCTTGACTGATGTTAGGCACGTTCCTGATTTGAAGAATAATCTGATTTCTCTTGGTGTACTTAAGGCAATGGGCTGCAAGTTCACAGGTATTGATGCTGGTCTTAAGGTATCTAAGGGGAAACGGGTAATCATGAAAGTACAACGACTCGATAATGTTTACAGTTTGATCGGGAGCACTTCAAAAGCTGGAGCTGCAGTGGATGTAGCGGATTCCACCTTTGCACGTGTGTGACATGTTGGGCATGGCCATATGAGCGGGCAGGGTACGAAAGCTGACATGCGTGGACAGGGATACAGAGTAGGTGGAGTAGCCACTTGTGAGAAGAATCACACGGCATAATCCCAAGAGATCGGCGAGGTACATGGACGACTCCAATATCATAGGGGATTCATCTTCTATTTAAACGGCTCTAGGTGAGCCAGGTACTGAGAAGTGGAAGATGACTATAGGTGATGTGATGGACTCGTTGTACCAGATTAACACATAGGAACCATGGAGCTTCTAGTGGGCCGAGAAGCTGTTGGATGCAAGTGGATTTTATGGAGGATACAACATAAATACAAAGAGAGGTTGGTAGCGAGGGTTATGCTTAGAGAGAAGGGATCGGCTTTTCAAAGATATTCGCGTCAACGGTATAGCAGGTGTCTATTGGATCCATGATTGACGCTGGTTGACCAATGTGATCTTGAGATGGAAGGATGGATGTGGAGTCTGCACTTCTGTAAGAAAAATTTGAAGAGCATATCTACAAAAGCAATCAGAGTGGTTCGAAGTTAAAGAGGTTGAGAAAAGACTTTGCATGAGGTCATGGTACGACCTGTCGCCTAGGCAAGTGGTTTGATTCATTCATGGTGGGTCAGGTATTATATATTGATGGCATATAGATTGCCAATTGTGACATGTCTGATATCAATATACCGAAGACTCGATTAAGTGGGACATTCAAGATGAAGGATCAGGGGATTGCAAAGATGGTTCTCAGCATTAAAACTGAAGGAGGAGTAGGCTTTGGTAATCACATGAGGAATACCTTGTGTGTAGGTATTGATCAAGTATGTGATGGACCAGGTAAAGCTGGAGAGCGTTCCCGATACATCTCTCCTCAAAGTTTTCCTCAGGACATGTGAAAAGGCCAAGGTATATGTCCTAGAGGGGAGGGGGGAATAAGACTATGCCAAATTTAAGCTTTAACAGCAGAATAAAAGAATATGATAGCCAAATAAAAGAAAACAATTCACAATGCGGAAATGAAAAGCAACCTCAATAATCAAGTATTGAGAGATTGATACAAATGTTGTTCTAAGGACAACCTTACACCATAAAAACCAAGGGTTTATGGCAGGACAACCTTATTTCTAGAAAGTTCTTTGTATCAACAAGTCAAACTGAAGAGGAATAAATAAATAACAAGGAATAGAAATATTAAACTATTACAACATTCCCCATAATGCTTGAAATGTAAATATTACAGCATTGACATCCACACATACATCCCACAAGCTTTGAATGATAAAAGATAGAAAATAAATCATACACAAAACACAAAGAGTTATAGTGGTTCACCTGTGTGTTCACCAACTGTTAAATAACAGCCACACAGCTTGCTACTCCACTCATAATATCTTCACTCAGTAGATATTAGTGTTTACTATGAAAATAGGTTTCTTAGGTTCACCTAAAACCTTCACAATTGTGTCTTTTAAATGAGCTTACACATTTCAAAAAACCCCACTTCTGAGTTTTCTGGCTCTCTTTAGATTTTTCTGGCTTAATCTCAAATAAAACCAAAAGAATGAAATTTACAATAAAGTAAAATACATGGATTTCTCCTTTTGTTGTAGCCCGGAAGAACCAAATTAGAGTAGAAGTTCGAATAGAAGTTCAATGTCCAATACTCACTTAAGAAATGGTTTTAAGTTCTAGATTGATTTTAAATTAAATCAGTTGGGCTAGTTATATTTGATTTTGATTCCAAGAAGAAAGAATATCATAATTCCTCTTTTCAATTCAGATTAGAATATAGAAACAAAATTAAATCAATAAAGCTAACAAAAGAGAATATTAAATATGCACAAATTAGCTTAAAATGAATACAAACTTATCTCAGAGTGATGCCTTGATTTTACTTGAATTGATTTATCAAACTCTAAATTCGTCACCTATTTATAGTTGCAGAAACTCGTTTACGACTGGTCCTGAGGACAGTACGACTGGTCGTAGAAGAAATAGATTTTTGAAATTTTAAGCGCGATCGAATAAAACCGTTCTACGACTGGTCGAACGTCGTCCACGACCGGTCGTGACCAACCCACGATTGGTCGTGAGGTACTAAGTTTAGTTGCTGGAATTTGAGTCGAAGGTGCACGATAGGTCGTGAACAAGTCGAGTACTGTTCACACGACCGGTCGAGAAGACTCCAGGACTGGTCGTAGCTCAACCAAAAAATTCTGAAAAAGTGCAACAATTTAGGACTAGTCCTGAAATTTCTTGGACTGGTCGAGCCAGTTCTAGGACTAGTCGAACATGGTCCAGAACTAGTCTTAGAACAGACAAAATTCATATAAAAAGTTTCAATATGAATTATGTATACAAAATGCCTAAGGTCAATTTAAGGTCAATCATACCTAGAAAGTGAGATATGAACATTGAGACTTTATATGATAGTTGACCTTTGAAGATTGTAAAGATTGAGATTTCTATACTTGATGTAGCATTGAACTTGAGATCTTCTAGAGCTTGAATTACACTTCATTTCGAGTTGTATACTAACTTGAGTCTTTGAACAAGATCACCTCTTTCGTTGTAGCTTGTACTTCCATTTCTTGAATTGGTTTGAAGTAAATCTTCGTTCTTGACTTGAAGCAATGTGTTTAGAGAGGTGATGCAATGTCTTGATCATATATACTAATGAGCTACACAAGACATAGATTGCTCAAGACAAAGATTGATGTTTTGGCACTACAAAATTTGACAACCAAAAGAGTATAAAACCATAACACTTACAACATGGCCCAAAACAGATAAGGAAAAACATGATATATCTCATGAGCCTTATTTGGATGCGGTTAGTAGTGTATGTCATGGTCTGGATTAGACTAGTAATTTCATAGGCTATCAACATTGTGAGCAAATACCCCAGCAAGTAACATTAGATAGCGGTGAGATGGTAAGAAGACTACGTCTTTCCTTTTGAGAAGACAGGAGCAAAGGTGGTTGGGCACATGGATTCTGATCCGACAGACGTGCTCGCCTAGAACGTTTCTTTATAGAAGTTCAAGTTTTTTACAACTTTTTTGGGGTTGGCAATGGCGGAAAAGAAGGACGGAGTGTGCACGAGAAGCTATGATGTGATGTAGAGATAAGAGAAGAGGTCAAGAAGCTATATGATTGCAGATTGAGAACATGGTGGAGATTGTTGTAAACGGATGTCTCCAATTTGATTTTTTGGGCTGCTCGACCAGTCGAGGCCCGCTCGACTCGAAGTCCAGCAGCTTTATTTTTTGCTATTCCGCGCTGCTCAACCAGTTGAGGAGCTTGCTCGACTAGTCAAGGGTTCGCTCGACCAGTCAAGGACCTAGCTTGACTAGTTGAGGGTTACGCAGATTCTTCGTGGATTTTATGCGGACTGCGTATATTTGAGGCGGTTTCGCAGAAGTGCGGAATGAGAGTTTCCTAAACCATAAATAGAGGTCCCTAGTGCTATTCTAAGATATTCTATTTTAAAGTGCATATTTTAAAGTTATTTTTATTCCGTTTTCTCGTGGACTTGTGGTGGATTTGGAGTCCTTGAGGAAGAAGGTGATCAACCTCATCGTCACCCACCCGTTCAACACGTGACGAAAAACAAATCTAGCGGCAACCGCTTTCTTTTAACTGTGCATTTGGTGGCCGTCAATAGAACAGTTGGGATTGTTGGCATTTTGACTTATGGATTATGCTCCATCCACCATGAGACCCATGAATTGGACGGTCGAGTTTGGTGTGCATGGTATTCCACGTGTACCATGGATGAATTGCCACCTTTTTATTGAGCCGAAGCACATGCACGTTTTCCCATCAACCCTCTGAAATCGGTTTGACAAATAACAATAAAAAGTCAATTTCGAACTTGGAATTTCTCAGTTTTCTGTTTTTTTCCATCCCTTATCTTCTTGCATGCAAAACTACCCTGTCGTGCCCAACCACGTGTGATCCACAGCAAGTCATTAGGTGGGCCATGCATGTACATGGATTCACACCATTGGCTGTCCATTGATTTCGACGGTCTGGCCAATGATGAATGGATCAGCCTGTTTTTTTTTTTAAAAAAAAAAATTTATCTAAGCGTTTTTTCATGATATGGTCCACCTTTTGAATGACACAGATACAAGTGACACTTTGACAGTAAAGTTGGATCTGTATAATACAGTGGCAGTATATGTTCATTTCGCCTGATTTCTTGCCTAAAGAAGGGCATTATGATGCAGTCTCACCCACATTCTTTGTACGCCGTTTCCCGGTACAGCAACTTCCGCATGATAACTCCCATGCGGTATTTGGTTTCTGAATGGCACACCTGCACGGATTGGGGGCAATTCATTAGGTACTGCCCGTTGCGAACAGGCCTTGAACCAAAAACAATGTTGGCCGTTGATCAGGCAGTGCAAGTGCACATACTGGTGCACATGGTTCGGTTCAGCCTGGTTTTGGGGTGAAATTGGAATCAAATTGTGCCTAACAGTCTTAGGAAAACTAGAATTGGAACTGAACCATTTGCACCCTACAACTGAATTGGAATCAGATCGTAAAAAATCAGTTCAATTTCGGTTTAGTTCTACGGTTCTGGGCTTTTTATAATCTAACCCAATTGCATGGTCTGTTTTTACAGTCCAGTCTAATTGCATGATTTTTTATTTTTTTAAAATAAGAATAATCTAGCTTAAGCTACTGTACTGAAAACGTCCGCATAGAATAATCTTGTCATGTTTTGTTTTTATAACCCTTTTGGTGTACACAAAATGATTTTATGATTTGCTACCAATGTCTATTGGTGTTGTAATTCATTTGATGAGTGGTCTATTGGTGTTGTAATTCATTTGATGAGTGGTTTAGTTTTTTATGTTTTTTTTTAAAAAATATTTATTGATCCAGGGGCTCGGTTTTACTGTTCATCAAGATCTGAACCGAACCAACCAATTCTTTTATTTTCAGAACCGTAACCAGTGAACTTCAGAACCGGATCGGAACTGACCAACCGGACCAAACGGTGCGGCCTGGTCAGTTCCCAACTGGTTTACCGGTTCTACTGATTTGGTGTGCACCCCTAAGTCCACGTTTATAGGTAAAAATAGGTGGTTAGTAAGGGAAAAAAAAAGAAAAAGAAAAGTCCAACCGTCCAAAACCATGGCTCGGTTTAACCAATCTACTTCCATACCTTTTGCAAACTGGCATGTTCACATTGCGCTCTATCTAGTGAATGACTTGGATCTCTAACACGTGCCATCCAACGAGTAAAAAGAGGTGGCCGCATGGGAGCTTTCATGTGCATTCCTCATTATATCAAAACCTTCTATCTCGTGCATGTGGTATACATGATCACCCTACCAAAAAAAGAGTAAAAGTTATGGATTATGGGAGAATTTAGCTACGGATATAAACCGTATCTAAATTACGACGGATTTAATTCGTAGCTAAATAACCGTACCCGCTACAACAGAGGCACATCCGTTAGAAGTTCTATGGGGCCCATCACAATTTTTGTATTTAATCTAAGCCGTCCATACATTTTTAAATTCATTTTATATTATTCCCAAAAATTAGGTAAGTTGAAAGCTCAAGTGCACCACACCAAGGGAAAAAATGGAGATTAGGTGCCTTTCGTTGACTTCTGGTGTGGTCCATGTGAGCCTTCTATTTGCCAAATTTGATAGGTCAAATAGTGAATGGACCATGGTCCAAAAATCATACTGCTTGGACGATTCTAACCTTTAAATCAATGGCACACAAATGGACACTAGAAAGACAGAAATGAGCCATGACTAGCGTTCCGTGAGTACCGGTTGCCAGTCAATGATGGAGCCTTTGGATGACTGGTTTGGATCATCATCAAGATATGCGGGGCCCACGCCTATATCAAACACCTATCTCATTGAATGCTGCATGGGAGGAACGTGTTTGGACCGGAAATCAAGAGATGGTCCTCTTATCTTCAAGACTTTGATTCCTATGCTTTTAATGCACCTCAAAAATGCATGAGACGTCTAAGTCGCCCTTCGCAGCTTTCTGACAGTAGCTTGTAGAGTTCACACGTTCAAACGATGGACAGATTTTTTTATGTTTTTATTATTATTATTATTGTTTTGACTCATCCACATTACTCGAATGTAAGATAATCTGGATGGTCGAATTCCTGGACTACATCATGGATGTAGCGTATGCCAAAAACCACATTGATTGGAGGATCCTAACCATCCAATTTTCGATAGTGCAGATGGATGGTTAAAAGAAATGGTCAGCATCCAAATTCAATGACCGATTTGATAAGTGGTCAAATGAATCTGATGTCAGGGATCTGGTTAGTTGAAATTTGACACTGGTACCAACTTAAAAGAAAAATAGGAAAATTCAGGTATTAGACGTGGCTACATGCATCTTGATTTTCTTTTAATAGAGTGGCCGGAAGATTGGACCGGCGTCTATCTCCCATCTACCCCAAGGACAAGTGTAAGGTATCTGGACCACCATCAGATGGGACCCACCATAGATTTACACAGGCATTCCCCTGAGAGTCGCACCATTCTGACCATCACATTGTCCAATCAACGGACTTTTGTCCACCAAATGCGGGGTGCTGCTCCCACCGTTTTTTTTTTTTTTTTAAAATTTAAAATAATATAAACATACTTTGGCAAATCCAGTCAGTGGTTAGGATCTTTCGATCAGTGCGAGTTTTGTATAATCACTCGTCAGGAAATGAAGAATATGGAATATTGATAGAGAGCCACAAGAACTGAACTATGGTATATCCATCTCTCCACCGTACATGGGAGGGTGATGAGTCAATCGTGTTCATCCAATTGATGAGTATTTTTCAGGTTGCCTTTCGCTGCAGGGGTAACTGGATTGGTTGAAATGATAAACACTGCTATGAGCATGGAAGAGATTTCGAAATTCTCACCATATTTTTGTGGGTAATTGATTAAATAATGTTGTCACCATATTTTCAAAATCTAGTCAGTTTTAAAATTCCCAGGGATTTTATATAATGAATTTAACACGGAAAAAAAATATATATTTAAATGTAAAAAATTCGTTTTTACACTTATATATTTAAATTTTAAAAAATCATTAAATCATTATAAATTTTATCTTTGAAATTTTCATTTCAGCAAGATTTCGACGAAAATATGAGGAGAAAAGCACCGAAAGCAAAAAATTTCTCAAGAAAATCCGAATCTCTGCCATATTTGGATTCTTCCAAATCCGCCAATCACCTGCCTTGACAAAGTCACCGACTTCTACTTTCGGAAAAACCCAGAGCTACTCGAATAATAAAAATAACAACCATTCCTTGTATAAGTGTGATATTGTTTAGTGCATGTTTGGACAGGGGTATTAAGTTGTATTAAATGGGATTGCATTACTTATCCCACTTTGAAATTCAAGATGAGATATTTGGAAGGAGTGTAAGATGTGATTAAAATTAACTTTGCAGGCTTTAGAAAATAAACCTTGTGTTGAAAAGTGTGAGATGGAATTATTACTCCTACATATGATGGATTTTTGTTACATCCATGTTCAATTGAAATGCAATTTGATAGTAAATTTTAGGATTTATTTTTTAACGCATGTATTTCAAACATAGTATCAGAAAACATGAGATAAACTCAATTAAGGTAAATACCTTACACATGCATTTATTATAACTTTTATAATTCCATCCAACTTAATCCCACCTAATACAGCTGGCCAAACAAGCCCTTAATCTCTCTCAACAAGAACAAAAAATGCTGAAGGATTGTTTGCATGAGATTGATTATTTTCTTCGTACCAAGATGCCACCTTGATACACTTGTGAAGATCCAGGCCATTGATCATGTAGGGTCTACCATGCCTTGTTAATAAAAAAAAAAGGCTTGTGGTCCATCTGTTTAGATGTTGCTTTGAAAAGATAACGTGTTCATCAAAATACAAAGAATATGGACAGGTATAAGGTTGGATAATCTCAGTCGCGTGGGCCGGGTGAAGCGACACATGCTTGAATCTGAGTGGCCATGGAGGCACAAGGAAGTCTTTATCATTTAGTAGAGTGATTTGATATACAGGCAGAATATGATGCTCGATACACATGCTGAGAAATCATCCACATTAGAATACATTAATCAGTACCTTGAAAATAATATAACCCTCAATGAACATCATCTTTCTTGAAAATCAGACCTATCCACTCACTAGGTAGGCCACACATGCATGTTGAGTCATTTGTCCGTTGATTCCAACAATGCGACTCACCTGATGAATGGTCCAGCCTCTTTTTTGTTCCATGTGTTCTTTGTGGTGGGGCTACGTCTTTAATGGCACTGATGCTCTGCTCAAGTGCCATTTTAGTAAGAAAGAAAGATGGTACGGTACCCCAAGTTGGGGTACCTTGCTGTATCTTGCCTGTATGTGACCGGTTCTCTCACCGCCCCCAGGTCAGATTCGCTGAACTATATTAAATTTGCAGAGGCTTGTTCATTGAAAGAAAATGGACCATTGTATATTTTCTTCGTTCCTAGCCGTCCAATAAATGTCAACACGCACACAATATCGAAAAAGAAAAACTTTTTGGCCCATGATACGTCTAAAAGTTTGAATATTAATCGGTTGCCACGCATTCAATTCGTAAGTAATTTCTAGGCGCCTACGTATCATCCATCACACGTGACCAGAGTTACAAAGTTGTTCTCTTCAGAGAAGCTCTAGACAATTTTATTTATTTATTTTTGAATTAACCTCTAGGCAATTCAAACCACGCCCAAATCATGGAAATCTCTTGCTCAGCTCTCATAAACGAGGTTTAAAATCGGTTTACAGAGAAACGTATCCTTCACCACCGATATAACCCGTATCACCCTGAATCGGTCTGGCTGTTTCCGGCCTATACGGGCTGTATCGTTCATGGAAAATACCAGTACATATCGGGCGACACACCCATTTCAGACGATACTAGTCATAAACATGGCAGTAGAAGTTCCAATTTTTTACATAAACCAAACGCCCCTTTTTCATATACACCAATTCCCAATTCTCCAAACTCGCTGAAACAGCGGTTTCCGATCTAAAAATCTATTATTTCCAATTGAAATGGGCATCAATACCCAAATAAGGAAAGATTTAAAAAAAAAAAAAAACCCCACGTCTTTCTTTTTACAAAAAAAAAAAAAAAAAGATTTTTTCCCACTCCTCTAATTTACTCAGAAACAGAGATTTCATAGATGGTGGTCAGCCTCGATCTGAAAGACCGATAAGCCGTCTTCGCCCGTCTTGAAGCATTCCTCTGCATCTTCCTCACCGACCCAGATCTCGCTAACCCTCCATACTCCTTCTCAAATATCTTAAACCCATCAAAATCCCCATCTCCAAGACCCTGGTCCACCTCCAAAACAGGCGATATCTGGATCTTCTTCCTTCGTCGCCACCGTCGCCGACTGCTCTCCTTCGGCTCCTCCTCGTTGAGCGCTTCGCTCGCCTTCACCGCCATCGCGGCCATGTCGGATGCTGTTAGAGGGTAATGAAGCTTACTGATCGGAAGGACGAAATAGATCTGGCCCACCTGGAGTTCTTCACTTGGATCCAACGGTGGGATGCGCTGATCGAAATACAGCTTGTCGGAATTGCAGACGAAGAGTGAATCGCTTTCTCGTTCGCTTTTGAGGACGTGAGCGACCGTTGCTGGGACGGAGTATTCATGGAGAGTGCCGTCAACGGAGATGACTTTGGCTGTGGAGGAAGCAACGGCGTTAGTCTGTGAAGAGAAACAGCAGCCCATTTGGATGAAAGGAGAGACGATGATATAAGGACTGAGGTTTGGAAAGAGAAGAGGGCGAGACGAAGTCTATATATAAAGGAAGGGTGAGAGTGACACGTCAGGAAGGCATCGGTACCGAATTCCGTTACCGCGGGTTCCACATCAGCAATGACGCGGTACGGCTCGTCACGTGACCTCACCGCATATCTGGTTTCGAGGAAGTTGGGAACATGTTCGCTTTCCGCGCAAGTTAGCTGTAGCTGCGCCGTCCGGTCGCTTCCCACGCAAGTTAGCTGTAGCTGCGCCGTCCGTTCCGCTCAGACTTTTTAATGCTCTGGTAGAGTGTGATGGATGATACGCTGCTACTTAGGAATTACTTAGCAATTACAGAGTTGGCATTAGAAATAACATTATAACGGTCCAAATTATGGTACTTGGCCATGAGTTAAAAATTAGGGTCGTCCACAGATCAGACGGTAGGATTTTTCAAGCTATCTGATATTTGGACTATAATTGGCGGCAGTAAGATGCACAGTCTAGTCCGTTTTATTTTATTTATTACTTTGCCACATGTAAAGTTTTAGAATTCGCGTGCGTGAAGCGTCATTCGCAGCCTGAGTATGATATATACGTCACTTTTTGAGGAGGCACTGTTAAACCGTACGCTAGGATCAACGACATAAATTCAACGTACGAATGGTGGGCCACAAGTTGATTGCGTGCTGTGCCACACACCACTGAAGCGGTATGTTGTGTTTACGTCGCCAAGTTATGTGGGCCACAAAATGATGTATGTGTTATATCCAAACCGTCTATCCATTTTTTAATATCATTTTATAACTTGTGCTAAAAAATAAAACAGATCCAAAACTGAATTGGATCACACCACCGAAAGAAGAGGGAATTGAATACTTACACTTGAAAATTTCCTGGGGGCCACATAAGTTTTGGATCAAGCTGATATTTTTGTTTTCCCTTCATCCAGGTCCATGTGACCCTCTAAACTAGTTGGATTGCAAGCAAGCATCATGGTGGGCCCTAGGAAAGTTTCAGCAGTGGGATCATTGTCCCACGTCTTTATATATGGTGTGATTCAGCTGAGCTTTGGATATATCTCTTTTTTGGGTTCATTGTTTAAAATGATGTAGCAAAATGAATGGACGGTATAGATATAATACATATATTATGATAGTGCCTACGTAACTTGGTGATGTCAACACACCATGATTGAAGCAAGAATGCTCCAGTGCTCCTAGTGCATTGTAACATTTAAATGGTCCAAACCATTGATCTGGATTGTTCAAGCAAACATCACAGTAATATTAACATTTAATAGATGGACTTTAATATGGACGGTCAAGATCGTTTACAAAAAAATAATAGGTCAAACCAACAATTTAATCCATCTATTCATTTGGGGTTACCATGGATTGCTTATGATTGTAAAGAGTCGCTTTTGTTAGGCAATCCTAACCATCCATTTTTGGCTTGAAAAAGGGGAAGGCTATTAAACATCGGTGGATCATCCGATCAGGTGCAATTTTTTCACGATATGAATAGTTTAGATGAGTCGAACCGATGCAACTCGGAATAACATGACTTACGTTGATCATCAATCAAGCGCTATTTTACAACGTCCGTGATCAAGCGCAAGAGACAGACGCATCTGTATGTGCCAACCTGGAACATACGTACCCAGATCTGGTACGTTCATAAGGTGGGGTGGGGCCCTAATTTGAGTATACTTTATCCCTAAATCTGGTTGGTCGATGCATTAACCTGCTTTTGTGGATAGGAAACATTCGCTCGTGGGACCCTCTGATGAATGTACTGGATGGCGCACGCGTGTGGTAGGTGCCACCTGTGTCATGCTAGTGTTTGGCGCTTACGGAAATTGCACTGTTACCTAGCAGAGAGACGGTTGCTTGGGACGCGGATTGCGCGGTGAACCCAACGCCACGTAGCCACGTGGTGTAAGACTGTGTGAGGCCCTCCGTCATGTATGCGTTTTTCTATGCCATCCATCTGTGGACCACCCCATGGGAAACAATGATGATAATAACGTCTGCCCTTGCTAGGCCCCAGTGATGTAAATTTGTCATCTAACCTGCTAATACGGTGAACCTGTTTTTTTGTTTTGTTTTTTTGGGTTAGCTTGTTAGTACACACCCATGTCAGTACACACACTCCATGTTAGCCACCCCGATAGGGATCGATACCAAGACCTCAAGTGTTAAAACGATGTATCTCCACTCATTCTGCCAGTTGAGATATGGATCTGGGTGTGCTCATACGGTTAACCTACCTCTGCGTTCAATCCCACTAATCTTCCCGTGTCGGTCTACTTTGAACTTTGGATGTCCTTCATTTTGAACTTGTACTCTAAAATGGTAAGGCAAAACCGATGAAAGGATCAGATAAAACATATATATCATCTAGGTTTGTGTGCCTTGATAAATAAGTTCAATAACAAATATTATTCAATCACCATTGTCTTTCCATCGCATGGTTGTTTCTTTTTTGGTGCTCATATCTTAAAATAATAATATGAGATAGATGGACAATGTTTGAGCCAGATCTGACAATACTTATATTAATGCTATGGCTGGACATTGAGTCGAGCTGGACCGAGAACTTGACTTGACCCAGCTTTGAAATAGGCCTCACCCGATCTTGATCAGTTATTGATGTTTACACATGTACGGTGGATATGCTTCTGACGGTAGGTGGATTGTATACTGACGCTAGCAGTAGCTACGGACGCGGATTGGCCAGTGTTCCGCACACCAGCTATATAGTTGGTGTACGAGTTCTGAGGGTATCATCATGAGGTATGTATTATATCCAAACCGTCCATCCATATATAGCAGGTGTATTGACATCAGCGAGTTCTGTGGGTCCATCATGAGGTATGATTATGGGAGCGGATTGGATACTGAACGCTTCAGTAGCCAAAACGCTACTGAAGTGATGTGGCAAAACGGCATTGGTTACATACCAACGGCATGTTCCCTTGGTATAAATGCTACTCCGTTAGATCCGTTAACGGATTTTTCTCCCTTTCCGCCGTGCTCCACTCGGCCATGAAATCGGATGGTCATTCTGAGAAAATTCAGTTGGGCCCACTGTGAATTTATGTGATTTATCCACACCTTCCAACTGTCTTTCCATCTAATTTTAGGCGTTGAGCCCAAAATTGAAGCTTGTAAAAATCTCAAGTAGATCATACCACTGGAAACAGTGGAAATAATGATTTCCACCGTTGAAACCTTTCCAGCCCCACAGCGGTGTTTATTTTTCATCCAAACTGTTCAAAGGATCCAAAAACATGGATGAATGTAAAAAAAAGATATAATCTTGATCCAAAACTTCTGTGGCCCCCAAGAATTTTTCAACGGTATAAATTCAATTCACACTGTTTCCTTTGGTGTGGTCGATTTTAACTTTTTATATGCTTAGGTTTTGAGCTAAGGCCCTAAAATTATCTTATAAAATGGATGGACAGACTAGATAAAATATATAAATCACGGTGGACCCCACAGAGTTTACTTACGCAATCCGCTTCCCTTGGCCACTCACCGTTAAACTCCGCATTGCATTTTTTTCTGGACGCGGATTTCTTCCTGCGCTGGGAATCCAGGCCCACTGTGATGTTTGTAAGAAATCCTCTCCTTTCATCCGTTTTTTTAGTTAATTTAAAGATATGATGCGAAAAATGAACCGTATCCAAAGCTAAAGTGGGCCGTACTAAAGGAAAATGTGGTTATGGAAATTCCTACTGTTAAAATCTACCTGGGCTCGACAGTGATGTTTACAATCCATCTATACCGTTAATAACTTCATTCCTACTGGGATGAACTGAATAAAAAATATTAGCATTACTCAAAACTTCTGTGGCCCACGGATATTTCAACCATGAACGTTCAATTATCACTTTTTTGGCCCACTTAAGCTCTAGAAACTGTTCATTTTTGGCTTCAAGTCTGACTTGAACTCAAAAAACAGATGGACGGATATGATTTCTCACAAACATCATGGTGGGCCCCACCTGGTTCCTAGCGCAAGAACTTCTTGGAATGTCTTTTGGCAGGAAATCCACGTCCGTGCGTGGCCGAGTGCGTTCACGGCCTAAACGGAAAAACATCCGCTAACGGATCTCCGTTGACAGAGTATTTATTGAAAGGAAACAGCCGCTTGGCATCCAGCAATGGCGTTTTGCCACATCACTTCAGTAACGTTTTGGCTACTGAAGCGTTCAGTATCCAATCCGCTCCCATGTATTATATCCAACCCTCGACAGATCTAAATACCAAATGAACCACACTGCAAAAAGCGGTGGGTATTTGAACGCCTACTATTAAAACCCTTTTGGGGTTTTGGATCAATGTGATATTTGTTTTTACTCTTCATCTAGGTTCTTTTGACCTTATGATGATATTGAATGGAAAATAAAAGTTATGATGGGCTCTACGGATGTTTTAACGGTGAAAATCATTATCCCCTCTTCTATTTGTGGTGTGGTCTAGTTAAGCTCTGGATATGATTTTTACTCTAAAATCCAGTTAAGCTGATTATTCTTGAAAAATGGATGAACGGTGTGGATATGATAAATACATCATTGTAGGGCCCGTATAACTTTGATCTCCTTTAAACCGTTCGTACAACTCGAGCTCGAGTAGCGTCAACGCTCGTCTTCGCACGACACGTACATGTGTGGTACACCAGCCAATCCGCCACTCCATCGTACAAGCAAACATCATATTATTGAATCCGTTCTAGCAACTCCGTCGTACAATCATACATCAGGGGGAGTTGAACTGTTGATCAGTTGGGCCAACGTATGCATGGACCATAGCCCAAGATCCACGGATCACCAGTCTACTTTAGCCGTTGCATCCATGCTTCATGGTGGCTAGTAGAAGTAGTCCAATCGGACGGTTATGATCATCCAATGAATATGGTCTCTTAGGCCAAGGTTCATCAGTGGATATATGGGTTGGATATATGGGTCATCTTTTGTATTCCGTGAGGGCTAAGCTAAAATGACGTTTGGTGCGTTGATTTTCAGCCAAGTGGACGGTTGGAGGGCAGCATCTCTGATAATGACTGGACCACGAGGAGACGTGGCTCTGATATTTCTGAGAAATATCCTTGTAAGAGATGTTTCCTGCATGTAGTCAATGTAATAAAAACAAGGGCACTGATTGGCACCAAATAGTCTTTTGTTCCCACAGCAGAAAACACTAGGAGAAAAGTGTAGTAGAATCTGATGGCTGTACACGTTGCATGCACTAACTTAAATCGAACCGTCCAAAATTGTGCTCCTCGCTTTGGACGGACAATAAGCTAATTACACTGAGCCTGTGTGGACCACGGGTGGATGATGGAAACAGAAACTAGTCCACGGTGTGGATTCAACAAAAAAAAAATGTCCGTTAAACAGAGGTCTTGATTTTAGATTTATGATCTACCTAAATGTGCCCCACAATCTGGACGGTTTTGATTTGAGTTCCATTTCGTCACGCGTTTTATTCACAATCACACATCCTGCAATTCTTTTTATTTAATTCCCAATAATCACAGAATGAAAGGTTGGCATGCCTTGAAATTGCGTGTTTGGTATATTTCCATAAAACGTATCAATGTGTTTGGACAAGAAGGACACTTGAAAAGTGGGGTGACGGATCCATGGCTGTGGATTCACCACTAAAACGGATCTAGTGCATTGTGAGGCACCATATCTTTTGTATTTCCAGATTGTTTACTGTGCACATGTAACATTTTTACGATGATCCAATCCAAGCATCCTGCAAGCTCTGCCTTTGATTGGATGATATTCAAAAACCTTCTTTGATTGGAACATTCTAATCATCTAATAAATGGACTTTTTTTTCATTGGATGTGAGCCATGTAATGACACTGATTGAAGGGTTGGGATTGGCCAGAAATAGAAATTTTTGGGCAATGACCCATTAATTATTTGACCTATCAAATGAACGGTTTCATCTAATCCATGTATGCCACGTTATGAAGACGGAGGAACTGTAGTTTCCATGCTCAGGAAGCAATGGATCTGATATCTCCTTAAAACCGAGTCGGTCTCGGTTCGCTTTTTCACCATTGGAGAGTTGCAGTCAACTGCTTTATCATTCTACCACTGATGAGCTTCCATCTGTGGTCTGGGCTTTTCTTTCACTTTGTAAGACGGAGTTGAACAAGTAAAGCTATGGGCGCCCAAAAGGGTCCGCGGATTTGAGGTTCGGAAACACCGACCTCGGTGAGGAGGTGACCATGGCCCACCTTGACGTATGTGTTGTCTATGAAATGGAATTGGGTATAGAATAACTGAGTATGCTTTCGCATATGAAATGGGATTGGGCATTGATAACTCACATGCTTTCTTCGTTTGGGATTGGTTGTGAATAATTGAATATGCTTTCACAAATGAAATGGAACTGGGTATTGAATAACTCAATATGCTTTCATCCTACCGAGTAAACTATGCTGGGCTTTTTGTAAATGTATGTGGTTTATCCATGCTGTCCATCCATTTTTCGAGCTCATTTCAAGACTTGAGCTTAAAATTGAAGTATATCCAAGGCTCAAGTGGACCACACTACCACAACCATTGGGAATAATGATTTTCACTGCTGAAACCTTTTCAGGGAGCACAATTATGTTTATTTGTTATCTAACTTGTTCATAGAATCACACAAATATGAATGAAGAGAAAACACAAATATCAACTTCATCCAAAACTTCAATTTCCTTTAAAATTGCTTTCAACGGTGGACATTTAATTCACAGTGTTTCTTGTGGTTTGTTCCGCTTGAGCTTTGGATATACTTCATTATATGTGTTTGAGAAAATGTTGCACAAGCTTGACCTCGGCTCAAGTTGGCCTGAGTGTTGACCTAATCGAAGCAAGTTGGCCAAATAGGCTCGAGGACTGAGCCGAGCCAAGTTCGAGCTGAGGTTAGGTAATGGCCGAGCTATGCCAACCTCGACTCAGTTCAACTCTTGTACCGCTCTAAATGTGCCCCTAGAATCTGGATGGTTGGATTTGAGTTCCATTTCGTGTGGCGCGTTTTATTTAGAGTCATGCATGTGAACCACATCATGAGTCATCTCAGTTCACTTTTTCGCCGTTGGAGAGTTGCAGTCAACTGCTTTATCATTTTCCCACTAATGAGCTTGCATTCGCGGTCTCTTCTTTTTCTTTCACTTTGTAAGACGGTATTCGAAAAATAAAGCAGTGGGGCACCCAAAAGGGAATGCATATTTGAGGCTGGGAAACACCGACCTCGATGAGGCCGTGACCATGGGGCCCACCTTGGCATGTGTTGTATATGAAATGGGATTGGATACTGAATAACTGAGTATGCTTTCACATATGAAATGAGATTGGGTATTGAATAACTCAATATGATCATATTGAGTAAACTATATTTGGGCTTTCTGTGAATGTATGTGGTTTATCCAATCTATCCATCCATTTTTGAGCTCATTTTAGGACTTGAGCCTAAAATTGAAGCATATCCAAGGCTTAAGTGGACCACACCACAAGAACTATTGGGAATAGTGATTTTCACTGTTGAAACTTTTTTAGAGTCCACAATGATGTTTATTTGTTATTTAACCTATTTATAAGATCACATAAACATTCAACATGGATGAAGGGAAAATACAAATATCAACTTGATCCAAAAAATCCATGTCCTCTAGAATTGTCTTCAACGGTGGATATTCAAATCACATTGTTTCCAGTGGTGTGGTGCTTGAGCTTTGGATATACTTTATTTATGTGGTCAAGCCTAAAAATTATATGGCAAAATGGACTGACGGAGTGGATTAAGTACATAAAGCATGTTGGGCACCATAGAGTTTACTCAACATGCAATTCACTTCGGTTGTATATCCACCCAAACCATCCAAACTCATTTTAGGGCATGATGTAAAATAGAAGTATAACCAAATCTTTGGTGGACCACACCTAGAGCTGGGCAGAAACAGACTGATCCGACCCGATCCACTCCAAACCGATTCGAACCGAAGGCCAGGATCGGGTCGAATCGAGTTGGCCTAGTCAGATCCGACCGTAAATCGGATCAAGCTGGGATCAATAGTCAATCCAGACTGATTCGATCTGAAATCCGATTCGATCCAATTCGATCCCAACAATGTTTATTCAATAGTGTTTCTTATAATGTTGTCCACTTGAGATTAGGATGTACCTCATTTTTTGTTTGATACCATAGAATTATCTAGAAAAATAGGACATGGATGAAATAAATACATCATGGTAGGGTGCACAGAGTACCGACTACCACCATTGGCCGCTGGCAGGGGGAGTAGCCAATCCGTCTTCTCACCCCCGGGTATAAGAGGGTAGGCACCAGTTGGTGAAGTGACATTGGCTATACCTCTTTTTCGAATAAAATCTGCTGCAACACCGATTTCACGTAGAGTGTAAAACATCCAAGCTACATGGGGCCGTCCATGCTCTAAATGTAAAATTCACTCCGTCAAAAAGGTTAGAAATAATACATTAACTGTACATAATGAATATTACTTTTAATAAATTCTCCATAAGGACCCTGTGAGACCCGTATCCTAGCCCGTACCGCTCTATAGGCTTCCGCGGTCCTCCCGGTCGAATTCAGGTGACCCGCGATCTGTTATCGACATTTGCACGTGATCGTGAGACGTGTCCCATATTTTAGAGTCGACTTGATCCGAGACTTGTACCCTTGCGACCGCACCGTCGCCACGTCTCATGCGCCAAGGTGATACCTAAGCCAGGAGATGTAAGCCCGCATTCAGCTCGAGGAACACGTTGCGCTTTGCAAAACCCAAGAGAAATCACATCAATCATGTCAAGTACATATCACATCAATCACGTCAAGCAAGTACAACCACACCTCCCCTAAAGTCAACTCTCTCTCTCTCTCTCCACCCATCAAGTACAACCATCACTCACTCACCCATCACACCCCATCACTCACCCATCCCTCTCTCTCTCTCTCACAACCTCTCTCTCTCATCTCTCTTATTCTCCAAGCAACCCATGTCAAAGCTTCTATGAGAGAAGCTAGTGTGGCGCACCTTCCTACCTCTCATCTCCACTATTTAAAGATCATCTCGACCGTTGAAATCGTTCCCTTAGAGCTCCAGGGGCTATAGGCGGAAGAAGGAAGAGGAGATCAAAGGTGGGTGTTTATAGTATTTGATTTTGATATAGGGTCCACATGATTTGGGACCCACTTGATGTACGCATTGTATAGGGAGGGCCCATAGTGGCGGGGTCCCTCCCCTTCTCTCTCTCTCTCTCTCTCTCTCTCTCTCTCTCTTTCTCTCCCTCTCCCTCTCCCTCTTTCGTTGAATGGTGATGATGGTGAAAGGGTGAGTGTGGCCCACCATGTTGCTCCCCATTTTTGGGACAGATCTAATGAAGGAAAAGCACAAATATCGATTTGATCCAAAGCTAGGGGGCCATGTTGTCGTGGACCCCACCCTAATGCATAGTGTATCCATGCCGTCCTGCGTGAGGACCATCATGATTTATGGGTTTTATTGCACCGTCCAGCTTGCTGGACGGTGAGGTCCACTCAATGTGGGATCGGATTGGCTAGTGTACCTACAGCAGCTATATAGCTATTGTATTGACATCATCAAGTGAGGTGGGTCCCATCATGTGGTATGTATTATATCCCATCATCCATCACCCCACCGTGATGCATGTCTTGTATCCACACCGTCCGTCCAGACATGGGTCTGGATGGTGGACCATTTTTATATAATATATATATATATATATATATATATATATATATATATATATTATTAATAAATGGAGCACATTCAAGTATCTGGTGGGCCACGTATGTGGACCCCACCCCTGATGTATGTGATACATCCAACCGTCTGTCCATCTCTAGTCAAGCAGCCATAGCTGTTGTAGTGGCGTCCCAAGTTCTGTGGGTCCCATTAGCCCTTGCTGCATCACGCCAACAAGTTTTAGGTCCCACCTTGAAGTATGTGTATTACCAAGCCGTCCATTCATCGTGCAGCGTGTGGGGCCCCACCCCACCGTGTTGCACGTGTGGAGGTGGGGCCCACCTTGATATATGCCTCGTAGCCACCCTGTCCATCCTCAAGGGGACTGCAATGATATAAGTGTTTTATCTACTCGGTCCATCCATGGGGCCTATCATGGGGGCACGTGGCTTCACACGTAGGACCCACATAATGTATGTGTTTCATTCACACCGTCCAGTCCCTAGATGTGGACGGTGGTCCCACTGATGTATTTTATTGTATTCCATGCCGTCCGTCTGTGATGCGGACCCCACAGTGATGTATCTATTCTATCTACGCCGTCCGTTTATAGACCGATCATGAGGTATGTGTTACATCCCACCATCCATTTATGGGTCCCACGCAGCCACATAGCTGCTGTTTGATGTCAGCAAGCTCCGTGGACCCCACAATGTATGTGTTCTCCTAGCACCGGGACCCATCGCGATGTATGTGGTTTTTGCGTGCGGTCCATGAGGCCTACCTTAATGTATGTTTCGCGCTGGCCATTCCTGGTAGGGCCCGTTTGATGATGTATGAGGCCCACCATGACGTATGTGTTACGCCCATCCATTTCCAGATAGAATGAGAGTCGTGGGCCCCATTGCTTTGTAAGGCCCTATATGATGTAATTGAGGCCCATTGGTGCAGCCCATTGATGCGGCCTACTTGTTATATATTTTAGGCCCATGTCTTGTGGCCCATTGTGATGTGTATTAGGCCCATGTCTTGCGGCCCATTGTAATATATTTCTGGCCCGTATGATGAGGCCCATTGAGATATACTTCCAGCCCATATGTTGTGGCCCATTGGGATATATTTTAGACCTTTATATAAGGCCATTGGCCCATTATATGTTTGGCTTTAGCTCTGTATGGGCCACTCCTTGGGAGCAATGTTGGCTAAATGTCCATATTGATGGGCAATGATGGTTAAATGCCCTTATTGTGACATTCGCTTAGGCCCTTTATTAAGCCGATCATCGATGCTGATTATCGAGGCCGATTCCGATTGTCGAGGCCGATTCCAATTGTCGAGGCTGATTTCGATTTCGATTGTCGAAACCGATTCTGATTGTCAAGGTCGATTCTGATTCTGTTTGTTGAGGCCGATTCTGATTGTCGAGACCGATTATCGAGGCCGATTCCGATTATCGAAGCTGATTGTATAGGCCGATTATCGATGTCGATTATCGGTGTCGATTGTCAATATCAATTATGAGTATGTGACAATATAGCATCATGAAACATGTGCATACGTATCATCTATATGTTTGTTATGAGATGTGGTTGACCATTGCATATGTCATTGGGCAGGTTATTATGAGACTCTCTGATAGGCGGAGATTATCTTACACAAGCACACGGTATGCGCAGGATTGATGCATGACTGGATTGTATGACTCATGCATCTCGCATTTTGGGATATGACTACTTTACGTCCTAGTGACATTAGGGTCGTAACCTCCACAGACATATTGTGGATGGCCAGATGGGACACCGAAAATCTGTTACTAACATCGGGCCGTCATAAATGGCCCTGAGTGAAAATTTCTAAACCTCCGAGGCTAGGAGATGCCCTAACGTCAAGACCGAGTGGATACATGAGCGTACGAGTGCCGAATATCAGCAAGCCGCGTCTCCCACTGTGTCGTGGTCGGTTGGGAAGGGGTGGTGGCCTTACCCGCCTGAGGGTAGTAGGCATAGCTAAGCTGAGTTTGACCAGCTCGTGATTAGGTCCGCTATCGACGTGTCGGGTAGATATTGGCTGACTACTGGATAGGTGGATAGTGAGGTCTCTTCTACTTGCATAGTTGCGTGTCCAGTGGGCGGCGATTACATGTAGAGTGTACTAGACCCCGGTGATGATACCAGTGATGTACGGTGCTGATATGTGGACTTATTGAGCGGGAGTTGCATACTCATTCATTCATTCATTACGTGTAACTTCGTAATGGCCAGGATTTCGATTGGGCCGCGCGACCGACCTGAGATCAGGAGCCTACCACATTGAGTCTGGTTATCCAAATTTAGGTATAAGACTGGTTTGGATAGAAGTCTCTTGTGATGGACCCCATAACTTGCGATACTACGTACTATCATCTTGAATTCACACTCCAGCTTAGTCATTTTATTTGCACCGCATATTGCATTACATCCGCGGCATATGATATTTTAGGTTGCTATGTTTTCTGCACTTATATGACCCAGATGAAGTTGATGGTATTTGTGGCTCTTCAGGATTTGCATATTGAATTGCATCATTGACATCGGATATTTGGCTCTCTATGATTCTGCATTTGCATAGCCAATCCGCATTACATGACTCATGGACTTACCAGTATGTTTTTGCTTACTCTGATATCGTATGATTCATGATCTTGCCAGTATTTTCGACATTGTATTGAATATTTGGCACTTATCTTGCACACACACTTTCACTACCCTCTAAGCTTTCTATAAGCTTATGCACAATAGATGCGTGCAGGTGGCGTTAGGTTGCAACAGCGTGGAGCTTGAAGCATGTAGCTGACTTTTGGAGCTTTGATTTTAATATATGTATTTCCCTTTCAGCATTGTATTCAAATGTTTATATTAGTGGATATATGATGATGATGTTACTTTGTGATTTGGGTAAACTTGTGCTTATGCTTATTACGAGATAAAAGTATGTTGGAAAATCCTCCTTGTATGATCTCAAGATCAGAATCTGGCGTATGGATGCTGGGAGCTGAGAATGGGGTACTACGGAGGCTGTCGATACTAGATTCGGCGATCGAAAATTTTGTAAGCCCGGTTTCTAAGTTCGGGGTGTGACAGACCCACTAAAGAGAACAATGTAAAATTACATCAAGAACACTTAAGTTCATATATTGTGCTTTTAGAGTTTTTTATCAATCTGATTTTTATATATTTTATTCATCATAGATATTTACACCAGATTAATGGTTTTGATGATATGTAAACCCCAAGTTAGCTCCACGAATAAACCTGTGGTTGGAATCTCTTTCTCAATGTTTCCTCTAGTGTGGCTCACCTGACGTTTATATAATTCTAAATTTTTACTCTATAATCTAATATATAGAATAACACTTGATGGACAGATTGGATTTTAAATTTAAGATACGGTGGGCCGCAAATATCTATGGTGTTCTACGCAGTGGGTTTAAACAGGTGCTGTGGACGACACCCGTCCAACTTTTTCTCCTCTTTTTGGAAAAACCGCCTTCATTCTCTGCGTTGCTAGACGGCGTCTGACTGACAATTGATTTTTCTCCTGAGTATGGTAGCCCACGTGACCACGAATGATCTTTTACCCACAATGCTACATCCTCGTAGTTAGAACCATTCATACCACGGGCCTCACTAGAATGGGCCATGATCAAGGAAATTGGAGACGTCATAGCCATTTGATCAGTGGATCTTAGGTTGCTAAGTGGAATAGGTGGTATTATTACCGTAACCTTTGTTTCTCTTGGAAACGGTGTAAGCATCCGATCAATGGACGCAATGTTAACTTTGTAGTGCATCTTTTGTGGGGCCCATTGGATGAACGACTCTAATATCTAAGAGTTATTTGGGAACATTTGAAGGGTGTATTACCTTAGTGCTATCATAACAAGGCTACTTCTCTTTCACCCGCTTTATCCACTACTTTTCTTTTTCTCATATTCCTACATGCCAGCTAACTTCTGCTCGCAGCCGTATCGAGCCACGATCTCTCTGACGGACGCGGGTTTCAAGTGAAAGCCTTTCACACGAAGTTCTTACGTGGGATGTTAGGTGGGTCCCACCATGATGTAGATCGGGTTGTGGACAATTTCATGGCCAAGATGGATAAAAAAAGGCTTAGTCGACGACAGAAGTGATTCGGACCGTCGGACCTTAAATCGGGCGTATCTCACAATTCGGAATGAGTTATCGGGCATAAAATATATGATTTTAAGGTAGAACGAGCTACTTTAGCCAACCAACCCCGCTACGCCGGGTTACGCAAGCCGTATTTGCGAAATATCGTTTTTACTATAAATAGTAAGTTTTAATTTGATTATAATCCTTCATCTGTCGAACTTTAGGAATTACGTCCAACGTGAAAAGAGCTTAGAATAATTAGGAGAACGGTTTGGTGAAGTCAAATAGGACACTTACTATTTTTGGCCGAAAACCTTGCGCACTAGTAGATATCACGACCGTCTATAAATAGTAAGTTTATTATTTATAGTGAGTCGCGGATTCTAGGAGTTTTAGTTGTAGTTTGATTCTAATTTCTTTCTCATTGCTTGGTACCCCTATTTAAAGGGTTGTAAACTCGTTTTTATTCATTCATTAATTAAATTCAAATTTATTAGAATTTATTTCTATTTTCTTGCTTTCTTTCCTCGTGGATTCGAGAAGTCTCTATGAGGAGTCCAGAGAAGTTCCGTGGATTCGGAATAGTTATCCTTTTGATCAGGAAGACGGTGCTCGACCTCACGTCCTCCCTTGCATCAGTTTAGTATTAAAGCGAGGATTCCCCTCGAGCCGATGGCAAACAATAAAGGTATGAACAAAAATCCTGTGGACGATGATATAGGGATTCATTATCTTTTGGAAAGAATAGAAGCTTTCCACCGGGAGAGTTAGTTGACCATGCAAGGGCTACAGGAAACCCTCGACCGTCTTACAGATGCGCTACTTCCGCCCCGAGCCCTAGGCAGTACTCCACCACCTATGGTTGCTCCACCACCCGTGGTTGCTGTACGACACAACCCCGATTTTCATAAAGCACTACCAGTGCCAAACCATAGGGCTACACTAGATGATTTAAGTTCTAGCGACGAGGACCTTAATGAAGGTTTTGCCTGACGACCAATCCATGGAGGCGATCATCTAGATCGTGCTGAAAGAGACTATCGAGGTAAGGCTGGACTTCCTAGTTTTAATGGTTTATTACGTATAGAAGATTTCCTCAATTGGCTAGCCGAAGTAGAGAGATATTTTGATTATCTGGATGTGTCAGATCATAAGAGGGTAAAATTGGTAGCGTTTAAATTAAAATCTGGTGCTTCTGTATGGTGGGAACAATTACAACTCTCACGAGCCTATCAAAACAAGGCGCCCATCTCATCATGACTACGGATGAGACGTCTTCTTCGATCACGATTTCTCCCCAGTGATTATGAGCAGATATTATTCCAGTAATATCAAAATTGCTAACAAGAAAATCAAACCGTCACAGATTACACTGAAGAATTCCAGCAGTTGGCTAAACGAAACGATCCGTCAGAATCTGAGTCACAAAAGGTTATACGATTTATAGGTGGGTTGCGACCAACAATTCAAGACTGAGTTCAGATGTACCCAGTTGAGACTGTGGATAAAGCAGTTCAATTGGCGGGTAGGGTAGAAACACAAGTTGCAAGAGCTCCTGCTCGTCCCTATCCTTCAACTCGACCCCATGATGGGTCCCACGCAGGAGCCAGTGCTGGCACGAGGAAAAGATCCAGTAAGAGAACGTCCTCAACCTCCTACAACCGCAAACCATGATACGGGGAGTAGACCTCAACGTGCAGCACCCACAACAGCGGGCCCAAGTAGGATTCCAAATCCTTATGCTCGGCTAAGGTCGAACAATTGTTACCGCTGTAGTTAACCAGGTCACTTATCAAACACTTATCCTCAATGTCCCCCAGCACACTTGACTATAAACGAAGGGGGCACTGAAGATGAGACCGCAGAAGAAGACTATGGCTTTGATGAACAAGAACAAACCACTAAAGAAATAGCAGGTGGCAAGAAGGGATGGGTGAGAATCATGGTGAATTTTTACTTGTGAGGTAATTATTGTATGCCCCACGAAAGGAATTACATTCACAGCGACACAATATATTTCATACTCGGCGTACTTTCAACGAAGGAGGCACTAAAGATGAGGCCATGGAAGAAGACCGTGGCTTTGATGAACATGAATCAACCACTGAAGAAATAGCAGGTGGGGATGAAGTAATGGGCGAGGATTGTGGTGAATTTCTAGTTGTGAGGCGATTATTGTATGCCCCACAAAAGGAATTATATCCACAGCGACACAATATATTTCGTACTCGGTGCACTTTCAATGGAAAGGTCTGTGATGTGATCATAGACAGTGGTAGTAGTAAGAACATCGTCTTAAGAGTGATGGTGGACAAGTTGCAGCTACCAATGACGAAACATCCTTCCCCGTACTCAATTGGCTGAATAAAAAAAGGTGAATAGGACTAAGGTAATTGAATAATGCACTATCTCATTTTTAATTGTCAAAAATTATAAGGATTAAATACTTTGTGACGTGGTCGACATGGAAGCTTGCCATATGCTACTCGGTCGACCCTGCCAGTCAGACCGTAATTCGAGCCATTGGAAATGAGACAATGCTTACATTTTCGTCAAGGATAGTCGAAAAAAAATCCTTTCCCCTATGACACTAGAGAACCACCCTAAAGCCTCTAAAGTGGAGGGAAGTTCCCTCTTGACCATTTAGAATTTCATGGAGGAATCCAAGGAAACTGGTTAGGTATACGTCGTAGTAGTGAAGGGTGAGGAAGAGGAACCCTCAAACATCCCTCCAAGTTTAAGACTGTTGTTAAACGAATTCAAAGAAGTCCAGCTTAAGGATTTACCTGATGGATTGCTCCCCATGAGGGACATCCAACATCATATAGACCTCGTCCCTGGGGCTAGCCTGCCCACCCGCTCTCATTATCGGATGAGTCCGAAGGAGTGTGAGATACTTTAGGGGTAAGTGGAGGAATTGATCCGTAAGGGTCTCTTAAGAGAGCATGAGCCCATGTGTCGTACTAGCATTATTAACGCCAAAAAAAAATATGAAAACTGGCACATGTGTGTCGACAGCCGGGCAATCAACAAAACTACCATCAAATCAGTTCCTAATACCACGGTTGGATGACATGCTCGATATGCTAGAATGGGCCAAGATGTTCTTAAACTAGATCTAAGGAGCGGGTACCATCAGATTCGTATCCGGCTTAGTGATGGGTGAAAAATAACATTTAAGATTAAGGAAGGATTATATGAGTGACTAGTCATATGCCCTTCGGCCTATTGAATGCACCAAGTACTTTTATGCGTTTGATGAATCAAGTTCTAAAAGCGTTCACTAGCCGATTTGTGGTAGTATATTTTGATGATATATTAATATATAGTCAGGATGAGGCGGAGCACAACATTTCAGGCAAGTGCTGCAGGTCCTACAAATTAACAAGTTGTACTTTAACTTGAAGAAGTGTAGTTTTTTAACTGACAGCCTATTGTTTTTAGGATTTGTTGTGACGTTCACAGGCATCCGTATGGACAATGAAAATGTATGAGCTATTAGGGAATAACCGATCTCGACAAACATTTATGAGGTGAGGAGATTTTACAGGTTTACGACTTTCTATCGTCGATTTGTGCGAGATTTTAGTACCATAGTCGCGCCTATAACAGATTGCATGAAAAAAGAGTTGTTTCAGTGGACGATGAAGATGAAAAAAGTTTTCATGAGATCAAACATCGTTTATCTACAACACCGGTCTTTGTGCTTCCTAATTTGACAAATTATTTAAGGTTGAGTGTGATGCTTCATATGTCGAAATTGGAGTATTATCACAAGAGGCAGGCCGGTAGCCTTTTACAACGAGAAGCTCAATGAAACCCAAAAGAAGTGGTTGACTTATGAGCTTAAGTTATACGCATTTGTTCAAGCACTGCGACATTGGCGGCATTATCTGGATTTAAAGAGAGTTTGTTCTGTACACAGACCATCAAACATTAAAGTTTATTAATAGTCAGACTAACGTGAATCGTGTGCATGCTAGATAGGTTACGTTTTTACAGAAATTCACATTCGTTCTGAAGCACAAGTCAGGGCAACAGAACAAGGTGGTTGATGCACTTACCCGTCGTGCATCACTACTTGTTACGATGAGCAATGAGGTGGTCGGGTTTGACTGTCTCAAGGAGCTGTATGCCGAGGATGAAGACTTCAAAGATTACTATATGAAGTGCCAAGAAGGTCACCCCAATGACCTTCATATATAAGACAATTTTCTCTTCAAAGGGAATCGATTTTGCATCCCCCAAAGTTCTCTGAGGGAGCAGATTATTCAGGTGCTATATGGAGGTGGCCTCGGTGGACACCTTAGGCGAGACAAGACACGAGCTCTTGTGGAAGAGCGGTATTACTGGCCACAATTAGTACGTGATGTGGAAAAAGTCGTACAACATTATCATGTTTGTCAGACCTCCAAGGGGCAATCTTAGAATACAGGCCTCTACACCCCGTTACCTGTGCCTGACGCTCATTGGGAGGATTTATCAATGGACTTCGTGCTTAGTCTCCCACAAACACAACGCGAGTATAGATTTGGTGTTCGTGGTGGTAGATTGTTTCTCTAAAATGGCACACTTTATCCAATGAAAGAAGACCCTCAATGCAACACACATGGCGAATCTATTCTTTAGGGAGGTCGCACGGCTACATGGCATTCCCAAGACCATTACTTCGAGCGTGACACGAAGTTCATTAACAACTTTTGGTGGACTAACGCCCCGAAAATCGGGGGTCGTGCATACGCTCGACTCCCGAGTTCCGTGGTCACTTATAATCGGTTTTCATTAATATGCGATCAATCCAGTTAAAAGGCGCGCATGGAATTACTTGAAACATGAAGCATGATCACAACTAGCTGTTGAAATGAAAATAGATCATTATATATAGGTCCAAAAGGATATAAAAGGGTCGCATTCAGGCGTTGCCCAACAAAATTACAAAAGGAAATATCATGTCCAAAAGAATAGGGCTAAGTCCAACTCAGCGATCTAAATCCTGTCTACTAGGCCGACGGGGAA
Organism: Magnolia sinica; assembly: GCF_029962835.1. NCBI lineage: Eukaryota > Viridiplantae > Streptophyta > Magnoliopsida > Magnoliales > Magnoliaceae > Magnolia > Magnolia sinica. Next base: position 134,564,362 of record NC_080573.1, read on the forward strand.
CCATCCATCAGTTGAAAGTAAGAAAACTCGTCCTCCTCCTCGAGGCTCGCATCACCAGGATCCACGAAATCTATGTCACCTGCATCTATGAACGGGTCTGGTTGGTGTTTTAAAACACCGTCCTAGAGTGGGAGTGAGTGATCAACTTAGTGGGTGCTATTAGCCATGAGTTGTAACAAGCATCAATTATAATAAGAATTTAATGAAAAGCAATCAATCATAAACATCTATCTAGTCTTGTTAATGCGCATGCATGTAGGATGATATGATGTATGCCCTCGCCACAACACTCCCTCGAGCGACTCCATCTAACGATCGCGTATGACAACACTCCCTCAGTACGACCTCGACTGCCGAGTCGCCAACCTAGCTAATGCCATGCAATGATGATATTAACCGGGTTCTTAGTTAAGTCCATTCATCCAGCAGATTTGGAAATCTGATACACCCCACGTATCAAATGCACTGAACTAATTGCGAAGCCAAAATCCCCAAATGTGTGAGGCCGAGACCCCGCGATCCTTGACCCCGTCGGGTTTCCCCCATCCCCGACTTCAAGCACATGGGGGGTGCTGAATGTGGGGTCGCTCGCGGTTACTATGGGGAGGCGCGTCACCCCAGCGTATGCCGACAGCTCAGACATAGTGTTCCATTCCACCATGCCCGGCTCATGAGATTGTGGATCAATATTCCATCCGGTATCAATGGGCTACAACGGTGGTGGGGTGTTCCAGTTTCTATACATATGTGAGCAAACAAGGTTAACAAACTAGGTGGGTCAGCCAGTGGACTAAACTGCATGAGCTCAGGCAAGTATGTGGCGGAACGATATCGGGTACAAGCGACTTATGTAACCTAACTACTGCCACCCACACGTACTCGTCCAAACCCATGGGTTTAGCCTCAAGGTGGTCCTACCAACGGAACCACCTTCGCTCTCTTCATGTTCCTGACCAACCCAAGGGTAGGAATAGTGACTCATAGCATGCCAACTACCAATGTAATATCAAACATATTCAACACCATGTTCTCATGTTGCTCAACATACAATTCAAATTTCTCTAGCAAGCAAACTATTAATATCATGAATAAGGTGTGTGTGTGTGGTGTGGGTTGGTGAGGAAGTTAAGCATTCCTACACCTCAAGGGATCAAATACATAAGAACAAATGAATCATACACAATATGAAGCAACACATATGAGAAAAAGAAATAAACCAAACATGAGCATGTAATCATCCATACACTAGATCATGAGAAAGACAAAATTAACATCAAAGAAAAATAAACATGCAATTCATACAATTCCAACAATATATCATCCATAGGTTCTTCTAGATTCTTCCATACAACATACCAAGCAAACAAAATCATTAAACTCCAACTATAATTGGTGCTAGGCCACCTAAGGATAATAGTCCGCACCTTAAGAGGAGATTTTCATTCTTTGAGATCTTAGGGTTTGGGGATTTGGGTAAAACCACCATTTCCTAAATTAAAATCAAGAAAGACAACATTAATGCCTAGAAATCTACACTAAGTTGCTCTATTGAAGAGAAAGATATCATTCTTACTTCCGCTTCTTGGTATGGGTGGGTTTGGTGGAGGTTTCCTTGGAGAATGAGTAGAGAATTGCAAGGTTGAGCTTCCTTGGGCCCCACCTCCTACCACATACTCCTTTCCTTTCTTCTTCCTCTCTCTTTCCCCTCCTTTCTCATCTTTGTCTTCTCCCTTTTCTCTCTTCTCTCCCTTTGTTCACTAGGGCAAATTCGTATGGGGAGATGGGTGCCCCAAATGAGGCCCTTTTATAATGCCAGATTGGTGCAAATGACCCCAAGTGTTAGGTTTTTACTATACTAGACCTATGAGAGGGTTTTTCTAAGCTCTAGGGCCCACTATGGGGTGTACAAGTCAATATACAACGTAGGATAGCTAGCCCTAATGACAATCTACGTATGGATATGATCGGCCTGCCATTTGGACGCGCCGATCGACGGATATTATTAGAAGTCTGTTCAATGGTCACCGGTGGTCGATCGGGGCCACGGCTATACGGATATGAGTAGGGAAATATTCTTACTCCACGAGTAAAGTTTGGTCGCAAACTGACGGTCCGAAATCCTCAACTTTGCATAAGAGTGGACGACTTAATTCACTTAAGTTCCAATTCCTTCCTTTAGGGTATTTGCACTTCTTATGCACTCATCCTTTGGCTCAAGTTGACCGGTTCTGGACAGTACCCAGGTTCGATTCCCGCGATGAACGTCAAGCCCAATGAGATGGACATTATTCTATAGTTTTGGAACTAGTGGCCCACCAACGAGCGGTCTAGATTTCATTTAGAAAATTAGGGCATTTCTGGTAGCCCTCTGGCCATGAAACTTATAGGATAGGTGGTCCATGGCCCGTTGAAGGGCCATGCAAATTTTGGGGTCGATCGGATATGGGGTTTGGTCGCACGAATCCGATTTGCGATCAACGGTCACCGTTCCACGATCGGGTCCCAGAGTTTGTGGACGAGCGTAGAAAAATACATTAGACCCTCATCATAAATTATGAAGAAATCTGATAGCTGAAATGTCTTACATTTCAGTTTTATTTACACGTGCCAGATTCCAATTCTGGCATTGGTGGGGCGCATCTGGTAAGTGTCAAATTTCACTTCTGGGTGTCCACTGGGTCCGTAGTCCGCGATGGTCCCCAAGCCCAATGAGATCTATGCTCCCTTGAATTTTTATAATTTTCTGACCTTCCCGTGTCGCGGTATAGCCCGCACGGGTTATCGCTAAGTGTAAACGGCCATCTGGCTTGGAAGCCCACACCAGGTTCTATCAAGGCCCGTCTGGTCTCTTCAATTGAGTTAATCTTGGTTTAATTTTATTTGTGATACCTCACTATGAGTGGCTTAAATGAACGATCCTGTGGCAAATCCTACGTGGACACCCCAGGACATTATTCTGGTTGGGCGGGACGTTACACTACACCTGATGTTCAAGTGATCGGCCGAATTCATTGGCTTTCTAATGCTGATTAATCGGACTTGTGCGGCTCTTTACTGGTACCACCCTTGTATACACTGACATTGAGTGCTAATGGTTATTAAGTAATATTTAGGTTAATTAAATAAAATTAAAAAAAAAAATTGATAGATTTTTGGAAATCCAAAACAGTGAAAATCCAGGATGTTACAAGCGGACTTTGTGGACTCGATTCGATACACGATTTCAATTCAGCAGCGCTTACCACCCATAGACTGAATTTGTGAATCGCACGTTAGAAAAGCTCCTTCACTGTATTTCAGGAGAAAAATCGAAGCAGTGGAATTTGGCCTTGTCTTAAGCAGAGTTTGCATTCAACAACATGGTGAATCACTCGATAGGAAAATCACCGTTCGAGATTATCTACGGACGAGTGCCTCGCCACACACTTGACTTGGTCCCTCTGTCCAAGCACCCAGGCACGAGCATTGCACCAGAACATATGGCAGACAAGATCATGGGCATCCATGCGGAAATGCAGACCAAGCTACATGCCTCTAACGAGAAGTACAAGGAACAAGCGGACAAGCACCGACGAGAAAAAATGTTCAAGGTGGGCGACCATGTTATGGTCCATTTGCGCAAAGAGAGATTTTCGACCGGGACGTACAATAAGTTAAAAAAATAAGAAGATTGGGCCCGTCCCAATCATTTGAAAGATCAATGACAACGCTTATGTTGTTGATCTTTCAGATGATATGGCGATCTCAAGGACTTTCAACGTCGCGGACCTGACCAAGTATCATGAACCAAAACAGGATGAGAACTCGATGACAAGTTCTTTTAAAGTGGAGGGGACTGATGTAGAGCGGGTCATGGACTATTTCATGGCCAAGATGGATCAGAAAAGGCCCAGTTAACGACAGAAGTGATCCGGACCATCGGACCTTATATCAGGCGTATCTCACAATCCGGAATGAGTTATCGGGCGTAAAATATATGATTTTGGGGGTAGAACAAGCTACTTTAGTCAACCAACCCCGCTACGCCAGGTTGTGCAACTCGAAATTGCGAAATACCCTTGCATCGACGGCCGTTTCCCTATTTTAATTTTGTTTTACTATAAATAGTAAGTTTTAGTTTTATTATAACACTTCATCCGTCGGGCTTTAGGAGTTGCGTCCAAGATGAAAAGAGCTTATTATAATTAGGAGAACGGTTTGGTGAAGCCAAATAGGACACTTACTATTTTTGGCCAAAAGCCTTGCACACTAGTAGACATCACAACCGTCTATAAATAGTAAGTTTACTATTTATAATAAGTCGCGAATTCTAGGAGTTTTAGTTGTAGTTTGATTCTGATTTCTTTCCCATTGCTTGGTACCTCTATTTAAAGGGTTGTGAATTCATTTTTATTCATTCATTAATCAATTTTGAATTTATTAGAATTTATTTACATTTTCTGCTTTCTTTCCTCGTGGATTCGAGAAGTCTTTGTCAGGAATCTAAAGAAGTTCCGTGGATTTAGAATAGTTATTCTCTTAAGGAAGATGGTGCTCGACCTCACGTCCTTCCCTACGTCACACTGTGATGTTTGTGATAAATCCACACCGTCCATCCGTTTTGTGAGCTCATTTTAGGACATGCGGCCAAAAATGAATTGTATCAAAAACTCAAGTGGCCCTTACAAGAGGAAACAGTGTAGATTCAATGAAGATTCAATCCGAACCGTACTTAACTCGATTCGACTCAATTTTCTTGACCGAGTCGGACTCGGTTCGGGTCAGGCCAGCAATGCAACGGATCGGATCGAGTCAAAGGACTCGGACTCAGTCCCAGATCGGATCGAGTTCGGGTCGGGCGTTGAAAATTTTAAACCGAGTCAAGTTAGGCCTAATTCGGTCCGAATCGACTCGATGCCCACCTCTAACCACACCATAGAAAACAGTATGATTAAATGCTAACGATTAAAACCTTCTTAGGGTAGACCATAATGTTTGTTTACTATCCAACTAGTTGATAAGGTTAACTTGTGTCCAAAACTTTTACGGCCTGCAAGTAGTTTTTAATGGTGGGCATTCAATCACCACCGTCTCTTGAGGTGTGGTTAGAGGTGGGCATCGAGTCGAGTCGGACCGGATTACGTCCAACTCGACTCAATCCGATATTTTTTTAAGAATCCGACCCAAACTCGATACGATTAAGGACCGATTCCAGTAGGGTTGACTCGATTTGATCTGAATCCTTGCTGGCCTGACCCGTACCAAGTCCAACTCGGTCAGGGAAACCGAATCAGATCGAGTTGAGTATGTTTGGTCGATTTGGACTGAACTGAGTCAAGCCGAGAAGGAGACTTTCGTGCTAGGAAGGAAATGGGAGAAAAATTAGGAGAGAGATGGACAGAAAGAAGGAGATGAGGAAAATCGGGAGAGAAAGAAGGGGAGAAAGGAGGAGTGAAAGAATGAAAAAAAAAAAGGAGGAGAGAAAGAAGGATCTCGTGCGGCGACCCTCGGGTAGGGATGGGTTAGGGTTCGCTATTTGGGTAAAAGTAAAAGTTATTATTTTAATTTTTTCTATTTTTATTTTTTATACTACTCGACTGGATCAGATCGGATTGGATTTCGGATTGGATTGGATCAGATTGGCTACTGACCCGAACTCGACTCGACATGCGGTCGGATCTAAATGGGTCTTCTTGATCTGACCCTATCTTGACTTTTGGTTTGAGTCGGATCAAATCCGACCAGTTCGAACGAGTCGGATCCTACCCAACTCTAGGTGTGGTCAACACGATATTTGGATTTGCTTCTTTTTTGGGCCACACCTTAAAATGAGTTGTCAAAACTAATGTGCAGCATACATGTATTTGGTCCAATAAAGCATGATGATCCAGACCGTTCATTTAGTAGATCACACCCTCAATGGGCCAGTGATGAAAGGAGATCTCAATCGTCCATTCAAAGGGCAGTTAGAGAGAGTGAAACAATTGTTACCCCATCGGTAACTGTTTATGGTGGGTGAAAATCTGTGATTAAAGGATTTTGCTCAGCATTACCAATTTTCTTAGCGACACACTTGCCACATATGCGGGGATCAGTCGGAAGCGGATTGGCTGGTGTACTGCACACCAGCGATATGGCTGGTGTGGGTACGTGTCGTGCCAAGACAGCGTTGCAGATCCTCCAGCTCAGAGTTGTACGAGCAGTTCAAGGTAGATCAAAGTTACGTGGCCCCAAAACGATGTATTTATTATATCCACACCGTTCGTCCATTTTGTGAGATCATTTTAGGGCATGATGCCAAAAATGATTCTATCCAAAGATTAAATGGACCACACCAGAAATAGCAGTGGGACAATAATCTTCACCATTAAAACATTCCCAGGGGCCACCATAACGTTTATTTTCCATTCAATCTGGTCATAATGTCACACAGACCTAGATGAAGAGTAAAAACAAATATCATATTCATCTAAAACTTCTGTGACCCCAAAAGGGTTTGAATGGTAGACGATCAATCCCCCCACAGTTTTTTGCAGTGTCGTCCAAATGATCTTTGGATCTGTCTTATTTTTCGGTTCAAGCCGTAGGACGAGCTCGCCAAATGAAAGAACGGTTGGGATATAAGACATACCTCATGATGGGACCCACATAACTTGGTGACTTGCACCAGCCAATCTGCTTCCGGATCAGGATCATTTGACATGTGTGACCCGTATGTACATGTCCCATCCAAAAAAGTCACTGAATACCGACCATTGGAAATGCTTTCCTAGCCATTCATTTTCTTCACGGTGGGTTGACTTGGTGAACGGCCCGGATTGTTCGTATTTTGTCATGTGGACAGATGTGCCACGAGGGAAGGCCTCGTCTCCCGCTACTAATGGTAGCTCTCGGGGCACGGGCTGCTCAAGTGGGCCGCGGCATTAAAAATAAAACTGGCTAACTTATTAGATTTAGTGCACGTGCATAATAAACATATAGGTCATCTTCCTCTTTTCTTGAATTTTTTAAGTACCTGTACGGCCTACCTACGGACGCGGATTTGCTGCGAAAGCCTTTCATATTTGTGAGAAATCCTCTCCGTCCATCCGTTTTTTACTTCATTTTATGATATGAGACCAAAAATCAACCCTATCCACTGCCCAAGTGAGCCGAAAAAGTGATAATTGAACATCTATAATTGAAATATTCATGGGGCTAAAAAGTCTTGAATCATGGTATTATTTATTTTTTCAGTTCATTCCAGTACAAATGATGTTATTAACGGTATGGATGACATTTAAATATCACTGTCGAACCTAGGGGGTTTCAACGGTAGAAGTGCCCCTAACCACCTTTTCCTTTAGTCTGGCTCACTTGAGTCTTGTATCTGCTCAATTTTGATTTCATCTCCTAAAATGAGCTCATAAAACAGACGGATGGAATGGATTCACACGCACACCCCCACACACTCACGCTGCAGTGGGCTTTCACCACCTATGGATACTCGAGCCCTTGACCGGATGTTGAAACTCCCGAGAGGCTCCACCCAAGTAAGAGAAAGGATCCATCTAAAGCCTTTTTTTTAAAAATTTTTTAAAACACATGCGCGCGCGCACACACACTTACACACGCACGCTGTGAGATTTCACCACAGGTGGGTACTCGAACTCTTGACCCATTGTTGAAACTCCTGGGAGTTTACCACCCGGGTAAGAGCAAGGACCCCATCTAAAGCCTATTTGGATATAACTAATTAGCTAGAGAGCTGGACATGAATTGAGCTAGCTTGGTTAACTTGCTTGGCTCAACTCAACTCCAAAATTAGAATCCAGTCAAATTGATCATATTTTTTTAGCTTGAAAGAATTCCGTGCCAAGCTTGAGTTGGCCCAAGTTTGACTAAAATCAACTTGAAACTTTGGCCTTAATTCGAATAGGTTTGGCTCAGCCTGCCATTCAAGCTATAGATCTGGGTGTCTATACCTCAACCCAACCCAACCCGGGGTTGGGAATTCTCAACCCAAGCCTAACCTAGGCGGGGTCGGTCAGGCCAATCAGGTTGGTCGGGTGGATACATGCTAACATTTTTGTTATTATATTTCAATACATGTTTTGTTTTTTATACGTATAATCTTATTAATTATATATGTAATTATTTATGGTAAAGAACTTCATTTTTTCCAAACAAATAGGCTAAAATATAGGATTACTCATTTAAAAGTCATGTTGTGTACGTAGTACGCAATCTTTTTGAGAGAGAGAAAACTAGCATATCTTGTTAGCTTGAGTCATCAGAAATGTTGTGGACCAATAAGACCTGACAGCACTGGAATTTCCCATTGCCTTCAACATTGACGATCCATACTCAAATATCATTTATAACTTATATAATGATCGGGTTCATGTTGGGTCAGGCAACCCGAGACCTCAACCCAAGCCCAACCCAACTTTTATCGGGTTGGTGTTTATATAGCCCAAGCTCGAGACCAAACCCAACACATCCTGCTTGAGCCCAACCCAATATCGGGTCGGTCGGGTTGAACCCGCCCGACTTTCAACCCTAACTGTTGTATGTGGAGTGGCCCACCGAAGTCATGGATTGACTTGATTTTTAAGCCCTTAGCCCACCATGGAACGTTGCATCGACTAATGAGGTTGATGTTTGACACACATCACAGTGGGACCCATACAACTCGACCTCCCATGAGGTCACCTCATAGTACCATTTCCTTATATATATATATATATATATATATATATATATATATATATATATATATATAATATTTAAAAAGTTTGCCCATAAAAAATAAATAAATAAATAAATGCTTAACTCGAGAGCTCAAATTTAAACTTATCTCAAAAGTTCAAGCTTGACGTGACCTGAGCTGTTGACTGAATCAAGATGAGCTAGCCAATCAAGCTTAAGGACCAACCTGAGCCAAGTTTGAGCTTGAGCTCTCCCGAGTTGTTGACCGAATCAAGCCGAGCGAGGCTTTGTCGGTTGAACCGAGCTGACTTATGCCAAGCTTGACTGAATTCAATTCATGTACAACTCCATAACTGACATTTTATTTTTTTTACATTTACAATTATTTGATTTGTAAATAAAAAATAAAAATCATATATTATTTTTTATGTTAACATTCAACTAATGTGATTTAGAAACTAACGACCTCTCTCTCAATATTGGTTTCCACAATTTCATTTATTTAAAAGATGAGTTAATGCATGTCACATGTACAATTTTCCAAATGTACGTATGCATATGAATGGTCATACCTTTCATGTTTCCCGTTCACTTATGATCTGGTGAGGAGACTCTTGTCTCTCATGCACTTCCAACTTGGTGAGGAGACTGGACTAATTTTAGCTTAGACCATGTTTATGATGCGACCCACCTAATGAATGGTTGTGACTATGCACACGTCAGCACATTGGTAAGTGTGGTTTAACAACAATCGAGGTGGGCACCTTTTCGAAAATAAAACCAGAGACCCGTTAAAACTAGGGTAGACAATGGGCCGGGTTGGTCTGTTGGGCTTCCATTCGTAGAAGGCGTGAGGCTAGTACGTGCCTAGAATCAAAGTTTGCTAATTAGTAAGGTAGAGCTTGGGCTCGAATAAGAGGCGTTGTTTTGAGTTTCAAGGGCATGTGTAATAACATCATGCATGGTGGGGTACGACTAATGAACAGTCCAGATCATACACAAATTTAGATGACTGTGCTTGGCCTCGGACTGGACCTTGTTTTCAGCCATGAATAATAACTCAGGCCTGGATTTTATTTATTTATTTATAACTTTGCAGTTGGGTGTGGACAGTCCTCGGGCCAGATCGGTACGGTTGGTGACCGCCTGTTTAGACTATTGTAAAGTGAAGCAACGTCAACATAACGTGCCACCTTGGAGTACACATGCCAGATATTGGCCATGTACCAGGTACGGCTACACGTGAACATGCATTGTCCCAACTCCCAATGCTCATGTTGGTCCGATGATCAGGTGGGTCGCACGTATGCTTAAGTTGGATATTGGCTGTTAACGAATATTCTATTTCTAACCTTCTGTGTATGCCACCTGTTTGGAAAACCCGGCCAGTGGATTGGCCTGATTATCAGCCACGGCATGGTGGGGGCCACATAATGATGGGATCAGATAATGGGCACTTGACGCAGGGGAGGACATGAGGTTGAGTACCATCTTCCTTGAGAGGATAACTGTTCTGCATTCATAGAACTTCTCCAGACTTCTCATATGAATTCTATGAAATTCAAATTGATTGGTGAAAGAAATAAACCAGTTCACAATCCTTTAAATATGGATACCATATAGAAATTAGAAGCAGACTATAACTAAAACTCTTAGAATTCACTACTTACTATAGATAGTAAACTTATTATTTATAAACAGTCATCATGTCTACTAATGTGCAAGGTTTTCAACCAAAAATAGTAAATTCGGCTTGCGCAACCTATAGTAGGTTGCGTGGCTAAAGTAGCTCGTTCTACTCCGAAATCATATATTTTATGCCCAATAATTTATTCTGCATTGCGAGATACGCCCGATTTAAAGTCTAACAGTTCGGATCACTTCCATCGTCGACTAGGTCTTTTCTGATCCATTTTGGCCATAAAATTGTCTACAAGCATCTCTACATCAGAACTAGAGGGACGCACGAGCACACACACTCAATCCAACACAAATTTAAAAAGCTCAACATGTGCGAGTGTAAAAGGCATGACACCCCACAGTTATTTTTTATTTTTATTTAATTAATTAATTATTATTATTATTTTTTTTTTTTTTAAAAAGGGACCATGTGGGTGGCGCGCCTTACACGTAAACATTGAGCTCATCAGAAGTGGAAATCTGCGTCCTACCCTAACTTTGAGAGAGACAAGAGATGGTTTGAAATTCATTTGTTAATCTGGTAATGAACCGCTAATCATGCTTAAGCTGTGCAGAGAATAAAATAAAGATAATTAAAATTTCAAAATTGGTTGCACACACCGTACACGATAATTTAAATTTTCAAAATTGATTGCACACACCGTACACCGACCTTCACCGTCCATTGATCATGGGTGGGAACTCCTACACATACTTCTTCAAAATTTTAAACTGCCATGCGGTGAGTGCTAATAATTGCAATGCATGTGCCAGTGAGGATTGTCCTACTCCGATTTGGTAGTGACCCCTATTGTAATAACCCATTTCTTTTAACGGTGGCCATTACACTCCCCATTGTTTCTTAGGGTGTGGCCCACTGAAACTTCTGATCGACCTCATTTTTGGGCCCATGCCCTAGTATGATCGAGCAAAAATAATGAACAAAGTGAATTTATATTGCCGTCTCTGTAGGGCCCACCATCGTTTAAAAAATAATAATAATGCAGTGACGGGCTAACGTCACCGCACGACCTAACCTCTCTCCCGACCTTCTCTCCCATTCTCCTCCTTCGGTTGCATTTCGCACCGGTAGCCGCATGTCTTGACCCATCAACCATGCCCCATCCATCAAGCTAGGACCCATCGACCCGATCCGTACCGCCCATCTGAACCGGACCATCATGAAACCTTATCAGTTGACGCATTTTGCTATGAAATTCCATGTATGACTCACTTTGAATCTTCGATCGAGCCACAAATTGAGATCTTAAACCATTTCGACCCTACAAAACTGATAGACAGATTTGATTCCACTTGACTAGCTCGATAGACCCCACCTATTAATCATATTTCTAGCTGCAATCCACACGTTACAAGACTCCATCTGCACAACTTCGTTCTTCTCGCAGTGGTAAAGTTGCGTATGACATCCATATCTGGCAATTTGTGTGAAATCTTTTTAGACAATCTCAGTTATCCAAAGCCTTTTATCCAACGACTCGTAAAAAACCAACCTTACTCCGCTATCAACAACTAATTAATAAACTCACTTTACGTGCCTCTAGCAAGAACAACGTCGAAACTCTTCAATTCACCTAGATTGTTCATGAACTTCGATTTACATCATCCATAAGCTCCATCATGATGATCCGGACGATCTAGGAGAAGCGGTAGACCGAGATTTGTCAACTACAGGAAAACGCCATTGCCATCTTCTTCATTCGCATCAAGAACCCGTCAACCATAGGTTGTCGTTCAACCCTTCTCTCCATTTCACCAGCCAATGGTCCTTAAATCTTCCAGCAAGTCTCCTCATCACTAACCAATTTGAATGTCTTCTACTCATCGTTTTCAATGTGCAGAAGCTAGAACACTTTCTCCTTGTGACCAGCGGATGAAGAGTCGTGAACTTTCATTTTTTTTTTTTTGCCTTATTTTACGCTTCTTGACATCAAGCCTCACCATCCATCGAGAAATCAAAAGAATAGATAAAAAAAGAAAGAGAAGCAGACAGTTTCATCGATTTGACTCAGCGAGTCAACCAGATGACCCATTGGCCCGATCATCCTAGCTGATTCCAGATTCCGACTTCAAGCCATTCATTAGCTAAGTTTCTATCTCCATCCTTTGAATTTATATGTTAGAGTAGCCTTGATTTGAGTCGACTCACCGAGTCAACTCAATGATTTAAATTGTTATATTTCTTATATTTTAAATATTAGATAATTAGAAACTTTAGTGTATGCCTTAATAAATCAGCATGTATGATTTATACAGGGACGCAATCGTTTTACGTTGAAAACATTTACCAAGTGATACTAGTTTAAATGCGTTAAATTGAGTTTATGAGATATCGACTCAGACCATCTACATGTAGAATCCATCATCACATCAAATCTATCACTCTAATAACAGGTAGGTAATTTTCCCTGTTGAAAATTTTAAGTTAACATATATATTGATTTGATTATTTGTTATGTATTTAATTTATTTGATTATTGTCATTAGTTGTAGATTATTTTATTTGATTCTTAATCGCATATTATACATGTAATTTATTTGAGTTATTAATTGACTTCAATTAATTATCATCATGAGCTTAAATTGTAATTATTTTCTTATTATTATATGATGTATAATGTATATGAATTTACGGGTACTCTGCCTCAAAAGGATTACCATGTGATTTTTATGGGTTGCTTTTCCTAGGGTCATTTCCAAAAGGATTGACACGGTACGGGTGCTCTGCCCAGGGTCATTCCCAAAATGATCGGCACGAGTATTCCGCCTTGGGTGATTCCTTAAAAGATATGCACATACAGGTGCTCTGTCCTGGGTATTTACCCTAAAAGTCTATTCACCAGGTACTCTGCCGAGGGTTATTCCCTAAAAGGATCGACATCGATGCTCTATCGAGGGTCATTCCCTAAAAGAATCAACAGACACGGGTGCTCTGCCCTGGATTGAACAAAAAGGATTTTAGATGACTATATTATCCTATTTTGTTATTATGAAAAACAAATTGTTATTGCTGTCATGTAAAATGCCGATTCAATACTCGTAATTGATTCTATTTATTTTATTGAGTTGTATTGATGTTAACGTGGAATTTTCAATTTTTGGAAGGATGTGACCCTACGAGCCATCATGCTCACACCCTTATAAATTGTTTTGCAAGGTCTGTGTATGGAGCGCTAATTGGGCGAGATTGAAGACTTTTTATTTTATTTATTTGAATATTAATTAAAATTTAATGTATTTTGTTATTAATTATTTTTTGAATATTAATGTAAGTAAAATTTCATGGATTGATTAGTGAACATTATTTAATGATAATGATTATTATCCTTTTAGTTGTTCTAATTGCCTTGAAAATGCATAAAAATAATTAAAGTACAACTCACAATCTTGGAATTCGGGTGCGGGCCTGGCCAACTCGGGTATCGAATTTCGGGGCGTGATACCTATAGTACATGGGTCAGTATTCATCAGTTTCATTTTAGGGCATTATCCTACGAAAAGAGGTTGATTCAAGTTTAAGATAGACCACACCACATAAAACAATAGTGATGGAAAGCCTTGGGGCCCACTTGTAAGAATCCTATAAGGTAGGCTTTATTGATCAATAGTCTAGATTTTCCTAAAGGTTGGATAATGTGATCGGGTATAGGCCATCGAGCGTCCTAGCGGGCTCCACTAAGTTGTGATACATTGAGAATTCATATAAGGGGTGGTGTGCTACTATTGTGATACACAATGTCACGATGAAACTGGGATTACTAATTTGTGTGGAGCATTGAGAAGAGTTTTGATGAGTTTCAAACTCCTTTATCTTTTACATTATAAATCAGAGCTGGTCCCAATCCAACATAATGTATAAAAGCAAGAATCTCATCAAATCTTCTACAGGGGTGTAAGGAGAGCAGTCCTTTTTAAAATTTTAGCATAAAGTATATATTACAAAATTCCATGGGTCCCATCATGAGGTATGAGTATTATCTAAACTGTCTGTCCACTTGGCGAGTTAGTCATAAAGCTTGAGCTGAAATTTAGACAGATCTAAAAATCAAGTGGACCACACTGTTAGGAGCAGTAGATGATTGAACATCTACCGTTGAAAACCTTTTGAGGGTCACAAAAACTTTGGATCAATATGATATTTGGTTTTCCTCTTCATTCAGGTCAGTGTGACCTTATGAATAGATTGGATGGTAAATAAAAGTTATGGTGGGCCCTATGAATGTTTTAACAGTGAGAATCATTATCCCATTGTTATTTATGGTGTGGTCCATTCGAGCTTTGGAATGATTCATTTTTGGGCTTATGCTCTAAAATGATCTAGAAAAATGGATGATAGGTGTGGATATGATAAATACATCATTGTGTGGGCCATGTAACTTTGATTTCCTATGAACCCCACGGGAGGGCTCATCTTCCCACGACAAGTACCCACACTAGCTAGGTTGGTGGTGTGGTACACCAGCCAATCCACTTCCCACTGTAATGTTTATTAACTCTTGAACATGTTGATTAGGTCAGGTAAATGTTTATTAACTCTATCCAGCGAACTCTGCACGGATGCCAGTACCATGTATACGTGAAAAATCTCCATGGCCCACCATAATGTATGTGTTTTATACACAACATCTGTTCGTTTTTTTAGATTATCTTAGGGCTTGAGCCCCAAAACATGGCAGATCTAAAGGTCAATTGGACCACACCACGAGAAAAAGTGGGAATTGAAAGCTTACCTTGAAACTTCTTTCACCTGAGTTTTGGATCAAGATGATATTTGTGTTTTCCCTTAATCAAGTTTTGTATTATGACCTTATGAATAGGATGGATGGCAAATAAACATCATCATTGTGGGCCTTAATAAGGTGGGAATCGTTATCCCAATGCTTCCTGTGGTGTAGTCCACTTGTGCTTTTCGATTTGCCACATTTTTGAGTTCATAACTAAAATGATATGAAAAAATGAATGAACAGTGTGGATAAAATACATGTCATGATGGCCTGCAAAGCTGTTCCACATATACACAGCGCAGACGAGGGTGATGCGTTCTACACTATGCTTTTAGTCTCCAACCAGCACTGACGAGCGGCACATGAGCATACTATGCGTGGGACCCACGACCAAAAGAAGTGAGCTCATAGGGTCATTGACTAGAGCTTCCTGGTTCCTTCCTCATCCATGCTAGTGAGCTTGGGTTTCTCCTTTCATCTCTTGTTCGGATTGCGGGCTCTATTCTCTTCCGAAAGTGTGGCGTCCCTCAGTGTGAGTGTTTCTATAAAAGGTGTGGGCTTCCTTTTCTTTTTTTATTTCCTACTTGTTTCTTGAGTGAATCTGAATCCTTTTCTACCACAAGCGCATAAAATCCTGCTTATTGCTATCTAATTGGACCATATCATCATGCACTTCATTTAATGCAACAGTGCTAACAATGTCAATGATAATATGAATCAATCATGATGCAGGATAGCAAAACTTTTCCATCTTGTGGCAAGCAGAGGATTCAGATTCTTCTTAACCCTATTGTTGTATTTCTTTTAACTTTATTCCAAGTTAGTAATGAGAGAGTTAGTCTTTCTTACATTTTTTTTTTTTTTTTTTAAAGGAGTGAAAATTCTAAGTACAACTCTAATCCAAAACTAGCAATGTGTCCACAAGGCCCACCTCGGTGTGTGCATTGTATATCTATATATGCTGTCTATTTGTTTTATCAATTTATTTTAGGCCATGGTTCAAAATATAAATCAATACAAATTTCAGGTGCACCATACGATGAGAAACAGTAGTCATTGAACGCCCATAATTAAAAACTACCTAAGGTCCACTGTAATGTTTATTGATCATCCAACCATTTGATAAGGTTGCACAGACATGGATGAATGGAAAAACAAATATCAACTTGACTTAAAACTTTTGTGGCTCATAGAAGGTTTTTAATGGTCAATAATCACCATTTCCTATTATGTGGTCCACCTGAAATTTGTACCAGCTTCATCTGTTGCATTAGGTCCTAAAACAAGATCGAAACAGATGAACATCACGGATGTACGATGTGACCCTACGGTCAGGTCACGCCCACATCACTGCTTTTGGGGGTCGCAGCCAAGTCACAGTCCAAACATCTTTATGTTAAAATGACCATTAAAAAAAATAATAAAAAAATACTGTGGGTCATACGCCTGTACGTGCACCTGGTGCCGGACCGGCCGGATGCCTCCAGCACCCTACTGGATGCAATTCGTGTCTTGGTTGTGCAATCTTATTCCGGACTACTCTACAACACATTTAGTCAGCTCAGGTAACATCCGCGCTGTGGCCCACCCTGATGTGTGTGATATCTACTCCAATTGCACCACCCGATTGCTGACGTTACGTGATGAAATATCACCCAAATTGACGCAGGGATGAATGTGATCAGGTCGATCACCATCTTTCTCAAGGATAACTACTCCAAATCCACGGATCTTCTCCCATTGATCATTAAAAATGAATTTATAACTCTTTAAATAGGGATACGAAGCCTTGGAAGAAATTTCAGAGTTAAACTAAAACTAAAACTCTCCAAAATTCATAACTTACTATAAATAGTAAATTTATTATTTATAGTAAGTGTCCTATATGGCTTAACAACGTTATTCTCCTAAAATTTTTAAATACTTTTCATGATGTAAAGAACTCCTAAAGCCAAACAATGAAGAGTTATAATCAAATCAAAACTTATTAAAAATAGTAAAAACGGAAATAAACATGGTATTCGAACATCAATGCAATGGAATCTCACAAATTCAGCATGGGCAACCTGGCATATTCAGGTTGGTTGGCTAAAGTAGCTCGTCCTACCTCAAAATCAAATATGGTACGTCAAGTAACTCATTCCAGCTTGCGAAATATGCCTGTTTTAAGGTATTGATGGTCTTGATGACTTCTGCCTTATATCGGGTCTTCTCTAGTCCATCTTGGACATAAAAGTGTCCGTGACCCACTCTACATCACAAATCCAAAATTCAGGAGGGGTCAAAACCTCTGTAATAATATAAAATTATGCCTAAAACCTTGAAACCCAGGTTTTGCCCACTTGAGTGTTGGATAGCATATGAACAATACTGTCCCGTGAAAGTTTCTATGGTGATCATTCCCTTCCACATTGTTTCATTGGGTGTGGCCCACCAAAGTTTTGGATTAGCCTGATTTTTGGGCTCATGTCCTGAAAGAGGTATCACAAGTAAAGGATGGAGTGGATTTTACACAACACAGTAGCCCACTGAACTTGGTGTTGCAAGCTCTTCCCACCACAGGTGTTATAGCGCAAGGGTTGCAATGGGCCGGTCTGAGGTTGGCCTTCTTCCCAGCCCTAATCTCTTAAGGCCTGGCCTTTGCCCTAATTTAGCTGGAGAGACCTTACGTAAATGAAAGGTATATAAAATAGTCTAATGCAGGAACGAATTTGAATATCCTCCATCTATGACGAGTCCCATCATTTAAATAGTTTGGTTCATTGAAATATGAGTAGCATCGGGCACATCTTTAAACTATACATGTACTATGATTAGAACTGCTTATAGATGTCTTCAAAACATGCATTCTTTTTTATATAATGTTGATCCAGTTGATGATTGGACTGGACCATTTATCATTGGCCCAGTCCTGACCTGAACACCAGGCCTAGATTTCAAGTGTGGCTTGGGCTTGGCCTTCCGGCCATGTCTAAGGGCCCAAACCTAACTTTAGATGATTCCGGTCCCACAATCTCTCTACGCTGGAAATTGCGGGTGACTCTAAACTTTAATTAGGCTCATATTTACTTGTAACTTGATTGAATTTAGCATTTATTACTGGGAAAATTTGGTTAGTAATTAATATAAGATGTTGACTCTTTGGGCAAGTATTGACTCAAAAAACAAGGCTCTATGCATTGCGAAAACTCTATGGGCCCCACCATGATGTATTTTTTGCACGCTGTCTATTCATTTAGCTAGATTATTTTAAGGCAATCGCAAAAAATTGAGGCAAATCCAAATCTAAGTAGACCACACCACAAGAAGCAATGGGAATAATGATGCCTACAATTGAAGTCTGTGTAAGACCTACCATATATGATGTTTAATACTCGAGATCCAACCTGTTGCTAAGGTCACACAGACATGTATGAAGGGAAATCACAAATATCAACTTGATCCAAAACTTTGGTGGGCCCCAAGAAGTTCTCAATGTTAAGCATTCAATCCCCACTATCTTCTATACATGGTGTGGTCCACTTGAGCTTTACATTTGTCTCATTTTTGGACTCATGCCCTAAAATGATCTGAAAAATGAATGGACGGCATGGATATAACACATACATCATGGTGTGGGCCACACAATTATGGCTATCTGTTACCGTATCAAGTTTCGCCTGATTTTATAGGTGAAATTCTGCCTCCCTTGCTAACACATACATATGAATTACGGCCGATCAAACATACCCTTAGATGCAGCATATAGTACATTGCTTGTGAATGAGCCCCGGAAGAAGATATCTTTGTAGAGTACCGTTACATTGAGCATGGAGGCTCTAATAACGAGAGGTTGCTCAAATAAACATGGTAGGTCATAAAAAGGTTTCTCAGTAAGTCTCACATTTGATAAAAGTTAAAAGCAGTCTGAGAAGAGTGGTTATTGGAATTGAGGCAAAATCAGACATAAGAAATATATATATATATATATATATATATATATGTGTGTGTGTGTGTGTGTGTGTGTGTGTGTGTGTGTGTGTGTGTGTGTGTGTGTGTGTGTGTGTGTGTGTGTGGGAGAAAAAGGGGTGTGAATTCATGAAAAGCTTTTATTCATAACGTGGGCTTACCTTTGATTGTCCATCTCTTCCAAAACCACTTTAATTAAATGATTCTAGTCATTTGATCAATGGCTCCGAAAATTGATGATCCATCTATAGCAAGGTCTGCTAGATTGATGTAGAGCGGGTCGCGGACAGTTACATGGCCAAGATGGATCAGAAAAGGCCCGGTCGACGACAGAAGTGATCCAGACCATCGAACCTTAAATCGGGCGTATCTTGCAATCCAGAATGAGTTATCAGACGTAAAATATATGAATTTGGGGTAGAACGAGCTACTTTAGCCAACCAACCCCACTACGCTAGGTTTCTAAGCCAAATTTGTGAAATATCGTGAGATTGACGGTCGTTTCCCTATTTTAATTTCATTTTTACTATAAATAGTAAGTTTTAGTTTGATTATAACTCTTCATCCGTCGGGCTTTAGGAGTTGCGCCCAACGTGAAAAGAGCTTAGAATAATTAGGAGAACAGTTTGGTGAAGCCAAATAGGACACTTACTATTTTTGGCTGAAAACCTTGCGCACTAGTAGACATCACGACCGTCTATAAATAGTAAGTTTACTATTTATAGTAAGTCGCGGATTCTAGGAGTTCGAGTTGTAGTTTGATTCTAATTTCTTTCCCATTGCTTGGTGCCCCTATTTAAAAGGTTGTGAACTCGTTTTTATTCATCAATTAATCAATTTCGAATTTTTTAGAATTTATTTCTATTTTTTGCTTTCTTTCCTCATGGATTTGAGAAGTCTCTGTGAGTAGTCCAAAGAAGCTCCGTGGATTCGGAGTAGTTATCCTCATCACGTTCATCCCTGTGTCATAGATATTTAAAATGACAGAGATTTTTATTTATTTATTTATTTATTTTCGCAGAGGTAGGAGCACATCACCTGAAACTTTGTTGAAAATTGAAAAAACTACTATATTATCATTTGGGCGGGCACATATAGAACTGTTATACAATGAAAAAAGAGAGCATAATAGAAGAAGAATAAGAAAATAGGGCCAAGACAAGAATACTAACAGTTGCATGAAATGGCACCCGACAACCCTCTTCCATAGCTGCACAAAGACCCACTTGCCCGGCCCAGCAAAATCAGCAAGCTGGACCACAGGGACCAACGAGCAGCTCTACCTGATTCTCCAAAAAAAAAAAAAAAAACTGCCCGGGACATTCTCTTGAATCCAAAGCCTTCAGGGATCACATCAAGCAATAGTCCTCTTTCAAACACTCCACACCAGGAAAAGGCTGCTGCAATTATACACAAAACCAAAAAGGGCCACACCTTTCACGCAGGCCGGCACTATCACCAGGAGTAGCTGAGATGGCCAGATAGCAACTATGCTAAACTGAAAACAGGGCAGGAAGGGACATGATAATACTTGTAGGTACATCTGAATTTGGTTCTTGTTGTTGGGGTTGGAGGAATCGATTGCTTAATGAAGAATTGTGTAATCACACCATTTTAAATCGAGTATTGAATCCTTGTTTATAGGTTCAGGTGTCGAATCCATATCGACCAACCTGTAATTGGTCAGTACAAAAACACTCCAAAAAAAAAGGGATTGGGAGTGAATGCATGTGTAGGCTAATTTAAAATTCACCAATACAAGGACCCAAATCGAACCATAAGGTATTGGCGAAAGGAACATTATTAAATGGTTCATATTCAGGCAATTGCGCTGATTAATTGGATCATCCACTTATTGTGATCTTTGATCTTCCCATCCTTTAATTTCAGGTTTAATTCTTTGTGGTATATCATTTGCCTCTAAAAACATCATCTCTGTGATAATGTGACTATTTGAATGGTAAAAGACTCCCGTTCCGACCTACTCATTCACTCCCAAGTCAAGGCAGGACTTGCACAAGTTATGGCTGAAGCAGCCCGACTCACCCGAATCATGTCTGAATCAGGCTATCTACCTGGACTGGCCCATTGAGTCTGAGTTGGCTTGAACAAGTCGACATCGGATTCATCCTAATCTTAAAAGCATAAAAATTTGTAAAATAATGCAGACAATGTTAGCCCCTGTTTGATTTCCATATTATAATGTGAATGCATTGTAAACAATAGCTATCATTACTTACGCTTGTATTTACGGCTCTTGACTCAAGGTTGACATTGATGGTTCAATATTTTGATGCAAAACAGGGGGAAAAGATATTTTAGGTGCAAAAACTGTGAAGCCCATCATGATATATAGGTCATTTCCATGCCATCCATCCATTATGCCCGCTTATTTTAGGGCATGAGCCAAACAATGAGGCATATATAAAGCTCAAGTGAACCACACCACATTAAATAGTGGGAATTGAACGCTTACCATTGATACCGGCTTGGGGCTACAAAAGTTTTAGATCATGTTAATTTTTACGTTTTTCTTTTATCAATGTATGTATGATCTTATGCACACGATGACCAAAAAACATTAGTGTGGGCCCTGGGAAGGTATTAACTTTTAACAATTGAGATCTGATGGGACCACTGTTTCATATGGTGTGTTCCATTTGAGTTATGGATTTCCCTTATTTTTGGACGCATGCCAAAAAATGAGCTTGTGGAGTGGATGGACATCATGTATATAACATATTCAACATGGTTGGCCTTATAATTTGTGCATGTAGAAACACATGAAATTCAATTAAAATTTTGAGTTTTGCAGTAGTAAGTTCTCCACAAACTAAATAATTGTAAAAGGTAATGACTATTGAAAGAGCATTTATTGATAATTAGGAAAATCAAAAAGTCCCTTAGTATGTGATTGTCAAGAACGGTTGCATATGTATTCTAGAAATGGAGAAAAATAAGTTCTGATTTTAAAACTTCTACTCTTAATAAAATTTTCAGATTTTGCAAAATGGGACTCTTTTGTGGTACATAGAAAGCAGTATTTTCTCTAATATTTTAAACTGACTATCATAGCCTAACCTCGCATAACATGAACAACAAATCTATCGCATAAAAATAAGGAGAACAACAGCAAGCATACATCACAAACAGCAAACATATGTACATATATTCAAGTGTCCTAAATCCAAACACGGAGAAGAGAAATACCAAACACCATCCTTCTAATTTAGGGATGCTATGTGAAGGCCCATCTGCATACTCCAAACACAAGATCCCCCATGTGCAAACGTTTGACACGTGTACAAGATCCAGGCCGTTCATTCACCAGACATCATAGCGAAATGCCCACTAATCCCTAAGACCAAGCTGGCTCATTTTTATATTGGGCCACATGTGCTGAAACAAATAACCAACGCCTAAACTCAATGCACACGAGCGAGCACCAAATAAACGAGCCAGCCCCACTTTCAGGCTCAGGCAAACTCGCCACGAGGCCCACATGACGAACGGCCAGGATCTAGCAACCACATGATAGTTTTGCACGTGTGGGGGCCTTGTGCCCCTACTACTTGGATATGAACCCTCCAACCACAGCAGCAATGATAGCCGTTGGATCTCCAAGAATGGCCGAAACTATAACGCGGACAGCTCCACCAGCGATCTGACAGCACCTCCTCACCTTCCCACCTCTCCCTCTATGATGATTCACCATCATCCCTCTGAGGCTTGGAATCCTTGTTTGCATCTCTCTTACCTTGTTCTTATCTCCGTTCAGATACATAGCTTGCCAGCTCTCTACAAGCAGCTCCTTCACACATGACACATGAAGGTTATAGTTCTTGCACTCAGACCTGTAAGACCATCCTGGCCCCTTCCCACCACAACAATGGCAAGCGCTCGACAGCTTCATGCAAAGGTAGAGGTTGCGTTCTCCATCGTCGAGTGTCTGTGGGAGGTTGGCACAACATGGGTGCAGGTCGAATCCGCACCGATTGCAGTGATACACGAACCCCTGAACATCTTTGCTGCACGCATCACAGATACGCATCACGGTGCCAGGAGGCTTCTTGTAGAAGCGGAAGTCGCATTTCTTGTAGAATGGATGAGATATCGCCGGCGGTGCGAGTGCACATGCTTTGTGCAGGTCGAACTCGCAGGCATCGCATTTGTATTTGAGGCCGATGCCGGCTTCCTTACACCCATCGCAGCTGAATGGTTTCTCGGTGTACTCGATCTTGAGTCTGTGTTGGGGGTGAATGGGGTGAGAGACTTCTCTGTCCAGCTTCATGGGTTCTCTCTCTCTTGGGTTTAATGGTTTGTAATGTTGTTCTTGTTTTAGAAGGGAGAATGTGATTTAAATGGAAGTGAAGAGATTAGGAAAGGCTTGTTTGATTTTCTTTATCTTTATCTCTTTTTTTTTTGAAATAGTGAAAGTTGTTTGGAACATTGTTCTCTAAGCATCTGCTTTGCTTAATTGTACAAGAAGAGAATAACTTGGGTGGATGTATGGGAGCAATAAACAAGTTGGGGTTGAGTATCAAGAAAGCATTTGATGGAATCTAATACCAAAGGAGGTTGATTAGGGTATTGTTTGGCATGGCTGATTTGATTTGCTTTTATTCACAGCTCAGTGAAACTACACACTTCATCTTTAGATTTGAGGTGAAGCTACAAAGCTTCATTTGAGATGAGAAGGAAGGAGATTACCATAAGCTTCATTAATTATATTTTACGCACGTAAAAGCTAGATAAAACCTGTAGCCTTTATCATAAGCTAGGATCAAGACCCGTTACGATTTGATGTTGTCTGCCTGTTTGGATGATAATAAAAAATCATTCCAAGTCAATTCTATTGAACGAATACGGCCAAGGGCATCCTTGCCTGTTAGAAAGTCGATCTATGGTTCAAATTGACCCCTAGCATTGCCCACCTGAGGAAAAATGCACCTAATGGACGGTTTTGATTCCACGCATTTTGAATGTATTAGCATGTGTAGCAGGCTGACCTTGTACAAATATAATACATTGTCTCAAAAAATTTCCATTAATCCATAAAAAAAAAGTTGCTCACAGTAGCTGTTACACACTGTAGAAGGATGTCCGCATGTAGAGGCAACAAGGAAGTAGGCCATGGGCGGGTGCCACATGAGAATATGGTTATATAAGAAATCTAAGAAATTGGGCCCAGATCAAGCTGAGCCACTAGCTATATGCTCAGCCGAACATGCTATATACGTCTTAGCTAAGCCATCCTGCCTTCAGGAAATCAAACTCAGGCCTGATATGTTTGCCTGTGAGTCATCGGCAAAACGAAAACCTGGCTGAGACAGGGGACAGGCAATGTGGCTCAGGCCGGGCTGGCCTGGTCAAGCTGCAGCCTTGAGAATATTTTCAGGATAAAAGAACAAACACGAAATGTGGACTGAGTTACATAGCTGGCTCTCCTTTCCCTTTTCCTTTACTTTGTTCAGGTGAATAAAGTCCTTGGCATGGATTAATTCCTCTACAGTCGAATAACAAATGCTTCAGATTTCTGGGATTATGTTCGTATCCAAAAAGCACAAAAAGGAAAATCAAAAGAGAAAGTAACATCCTGGATTTATCTGGAAGATATCCAAAGGAAAAAATATGAGTCGAATTACCTTTTCTTTAGCTTAAAATTACCAATGGCGTCTTTAATTAATCGTTGCTTTGCTAATGTATGCAGTTAGGACCAGTTTGGCTGTACCACTAAATTTGAATTTGCTGCCGGGTGAAAAGATGAACTAGTTGCATCCCACCATGATGTGTGCATGACATGCAATCTGTCCATCAATCATGTGGGTCCCCTTGTGTTCTCCTTGGCGCCCAAAGAGCAGGCCCATACCAAACTCAGGTGAGCCTGAAGCCTCTAAAATTATGTGATGTGGCCCACTTGAGTTTTGGAATGGCCTTCTATTGATCCTGGTGGGCTGCATGGATCAGATGGCAAAACATTGACGATGACCCCACACACAATCTGGAGGGTTTTTAATGGCGCAAGTCCCCATCCCAACTGTTCCTTGTGGCATGGCCCACCTGAGTCTGATTTTTTCGCAGCAAGGGCAAGATGAAGGGTTGGTCATGATGGATGGACTTGATGGCATGCACGCATCATGGTCCGTCCATCATGTGCATCCTCTCTAGTCACTAACAAATCATAACAACTTTGAATACAAATTCTTTGTGCTATTCACAAAGTTCTCCATCAGCAACATCGAGCGTTACATGTTGTAATTTCAATCCAAATCATGGGCTATCTTAGCCGTTCTTTACCAAAGGTTACAGCTACAAATCACTAGCTTCTACATAACTCCTTGCCATTTTCTTTTGTATGGAAAAGTGATTAAAGAGGTCTCTGTTTGTAAGAATGTTTTAAAAATGGTAAAATGTGGTATGAGGGGAATCATATTTACTACTTTCATAAGTGATTGAGCATCCAATTCCCACAACTTACCTTAAGAGATAAGGTTCTGCTATCAGTGGAATCTTAAAAGAGAATGGATGGGATTTGTATCAGATTAAGACTAACCACATTGGTTATTTTAAACTCACATTTATGGGTGTGTAAAACAAGCTTTTCTTATGGACAATTATCTATTGATATCGTTATTTCAAATCCAATTCTGAATTCATGTTGGAATTCCCACATATCCATCCATGGAGAGTAGGAGATTGGGATAATGCATGTGTCCAAAAGCAAGATGGTATTGCATTGCACGTGCAATTTAATCAAGAGGAAATGACAAAAATTAATGGTATGTTTTGGTTGCATCAAATTACATGAAATATCATGATATTTGGTACAACCAAACACACCCTAAGGTAAATTTTATTATTAAAAGAAAGCATCGAATTCACAATACAAGGATTGGGGGTATCACAACGGCAAACTCCAAGACCAAACAGCTAAACTGAAGGACAACAACCACATAGAAAAAGATAATCATTAACTCAGGAATTGGAATTTGGAGTATAAGGCTTTTGGTTTTTGTTCCCGAGCCTTGTATACACTGCCGTCACACTATGGGAGCTGGCCATACCTGAAGTCGTGACCTTAACTGCAAGGACGGGGATGCCAAAGGCGGGGAACCAAAGGAGTATTTGTGATGAAAACGACAATTCAACTTCTTTATTTCTAGATAGATAATTTATTTTTTTTCATTTTTTTTTCATTTTTACTTTGAACTTTGCATTGAAAGAGCATATTCAAGTTTTGGTCTATCATGCTAAGGGATGTCTGCCTACAAATTCGTATTCGGATTCTTTGGAAAGAGCCTTGATAGATATCCTTGGATCATGCTTCATTGCTCGGTTGACATGGAATAATACCAATGATTATGAATAAAAAATAAAAAAATGACTCATTTTATATTAAGCTCCAACTTCCTTGAACCAAATGACCACACTATGCTGCTAATATACTTATCTACTAATAGCTAAGAAAGCAAATCTTGTTGGATATGGTCCATCCTCATATGTGAGCCACTCACCTTTAGATGGGTGGAGTACTTGAGTCACGTTTCTTATATTTTTCATGTGTATCTATGTCTCTATGCATGTGTGTCTACATATATGTTGTCTCTACATGTACGTGAGGTTCTTACACGAGAAGAATGAGAGAGTTGTAGAGAGGTGTGTGTGAAAAAAGAAAAGAAACTCTAGAGAGATTCATTTTTCTTCTTGCATCAAGAGAGACTTAAGAAAGGGGTTTGGACACATGAGAAGAAGATCCTCAAGCAAGGTTTGAAAGATCGGTTGTAGTCCCTAAATATTATATAGTAGTTTCTTCTTTGACGGCCTTGTATTTTTTCTTTTTCGGATTGAAAAGATTTTCCATGTAGAATTGGTGTGCATCTCTCTCTCTCTCTCTCTCTCTCTCTCTCTCTCTCTCTCTCTCTCTCTCTCTCTCTCTCTCTCTCTCTCTCTCTGATTTATGGGTTTGTTTGCACAATGCACACTATATGTTTGTAGAAATTCCTAAATAGCTTACAAAGAGGGAAGAGTTCCGCATCCTTCCAACAGATCTTGGCATTCCGAATCAAGTGAATTTCATAGAGCATGTAGCACTTGAAATTGTAATTAACCCAACTTGAAAGTAACATAATTGCATTTTGAGTTCAATGTCCTTTGATATAAGACAGTAACAAAGGAAATTACAATTTGGTTATATCCACTCCATAAGGCTAACAATCACAATTCAATTCAATAGTGCTCCCAAACGCACACTAATTTATAAGTTTGTCACTTGAGCTCAGTCAAAACAACAAGGAAAATATCCCTAGTGTTAGGGTGAGGAAATTCAGGACTTCTCACATGGACTGAACTCGTGGAATGCGCATATCTCATAGATTGATCACTACACCATATTCATAGAAGGTAGGAGTAAAACTGGGACCAGTTAAAAAAATCCAACTAATTCGATGAATCCTTTCCATCCAAACAGTGTCGTTCAAGCTGACAGCACAAAACAGTAGGTTAAGGGCAGCAAGAAACTGATTTTTATGATTATTTGAATGGTTTGGATTCTTAAACTGTTTTCCATCTGCAAGTAAAGCCTGCTACTGTATGGGCTGTACTGATCGGTTTCTCACCATGCGACTAGAATTGTCCATCCTCTTCCTATCTCTCCAAATCAAATGTCACTGTTAAATCTGCCTGGAAACAATCCTGACCACCAATGAAATTCAACCCAATTCCATCGACTGGCATACAGTCATCGTTCTCTTCTTCGTTCTCCAGCCAACCTTGTCTTCCAAAACCAGAAATGAGAATGAGCTCTTGAGCCACCTCCTTCATGGTTGGCCTTTTATCCCCTCTTATAAGCAGGCATTTCCTCGCCAGTTCTGAAACCGCCCTCAGTTGCTCAACTGTGCCTTCTCTCAACAAATTATCATCTAAGAAATCCGAAAAATCCTTCCTCTTCAATGACGACAAGAAATACATAGCAAGATTGCTATCTTCTCTTGATCTCTCGAAAGAAACGGGCTTTTGACCTGTCAAGAGCTCAACAAGAACTACACCGAAGCTATAAACATCGCTCTTTGCCGTCAACTGGCTTGTTTGGAAGTACTCGGGATCCAAGTAACCTAAGGTCCCTTGAACCAATGTTGGAATCTGCGTTTGATCCAATGGGACCAACCTCGAAATCCCAAAGTCAGAAACTTTTGCAGTGTAATTTTCATCTAGGAGTATGTTCGAAGACTTCACGTCCCTGTGGAAGACGGGCATCGAAGCAGCGGAGTGAAGATATGCAAGAGCTTCTGCAGTCTCAATTGCAATCCTCAGACGGTTCAGCCATGAGATTCGGGTCATGGAAAACTTTTCATGGATATGTCTATGGAGGGTGCCATTGGAGATGAACTCATAGACCAACATTGGGACTTCGGTCTCTAAGCAACAGCCCAAGAGCTTGACCACATTGCGATGATTGATTTGGGTTAGGATTACAACTTCATTGATGAATTGATCGACCTGGTTCTGATCAATCACTTTGGATTTCTTAATGGCGACCGTGGTTCCGTCTTCGAGAATTCCTTTATACACTGTTCCATATCCACCCGTCCCGAGGATTCTACTCTCGTCGTAGTTCTGAGTTGCTTGTTTGAGCTCTTCATATGAGAAGATTCTGGTGCAATCAGTACCCTCACGATTAGACACTTGTTGTTTCAATAGTAGCCCTCCATTCTGGCGAAAATATTGCTCCTTCAGCTTGATTAGCGTCCGTTTCTTAAGAGCGCAATAAAACCATAAGCTACATAGTAGCATCAGTCCAAAACCCAAACATATCCCTGCACACAGAGTAAAACACCAAAGAAAGGAGACTTGGTTAGACAAGAATTCATGGGTTTGCCACTAGAAGGCTGGTTTGATCATATAAATTTCAACAGCAGGATATCCTTGCCCGGCAGGGAGTATAGGAAGGATCAAGTGCCAGCCAAATACAAGAAGCCACTTATGCGATTTCGAGATGACTATGGTCCTATCTTAATCTGGTGGTTGCACCAGGTAGTCACATTTGACAACTGGGGGTGGCCCACCCACATCTTCAAACTTGAAAATCATGTGACCAACCCTTGAACGGTCATGATGTGGTGGTTTTTTTCTTTCTTTCTTGCTTCACCATACCTATAATAGCTTCAATAACTTGGAATATCTTTCTGCATCCAGACCCATGTCTTGTGCCATCTCCAGTGCTACCAAATGGGCATAAGCATCTGTAGCCAGGAACTTCATTGTGACAGCGAGCATCAGGCACACAAGGACCTGTCTCTGAACCCAAGCATTCATCTATATCTGCAATCAAAAGCTTAAAAAAAACTCAAAAACTCTATTTAGATAAATTCATATTATAGCGATTGGACTAGCCTTCTTCTAGTATGCATTTGGAATCTTCGATTCAGTTGAATTGCAATAATCCGACTAAACAATGAGTAAATATCCAAAGTGGGTCCTAGCACCACCTCATTATGATGAGGAAGCCGCCTCAAATTCACAATTCCTATCATTTCAAATCCAACTCTCCCAGATTAGCAATTCCTATCATTTCAAATACCAACTCCAAACAAATGGAATTTAAATAAGAAGATGGTTGCCATTTTTAAATTAAAATCGTGTCATGCAGTCGAGCCATGCTACTCTAATAATTCCTTTATAATAAACTGAATTTATTCCAGTTCAGTTCAATTGAGCATCCAAACACATCCAAGTTGTTATCTTCATCAATAGAATTAAGTGATTACTTGTGAGAAAACAGAAAAAGAAAACAACGATGCAGAAAATTTCACATACCTTGGCAACCCTTTGATCCATTTAGGTAGGGATTCCCAGCATACCCATCCGAGCAATTGCAGAGATACCCAAAACCTAAAATTGACTCAAAACAGAAACTATTTTTGCCACATATGTTTAAACTTGTATTCGAACAGTTAGCGTCACCGATAGCCCATTCCAATTTCATAGCAATATCTGCAGTCCTTAGAAAGTCCCTTAGATCTGGTTCCATGAAAATGAAGTTTCTTCTTTCCACCACAAAAGCATAACTACAGTTATTAAAACTCGAAACCTTCGTGTAGCCAAACATGTTACTCGAGCCTAGGCCAAGATATCTAGTCCCCTTTGGAATAGCCAATTCACAGCATCCCACACCCGAGCAAGAGCCGTTTGTGACGCTGTTCCGTGTGGAGCAAAGCGACACACACCCACTCGCAAACATGTCATTGTCAGCGATCACCGCAACTGTATCGCAGCCAACTGCCATAAAGCTGTTGTCATCGGATATGCTGAAAGGACCATCTTCTGGTAATGAGACATGGGTGAGTGTACGGTTTTGATTGGCACAATCTGTGGCCATGTAATGGGTTGAGTTAGCGCGTAACCCACCATTGTAGACACTCAAGACTTGAAGATGGGTCTTGGCAAGGAATGGCATTGGAGTCTGACTCTGGAGGTTGCAAGAAACTTCGAAACCCGAATGGAAACAACCGTTGCCTATACCGAAAGGGTAGTGTATTTCGACAGTGCCGCATTTCTGTGGGCACTCTTGAGTGGTGTTTTGGGATGTGGAGAGGGGAAGAAGCAAAATCCATAGTAAGAAAGAGGAGAAGAAATATAATGCCATGGTGATCTACAGAAATCAAGTGTTTTTTAATACCGATATCGGATTTTCTTGGGAAGAACTACAATATTCTCTTATAATTTCTGCAATGAAAATGAAAATCCCAGCAATTTGGATTTTCTCCATCTTTCTTCTCTATGATCTGATTTCGTTTGGTTGTATTTCCTCTTTGGATGCTTGAAGAGGCGCGATCTGTTGCACCCAGCCTTCAAGGCTTCAACACAGGGGAGTCATTTGATACTCTGGCAGAGTATCATGCTTGATATTCAGTCACCCAGACATTATACACATGGCATACATTAACTCCAATTAAACCGACTAAACTTCTGAACCCTCATTAGATAAGTCAACGTCCCAAAATCAAATTGGTTGAATAACTCTAACCTCTGATTTGTAGACACTCTTTCATTTTTCAATTTTAACTGTCAAATAAACATCAACCAATCCAATGGTCCATTACTGAAATAAGCATAGTTTCATATTCACGATACACCTCAAATGGGAACTATGATCTAATTAATTTAATTTCAGTTACTTGTATTGCTGCATCTGCAATTTCTGAGTAATTTACAAGTGCCTGTGTATCATCCATCACAATCCACCGGAGTATCAAAGTTTTACTCAACAGATTTGAATTTAGCAAAACCGTCTCAAGCAACGGTCAATCTGACTTTGACTTCTAGTGCCTTTGACTTGTCAACGTCTAGTTGAAAAGGCTGCTGTTTTGGCGAGCGGACGGGCGCCTTGGTATGACGGACGTTATAACGGTATTAAAAAAAAATTCAAATAATAATAACATTAAAAAACTATAACATCCAATGTAACCGCGGTTACGAAGGAGAGATGACATAGTACGCGACGCACTATACAATGACTGTATATCGACTTTTCAATTTTTATAAGTAGGGCCCATGGTTTAGCGATCCAAACCGTTGATATGATGGGCCCCACTTTGAATGTCCCATGCGCTAAAGAACTCCTAGATAGGAATCCAAATCCTCAATCAATGTCCATAAAATACAAGTTTGAGAAAGAAAATACAACAAAGGTCCATATTTAACCATAAACGGAGAGAGATTCCAAGCAAAGGATTTCACAGTTAGTAAACACAAAATTTGGTGTGTGGGGCCTACATGGTTTGACCCGTTATATCAATGGTCTGGATCACTAAACCACTGGCCCACTTATACGAACTGCAAACTCGAGCAAACTGTAGATATGCTTGGTTGGAGCATTGTAATATACGTCTTTTATTTGTGCATACATGCAAGCCAATCAAGACCACCCAAAATGGAGGGACCAATTATCCTGTCTGATTCGTGGCCACTAAATGGACGGTTAAAACAAACAATTGGCAGCTTCCATTCAACTGGTAAAATCAGATGGTGAAGATCATCCAATAGAATTCCTATTCTCAAATGGGGCCCACAATCAGTACCATCTGGACTCACAAACATGCATGCCGTGGTGTGCATATACGTTTCATTGATGGGTGGGCCATCATTTGATAAATGGTGATAAATGCACTTCACAATCCATCTCTCTTAGAAATTATTCTATAAAACAAAAGGATTAACCAAGAATCCAACCTTAGTCTATTCCAATATGAGCTTTGTGCATATCGACACCAGCATTATTTATATTTATTTTTAGTATCAGGGAGAAATGCTCCAATTATAAGTTATAGTGCTCCTAATTGCATTGGTCCATTTGGACAGTCCAATCGATCAATCTGAACGGTCTATTTAAGTCTAGAGTACATACTTTTGTGCAAATGATCTTGACCATTCATATTAAAGGCTATTGATAAAATGGTTAATGTTTGTTTAATTGGTGCGATCTTCACATCTTAGCCCATGAAATGTGTATTGGACCTGATGAACAGTCTAGATCAATGGATTGGAGTATTTAAGTATCCAAATGCAAACTAGTAGAAGAGTAACTCATGGTGGTATTCTGAGAGCACTGGATTCTTTCTGTATTATATCATACATGCAAAGCATTGAAAAAACCAAACGAACGCAAGAAGCTGCTCTGTTATAAAAAAACCAAACAAACGCAAGAAGCTGCTCTGTTATGGCTTTCTCTGCAACATTCCCTTCCATTCAATTTCTAATCACATCCTATCTTGCTATCTTAATATCAGGCAATCTTATTAGCAATCTGAGGCCAGGCTGCCCCAAAAGATGTGGCGACATCAAGATCGCATATCCGTTCGGAATCAGAGACAGATGTTTCCTCCCTGGTTTTGAAGTCACTTGCAACCAAAGCATTCCCTTGTTAACCAACTCCCAACTCCAAATTCTCGAGATTTCTCCAGGCCAACTACGCGTCGATTCCACCCCATTCATTTCCACATGCCACCACTTGCCAAACTCAAGCTGCCAAACTCATGCTCTAATATATTTGCCGCGCCCTTACACGTTTCCTGCTGGCTCGAACAAGTTCATTGTCGTGGGTTGTGATGTGTGGGTAACCATCTTCCAAGGCGATTTGGCTGGCTCGTCATGCTACTCGGCATGCCGTGCAAGGGAAAACATCGTTAATGGTTCTTGCACCGGGAACGGTTGTTGTGAGATGGAATTGACAATGGACTCTAACAGTCTCTTCATGTTTCTCACTGCCGGAAATGAGAGTTCAGTGAGTTATGGTAGGAGTGCTTATGGGTTTGTCGCTGAGGACAGAAGCTACAATTTCAGTGAGTCGGATCTTCGGGAATTCAATAGGAATACGATTATGAAGCTCGAATGGGCTGTTGGAGAAGGCATATGCTCCAGAGCAAAAGAGTCAAATTCCTATTTCTGTGGAGAGAACAGCCACTGTATCGAATCGAATAGAAGATATGGCTACCTCTGCGATTGTCTTCCTGGGTATGAAGGGAATCCTTACCTCAATGGCGTTCACGGATGCCAA
Organism: Magnolia sinica; assembly: GCF_029962835.1. Lineage (NCBI taxonomy): Eukaryota > Viridiplantae > Streptophyta > Magnoliopsida > Magnoliales > Magnoliaceae > Magnolia > Magnolia sinica. Next base: position 134,597,956 of record NC_080573.1, read on the forward strand.
GGTTATTGATGCTCTACAATCTCAGTTTTTCTGTTCATGTTCATTTCCTTCTTCCTCATCGAAATATGGTAGGCTGGATATTTTAAATCTGTCTCATGGTTGATGGAAGATACTCTGAAATCTCCCCCCAAATTGCAGTTGTCCATTTTTATCAGATGGCTAGGGTTAATTGATATGTCAGATACTGGGGCATGGACCATCCCATGGAGGGGAACATGGGATCAATGGTGTAGATTACTGGAAGGTGGGACCCACACATTCCATTTTTTTAAAAAGATCAGGCATCAAGTGGTAGCTACACCTGCATATTGTGTCCAATGCATGATGCAACCAATCCGAATTGACTCGTACTCAGTCGAGACCGATCAGGTTTGGCGACACGGATCAGCATTGAAATATGGGGTGACTCGGCCCCATTAGGACGAGTCATGCCCGGCTCGGTAGAGTCACAACTCAACTCAAGACCGTACGAATCAGTCCAAGTTGGCCATGTCTTAAATCTTGGTTCCATGTGAGACTTCTAACTAATGGGTGTTTTTAACTTGGCTTGCAGATGTGAACAAAGGTAGGAGGAACCATTCATCTGCACCAGAAGCTATATGCGAGAACAGAGTTCATAGTTTTGTTTGTGCCTCTCCAGATGGGTCTGTAGGCAATTGTTCTCAACATGGAACTGGATTCAACAAGGGATCTCAACCTTCCCGTGCCATCCTAGGTTAGATATCCATTCTTTTGTATTAATCATTACAATGAGAAATTAACCAAGGAATTTGAATTATTATTTTTTTCTTCTTTAGACTCAATGCACTCTTTGTGGACTGCCATTCTTAAAATGGTAATAACCCATAACTCCTATGAGTGGTGAATGCCCGAACCAGACTGACTGTTAGGCCACCTCTATTGGATGGGCCAATGGTTAAGAATTGCAGCAATCAGGTTTTTTCTATTCATTCGATCTATAGGCTCTCTGCTCTAAACTTTTCTTGACTGTCCAAAAATCTGTGATTGATCAGAATGTTGTGGAATGCATATTTTGGGTCATGGCTCATCCAAGAGGTGGTTGTGTTGGCCACCAAAGCAGTCAATTGTACCCATGGATTTTGAGTCCCTAGCTCAATGGTAGACAGGGTATGTTTCAAATCATAGGTTACCAAATTCCAGTCTCCATCTTTTATACGGATTCATAAGCAAATGTTTCCACTCAGCACCACTGCATTCATGAATTTAAGATTTTGGTGGTTCCAAACTTCTAACACTTGTGTTTCTTACCTTTCCGGCATCTTCTCTTGTTCTCATTGCAGCAACCTTCCTGATCATTGGGTTGTTGATCACATGTTTCAGTTTGTTGTATCGGGTTCGAAGGAAGAGAAACATCACGAAACTAAAAGCCAAGTACTTCTGTAAAAATGGAGGCCTTCAGTTACAACAATTTTCCTGTTCCCGCAGAGGCCCTACTATGAAATATGCCAAGATCTTCTCCGCTCGAGAGCTCGAGAAGGCAACCAACAATTATGATGGCATTAGAATCCTAGGCAGTGGCCGCCGAGGCACTGTCTACAAGGGAACCCTGGAGGATGGCTCAATAGTTGCAGTAAAAAAATCACAAGAGGTGGCCCCAAGCGAAGTTGATCGATTCATAAATGAGCTCATCATACTGACCCAAGTTGATCACAAGAATATCGTCAAGCTCTTGGGCTGTTGCTTGGAGACCCAAGTCCCTTTCCTAGTCTATGAGTTCATCTCCAGGCATACTTTATACCAAGAACTCCATGGAGATGGTAATGATTCAACTCCACTTCCATGGAAAAACCGCCTCCGGATAGCTACTGAGATTGCTGGGGCTCTTTCACACCTACACTCATTCGCATCCATGCCAATATTGCACAGAGACATCAGGTCATCCAATATACTACTAGACAAGAATTACACTGCCAAGCTTGCTAACGTTGGATTTTCTAAACTTGACCTACTTGATAAAAACTGGGTTTCAAATGTGTTGAAAGAAACGCTACTGTACTTGGATCCTGAGTACTTCAAAACGGGAAAGTTAACGGAGAAGAGTGATGTATATAGCTTTGGAGTGGTTCTGGTGGAGCTCTTGTCCGGGCAAACGCCCACTCAAGGTCGGATGAAGCGAGATCACAAAAGCCTGGTGGTTCACTTTCTATCATGTGTTGAAAGAGGGAATTTTTTCATGATCCTAGATCATGGATTACTAAGAGAGGACAGAATGGAGGACCTGCAAGCAGCAGTGGAGATTGCTCAAAGATGCCTGAGTCTGAAAGGAGAAGAAAGGCCAACAATGAAAGAGGTGGTGCAGGAGCTGATGAAGTATTAAGTTGCCAAAACCCAGCTCTTGCAAGAAGTGCTGTAATAATTTTTATCTAAGATGGGTATGTTGTGTATTATTACTAGAGCTTATAATTTTTGAGAATTTCTAATAGTTTATGCTGCAATTCTGTCAGTTCAAATTATAAAGTATTTTGTATAAGAAAGAAGAAGTTTCCTAAAATAGGTCCTGACGTATTGTTATGAGATACGTTTCTGTGGTCGTGTTTTCATGATCCAAACCATTTATGGGGATGAGAGGGAGAGAGAGAGAGAGAGAGAGAGAGAGAGAGAGATCAAAGTGGAATTTCAACCATTTAATCATGTAATTCTTGCCATTTTAATATGGACCTCTCCTTGTGTAGTGTTCTGTATGGCATTGTTTGAAAGTTGGGATTCTCCAATCTTGAATATTTTCAAGGCTCCAACCATTATGTTTCAAACCCATATTGCAACATGCTGGATGGGATTAGTTCATAAGTACCCATCTAACCATTAAAGGAATTTGCGGAGATCTAGGATGTAGAAAGAGGTGTATAAGAAAAAGCCATGAGATGCAAGGAAAGATGAATGATTCCATGGTAAGAAAAAGTCTTTTACTCTCATTGTTGGATTTCAGAACGTACAGATCACTCGTATCATGGGACTCAAGTGTGGCTAGAGATTAGAAAGATAATCACACTAATCAAACAATTCTAACCATCTGGTTGCTGCCCATCAAATGGACGGTTAAAAGAAAATGATAGGCAGTTCCAATTCAACCGCTGAAAATACTACAATTAAGATTACCTAATCAATGTGGTTTTCAGCCTATGCCCCATCTAATAGGATGTCAATGACATACATATATGGAGCATGCATGGTCGATGAACTGCCACCATTTAATAAATGGTAGCAAACCCACGCCATAACCTATCAAAGATTAACCAACTGTGCATGAGTCCAACCTTTTAGTTATCCTCGAACAGAGAAGCCTTGTGTTAATCGACACCAACATTGGCTTTTATATATATGCAATGTGAGACGTTGCAGAAAAAACAAACAAACACAAGAATTTCTTCACAAACACAAGAAACTCTTCCATCATGCCAATCTCTGGTGGAACATTCTCTTACTTTCACCTGCCATTGCTTGTAATCACATGTTATTTTCCCCATCTTGCTAGCAACCTACCTTACCTCCCCCATGCCTGGCTGCCCCGACAGATGCGACAATGTTGAAATTGCTTATCCATTTGGGGTTGGAGACGGCTGTTTCTTCCCGGGCTTCGAAATCATTTGCAACCAAAGTATTCCATTCTTAGCCCAATCAAACCCTTCTGAAGATTTTCATTTTATCCGGGATCAAGTTCAAAATGGTGCTCTTTGTGTTGCTCATGTCTCTTCTGAAGATCAACTGGCTGATGCTCTTACCAAGCCACTTCCACGACAACGTTTTCTTCAACTCAAGCACAAGATTGGACTTCTCTCCCGAGCTCCATCTTGAGGGGGCATAATAGAGCTAATCAGCTGTACTTAACTGCTTGACTTCTTCTTTCATATCAGATGTATCATTCAAATGTATTTAGATGTCTTCCATAGATATAGGATTCAATTTGTAACAACTTCCTAGTTTGTAAGATCTTCAACCATTCTTGGTTATTTCCTTGGTGTATTTATACGATTGATTACTCAATAATAAGATAATCAGTTTTGTTATTCTATCATTCAATCCTCTCAATCTTGAATGATGAAGTACGCATAGACTCTACCCAATTCATCACCACATGCAACCCATCATCAAGATCATTCCAAGATGTTGAAAGATCGATTGAATTGCCCGAAACCTCCCTTTATACCTTATCGATCGACTCAAACAAATTCATTATCATGGGATGCAATGTATGGGGATCCATTCTCCAAAAGTCTTCAGCAATCAACCAGTGCAACTCGGTGTGCATTACTAAGGAGAGTGTTGTTAATGGTTCTTGCACCGGACATGGTTGTTGTGAAAGTCCCTTGCCTTCGTCCAGAGTGCCACTCCCCACAACAGCCTTGCCTTCGATTGATAAGTTGTTCTTCATCACCCTCCATTGTGATGATAAACATCTGGATTTGATGAGTTACGGCATGCGTACCTATGGGTTTGTTGTAGAAGATGGAAGCTATGATTTCATCGAATCAGATCCTCAGGACTTCAATAGGAATATTAGTATGAAGCTTGAATGGTCTATCGGAGAAGGCAACTGCTCCCAAGCAATGGAGTCGAATTCCAGTCTATGTGCAGAGAACAGCTACTGTATCAAATCGAAGAGAGGCTATGGATATCGTTGCAAATGTCTTCAAGGGTATCAAGGGAACCCTTATCTCCCCGGTACACTTGGATGCCAAGGTGAGTGCTACTCTAAAACACACCACATAGATGCATATGCATATATCAGGAAAGATCATTTGCTCTGCCCAGAAAATGTTATGTCAGTGGTCCACCAGTCAGTAATCTAAATGGTTCATATGGTGGGTCTCATGGTGCTTGGGAGGCACCATCCCATGGTGGGTCTCCAATAGTTCAATGGTGTAGATTACTGAACCCACCTACCTTGCTGGGTCCCAAACAAATGTCAACTCTTTCAATCAAGCATCGTAGAATGCCCACTTCAACATACATATTATGGCCCATTACTTTCTGATCAAATGTGATTATTATTTTTATATTTGATCATTATTTTTATATATATTTGAAATGCAGATATTGATGAGTGCAGTGCAAGGAGCAACTTATGTGTGCCCAAAGCTACTTGCCAGAACAGAGTTCCAGGATACGCTTGTGTGTGCCCACACGGGACTATCGGCAATGGTTTTAAACTGGGATCTGGATGTCATAAGCGATTTCCACTGCCCCAAGCTATTCTAGGTTAGAAATAACTCCTCCTATTCATTCCAATTAATCATCTCTGTGACTAATTAATGAAGTAAATAGAATTGGATGCCAGACGCATGGTGCCTGTTGATTGATATTTTCTAAATGGCACCGATCCTACTCATAAGATTGATGAATATGTCAATCAATCTGGACCCAACAACTAACAGAGCACCCATTGGAGAAATCAATGTTAAAAGTGCAGTAGCAGTTGGCTTTTCTAGACATTCAGCCCCATAAGCTACTTTTCAGACCATTGCTTTAAAATTTTCCTAAACATTCGAAAGTGGGAAGTGGTAGGAGAGAAATGAACTTGAAATCAGTACAATTTTTGTGATTTTGTTCTTCTGATAGTTGGTTCATTAATCGGACACTCCAGATCCATCACCAAAGTGTACAAATCAATGGATCACTGAATTGTAGAGTGAGCACACAAGACAGAAAACTTAAAAACTTTGGTAAATTAGAAGCATTAGTTGCCCTGTGTTATAGATTCATATTCACAACCAGAGGTTGCGCTTCAAGCGTCCATCTTGAATGGACTTGCAAGAACATGCTCTCACTGCGAGTAACAAGCACGCAATCGTTGTGGATACTCACCATGTAGTTCAAATTTAAGTTTATCTCAAATCACCAATTTGCAGAATTCCATTTGTACAACTGTTGAGGGTCAAATATTGCATATTAGACCCCAGTTATTACCGGATTTTATGAGCATGATATTGTTAATGTCTTCTTTTAAGCATGTTTATGTTTCAAGGTGAATTTACGAGCTTGGACTGCAAAAGGGTGCTAAAAGTATAGATTTAACCCTCTAAAGACACCAAGGCAAGGGATGGACCCCAGGGGACCAAGATCGAGGAAGTTACAGGGCCGAGATTTGAGAAAATCACGTGTTTCACGATGAAGAGGCCTGAAAGTCGTCCAGAATGCAAGATCATAGGGTTCACACCATCTTCTCAGTTCGAAACTCTATATTTGGCCTGAGGACCACAAAATAATCGTACACGTTGAATTTCAACCATTGGATCCCTGCGAAAGTTTCCCAATGGGCAAATCATCCCATAAACTGATGATTTCAGGCCTACCTGATATCTGGATTTGCTTAAATTTTGGTCTCAACCCCTTAAATGGGGAGAAAAAATGAATGGATGGATTGGATTTCTCATAAACATTACAGAGGACCCCACCTGTCATGGTGTGTGCACATTGCGTAAGTGCACTAGAGGTGCGCTGTAATTCAAGACGGGTCAGACCGACTTTGACCCGTCTCCTTTTCAAAAATGGCAACTACCATTCTCTGTTGCTGCGAAACGGAAGCAGGGACTCGCCGGGTGATCCTTATGGGCCACCATCTCGACCCATCTTCTCGATCCACACCGTTCATTCGAATCAGAAGAGGGTACTGACCAAGATCTGCTTAATCTTGGTCCGAAACCTGCCAGACAGAGGATGTAAAGGAGTTGAATGGCAAATGTTTTGCTACAAAATCAATCAGGCGGGCCACATCAACGGACATTAAAAACCGTCCATCTCCGACCTTTTTTTCGTCACGCATCTAATGAACGGAGTGGATTCCTCCGTAGACATCAATAATGGGCCCCACCAAGCATCAGCGTAAGCCAATTTACGCATCAGTTACGCGGGATTTGGAGAGAACGCATGTTGCAGCCGTTCCGTGATCATGGAGATGTTCACACCCCAAGTGTAGGGTTGTGATGTAGTAATAAACTCGGTAAGACCGAGGTCGAATCCACAGGGACTGATACCTGTACGTTATCTGAAACCAAGTAGAACTAGAACTAGACTAAGATGTGATCTAAACCAAATAGAATTTAAGGAATAATTGTGGAATAATTATCTAAAACTTTAGTGAATTCAGAGGAAGAAACTAGGGATTCAGAGGATCCACTTGTAGAAATCAGGGAGAAATTATGCCTGCTACCATGAAATCATGGAATTTAACTAGACTTACTTTGATATAGTTTTCAAGAGGTGAAACGTGTATGAATTAGAATGGATTCCATCACCAAGCCATGCCCGGGAGACAAAGTAAACAACAGAATTAAACTAATTACCAACCAACCAACAATGTATGAGGATCAGGAAGGGTACTGTCATCCTACCATGCCCATGAGACAATGATGAACAACAGGGGTTCCTGACTTCATAAACTTAAAAAGGGAAAAGAAATACTCAGAGCCATTGCAAACCCATTGTAATTTCAGTCACAACAGACCATAAAAGACTAAGAAAAATATTCCTTTAATAATCAACTATATCAAATTCAGTTTAGAAATTTAAATTAAAGGCATAAAGTAGGTTCTCCCATCTCGCTACAGGCTTCACCTCTTAGCCCTAGCTAAGAGGTTTAGCCACACATGATATGGGCTAAGTCTTAAAAAAATAATAGAAATATAAAGGAAAAGAAAAAGAAAAAAAACAGGATGCGTCACTTCTCTCTCCATTCCTTAGCTTTTTCTTCTTTTCTTCTTCTTTCCTTCCTTTCCTTCAAAGCCAAGCTCCCTTGTCTTCTCGTTTCTTCTCTACACGTGCAGCAGCAGCCAAACCACACGCTGATCTCCTTGACGTGCAGCAGCAACCCAGCCTTCCTCTCTCCGTTTCTCTTTCTTCCTCTCTCCCTGATGTGAACTCCTTAAAAACCAAAAACGAGCTGTCCGGCCCTCCTCCGCATTCTCTCTTTATCTTCGAAGTCTGAAGAGAGTCCCATTCGTGGCTGGAATGCGGAAGGTTTACGCAGCCAGCTACTCAAATCGCGTTCGTGGAAACGCAAACCGACTTGCGTTTGGAATGTGATTGCACGACCGTAATCGTCCTTGGAGTGAAAATTTCTCCATGGCTAGGGTCAATCCTGGCTTGGGCATCATCTGGACGGTTTGGATCACCGATCCGATCACAGGCAGTGGCCCACAATCGGCCGGAAGTTCCGGATTCCTCCGGACTGCGTAAACAGGACGCGTAACGTACCTGCGTTGTTCGGATGGTGGGGCCCCTGATCGTAGTTATTTGAGAAATCCAACTCGTCCATTAGCTTAGTCACGAAAAATCGGTCGGACATGACCATTTTTGGATCAGCTTATTCGTGGCCATGAACGATTTCATTCCACCGTCCGTCTGCCGTTTGGACGATCAACAGCCGGTCTCCGATGTTTCTTGAAATTCTGCCATCTAGGCGAGGATGATAGGCGGCAAGGGCTTCTGATGGACGGTCCGGATCAGTCCATTGCATCACGGTGGTGGCCCACAAGACTCACCCGCGACCTCTGTTCCTTCCGCAGGAACGACTCCGAGTTAGAGAGGGAGACGTCGGTCAGCGTGCGCTGACCGACTTTGAGGAATACAGTGCACGGCCGGTGCACTTGTGTACCGTGCACACATGATGCACATCCGTCCTACGGAGATGTTCGTGAAAAATCCGCTCCGTCCATCCGTATTGTCAGCTCATTTAACGCGTTGAGACCAATTTTCAAGCACATCTGGATAGCAGGCGGGCCCAAAATCAATGGTTTTATGGGCTGATATGTCCGTTGGGCTCCTTCCACAGCGATCCAATGGATGAAAATTTACGTGTACGGTTAATTTATGACCCTCAGGCCATGTATAAAGTTTTGAGCTGATCGGATGGCGAGAACCCTGTGATCTTGCATTTTGGACGTCTTTTGGGCCACTTAAGCTCCAATTTCTTGATTTTCTTGAATCCCTGGCATACAAATCCGTCGATCTTGGTCCCTTGGAGTCCGTCCCTTGCCTTGGTGCATTCTGAACGTTAAATCCGTGCTTTTAGCATCCTTTTTCAGTCCATGCTCGTAAATACACCTTGCATCACAAACACGATTAAACTGGTGCATTAAATAGTATCATGTCCATAAATTCAGGTAATAATTGGGTCTGATATGCAATATTTGACCCTCAACAGGAGATGATCGGTCCATCCATCTAGACTGTTTAAACTTTTCCCAAGGAGCAACTGACCGTCGCCAAGGATGCCGAACGAATCAGATCTTCAAATTGGTTGGCCAATCTGCACCAAACAAGGGTCTAGCGCAAGAACTTCCTGCGTAAACAGGGCATGCGCAAACCAGATCCGCTCTCGCTGTTGCTGCGAAAGAGGAGTGCGTAACTCCTTGTTCTCCTAACCGACCGACGCAGCAACGCATCTAGACTCCCTTCCCTACATTGCCTATAAGAGAGAGAGAGAGAGAGAGAGAGAGAGAGAGGGGGTCTTGGTCGGACGTGCATCAAAAGGAGGAGAGAGAGTAGAAGAGTTAGAGGTTGTTTCTTATTTTACTGTTTTGTTTTTATTCAAGTTCTAGCCCGTTCATGGCTGGCTAAACCTCTTAGCTAGGGCTAAGAGGTGAAGCTTATGGCATGATGGGAAGACTCTATGGCTTTGATTCATTACTAAACTGAAGATCGACGATGGCTCAACAGTCGCCATTAAAAAGTCATACGCAGTGGCCCAGAACCAAGTTCATCAGTTCATAGAAGAGATTCTCATCCTGACCCAAATTGATCACAAGAACATCGCTAGGCTCTTGGGCTGTTGCTTGGAGACTCAAGTTCCTTTCCTAGTCTATGAGTTCATTTCAGGTGACACTTTATACCAAAAACTCCATGGAGATGCTGACGATTCAACTCCATTATCATGGAAGAGCCGCCTCCAAATAGCTACTGAAATTGCAGAGGCTCTTTCACATCTACACTCTTGTGCTTCAATGCCAATAGTTCACAGAGATGTCAAGTCATCCAACATACTATTAGACAAGAACCATGAAGCCAAACTCATCGATTTTGGAGTTTCTAGGTTTATTCCGCAGGATAAAAATTGGGTTTTGACAGTGTTGAAAGGAACTAGAGTGTACTTGGATCCTGAATACTTTGAAACGGGAAACTTAACAGAAAAAAGTGATGTTTATAGCTTTGGGGTGGTTTTGGTCGAGCTCTTATTTGGGCAAGCAGCCATTCAGCATGAGCAGACACAAGCCTACAATATCCTGGTTACCCATTTCCTGTCATGTGTTGAAAGAAGGGACTTATTCAAGATCGTGGATGAAGGAATACTAAGGGAGGGGGGAACAGATGATTTGCAAGCAACAATGGAGATTGCTCGAAGATGCCTGAGTTTTAAAGGAGAAGAGAGGCCAACAGTGAAAGAGGTTCAGAAGGAGCTAGCCTTATTGATTAGATGAAGTAACAGGTCACTAAAATGTAGCTTTGCGTCAAAAGTATAGTAGAGATTCTAATAACTTTGATGTATGGTCGATATGTTTTGTATTAAAATTAGAGATTATGAATTTTCAGAATCTCTTAGACTCTTTAGTCCATTTTCCAGTTATGTTTGTTCAAAATTTAAAGTGAGAGAGTTCAACTTTCATTTGGATGGCTAAGGAAGAGGACCTTTAGAATTGCCATGTATTAGGAAATGGTAATTGACGTTTACCTTAGAAAACCCTTTTCTAAATGGTGCTTCAACGCGCATCAGCATGCTGATGTAAATCTTTTCCTGGATTTATCTATGTAACCAATGTTCATTTATCATTTCATGGGAACAACTGAAACACCTAAAAAAAAATACACACACATACACACTGATGTAGAGCAGGTCGCGGACAGTTTCATGGCCAAGATGGATCAGAAAAGGCCCGGTCGACGACAGAAGTGATCTGGACTGTCAGACTTTAGATCGGACGTATCTCACAATCCGGAATGAGTTATCGGGCGTAGAATATATGATTTTGGGGTAGAACGAGCTACTTTAGCCAACCAACCCAAGCCGGATTTGTGAAATACCCCTAGATCGACGGTCATTTCCTTATTTTAATTCTGTTTTTACTATAAATAGTAAGTTTTAGTTTGATTATAACTCTTCATCCGTTGGGCTTTAGGAGTTGCGCCCAACGCAAAAAGAGCTTAGAAAAATTAGGAGAACAGCTTTGTGAAGCCAAATAGGACACTTACTATTTTTGGCCGAAAACCTTGCGCACTAGTAGACATCACGGCTGTCTATAAGTAGTAAGTTGCGAATTCTAGGAGTTTTAGTTGTAGTTTGCTTTTGATTTCTCTCTCATTGCTTGGTATCCCTATTTAAAGAGTCGTGAACTTGTTTATTTCATTCATTAATCAATTTCGAATTTTATAAAATTTATTTTCTATTTTGCTTGCTTTCTTTCTCGTGGATTCAAGAAGCCTCAGTGAGGAGTCGAGAGAAGTTCCGTGGATTCGGAACAGTTATCCTCTTGAGGGAGACGGTGCTCGACCTCATCACGTTCATCCCTGCGTCACACACCCATACAACAACACAGCCAGCTACCAAGCTAGGGCTAAGCCAAAAGAAACCAAAAAAGTAGAACAAAAGGGCTCCAATCCCTAAAAAGAAGAACCGTGTGAAACACTCCCTGAAGCTTTTAAATGGCACTTGAGGTAACCCATCATTTATTTGAACCATTCATTCATTTATACAACTAGGAGAAAGCCATGGTGTAAAATTCATGCTAACCAGATGATTCTAAGCATCTAATTAATATCATGGAAAACTAAGCCAAGATTGAGTAGCAAAATAAAATAGCTCTAATCATCATCTTGAAACATCTATTAGAAAGATCCTACTTTCTCTTGCTTATGATTCCAAAGTAGCACTTTGGTTTGATGATTTTAATAATGTGATCTATGGCTCGTAGATAATGGATGGTTGTAACAAATTGGCCCCATTCAAAGGGTTAGGATAATCCGATTAGCGTTAATTCTGCATCATGGCTTGCTACCATTGGCACTATTGAATGAACAGTCCCGATCGATAATTGGACGTCCCACCTGCAAAACCCAGGGTTATATATATATATATAACCCAATGCTCAGCTGCACACCAATTCTCACAAGTTTTCACGAGAACCTTTTGAGAACTCATCACACATGATGTGATCCTAAAATCCGAACGATCCACGTGATGCAACACCCCCATGAAACCTCTAGGGCCCAACTTTTATCCTGATCCAAAACTTTGGTGGGCCATGGCAAAAGAAAACAGTTTCCTCCCTTGATTTGCATCTCTCTTTGCTATGACCCACCAGGGTTTTGAATCAGGGTGAAAATTGGTCATCGGGGGTTTCATGGGGTGCTGCATCACATGGACCATTCGGATTTTAGGCCCATGACACGTGTGCAAAGTTGCGCACATGAGCATGCCTCTCTCTCTATATATGTGTGTGTCCTGTATATCTAGGGAAGCAATTACAAAGATGATACTTGAAGATTCTCAAGGCACCAACTATTACATTTCAAGCCCATAACACAACATACCTAACAGGATAGTTGCAATGGACTCATTGAATCATTGATGGAATTTCCAGAGATTTGGGATGTAGAAAAATGTTTTTAAGAAAACCCTATGAGAAGCAAGGGAAGAGAAATAATTCCATGGTTATAAAAAGAATAAATTAAAAATAAATAAATAAATAAAAAGAAGAAGAAGAAGAAGCAGACATGAAAAAAATAAAATAAAATGCATGGCTTGTATGAAACCCAATCTAGATCACTCGAATTGTGGGATCCAGCGTGGGTAGAGAATAGACTGATAATCAACACCCTGATCCATAGCTTAAGTGGTAGACTGAGTGAAAGATACCTCGTTTCAACACTGAGGTCTTGGTATCGATTCCCTAGTGGGGGTGGCTAACAATGATGTGTGACCTAACAGTGGGTGTACTAACAAGCTAATCATTAAAATAAAATAAAATAAAATAAAGAGAGAGAAAGAGGAGAGAGAGAGAGAGAGAGAGAGAGAGAGATAGAAAGAGAGAGAGAGAGAGTGATAATCACACTGTTCAAATGATCCTAACCATCTTATTGCTCACCATTCAATGTGATCCCTCATTACAACCCCCCCACCCCGTGAAAAACAAAACAAAAATAAATAAATAAATTTAAATGCCTCATGATCACCTGATCAGTGTGTCTTACACTTTGTCTGATATACGACGCAGACCTTTTGGACAGTTTTGTTGACATACATATCAGCTGCATAGACAGTAGATGAGCTGCCACTGTTTAATAAATGGTAGCAAACTCACACCATGACATATCCAAAACCGGCCAACAGTGCATGAGTCCAACCTTATAGTTCTCCTCAAGGAAGAGCCTTGTGTTAATCGACACCAGCATTGGCTTTTATATATAAAATGTGAGATGTTGAATAAAAAACCAAACAAACACAAGAAGTTCCTCCATCATGCCAGTCTCAACAACTTTCCCTTGCCTCCACCTGCCATTGCTTGTAATTACATTTTATTTTACCTTCTTGGTAGCAAGCAACCTTAGCTTACTCATGCCTGGCTGCCCTGATAAATGTGGCCATGTTGAAATTTATTATCCATTCGGAGTCGGAGATGGCTGTTTCCTCCCGGGCTTCGAAGTCATTTGCAACCAAAGCATTCCATTCATAGCCCAATCCAACCTCTCAATTCTTGAGATCTCAGAAGGAGTACGCATCAGCTCTACTCCACTTACTGCAGAAAACTACACTCCAGCATTAAAGCTCATATATTCAAGCTTGATCAAATTGCCCAAAAACGGCCCTTACAGCTTTTGCTTCAACTCGAACAAATTCATTGTCATAGGATGCGATGCATGGGGACTCATTGCCCAAAACATTTCCCTAGCCACCTCATGCTCCTCGGTATGCATTAGTAAGGAGAGTGTCATTAACGGTTCTTGCAATGGACATGGTTGCTGTCAAGCTTCCTTGCCTTTAGTCAATGGGTCACTTGACCCAAAAGAATTGCCATTAATCGACAAATCCTTCGACATATATGTTAATCATGTAAAACAGAATTTGACGAATTACCCCCTACATAGTTATGGGTTTGTTGCTGAAGATGGAAGCTATGACTTCAATGAATTGGATCTTGGGCACTTCAATAGGAATATTAGTATGAAGCTTGAATGGGCTATCGGAGAAGGGAACTGCCTACAAGCAGTGGAGTCAAATTCATGTCTATGTGGAGAGAACAGCTACTGTATTGAATCGAAGAGAGGCTATGGATATCTCTGCAAATGTCATGAGGGGTATCAAGGGAACCCTTACCTTAACAGTACACATGGATGCCAAGGTGAGTGCTACTCTAAAACACACCACAGACATGCATATGCATATATCAGGACTGATACAACATCGTAATCGAGCCTTTGCTCTGCCAGACAAATTTTACATCTGTGATCCACCATCTAGTAATCCAAATGGTTCATATTATTTTTTTCCCCAATTGGATCATACTATTTTTTTTTTCCAATTGGGCACCATTAATTGTCATCATTTTTTGCTAACTGTCAAAACATAATCTGATTGGGATATATTGGCACACGGCCCATCCCATGGAGGGTCCACAATAGTTCAATAGTGTAGACTACTAGGAACTTGGACCCACCTATACCTTGCCAGGTCCCAAAAAATGTCATTTCTTTTGACCGTGCATCATAGGATGCCTATCACTAGATACAAACTGTGTCCCAGGATTATTTATTTATTTATCAAGGGTTTTTTTACTTTTAATTTATCTTTGAAATGCAGATGTTAATGAGTGCAACACAGGGAGCAATTTAACAGATGCTTGTAAGAACAGAGTTCCAGGATACGATTGTTTGTCCCCATGCATGACTGCAGAGCATCCTCTTGAACAGAGACATGAAGGTCATAAGCTAACTGCACCACTTGCCATCGTAGGTTAGAGATAACTGCTTCTGTTCCTTCTAATTAATCATCACTAGCGCCATTTTCTAAATGGCACCTGCTCTATTCATAAGATCGATGAACCTGCTGATCAATCTGCACCCAACAACTGACAGGCCACCCTATGTATGGACCAATGGTAAAAATGTGTTTGGCCAGTTGCACTTGGCTTTTTCTAGAATTCAGCCCATAAACTACTTTTGGATCATTGCTCTAAATATTTCTCAAATGTCCAAAAGTGGGTGGTGGGTTAGGATAGTCATGAACTTCCGATTGCTGCAATGTTTGAGCTTAGATTCATCCTGGAGTTGGGCTAACTGACTGTACAGTCCAAATCTATTGCCAGAGTGTACAAATCAATGGATCACTAAATGGCAGTGCAAGCACACAAGATACGAAACTTAAGAATCTTGGCAATTAGGAGATGCATAGTAGCCTAGTGTTAGAGATCCATATTCACAATCAGAGGTTGGTAATTCAAGCGTGGATCTTTGCATGGATTTCCAAGCATATTTTCATTGCATGTGGCGGGCATGCCCCATCTTGTGGATTCTCACCATGCAGTTCAAATTTAGGTTCATCTCAAATTACCAGTTTGCAGAAATCCCATTTATACAACCACTAATACACGAAATGGTCTTCTTTTCTTTTGTTGCCTTGCAGCAATCTCCATATTTCTTTTGCTGTGGGCACCGTGTTTTGCTTTGTTGTACCGGATTCGTAAAAAGAGAAATATCACAAATATCAAAGACAAGCACTTCCAACAAAATGGAGGCATCTTGTTACAAGATTATTCCATTTCTAGCAGAGGTACTTCTAGGAAACACACTAAGATCTTCTCTGCTGGAGAGCTCAGGAAGGCAACTGACAATTACGATAGCAAGAGAATCATAGGCAGCAGTTGCCAAGGCACTGTCTACTTGGGAACCCTTGAAGATGGATCAATCATTGCTGTCAAAAAGTTATATGCGGTAGCCAAGAACCATGTTGATCAGTTCATAGATGAGATTGTCGTCCTTACCCAAATCAATCACAAGAATATCGCTGAGCTCTTGGGCTGTTGCTTGGAGACTCGAGTTCCTTTCCTAGTCTATGAGTTCATTTTGGGCAAAACTTTATACCAAAAACTGCATGGAGATGCTGACAATTCAACTCCATTATCATGGAAGAGCCGCCTCCAAATAGCTACTGAAATTGCGGAGGCTCTTTCATATCTACACTCTTGTGCTTCAATGCCGATAGTTCACAGAGATGTCAAGTCATCCAACATAATATTAGATGAGAATCACAAAGCCAAACTCGTCAATTTTGGAGTTTCTAGGTTTATCCCATATGATAAAACTTGGGTTTTGATGGTGATGAAAGGAACTAGAGTGTACTTGGATCCTGAATACTTTGAAACAGGAAAATTAACAGAGAGAAGTAATGTTTACAGCTTTGGGGTGGTTTTGGTTGAGCTCTTAACTGGGCAAACAGCAATTCAGCATGAGAAGACACAAGAATACAATATCCTGGTTACGGATTTCCTATCGTGTGTTGAAAAGGGGGACTTATTGAAGATCTTGGATGAAAGACTACTAGGGGAGGGGGAAACAGATGATTTCCAAGCAACAATGGAGATCACTCGAAGATGCCTGAGTTCTAAAGGAGAAAAGAGGCCAACAATGAAAGAGGTTCTGAGGGAGCTAGCCTTAATGGTAAGATGGAAGTATCAAGTCACCAAAATGTAGTATTACATCTACAGTATAATAGAGATTCTAATAACTTATGTGCATGGTGTTCTGTATTAATACTAGAGATTATAAATTTTGAGAATTTTGGTTAGTCAATATTAATCCAGATTCCCTAGTTGAGAATATGGACTGTTAGAATTCCACTTGTGTTTGAATGCTCCAAGGAAGTGGACCTTTAGAATCCCAAGCAATGGGAAATGGTTATTGACATTTGCTATATACCTTACCTTAGAAAAACCTGTCACCTGTCAAACTATCATGATATGCAAAATAGCCGAAATCAGAAAGAAACAGCTCAAATACTAATCCAAATAAATTCCAATCTTCGAACTAGACTTACTTTCCATCTTCATTTGCTGTTCGATTGAATGGAATTGAAATAACTGGATTCAGTAAATAGAAAATGACCAAAGTGGGGCTAACACCACTCCCATTCATGACAACGACCCTCCCTGAAATCAAAATTACTATAATTTCATATTCAACTTGAAACAAAGTGAATAGCAATTTTAGGAGATGGTGCTAGCCAGTTTGAAATTAAAATGGTCATTTACCCTACAATGAATTGAATGAATCACAATTCAGTTGAATTGGGCTTTGAAACCATACCATTTTTGCATTGTCGATCTAACAAGTAACATGCTAATGTAATCTGTCCCTTAATTCATCTTTGTACCTTATTTTCATTCATCAATAAAACTCAATGCTTACTTGGCGAATACTGAAAGAGAAAGAGGATGAATGGCTCCAAAAAAAAAAAAATTCCATGTACCTTGGGAATCCTTGGAGAGAAATTCCAAACAACTCCTTAATCTCATCTCTCTCGTCATAGCGCTCACACCGTAAGCACTTGCAGCGCATGGGACCATGCTTAGTGCACCCCACTTTGGATGGCAATCTGTCCCCTCTCAGTACCTAATACATGCACCACTCCGGACCATGCAACACACGTCCCGCTTTGGACCGCATATGCGTGCTCCCTTCTCATGGACCTTGTGCTCGAACTCCTCGGACCGTGCATTGTGCGTCCCCTCTTTAATGGGCCGCAGCGTTTCCACTTCCTCCCTATCCACTTGTACTTGACTGGGACCTTTTCATCGGCATACCATCTCCCCATCAGATTGGGGAGGAGAATTGGCAGCATGTGGTTGATTTAAGCATGCCACCGAGTTCCATGTTTCAGATCCCCAATTCGAATTCCACGCCCAACAGGTGATACATATCCAATGGCTAGCCTGTTGCCTACCAGCTACAAGTGCAACATCGTCACAGCCAATGCCCATGCGGAAAGGATTGGTAGGCACTCATTAATGGAATTTTCAGAGATTTGGAATGTAGAAAAGGAAGGGTTCCTGCAAATTCCATGAAAAACATTGGAAGAAAAATATACACGGGGCGGGTAATGGAAAAAAAAAAATTAAAAAAAAAAAAAAACCGTTACAAATATTACCATTTCTAAACGGATAGTTGCAGCGATTACATATAGGGAACGATTTCTAGAAGATGAACAGGCTTTGGAATCTCGTAAGTGGCTCAGCAACGCATTGCCAAAATCCTGTATTATGAGAGATTTGCGAGCAGCTGAATATTCAGGTAGAAAACTCAAACCTTTCATTTCTCAATTAAAACCCATCTATATTAAAAAAGAGAAAATCTTTACACGATAATCTAATATTTTTCAAGGGCTTGTTTGGTTTCCTGGAATTATTTATTTATTTTTTTCCAGGAAATGTTATTTGCCCGAGAAACACTGTTTCGGACGCGGATTTCCTGCGAAAGCCTTTCGCATGGAGTTCCTGTGCTTGAAACTTAGGTGGGTCCACCGTGATGTTTTTCAGAAATTCACTCCGTCCATCCTTTTTTTGAGCTCATTTTAGGAGATGAATCCAAGTTAAAAAAGGATAAAAGACTTAAGTTGGTCGTACTAAAGGAAAAGGTGGTCAGAGAAATTTCTACCATTGAAACCTCCCTGGGTTCTACTGTGATGTTTACATGCCATCCGTACCGTTGGTAACGTCATTTGTACTTGGATGTACTGAAAACATAAGTAATATCATGATGCAAAACTTTTTTTGTCTCACGAATATTTCAACTGTAGACGTTCAATTATCACGTTTTTGGTCGACTTGAGCATTGGATACGGTTCATTTTTGGTCTCATGTCTTAAAATGAACTAAAAAAAATGAATGGACGGAGAGGATTTCTCACAAATTCGACAGTGAGCCTCACCTAGTTCCCAGCGCAGGAACTTCCAGCGAACGGCTTTAGCAGGAAATCCGCGTCCGTTTTCGAGGGAATGGTTGGAAAGGGAAGCGGTTTCCCTTGGGGCTGGTTTGGATGTCGGTAAATGGTTTATTTGGCTTTAAACCGTAAATGATTTATAGATAAATCATTATATGTTTTTAATAGCATGTAAATTATTTTTATCTTATAACTGGCATTTACATCCGATATATCCGATATAGCTTAGGGAGGTAAATATTTAAATGATATTTAAATTATACATAGGAGCTTCATTCATTCAAAATAAATTATTAAGTTCATTTTAATAAAAGTTTGAACTGATCGCACGTTAAACCAAACATTATATTAGTCATAGAAGTTGGCCTTTGAATTTAAATGACGTTTTATGTGGACAAACAATTTAATATATATAGTTAAATATAAACAATTTAGTCCAATCAAAACGTGGGTCTAAAAAAATGGTCCAACCAAGATATGGGGCCAGAAATAATCAGATCCAATCAAATATAGGCCTTAAAAAGATATGGTCCAGTCTAGACATGAGCCCAAAAATAAAAAATATAAAAAATCTGATCCAATCTGGATGTTATAATAATAATCCACTTAAGACGTGGACCTAAAAGATAGTCAAATCAGAATGCGAACCTTAAAATTATAATATGATCTTATTAGGATTTGGGCACCAAAAATTGGTCGAATCAAGATGTGGGTCCTAAAAATAAAATTTGGTCTAATTAAGATATGGGCTTTAAAAATACAATCTAGTTTAATTGAGATGTGGGCCCAAAATAATATAATCGAATCAAGATGTAGGCCCACCCTGATGTATGAGTTTTATATATTTAAAAAAAATCTGGAACTATTCAATGACCATACAATGGGCTTAAATAGTTACTACCAAAGTTCAAGTGGACCACACACGGAACACTATGCATCCATCCAAGTCTATGTGACCTTTCAATCCGGTTAGATGGTAAATGTAACTTTATGGTGAGCATTGTACCCTATATCTAATCATCCCGAAATAATCAATTGGGAAATGACACATGTTGTTGCACAGAAATATATAGCATGTAAAAGATCTTTAAAAATATTTTGGAACACTTTCTACAAAAGTAAATCTAGTGTTGAGCTAGATGATAGACGTCAGCTGATGAAGAGGCACGGTCGATACGTCTACGAGGTAGAAATCGGTTGAGTAGAAAGAGCAATTAGGAAAGGAAACATATCAGGAGGAGAAGGAATGATTTGGAAGACTAACATGGTAATAATTTAACTACCATAACTGTTGAATAAAGAAAGAAATGCTTAAAAGATAATCATGATATAGATTTATAAATGACGGAAGAATTTAATAAAACAAATGGTCTCATACCAATCCAACAAACTTATCAAATTTATATTTCCTTACCATAACTTAACTCTATCCTAAGAATAACAATAATCCAATAGCAGTAATTATTAGTCGTAATCCAAGTATATGTTTATACGTTGGACTGTTCATATCACCAATACAAGTAATTCTTTCGAAAAGGCCTATTGTAGTTGATATTTGTGACCGACTGTAAGTATTTATTTTATGTTCGACTGCACCCATATATTAAAATCCTTTCGTATGGAAGGCAAATTACAACCTATCTTTCGGAGGAAGAATTTCACCCTCTGACTATCGCCTAATTATCTTACAACTATTTTGCAAGTGGCTGAGTAGGCGATCGACCTTCTCAGATATCAGTCATATATGATCGCAGTCTACGTATCTTCATATATTGATGCTTAAGGTCAAGTTATTTGGTTTAAATCAAGCCGTACAATCAATTTGACACGCTCACATACACAACACGTGACTAAAACCAAACCGGAAGCCAACAATTTTTGGCATGCCTAGTGAGGCTCGAGAGTTTGAGTATACATACCGGTGTAGTAATTTTATGAAAGAATGAGCCAAAGAGGTACTCATAATACTTCTACAATTAGTGAACTTCTTGCACCAAAGGAGTATATGCAAGTGCAGCCAGTGCCTAAATTGTTGTCGTACCTAGTACCCAATCCTACAAACTAGGACATGACATCATCATCTCGAACTGATCCACTTGAGATAATGTCGGTTGGGCTACGCGATATGCAAATGAGAATTCAGCATATTGCAAAGCAATCACAAACTCAGGTTGAGCAATCTCAAATTCATGCTAAAATTTTCAACATGTGGATGGCCAATTAGACTGCGAGCTTGAAGTAGATGATGACTATTTTTACTAAAAGAGTGCCCACTGTGCCTCAGCAAATTGTTGAGACTAGTTATGTTGAAAATCTAGCACCTATATTGCTAGCATCGCCAGTGATTTTATTCTACAACAGAACACAGATCTTGTTCCAGTACAGAAAATGTGAAATATTCCTCAACATGTAGAGTTTAGATGGTTCAAATGAGAAAACATGAATTTCATTCCTAAGGTCAGAAATCAGAGAATGTCTAGGGGCAACCTTTCCTTGAGAATATCTTTCACAATGGGGAATAATACTCGGTAGGTCCTAAGCCACCTCATTTGGCTGAACCACATCATTTGGACCGTGACCAAGTTTTACAATTGGTATAAGAGGTGACAGACCAAGTTCTTGATCGAACTATCACTCTCGTCTACCATAAGCCTTATCCAGAGTAGATTGACTGACAGTCTCCATTACCGCGACTAACTTTAATGTTTTTTGACCAATATGGTTAAGTTTGACGGCCAAGATGACCGAATTTGATGTTTTTCAATCAAGATGGTCGAGTTCGACCGAGATTACCAAATTTGATGTTTTTCAATCAAGATGTCCAAGTTCGACGGAGGTGGCCAAATTTGATGTTTTTCGACAAAGATGGCCGAGTTCGACCAAAATGGTTGAATTTAATGTTTTTCAATCGAGATAGCTAAGTTTGACTAAGATGGTTGAATTTAATGTTTTTACCCGATTGAGCAATTGCATTTATTGTGCCGAAAGACGGGCCACCGCCACTATCACATTTTTGCCCAAAGGCGAAGTGATGTGGGGGACAATGTCGTGCTCTATTTGTTACCATTATTGAAATAGCCAATTAGGAAATGACGCCTATCGTATACAAAAAGGTATAGCATGTGAAAAAACATTAGAGATATATATTTGGAACACTTTCTAGGGAAGTACAACTGGCACTGAGGTGGATAATACCCACCAGCTAATGAAGAGGCATTGCCAAGAAGTCTAAGAGGTGAAAAGTGTCAAGAGAAGAATGAAGGATCTAGAAAATCAATGTGATAACGATTCAACTGCCATAACTCTTGAATAAAGGAAAAAATGCTTGAGAGATAATGGCTATAAAGATCTATAAATAACGGAAGAATTCAACAAAGCAGATGGTCTTATGCCAATCCAACAAACAAATCAAAATTATCTTTAATTATTATAGCTTAGAGAGTTATTTTTAATAAAACAATAATATTTAATACTCTCACTTATAATGTTTCTAATTCTTTTTTTTCTTTTTTTTAAGTTGATCTATGGTCTCTTCGCTCGGCCGAAAATTTGCATACTATATATGGCACCACTACCATGTAGCACCTTATGAACCGTTCAATCTACCGTCCTTGACCATGGGTAAAATGTAGCCATTTATTTATTTATTTTATTTAAAAGAAATCCCACCAACTAAGATTGTTAGTGCGCGTGGCTTTTTGTGTCTGGCCCATGCAAGGTACAGTGATTGGGCGTGGCTTTTTGTGTCTGGCTCATCCAAGATACAACGATGATTGTTGGTTAGATCTCAATTCTCGTATATGTAGCCAGGTTGTACAAAAAACCAGTCCCCAGTTAGTAAAGAAAAAGGAAAGTTCCATAGTACTCTCTCTAGTAAGTTAAAACCTTGCGGTGGACTACGTTGTGCATTTGCTCCTCTACATGCATGGGTACGTTGCAACACCACCAGGAGCACTTAAAAATCACGGTCCCGAATGTAAATGGAGCATAGACAGCAAAATCTCATTATCTAAGGATCCTACCCTTCTGATTTCTTGTCATCAAATGCACAGTTAAACTAAAACTGCCAGTAGTCCTAGTGCAACCGTTTAAATCATACAATTAAGATCACCTGATCGGCTGTGATTTTCAGGCCAGGCTCCATCCACGAAGGCTGCCAAGCATTTCGATGGTCTGGATTGACGTGAATGGATATCGTGTGTACGGTTAATGATCTGCCACCTATACGCATTTCAATGACTGGCAAAAACACGACATGAATCCAATCTTAGGTCTCCTCGAACACACGCCTTGTATTAATCGACACCCGGATTTGGCATACCTGGGATTGAATAAGATCAATTACCTTCTAACGCACTCCTAATTACCATGCGTTCGAGCTGTGTGAGGCCCACCTGATGTTTTAGGTCCATCCAAACCGTCCATCATATGCTCCCCCAATGTTAGTCCTAGACCCAAAATCCAGCCTGATCTAACTCGGCTACATCAAAATGGGGGACAATGGAAAGGGGGTGTTCACCATAGAAGCTTGTGGATGGAATGTGGGGCCCATCTTGTTGTGTATGTCTCATCCAAGCCAGTCATCAGTTGCACCCCACCAAGATTAATGGACACGCCAGCACTCGAGGTATTACAAAATTTAGGTTTGTACTATTGGGATGAGATGCCAACCATAGGTTTGTGTGTGGGACTATTATGGTTTGTACCATTCATCAAACCCGTTAATCAGGCGCAAGTAAAAAACTCATGTGGACGAACTTTAGCTGTTTCCCATTGGTGCGGCCCATATATTTATTATCGTGAGCTTATCTTCTGATCATGGGTAATAATGATTCTCAACTGATGGGCGTACTGAATTTTATATTTACACCATGGTGGACCCCACTTGGGTTTTGTAGATGATTCCGGTCCCTTTGATGATTTTTGGTATGTATATGTTTCTTAGTTTGCGTGTACAACATGAGACGTTGCAGACAAAAACCAAGCAAACACAAGCATCTCCTCTACCATGGCTTTCTCTGCAACATTTTCTTATTACTTTCTCCTTTCATTGCTTGTAATCACATGCAACTTCCCCATCTTGGTAGCAAGCAATCTTGGCTCATACAACCCCAACTGCGAAAAAAGATGTGGCGACGTCCGAATCCCTTTCCCGTTCGGAGTCGGAGACGGCTGTTTCCTCCCTGGCTTCGAAGTCACTTGCCGCCAAGGCATTCCTTTCTTAGCACAATCCAACCTTTCAATCCTCCAGATTTCAGAAGACGGAGTGCATGTCGACTCCACTCCATTCATTTCAACATACATTTTCTCAAACTCAAGCTACCAAGAAGGTGTCTCGATCATATTGCCTGAGAACAGTCCTTACACGTTCTCTGACTCGAACAGATTCGTCACTGTGGGATGCAACGCATGGGGGCTGATCTCCCAAGATCCCGGCCAAGTACCCTCTTCATGCATCTCGAGGTGCAATACAAGAGACAGTGTCGTTAATGGTTCTTGCACCGGGCACGGTTGTTGCCAAGTCACCTTACCTAGGATCCATAACGAACTTCAAATCATGGTCTTCCTAGCTGGACCAAATAAGGGCTTCTTGTTTAACATGCCTTCTTATGGATTCGTGGTTGAAGATGGTGGATATGTTTTCAACATATCCGATCTTTGGGACTTCAATAGGAATATTAGTATGAAGCTTGATTGGGCTATAGGAAATGGAAGCTGCTCCGCAATGAATGATTCGAGTTCCTATCCATGTGGAGAGAACAGCTACTGTATTGAATCGAAGCGAAACTATGGTTATCTCTGCAAATGCCGAATCCTTATCTCAGCGGCTCTGCTGGATGCCAAGGTAATTGCTATTGTGGTTGCTGCATACATGGCTCCATTTTTTGCCTATTAGGCTGCTGATTTCTGAAATTTAAATTCAAAATTCAAATTCATGGGTGATTTCTCTAAATCCATGTTACTAAATGGGATTTAGTCTTCAATTCATCTTTACTACCAGGTACATACGCGCACATTTTCCCAACGCATTGTAGAAGGGTGCTCCACCCTTCGGCGATTAAATCCCTGGTATGGTAGGTCTCATGGTAGATGATAGAAACCCAAAAGATCTCCCCCTGGGATGATCCTTCTTCCTTACAGTCCAATTGTAGACCATTGGTTATTCGCATTATACATGAACAATCTCATTGTGGGGCACGCAAGATTGATGATGTAGCTTACTTGAAAATGAATGCATGCCAATACTGTATCAGAAAAGAAAAAGAAAAAGGAAAGTCCATTTCGATCAAGCATCAAATAATAACTCTGCATACAAATAGGGGTGTTTCCTCTGTTCTAATTATCATCTTCTTCTTTTTTCTTTTTTCTTTTTTGCAATATGGGTTGCAGATTTGAATGAGTGCAGATCAGGGAGAAATTCATGTGTGCCAGAAGCTACTTGCCAGAGCAGAGCTTGGAATTACACTTGTGTCTGCCCAGTTGGGACTGTAGGCAATGGTCATAAATTGGGGGGTGGATGCCATAAGAGATTTATATCTACCCTTTATACCAAATTAACCATTCGTATGATCTTCTTCTTTTCTTCTTCCTCTTCTTCTTCAATGTATATCAAACACCACACATGAACCCTATCGACCAACTGAATGGCTGCCTGATGGATGGCTCAATTGTAAAGAATTGCAGCAACTGGTTATTTCTAACCATTTGAACTATTAGAATTTTATCTCGACTGTTGCTCTAAACTTTTCTCGGCCGTCCCAAAAATGGCGATTTATTGGGAAGGTGGGAATTTTTGGCCATCACCAAAGTGGGCCAGTCAATTGTAAATGCTACCCCTGGTGGGAGCATCATGTTACCAATTTTCAGTCCCCATCTTCCATAGATTTGTATGAAGAATGCGGACAGCGTGCCCAAGTCTTCTGTCATGGCCCTTGCATTCCATGAATTTGAGAGTTTTATGATTTTTACAGAAACAAATCGCTATATAGTATTCAGACAGCTACATCTGACACCTTTTTTATTCATTGCAGTATTATGTTTACTAAGCATTTTATTGCTGATATTATGTTCTGCTCGTTTCTATTGGGTTCAAAGGAAGAGAAACCTCAAAAATCTCAAAGCCACATACTTCCATCAAAATGGAGGCCTTCTGTTACAACAATTTTCCTCTTCCAATAGAGGTACTGCTATGAAACACACAAAAATCTTCTCCGCCCGAGAGGTCAAGAAGGCAACCGGCAATTATGATGCCACCAGAATCATAGGCATTGGCAGCCAAGGCACAATCTACAAGGGAACCCTTGAAGATGGTTCATTGGTTGCCATCAAGAAATCACGGCAAGTGGCCCACTGGCATGTTAATCAGTTCATAAACGAGCTTGTCATCCTGACCCAAATCGGTCACAACAATATCGCTAAGCTCTTGGGCTGCTGCTTGGAGACCCAAGTCCCTTTCCTGGTCTATGAGTTCATCTCCAATCACACTTTGTACCAAAAACTCTATGGAGATGCTGGTGATCAAACTCCATTGTCATTGAAGCATCGCCTCCGGAAGCTCTTTCATATCTACACTCATGTGCTTCAATGCCCATATTGCACGGAGACGTCAAATCATCGAGCATACTCTTAGATGAGAATTGTTCTGCCAAACTAGCGGATTTTGGAGTTTCCAGGCTAATTCCACTCGATGAAAGCTGGATTTTGACAGTAATCAAAGGAACTCCGGCAAACTTGGATCCCGAATACTTTAAAACTGGAAATTTAACAGAGAAGAGCGATGTTTACAGCTTTGGGGTGGTTTTAGTCGAGCTCTTTTATGGGAAAATGATCAAGCAGGAGCTGTCTCCAGACTACAATAGCCTCTGCATGCATTTTCTATCTTGTGTCGAAGGAGGGAATTTGATCAAGATCTTAGATGAAGGAATGCTGAGAGAGGGAGGAATGGAGGACTTACAAGCAATTGCCATGATCGCTCAAAGATGCTTGTGCTTGAATGGAGAAAAGAGGCCCACCATGAAAAAGGTGGTGGAAGAGCTTTCCCTAATGAGAAGAGGAAGCACCCAAGTTCCCGAAAATCCGACTGTCCTTCGCGTAGAGTAAAACTGTTATAATTTATAACCATGGTGGATATGTTTTGTTTTTAGGATTAGAGATGATGAATCTTCAGATTCTCTGATAACATGTATTCAATTGTATTAGTTCAAAATATGTAGTGGAGTTTCACTAGAATTTGAACTGTCTAGGAAGAAAAGGAACTTTTAGGCCTTGTTTAGATTGGTGGAAAAATCTGGAAATAATTTGTAAGCATGTGGCCCACTTGATGAATGTATAGATCTACTGCATTAGCTGTTGAGGGTGAAATGAATGTGAGAAAAAAAAAAAAAAAAACCCCACCGTAGACTTCTCGTTCTCTTGTTGTCATTGTCATCGCCGTGGTCACGATATAAGCCTTCTCCCAATTAATTGGGATTGGCTACATGAATCTTGTTCTGCCGTTCTACTCTAAGAAGAGCCAAACTTTTAGTTAAAACATAAGTCATCAAGTCTTTTCTTACTATATTCATCCACATCATTTGGGTCAAAATTGTTAGCATTATTGGCTGTTGGCATCAGCAAAATAGGCTTTGGATTGGAAGGTTTGGATCAATAATGAGTATTAGGTGGGGCCTAAAAAGGAAGAAAGGGCGGCCGACCATCTTCTCCAGCGAGCTCCAACACCAGCAACATGGCAGGCCCCACGTGAGTATTAGGGAGGCATAATTGCTGCTCCCAAGATTTCGAACATCTGACATTCCACTTTGATACCATTTTAAATCACCACTTACTCTAAAAGCTCTTTGATTTGATATTTAATGACCGAAATTGGTTCTAAGGTCCAAATCTGTCATTTCTTCTCTTGGATATTCAATTTTGGCTCAACTGAGCGTCAATATCAGAGTCTTGATAGAAATCTCGCTATTTCCAGCGTGTGTTTTGATTTTAGCTATCCAATAAGAGAGCATTTACCTTTTGTTTTAGGCTTTGCAACTCTAGGCTTGTCATCTTGGATAATTTAGTCTTCGATGGATAGATGATGGATTGATGGTATAAAAGCTCACGTTAAAAAAGGAATCTCATCTGTTCTCCTCAAGAGTTAGAAAATCATTAAACTCCCCAATACAAGTGACTTTTGTGGCTTGTTTGTGATCATAAATTCCAAGTAAGAGCTTCGGCGATGAAAAAGGAATGTGTTAGGCACTATTTTCTACTAACATGTTATGCAATCTCTATTGTAGGAAAATTTATGATTTTTATTTTTTTATTTTTTTTATTTTGGATTTGGCAAAGTTTCGGCATTTCTACATTTATTCGTGCTTCACATAACTTGTGAGAATTGGGCCAACATAATTAAAATAAAAAATACAAAAAAAAAATCCTGCATTACTTTATAGAGCCAAGTGGCTTCAAGTAGGCAAAAATAACGTAAAAGAAAGCATAAAAGAAAATTAATGGAAATACAATAAAAATGGTTGTTGTTGATGTGACCGGGATATATTGAATGGAATGTCCCTGATCTATGTTTGATTGAGATGTAAGAAAGAAATAAGATACCATACAGTCTTTTTTCTGAAAAAGGGATGGTTGGATATTGCTGATTCCAACTCTACTCCTAACTCCAACATCTTCTTTAGTAGACTATTTCTTCAAGTAACACCTTGGTATGTTGAGCATTTTTAAGGCAATCTAAATCCTCGGTCCATCCCTGGCTCCCTCGGGTACTTAGACTATCTTTCTCTCTTTGTTTCCTCACCTCTCTCTAACCTTGGCCCCTTAGAATCGCAATGACTGGGCGAAATTCATAGAGCTGATGGTGTCATCATGCCTCCCTACTACAAAATTTTGATGTCAAGATAGTTGTGCAAGATCTCAATTGGGTATAAAGCATATCAAGTGGCCATCCGTCCGAAGACTCGGACTTCAAGCCACGAGACACGGACTTGAAACCTCGGGTCGCCGCAGGATGCGTCAAAACCGAGGCATGGCTCGCTAAACCGAGACAATGGTTGAGTCGGTTCGAACGAATTATCAGCGTTCCGGGCATGTGTCGGACCACCTTGCAAGACCGACCGTCGCTAGGTCGGATCTCATCCCGGATATCTTGGGATAAGATCTCCGACCCCGAAGCTCACGGGATCGGATGATGGCTCAAGATGGGCACGATCCTATCTCCGTGATACGGAGAAGATCCCGCGCTCAATATCGGGAGGACCCCAGCAAGATCCCGCGCACAATACCAGGAAGAGAATCCTCATGCGATTAAATGCCCCAGCAGAAGAAGCAGGGGGCCCTCACCTTGAGAGGTACGAAACATATTCCTCCTAAAAATCTTTCAATACTTTGAGACCCCGAGTCCAACTTTGGCATCGGAGGGTCCCCTGCTCGAGCCAGGGTCTCCTTTGTTTTCTTTCTGTGCAGGCATACAAGGGTCCAGGAGGACGAACCAGATAATTGCATCAACAGTTTGGCGCCGTCTGTGGGAACGTGCAAAAAGCCATCCCGTACCTCTATACTGAGTCCAATGGTGATGACTAGAAGGACGGTCCCAGAAGAAGATTTGAATGAGAACGCGATTACAGGGCCACCCGGTCCAATCGCCGTTCCCCCAGCCCAGAACCCACCTAACAACCGCCGACGAGGGGCGACCGGAACAAGCAACAATCAGCGGGGTCGCGACGATGGGCGGTTGGACAAGGAGGTTCAAGAAATCCGTTCCGATATGAATACGATGAAGCAGATGCTGGAACGAATGTATCAGCAGCAAATGCAGCCACTCCCGCATCCTCAAGGGGAGACAGCGCACGTACCGACGGCGGCGGTTGATCCCCAATCTTCCGCGCCGCAGTCTTTCCGGCCGAGCCAACCCCAAGGCGGACCAGAACCATCTCCAGCGCAGTCAGCCAACGCCTCCCTCCCCCCGACTGATCTTCGGCACGAAATAGAGCGAAGAAGGCGCAATCGCCCTTCCATGGAAGGCACGGCAGAAAGCAGCGAACCTTGGAAAGCCGACATTCAAAATTTCAAAAAAGAAGTGCGGGAAGAGATGGCAAAAGAGATGGCGGACATAAAGCACGGCCGAAACGTATATTCAACCGGGTCCGAAGCGAAAGCATCCCCCTTTGTGGACTCGGTATTGAAAGCCCGATTGCCCGAGAGGTTTCGATTACCTCAAATCACTCCTTTCACCGGCAAGACTGACCCGACCGAGCATATTGAGTGCTTCAGAACCTATATGGAACTCCATGATGCCTCGGATGCAGTAATGTGTCGGGCCTTTTCTCTTACATTGACTGATGTAGCTCGGCTGGTTCAAACAGTGAAGCCAAAGTCCATCGATTCATTCGTTGGTGAGCGACGCCTTCCTCACCAACTTCATCGGCGGAAAGAAAAAATTAAAGCCCCCGGCACATCTGAATATAGTCCAGAAGCAGGGAGAGCTATTGAAAGATAAAATCAAGCGTTTTAATATTGAATCCCTTCAAGTTCGGAAACATTCGGAAGAAACGGCCCTCAATGCACTCATGCAAGGAGTTAGGGATAAGCCATTCCTGGCATCTCTAGACAAAACTCCGCCCGATACTCTGGCAGAGTTTATGGCACGGTCCGATAAATATGCCAACGCCGAGGAAGCGCGAATCCTGCGTGAAACTAAAACCTCGGCCAAAGAGTCGGCCAAAAAAGAAGCCGACTCGGCCGGGGGAAGGAAACGCAAAGAGGATCAAGCACGTGACGAGCGAAGGTCAGGAAAACGGCCGGATCGAAAATTTTCCATATACACTCCCCTGAATAAGACTCGGGAAGAGGTACTGATGGAAATAAAAAACGAAGGCTTTGTTAGCTGGCCCAGTAAGCTCAGGAGTAATCCTAATCGGCGGGATAAGGATAAGTACTGCCATTATCACCGCGATCACGGGCATAACACAAGTGATTGCCGTCACTTAAAAGAAGAAATCGAACGACTCATAAAAGACGGCCGACTCAGAGAACATATGGTCAAAGCTGGGGCATCCGAGGCGCGCCCGACCGAGAGTCAGCCCATGGAAGAAATCCAGACGATTATCGGCGGTCCACAATGTGGGGGCGACTCAAACAACGCGCGAAGGAATCACTCACGAAAACTCAGTCAGCCTCGGTCCGAGCTCATGATTATAGATCGGCCATCAAAGGAAAAGAAAAGAGAAAGGTATTGCATATCGTTCACTGAAGAAGACGCCCGAGGTATCCATCACCCCCACGATGATGCGCTGATCGTCTCCTGACGATCGCTAACCGAAAAGTGTTCCGAATACTCGTCGATACGGGGTCATCTGCAGACGTGTTATTTACACAGGCGTTCGACAAAATGGGGATCGAACGATCCATGCTGCGCCCAGTTCGGACCCCGTTGATCGATTTTTCCGGAGGACAGGTACTGCCCGAAGGGATTGTCTCGTTACCACTCACTGCTGGCACTGCCCCACATCAGACGACGATGATGGTTGACTTCCTGGTCGTCGATCAACCCTCGGTATACAATGCGATACTCGGCCGACCTTCATTGAGTCTCCTCCAGGCCGTGGTATCCACATACCATCTTACAATGAAATTTCCGACCGAGTCAGGAGTCGGAATTGTTAAAGGAGACCAGCAAGACGCGAGGCGATGTTACATGATAGCTGTAAAAGGAGCCGCCGACAAGAATCCGACCAACATATTAACAATCGAATCGTTGGACCCTCGGGGCGAGAATTATGAACGAGGACAGCCGGTCGAAGATCTTGTCTCAATCGCCTTAGTCGAAACAGATGGATCCAAGACAGTGCGAATTGGCTCATCTCTGCAGTCCCCTTTGAGAGAAAAGCTGATCGCCCTGCTCCGAAAGTACGCCGACGTATTCGCTTGGAATCATGAAGATATGCAAGGGATCGACCCCTCCGTGGTGACTCACCGACTTAACGTCGATCCGTCATATCGACCGATCCGACAGACGCGACGACCGCTCGGCCCTGAACGATACGCCATCATCGAGAAAGAAGTCAACAAACTACTCCGTGCTAAGTTCATAGAAGAAATACACTATCCAGAGTGGGTCGCGAATGTCGTGCTTGTGAAGAAGTCCAACGGGAAGTGGCGAGTCTGTATTGATTATACCGACTTGAATAAAGCCCGCCCCAAAGATAGCTTTCCGCTTCCGAGGATAGACCAGCTAGTAGATAGCACAGCCGGACATGAGCTCCTTAGCTTCATGGATGCTTATTCGGGATATAATCAAATTGTAATGCATCAAACAGATAAATCAAAAACTACCTTTGTCACCGACAAAGGCCTTTATTGTTACCGAGTGATGCCATTTGGTCTGAAGAATGCCGGTGCAACTTATCAAAGGTTAGTTAACAAAATCTTTGCTCGACTTATAGGCCGAACCATGGAAGTATACATCGACGACATGCTTGTCAAGAGCATACACGCGGCGGATCATGTGAATGATTTGGAAGAAATGTTTCTAATCCTGCGGAAGTTCCGGATGAAGCTAAATCCAAGTAAATGTGCTTTTGGAGTAGGCTCCGGAAAATTCCTCGGTTTCTTAGTCAGTCAGCGAGGAATAGAGGCGAACCCTGAGAAGATAAAGGCTCTGATTGATATGGAATCCCCCAAAACCATTAAGGACGTCCAAAGGTTGACCGGACGAGTCGCAGCACTTAATCGGTTCCTGTCCAGAGCCACGGATAAATGTCTCCCTTTCTTCAAACAATTGAAAGGAAGACAAGCAATGGGTTGGACGGAAGAGTGTGAAGCAGCATTCCAACAATTAAAATCATATCTCGGTTCTGCACCTCTCTTATCAAAACTCGAACCGGGGGAGTCTTTGCTCCTTTACCTAGCTGTGTCCGAGGCAGCGGTTAGCTCGGCCTTGATACGAGAATCCGAAGGAAGGCAACTGCCGGTTTACTACGTCAGCAAAGCGTTAGTGCCAGCAGAGACGAGATACCCAAGCTTGGAAAAAGTGGCCTTGGCTTTAATAATTTCCTCTCGGCGACTCAGGCCGTATTTCCATGCCCACACCATCATCGTAATGACCGATCTTCCGCTTCGCCAGGTACTTCCGGCTGACTCACCAAATGGGCTATCGAGCTGAGTGAGTTTGATATTCAATACAGACCAAAGGCAGCAATCAAAGGGCAAGCCGTAGCTGATTTTATCGCCGAGGGAACCCCTCCAACCGAACTCTCAGTGAACAATGCGCCGAAGGACGGTGCAGTCACAACTTCAACCGCTTCCCCTTGCCCTATTCCATGGAATCTGTATGTCGACGGTTCTTCCAACTCGAAGGCCAGTGGGGCTGGGGTTGTGCTGGAAACCCCGGATCACACCTATATACAGTATGCCTTACGACTTGGATTCCAAGCGTCGAACAATACGGCGGAATATGAAGCGTTGTTACTCGGCCTCCGACTCGCCGCTAGCATGGAGGTCACGCACCTAAGTGTTTTCAGCGACTCTCAGTTGGTTGTTAACCAAGTTACCGGTGTATACCAGACACGGAAAGACCGGCTAAGGGCTTACATGGAGAAAGCGAAAGAACTTATCAACGAATTTCAATTCTGTCGTGTGACTCGGATCCCTCGCACGGAAAACAGCAAAGCCGATTTGCTAGCAAAGCTGGACTCAGTATAGAGGTACGGGATGGCTTGTTGCACGTCGAATACGTCGA
Organism: Magnolia sinica; assembly: GCF_029962835.1. Lineage (NCBI taxonomy): Eukaryota > Viridiplantae > Streptophyta > Magnoliopsida > Magnoliales > Magnoliaceae > Magnolia > Magnolia sinica. The sequence goes on from NC_080573.1 coordinate 134,631,623, forward strand.
TAAACCAAGTATAGACGAGCCAATTAGCGAGGCCGTCAATACAATCGACTCGGAACCATCCTGGATTGATCCAATCCGCCAATTCCTTGCCGAAGGAAAGTTGCGAGGATCGCACCGAGGCCCGACGAATTAAGATCCGAGCTTCCGTTACACCATACTCAACGGGACCCTTTATAAGAAAGGATACTACGCCCCGTTTGTTGCGGTGCCTCAAACCCAGCAGGCAAACTATGTGTTACGGGAAATTCATGAAGGAATCTATGGAAACCACCGGAGGGCGATCCCTCGCCTACAAGGTCTTACGACAGGGATACTACTGGCCCACTATCCAACACGACGCTCGTGAGCTCGTTCAAAAATGCGACAGATGCCAACGGTTTGCGGCAATTCCGAGGCAAGCACCCGAGGCACTGACGCCGATGACTGGTCCCTGGCCTTTCGCACAATGGGGCATCGACCTCATAGGACCGCTCCCTATGGGAAAAGGGCAGACCAAGTTTGCTGTGGTAGCAGTGGACTATTTTACGAAGTGGGCCGAGGCAGAACCATTAGCCAAAATAACCGAGCAGAAGATCACCGAGTTTGTATGGAAAAACATTATCTGCCGATTCGGAGTACCCCGTACCATTGTCACAGACAATGGAAGGCAATTTGATAATAGGAGCTTTCGTGAGATGTGCAAGAACCTCGGGATCAGGAATATTTATTCATCACCATCACCCTCCTGCCGGGGCAGTCGCAATTTACCAAGTATCGATGCGGTGCGGCTTGCGTCGCCCTTCGACCATCGTCGGGGTTTTATCTCGCATACTGATTGCCCGGGCGAGATAGTCCCGAATGGGTGGAGGAACTTACTCGGATGCGCGGTGTTGTGGTGAGATGGAACAGCCACCGCTCACAGTCGAAGAGTCTCCACCTACCAAGTGCGGGTAAATCCGAACTACCCTAGCTTCTACGTCTTCTCTGCTTGGCGAGGCGGAGGCGGTTCCCCGATAACCGACCCTCCCACTTCCAACAAACATTGGAAAGAGCGTTGGTTCGGGCATGTGGTCGATGGGAGACGGACGAGTCCGGGTCTGCGAGGCCCGTGTCCCTCGGGCGTTTCGAGAGCAAGTGACTTGGGTCTTCTCTCCCTCGCCCTTTTTCATTTTTTTTTTTTTTTTGTCGACGGACTTGTGTTTGGCAGATATTCCAAAGAAGCGGCCAAGCTTGGCTCCAGTGCCTCGGCTCGGATTAAGGAGTTGAGGGCATTGAATCCGAGAGATAGGTCTTGGAAGGTGCTTCTACAACCGGAGCGCCTTCATCTTGCAGTGCGACTCGGAAGTTACAGTAATTGAGAATGAGTTTTTGGATCTTCCGAATTTCCCGACCGATTCGCCATAACTTAGGCGGTTAACAAGATTATCAGCAACATCTTCGGACCAAGCTTGGCGCCAAAGGAGCATGGGCCGAAGAGCTCCGAAAATTCTTTGGGCTTACCGAACTACAACCCGACGGCCACAGGAGAAACTCCGTTTTCACTCGCTTACGGCTAAGCAGTCACTCCCGTCGAAATCGGATTACCTTTGGCTCGAATCACCTTATTCAATGCGTAAGAGAATGAAGAACTCCTTGCACTCGGACTCGACCTTCTGGACGAACAAAGGGAAAGGGCGAGGCTGCGCACGGAGGCTCGACAACGACAAGTGACTCGGTTCTACAATACCCGAGTTAAGATTAGAAGATTCCGAAGGGGAGATATGGTTCTTCGGAAAGTGTTTTCCAACACTAAGGAGTTTGGGTCGGGTACACTGGGACCCAATTGGGAAGGACCCTATATCGTCTCGGGCACCATTAGACCAGGAACATATCGGCTAGAAGACCTAAACGGACAGTCATTGCCTCATCCATGGAACGCTGAACACCTCAAGGTCTACTATCCTTAGCTTGCTATTTGATGTTTAAAGACCCTGAGGAAGAGTAAAGCCGAGTCAAATGAATAAAGACATGCTTTTCTTTTTCATTCGTCCGAATATGTGTAAGTACAAAAGCAACCGAATACATCGGAGCAAAAAAATATATATACATATAAAAAAAAAAAAAGATCAAAGTCTTCATGCGTCGGCCCCGTCCCCGGCACCGGCAGTTGTGCCTTCAGCGGCGGCGTCCGGATTCTCGGACTCTGAGGCTGCCCCGCCTTCGATTTCTGAAAGGTCAAGGTCTGACGCATTCCAGATATCCGCTCTGGAACAGGCGATCCCTCTCGTCCTCAAACTCGGCCGACTCAAGGAAAGCTTGGACAGCTTGGTCCCTGGACTTCTCTGCCTCGTCGGCCCGCTGAATGTGTTCCGCCGCCTCAAGCTTAGCCCGAGCTAAGTCATCCGCGCACGAAGCATGGGCTGCCAGAACTCGCTGATTCTCTTCTTCAGCTTTGGAGAGTAAGGCCAGTGCTTGAGCGACCTCAGCCTTCGCCTCGTCCAGGGCTCTTCTGGAGGAAGCCGCCTCTGCCCTCGCGTCTTCAGCAGCCTTCCGGGCAAGGGCCGCCTCGCCTGTCAGGATGCCGACTCGGATCTCGGCCTCTTCGCGACGACCTTCGGCCTCAGATAGAAGAGTCTGCAGCCGATGAGTTGAGGATAGCTCCTTGCTGGCCTTGATTAAGCAATGAGCAAGTTCAAAAAGTATCCGAGCAGCGTGGCTGACGGTCTGCGACGACGGGGCGTTGTAGAGTTTCACGAACTCTCTCTCACACCCGTGGGCTAGGGCCCAAGGAACCATCCCCGACACCACTTGCTGCAGGACCGACGGCCCCTCCTGGTTCGTCTCCTCCCCTCGGGAGGGCGCGGTCCTGGCCTCTCCTTCCCCCCTGGAGGACGCGGCCCCGGCCTCCTCCTCCCGACTCGGAATATCCGTCTCAACGCGTGCCGAGTCAGGTGCCGTCTGAGGGTCCGAAGCAGCAATCGCCGTCTCCTCCGCCCTTTCGTCTGGGTCGGGAATCACCACGACGGAAGGGGCAGAAGAGCTCGCTGGCTCTTTCTCCTTCCGCAGCACCCTTTGCCTCTTCGGCGACCGAGGCTCCGAAAGAAGAACTGACCGCGGAGGAGCCTTCAACTTCGTAACTGGCCTGAGGGCAGGACGAGCTCCAGTCATCTCCGGTTCGAGGATAATCCTGAGGTTGGGACGAGCTTCGGGCAGATCTGTTTAAACAAAAAAAAAAGAGAATAAGTTATGGCGAATCAGGTCGGGGGAAATTCGGAAGATCCAGAAAACTCATTCTCAATTACCTGTAACTTCCGAGTCCAGACCTGCAAGATGAAGGCGCTCCGGTTGTAGAAGCACCTTCCAAGACCTATCTCTCGGATTCAATGCCCTCAACTCCTTAATCCGAGCCGAGGCACTGGAGCCAAGCTTCGGCCGCTTCTTCGGAATATCTATTTTCAGGTGTCGACAAAAAAAAAAAAAAAATGAAAAAGGGCGAGGGAGAGAAGACCCAAGTCACTTGCTCTCAAACGCCCGAGGGACACGGGCCTCGCAGGACCCGGACTCGTCCGTCTCCCATCGACCACATGCCCGAACCAACGCTCTTTCCAATGTTTGTTGGAAGTGGGAGGGTCGGTTATCGTGGAACCGCCTCCGCCTCGCCAAGCAGCAAAGAGTAGAAGCCCGGGTAGTTCGGATTTACCCGCACTTGTACAGTGGAGAAACTCGTCGATCGTGAGCGGTGGGTTCCATCTCACCACAACACCGCGCATCCGAGTAAGTTCCTCCACCCATTCGGGACTATCTCGCCCGGGCAATCGTATGCGAGATAAAACCCCTGACGATGGTCCAAGGGCGACGCAAGCCGCACCGCATCGATACTTGGTAAATTGCGACTGCCCCAGCAGGTGATCCGGCAGGTCATTCGGGCGAGGAAGATACGTGATGACCGACTCGGGATATGATACCCGACTCGGATTCTCCCAAGTCCGCCTCGCCAAGATCAAGGAACCGACCGCTTAAATCTTCCCCGATTCTTCCCCTTCGAGACTCGGCTGCCGGCCGATTCATCGCCGGACGGTCGGGGTTCCTCCGCGATTAAAATTTCATCTTCTTCCTCTTCATCTTCCTCCATGTCCCTTGGTAAGTTGGGCCTCCCCGGGCGGGTTAATAAGGATGACCCGCCACGGGAAGGAACGACGGAAGCAGGGCGCTCCGCCTGATCGTCGGTGACTCTCTCAGGCATACAAGCAGCGTTGGCATCCACTGCTATCTCCGTTAGTAAAGAAGGCGATTCCGCAACGTTCCAAAAACGTTGCGCTTCGCCTTCGTCTCCGGAAACTCCCACCTGGGGGCTTTGAGAACTCCTATCCGCCATTATTATTATCTAATAAAGAGGAAGGAGAAACTCACCGGAGAGAAAGGAACAATGGCGGAAAGAAGCACCGACGGTAAAGAGAGAAGAAAGGAAGGAGATGAAAGGCTACGCAAATCCCAGAGAAAACGCAGAGCGAGAATGGCAAGAGCAGTAAAAGTTCGAAGTGCGGGACCCCTGACGTTTTATAAGGTCGCCCTACGGCGGAGACATTAATAGGGAAATGATTCGACGCCTGCATCGATTCCCCCACTCGACACGTGGCGCACGCCGACTAGCAACAATAATAGCTTTACTACGTGTCCAATCTTCGTTGGCGGGATGTGTGATTTGACGGCTGACGGCGCATGCGATGTCAGAAGCTGAACCGTCCCCCATCAAAGGCCTCATGGAATGCATTTAATGATCACGACTCATCTCGGACTGAGTTACGAATCGACTCCAAACTCGCTACTCCTCAGTGTCATATGAAACACACGGAGTAGGGGGGCTTACTGTTGGGGGCAAAAATACAAGTCCGAAGACTCGGACTTAATGCCTCGGGACTCGGACTTGATACCTCGGGTCGCCGAAGGATGCGTCAAATCCGAGGCATGGTTCGCTAAACCGAGACAATGGTTGAGTCGGTTCGAACGACTTATCAGCGTTCCGGGCATGTGTCGGGCGGACCGCCTTACAAGACCGACCGTCGCTAGGTCAGATCTCATCCCGGATATCTTGGGATAAGATCTCCGACCCCGAAGCTCACGGGATCGGATGATGGCTTAAGATGGGCACGATCCTATCTCCGTGATACCAGGAGAAGATCCCGCGCTCAATATCAGGAGGACCCGAGAAGATCCCGCGCACAATACCAGGAAGAGAATCCTCGTACGATTAAATGCCCCAGCAGCTATAAAAGAAGCAGGGGGCCCTCACCTTGAGAGGTACGAAAAGTTCTTCTCCCAAAACCCTTCAATATACTTAAACCTAGAGTCCAGGCCTGACTTTGGCATCGGAGGGTCCCCTGTCATCATGCCTCCCTACTACAAAATTTTGATGTCAAGATAGTTGTGCAAGATCTCAATTGGGTATAAAGCATATCAAGTGGCCATCCGCTTAGGGGGGGAGACAATCCACTCAGCACATTTTCCTTCGACATAATTGTTCCTTAACATCTATTGAAATAGAAAACAAAAGTTTGGATAACTGTCGGCTAGTGGCGAGCCGGGGATTTATTTTGCCGAGCCAGTCCGTTGATTGTTTTAAAAAGATGCCAGGGATCCTTTCTGGGTCGACCAAGACTAGTTTTTATTGGAAAGGTGAACAGTCGGGATTTTGGAGATTATGGACTATTGGCTGGGATTTGATTTGTTAAGTATACGTATGTGCCAATCAAGTCCATCGGTTATTTCTGAAAAGTACCCTAGTCTTTCCCATTTGATTGGTTTACACTTTCAACGGTTTTTGATTTGCCTAAAATAATTTTATCAAACCATCCCATCGTGAAGTAGATCCGAAGTATAAGAAGACTATACCATGATTGAAGTATACATAGACTATAATTTGATCGAAGGCATGCGGTTACAGTCTCTCGGCGGTAACATAAATTTTGAATCAAGCTTATATTATGTTTTCCAGTTGGAGTCACCTTGTGAAGAGCAAACCCTTGTAAGGGACATATCTAAATTGAAAACTAAATCTGAGGCATGATTTAAAAAACAAAGCAGATCCAATTCTCAAATGAACCATAGTACATGAAGAGTAATAATTGTTCATTAAAAACTTCTTGTCAGCCACAGAAGCTAGGATCAAGATGATATTTGTGTTCTATTCCTTGTAGGTCTTTGTGACCTTATCAACAGGTTGGATGACAAATAAACATTACAATGGACTCTAAGAAGTTTTAAATGGTGGGGATTTAATCATCACTGTTTCCTGTGGTGTGGTCCACATAAGATTTGAGCATGCTTCGTTTTTTGCGATCATGCCCTAAAATGAGCTTTTGAAAATGGTTGGATGGTGTGGATTTAAGGTACATGCATCACTGTGAAATCCACGGTCTGCGTCACTATCCTCGGTGGATCCAGGGTCTCACCTAATCTGCTCCCCATTGTGAAGGGGTTGGATGGAGATAGACATCAGGGTGGGCCCTGGGAAGTTTCAACAGTGGGCGTCAATTTTCCCACGTGTGGTCCAGTTGTGGTTTGGATCTGCCTCGTGTTTGGGTTAATTTCCTGAAATGAGCTGGCGAAACAAATGGACGGCGCAGATGTAAGGCATACATCACGGTAGGACTTAGGTCTGCAGTAATCTTCTACTAGTAGGGTGCAGCAGGCAGTCCGTGTCCTTCGTCTAGGGCCGAGGAGAACAGAAAAGGGGTAAAGTAAGCGGAGGAGAGAGAGAGAGCAATGAGCGGAGGCGGCGGAGGAGGAGAGAAAGGTGGTGCGGCCCCTAAGACTCCTGCGGATTTCTTGAAATCTATAAGGGGGAGACCGGTGGTGGTGAAGCTGAATTCGGGCGTCGATTACAGAGGTTGGTTAGTTTCTCTTTCTTCGATTCCTCCTTCATTTCTTCTTAGAATATCTTACTGAATCAAGCCTTTTTATTATCCTCATTCCTCCATCTTGACAAGCGTTCAATCTTAGAAACCTGATTCAAATCCCGAAAGATCCAACCGCAAACCCCCCTTAGGTCATAACCATAGTGAAATCGTTTTTTATTTTTTATTTTTTTAAATAATAAGCTGCTTATAAAATCGAGACTAATTATGTATAATGGCAAATTAAATATCATTTCTTGTTCAGCATCCTTTCCCCAAAAAAAAAAAAAAAAAAGAAAAAAGAAAAAGAAAAAAGAAAAAGGAAAAAAGGGTTCTAAATTATATGTGCATGTCTACCAATGTGCACTTGTGTTTTCTCAATTTCAAAAAAGGTTGTTAACAACCTTATTTTCAATTATAATTCTAAAAGACATGCCCCAAATATCAAAATAAGCAACAACAATAGAAAAGTGTGATTCGATAATCATTTCGAATTTTGCGTTGAAAAGGAGTGGATTGTGACAAGAGAAGTTCTGATTCTTCTTCTAATTATTCACTCCATTTCTTCTTCTTCTTTAGAGAATCTCCTATTCTTAAAAGTGTGATTCAATAATTTTTGATGGATTGTGATGGACGGCTAGAAGTTCACGTGACCCAATTTACATGAAGATGGTTTCTATATTATTTCATGTTATTTTCCCTCTTTAGTTCTTAAAAGTTGTGTTGAAATAGATTTTAAGTACATAGTCTTTGGTTCATGTAATAACTTAAGGAGAGGGAGTATTTGTGTACCTTCCCTTGTATTATGAAAGCCCTAATTATAAGTAGAGGAGAGGCTAGGGGCCTCGCCACCTTTTGCACCACCCCCCCCCCCCCCCAGGCGTAAAGGCCATTGCAACTGTTATGGAAAAAAAACCTGTAACCGCAGCTAACGGCCCGTTACACCCCCTATAAAGGGCATAACAGTCTCGTAATGGTCTATTATGGGGCAGATATAGGTTTTTTAGATATGTTTTTTCAATGTTACGGGGCAGATATAGGTTTTTCAAATATGTTTTTTCAACGTTAGGGGCAGATATATGTTTTCGTTTTTTTTTTTTTTTAATAATAATAATTTTAAAGAGACCGTAATGGCTATTACGGGCATTGTAACAGCCGTTACGACCCATATTGTAGAGGTAATACTGGTGGCTGTTATGGTCACCGTTACTGTTATAGAATACCTTGCTTCTCAATCTCACTTTGTGAACTGGTATCATGGTGGTATAGATCTGGTTCGTTCTTCCTTCTTCTTTTTTTCACTCTTTTTCTCTTCTTTTCCTTTTTCCCCCCTCCACAAGGTGAAACACCAAATTATTGGGGATTGGTTTATGCAAATCACTTTCATTTGTTGTTCACCCACCATGTGTGGGTTGTGTGGAGTTGTTCTTCATGAGTGTGTTTGACGCTCACTTATGCTCAAAACCAATTTTTCTTTTTTCTTTTTTTGAAAGATTAGAAATTTATTAAGCAAAGGAAAAAACTACAAGGATATAACAAACAAGAAAAAGAAAAAGAAAATGAAAAGAAGAAGAAGAAGAAATTAAGAAAATACAAAGACACCGGACCCTCATTTGGCTGACCCACTACCATCGATTATGGAGCCCAATCCCTAAACAGCACTAACACTATTGAGAAAACTCCTACTAGAGTAGAACTCTGGTTCTGACAAGGTATTCTGTATCGGTAACGGTGGCCGTAACGGTCACCACCATTATCGATACGGTATCGGCCATAACGGCCGATATGGGTGTGTAACGATCGTTACGACCCCCGTAACGGTTGAAAATTTTATTTTGCTCGAAAAATTCTGAAAAAATATCTAGAAAATCAAGAAGAATGTAAATATTTCAAATATGTATTCATTTTTTGTTTTGAACATGTTTATGGTAGTGTAACGGTCCACTCTTTGTTGAGAGTGTTTTATCGGGCTGTCTAGTGAATTGTTTAATATGATTATGTCTCTAATGTTTACACATCACAATCAAGCATTAGAACTAGAAATCAGAAAAAGGCATAAATATTGCTTTTTCAATTTTTTGAAAAGAAAAGGCCCTTCGAGATTCTATTCACTCAAATCACTTCAATTTACAGTTTTAATCTTAAAAGCTATAGTAAGAGTGATCGAAATCTATTGTAAAATGATATAGGAGAGTTTTGGAATGAGAAAAGTGAAAAAGAGGAGAAAAATGAATTTTAATAGGAAAAAAAAGTAATCGTTTTTCGACTGTTACTGGAGTAACGATCGTTATGCCCTGTAACGGCCTTTATAGCCACCGTAACGGTTGATATGGTCTCAAAAAACTAATTGCCCCTTTTCACTCCTGTATCGTGTAACGGTCATGATCATTACCTATAAGTATTGGCCTTTACGGGCGTATCGTAACAGATACAGAACACCTTGGGTTTTGAAAGCAACAGCTATTCCTTTCAGCCCATATAAATGCCATTAGGATGATACACCCTTTTCTTTTTCCTAGAGCTCCTCCTAAGTCGGTGTGCCAAAAACAAAAGAGGTGATCCACTAACTTGAGCATTATCCATGACAGCCCAGCTAAGTGAAAAATGCTCCACCAAATATCTAAAGAGAAGTTGCAATGGATGAAAATATGATCCATTGATTCCTCCGCCTTGAGGCAAAAAAGACACTTTCGGGAGAGTTAGCACTCTATTTCGCCCCATAAAACCATAGGGAACCCAAGTTGCATAAAGTAATTTATAAAGAGATCTAATTGAAAAGGATTTTGAGTTCGCTAGTGACCAACAAAGAGTATCTTTCAAATTTAAAGATGGAGAAAACCCGCAATTGGGAAAGAAAAGATTTCACACACACACACACACACACAAACATCTGTAGAAAAACAGTCACCCACCAAGATATTAGGTTCGGGAACAATGGCGAACAGAGTTGGAAAAGATTCAACCAGGGTGGGGCAACCACACATCTTGTCCAGCCAAAGTCTGGTAAGTAAAGCGTTTCCCAACAAGAAGGAAACCCTATCAAAGACTAGCAAGGCCACCATTGCTATTCCTTTCCAAATGTAGGACGCTCGATGAAGGGAAGAGTTTTTTTTTATCCTCCATCCTATGGGAGAGGCCATATTTAGCAGCTATAATTTATCACCACAAACTGCTGGATTCCTTTTCAAATCTCTAGATCCATTTACCAAGGAACCCCCAACTTATTTTAGGGATTGAACCCAAATTTGAAGCATATCCAAAGCTTAAGTGGACACACCACAAGAAACAATGGGAATAATGATTTCCACCGTTGAAACCTTGCTAGGGCTCACAGTGATGTTTATTTGTCATCCAACCTGTTCATAAGATCACACAGACATGGATGAAGGGAAAACACAAATATCAGCTTGATCCAAAACTTTAGTGGCCCTCAAGAATTTTTCAATGGTAGACGTTCAATTCACATTGTTTCTTGTGGTGTGGTCCACTTGAGCTTTGGCTATGCTTCATTTTTGGGATCAAACCCTAAAATCATTTGGTAAAATGGATGGACAGAGTCGATAAAATACATAAATCATGGTGGACCCCATAGAGTTTACCAACCCCCCCAAAATAAAAAAATAAAAAAAAATCCTTCCCAATCATGACGGTTCAAAATGGGGCATCTATGGCCAGATTTAAAGATTAATGAGGGTGTAGAGAAGGTAAATGCAAGTGAAGGGTTCTTCGTATTTATCATCAATTGGTTTGTGCATTTGTGGTGGGGATCATCAATCGTTACCCTCTTAAAGCAAATGTTGGACGAGTTCAAGTTCAGGTTCTTCCCTTTGTGTTTGATTTCTTCTCTTCCTCAAGAATTATGCTAAGCATAGTCTTCTAACTCCATTTGAGTAAATGGATCTTCAAATTATATCAGCCAAACATAATGGTACAAATTATTTATAATGGGCCACATTGGCAGAAGTGTTAAGGGCCTCAAAAGAAGATAACAGGGAAGTCAAAGGATTTGGATTGAGCTGTTTAGTAGGGATATGAAGGCCTGCCCACTAGATGAAGATAGAACCTTAGATAGCAATGATTGGCGAAAGAAGATTCATAGAGCCGACTAAATAGGTGGGATAAGGCTTTGGTGATGATGTTGATTTATTAGTTATTTTAAAGGGAATAAATTCGAATATGCAATGCAAGGACAATAAAAACTGGCATTATAATGTTTGTATCAAAATATACTGTGATACAATCATGCTTTTATAAAGATAAATTTACATTGGTATGGCCTATTCCCTTTCCTTTTCTTTGAATTTTACAACTAGACAACAGTGCCTTTCAAAAAATAAAAATAAAAAATGACCGGCAGTTCTATGGAGCATGTTCTATTGGCATTTTCAATAATTATGACTTGCTTTTTGTTTCATGTTGGGGCCCAATTGTCAATTAGAAGGGTGGTAGTGCAAATTGCACATGGCTTCCAACATGGACACAAGGCACATATGTACAAGATCCCGCCGTTCATTACATAGGCTATATGGGCCATGCTTCAAAAATTAGATTGATTGGATGATCCTAGCTACTTCATTGGAGCAGGCCTCAAAATGGGCAGTGGTATTCCCCCTACCCCCTCAAAATGGGCAGTTGTCCCAAGGCCTGATGTTGCCAGGTCCTATCATGGGACCCACATGATGAGTGTATTGGGAGCATCTTCATACCTGATATTTGTCCCCGTTGAGAATTTTTTGTGCAGTAAAATGCGCAATAAGTTGTGTTCAATCAAAATTCCTTGTAACCAGTGTTTTAAATAGCAGTGGCATGTTGCATACCATTCAACCCTTAGTATTGTGTAGCGTGAGCTACACGATACTTCTATTTTTTAATTTAAAAATGGGAAAAACATGATAAATAGTAAGAAAAAAGAAAAAAATAAATAAAAATGCATGAAAGATTATTCAAATTTCAAGTATAAGCATGTTGAAAAAAGTTATTAATTATCACTTATTGAAAGCCAATCCAGATATATAAAGTTATAAACCAAATCAAATAATTATCACATCAACAACTTTCTAAGCAAACCACTTTAGTTAATAGTCTAATTGAAACTACAAGTCACAACTCATAGGTATGAAAAAGAAGTAAAAATCCCACAGGCAAAAGTATTCAGTACAATTCAGATGTCATCAATACAAAGAGGGGTTTTCGAAACCCTCTTTCGAAACCCTTTTTCTTTTAAGTTTAGTTTTAAAGGTTTTTTAATGTGCGAATTTCACACCAACTTTAACAAAGGATCACCACCATTTTAAGTGAAAGTAAACAAAGAAAGGTTTGATTTTAACTTTACACTTTAAGTTTTTCATGATGTGAATTTTACACCATTTTTAACAAACAAAGCTTTAAAAAAAACATTGTAGCGTACACTACAATTGTTACACGCTACGTAGATGTAGCGTATGCTACAGGGGATTTATGCTATTTAGCTATGTTATGAAATGCATACACTACCGGGGATTTATGCTATTTAGCTATGCTACATAGTGTACGCTACATCTCCCTAACTCAAGCCTTTTCAGTTCTGAATCTCCGTTGGTGCTTTGGAGGCCTTCTAAACCCTCTCTCTCTCTCCTCCCCAGTCTGCAAACCCGTCTGACTCTGATGATGATCTTTCGGGGAAGGAGCTCTCGACTTCTTGCTACTCGGATTTTGCGTCCAGGCCGCAATCTCCCTCCTCCCCCATCCTCTCTAGGGAGTCTCTCGAGCTGGGCCCCATCACTCTCTTCCAGGACAATTCTCCGGGAGACGTAATTGTAGCAGAACCGCTCCAGATGCGTGTGAACCCCCTTCATCTTCAATGGATCCACTCTGATGTTATCACAGCGGATGAAGACAGAGAGGACCTTCTCGAGAAAAACCATGATAAGCGGTGGATCAGGGATGCGGTGGGGCATGTGGGTAGATGTCTTGGATTATCGTTTGGGGATAGGCTAGAAGACTACATAGCCTTATTTCAATGCATTGAAGGGAAAGGATGCCCCATGTCTGAACCACGAACTCCCTTGAAACACACCCCCAAATCCGGAAGCAGTTGTAGAGTTCAAAGCCTGGCTCCTTCTTCTCGTCTCAAAATGCGCCCAAATCTAAGCATAGGAGGCAGGGTAATTGGGGAAGTTCGGTTGTGCCCCATGAAGATAATTTCATGGAATGTTAGGGGGTTGGGCTCTAAGCAGAAAAGAAGTTTAATTAGAGCCTCTGTCAGTAGAAAAAATCTTGATTTCCTTTGCCTCCAGGAGACTAAAGTTCCGGTTTTTTCGGATTCTCTTCTTCGCACTATCTGGAGCGTTCTTGATGCAAAATGGTTAACTCTCGATGCGTACGGGTCTTGTGGGGGTATTTTGGTAGCTTGGAAGTCGTCTAATTGGGAGCTGCTTGCTTCCTCCTCGGGATCCTCCTCGGTGACTACTATGTTTAAAAATAAGTCTACTAATTTTTAGTGTCTCCTTTCTGTCGTTTATGGCCCTTCTGTTGATGCTGGTAGGAAAGAAGTATGGGACGAGCTAACTCATGCCAGGCATTCCTTCTCAGGTCCCTATTGTGTGGTGGGTGACTTTAATGTCGTGCGCTTTGCGGAGGAGCACTCCCGTAGAAGAAGGGCGTCCCTGGCTATGTCTCGCTTCTCTGACTGGATCCAATCCCAAGAGCTCATTGATCTGCCTCTTTCGGGGGCCAGATTCACCTGGACGAACGGTCGGCGATCCCCCATTCTATCAAGGCTGGACAGATTCCTCGTTTCTACAGAGTGGGTCGAATCCTTCCCTGCGGTTCATCAAATCGCACTCCCTAAATCCACTTCTGACCATTGTCCCCTGATGCTTCTCATGGAAGTCGTCGACTGGGGCCCAAAACCATTCAAATTTAATTCTTCTTGGCTCCAAGTGAAAGGCTTCAGACAGAAGGTCGCGAAGTGGTGGGAGAGCTTCCAGGTGGATGGTTTTGCTGGGCATCGCCTGCTCTGTAAACTCAAACTCCTAAAACAGAAGATCAAGGAGTGGTTGCAAGAGGAATCGGGTAAGAGAAAAATTGAAACGGAGGCCCTATTCGCAGAACTCCAGCGTTTGGATGCGGAAGTTGAAGACTCTACCTTGACGGACGTCACCCTCAGCAGACGAATTCAAATCATTCAGTCTCTATCGTCTAGAGCTCTAGAAGACGAGGTGTCTTGGAGAATCAAATCAAGATCTAGGTGGATCGAGGAAGGCGATAAAAACGCTAAATACTTCCATAACCTTGCGTTTATGCCGGCCCGATCCAAGACGATCGTTAGCATTACAGAGAATGGTGTCGTTTCTGACGACAAATAGGTTATCGCTGATCTTGCTATCAACCATTTTAAAGCCCTGTTAAGTGCGGAGGATCAGGTCAGGCCTCGTCTTGATAATGTCAGGTTTACACACTTGACAAAGCCGAGTCTCATCTCCTTGAAGCCGAATTCACCGAAGAGGAGGTCAAGGCAGCAGTTGTTTCTCTGGGTAGCGATAAATCTCCAGGTCCTAATGGCTTTCTAATCATTTTCTTCCAATCCTTCTAGTCAGAGGTCGGCAAGGATGTATTCCACTTCATTCAGGAATTTCACCATAGAGGTAGGCTGTCTAGAGGTCTTGGGGCTTCCTTCATTACTCTCATTCCGAAGGTGTCTGGTGCTTGTTGTTTCTCTGATTTCAGACCTATCAGTCTGATTGGTGGCCTGTACAAGATTCTTGCTAAAGTTTTATCTACGCGTCTTCCGAAAGTTATGGGGAAATTGATATCTCCTAACCAGAATGCATTTCTAAAAGGCAGACAGATAATGGACTGTGCTCTTATCGCTAATGAGGTTCTGCATTCTTGTCAGAAGGCTGGTTTGGAAGGTATTTTCTGCAAGCTGGATATTGCTAAGGCCTACGACCATGTCAACTGGTCCTTTCTTCAATATCTGCTCGCTCGCATGGGTTTCGGGCCTAAATGGAGAAGCTGGATTGAAGCCTGTGTTGGGTCAGCTCATTTTTCTATATTACTGAATGGTTCTCCTAAGGGTTTCTTCAAGAGTTCGAGAGGGCTGCGGCAAGGGGATCCTATCTCCCCCTTCCTGTTTCTAATCACTGGCGAAGCCTGATCCAAAATGCTGCTTAAAGGGCAACAGGACGGAATCTTGAAAGGTATAGCTATGCTTGGGCTGACTGATCCCATCACCCACATTCAATTCGCAGACGATACTCATATTCTCTAAAGCTTCCATGCCCTTCATCTATAACCTCCGAACAGCTCTTTACTGCTTCGAGGCAGTCTCTGGCCTGTGCATCAACATGGCCAAGTCGAAACTTTTCGGTGTCAACGTCAACTCTGATAAACTTGATAGCTTTGCTGATCTTTTGGGCTGCCCCGCCGATTCTTTCCCTACTACTTTTGTCGGTCTCCCTCTCTCCTCGGGTACTCCCAAAAAGATGTGGGACAGAATCATCTCTAAATTTCAGAAATACTTGGCATTATGGAAATGCAGATACCTGTCCCTGGGTGGTCGCCTCACGCTCATCAACTCCGCTTTCTCCAATCTTCCCCTCTACTTCATGTCTCTTTTCCAATGCCCTGCGACAGTTTTGAAAGCAATTGACAACATTAGACGGGACTTTCTGTGGTTTGGTAAGGCTAATCAGAGCAACATCCACCTCCTAGACTGGAAGGAAGTATGCAACTGCTACAGGCATGGAGGTGCTAATATTAAAAACCTGAGAAGAATGAATACTGCGCTCCTTAGTAAGTGGACTTCTAGGCTAGGAGCCGAGCCGAATGCCTTATGGTCGTTGATTATCAAAGGGAAATATGGGTCATCTAAAGGTGGGTGGTGGACTAAGGATTCTACATACTATAGGGCTTCTCACTTATGGAAAGGGGTGCTAAAGTCTAAACAAGTGGTGCTCCAAAATATCAGCTTTGAGTTGGGTAATGGATCTGCCACTCGATTCTGGGAAGATAGTTGGGTGGGTGATATTCCCCTGAAGGCCAGGTTCCCTAGCATCTTCCGCTTGGCTCCTGTTAAAGATATATTCATCTCGGACTGCTATTCTAATTCGGCCGGTAAAACAACTTGGGATATCAGATGTGTTAGACATCTCAAGGACAGAGAAATTCCCGATTTCTTGGACTTGCTGGCCTGTATTTCTAACTTCAAGCCGCAGTACTTTGAATCAGACAAACTCATCTGGAAGATTGACAAGTCCAGTTCTTTTTCGGTCAGCTCTTTCTACACCTCCCTCTCTCCCAATCCTATCCCTCCTCCTACAGCCTCCCTTTTCATCTAGCGCATCCCGGTTCCCCCCAAAATTGTCTGTTTTGGGTGGCTCGTGGGCTGTAACAGAATTCTGACTATCGACAATCTTAGAAAGCGAGGCATGATGATAGTGAATATCTGCTTATGCTGTATGCGTGCTGTGGAGTCGGTGGACCATCTCTTGGTGCATTGCTCTTTCATTTCGATTATTTGGAACGATCTTTGCCAGTGCTTCAATATCTCGTGGTGCTCCCCTGAATCGGCCCACAGTCTCTTATCTTCCTGGCAAGGTGCTACAATTGGGAAACCCAGGGTGACTGTCTGGCGTATGGCTATCTTGGCTGTGTCGTGGTCTGTCTGGCTAGAAAGGAACGACAGATGCTTTAATGACTTTTCGTCCTCTGCTTCTGCGGTCAGTTCTAGAGCCAAAAAGTGGCTGATTGAATGGGCAGTTAACGTCAAGGATTTGCAAGGCCTTGATCTTTGTTTCTTAGGGATTTAATGTTTTTCTGCTATCTCAGAAGAATTTCGTTTTGCTTTCGTTTTTGTTTTGTTTTTCCCTTTTTTTTTTTTTTTTCTTTTCTTTTGGTTCTCCCCTTGTTTTCTTCTTTTCTCTTTTAATAATATTTTCCGTTACTTAAAAAAAAAAAAAAAAAAAACATAGTGTACGCTACAAGTGCTATTTGAAACACTGCTTGTAACAAATAAGGTTTGGTTCACATAATTTGGCTATACGCCAGTGTTGCCATTCACAAAAACTGCATATAGGATGTGTGAATTGGTGCCTGGAATTTCCTGCCATGCAGTTTCAGGGTTACTAGAACTTACTAAGCCACAACTAGTTTATCAGATCGAAGGAGTGGAGAAAGCATGGCGATTCCACTCCTAAATTCCATTAGATAACTGAAAGGAGAAGATGGTCCTAGTGCAGTTGGGCTACATAGTTCCGGAAAGCAAGCTATTGTTCTGTTTTTTGTTTTTTGTTTTTTAGAAGATGGTCCTAAGCAAGTTTATATCATTAGAGCATGCCAGTTCAGGTATTTGATCATTGAGGATAAGAGTTGTACTTTTGGCATGGCTTTAATCATTATGTAGGTATTCTAGCATGTCTGGATGGATATATGAACATCGCGATGGAGCAAACTGAAGAATATGTCAATGGTCAGCTGAAAAATAAATACGGCGATGCTTTCATCCGAGGAAATAATGGTAACATGTTCATTTTACTACTAAACTTGATTTTTTCTTTTGATTGATGAGAGATGGGGACCAAGGATTGACGACTCAACCATGTCACATGTGACTCGTCCGAGTCAACTTGGACTTGGCTGAGTCTCAACTGGAGTCAGGATCAACAGAGTCAGTCCGAGTCTTAGAGTCTAAACACATTGATGGGGGCATCTTGTTTTCTCCGTTGATGCAGTTCTCTATATCAGTACATCAAAGAGGACACTAGCAGAAGGGGCTTAGAGAAAATGGAGGTGTTATCCAAGTGAGTTGAAGATATGTTGCAGATGCCACTTTGTCGGGTAGCTTTTGATTTGTGTATGCATTGACATTTTATCAACTTCACAAATTATCCTGCAACCTTGTGGACAAAAACTATATGAATTTGAATGATGAATGCAACTGTTTTCTTCTAGAAATCATGCAGTTTAGCATCATCAGGGTTGAAACTTGAATGGAAGGAAGACATCATTCACCATGGTTCCACATGTGAATGGTACATCAGATAGGAGTATCTTGGTTCTTGGAGAAAAAATTGTTGTTGTCATTTGCTCGATTTTATTGAATCCCAGGAATGGCATAGTTGAAGCTTAGGCATACTAGTATATATGGTATTGCCTTTATGGTGCAACAACAGAGGCTATGGTTGTGCGTTTGGATACCTTGTTGCATCAGAAGTGCCAATCTCCAAACAGTTGGGTATGGATTCAGTACTATTGCATGCACATGATTAGATTTTTCCAGATAGGTATTACCCTCTAATTTGCTTAACATTAGTGTTCTATCTCCTGAAGGAAATGAAATCCATGGAAAATTAGACCCTATTATTTTTTATTTTTTGGAATTCCAAACTAGTCTGCAACTGTAGCGTAATAACACTGACGCCCCTTTCGGGATACTTGAAATCCAAACCTACTATTACTAGGATTTTCAGTTCTAGAGTTGTTAGTAATCAGAATATATGGTGAATCACACCAATTGGGCTTGAAATTCAACTTTCTAATGTTGTCAGGGAAAGTATTTGAACCTAATTATACTTGAGAGAAGCACTAATGCTTTCTTGTAACCATATTGTAAAGATTTTTTTTTTTTATATTGAGGATCTGCAAATGCTGATCCCTGCCTTACCTGATTCCCGTGCTCCTACTTGGGGAAGATGGGATTAATGTTCCAAATCACCGGGAGATGTTGTTTTCATACAATTACCCTGCGTCTTTCACAATGTGTTGCAGCCAAAAATATAGTTCATGGTACTGTTCTTGTTTTGCACCTGACTGGTTGGGCATTAGTGCTACTGTGGGGCATTTGTTGCTTTATTTGATTAGTTGGACACCATCTTTGCCATCCATGAAAGTCTGCTATACGCCACCATCTTCAGCTTGGTCTTGAATGCATCTTTCCTTCTGCTTGTGCTCTGTGGTGTCCCTGTTGATCTTGAATGGCATTTATATAGTGTTGAGGACAATAAAAGAGAGAATGCAAGAGGGACTGAGACCAGCAGGCAAAAGCTTAATACAAACGATGTATAAAGAATTTAGTTACTTTCATGTTCTATTGAGAAGATTCAAGCTCAACAAAGTTGAAATTTTATAGATGTGCAGTACCCTTGGTGGCATTTAGACATGGGGGTGTAGGTGACTATACACTAGCCTGCATACTGCCCTGTTTTGCTGGATCCCTTGCAACCGTCCGAAGATGACGTAGTGATATCGGTGTTTTCCACATCAGTGTTACTTGAACTTTAGCTTTTAAGACATTGGCCAAGTAAGGCAGCAATGACCAGGTGAGGAAGCTAACAAACCTATGATGCTAACATCTTCATCGGACGAGAAGAAGTTTTCCATGAAAGTCTTGCATCTGATCCCAGGTGCGTATTGGATTCCGGCGCTAGACTGGAGTACCATGGAAATGCCTTCCCAGTCAGAGAGGACCCAAACAGTCGTAGCCAAATGAAGCAGCAATGAGCTGGGGAGGAAGCTTGCAAACCTCAAACCTATCGTTTGCTAGTGCCTCATAAGGTGTAGGTTGTTCAATGCGACACATGATGTATATTTCAATGTATCCGTCAGGTGTCACCCAACACACACTGATGCACAGATTCAATCATGCCCACTGTTGAAACCTTTGTGGGGCCCACCATGATGTTTATTTGCCATCCTACCTGTTATCAATGGTGCTTTGGATTTGCCTCATTTCTAGGCTCATTCCTTAAAATGATCTCCCAAAATGGATGGACAGTATGGATATGACATATCATGGTGGGGCCTACAGAATTTGGTGACGTCAACACACCTTGCTTCCGAGAGGGAGGCTATGATGTGGGGTCACATGAGCTGTAAGGGTTGATTTCAGATTCTCTCTTTAAAAAAAATAAAAAATAAAAATAAAAAATAAAAAAAGGAAGGAAAAAAAGTGCCATGAGCGGGAAGGGTTGCTGGTGCCATGAGAGAGATTTGGGGCCATATGAGCAGGAAGGGTTAGTTAGAGATTCTCCATTAGAGAAGGGCGCCATGAGCAGAAAGGGTTGATTCGGACGGGGCTATAGCAGGAAGTTCCTGAGCAGGGAAGCTTGGTGGGGGCCCGATGTTTCCGAGAAATCCATCCGTTCGCCAGCTCATTCAAGGACATGAGACAAAAAATGAGGCCAAGCAGGGCGCGCGAGAGGGAAAAGTGGGGAAAAAAATTTCTACCATTGAAACCTCCGTGGGTCCATGTTGATGTTTATATTCCATCCAAACCGTTCATAAGGTCATTCCCACTTAGATGAACTGAAATTGAAAAAAAATAAAATAAAAAAAATAGCCTGATACAGAACTTCTGTAGCGATACGACTGTTTCAACAGTGGTCCCTCAGTCCCACTGTTTTGTCTTCTTATGGCTGCCTCATTTTGTGTTTCATGTCCTAAAATGAGATGACAAAACGGATGGACAGGGTGGATTTCTCATCAACATCAGGGAGGGCCCCACCTAGGTTCCAGATTCTCAGAAAAAAAAAAGGTGAGCAGGAAGGTTTGATTCCAGACTGTCCCAAAAAAACCGACCTTTTTACCTCGTGCAAAGTGTTTTAAAGAATTAGCCTCTTGGAATTTGGAACCTTGTTTTAATCGACATGAACCTTGGTGCATCTTGTAACAGATTTCTAAAAACCAAAATAAAAATTAAAAAAACAGAACAAACCTTCTCAATCATGGCAGTCTCCACAATCTTCCCTTCCTTATTGCTTGTAATCGCTTACTACTTCTCCATCTTTGTAACAAGCAATCTTAGCCCTCCACTTCCCCATTGCCTGGAAAACTGTGGCAACACCAAAATTACTTACCCGTTTGGAATTGGAGAAGGATGTTTCTACCCTGGCTTCGAAATCAACTGCAAACAAAACATTTCATTCTTAGCTCGGTCGAACCTTCAACTCCTTGAGATCTTGCCAGGAGAAGTTCGCATAAACTCCACCCCCTTCATAGCCGTATGCAAATTCATTCGATGCTTCCTTTATGATCCTGTTCAGATCAATCTGCCTGAAAAGAGTCCTTATAAATTCCCAATCAAGTCGAACAAATTCATCGTCACGGGATGTAATAAAAGGGGATCAATCTCAGGCAGTGTGAGTGCCATGAATGCGTGCACATCAATGTGCCCTCGAGGGGAGACTGTGGTTAATGGTTCTTGCAGCGGGCACAGCTGCTGCCAAGTCGATGTACCTTCCATCAGCAACTCACTCAACATATCTGTCATGGAAGTGCCTACAGCCACAAATTTCATGCCATTTGGCCGACTTGGTTATGGGTTTGTTGTCGAAGATGGAAGCTACATTTTCACAGGGTCGGATCTTTGGAACTTCAGCCATGACATCCATATGAATCTCGATTGGGCCATAGGAAAAAAGTGTTGTAGCCAAGTGAAGAACTCTTCCTCTATATGTGGGGAGAACAGCTCCTGTGATGACAGCATGACAAGTTCTGGTTATCTCTGCAAATGTGCTGATGGGTATCGAGGGAACCCTTATCTCAATGGCCCGCAAGGATGCCAAGGTGATTCATAGCCTCTGAACAGCTGATTAGCCTACATAGATATATACATGTTGATCATGGGTTCCTTGATAACATTTTGCTAAATGAGTATTTTTTATTTGGCTTCCATACGCAGATTTTGATGAGTGCAACTCCCCTTCCAGTCCATGTGTTCCAGGAGCTACTTGTGAGAACAGAGTTCCTGGGTACTTTTGTCACTGCCCAGAGGGGACTTGGGGCAACGGTTCCACATCCGGAATCGGCTGCCGCAAGCTCCACAAGCACTTTCCAATGGTTGAAATTGTCATAGGTCAGAGAACATCTTCCCTTATTTCACTAGCAAAACAGCAAGCAGAATGTGCAGAACAAAATGTAAAAAAACTTTTCTAATTCTCTTTTCCTGTTCGCCACAGCGACTGTCATGTGCACTGGGCTGCTGACACCATGTCTGTATTGGCTATATTTGGCTCGAAAGAAGAGACACCTCAAAAATCTCAAAACCAAATACTTCCGTCAGAATGGAGGCCTCCTGCTACAACAATACTTCTCTCCAAGCAAAGGTACAGCTATCAAACACATCAAAATCTTCTCTGCAAGCGAGCTCAAGAAGGCCACCAGCAACTATGATAGCAGCAGAATTCTAGGGAGTGGGGGCCAAGGCACCGTCTACATGGGAACCCAAGAAGATGGATCAATCATCGCCATAAAAAAACCAGAAGAGGTGGCCGAAGGCCAAGTTGATCAGTTCATAAATGAGCTTGTCATCCTTAGCCAAATTGATCATAAGAACATTGTTAAGCTCTTGGGTTGTTGCTTGGAGACCCGAGTTCCATTGCTCATCTATGAATTCATCTCGGGTGGTACTTTATACCAGAAACTCCATCATGATCCCAACCTTACAATTCAGTTATCATGGAAGGACCGCCTCCGGATAGCCGGTGAAATTGCAGATGCTCTTTCTTACCTGCACAGTTGTGTTTCAATGCCTATTTTCCACAGAGATGTCAAGTCATCCAACATACTATTAGACGAGAACTTCATGGCGAAGCTTGCCGATTTCGGAGTCTCTAGACTTATTCCAATAGATAAAATCAGGGTGTCAACGACCGTGAAAGGGACTATAGGATACTTGGATCCTGAATACTTCAAAACTGGAAAATTAACAGAGAAGAGCGACGTGTATAGCTTCAGGGTTGTTCTGCTTGAGCTTTTGTCGGGAAGGAAGCCTGTCCAACACCAACAGACACGAGACTACAGTAGCCTGGTACTGCATTTCCTGTCTTATGTCAAGAGTGGAAATTTGCTTGAGGTTCTAGACGAGGGAATAGTGAGAGAGGCAAAAATGGAAGATTTGCTAGCTGTTGCAAAGATTGCTCGAAGATGCTTGAGTTTGAGAGGAGAAAAGAGACCGACCATGAAAGAAGTGGTGCAGAAGCTTGTCTGCCTTGGATGATCTTATATGCCCCGAAAATCTCGCTTTCGCGCAATGTAATTCGATTCCAGCAAAAATCTCTTCGAGTTTCTTCAAAAAATTGTTCTGGGGTCTTTTAAAGAACACTATCTTTGAGGTGATATTTACACCCTATCAATTCTTAAGCTGGTTTGCAAGAGGGGTGCAGCAATCTGCCTTCGTCCTCTCTCAATCAGGAGAAATGTGAGCTTAGGCCCGGAAAATTGAAAACAATACCCGAAACACTCCCCCATGACTTCTTACCTGTTTTCAAGTAAAGCTCACATATACGCCGTGCATATGCCAGAAATCTCATATTTCTCTCACAATGATCACCTCATATTTTGTGCATTAGAATTTAATTATGAAAAATACTGATTATTGGTATGTGGAATTTGCTTTCTCCTTGCTATCCAAAAGAAACACACACACACACACGCACACTAAAGTTCTAAACAGTGGGGAAAAAACCCTTTCCATAGTTCCATAATCGTTGCATTTCTATTTTCTTTCCCACAATCCAAAAAGAACCATTTAAGTTTGTTCAAACAGTGCCTCATTAGTAATTGCTACAGGTAGGGGTAGCAATGGGTCGAGTGATGCAATAATCAACTGGACCGATCCGCATCTAAGGCAGGTTTAAACCAAGCTTTCAAAATCGTTAGTGAGCCACGCTTTGGTGCCCATTTAATTAAATGAGCCAGGCTCTGGTTGACTCTTACCAATCCGACCTGCCCATATAGCCTATCAATAGTCAGGGCCAAATAACCCAACTCATCCAACCCAACACCTAAATAAATAAGTGCAGATGCATCCACATAATGTATGTATTTTTGTATGTACTTGAGCTCAAGTTTGGTTGTTCAAGGTTAGGTTAGGTTTGTTGATCCTAACCCAATTAGAATTAAATGGCTATGGTCAGCTAGGGCTTGGGCTTGATGATTTTTAAGTAGGTCCGGTTGGTCCACATGGTAATGGGTTCAGGACAAGTTAAGACAGGAATTCTTTTCCAGTTTAGTAAATGGGTGAGGCTGAGGCAAACCTTGACTGGAACCCAGATCCATTGCTACCCCTGGCTACAAGATCTCGTGCATCATAACTCATGAATGGACTTGAATCCGTCAGTATGAAACATTTTTTTTTTCAAGCAAAATCCTCCAACATATGAAAGAATAAAAAGTGCTTTTGTCATGCCTCCTTTTTAAAAAATTTTTTAAAAATAAAAAAAATAAAAAATAAAAAAAAATCAATTCTTAGGATGGTGCACTCGTCTCAATTGGACCTACGTTGAGTTGATATCATAATTCAACCAAAACCTCCTTGACTTGGGTTGTATTGGTCAAGCTACTTGTGTGAATTAGCTCCGTCTAACTCAAGCATGAAAGGGTCAAATATGATACTTTTCATTTTCTTTTTCACTGATTTTAACCTCCAAACTATAGATGTAGGTTATTGAGATAATAGACGCTCTACTTTGATCGAACGTCGAATCAAATGAAAAAGTTGTCAGACAAGGCCTTGGGTTCAGGGTCAATAAAAGGCTTGCGAGACCCTTAATCAAACACGACCTGTGCAACTTCGAAGCTGGGTCAGGACTAGAGATTTATAGCACCCCGGCTATGGCACCAATCATATGATCCTATCTACCCCCATCAAATTCCTGCAAATGGATGGTTAAGATGGAGAGAGAGAGAGAGAGATGTGTGTGTCCTGATGCGATTTAGGGCATAAAGGCACACATGAGCTGGAAGGTTTGATTCCATGTTCTCCAGAAAACCCCGATGCGGATTTCCTGCCAAAGCCATTCATGGGAAACTAGTTAGGGCCCACCGTGATGTTTTTGAGAAATCTACTCCATTCATCCGTTTTGCCAGATCATTTTATAACATCAGACTAAAAATGAGGAGGAACCAATATTCAAATGGGCCACTCGAGAAGAAACAATGGAGATTGGACGACCACCATTGAAACGTGCGTATGGCCATAGAAATTTTTTATCAGGCTATTTTTCCAATGTTTTAGTTCATCGCAGTAGCAATGACCGTATAAACGGTTTGGATGGCATATAATCATCAAGGCAACGGTCTGCATTTCTTTCCCCACTTTTCCCTCTAGTGTGGTCTCCTTGAGTTTTAGATCCGCGTCATTCTATGTCTAGTGTCCTAATATGAGCTGAAAAAAACGGATGAATGGGGTGGATTTCTCACAAACATCGTGATCAGCCCCACATAGCTTCTCAGCGCAGGAACTTCCTGGGCAAGCAATCTACGTCCAAAACACTCAAACCTTGCTTGCCTGGTGCATGTCGTTTAACACTTTTAACCTCTTGTAAGTTGGACGCGGATTGCGTCCTACCCCAGGGTTCTGTGGGGCCCACCGTATTGTAAGTGTTTTATCCACGCCATTAAGCGCTTTTTCCGATAATTTTAATATATGGACCAAAAAATGAGGTAGGTCCAAGGCTTAAGGGGACCACAAATTGAGGATTGAACGTCCAACATTAAAAACTTCTCAGGAGCTGGAGAAGTTTTGGATCAAGCTGATATTTGTGTTTTCACTTCATCCACGTCTACATGACCTTATGAATAGGTTGTATGGTAAAAAAACATCACGTTGGCCCTTAGAAAGGTTTCAACGGTGGGTGTCATTATCAGTGCAGCTTCCTTTGGTATGGTCCACTTAAGCCTTGGACCTGCCTCGTTTTTTGGTTTATATATTAAAATTATCAGAAAAAAATGTTTAACGGCGTGGATAAAACACTTACAATAAGGTGGGCCCTACAGAGCCCTGCCCGGACGGATTACCGTCCGGGCGGGGGTAGGACGCAATCCGCGTCCTCGTAAGTTGGAACCTTGTTGTAATCGACATGAGCGCTAGGTGGCACCTTGTAACAGATTTTTAAAACCAAAAGAACAGACCTCCTCAATCATGGCAATCTCCACAATCTTCACTTCCTTATTGCTTGCACTCACTCACTACTTTCCCATCTTTGTAACAAGCAATCTTAGCCCTCCAATTCCCCATTGCCCAGAAAAATGTGGCAACGTCCAAATAACTTACCCGTTCGGAATCGGAGAAGGATGTTTCCTATCTGGCTTCGAAGTCAACTGCAACCAAAGCATTCCCTTTTTAGGGCGATCCAACCTTCAACTACTCGAGATCTTGCCCGGAGAAGTTCGCATCAATTCCACCCCCTTCATATCCAGTTCCTTCACCAGCTTTGAACATTTGATCAAACTGCCCAAAAAGAGTCCTTACACATTCCCTGTAAACTCGAACAAGTTCATCGTTGTGGGATGCAATGCATGGGGATCCATCTCAGACAGTGTGACTGCAATCAACTCGTGCATCTCGATATGCCTTGGAAGGAAGAAGGTGGTTAACGGTTCTTGCAGCGGGTACGGCTGCTGCCAAGTTGATGTTCCTTCCTTCAGGAAGTCGCTCAAAATATCCATCATCACTATACTTGACAGCATGAATTTGACCGAATTTAGCCATTCTCGTCACGGGTTCGTTGTCGAAGATGGAAGCTACAATTTCACAGCGTCAGATCTTTTGGACTTCAACAGGGACATCCATATGAAGCTTGAGTGGGCCATTGGAAAAAAGAATTGTGGCCGAGTTAAAAAATTGAATTCCTGTATATGTGGGGAGAACAGCTCTTGTGTTAACAGCATTACAGGTTCTGGTTATCTCTGCAGATGTGATTATGGGTATCAAGGGAACCCTTATCTCAATGGCCAACAAGGATGCCAAGGTGATTCATAGCCCCTGAATAGCTGATTGGCCTACATAGATATATACATTTTGATCGTTTCAAACATTTTGCTAATTTGAATATTTTTTTTATATTTGGCTTTCATACGCAGATTTGGATGAATGCAACTCCACTTCCAGTCCATGTGTTCCAGGAGCTATTTGCGAGAACAGAGTTCCTGGGTACTTTTGTCACTGCCCAGCGGGGACTCGGGGCAACGGTTCCACATCCAGAAACGGCTGCCACAAGCCCCACAAGCACTTTCCAATGGTTGAAATTGTCCTAGGTCAGAGAACATCTTCCATTATTTCACTAGTCAAAACAGCAAGCTGAATGTGCAGAACAAATTGTAAAAATCTTCTAATTCTAGTTTCCTGTTCGCCACAGCGGCTGTAGTGAGCGCCTGGCTGCTGACAACATGTATGTATTTGCTCTATTTGGTTCAAAAGAAGAGACACCTCAAAAATCTCAATGCCCGTCAGAATGCAGGCCGCCTACAACAAATTTTCTCTCTGAGCAAAGGTACAGCTATCGAACACATCAAGATCTTCTCTGCCCATGAGCTCAAGAAGGCTACCAGCAACTATGATAGAAGAAGAATTCTAGGGAGTGGTGGCCAAGGCACCGTCTACATGGGAACACAAGAAGATGGATCGATTGTCGCAATCAAAATACCAGAAGAGGTGGCCATATGCCAAGTTGATCAGTTCATAAACGAGCTTATCATCCTTAGCCAAATTGATCATAAGAACATTGTTAAGCTCTTGGGCTGTTGCTTGGAGACTCCAGTTCCATTACTCATCTATGAATTCATCTCTGGCGGTACTTTATACCAGAAACTCCATCATGATCCCAACCTTACAATTCAATTATCATGGAAGGACCGCCTCCGGATAGCCCGTGAAATTGCGGATGCTCTTTCTTACCTACACAGTTGTGTTTCAATGCCTATTTTCCACAGAGATGTCAAGTCATCCAACATACTATTAGATGAGAACTTCACAGCCAAGCTCGCCGATTTCGGAGTCTCTAGGCTTATTCCAAAAGAAGAATTCAGGGTGTCGACGCCTGTGAAAGGGACTATAGGATACTTGGATCCTGAATACTTCAAAACTGGAATATTAACAGAGAAGAGCGATGTGTATAGCTTCGGGGTCGTTCTGCTCGAGCTTTTGTCAGGAAGGAAGCCTGTCCAACACCAACAGACACGAGACTACAGTAGCCTGGTAATGCATTTCCTCTCTTATGTTGAGAGAGGAAATTTGCTTGAGGTTCTAGATGAAGGAATAGTGAGAGAGGCAAAAATGGCGGATTTGCTAGCTATTGCAAAGATTGCTAGAAGATGCTTGAGTTTGAAAGGAGAAGAGAGACCGACCATGCAAGAAGTGGCACGGAAGCTTGCCTGCCTTGGATGATCTTATATGCCCTAAAAATCTAGCTTTCGCGCAATGTAATTTCATTCCATAAAAAATTCTCTCCGAATTTCTTGAAAGTTTTGTTCAAGGATCTTTTAAAGAACACTATCATCTTTGAGGTGATATTTGTACCCTATAAATATTTAAACAGCTTTGCAAGAGGGATGCATCAATCTGCCTTCCTCCTTTACTGATCTAGAGAAACGTCATCTTAGGCCTGCAAAATCGAGAACCATAGAAAAACATACTTCTATAATATACACCCCTGATTCGCTTTCTGTTTTCTACTATTTTTGCAGAAATATTGTACGCCTAATTCAGTCTGAAAACAAAGTGGAACTGAGATTTTTGCTAAGCGCATACAAGTGCACTAAAGCTCATGTATACACCACACATATGCCAGAAATCTCATATTTCTCTCACAATAACCACCTTGTATTTGTGCGTTCGAATTTAATTATGGAAAATACTAATTATTGGTATGTGGAATTCACTCTCCCTTTACTATCCAAACAACACAAAAGATCTAAACATTGGAAAAATCCTTTCCATAGTTCCATAATCCTTACACTTCTCTCTTCTTTCGCCCGATCCAAAAAGAAAGTGCTGCAGAAGCTTGCTTGCCTTGGACGATCTCACGGGCCCCAAAAATCTAGGTTTCGTACGTGAAATGTTATTCCATTCCGGCAAAAATTCTCTCCAAGTTTCTTGAAAATTTTGCTCAAGTGTCATTGAAAGAACACTATCTTTGAGGTGATATTTGCACCCTAATCATTTTAAAACTGGTTTGCAAGAGCGGTGCCACTAATCTGCTTGCCTCCTTTCCCGTTCTGGAGACTTGTGAGCTTAGGCCTGCAAAACCGAGAACCATACCCAAAACACACTTCTGCAACATATAACCCCAAGTAGTTCATGTTTTCTACTATTTTGCAGAAATATTGTACACCTAGTTTGGTCCGAATACAAAGTCGAATTGAGACTTTTGCTAAGCGCACATGCGTGCACTAAAGCTCATATATATGCCATGCATATGTCAAAAATCTCAATGATCACCTTGTATTTTGTTCGTTAGAATTTGTTTATGAAAAATACTAATTATTGGTACGTGGGACTCACTATCTCCTTGCTATCCAAACAACACAAGATAGGGTCCTTACTCTTACCCCGGTTATAGACTCACAAGAGTTTCAACACCAGGTCAAGGGTTCGAGTACCCATAGGCGGTGAAATCCCACTACAGTGTGGGTATATGTGTGGGGTGTGTGTGTAATATATATAAAATCCTTTTCATAGTTCCATAGTCCTTACAGTTGTCTTTTTTTTTTTTAAATTTTTTTTTTTTTTTTTTTTACCACAATCCAAAAGAACCTGAAGTTTGTTCAAACTAGGCCTCATTAGGTCAAGTCAGTGTGGGCTTGGGTTGATGATTTTTAAGGTCAAGTCAGTCCACAAGGTAATGGTTGCTTCTTGTCCGGTTTAGTAAATGGGTGCAGCTGAGGCAAATCCTGAGTCAACCTGAACCCAGACCCATTGCTATCCCTGGCTACAAGATCTGGTGCATCATAACCTATGGATGGATCTGTATCCGTTAGCATGGAGCTAGCATTTTCTTTTTCAGGAGAAATCCTCCTTCATATGAAAGAATAAAAAGTGCTTTTGTCATACCTCCTATCCTATGAATTCTTAGAATGGCACAATCATCTCAGTTGGACCTACGTTGAGTTGACACGACAATTCAATCGAACCCTTGTTGACTCTGGTGGTCTTGATCAAGCCACTAGTGCAAGTTGGCTCCATCCGACTCAAGCCTGAAAGGTTACAGGTTACTTTTCTTGTGTGATTTTTTTCTTCTTCTTCATTTTTACTGATTTTAACCTCCTAGGTAATTGAAGTACTAAGAGATGCCAGACACTCCACTTTTATTGAAGTACTAAGAGATGATAGATCTAGGTAATTGAAGTACTAAGAGATGACAGACACCCCACTTTTATTGAAGTTTGGATCAGACAAGGTCTTGGTTGCATGGCCAATAAAAAGGCATGTGAGATGCTTCATCAAACATGGCCCATGACACCTTGAAAGTGGGCCACGACTAGAGATTTATAGCACCCCAGCTAATGGGAGGACGATATTGATCCGACTGGGCTCCTGAGATGCACGCAATAACGGTGGCATTGGTTTCGGCTGCAAAGTTCAAGAAGGATTTCTTCTTCATTTTCCTATGGATTTGAGTGATCTTGGATCCCATCGTGTAGTGCTTTAAAAGATCCACACAAGGGTCATGGTGGGCCCTGCAATCCAAGACTATTAAACTTGGTAATATATACCATATCATCACCGCGGGGATAATACCAAATTTCTCGCTGAATATATATATATATATATACACACACACACACACACACTCATCTGCACACGAGTTCTCACCTGAACTCGTGAAAACTTTTTAAGAACTCATCTACCATGATATACGTGCAAAATCTGAACCGTCCATGTGATGCAGCACCCCATGAAGCCAGCAGGTTTTGACTTTCACCCTGATCCAAAACTTTGGTGGGCCATGGAAAGAGGAAACAATTTACTCCCTTGATTAGTCTCTCTCTTTTCCTATGACCCACCAAAGTTTTGGATAATGGTAAAAGTTACACCCCAAAGGTTTCATGGGGTGATGCATCACATGAACGGTTCGGATTTTGGGCTAGTATCATGAGAGATGAGTTCCAAAAAAGTTGTTAGTGAGAACTGTTGAGTAATGGATTCGGAGCCACACGAGCACGAATGGTTAATTCCGGATTCTCCAAAAAAACCGCCTTGTTTTCTCGTGCAAATTGTTTAACAATGAGCCTGTTCCAAGTTGTAACCTTGTTTTAATCGATATGAGCCCTAGGTTCTTCTTATAACATATTTTTAAAAAACCAAAAAAACAGAAGAAACCTCCTCAATCATGGCAATCTCCACAATCTTTCCTTCCTCGTTGTTTCTAATCACTTACTACTTTTCCATCTTTGTAACAAGCAATCTTCACCCTCCAATTACCCATTGCCAGGAAAGATGCGGCCACATTGAAATCACTTACCCTTTCGGAATCAGAGAAGGCTGTTTCCTCCCTGGCTTCCAAGTCAATTGCAACCAAAGCATTCCGTTCTTAGCACAATCGAACCTTCAACTCCTCGAGATCTTGCCAGGAGAATTGCGCATCAACTCCACCCCCTTCATAGCCAATTCCTTCACCACCTTTAAATATTTCAACAGTACTGTTATGATCAAACTGCCCAAAAAGAGTCCTTACACATTCCCTGTAAACTCGAACAAGTTCATGGTTGTGGGATGCGGTGCATTGGGATCCATCTCAACCGGTATGACTGCAATCAATGCCTGCACATCAATATGCCTTATAAGGGAGAAGGTGGTTAACGATTCTTGCAGTGGGCGTGGCTGCTGCCAAGTCGATGTACCTTCTAACATGAATTTGCTCAACATTTCCGTTGTTAATGTGCGTGAAGAGAAGAATTTTAGTAGATTAAGCCTTGGTTATGGGTTTATCGTCGAAGATGGAAGCTACATTTTCAAAGCATCGATCTTTTGGAATTCAATCGCAACGTCCATATGAAGCTCGAGTGGGCCATCGGAAAAAAAATTTGTAACCAAGCAAAGAAATCGAATTCCTCTATATGTGGGGAGAACAGCTCCTGCATTGATAGCATGGGAAGTTCTGGTTATCTCTGCAGATGTGCTGTTGGGTATGAAGGGAATCCTTATCTCAACGGCCTGGGAGGATGCCAAGGTGATTCATAGCCTATAAATAGCTGACTGGCCTATACACACACACACACACACACACACACACACACACACACACACACACACACAGAGACAGACACATGTTGATCGTGTGTTCATTGCAAACCTTTTGCTAAATGGGATTTTTTCATTTGGCTTCAATAATCAGATATTGATGAGTGCAACCTCCTCTGGGGCCGTGTATGTGCGCCAGGAGCTACTTGCGAGAACAGAGTTCCAGGGTACTTTTGCCGCTGCCCAGCAGGGACTTGGGGCAACGGCTCTGCATCCGGAATCGGCTGCCACAAGCCCCACAAACACTTTCCAATGGTTGAAATTATCATAGGTCAGAGAACATCTTCCATTATTTCACTCGCAAAACAGCAAGCAGAATAAGCAGAACAAAATGTAAAAATCTTCTAATTCTGTTTTCATGTTCGCCACAGCGGCTGTCGTGAGCGCTGGGCTGCTGATACCATGTTTGTATTTGCTCTATTCGGCTCGAAAGAAGAGACAACTCAGAAATCTCAACGCCAAATACTTCCGTCAGAATGGAGGCCTCCTGCTACGACAATATCCCTCTCCAAGCAAAGGTACATCTATCAAACACATCAAGATCTTCTCTGCTCGTGACCTCATAAAGGCCACCGGCAACTTCGATAGCAGCAGAATTCGAGGGAGTGGCGGCCAAGGCAGTTTCTACATGGGAACCCAAGAGGATGGATTGATCATCGCCGTCAAAAAATCAGAAGAGGTGGGCCAGGAACAAGTTGATCAGTTCATAAACGAGCTCGTTATCCTTGGCCAAATTGATCATAAGAACATTGTTAAGCTCTTGGGCTGTTGCTTGGAGACCCAAGTTCCATTACTCATCTATGAATTCATATCCGGCTGTACTTTATACCAGAAACTCCATGATGATCCCAACCTTACAATTCAGTTATCATGGAAGGACCGCCTCCGCGTAGCCCGTGAAATTGCAGAAGCTCTTTCTCACCTGCACGGTTGTATTTCAATGCCTATTTTCCACAGAGATGTAAAGTCATCGAATATACTATTAGACGAGAATTTCACGGCCAAGCTCGCCGATTTTGGAGTCTGTAGGCTTGTTCCAATAGATAAAATCCGGGTGTCGCCTACCGTGAAAGGGACTATTGGATACTTGGATCCTGAATACTTCAAAACTGAAAAATTAACAGAGAAGAGCGACGTGTATAGCTTCGGGGTTGTTCTGCTCGAGCTTTTGTCGGGAAGGAAGCCTGTCCAAGACGAACAGACACCTGGCTACGGTAGCCTGGTAATGCATTTCCTGTCTTATGTTGAGAGAGGAAATTTGCATGAGGTACTTGACAAAGGAATAGTGAAAGAGGCAAAGATGGCGGATTTGCTAGCTATTGCCGAGATTGCTAGAAGCTGCTTGAGATTGAAAGGAGAAGAAAGACCAACCATGAAAGAAGTGGCGCAGAAGCTTGCCTGCCTTGGATGATTTTATATGCTCTGAAAATCTAGCTTTCTGGTAATTCCAGACCAGCAAAATTTCTCTCCGAGTTTCTTGGAATTTTTGGTCAAGGGCCTTTTAAAGAACACCATCTTTTAGGTGATATTTGCATCGTATCAATGTTTAAACCGATTGGTAAGGTGCAATATATCTGCTGCTGTTGGAAAAAATGTGTTGGAAATAAGGAAAAATAAAAATAAAATAAAATTAATTATTTTCATTTCACCGGGCTGAATCACGTAAAAATTTGTCAGTTGCCTATAATATCCTGGCTCATTTCAGACACATCGCACCTAGGCTTATGCTAGACCACTCGTACCGCGATGACCACTTTGTTCCAGTGCATACACAACCCTGAGCGTCTTAATATCTAAGTAAGAATACTACACACACCTCCACATATAAACCCCAATTCTTCTCCTTTCATTTCTGATGTGGGACAAAATCACACACCACATTTTTCATTTGAAAATTTTAAAAAAGCATTTTCATGGAAAATTGAAAATCTCAAAAAATTTCGAATTTGATTTTTCAATAACCACAAATTTCAACATCTACTGCCTCCTATCTTAATCTTGAGAAATATGAGCTTATACCTACAAAACCAGAACACACTTCTTCCGTATGCCCTCTCAAAATTCCTGTTTTCTACTATTTTTCCACAAATATTGTACTCCTATTTTTGTCTGAAAACAAAGTGGAATCAAGAGTTTTGCAAAGCGCAGACAGGTGCACTAAAGCTCATGTATATGTCACGAATGTGCCGTCATGGCAAATACGTGGAAATGCCACATTTCACCCAAAACGACCGCCTTGCGTTTCGTGCATTAGACTTTGATTATGGGAAGTACCTATGATTGAAATATGGAATTCACCACGCTATCAAACGAACATAAAAGATCTAAACAATGGGAAAACCCTTTACATGGTTCCATAGTCGTTACACTTCCCTTTTCTTTCCTACAAATCCAAAAGAACCTGAAATCTGTTCAAACTAGGCTCATTAGTAAGTGCTACAGGGAGGGGTGGCAATGGGTCAAGTTCAGCGCATTGATCAACTGGACTGAAGCAGGTTTAAGCCAGACAGAATGGCTAGTGGGTCGGGCTCGGTGCCCATTTAATTAAATGTGCCAGGCTCAGGGTTGAGCATTACCAATCCAACCTCCCATACAAGCCTATCAATAGGCTGGTCAAAGATCCACCCGACCCAACCCAAAACCTAAACAAATTAATAGACGATATTAATCCACATAATGTATGTATTTTTCTATGTATACACTAACTGGGCTGGACTCGGCATACCTTCAGCCCTATCTTTCATTCTTACTGTTCCGTTGGCTTTCGCGGTCCTTCCGGTCAAATTCCGTCAACCTTCGTACCATATCCGGTGTTTGCACACGATCCTAGGCCAGGTTCCGCGCACCGATGACGGCTTGATCCGAAAGTTGTATCATAGCGACCGCTCCGTCGCTGCGATTCCAACGCCGCGTCTTGTGCGTGAAACCGACGCTTAGATCATAAGTTGGGGACTATGCATTATAATGACCGTGGACCGCGTATTGCGGGGCCCACCTATTCCATGTGGCACTAATCTCTAGGAAATTATGAGAATGATGACATCACCCTACCCTAGCTATAGTCACCCTACCCTAGCTATAGCCACCCTACCCTAGCTATAGCCACCCTACCTACCCCTATCCCTCTTACAAGCATTTAATGCTAGCCACCCTCTCTTACAACTCATCATTTCCTACCTAAGCTATCTCTCCCTCTCTCTTATCTCTCCCTCTCTCCTTTATTCCTTCCTATTTCTTTCACGCAAAAAAAATAAATCCTTCCGTAAGAGTCCCACTCCCATTACTCCCAATCTACTTGTGTGGCCCACCTTTCCCACCCCCTTCATCTCTCATCTCAACCATCCATTTCTCATCTTCCACCATCAAAGGGTAGCCCAAGGAGCTAAGGAAGCCAAGGGAGCAAGAAGATCAAGCGGTGGGTGTTTGGATAGGATAGATTTTGATGCTTTTAAGTTGGGCCAAGTGAGGCCAACCGATCAATGGTTTGGATCTCACTTTGGACCCTAAGATGTGGCCAATGGCCCACTTGGATCATCATGATCATTCCATGATGGGGCCATTCTCCATGGACCCCATCATGATGTTTATTTCGTTACATGCTTAGGGTCATCTAGACCATTTAATTTAGTGGAGAAGGGATCTCCACCGTTGGATCTAATTTTTATAGACCCATGTGTAATGGGGCCCACTTGATGTATGATTTAGTGCAAGGGAGGGCCCATAGTGCGGGGTCCCTCCATCACACGGTCTCACTCTCCATCTCTCTTCCTTTTATCTTATTTATTTATTTATTTTATTTTTGTAATAATGAGATTATGTGGCCCACTTGAATGGACCCCACCATGAGGTAGGCATTTTATCCAAATCATTTAAAAGTGGGGCCCACTTTCTATGTGTAAGTACCCTGCCATCCATTCCCTGGTGGCCCACCTAAGCAGGGCCCACCTCCTAAGTACTTGAAAAGTCCAGCGTCCCTGGACGCTGGATGTTGCTGGAGGGGAACACAAATATATATATTTTTTTCCAAAGTTTTGGGGTGGCCTATTCATGTAGGCCCCACCTTGATGTATGTATTAAATCCACACCATCCATTCCCTTCCCAAGCTCTTTTTAGCCGTTGACCTGAAAGATGGGATCCATCAGACTTTCAGGCGGGCCATACCGTAGCAAATGGTGGTTTTCACCATTGAAAACTTCCTTGAGTTGTTGTACATTGAAATATGTCCAATATTGGACTTGTTTTGCTCGTGGTGAGCCATGGAAGAACGCTGGACGGTGTAGATTAACTGGATGTGGACCCCACCTGCAAAATCTGCAGATTTTCTGAAAAACAACAAAAAAATAAAAAAATGAAGAAGCAGCTATTGCTGCTGTTGTCAGCGTTGCAGCAGGCACGCCAGCGCACGCCAGCGTCCGGG
Organism: Magnolia sinica; assembly: GCF_029962835.1. Lineage (NCBI taxonomy): Eukaryota > Viridiplantae > Streptophyta > Magnoliopsida > Magnoliales > Magnoliaceae > Magnolia > Magnolia sinica. The sequence goes on from NC_080573.1 coordinate 134,667,892, forward strand.
CGGACGCCGTTCGAGCAGCCACCCACGGCCCTGGCCGTGGGCCCCACCCTAACGTTTATGTGCCATCAAACCCGTTCATCGGGTGGGCCACTATCTGACGTGGGCCCACCCCAAAAATCAACCTGATCCAATACTCAGGTGGCCCACACCGTGTGAAATAGTGGGATTGAACATTTACCTTTGAAACCCTTCCTGGGCCCACAGAAGTTTGGGATCAGGGTGAGAATTGTTCTCACCCTTCAACTGGGCCCATGTGACCTTATCAATGGTTCGGATGGCATCTAAACCTTATGGTGGGCCCCACATGGAGCCCACATTGATGTAAGTGTTTTATCTTCACCGTCTGCCTGGACGGTGGAGCCCAATGTGACAGTGGACGTGGAGCCCACTGTGATAATTGTGTGGGCCCACTGTGATGATTGTGTGGGCCCACTGTGATGCGTGCGTGTGTGTATGTGTATATATATATATAGATATATGTATATATATATATATAGATATATATAATATTATAGTTCATGTAATATTATATGTATATTATATACTATATTATATATATATATATATATATGTATATAAATATTGTACTTATTTATGTTGAGGCCCATGATTGAGGCCCACTTTGACATATAGGTAAGGCCCACCTCAGTTGCTTGTGGCCCATGAATGAGGCCCACTTTGATGTATAGGTAAGGTCCATGGGTCGAGGCCCATTTAACGTATTAGGAGCCCATGGGTTGAGGCCCATTTGATGCACGTATGGGGCCCAACTGGCGAGGCCCATTTGATACATATAAGGCCCATAAGATTAGGCCCATTTGATGCACTCTAAGGCCCACGGGTTATAGCCATTGCAATGTACATAAGGCCCATTGGTACGGCCCATTGATATGGCCCACTTAATGAATATAAGGCCCATGTGATTTGGCCCATTTGACATATTTAAGGCCCAATGGGATGTACCTAAGGTCCATTGCAATGTGTGATCCCAACATGATTTATGTAATGATGTTTACGACGGGTAGTACCTTGGGAGCGATGGCGGTTTGACGTCCCCATTGCAAGTATAGTGTTGGTTAAACGTCCGCATTATGACCTTCCCTTGGGCTCATACGTGTAATGTGTAGGCCGTTTAGGCCCATCTTCATTATAAATATCATCTATCCTATATAACTTGTTTAATTCCATGATTCATGATCATATGCATCATACGTATGCTTGATATGAGAAATGATGTGCCTTCGGGCAGATTGTCTAGGGGCCCCGTACAGGGGTGATGCCCCACATGAGCGCACGATATGTGCAGGATTGCTGCATGACTGGATAGTGTGATTCATGCATTTTGCATTGTGTGACATGGTTACTATATGCCCTAGCGACATCAGGGTCGTAGCCTCCACATGCATATCATGGTTGACAGATTGGATACCGAAAATACTGTTCTACATGGGGTGCGATAGATATCCCTGGGTGAAAGTCCCTAAACCCTTATGGTACCAGGAGGTTGCTCCAACGTCTAGACCGAGTGGATGCATGAGCGCTGAGTGCCGATTACCAGACGGTTGCGCTTTCCACTGTGTCGTGGTCGGTTGGAAGGGGGTGCGGCCTTACCCGCCCGAGAGTAGGGGGCAATGCTAGGCTGAGTCTGACCAGCTCGAGGAATGGGTCCGCTATTGACGAGCCGAGCCCGATATTGGCAGGCGGATAGTGAGGTCTTTCCACTCACCTTATTGCGCGCGATGGGGCGGCAATCTGGCTTGGAGTGTACTAGACCCCGGTGATATTTCAGATTTGAGCCGTATTGACATGTGGACTTAGATGAGGATTTGTATGCTTGACTTGCATTTCGCATTGCATGGCCTTGGTATGGCCGACATCATTCTTTGCACCGCATGGCCTTGGTACGGCTAATGGTATTCTTGGCATTCATTAGCATGTTCCGCATTACTCTGATACTGTATATGCTCATATTGCGCACACACTTACACCACCCTCTAAGCTTTCTATAAGCTTATGCATGATTGATACATGTAGGTGACGCTAGGACGCCGCAGCAGCATTGAGTTGGGGCGTGCAACTGACTTCTGGAGTTTCTAATTCTATTATTATATTTCTCTTTATGCGCATTGTACTCAAAGTTTTTTATCATAGTGGATTTGTGATTATGTTTTTGGTTGCTGTTTATGGGTTATGCTTACTGCAAATCAAACTGATGTTGAAAATCCTCCTTGTAGCATCCCAGGATCGGAACCTGGCGAATGGGCGCTGTGAGCCGAGAATGGGATTCTACGGAGGCTGTCGGCGCCAGATTCGGCGATCGGGAATTTTGTGAGCCCGGTTTCCGAGTTTGGGGCGTGACAGAAGTTGGTATCAGAGCATAACTCGGGAATAACCAAAAACAACATTACATATCTGCTATGAATGATTTAAGTCCTAAGTTCGGGTAGCCTAGCGATCATTTATTACCGATCCTTAACGAGTGTGCCTTCGAGAGTTTCAAAGTTGATAGGCACCTTCGCTCTTTTCTGTAGGATATGGCGCGCAGGAGAGTGACCCGATCGACTCCCGCTCCACCACCTGCGGCTCCCGCACTGCCACCTACGATTCCTGCTGCACCACCCGAGATTCCTACTGCCCAGCGTGAGGATGCCGCTCCCCTACCAGGGATTCATGCTGCCCAGCCTATGGGTGCAGCTCCTCCACCAGAGACCGGTGCGGAGCCTACCGTATCTGTGAGTGCTTCCCAGTTACAGCAGATGCTGCAGGCTGTGGCCGCCGCACTTCGAGGCGAGCGAGACCCCGATCGTTTCACCGGCCACGAGGCGGAGCAGGAGCGCTCGAGTGCCCTCCTTCGAGAGTTTCGACGCCTTGATCCCCCGCATTTCCAGGGTGAGCCAGACCCGACCGTAGCTGAGAGGTGGCGCGCCGATGTAGAGAAGATATTTGAGACGATGGGATGCGCGACTGAGCGGCGAGTCCGATTAGCCGCATTTCTTCTCCATGGTGAGGCTGAGCACTGGTGGGCGTCAGTCTCCCGAGCAGCCGGTGCTGACTTTGTATGGACTTGGGAGGATTTTGTGGATCGGTTTGACCGACAGTATTTTCCCGATCACATCCGACGTCAGCGAGCGTTGGAGTTTGAGGCCTTGGTGCAGGGCGATATGACAGTGGCTCAGTATGCCGCTCGTTTTGTAGCATTGTCCCGATTTGCACCTTACTTAGTGGATGATGAGGAGCGGAGAGCCCGCCGATTCGAGGCCGGCTTGCGTTACGGTCTTCGAGGCCGTGTTATTGGGCATGAGCTCCCTACCTTCGAGGAAGTGGTGCGGAAGGCCCAGATTTTTGAGGCTGAGTGGGACGGTTCTCAGTCTGATCGCGGTCAGAGGAGAGACCGGAAGAGGCAGGCTTCTTCTAGTGATACGCAGCAGGGTCGACCTCAGCAGAGGCGCACAGGTCGCCCAGCCTTCCGAGCGCCAGCAGCACCTCCAGCACCTCCAGCACCACCTCCGAGACAGTTCACTGGCACTTGTTTTAGGTGCGGTGCGGCAGGACACCGTATGTGGGAGTGTCCTCGCCCCCAGCACGCAGAGAGGTCCACAGCGGCCTCCACCATAGCCGCAGCAGAGACCCCCACAGCAGCGGCAGAGGCCCCCAGCCGCGACAGCAGCCTCCACCACCGAGACCACCTCGGCGGCGGCATCGGCCACCGGCCTCGAGCCGCAGCGGCGAGCGGCGATTTCGACCGCCTCGCGGCAGCGAGCGGCACGCTCGAGAGGGACGAGGCACCTCCCGCCGGCTCGAGGCTCGATTCTATGCGGCCAAGCAGGATCCCGGTCATCTGGAGGAGTCGTTGAGGTATACTTCTGTATCTGCATGCATTGCACGTGTGTTGTTTGATTACGGTGCATCGCATTCTTTCGTGGCCGAGAGTTTTTGCCGATTGACAGTTTTTCATTGGAGTCTGCTCATGAGGGTTTGCGGATCGACTCTCTTGGGGAAGACTGCAGTGTTGGGCCGATTTTGCTTGTCTTGCCCCGTTCTGGTTGGGGATATGTTTTTGCCTGCCGACCTGTTTGCTTTGCCTATGTCAGAGTTTGATGTCATCCTGGGCATGGATTGGCTTGCCGAGTATCACGCCATATTGGATTGCTCTGCGAGGACAGTCACGTTTTGTATACCTGGCTTGCCGCAGTTCCAGTTCATTGCTGAGCCCAGAGGAGAGCCGTTGTCTTGTTTGATGTCTTGTGCCATAGAGGATCCCTTAGTGGTGAGCGTCGACCAGTTGCCTGTGGTTTGCGATTTTCCCGATGTGTTTCAGGAGATTCCGGGATTACCGCCTCGTCGACTCACCGAGTTCCAGATTGATCTCGTGCCCGGTACTGCGCCTATTTCAAAGGCCCCATATCGAATGGCACCATTGGAGTTGCGGGAACTGCAGAAGCAGTTGGACGAGTTGCGCGAGTTAGGCTTTATCCGTCCGAGCAGTTCGCCGTGGGGAGCGCCGGTACTCTTCGTGAAGAAGAAGGATGGCTCGTTGAGGCTCTGCGTAGATTACCGCGAGCTCAACAAGGTCACGATCAAGAACAAGTACCCGCTCCCGAGGATTGATGATTTGTTCGATCAGCTGCAGGGTGCACAGTTCTTTTCGAAGATTGACTTGCGTTAGGTTATCATCGATTCGGTCGAGAGGAGGACATTAGAAAGACGATTCGTGGCGCGTTATGGTCATTTCGAGTTTGGTCATGTCCTTGAGGTGACCAATGCGCCCAGATGTTCATGCGATTGATGAAGCGAGGTCTTCCGCCCGTATCTCGATCGAGTTTGTTGTAGTCTTCATCGACGACATTATGATTTATTCGAGGACTCGTGAGGAGCATGAGCGGCATTTGGAGGTTACGTTGCGAGACCCTCCGCGCACACCGGTTGTATGGAAGCCGGAGAAGTGCGAGTTTTAGCGAGGAGGAGGTGAAGTTCCTCGGTCACGTGGTGACGAGGGAGGGTGTCGCAGTGGACCCCTCGAAGGTTGAGGCGGTGCGTCAGTGGGGCCAGCCTGCGTCCGAGATCCGTAGTTTCCTTGGTTTAGCGGGCTACTATCGGCGTTTCATTGAGGGCTTCTCTCGTATTGCGGCCGTTGACCAGGTTGACCGGAAGGGCACCGAGTTCGTTTGGAGTGATGGCTGCGAGCGAGCATTTATGGGGTTAAAGGACCGCCTGGCGTCCGCTCCTGTCCTCACTCTTCCCTCGGGAGTGACGGATTTATTGTATTCACCGATGCCTCGCATATTGGTTTGGGTCTGTCCTGATGCAGCACGGTAAACCTGTAGCCTACGCGTCTCGCCAGCTCAGGTCCATGAGTGAACTACCCCACGCATGATTTAGAGTTGGTGCAGTTGTCTTCACCGAAGGTGTGGAGACACTATCTCTATGGGATTAGGTTCGAGCTCTTTTCGATCATAAGAGCTTGAAGTACCTCTTCTCTCAATCTGAGTTGAATATGAGGCGGAGGCGCTGATGGAGCTTCTGAAGGACTATGACTTCGATCTCCGTACCACCGGGTAAGGCGAACGTGGTGGCGGATGCCCTCACCCGTCAGCCGAGGCTGGTGGCGCATATGATGATTCGGAGTGGCGGATGCTCGAGGATGTAGCGAGTACGACTTTGAGTTTGGCTTGCAGTCTTCTAGTGCAGTTATCGAGACTGTCGATTCAACCCTCTCTTGTCGCAAGGGTGATCGAGGCTCGGCAGAGAGATGAGTCGTTACAGGATTACCGAGCGAGGCAGGATCATCGAGAGTCGAGGCAGTTGGCGGATTGGTACGGATGGTGGACTTCGCTGAGGCCGATTATGTGTCCGGATATTCTGAGTTACGTAGAGATCTTATGATCGAGGCACATCGATCGCGGTTTTCCATCCATCCTGGCTCGGCGAAGATGTACCATGACATGAAGCGACAGTATTTTGGGCGGGGATGAAGCGCCGGATCGCCAGCTTTGTGGCCGAGTGTGACACGTGCCGGCGTGTCAAGGCCGATCATCGGAGACCCCCTTCCATTGCAGCCATTGAGTATCCCGATGTGGAAGTGGGAGCACGTGTCGGCCGATTTCATTATGGGCTTGCCGAGGACTCGGGCGGTCATGACGCCATTTGGGTTGTCGTTGATCGATCGACGAAGTCGGCACATTTTATTGCGATCCGTGCGACTTGGCCTTTGGGACCGGCTTGCGAGATTATTCATCGAGGATATTGTGAGACGCATGGCGTTCTAGTCTCAATCGTTTCTGACCGAGATCCGAGTTCACATCTCAGTTTTGGGGGAGCTTCTAGAGAGCGATGGGGACTGATTTGCAGCTCAGCACCGCGTACCATCCGCAGACCGATGGCCAAACCGAGAGGGTCAACCAGATCCTTGAGGATATGCTTCGGGCCTGCGCGATTGATTTCGGGGGTAGCTGGGATGAGCATCTGCGATTGGCTGAGTTTTCATACAATAACAGCTATCAGGCGACCATCGGCATGGCTCCTTTTGAGGCGCTATATGGCAGACCATGCAGATCACCGAGTTGTTGGACCGAGGTTGGAGAGCGTCGTCTCTTAGGTCCCGAGCTTGTGCAGGAGACGTCAGAGGCTATTGATATCATCAGGCAGAGGATGCGCACAGCTCAGAGCCGGCAGAAGAGTTTTGCTGATCGTCGGCGTCGTCCCTTGGAGTTTGATGTAGGGGACCATGTGTATCTCAAGGTCTCGCCCATGAAGGGCGTAGTTCGATTTGGAGCGAAGGGCAAGCTTGCCCCGAGATTCATAGGACCTTTTGAGATCACTGGGCGCGTTGGCGCCGTGGCCTATCGGCTTGCCTTGCCATCTCAGTTGTCTGGCGTCCACAACGTTTTTCATGTCTCCATGTTGAGGAAGTGTGGGTCAGACATCGTTCCTGTTATCGATTGGCAGCCGTTAGAGGTTCGTGAGGACGCTTCCTATATTGAGCAGCCAGTCCGTATCCTTGATCGGAAGGAGCAGGTCCTCCGGACTAAGGTCATTCCGTTGGTGAAGGTTCAGTGGGGTCACCATTCTGTTGAGGAGGCTTCTTGGGAGCGTGAGGCTGAGATTCGAGAGCGCTATCCTCATCTCTTTAATGATTGATTGCATGTTGTATGTTGTCTCTGATATTTATATGGCGATGCCTTGCTTCCTCTTCTATTATGATTTATGTTTCCTTGTGTTGATTGTTTAAATTTCGAGGACGAAATTTTTATTAGGAGGGGAGAGCTGTAAGACCCGTGTCCTAATCCTTACTGTTCCGTTGGCTTCCGCGGTCCTTCCGGTCAAATTCCGTCAACCTTCGTACCATATCCGGTGTTTGCACACGATCCTAGGCCAGGTTCCGCGCACCGATGACGGCTTGATCCGAAAGTTGTATCATAGCGACCGCTCCGTCGCTGCGATTCCAACGCCGCGTCTTGTGCGTGAAACCGACGCTTAGATCATAAGTTGGGGACTATGCATTATAATGACCGTGGACCGCGTATTGCGGGGCCCACCTATTCCATGTGGCACTAATCTCTAGGAAATTATGAGAATGATGACATCACCCTACCCTAGCTATAGTCACCCTACCCTAGCTATAGCCACCCTACCCTAGCTATAGCCACCCTACCCTAGCTATAGCCACCCTACCTACCCCTATCCCTCTTACAAGCATTTAATGCTAGCCACCCTCTCTTACAACTCATCATTTCCTACCTAAGCTATCTCTCCCTCTCTCTTATCTCTCCCTCTCTCCTTTATTCCTTCATATTTCTTTCAAGCAAAAAAAAAATCCTTACGTATGAGACCCTCTCCCATTTCTCCCAAACTACTTGTGTGGCCCACCTTTCCCACCCCTTCATCTCTCATCTCAACCATCCATTTCTCATCTTCCACCATCAAAGGGTAGCCCAAGGAGCTAAGGAAGCCAAGGGAGCAAGAAGATCAAGCGGTGGGTGTTTGGATAGGATAGATTTTGATGCTTTTAAGTTGGGCCAAGTGAGGCCAACCGATCAATGGTTTGGATCTCACTTTGGACCCTAAGATGTGGCCAATGGCCCACTTGGATCATCATGATCATTCCATGATGGGGCCATTCTCCATGGACCCCATCATGATGTTTATTTCGTTACATGCTTAGGGTCATCTAGACCATTTAATTTAGTGGAGAAGGGATCTCCACCGTTGGATCTAATTTTTATAGACCCATGTGTAATGGGGCCCACTTGATGTATGATTTAGTGCAAGGGAGGGCCCATAGTGCCGGGGTCCCTCCATCACACGGTCTCACTCTCCATCTCTCTTCCTTTTATCTTATTTATTTATTTATTTTATTTTTGTAATAATGAGATTATGTGGCCCACTTGAATGGACCCCACCATGAGGTAGGCATTTTATCCAAATCATTTAAAAGTGGGGCCCACTTTCTATGTGTAAGTACCCTGCCATCCATTCCCTGGTGGCCCACCTAAGCAGGGCCCACCTCCTAAGTACTTGAAAAGTCCAGCGTCCCTGGACGCTGGATGTTGCTGGAGGGGAACACAAATATATATATTTTTTTAAAGCCTTGGAGTGGTCCACTCATGTAGGCCCCACCTTGATGTATGTATTAAATCCACACCATCCATTCCCTTCCCAAGCTCTTTTTAGCCGTTGACCTGAAAGATGGGATCCATCAGACTGTCAATACCGTAGCAAATGGTGGTTTTCACCATTGAAAACTTCCTTGAGTTGTTGTACATTGAAATATGTACAAAATAGGACTTGTTTTGCTCGTGGTGAGCAATGGAAGAACGCTGGACGGTGTAGATTAACTGGATGTGGACCCCACCTGCAAAATCTGCAGATTTTCTGAAAAACAACAAAAAATAAAAAAATGAAGAAGCAGCTATTGCTGCTGTTGTCAGCGTTGCAGCAGGCACGCCAGCGCACGCCAGCGTCCGGGCGGACGCCGTTCGAGCAGCCACCCACGGCCCTGGCCGTGGGCCCCACTTTGATGTTTATATACTATCTAAACCGTTCATAGGGTGGGCCACCCCCTGGCATGGGCCCACCCCAAAAATCAGCCTGATCCAAGACTCAGGTGGCCCACACCGTGTGAAATAGTGGGATTGAACATTTACCTTTGAAACCCTTCCTGGGCCCACAGAAGTTTGGGATCAGGGTGAGAATTGTTCTCACCCTTCAACTGGGCCCATGTGACCTTATCAATGGTTCGGATGGCATCTAAACCTTATGGTGGGCCCCACATGGAGCCCACATTGATGTAAGTGTTTCATTCCCACCGTCCGCCTGGACGGTGGACGTGGAGCCACTGGGATGAGTGCTTGGGCCCACTGTGATAATTGTGTGGGCCCACTGTGATGATTGTGTGGGCCCACTGTGATGCGTGCGTGTGTGTATGTGTATATATATATATATAGATATATGTATATATATATATAGATATATATAATATTATAGTTCATGTAATATTATATGTATATTATATACTATATTATATATATATATATGTATATAAATATTGTACTTATTTATGTTGAGGCCCATGATTGAGGCCCACTTTGACATATAGGTAAGGCCCACCTCAGTTGCTTGTGGCCCATGAATGAGGCCCACTTTGATGTATAGGTAAGGTCCATGGGTCGAGGCCCATTTAACGTATTAGGAGCCCATGGGTTGAGGCCCATTTTATGCACGTATGGGGCCCAACTGGCGAGGCCCATTTGATACATATAAGGCCCATAAGATTAGGCCCATTTGATGCACTCTAAGGCCCACGGGTTATAGCCATTGCAATGTACATAAGGCCCATTGGTACGGCCCATTGATATGGCCCACTTAATGAATATAAGGCCCTTGTGATTTGGCCCATTTGACGTATTTAAGGCCCAATGGGATGTACCTAAGGTCCATTGCAATGTGTGATCCCAACATGATTTATGTAATGATGTTTACGACGGGTAGTACCTTAGGAGCAATGGCGGTTTGACGTCCCCATTGCAAGTATAGTATTGGTTAAACGTCCGCATTATGACCTTCCCTTGGGCTCATACGTGTAATGTGTAGGCCGTTTAGGCCCATCTTCATTATAAATATCATCTATCCTATATAACTTGTTTAATTCCATGATTCATGATCATATGCATCATACGTATGCTTGATATGAGAAATGACTGGTCATAGCCTATGCCTTTGGGCAGATTGTTTAGGGGCTCCCATACAGGGGGTGTTGCCCTACATGAGCGCACGATACGCGCAGGATTCGTATGACGGATAGTGTGATTCATGCATTTGCATTGTGTGATATGTTACGTACGCCCTAGCGACATCAGGGCCGTAGCCTCCACAGACGTATCGTGGTTGGCAGGATTGGATACCGGAAATACTGTTCTACATGGGGTGCGATAGATATCCCTGGGTGAAAGTCCCTAAACCCTTATGGTACCAGGAGGTTGCTCCAACGTCTAGACCGAGTGGATGCATGAGCGCTGATTGCCGATTACCAGACGGTTGCGCTTTCCACTGTGTCGTGGTCGGTTGGAAGGGGGTGCGGCCTTACCCGCCCGAGAGTAGGGGGCAATGCTAGGCTGAGTCTGACCAGCTCGAGGAATGGGTCCGCTATTGACGAGCCGAGCCCGATATTGGCAGGCGGATAGTGAGGTCTTTTCCACTCACCTTATTGCGCGCGATGGGGCGGCAATCTGGCTTGGAGTGTACTAGACCCCAGTCCAAATTTGAGCCGTATTGACATGTGGACTTAGATGAGGATTTGTATGCTTGACTTGCATTTCGCATTGCATGGCCTTGGTATGGCCGACATCATTCTTTGCACCGCATGGCCTTGGTACGGCTAATGGTATTCTTGGCATTCATCAGCATGTTCCGCATTACTCTGATACTGTATAGCTACATTATCACCCTGAGCATAAACTTTCACCACCCTCTAAGCTTTCTATAAGCTTATGCACGACCGTTGCGTGCAGGTGACGTTGGATCGCAGCAGCGCTGAGGACGCGTGGCTGATCTTCTTTTGGAGTTTTAGTCTATATTCATTGTATTTCCCTTATGCTCATTGTACTTGTAAAGTTTTTGATTATAGTGGAAATGTGATGGAGTTTTTGGTTGTTGTTTGTGGGTTATGCCTCCCATACAAGCCTATCAATAGGCTGGTCAAAGATCCACCCGACCCAACCCAAAACCTAAACAAATTAATAGACGATATTAATCCACATAATGTATGTATTTTTCTATGTATACACTAACTGGGCTGGACTCGGCATACCTTCAGCCCTATCTTTCATTCTTATGCTCAAGTTTGGTTGTTCACGGTTAGGTTAGGTTTGTTGATCCCAACCCGACTAGAATTAAATGTCCAGGGTCGGTCAGCTCGTGTTTGGGCTTCTTGATTTTTAAGTAGGTCAGGTTGTCCACAAGTTAATGGGTTGCAGGCAAGTTTGGACCCAAATTCTTGTTTAGTTTAGTAAATGGGTCAGGCTGAGGAAAACCTTGACTTGACCTAAACCCAGACCCATTGCTACCCCTAGCTACATCATAACCTATTGATGGACCTGAATCCGTTATGTTCCTTACTTGAATTTAAAGGTAATGGACAATCCATCCTTATCTCCAATGTTTTGGGTTCTGCTATTCTTCCTATTCCATGCCCAAATCCTCATTCAACAATCTCTAATTATACCCTCTCCGTCACTCTCAAATCTTGTCATTAGAAAGAAACAATCAATGCCTTCTCAACTTCCTTGGAGAGAGGGTTGTTGACTAGGTCATAGTTCACCAACCTGGGTGAGTCACTTGGACTAGTCAATAACTGGCTGACTAGGTCAGGATGCACTCAGTTTCGTTGAATCGGGATGACTCGGCTGATTCCAAATGCGAGTCCGTTGATTCGACCAAGTTGTTTGGAATTGGATGAGTTAAAACTCAAGTCTAAATGCAAGTTTAGTTTTGCAAGATAAAGCAGTGAGGCCCATTGACGCAGGAATGAACGTGATGAGGTCGATCACCGTCTTCCTCAAGGATAACTACTCCGAATCCACGGAGCTTCTCTGGACAACTCACAAAGACTTCTCGAATCCACAAGGAAAAGAAATAAAAATAATTCTAAAATATTTGAAATAAATTTGTTGATGATTGATAAACGAGTATACAACCCTTTAAATGGGGATACCAAGACTTGAAGAGGTTTAGGAATTAAAATATAACTAAAATTCTCTAAAATTCGTAACTTACTATAAATAGTAAATTTTCTATTTATTGTAAGTGTCCGCTTAACCACGTTATTGTCCTAATTTTTCTAAATAATTTTCATGTTGGACACAGCTCCTAAAGCCCAATGGATGAAAAGTTAGAATCAAACCAAAACTTACTAAAAATAGCAAAATCAGAAATAAATAGGAAATTTGACCGTCGATCTGATAGAATCCCACAAATTTAGCGTGGGCAACCTGGATATACCGGGTTGGTTGGTTAAAGTAGCTCGTCGTACCCCAAAATTATATATGGTATGTCGAGTAATTCTTTCTTGTTTGCGAGATATGCCTGTTTTAAGGTTTTGATAGTCTTGATGACTTCTGCCTCTGATCGGGCCTTCTTTGATCCATCTTGGACATGAAATTGTCCATGACCTACTCTACATCACCCACCTCCTTGTAATGCTCGGATTTCACACAGGTGAGTCATGATGTGCAAATACCGGTTGACATGTGTGTGGACTTTGCAACAAAAAATAGAAAAGAAGAAAAAGTGAAATAGCTGAAGGTCCTTCAAAAAAAAAGAAAAAAGAAAAAAGAGAGAGAAGGTGGAATTACTCCACTAGCATTGTATTGCAAAAGAGAATGTACAGGTATGTATTTCAGGAGGGCTCCACAAGAGAAACGGGCCGGCCTCACCCATTGTATTTCGAAAACAGAAAGAGAAATAAAGAAAAAACAAAAGGAATGACCAAGCAGAGAGGGAAGGCTATAGCAGACCCCATCTGTCCTGCCAATCCAACAGAGGATCCAATCTGCATCAGGAGGATCATCCAAATTCAAAGAACAAAATCTCCACAAACACCACCGAACCACTCAACCTACGGCCAAATCGTGAAGCAAAGAACAGAAACCAGCTAACCACGGACAGCAGTCCCTGCTGGTAGCAAAGCCGACGAAACAGAGAAGAGACCGCTGGCAAGGCCAGCGACTAACCTACCGAAGAAGAAGGACCTGAGAGCAAAATGGGGATGAAAGGAGGCAGAAGCAGCACTGTAATCTGTAACTGAACAGCAGACAAGAAGCTGGGCAGCTGCCAAGCAAAGATCACCACCTAAGGCACCATGGAGACACCAGCAAGGAAGGCCAAAAGAGAGCAGAGAAGAAATTTTGCCAGAAGAGAAACAAACAGGCGAGAAAAACAACAAAAAAAAGCTGAGTTCGACACTCGAGGGTCAGCCCACACCCTCCTTGAGCTTTGTCTTTCTAAGGAGGCCCAAACCTACCTTGTCCAAAGTTAGGGAACCCCTAACAGAGGGCGGGAAGAGAGTAGAAGAGAGGAAAAGAGAGTTGGACCTCCCCGCTTGCCAATTTGGCTAGGCCATCTGCAACAGAGTTGCCTTCACGATAGGTGTGGGAGAATCTGAGATTAAGTGGATTCCCCTGTGGTACCAGATGTTCCAGCTACCTGAAGATAGAGGGTTGGAAGCCGCCTCATGAACAACTCGGGAGTCTAATTCGACATCAATGTTGGAGAGCCCCGTGTCTTTACAAATCTTCAGGCCATCTACCATCGCATGAGCTTCCGCAACCGTATTAATAACTAGGCCATAATTGTTGTGGAAAGCGAAGATCATAGAACCTTTGTCGTCCCTGCATATGCCTCCGCCACCTCCTTCTCCCGGGTTCCCTCTGACTGAGCCATCAACGTTCAGTTTCAGCTGACCTCTGTCCGGCTTTCTCCATTTGACTACATGGAGAGAGTCTGCTTTGGGAGAAGAGAAAGCTCTAATTCCCAACGAGTGCAAGATGGCGTCTTCACGAGTTGATTGACTGCAAGACTCGGGGAGCTGATTTCCTATCTCTATCGTTAGAAATTGATGTTTGGATACACCGAAAAAATATAAAAAATAAATGTAAGAAAAATTATTTCACTAGGCTGAATCACGTATAGAATACGCTGTCCTTAAAGCGTGATTCACCCCATTTCAATTGCTGATGGGTTATGGGCGAATTGCTTCCAGGATAAGACAAGTCTGTCCTGAATCCAGCGTGCAGCAACCACGATGGGTCCACTATGGAACATTGTAACACGATTAATCTGTTCTAGTAGGATCGTATAGAGAGAAATGTTCACAGTATTCACTAAAGATATTTGGATATTTCTAATGGGAGAGATGGTGCGTTGAGATGATAAAATCAGACTGGAATGGTCGAGTTTTTATAGGCATCAGGTATAGTACCGTTGCTGTGTGGTTATTCAATGGTCCAGAACGTCTGAAAAACATTTCTAGCCGTTGACAACTAATCCCAGACGTTTTTGGTCATCAGATCAGAAGATCTGACCATTGGATCATCCTGACCCATCCGTTTTTGGACCGTTGTGGCTTTCAAGGTGGCTATCCGTTTTTAGAAACAGCTAAACGTTTCAGATTTAAGATCCGACCGTTCTCAGTTACCTATAAAACCCATGCTTATTTGAGATTTTCAGATCCACTACCCTAAAGTTCTGACCAGACCTATCGCACCGTCTCATGCAAGGTCGCGAGATAGCGATTACTCTGCGACACGATGCACACGTGAGAAGTGCAAAGTGCATCATCTAGCGCCACTACAGCCACACTGCCTCACTGCCCACGCCCGTGCCCGAGCGCGAGCGCGCGCGTGTGTATACGTGCGTTCCAGTGCGTCCTCCAAAAACTCCTAGTAAGAATACTCTTCGTAAGTTCTCATATAAATCACAAAACTTTTCTTTACATTTCCGATGTGGGATAGAGCACACACACCGCACTTTTGAATTCAAAAATTTCAAAAAGCGTTTTGGCGGGGAATTCTTAAAATTTTGAAAATTCGAATTTCTTTTTTCAAAAAACCACTGATTTTCAACAATCTCCTACTGGTTTTTTAAAACAATGAAAAATCTGCCAGAATAATAATAGTTATTCTGCATAAAGAAAGATATCTTGCAATTTGAATCTTTCCTTAGTATAAGTATTTTAAAGTTATTTTGAAATTTTTAGTTGTCGCAACATTGAACCAGTTATTCTTATATGATATAACTGAAAATACCACACACATAATATTTTCTGCATTACGTGTTCCTTCATAATCTCGCTTAGCACTTTTAATGGTCATGTGTTTATCCTGTTTCATGAACGATCCCAAGATAACTCTAACACTCATGAAAAGCGGCACCACTTCTATATTCACATAGGTAAAATCCTTTTATTGTTTCCATTAAAACACATGTCCTGTTTGACTGAGCTTCATTAAAAGTTTAATACTCATCCCTCTTTTATAACGGCTAGCACTATCATCCTAGATGAGGTTATTTAATTAATTTTATTTAGTATTGAAACTTTTCACTTATTAGTGAATTGTTGTTACCCATTAAATCCAATATTTAGAGATTTTCTAATTTTAGGTTGGGTTTCTTTCACTGGTGAAACTTTGAGTAAAGAGTTTCAACCCTATCCCTCTAGATGTTGTCCTAACTACCTCTATCGTCAGAGGTTTAATAAAAGGATCAGACAAATTATTATTCGATTTTACATATGAGATGGCAATGATTCTATCTTGAATCAATTGCCTTATATAGTTATGTCTCAAACTTATGTGTCTGGACTTCCCATTATAGGTACCGCTATAGGCTCTTGCTAGAGCGGCTTCATTATCACAATGAAGTGAAACGACTGGTAAAGGCTTCGCATAAAATGAGATTTTTAATAGAAGATCCCTTAACCACTCAGCCTCTTTGCCTGTAATAGCTAAAGCTATGAACTCAGATTCCATAGTTGAGTACGTTATACAAGTTTGTTTCTTAGATTCCCAAGATACAGCTGCACCTCCTAGGGTGAATATCTACCCTGTAGTGGACTTGTTGTCCCTTGCACTCGACATCCAATTTGCATCGATATATCCTTCTAATACTATTGAAAATTCTAAGTAAAATAGCCCTAGTTCTTTGGTTTCTTTAAGATAACCTAGAACTCTACTTACTGTTTTCCAGTGTTCAACACTTGAATTACTCATAAACTTGCTTAGTTTACTCATAGTGTATGTTATATCTGGTCTTGTGCATTGCATTGCATACATAAGACTGTTTATAACACTAACATACTCTAGTTGTGCAATTGTTCTTCCACTGTTTTCTTTTAACTTGATACTTGGCTCAAACGGGGTCTTTGCCTCTTTAATTTTTAAGTGATTAAACTTGTTTATTATTTTCTCAATATAATCAGACTGGCATAATGCAAAACTTCCACTATGTTTTTTAATTTTAATACCTAATTTGGTATTCACTTGTCCAAGATCCTTCATTTTGAAAACTGAAGAGAGAAATTTTTTTTGCTTCAGTTACACCTTCTATTTTATTACTGATTATTAACATATCATTTACATATAAGTATATGATTACAACATAATTATTACACACTTTTGAATATATGCATTTATCAGCAATATTATGTTCAAAACCATAATACAGAACTTTAGAATCAAATTTATCATGCCATTGTTTTGGTGCTTGCCTTAATCCATATAAAGGACTTAGCAAGTCTATACACTTTTCTTTTATTTCCTGGTAGAACAAACCCCTCTGGTTGCTCCATGTATACCTCCTCATCGAGATCACTATTCAGGAATATTGTCTTCACGTCCATTTAATGGATATGAAGATGATGTATGGATGCTAGAGCAAATAAGATCATAATCGATGTTATTCTAACTACTGGTAAATAAGTGTCAAAATAATCGATTCCTTTTTTTCATCGGAAACTCTTAGCAACTAACCTTACCTTAAAAGTTTGAATTGTACCATCTGTGTAATATTTTTTCTTAAATACTCACGTACAACCTATTGGTTTAGAACCTGGAGGTAGATCTACTAATTCCCATGTTTGGTTAGATATTATGGAATCCATTTCATCATTAATGACCTCTTTCCAAAAAGTGGAGTCTCTTTAAGTCTCTTGAATGCATTAAATGCTTCATCTTTCGATTTTAAAAGATATACATATTCATATATTGAAAAATTATCTATAAATGTTATAAAGTACCTTTTACCTCTACAGGTAATAATGCTATTTATTTCACATATGTCAGGATGCACTAGGCCTCAGTCTCTTTGGTTGTTCCTTTGTTTTGTATCTTTTGGCCAGGGGGTCCCGGCTTCTTTACGATAGGTCTTCCGAAGACTCGAAAATCTGTAACCTTTTTGTCCAGAAATGAAATATACCTTTCTTTATTTTATTTATATAATAATAATAATAATAATAAGGTTTAATATTTGATATGATCTCTCAACGCTAGGGAATGATTTCTTGATTATTTTAGACCGTACGCATACTTCACATTTATCTTTGTCACTATCATTGTATGATATTAAGCCGTTCTTAACCATGAATTTTATATTATTGTAGCCAATATGGGCTAATCTACTATGCCATAGCGTTACAGACTTAATCATATAAGCAGAAGAATTCTTTTCATTCAGAGATAATTTGATTATCCCATTACAAGCGTATCCCTTACCTACAAAGTTCTCATTCTTGGACAAGATCAGCTTGCCCGATTTAAACACAACCTTAATCCCAGATTTGCTTAAGAGATCCCCTGAGACAAGATTCCTCCTTATATCTGGGACATGCAGTACGTTGGTCAGGATTACCTTCTTTCTAGAGGTAAAGAGTAATTCCATGATTCTTTTTCCTGCAACTTTTGATCGTCCTTCATTTCTCATTTGAACCTCTTGACCATTAGACTCGTCTTCATAGGTTTTGAAGGCAGATCGATCATGACATACATAGACTGTGGCACCTATATCATACCACCAACCAGGAATTTTCTCTTGAACTAGATTCACTTTGTGACCATGGCTATGATATCATTGTCTACTACATTAGCCTCTTTCTTAGGCTTTTTTCGATCCCTATGGACTCGGGCGAAATGTCCAGTCTTGCCGTAAAAATAGCAAGCTCTCTTAGGTTTGCCATTTTTTTTCTTTTGGGTTTTCTTGAATTTCCCTTGATCTTTGTTAGGTTTAAGAGAATCAGCTTTCTCGTAGGAATTATTTTGGGATGACCGTTATACTGCGTTCACCTTGGATGAGGATGCACCATTAGCGTCATCCTTTTTGTCTCGGTTACGGGATTCTTCTTCAATAAGAAGATGCTTCTGGATTTGTTCCAGGGTGAATTATTTGGATTTATACAGTAGTTTCTTCCCGTAGTATTTCCATTTCGGAGGTAATTTTGCGATAAAGCTCCGACTTGAAAGGATTCAGGAAGATAAATTTTTATGGCTTTTATTTTGTTTATAATAAGTTGTAGTTATTGGATTTGGGTAAGCAGCGGTAGATTGTCTACCATCGTGAAGTCGAAATACCTAACAATTAGAAATTTCTATGTACCTTCCACTTCAGCCTTGTACTTGTATTCCAGCACGCTCCATATTTCTTTTGTTGATGTGGTCCCTATGTATAAATCATACAACTGATTAGAGAGAGCATTGAGGATGTGGCTGCGACACAGTAGTTCATCTTCTTTTCGCTTGACCCTAGCAGCAACCTGTTCTGAAGTGTCAATGTCTTTTGCTTCAGGCAGAAACTGGAGAGCCGGGTCCAGGATGTAGAAAATCTTCAGAGCGGTCAGCAGGAATTTCAGCTTGTCCTGCTATTTAGTGAAATTTGAACCATCGAATCGGTCCAATCGGATCAGATCCTGGTTCATCGGTTTGACTGATGCAACACTTTCGGTTTCCATGGAATCACACTTTAAGATGTTTGGATACACCGAGTGTAAAGTGTGCCATCTAGCGCCACTCAGCCACATTGCCTCACCGCCCACGCCCATGCCCACGCCTGAGCGCGCGTGCTTGCGTGTGTTCCAGTGCACGCAACCTGAGTATCACCTCCTCCAAAAACTCCAAGTAAGAATACTCTTCACAAGTTCTCATATAAACCACAAAACTTTTCTTTACATTTCCGATGTGAGACAAAGTGCACACACCGCATTTTTGAATTCAAAATTTTCAAAAAGCGTTTTGGCGTGAAATTCATGAAATTTTGAAAATTCGAATTTCTTTTTTCAAAAAACTACTGATTTTCAACATCTACCAGCCATCTGGAGATTTTAGAGATGATCCTTGATGAAGAAGGCTTCAGATTATCGAATCTAGCCACATTTCTACTCAGCCAAAGTTCTCAAATAATGAAAGAAGGGGCCATGCCCCAGATGAGCTGATCTCTGGTGGATCTGTTAGATAAGGAGGCCCAATAAAGAATGCGACGATGGATAGACTGGTTGGGGATGAATGGGACATGGAATAGCGAAGCAAAGTGGTTCCGGACCTTTCTTGCAATGAGGTGGTCCAAGTCTTCACCACTAATGGCGGGGGAGAAGAGAGTGCGGTTAGGGGGCGAGACCGGTGGTGGGTACGGCTGGGTAGGTGGGGGATTAAGAACAGGAGTTGGGACCATATCAAGGGGAGGTGGGAGGGTAACATGAGGAATGTCATTTAGGATTGCAGCTTGACTGGCTCTGCGTATCCTAGAATAAACAAGCTGAGGAGGATCCTTACTGTGGAAGCCTCATCAGAGTAGGAGCATCTGGATGCCATGCTGATACCAAGTCTCTGAATAGCCGAGTCAATTGGGACTGCTCTATGCATGACTTTTCATATGAAATTTGCTATCCTAGTAGGGACCAGCTTTTTCCAGATCCAGATAGGCCACCGAAGCTTTGGACGCCAGGATCGAGTGGAGTTCCATGCGGACTTGAAAGTGAATTTTCCTGAAGGGGAGAGTTTCCAGATCAGACGATCTTTTCTCGAAGATGGGGTGACTCCACTGTTGAGGATAGCTTGGATGGCTGAAGGAAAGAGGAGATTCTCGAACATATCACAGTTCCATGACCCTGATGTGAGCCAGAAATCTTTGGCCAGCGCTGTCCTGTCGAGAGCAGAAATGGGAAGAAAGGAAACACCTGAGAGCAGCCCTCCACCTGTCCAGTTCTGAGACCAAAAGAGGATGTTTCCCTCCCCAATCATCCATCTAGAGTGGTGGATGGAGGATAAAAGAATTGGTTGAATATCTTTCCAGAGAGAGGAGCTTTCTAATCTGCGAGTGCCATCCCTAATGAAGTAATTGGGAAGATACTTCGCTCCAAAAAGCTTGGGCCATAGAGATTACCTTCAAGAAGTCTCCAAGCCATCTTACAGCGGAATGCAAGCATGACATCTGTGATCCTTCTGATACAAAGACAGCCCTTTATAACTGGGAAGCAGATATCCTCCCATTTAACCCAGTGTCTTTTCTGCCTGCTCTCTGAGGTTCCCCAAAAAAATGGAGAGAAGGCTTTCTCAATCAGATGGCAGGCTTTCCTCGGAATATAAACTACTGAAAGAAGGTGCATCGGAAAGCTGAAGAGGACATGTTTGATAAGGACCAGCTTTACTGCCTGGTTGAGAATTTTCGCTTTCCATCCTGCAACCTTGTTCTCAATTTTCTGAATTAGGGGGAGCAAGTCTGCTGTCCTAATTCTCCCTTCGATGAGCGGGATTCTCAAATAGATTAGCAGGAGCGAAGCTTGCCGAAAGCATGAAACCTGGGTAATCTGGTGGGCCTTGACTGCTGTAGCTTTCTTAGGCAGAAGAAATGAGCTCTTGGTAACGTTAACGTTTTTGTCCTGACTCAGCTGGGTCCTTTGCTCTTTCTTTTTCTTCTACTTCACTGTTTCTGCTGTTGTTGCTGCCATTGTGACTTCAGTACTTTTCTCTGCTACATCCTCTGTGAGCAGGTTTGGTCATGCCGGAATAGCATTGAGTCAAAACTGTAGAGCTCATTTTGATGCATGTGTTGTATCTCTGCCCCGTCCATCCATTTTGCCAGCTCATTTCAAGGGTTGGGTCCCAAATGAGGCAGTTTAAAAAATTAGGTGACTACATCTTGGGAAATAACTGTGATTAAATGGCCACCATAAGAAAACTTATTGGGGGCCACAAAAGTTTAAGATCAAGCTGATATTTGTGATTTCCATTCATCGAGATAGTCCGTGTGACCTTATCAACATGTTCGATGGCAAATAAACATTAACGTGGGCCAACCTGGTCCTAACTGTTCATCAGATTAGCTACACTGAGTGGCACCAATCATATGATACTATCCGCCCCATCAATTGCCTGCGAATGGATGGTTGAGAGAGAGAGAGAGAGAGAGAGAGAGAGCAGTGATTTGGAGCCATGAAGGCCCACATGACAAGGAAGTGTTGATCATGGGCGTTGGATTTGGGGCTACAATGGCCCGTATGACCAGGAAATGTTGAATCCGGACGCTATTTGGCTAGCGACCCCAACAACAGCCAACTAGCTGGTGTCAAAGCTCTGTTGGCCCACCGTGATGTATGTGTTTTATACATGATCCCCGAACTGAGGCAGATAAAAAGTTCAAATGGACCACACCACGGGAAATAGTTGAGATTGATCTCTTACCATTGAAAACTTCCTGTGGGACACTCAGTTTTTGAGCAATCTGTTGTGTTAACTTTATGAACAGGTTATTGTAAATAAACGTTGCAGTGAGCCCAAGAAGGTTTCAATGGTAACTGTACGATCCCTGGTGTTTCCTGTGGTGTGGTCGACTTGAGCTTTAGATCTACCTCATTTTTGGTCTCATGCCTTAAAATGAGTTTTAAAAGTGGATGTAAGACTTTGATAAAACATTTACATCATGATAGGGACCAAAGAGCATTGACACCAGCTAGCTGGAATGCGGATTGGTTACTACAGCCCCAAGGATCTCAGGGGGGCTTCAATGGGCCACCGTCATATGCGTGTGTTTTATCCGCACAATCAATCCATTTTCCCATGTCATTTTAGGATACAAGCTAAAAAATAGGCAAATCCATGATTCAAGTGATCCACACGCTTGAATTGAAACACTAACCATTGAAAACTTTTTGGTGGCTCCCAAAAGTTTAGTATCAAGTTGATATTTGTGTTTTCCATTCATCCAGTCTATACAAACTTATTAACAAGTTGGATTGCAATTAACCATCACCGTGGTTCCTAAGAAGGTTTCAACTATGGTGTCATCATACACGCTGTTCCTTGTGATGTGGTTCACTTTACCCTTGGATTTACCTCATTTTTGATCTTTCGTACTAAAATGATATGCCAAAACAGATGGATTGTGTGGATAAAACCCAAACATTACGGTGAGCCTTCAAAGCCTGTCCGTTACTAGCAAGGTAGGAGTAGTACCCAATCCGCGTCCGGCTAAGTCGCTAGTGTTGCATCACCATCCAAACAGCGTCCGTTAATTCCATGTTAAACCAGACCTTGTTGTCTCGTGCAAATTGTTTAACAGAGTTTCTTGGAAGTTTGAACCTTGTTTTAATCGACATGAGCCCATGTGCATTTCATCACAGATTTTAAAAACCAAACAAAAAACATAACGAACCTCCTCAATCATGGCAATCTCCACAATCTTCCTTTCCTCATTGCTTGCAATCACTCGCTACTTTTCCATCTTTGTAACGAGCAATCTTACACCTCCATATCTCCATTGCCTACAAAAATGCGGCAACGTCCAAATCACTTACCCGTTCGGAATCGGAAAAGGATGTTTCCACCCTGGCTTCGAAGTCAACTGCACCCAAGGCATTCCCTTTTTAGGTCGATCGAACCTTCAACTCCTTGAGATCTTGCCGGGAGAAGTGCACATCAACTCCACCCCCTTCATAGCCGAATCCGTCCCTACCTTGAAATATAATTTGAAGAATGTGTTGAAGGAACAAGTCGGAATCCAACCAGATCGTGTATTCAAACAGAATGTTCTAATCAAACTGCCCAAAGAGAGTCCTTACACATTCCCTGTCAACTCGAATAAGTTCATTGTTGTGGGATGCAATGCATTGGGATCCATCTCAGACACTGTGAGTGCACTCAAACAGTGCACCCCGATATGCCTTTTCGGGGAGAAGGTGGTTAACGGTTCTTGCAATGGGCATGGCTGCTGCCAAGTTGATGTTCCTAACATCAGTAAGTCGCTCCGAATATCCATCATTACTAGATTTGGCCCTATTAGTCACGGGTTTGTCGTCGAAGATGGAAGCTACAATTTCACAGCGCAGATCTTTCCGACTTCAACAGGGGCATCCATATGAAGCTCGAGTGGGCCATTGGAAAAGAGAATTGTAGCCAAGTTAAAAAATTGAATTCCTGTATATGTGGGGAGAACAGCTCCTGTGTTGACAGCATTACAAGTTCTGGTTATCTCTGCAGATGTGCTTATGGGTATCGAGGGAACCCTTATCTCAATGGCACGCAAGGATGCCAAGGTGATTCATAGCCTCTGAACAGCTGATTGGCCTAAATAGATATATACATGTTTGTCGAGTATTCATTGCAAACATTTTGCTAATTGAGTATTTTTTATTTGGCTTCCATACGCAGATTTTGATGAGTGCAACTCCCCTTCCAGTGTATGTGTTCCAGGAGCTACTTGCGAGAAGAGAGTTCCTGGGTGCTTCTGCCGCTGCCCAGCAGGGACTTGGGGTAACGGTTTTACATCCGGAACTGGCTGCCACAACCACTTTTCAACGGTTGAAATTGTTGTAGGTCAGAGAACATCTTCCATTATTTCACTAGCGAAACAGCAAGCAGAATATGCAGAACAAAATGTAAAATGTTCTAATTCTGTTTTCCTGTTCACCACAGTTACTGTCATGAGCGCTGTGCTGCTGACACCATGTATGTATTTTCTCTATTCGGCTGAAAAGAAGAGACAACTCAGAAATCTCAACGCCAAGTACTTCCGTCAGAATGGAGGCCTCCTGCTACAACAATATTTTTCTCCCACCAAAGGTACAGCTATCAAACATATCAAAATCTTTTCTGCCCTTGAGCTCAAGAAGGCCACCGGCAGCCATGATAGCAGCAGAATTCTAGGAACTGGCGGCCAAGGTACTGTCTACATGGGAACCCAAGAAGATGGATCAATCATTGCCGTCAAAAAACCAGAAGATGTAGCCCATGGACAAGTTGATCAGTTCATAAACGAGGTCGTCATCCTTAGCCAAATCAATCATAAGAACATTGTCAAGCTCTTGGGCTGTTGTTTAGAGACCCAAGTTCCTTTACTCATCTATGAATTCATCTCCGGTGGTACTTTATACTAGAAACTCCATCATGATCCCAACCTTACAATTCAGTTATCATGGACGGACCGCCTTCAGATAGCCCTTGAAATTGCAGACGCTCTCTCTTACCTGCACAGTTGTGTTTCAATGCCCATTTTCCACAGAGACGTCAAGTCATCCAACATACTATTAGACGAGAACTTCACAGCCAAGCTCGCTGATTTCGGAGTCTCTAGGCTTATTCCAATAGATAAAATCCGGGTGTCGACAACGGTTAAAGGGACTATAGGATACTTGGATCCTGAATACTTCAAAAATGGAAAATTCACAGAGAAGAGCGACGTGTATAGCTTTGGTGTGGTTCTGCTCGAGCTTTTGTCAGGAAGGAAGCCTGTCCAACATGAACAGACACGAGACTATAGTAGCCTGGTAATGCATTTCCTGTCTTATATAGAGGGAGGAAATTTGCATGAGGTTCTAGACAAAGCAATTGTGAAAAAGGCAAAAATGGCGGATTTGCTAGCTATTGCAGCGATTGCTAGAAGATGCTTGAGTTTGAAAGGAGAAGAGAGACCGACCATGAAAGAAGTGGCGCAGAAGCTTGTGTGCCTTGGAGAATCTTTTATGCCGAAGTCCAGCGAAAATTCTCTGCCAAATTCTTGAAATTATTGTTCAAGGGTCTTTTAAAGAACACTATCTTTGAGGTGATATTTGCACCCAATCAATAGTTGAACCGGTTAGCAAGAAGGTGCAGCAAATCTGCCTTCTTCCTCTCGTGATCTGAGAAACATGAGCTAGCTTTAAGCCTGTAAAACCGAGAAGCACACCTAAAATACACTTCTGCAGTATACACTCCCGACTTTCTGTTTTCTGCTATTTTTGAAGAAATATTGTTCACCTAATTTTGGTCTGAAAAAAGAATTGAAGCGAGAGTTCTCCTAAGCGCACACTCATACACTAAAGCTCATGTATACCTTGTATTTTGTGTGTTAGACTTTGATTATGGGAATTCACTATCTCCTTTGCTATCCAAATAACATATATAAAAGATCTAAATAATGGTTCCATGGTTCTACAGTCGAGTCTCACATCTTCTTTGAAAAAATTCCAGTCGAGAGAGAGAGAGAGAGAGAGAGAGAGAGAGAGAGAGAGAGAGAGAGAGAGATGGAGGCAGCTAAGACAACGAAATCTGCTGGAGGAAGGAAAGGCTCCGCAAGACGCAAGGCCATCTCGAAATCTGTTAAGGCCGGGCTTCAATTCCCTGTTGGAAGGATTGCTAGGTTCCTGAAGAAAGGAAGACATGCAAGGAGGCTTGGAACCGGCGCTCCCATCTACTTAGCTGCTGGTCTTGAGTATCTAGCAGCAGAGGTTTTGGAGCTTGCTGGAAATGCTGCAAGAGACAACAAGAAGACTCGGATCATCCCAAGTCTTGTTCTCCTAGCTATTAGAAATGATGATGAGCTTGGGAAGCTGTTGGCCGGTGTGACTATTGCTCATGGTGGTGTTCTTCCCAACATCCATTCAGTTCTTCTTCCCAAGAAATCTGAGAAAGCTAAGGATAGTATTGAAGCAACCAAATCCCCAAAGAAGGCCTGAATCAGATGATCTGAATCTGTTACTCTTTTTTATTTGGTGTATGTTTGTCTTTATGAGATTCAGAAAACGGGGGATTTTGCATTTTGAAGGTAAAAAAAAAAGTTCTACAGTCGTTATACTTTCTTTCCCACAATCTCTAAAATAATAATAATAAAAATAAAAAATAAAAAAAATAAACCTTCAAGTTTAATCAAACCAGGCATCATTAGTAAGTGCTACACGTAGTGTGGCAATGGGTCAAGTCAGAGCGGGGAACAACTGGACTGATCCACTTCTAAGGCGGGTTTAAGCCAAGCAAAATTGTTAGTGTGGGTCATGCTTCACACTTTAGAGCCCATTTAATTACATGTGCCGGGCTCTGGTTGACCCTTACCAACCCGACCTGCCTATATAGCCTATCAATAGGCTGGCCAAATGACCCGCCTCATCACCCAACCTAAAATCTAAACAAATTAATTGACGATAAGCACAGATTCATCCACATAATGTATGTATTCAGTAACTCGCTTGGGAGCAGCTAATCAGGAGACCTTTTGGACAGATTCGAGGGCGGCTCTTCCCAGATTGATTCGGGGCCTGTGTTTTCTGGACAAAGCGGGCATTGGTGCGGTAAGGGAGACTTAACAGCTCTTCCCAGATTGATTCAAGTTTTTGTTTTTTCTTCTGTTTACTGTATAGACATACGATAGGCATCCCGGGGCTCCTTTTGTTTGCCTGCGTGCGCCCGAAATCTGTATCCTTTTGTTTCTTCCTCAGGTGATATGAATGAAATCTCCTTCTCTTTAAAAATAATAATAATAATAATGTATTCAGTAACTGAGCTTTTGTGAGCTTCTGTCCAGTGCAAATGGGTGAGGCTGAAGCAAATCCTGACTTGACCTGAACCCAGACCCATTGCTACCCCTAGCTACAAGATCTTATGCATCAAACCCATGGATGGACCTGAATCTATTAGTATGGAACATTTTCTGTTTCAAATAAAATCCTCCAAACGTTCAAAAAAATAAAAACTGTTTTTTGTCAAACCTCTCATTCTATCGATTCTGAGCATGGTGTAGTTGTCCAAGTTGGACCTACTTTGAGTTGACACCATAATTCAACCAAACCCTTGTTGACTTGGGTTGTATGGGTGAATCAATTCGAGTTAGCTCCATGCAACTCCATTTTCACTGATTTTAACCTCCAAACTATGATCTACGTTATTGAAATCTTTGGAGATGATAAACACCTTATTTTGATTGAACATCGAATCAAAGGAATAAGTTGTCAGCCGATGCCTTGGATGTAGGGTCATAAAACGGCTTGTGAGACCCGTACATCAAGCATGGCCCGTGACACTTTAAAACTAGGCCATGATTAGAGATTTATAACACCCTAGCTAATGGGTGGATGATATTGATCCGCCTGGGCTCGTGAGATGCACAAAGTAAAAAAAAAAAAGAAAGAAAAACAAGGCAACACCGACGTTGGCGTAATTCTTCCCCAATGGCTTTGATCATTTTTTTTGGTAGTGACTGATTCCAGCCGCAAAGTTCAAGAAGAATTTCTTCTTCATTTTTTTAATGGATTTGACTGATCTTGGATTCCATCATGTAGTGCTTTAAAAGATCCTTGCAAGGATGATGGTCCTATACCAATCAGAGGGGTGGGTTTCAAATGGTAGGCCCTGCAATCCAAGACTACGAAACCACATAACACTAGATCATCACCACAGGGATTCTACCCAATTTCCAGCAAAATCGTAGACTGATTAAGCCCATTTTCCGTTTTTTTTTTTTTTTTTTCAAAGTTACTTTTATGTTCCTTACTTGACAATCCATCCTTAAATCCAATGTTCATGGATCCTACTCATCCTAGTCCATGCTCAAATCCTCATTCAACAATCTATAATTATACCTTATCCACCAATCTCTGGTCTTGCCATTAGAAAGAACACAAATTAACTTCTCAACCTCCTTGGAGACTAAATTCCTAGGAGTGTAAATGGGCCAGGCTTGTGTCGATCCTTGGTATGCCCAAGCCATAGTTTGCCACCCCAGGACTTAGAGAGTTCAATTGGCCTGGTCACAAACTGGCTGACTGGGTGATGTAGAGCAGGTCGCAGAAACTTTTATGTCCAAGATGGATCAGAGAAAGCCCGATCGGAGGCAGAAGCCATCAAGACCGTCAGAACCTGAAAACATGCATATCTTGCAAACTAGAATGAATTACTCGACGTCCCATATATGATTTTGTGGTAGGACGAGCTACTTTATCCAATCAACCTGTCATAATTGGGTTGCCCATACTGAATTTGCGAGATTCCATCAGATCGACGGTCAAATCCCTATTTATTTTCGTTTTTTATTATTTATAGTAAGTTTTGGTTTGATTGTAACTTTTCATCCGTTGGGTTTTAGGAGTTTTGTCCAACATGAAAAGTGTTTAGAAAAATTAGAAGAATAACATGGTTAAGCCATGCAGGACACTTAATATAAATAGTAAATTGCAAATTTTAGGGAGTTTTAGTTACAATTTAATTTCTAAACTTCTTTAAAGGCTTGGTATCCCTATTTAAAGGGTTGTAGACTCGTTTATATCAATCAATCAATTTACAAATTTTCATGAATATTATTTCTATTTTTTTGCTTTTTCCTCGTAGATTCGAGAAGTCTCTATGAGGAGTCCAGAGAAGCTTTGTGGATTTGAAATAGTTATCCTTGAGGAAGATGGTGATTGACCTCATCATGTTCATCCCTTCGTCAATTGATATCAGAGCGAAGATTCCCCTCGGGCTGATGGCAAACAACAAAGGTATAAACTAAAATCCTGTGGACGGTGATACAAGATTTCGTTATCTTTTGGAAAGAATGTAAGCTTTCCACTAGGAGAGTCGATTGACCATGTAAGGGTTACAGGAAACCCTTAACTGTCTTGCGGATGCGCTGATTCCACCCCGAGCCCAAGGTGATGCTCAACCACTCGTAGTTGTTGTACTGCATAACCCTGATTTTCATAAAGCACTACCAGTGGTGAATTGTAGGGCCGCACCAGATAATTCGAGCTCTAGTGACGAGGACCTTGATGAAGGATTTGCCGGATGACCAATCCATGAGGGCAATCGTATATATCGTGCTGAAAGAGACTATCGATGTAACATCCCTAAATTTTGATGCATTAAAATAAATATTTAAAGATTTTATTTTTAAATAAAAATAAAAAAACAAGTCAATAGTTGAGTTGGTAGAGACGTTCTTAATTGAGAGAGAGGTTTAGCGATTAATTCTTGAAGTAGTAATAATAATAATTTTTTTATCAAATATCATAAAAAAAATTCAAATTCAAGATAAGGGAGGATGTGCTCATCCTAGTTTTTTTAAAAATGGATACGAAGAAGTTTCTGTTTAATAGAAAAAAAAAAGAAAGATAGGAAGCCTTAAAGAAAAAGGGAGAGGAGATTCTAAGAGGACTTGATTAGGTAAGTTCCAACCCTTAGATCTTTTTATTTTTTTATTATATTGTTAATTTTTTTCCGATCTATACAATGGATGGTGTGGATCATCCACACGATCATTATATATGTGTGTAGAGAAAATTTTAATAAAGTGATGCTTTTATGATTTCATATCTGATTAGTAATATTTTGAGAATAAATTGAATAGATGGAATCTGATTGTGTTAAGATAGATCTGAACAGGTCATTTGATCATAAGCACCAAAAGATAACAATGCCTTGAATTTCAGATCGATCTGACCGCCAAATGGGCCACAAGAGTCAAATCTATAAATGTTTAATAAGAAAAGCTTAAATTTCTGCACAACTGATTGATATCACTTAGCGGAGAAAGTCGATATAGGCCATTGGTGTATATGTGGTTAGATCTACATAATTCATCCAATGTGTAGGGCAAGATATGCGAAGACCTCAAGAATCCGGATGATCCAATCATCCGGTGGGCCGTCGTGATTAAGTATTTAACATTCAATTTTAGGATCTTAAAAAGAAAATGTAAATCTTGATAATTAAATTTAATAAACATATAATTTTAATTATTTGATCATTTTAGGTTTGACCACTTAGGATGTATATCAAGGTGGGCCCTATTATGTAAAATAACTAGATGAATAATAATGTTGTTGATATAACTGATAGGATATCTGAATTCAAACCAACCCATTTACCTTGTGGATTCTACTATCAGACTCAGGTGAGTTACCCAACTTGTCTCATAATTCATTAAAATTAAAATAAAATCGTTTGTGATTGTTTGATTGATTGATATACTGATTTGAGTATTTTGTTATGATAATTATACGCTACATTCATATGTGAATATTCTGATCGACTATGTCGAATATGAAAAATATGCATTTATATATCATCCATTATTCATTGCATTTGCATAATGTATGGTCGATCCTAGGGGCCCTCCTTCGAAGAAATGTCTATCTTAATAGAGCGTTACCAGATGCGGGTTATGCCCAAGCGTACCAAAAGGTGGAAGCCTACCTAACGAGTAGATGCGGGTTGATGTTCACACCTCAAATATAGGGTTGTGATGTAGTAATAAACTTGGTAAGACCGAGGTCGAATCCACAGGGACTGAAACCTGTACGTAATCTGAAAATAACCAAAACTAGAACTAGAATAAGATAAAATCTAAATCAAGTGAATATGAGGGTATAATGGTGAAATAGGAAACTAAAAGTTGTAAATTCAAAGATAAGAAACTAGGGATTTAGAGGATCCACTTGTAGAGATCAGGGAGATCTACGCTTGATTCAAGAACACAACTAGACTTAGAGTCCCATCTTTATCCAGTTGGAAGGTATAACATTAAAATTCAAATCTGAACTTCCTTTTGATGTAGTTTTCAAGAGATGAGAAGGGTGTGAATTCGGCTTAATGCCACCACAAAACCATGCCCATGAGACAAAGCAAACAACATAAGTTAACTAGCCCACAATCAATCCAAGAGAATTATGAATATTAGGAAGGGTTCCGTCATCCAACCATGTTCAAGAGACGATGGTGAACAACAGGGATTCCTAAATTCATAATCCCTATAATGCAGGAAAATTACCAGAAGATATTGCAGATCCATTGTAATTTGAGTTACAACAAACCATTAAAAACTAAAGGCATTCCTTATAATCAAACTAGAATCAAAATCAGTTCAACTTAAACTTAAATCAAAGGTATAAAGAAAAATCTCTCATCTCACTACAAGCTTCACCTCTTAGCCCTAGCTAAGAGGTTTAGCTTGACATGATCAAGCAAATACTTCTAAACAAATTCATAGGAAAAGAAAGAAAGGAAATAAAGAAGAAGAAGAAGGAAAATTGAAAGATGTCTTCACCCGCCTCTCTCTCTCTTCTCTCTCTCTCTCGTTCAAGATTCTTCAAACGTCCTCTCTCCTTCTCCTTTTATAGTAGAGAATAGTCGGTGGAAGAAACTTCATGTGTGCGTTTTCTTTACGCAGCACAGTAGGCGTGTGCAGAAAAATGCAAAGTAGCTTGCGTTTGGTTTCATTTTGCGGTAGATATCTTCGAGATTCTTTATCATCCAGACCGTTTAGACTCCTTGGGACTGGTCGGCCATCCCATAAGAGGATTTTGAACGGCTGGGATCGTCAGTCCGATCCCAGCCAAGGTTGCTGATCAGCTCAGAATAAGCGGCTTTCTCGGACGAGCGTATTACTTACGCAAGTTGGCTGACATGTTCCGTGGGCCCCACAATAGTGTTTTCAGGGAAATCCGACCCGTTCATTGGATTTCTGGCGAAAAACTAGTCAGTAAGGAGTGGTTTTTGTCAGGTTTTGGTGCAGTCCACTGTATCAAACCAACTCGTCGTCCATCTTGCGTTTTCTGACGATTCACATGTGTAAATTTGAATGGGGCCCATAAGTGAAAACCACGGTCGGTTGCAAGGATGCTGGGCGTTTCTTGTTTTCTTTAAAGAAATCATGGGTCGAAGACACTTTGACCAAGAACTCGATCCGGTGCGTGGTGGCCGTGTACATGCATCACGTGTGTGGGTCCCACAGTGATGTATTCGAGAAATCTGATCCGTCCAACCATTTTGTCAGCCCATTTAAGGGGTTGAAACCAAAATTGAAGCATATCCAGATATCGGTTGGGCCTCAAATCAGGATTTCAGGGGCTGATCTGTCAGTTGGGCCACTTTCACAAGGATCCAATGGTTAAAATTTGACGTGTACGGTTAATTTATGGTCCTCAGGCCATATATGAAGTTTCGAGCCGAACGGACAGTGAGAACCCTATGATCTTGTATTCTGGACGATTTTCGAGCCCGTTTAACGTGAGTGGCCTGATTTTCTCAGATTTCTGGCATGTAATTTCTTTGATCTTGGTCCCCTGGGGTCCGTCCCTTGCCTTGGTGACTTCAGAGCATTAAATCCATACTTTTAGTACCCTTTTTTAGTTCAGGCTCCTAAATACACCTTGCATCACAAACACGATTAAAATGGGCCGTTAAACAGTATTATGTTTGTAAATTCAGGTAATAACTGGGGTCTAATATATAATATTTAACCCTCAACAGTTGATGACCTCCAACCTAAGCAGATGGACGATCATCCCATCTGATGCATTTATACACCATTTGCATCCATATCATTGTACATACATTTTTATATTATTTTAATTGTTATGATTATGAACCATGCTGGGTTATTTCATTAAGCCTAGCCAACTTATCTTTTTATTGATAGAAAAACCGTACAGAAGAGCCATTAGCAGATGATGTGGCACAAGAACTGGAAGGATCTACCGCATCTGAACACGACCCATGTGAAACATGGCTATACTTATCTGAAGATGAAGTGGGGGCATTAGATCATTTTTGATTATATGATTTATTTGCTAAAATAGTTTGATTAGCGTATAATGCATATTGGTATTAATTTTGAGATTTTAAGAAATTGTTTAGATTTATCTCATTGAAATAATGTTAGTTTGGATTAAACATATTTATAGTATGATGATATAATAAATAAATAATTTTTAAGATTTATATTATTTTAAGGGTCGTCACAATTTATATATGCTTAGTTGATTGGTGCTAAGTATTATGTATGTGTAATTATAGTTGGGGTGGAACTTAGACTGAATGTAATTATCACCTCTGATTAAACTGATTAAGGAATTGAGTTAGTACACTTGTTGTACCAGTTACGACTCGAAAATTAGGTCTGAAGGTGCACACTATGTACTCAAATTTCAAGGCGTTACAATCAAGGTAAAGCCGAACTTCTTAGGTTTAACGGTTTATTATGTATAGAAGATTTCATCGATTGACTAGCCCAAGTAAAAAGATATTTTGATTACATGAACGTGCCAAAGCATAAATTGTGAAATTTTGAGCGTTTAAATTAAAATCTGGTACTTCTGCATCGTGGGAGCAATTACAACTCTCACGTGCCCAACAGAACAAGGCACCCATCTCATCATGGCCACGAATGAATGCCTTCTTCGATCACGATTCCTTCCAAGTGATTACAAGCATGTATTGTTTCAACAATACCAAAATTGCCAGCAGCGGAATCGAACCATCACAGATTACACTGAAGAATTTCAGTAGTTGGCAACATGAAATGATCTGTCAGAAACCGAATTACAGAAGGTAGCACGATTTATATCTGGGTTATGATCGGAGATTCAGGACCAATTTCAGATGCACCTAGTCGGGACAGTAGATGAAATAGTCCAGTTGGTAGGTATGGCAGAAACACAGCTTGCAAGAATTCATATTTAGCCTTACCCTTCAACTCGGCCCCCCATGATGGGTCCCACACAGGATTTAGTATTGATACAAGGAAAAGAACTAGTACAAGGACATCCTCAACATTCTACAACTAGTGGGAGTGGCCCATCTATGCCTCAACGCCCCACAACCCACTTAGCCATTAACAAAGGGGGGCAATGAAGGTGAGGCCGTAGAAGAAGATCTTGGCTATGATGAACATAAGCAAGCTACTGAGGAAGGAGCAGATGGCGATGAATGGGCGGGCGAGGATCGTGACAAATCTCTAGTTGTGAGGCGATAACCGTACACCCCACTGAAGAAATTACATCAACAACCACACAATATATTCCATATATGGTGCACCCCGTCAACGACAAGGTCTGTTATGTAATCATAGACATTGATAATAACGTGAACATCGTCTCAAGAGTGATGGTGGACAAGTTATAGCTAGCAACGACAAAACATCCTTCCTCATACTCAATTGACTGGATAAAAAAGATGAACGAAACCAAGGTAACTGAACAATACACTATCTCATTTTCAATTGAAAAAACTTATAAGGATGAAATACTTTGTGACGTGGTCGATATGGAAGTATGCCATATGTTACTCGGTCAACCATGGCAGTCGGATTGTGATGCGACCCACCGAGGGCGAGACAATGTTTACATCTTTGTCAAGGATAATCAAAAGATAATCATTGTCCCTGTGGCACTAGAGAACCACCCTGAAGCTTCTAAAGTGGATGGGAGTTCCCTCCTAACCATTCGAGATTTTATGGAAGAATTCAAGAAAACTGGCGAGATATATGCCGTAATGGTAAAAGGCGAGGAATCGAAGCCCTTAAACATTCCTCCAAGTTTAAGGCCATTCCTAAACGAATTTAAAGAAGTGTGGCTTGAAGATTTACTTGATGGATTGCCCCCCATGAGGGACATCCAACATCACATAGGCCTTGTCCCTAGGGCTAGCTTGCCCGATCGCCCTCACTGTCAGGTGAGTCAAAAAGAATGTCAGATCTTGCAAGCACAAGTGAATGAACTAATCTACAGTAATCAAGTCAAGGAGAGCAGAGTCAAGTCAAAGAGAGCTTACATGTATTCTTTCAGCTCAAGAACCTAATATCAAGTACAAAAAAAGTGCTAATAAACATCGGCATCAAAAGTTATCACAGAATCATGAACCAAGTCCCTTGAGTAACTCGCGGACGGTTTTTTTTTTCCAAGTTGAGGGGTCTGATGTAGAACGTGTCACAAATACATTCCTAGCATGGTTGGACCAAAAGAATGTAGACCGTATCATAACTTTTGATCCATATATCGTTACGGCGCACTAAACTAAGTATTAAGAACCGAAAAAGCACGAGAACTTGAGGACGAGTTCTTTCGAAGTGAAGGAGACTGACGTAGAGCTGGTCACGGACACTTTCATGTCCAAGATGGATCAGAGAAGGCCCGATCAGAGGCAAAAGTCATCAAGACTGTCAGAACCTTAAAATACGCATATCTCGCAAACTGGAATGAGTTACTCAATGTACCATATATGATTTTAGGTTAAGACGAGCTACTTTATCCAACCAACTCGGCTTTGCCTGGTAGCCCACACCAAATTTGCAAGATTCCATTAGATTGACGGTCGAATTTCATATTTATTTTCATTTTTACTATTTGTAGTAAGTTTTGATTTTATTGTAACTTTTCATCCGTTGGGCTTTAGGAGTAGTATCCAACATAAAAAGTGTTTAGAAAAATTAGGAGAATAACGTGGTTAAGCCACATATGACACTTACTATAAATAGTAAGTTACGAATTTTAGAGAGTTTTAGTTATGGTTTAATTCCTAAACTTCTTTCAAGGCTTGATATCCCTATTTAAAGGGTTATAGACTCATTTATATCAATCAATCAATTTACAAATTTTCATGAATATTATTTTTAATTTTTTTTCTTTTTCCTTGTGGATTCAAGAAGTCTGTGTGAGAGTTCTCATAAGCTTCGCAAATTCGGAATAATTATCTTTAAGGAAGACGGTGATCAACCTCATCATGTTCATCCTTGCGTCACTGGGTCACGATGCACTTGGTTTGCGTTGACTCTGGATGACTCAGCTGACTCCATATGTGATTATGTTGACTGGACCAAGCCAATTAGAAATCGGAAGAGTTAAAATTAGTCTCAATGCAAGTGTAGTTGCTGCAAGATTAAGCAATGCGATCTACCTCGTAAAGCTCCGATTTCAAACAGGTGTGCCATAACGAGATATGCGGCCGCATCTACAGGGACGGATCAATATGTGACTTTCCAATTTTTAAAAAAATGAGGGAAAAAAAAAAGAAGTATGGCATAGCTGAAGGTCCTTGGCAGCTAGCTCCTCTCTCTCTCTCATCCAGCCATGACTGTGGGGCCCCACTTTATGTATGTGCTATATATCCACACCCTTCATTAATTTTTTCAGCCCATTTTAGTGGATGGCCCAAAAATGAAGTAGATCCAAATCTCAGGTGGACTACACCACACGAAACAATGATGATTGAATGCCCTCCATAAAAACTTATTGAGGCCACAAACATTTTGGATCAAGATGATATTTGTGTTTTCCTTTCATTTAGGTTTATGGGCCCACAGAGCTATGTTTAACAATGAGTTTCATGGAAGTAGGAACTTTGTTTCTGTTGGAATATTTGGTTGAATTAAATAGACTATTAAAAATCGAGAACTAAAAAAGGAAAATAGATTTTGAGAAAGAAGAACTTATTGAATTGAGTCGAGGCGTGACTGAATCACTCGGCTTGAAATCGAATTTGCTCCCCTTGGACAGCGTCCCAAGTGCAACAGGTTTCCAGAGCAATCGACCTCCAGGATACAACGACTATGACCCGGTCACAGCGGTGCACTCACTGTACACGAGTTCGAACCACTTGCAGTTTAATCCGAAAGTGCTGAGTTGACTCAGCGATGAACTCAGTAATATTCTTAAAATTGTATCAGAGAGACTTTTATAAGAGAGATAATAATTTTGTATTTTTAAAACTGGAATCGGTAGTCTTTATATAGACTCCGAAGTGGTGCATAAGCACCCTTTATAAAAGGTTAGGTCCGTTGGGTTTAAACCCAATAGGTGCGACCAACCGGAAGGGACGCATCTCTCTGGTTTAATACGAAAAAGCGCAAATGCAAGTACACTCCCGCACATACAGTCCTGCGAGTACTCATACACACACCCATGTGAGTACACACACACCGCACTCGCACCTGCACCCGCACCCGTGCCCACGTCCATCCCAGCCCAGCCCGTCCCGTCGCGTCGCGCACGCGCACGTGCACATGGACACGGACACGGACTCGGACTCGGACTCGGACTCGGCTCAGCTCGGCTCGGCTCGGCACGGCACGGAATGGCTTGGCTCGACTCAGCGCACGCGTGCGCGTGTGTGGTCAATGGCATAGCTTAGAGCTATTGGCATAGCCCCCCACATGACCAAATTCACATGCCCCCTGAAAGGGGCTCAAGCCCTAGGCAAAAAGACTATCTTATATACAAGATAGTTTACTATGTCAAATCCGATGTGGGATAAAACCCACAACTCAAAAGTACTACAATTTTTCAAAAATTGAGAAAAATTACGGAAAATTTAAAAATTCAAATTTTAATACTATTTTAAAACAAAATATAATAGTTTCAATCGACATGAGCCTAGGTACATCTTATAACATATTTTGAAAAAAAAAAAAAACAAAGAACAAACCTCGTCAATCATGGCAATCTCCACATCCCTCCCTTCCTCATTTCTTGCAATCATCACTTACTACTTTTCTATATTTGTAACAAGCAATCTTAGCCCTCCAAATCTCCCTTGCCTAGCAAAATGTGGCGACGTCGAAATCACTTACCCGTTCGGAATCGGAAAAGGATGTTTCCACCCTAGCTTCAAAGTCAACTGCACCCAAAGCATTCCCTTCTTAGCTCAATCCAACCTTCAACTCATCGAGATCTTGCCGAGAGAAGTGCGCATCAACTCCACCCCCTTCATAGCCGAATGGTACTTGTACACTGGATATTTCGACCATGCTCTGATCAAACTGCCCAAAAGGAGTCCTTACACATTCCCTGCCAACTCAAACAAGTTCATCGTTGGGGGATGCAATGCATTGGGATCAATCTCAGACGGTGTGATTGCAATCAACACATGCACCTCGATATGCCCTCAAAGGGAGAAGGTGGTTAATGGTTCTTGCAGCGGGTACGACTGCTACCAAGTCGATGTGCCTTCCATCAAGAATTCGCTCAACATATCCGTCGTTGATGCATAAGAGGAGACGAATTCAACGAGTTTTGCCTCTATTAGCTACGGGTTTGTTGTCGAAGATGGAAGCTACATTTTCACAGCATCGGATCTTTCGAACTTCTACCCAAACAGCGACATCCATATGAATCTCGAGTGGGCCATTGGAAAGAAGAACTGTGACCAAGCGAAGAAATCAAATTCCTCTATATGTGGGGAGAACAGCGATTGTGTTGATGGCAAGAGAAGTTCTGGTTATCTCTGTAGATGTGCTGATGGGTATATAGGGAATACTTATCTCAATGGTCCAGAAGGATGCCAAGGTGATTCATAGTCTCTAAACAGCTGATTGGCCTACATAGATATACATATATACATATTGATCGTGTGTTCATTGAAAATGTTTCGCTAAATGGCTGTTTTCTTATTTGGCTTCCATACTCAGATTTGGAAGAGTGCAAGCCTCTTCTCTTTTTATCCTATCCATGTGTGCCAGGAGCTATTTGTGAGAACAGAGTTCCAGGGTACTTGTGTCATTGCCCAGCTGGGACCCGTGGCAATGGTTTCAGATACGGAATTGCCTGCCACAAGAACTTTCCAATGCGTGAAATTATCATAGGTTAGAGAACATCTCCCATTATTTCACTAGTTAAACGGCAAGTAGAATGTGCAGAACAAAAACTAAAAAATCTTCTAATTCTGCTTCCTGCTCCCCACAGCGACCGTTTTGACCGCTGGGCTTCTGACACCATGTTTGTATTTGATCAAATTGGCTCAAAAGAAGAGAGACCTCAGAAATCTCAACGCCAAATACTTCCGTCAGAATGGAGGCCTTCTGCTACAAAAATATTTCTCTCCAAGCAAAGGTGCAACTTTCAAACACATCAAGATCTTCTCTGCCTGTGAGCTCAAGAAAGCCACCAGCAACTACGATAGAAACAGAATTCTAGGAAGCGGTGGACAAGGCACTGTCTTCATGGGAACCCAAGAAGATGGATTGATCATTGCAGTTAAAAAACCAGAAGATGTGGCCCAAGGACAAGTTGATCTGTTCATAAACGGGCTCGTCATCCTTAGCCAAATCGATCATAAGAACATTGTTAAGCTCTTGGGCTGTTGCTTGGAGACCCAAGTTCCATTACTCATCTATGAATTCATCTCTGGAGGTACTTTATACCAGAAACTCCATGATGATCCCAACCTTACAACTCAGTTATCATGGAAGGACCGCCTCCGGATAGCCCTTGAAATTGCAGACGCTGTTTCTTACCTGCACAGTTGTGTTTCAATGCCCATTTTCCACGTCAAGTCATCCAACATACTATTAGACGAGAACTTCACAGCCAAGCTCGCCGATTTTGGAGTCTCTAGGCTTATTCCAATAGATAAAATCTGGGTGTCAACAACAGGGAAAGGGACTATAGGATACTTGGATCTTGAATACTTCAAAACTGGAAAATTAACAGAGAAGAGCGACGTGTATAGCTTCGGTGTGGTTCTGCTCGAGCTTTTGTCAGGAAGGAAGCCTGTCCAACATGAATAGACATGAGACTATAGTAGCCTGGTAATGCATTTCCTGTCTTATGTGGAGGGAGGAAATTTGCATGAGGTTCTAGACAAAGGAATTGTGAAAGAGGTGAAAATGGCGGATTTGCTAGCTATTGCAGAGATCGCTGGAAGATGCTTAAGATTGAAAGGAGAAAAGAGACTGACCATGAAAGAAGTGGCACAGAAGCTTGAGTGCCTTGGACGATCTTATATTACCTTTGGCTCAATGTGAGTTTCTAGGATGAAAAAAATACAAGAGGGTTTTCTAAAGCTTTGCAAGGGTTTGCTAAAGGGTCTAGGGTGAGAGTGAGAGAAAAGAGAGAGAAGAAGCTTGTGGAAGGGAGTTGACATCTCAGTGCTTTTACATCCTCGTGATTGGTGAGATCTCTCTATTTTTGTTATTCTCTTATTGTTTATCCACTTCTGCGTGAGTGAAGAAGGTTGTAACGTTTTACTTCATAGTGGATTATTGATCTGAACGAGGTCCCGTAGTTTTTACCTCTTTGAGGGTTTTTCACGTAAAAATCTCTTGTGTGGTATGGTTTATGCTTTGATTGTCTTACATTGCATTATTATTTCATAATTCTAGTTTGTTCTGGAGGGCTAGATCCTAAGATTTTGGGTAAGGCCCCCAACAAAGAATCTCTCCCTTTTTGACCCAGGAGGGATTCACTTTCTTCAAACCAACTTGGTTTCTACAAACCTCAAACTTGCCCTTGAGCAAAGCCTTGGTCATCATGTCTGACCCATTATTGTCCGTGTGGACCTTCTCAAGCTGTAACACCTTCTGTTCCAAAGTATCCATAATCCAGTGATACCGAATCTCTATGTGCTTCGACTTAGAATACTGACTTGGATTCTTCCTCAAGTGTATAGCACTCTGACTATCGCAATAGACCGCGTGCTACTCCTGCTTCAAGCTAAGTTCCTGTAGGAACCTCTTCTTCCAAAGCATCTTTTTACATGCCTCTGTGACTGCAATGTACTCGGCCTCTGTCGTCGACAATGTTACGACCATCTGTATCTTTCTCTACCAAGAAACCGCTCCCCCTGCAAACGTGAACATGAATTCTGATGTAGACTTCCTGGAGTCTATGTCGTTTGTCATATCTACATTTGTGTAGCCCTCTAACACAGGTTTTCTATCACCATAACATAGGCTCAACCTAGATGAGCCTCTTAGATACCGCAGTATCCATTTCACTGCTGCCCAATGCTCTTTGCCAGGATTGGTAAGATACCGGCTGACAACACCAACCGCATATGCTATGTCTGAGAGCGTACATACCATAGCATACATCAAACTTCCTATAGCTGACGCGTAAGGTATCTTCTACATCTCTTTCACCTCTGCCTTCGTCTTGGGACACTTTCTGTCACTCAATCTGAAGTGACCATCCAGTGGAGTACTGACCGACTTCGCTGCATTCATATTGAACTACTTTAGGACTTTCTCAATATACCGCTCTTGTGACAGCCAAAGCTTCCTGCTGCTTCTGTCACGGGTTATCTCCATTCGTAAGATCTGTTTAGCTGGGCCCAAGTC
Organism: Magnolia sinica; assembly: GCF_029962835.1. Taxonomy (NCBI): domain Eukaryota; kingdom Viridiplantae; phylum Streptophyta; class Magnoliopsida; order Magnoliales; family Magnoliaceae; genus Magnolia; species Magnolia sinica. The sequence goes on from NC_080573.1 coordinate 134,708,980, forward strand.
TTTCATCGCAAAAGACTTGCCCAACTCATGTTTCAGCCCGTCGATCTTCTTGATGTCTTTTCCCATGATGAGCATGTCATCAACGTATAAAAGCAGAACTAAGAAATCACTATCTGAGAACTTGCGCGTGAACACACAGTGGTCCGACTCCGTTCTGTCATATCCATGCTTCAACATAAATGAGTCGAACTTCTTATACCATTGCCGTGGAACGTGTTTCAACCCATACAAGCTCTTCCTCAGCCTACACACCATATACTCTTTGCCCTTGACTTCGAACCCCTCTGGCTGATGCATGTAGATCTCTTCTTCCAGGTCATAATGGAGAAAGACAGTTTTAACATCTAACTGCTCTATCTCCAGATCCATGCTAGCCGCCAACCCAAGCAATACTCGTATGGATGTCATCTTTACCACTGGTGAGAATATCTCCTCGAAGTTTATGCCTTTCCTCTGACCGAACCCTTTCATCACGAGTCTGGCCTTGAACCTTGTCTGTGAATTCTTCTGCTCAACCTTTTTTCTGAACACCCACTTGTTGCTCAAAGCTTTCTTGCCATTAGGTAATTTCACCATATCATAGGTGTGGTTCTTATGCAAGGATTTCATCTCTTATTGCATAGCTTTCAACCACTCCCCCTTATGCTCGTCGGCTAGGGCCTTAGAATAATCTTCTGGCTCTCCCTCATCAATGAGCATAATGTACTCATGCGGCTAGTACCTCTTAGACAGCTGTCTATACCCAGATGACCTCCTCACCTGTGGCTCAACAGGTGGATCAAGTGGGGGCTGCTCCCCTGGTCCATCTTCTGTAGGGACTACATCGTCTTTTGCACCTTGCTGTATTCCCCCATTATCAGGCACCACGGGAGGAATAATTGGATCCATGTCCTCTAGCTCACCTGAACTAGGCTAGTTTTTCTCTAGCTTACCAATGTCATCTATACACTGATCTTCAAAGAAAACCACATCTCTTCTCCTGACGAGCTTCTTCTTGGTCGGATCCCATAATCTGTAACTGAACTTTTTATCACCGTATCCCAAGAACACACACTATCTGATCTTCATATCGAGCTTAGACCTCTCGTCCTTTGGTACGTGAACGGATGCCCTGCATCTAAACACCCTAAGATGACTGTACGATAGATCTTGTCCAGTCCACACCTTCTCAGGTACTTCTCCATTCAATGGGACTGATGAAGACCTGTTTATCAAATACACCGTCGTGTGCATTGCTTCTCCCCAGAACGTCTTGGGCAATTTCGCATGGGATAACATGTATCTGATTCTCTCAATAATGGTGCGATTCATTCGCTCAGCCACACCATTTGTTGAGGGTTAAATATTGCATATTAGACCCCATTTATTACCTAGATTTATGAGCATGATACTGTTTAATGCCTTATTTTAATCGTGTTTGTATTGCAGGGCGAATTTACGACTGTGGACTGAAAAATGGTACTAAAAGAGTGGATTTGATTCTCTGAAGTCACCAAGGTAAAGGAAGGATCCCAGGAGACCGAGATCGATAGATTTACACGCCAGAGATCCGAGAAAATCAAGAAACTGAAGCTCAAGTGGCCTAAAAAGGGTCCAAAATGCAAGATCACAGGGTTCCCATCATCCAATTGGCTCGAGACTTCATATATGGCCTGAGGGCCACAAATTAACCGAACACGTGAAATTTAAGTCCTTGGATCCCTATGGAAGTGGCCCAACGGCTAGATCAGCCCATGAATTGTCAATCTGGGACCCACCTGACATCTGGATATGCTTCACTTTTGGTCTCAACCCATTAATTAAGGTGGAAAAAAGGTTGGATGGAGCAGATTTCACATATACATCAAGGTGGGACCCACCTTATGTGAATGGGAGTGCACAGTGGCTGAGCACTCGCAAAGCACCAAACCAGAAGCTCGGTCAACAAGGCTTTGACTGAGCTTTCCTATTTTTTCAAGGATTTGGAATCCTTCTCCGGCCTGCGAATGCTCAAAATTTGATGGGCCACCATTCCGGATCAAACGTTCAATCTGGACCGTCCATTCGTTCCAGAAGGAAAAACCGACCGTACACATGAAGTTTTTCAGAATCAATGCTTGCACATGCAGGAAAACCTCGATTAAACGCAGGTCGGACGGTAAAATAGGAACTCTGGTGGGCCGCACAAAATCCAATCCAAAAACATCCATACTTGAATGGATTTTCGACGCGAATCTAATGGACGGCGTAGATTTTGCAAAAAAAAATGAAGTGGGCCCCACCACGCATCAGCGCAGCCCCTGTTTCGTGTCCGGACGCCGCACGGCTTTTGCGGTTGTTGCGTGATCTTGTTGGTGATCGGATGGTCAATCTGGATCGTCCATCATGTAGTTCTGCCAAAAACACCCCAGGGGATGCCATGTTTTTGGAAAGAAAATAAGGAAGTGGGGAGTAGAGGGCGTTGTCTTCTTGACTGCGTAACAAGATTTACGCAGAGGAGTCCATCCTGGATTTCGCAGCAGCTGTGCTTCGCACATCCACTGACTTCAGCTGCGTAGGAATTCACCGATATCACGGGGCCACTGCCTCCATCAGCCTATAAAGAAAGACGTGAGAAAGAGGAGGGGATCTTTGGAAGGTGGGCAGCCGTGGAATTGAATTTTGCAACCGTGACAGTGGGCAGCCGTGACAGGAGGCAGTTGGAGGCTGGACGTGAAGCACAATTCCAGGGCTGAGAGAGTTTTTCTTTTTCTTAGTTTTTATTTTCTGTTTTTATTTTTTATTTTTTTGATTTGAGGATAGCCTAATCATGGTAGGCTAAACCTCTTAGCTGGGGCTAAGAGGTGAAGCTTGTGGTGTGATGGGAACGATTCTATGATTTTGATTCATGTTATGGCTTTGATTCATGTTAGACTAAATTGATGTTGATTTAGTTTGATTAATAGGAATGCTTTCAGTTTTTAATGGTTTGTTGTGACTGAAATTACAATAGATCTGTGATAGCTTTGAGCATGTTCTTAGCATTATAGGGTTTATGAATTTGGGAACCCTGTTGTTCACCATCGTCTCCTGGGCATGGTTGGATGACGGAACTCTTCCTGACATTCATACATCATTAAGATTGGCTGTGAATTAGTTTAATTATGTTGTTTGCTTTGTCTCATAGGCATGGTTCTGTGATGGAATCCATTCTAATTTACACCTATCTGATCTCTTGAAAACTAGATTAAATAAAGTTAAGAATTGATTTTCAAGTTATATCTTCCAACTGGATGAAGATGGGACTCGAAGTCTAGTTGAGTTCATGTAGATCTCCCTGATCTCTATAAGTGGATCCTCTGAATCCCTAGTTTCCTACCTCTAAATTCTTTAAGTTTTAGATTAATATTTCACCATTATTCCCTAAAATTTATTTGATTTAGATTTCATCTTAATCTAGTTCTAGTTTTAGTGAGTTTCAGATTACGCACAAGTTTCAGTCCCTTGGGATTCGACCTCAGTCTTACCGAGTTTATTACTACATCACAACCCTATACTTGGGGAGTGAACACCATTATGCTACAGGGTCTTGGGAATAGTCTGTTTATGCTGTATACCCAGGGACTTCCAATACTTATGAAAGTTGCCAATGTATTCACCATCATTGTCAGTGCGGATGCACTTCAATGATCCATTTGTCTCTCTCTCGACCATAGCATGAAACAATTTAAACACACCAAAGGCCTCGTCCTTCAATTTCAAAGCATAAACCCAAACCCTCCTAGATGCATCATCTATAAAAGTAACAAAATACAATACCCCACACAAGGTTTTTATCCTCATAGGACCACAAACATCAGAATAAACCAAATATAATGCATGCACTTTATTAACATGAGAAGTAGTTTTAATAAATGAAACTCTATGTCGTTTCCCTGATAAACAATCAATACAGGTTTTTAGAGGTGTACCTGTCATGTTGTTCACTCCCCAAGTATAGGGTTGTGATGTAGTAATAAACTCAGTGAGACCGAGGTCGAATCCCAAGGGACTGAAACTTGTACGTAGTATGAAACTAACGAGAACTAGAATTAGAATAAGATGAAATCTATATCGGGAGTAAAATAGGGATTATGATGAAATAATTATCTAAAACTTTAACAATTCAGGGAAAGGAACTAGGGATTTAGAGGATCCACTTGTAGAGATCAGGGAGATCTTATGCCTGCATCAAAAACTCAACTGAACTCAGAGTCCATCTTCATCCAGTTGAAAGGTGTAACCATGAAAATTAAACTGAACTTCCTTTAATATAGTTTTAAAGAGATGAAAGGTATATGAATTAGAATGGATTCCATCACCAAACCATGCCCAGGAGACAAAGTAAACAATAGAATTAAACTAATTACCAACCAATCAATCAATGTATAAAGGTTAGGAAGGTACTGTCATCCAACCCTACCCAGGAGACGATGGTGAAAAACAGGGCTTCCTGACGTCATAAACATCAAAAGGAGAAAGAAATACTCAAAGCCATCGCAGATCTATTGTAATTTTAGTCACAACAGACTATTAAAGACTAAAAACATTCCCTTAATAATCAAACTAAAATCAAATTCAGTTCATGAATTAAAATTACATTAAAAGCATAAAATAGAGTCTCCCATCTCACTACAAGCTTCACCTCTTAGCCCTAGCTAAGAGGTTTAGCCCAACATGATTGGGCTTGATCTCTCAAATAATAAATTAAAAAAAATAAAAAAAAAAGAATTAAAATTCTAAAGAACAAACTCTCTATCTCTGACGTTCTCTGACTTCAAGCACTCCCTGGAAAATTCCACACCTCTCTCCCTCACTCTCTCACCCTTTATAGGCGCTGAAGACGGTGGATGTATGTAGAGCACCGCCCTGCCTTTTGCAGGCTGTTTGTAATAGGGTCGGACTCTGAATCACGTAACAATGAGGCTTCCTACGTAAGGATGATTGGTGGGGCCCACTTTATCTGTCATTTGAGAGATCCATGCCGTCCATCAGCTTCTCCTCAGAATTTCGACCGGACATGGTCTGATTTGATCCTCCGTTGATGCTGCCTAGGGAAGAATTCCTGCTGTAACGGTATTTGAATGGTCCTTTTATGATCGTTGTAGCGGACATGTATGCGTGTATGGCTGAAAACGGTCAGAGTGGTTCTGACAATATTGAGTCCCTCTACATGATGGATGGTTCAGATTGATCTTTTGAACTAAGATGGAGGCCCAACAGCGATCGACGACGCCCCTGCTTGCGAACAGAGTAGGTGTACGTCGACGCTGTGATGGCTGGTGTCCCACTGATTGACGTCAATAAGGAAATCCATCCCGTACATTGGAATATACTCAAAAAACCATTCTGTAAGGGATGTTTTTGAAGTGAAATCGGTGTGATCCACACGATATTCTACTCCGCCGTCCATCCTACATTCAACGACTAGGATTTTTCCATAGATCACATGGTGTCAAAAGATCACCTCGGTGAGGTTAATACCCCTCCTCTGCACAATGTATAGTCCAGATTGATGATTTGGATGAGGGATGGGCCCCACTGCACGAAAATGGCAGACATGCATAAGGACGCTGTTTCCTTTTTTGAATTGGAGAAGAGAGAGTCGGTCAGCATGCACTGACCGACTTTGAGAAATTCAGTGCTCGGCTGGTGCACTTGTGCACCGTACATACGTGATGTACATGAGGTCCTACGGAGATGTTCGTGAGAAATCCGCTCCATCCATCCGTATTGTCAACTCATCTAACGCGTTGAGACCAAAATTGAAGCATATCCAGTTATCAAGTATGCCCCAGATCAAGGATTCAGTTGCTAATTTGTTAGTTGAGACACTTTCACAGGGATCCAATGGATCAAATTTGACATGTACGGTTAATTTATGGTCCTCAGGCCATATATGTAGTTTCAATCCGAATGGATGGTGGAAACCCTGTGATCTTGTATTTTGGACGACTTTCAGGCCACTTAAACTTCAGTTTCTCGATTTTCTCGGATATCTGGCACGTAAATCCGTCGATCTTGGTCCCCTGGAGTCCATCCCTTACCTTGGTGATGACGAAATATTAAAACCATGCTTTTAGTACCCTTTTCAGTCTATGCTTATAAATCCATCTTGCAACATAAAAACGATTAATACAAGCCATTAAACAGTATCATGTTCGTAAATCTAGGTAGTAACTGGGGTCTAATATGCAATATGTAACCCTCAACATACGTCTGGAAGGAGCTGCTTCCTTGCTAATAGCTGAAGCCCTTTTTCACTCATGTGGCTTAGACGCCTGTGCCACATGTCAATATCTGAATCTTCCGCTGCGTTCAACCCACCCTTGCACACACTAACACTTTCCTTGTAAAGGGTGTAATACTTCTTTCCTCTGGCTGCGATCAACGAACCCTTGATGAGCTTCCAACGTCCACCAGCAAACTAGCTTTCATAGCCATTATCATCCAACCTTCCCGTCGACATCAAGTTGAAGCGAAGGTCTGGGATATGCCTTACATCCCTGAGAACCAATGTGCAGCCTACATTGGTCTTCATATAAATATCACCGACCCCTACGATCTTCGATACACCAGAATTTTCCATCTTCACGGTCCCATAGTCACCTAACTTGTAGCTTGTGAAGAAGTCCCTGCGTGGAGTCACATAAAAAGAAGTTTCTGAGTCAATCACCCAGTCGGTGTCTTGACTCGTAGCCGTGAGACAAACATCATGATCTGTTGAAAGAATAACTACAACGTCGCCATCTGAAGCAACCACAATGGAATCTGATTCATCTTCATTCTCATTTCCTTTTTCTTTCTTATTGTTCTTATTTTTACGACATTCATGCTTATAATGGCCCTTCTTGCCACAATTCCAGCATTCAACATCCTTCCTGGTACTCGACTTGCCTCTTGATTTATCTCAGGCCTTTCCACCCTTCCTGTTCTTTCCTTTCCTCCGTTCGTGTGTCACAAGGGCCTCTTACTGAGTAGACCCCTGAGACTTCCTCCTTGTCTCCTCATTGAAGAGACAATTAGTTACCTGTTTCATGAATATCTTTCCGTCTAGCGCGGAGTTACTTAGAGACACCACCAATGTATCCCAACTGTCAGGCAATGAATTAAGTAATAACAAAGCCTACAATTCATCATCCAGGACCATCTTCATAGAGGAGAGTTGGTTCACTATATTGCTAACCTCATTCATATGCTCGGCCACAGAACCACCATCTCTAAACTTGAGATTCACAAGTCGCCTTATCAGAAAATTTTTATTACCGGTTGTCTTCCTCTCATACAGCCCTTCCAATTTTAACTATAGGCTAGCGGCTGAGGTCTCCGTAGACACATGGTGGAATATGGAATCGTCCAACCATTGTCTAATAAACCCTACCGCTCTCCGGTCCATCTTCTTCCAATCATTATCAGACATATCGTTAGATTTTGCTGATATGCCTAAAATTGAAGAATATAAATCTTGCAATAAAAAAAATCCTCCATCTTAGCCTTCCATATGGTCCAGTTAGAACCATTGAGGCTAATCATCCTTGATGAGCCACCTTCCATAATTCAAAACCGATCCTGCCCGTTCAATGAACTTAGCTCTGATACTACTTTGTTGGGGGCCTTGTACAAAACCTTAGGATCTAGCCCTCCAGAACAAACTAGAATTATGAAAAAAAAATACAAGCGGGTTTTCTAAAGCTTTGCAAGGGTTTGCTAAAGGGTTTAGGGTGAGAGAGTGAGAGAAAAGAGAGAGAGGAAGCCTGTGGAAGGGAGTCAACGTCTCAGCGCTTCTACATCATCGTGATCGGTGAAATCTCTCTGTTTTTGTTATTCTCTTATTGTTTGTCCACTCCTGCGTGAGTGAAGAAGGTTGTAATGTTCTACTTCATAGTGAATTGTTGATCTAGACGAGGTCCCGTGGTTTTTACCTCTTTGAGGGTTTTCTACATAAAAATCTCTTGTGTGGTGTGGTTTATACTTTGATTGTTTTTTATCGTATTATTATTCCATAATTCTGGTTTGTTCTGAAGGGCTAGATCCTAAGGTTTTGTGCAAGGCCCCCAACACATACGTGGAAGTCATATTTCTCTCACAATGATCATCGTGTATTTTGGGTGTTAGTATTTGATTATGGGAAATACCATTGACAGGGCATGTGGAATTCACTATCTCCTTTACTATAACAACACCAAAGATCTAAACAATGGAACCGGCCCCTTTTCATACTTCCATAGATGTTGCACTTATCTTTTCTTACCCACAATCCAAAAAGAACCTCAAGTTCGTACAAACAAGGCCTCGTTAGTAAGTGTTACTGGTGCCGGTGGCAATGGGTCAAGCAAAATAGTTCATGGGCCGCGCTTGGGTCCCATTTAATTAAATGTGCCAGGCTCAGGTTGAACCTAATTACCAACCCAGCCTGCCCATTTAGCCTATCAATAGGCTGACCAAATGACCCACCAGACCCAACCCAAAACTTAAACAAATTAAAAAACGATAAGTACAGATGCATTCACCAACTGGGCTGGGCTTCGCATACCTTCAGCCCTATATTCCATTCTTAAGTGACACTTTGAAAGTGGGCCACGTCTAGAGATTTTATAACACCCCAGCTAATGGGCGGATGATATTGATCCGCCTGGGCTCATGAGACGCACACAATAGTGGTGGCATTGGTTCCAGCCGCAAAATTCAAGAGGGATTTCTTCTTCATTTTCCTATGGATTTGAGTGATCTTGGAAAGTGTAGTGCTTTAAAAGATCTACGGAAGGGTGATGTGGATTTCAAATGGTGGGCCCAGTCCCATCCCAATCAGAGTTGTGGATTTCGAATAATGGGCCCTGTAATCTAAGACTACTAAAATGCATAATACAGATAATCACCGCAGCAATTTTACACGATTTCCAGCTGAATCGTACACTGATTAAGCCGTTGTTTCTGTCCTTTCTTTTTTACTTCAAAGTTACCTTATGCACCTTACTTGAATGCCAAACATATTTATCAATTGAATAAGTAGAAACAAGATAAACAACTTGAGATATAAATATCTTTTGTAAAATAACTTACAATCCCAAAGAAGCTAGTGACCCAATACAATCCCAACATTGCTGAATTTTTAAGCATAATCAAGCATATTTTGGTCAACCACCGCCTTGAGGTCAAGGTCATGGCGCTTCCTAGCCTACGTCTGTTATTTCATGAGATAAGAACAGTCCCATGAGACTCCACTTATTACAAGGAGACCTTTCAATTTAACAATTCAGGGGTGTTAATGAGCCGGGTTAAGGTTGGGCAAGTTTTGTCCAAGCCTAGACCGCATTGTTCGTGTTGGATTAAGGTTGGGCCAAGTTCTATCCAAGCCCAGTCTGCATTGTTCAACATAAGCTCAAGCTAAGCTCTGGGCCTGTGAGAAGCCCAAATAATCTAGCCTGAGCCTGGATCCAAATATTTATGCTGGCACTAAGCTCAAGGGTAGTTTGGTCAAATAAGATTTTGAGGTCAAGGTAATGTCACTACTGTCTGGTCCACTTTTGTTGTTTCCACGTACCACAAAATTGCCTTAGTTAAATCTAATGGGCCGGGCCGGGCCGATGAACTGTTGGCAGTTAAGATCGAACCCATGGGGATGGGCTTATTGGTAATTTAGAAAGCATACTTTAGTTTCGAGAAAAGTTCCACTGCTCTAATAACACTATTAAGTTATAAAGCTCGTAGTTACATTGGGACACTTAAACAGTCTCATCCAAATCTATTGGTCTAGACTGTTCATTAGGTTCAGCACCCATTTCATGGGCTATCATACAAACATCACCCAATCTGACAATTAAGAACCATTTGATCAGTGGTATATTACATGGACGGTTAAGATCACTTACATAAAATAGATCCAATCAACAAATTGATCCATCTATTTGTCAGCACCTATAATTAATTGCTTACAGTTTTAGAGAATCACTTTTTAAGGCAATTGTAACCATTCCAACCATGGCTATAAAAATTGATGGCTGTTGTGAATAAGGACAAATCAAAGATAGATCGGATCATCAAATTAGTACATCTTTTTTTTCTAATACCATATGAAATGTTTTCTGAACTTAATGGACAGTTCAGATTGTTTGATTGAACTGTCCAAGTAAACTGATGAAACTAGAAGCAGTAAACTTATGATGCCTATGGGTACGGGAGCATCTCTCTGGTTTTTATCACCGAAACCCCCGCGTACTTGGTTCTTGATCATACAGTGATAGTTCACCACCATTTTTTTGTTCTTTTTGATGTCCTATTTTGCACTGTGGCAAATATACACATCAATATTACGAGCTGTCCCAAACGTAGGACCCGTTAGAAAATAGAGTGTAAATCAAATATCGCATTACTACAACTGTCCAAATTGTATGACCCATAACCCAAAATTCACTCTACTAGCTATTGGTCGGTTAAGATTAAAATGATCAGCGGCCCAACTTTAGTAAGCAATGAGATGGTTAAGATTGATTGTTCCCTTGTAAACGACATTTGAGGTTGTCCAGATTCCAGACTGCTATCCTTAGTGCCAGGTGTAAAGTAGATGAGACGCCATAACTTAAAAGATATGCGGGTAGGGTAGACTATCATTTCATATTTCGCCTGATCAATGGTTGGTGGAATCCTCTTTCTTCGAGGAATAAAAAATGCGAACGGCAGACCGGCGCGACTCTACTTTTTGGGTACTAGAATGCTGATATACGTGCTAATGGAAGACATGTGGGAGATCCGATCCGTTCAAACCTCTGAACCCGATCTGTAGATTTCCCAAGTCAAGCATCAAGCTGGCTCACCCCAACAAGTGGGCTCCACATGTTTACTGAATGTGGACCATTACTAGGTTTCTCCACTCATCCCTTCTGCTTTTACACGTGCAGCCCAATTGATGAGAAGATCAACCCCACTTTCAGGTTAAATCAAATTAGAGATGGAGCCTTATGATGAGCGGCTCGGATCTCACATAAGTCAGATACATTGGCATGTGTGAGTTGCAAATGGAGAGAGAGACGCGGTACGCGGTACTGCAGCGGCCGATGACTGAAATTCAACGGTGGGACCTGGATCGAGTCTTGGTCACAACCTCTGTAAATGAAAAACACAACGTGTTGCAACATAGATGGGATGCTCCGGTCTTATTTTATAAGGGACAGAGTAACTGTTTATACTTAAATGTCTTCGACAATAATGAAAAGTTCACGTGCAACACGATATAAAGTAAAAGACTTCACCACCCTCTAGAAAACGTTGGTCACTCATCCCGACCATCCAAATTGTGGGGCACATTGAGGATGGAACATCTCTCTAAAACCACACTCATCAAGCAATCCTAGCCATCCAGTTGGTGGCTATCAAATGGATGGTTAAGACTAAAATAGCTGGTGATTAAAATTCTGAGGAAAATAATCAGACGGTTACTATCATCTTCTCAGTGTAAGTTTTGAGTTTGCTCCACCCATGTCAGAGTTCATGATTTGGAAGGTCCAGATTATCACATAAGTGTACCATGCGCACAGTTAAGGAAACAAAAAATGGTGGTGAACTATCATAGTTGTCCTCAACTGATTAAGAAATTATTAAGGGTGTTAATAATAAATAATCTCCATCAAGGGAGTTAGCCAATCCAAACGTGGATGAGTGCGAGAGCTTTGTCCTGGTTATGCAAGAAGCCATCATACCTTCTCCTCCTGGAACTTTAAACTCACACGTATACTAAGTGCACTCGAGCAACTCACGTGTGGAAATGCGGCACATGCGAATGATCAGATTCGTTCACGAGAGGGCCTACCCCTATAGCTGTTCTGTCTCGAAAACTATGTAAATCTGACTATCGGGTGGGACTCACCTGTGTATGAAACAAATGAGCGGTTGTGATAAGATTGGCCAACTATTCACACTCATTGTAGACGTGAGATACACATGATAGTCACAAAGACCGGACTGGCTCAGACCTTAGACACGCGTTTGGTTGCCAGATGCAAGGCTGAGCAGCAAAAGAAAACGGACAGAATGCACTTTAGGTTCTGCCAGTTATTATTCTAATGTATTACCCCAATAATGAGAAAGGCTCCTGTGAGCATATACGGGAGTGGATTAGGTGCGGCCCAGGCCTCACCCAAGCTGGTAAGGCCCTTACCATGGGGCCAACTCTATATTTACGCCATTCAACCATTTTGATAGGCCATTTTAAAGTGTTAGCCAAAAAATGAAGAAGAAACAAATCTCCGGCAAACCATGCTAGAGGAAACAATGGTAATTTGAGCGCACTATTATTAAAAAGTTCCACAATGTTTTTTTAATATTTATTTTCCATCCAACTTGGTGATATGATCACACAAATTAACTTGAATTGTTAAGGGAAAAACAACTTACATCTTGATCCAAAACTTTCGTCTCTTATTAATGGGCGATCACCACTGTTTCAGTATGGTTCAGATCTTCTTAAATTTTTGAATCATACCTTAAAGTTATCTGGCAAAACACATGGACGGCATGGATATAGAATACATACATCAGCTCCCCTAAGCATAGAATGAATTATAGGAGCCATCCACCCAAGCATGTAGTGGATGGATGATCCAAAACGTCGATCAGGTGGTCATATAGTGGATGCACCATCCAAAGATTTTCTCACCACTGCAGTCATAACCCTTGTTTAGTGCGTACGCCGGAAAATCCAGGCCAACTCAAAATGGTTGACGGATCATATCCTCCAGCCTCCAGAATTTTTTAGTCCAGGTTCATTGACATGGGAGATTTCCAAAAATGACATGGGAACGCTGAGGATGATGCATGAAAGATTTGTAACGCCATCTTTCAAAAAGTGTGGGGTCGACTTAAGTGTGGCCGACAGGAATAGACGTTTCAGACTGAAAGGCATTGACAAAGACGTCCACATGGGCGTGTTTCTTCCGGACGCGGATTTCCTGAAAAGCCTTTGGCAGGAAGTTACTCGGCTCGGATGCTAGGTGGGGCCGATCATGATGTTTCTTACCCCGTCCATCTATTTTTTCGTATCAAGGATATGAGACGAAAATCAGGATGATTCAAATCTCAATTGGGCCACATCAGTGGAAACAGTGGAGATTCAGTAACACTGTTTAAACAGTCTTATAGTCACAAAAGTTTCATATCAAGCCAAGTATTTTGTGTTTTCAATTCATGGGAATTGAACTTATAAACAATTTGGATGGCATATATATAATAAGGTGGAGCCCAAGAAGGTTTCAACGGTGGTAAACTCTTTCAACAATTTTCCTTTTGGTATGGCCACCTTGATTTTTGGAACCACCTGATTTTTATCTCATGTACTAACATGATCTCAAAAAGAAAAAGGATGGGGTGAATTTTTCATAAATATCATAGTGAGCCCCACCTAACATCCAAGTGCCGTAACTTCTCATGGAAGGCTTTTGGCAAGACATCCGCGTCCGTTTCTTCCATCTAAGTAACCAGGTGAAAGTGTGAATTATACAAACCCAAGCCATAAACACTCTAAAACAGAGGTTTTTGACCACATGTATTCAAGATCCAACCTTTCCATCAAGTGGACTAGTGATGCAGTTTTTGGCTCACCTCCTTTATGACCCTTGAGTATCTGCACAGGAAGAGGACAAAGGAGACCCTAGTGCCAAGGTCAGGAATGGAATCTGGGTCTAATAGTTTGTAAGGGTTTAGGGGTGAGAGAGTGTGCATACCTTTCACCTTGAGCGTATCTCCTATTCATAGGAGAGAGGAGGTCTCGCGGTTTTGGGTTCCTTCCCTGATATCTAAGGGGATCTATCATTATCTAAGATAATCTCGAGATTATAGATTCCCGTGATTCTTGAGGGTTGATGTTATCTTCCGAAGATATCGGAAGACATCTGTAAAATCTTCTAAGATTTGGCCGAGTCTGTAGCTCGGCTGGGCCCGCGACATCAGTTGAAGCCTCTTCGACTTTGTCAGGGATGCTCCTTGTGTTGGTAGCGAAACGGTCGGCCGATGCTGGCGAATCCTTAATCGGCTGTCGGATTAGGTCAGGTCGACCCGTAGTCGACCTAAAACCGACCTATAGCTGACCTATGAACTAGGTCGGACTAGAGTCGGGTTAGGGTAGGGTCGATCCATAATCGACATATAGCTGACCTACTGGTTAGGTCGGCAGTATATAGCCACTAATGGGCTCTTTGAATGTCCTTAAAGCTGCATCGACCTCCTTGGAGGTCTCGCCTTTTGATTCTTTGGTCATGTGGGTCTCGGTTAGGCTCGGCGCCTAAAGAGCCCAGGTTATGTCAGTATTGGTCCATTCAATAAGCTGACTTATCGACTTGTCAGCTTTTTCCCCCAAGATGGGCGATTCCATTTTGATCTTCTGGGGCAAGGTTACCTGGTTTCACTTAAGTTGGCCAGTGTACAAAATATGGATGACTAAAAATATATATGTTTTAAACCATTCGTTTCTTTTACACAATGTAGCCCACCTGAGAAGTACAATGAGCCATGTAAAGAGAATTTGCTTCAACGCACAAGGTAGAACTCCATCGAAACACACCAGACAAGCGTTATAGAATACCTCATTAACCTCGGAATCATCAAAGTATTTGAAATATTCTTCTATTTAGGAATGCTTTTTCGTTATTCCTATCCACAATGAGCTCATCATAGGAACACAATATATAGGTACGTTTGGAAGCCACCAAATATTTTATTTTTCTACTTATAGGGTGTAAGTAACTTATTTGAAATAAGTTTGAGTTATGATCAATTATAAGCAGGTTTTTTTTAAAAAAAAAGTTTAGAGTTATTTAATTACTTCAACTTAACAATACCAGTCCTTACTCCTGGCTTGGTAGTAGGCTCAAAATAGTTTCAACGCGATGTCATGGGTTCAAGTATTCATTTCAGTCTGTTATCTGGTCAACAGGGATTTCCTGATACCCTAAGGGCCTGTTTAGGCATTTGGTTTACAATGGATTAGGAGGGGTAGGATTGTAAAATCTTCTCCTATTCCATCCAACATCTATTTGGGCAACCAAGTCACCGTCTCTGCTTAAACTTCCAATATCCTCAAAAAGAGGCGCGGGATTGCGATCCGGCGGGCGGGATTCAAAGGGATTTTCGAAGACTTCTCGAATGGGATAGTTGCGGTGAGATGGTTGCAATCCGTCGTTACCCAAACAGGTGCTTGCGGTGGGATGATTGCAATCCCACGACACCCAAACACAATACGGGTGGCGAATGGGATAGGTGTGTACTCTGAAAACGCCCGACCATCCACTGACAGTAATAAATGCCCTGGCAGAGGTAATTCCATACTTCTCAATCCACCATAAACCAAATGCCCAAACAGGCCCTAATCCTCATTGGTGCATGTCACCACTCACTTAAATTTTTTATTTTTTATTTTTTTTTAAAAAAAAAGGATAAAAAAAAGCTTCGGACGCCAAACCATTAGGGTAACAGGAAATCCCTGTTGACCAGATAACAGAGGATCCCGACTCGTGCCCCATATGTTCACCCTCGTAACATGGAATCGGATTGGTTACTCCCCCTACCACCACCCAATGGCTGATGGTCAGTGCTCTGTGGGCCCCACCATGATGTATCTGTTTCATCCATGCTGTCTATCTATTTTTCTATATCATTTTATGGTATGAGATGTAAAATGAGTAATATCTCAATCTCAAATGGACCACATTATAGGAAACAGTGTTGAATGAACATTAGCCATTAAAAACTTTGGGGGCCATAAAAGTTTTGGATCAATTTGATCTTTGTATTTTCCCTTCATCTGGGTCTGTATGACATAATCAACAGATTGGATGTCAAATAAACAGTAAAGTAGGCCTTAGGAGGATTTTAATGGTGGATATCTAATCACTAATTTTCCCTGTGGTGTGGTCCACATGAGAATTTTATCCCTCTCAATTTTTGAACCAATCCTTAAAATGATCTGTAAAAATGGATGAACGGCATGGATGAAACACATACATCATGGTGGGGCCCACAGAGCACCGACCATCAGCCACCGGGCTGGTGGCAGCGGAGGAGCCAATCTGTTTCCACAAAACATGCGGAAGTTAGCTTTCTTGCATAACATCATTGGTAGGCTACTTGCATCTGCACGTCAACAGCAAGGGTACGCCCCATCTTGCTTCACCCACTCTGGTCCGTCTTCTAGCGAACCGGTTTTGGCACATTGCCTCTCCCCTGAACACTTGGATGTGAAGCCGGTGAATCTAGACCGTCCACACTGTAACACCTCCCATATATAAATGGCCCATGGTAGAAAATTAATGGACATCAAACATGCAATCTAGTTATCAAATCAGTGTCCCCAAACAGATGATGGAGAGAATTCAGTGAATCCAAAGTATCGGCTGAAACTGGTAGGTAGCCCATGAAAGATATGGGTGTATCAGCGCCATATGGGCCCGAAACAGTTCAATACAGGACTATACAAAGTGGCATTAGCTGTGAACCATACGTTATGTAAATCACCCATTTAAAAACTTGGTGAATCCGACCATCAGAAGAAGTCTACTAATCTTAAGGGCAGGATCTTCCAATCAGTGTGTCCTTCATGGCTAGGACCAAGCTACCGTAAGCCGTCAGATGATGAATGGCCAACTTTCTACGACCCGAGAGGATAAGATATGGGAGACATCCTCAATAAATTATTGTATATAAATAATAATAATACAACGTAATATAGGATTCCATGTGGAGGATCATCTACCACTGCACAAGTTTTAAAAGAAGATCTTTTAGCTTTAATACAGCTGGTTAAGATTCCACAATGTCTGAAAAGAAAATCTTTTAATAAGGCAGCTTAGGAAAATGGGTTTATGCTTTTTGTGGGAAAATACTTAAAAGAGAAAATTTTGATGCTTTGGCACAGTGCGAAGGATGAGGACGCGATTTGGCTGGTGACCCCTGTATCAGCCAACTAGCGGTGTCAAAGCTCCATGGGCCCAACACAATGTATGTGTTTTATCCAAACCGTTCATCCAACTTTAAGAGCTCATTTTAGGGTATGTCGTAAAATTGAAGCATATCCAAAACTCAAGTGGACCACATTGTAGAAAACAATGAGGATAATGATGTCCACCTTTGAACAGTGAGTAGTCTGCTTTATGACCACTTTACACTTCTTCGAAAATCTTATAGCATATCGCCGTAGGCGGAAACAAATTCACCAGGTAACAAGTTATGTTAACAGCTTCCGTTTATGAGTCCTTGTCCAATTCAGTATTACTCAATATATTTTAGGTTCTATTTGAAAAAATATAATTCATCCATTTTGTCACTTCATTTTACTTAAGAGTGTCTCATTGTATTGTGTCTCAAAATCCCTTTATCTTTGTAAAACTGGTTGAATTTCTTTATAGTGAATTTATATTCATTATCAATACTTAATTCATTTACTTTCTGTCGTATATATCTGCCCTTTAACAATTGTTTTCAACACTTTAAATGTGGTAAAAATTTCAAATTTATTTTTGAAGAAATAAACCCGCACTTTTCTTGAGTAGTCATTGATGAGACAAAATACAATGACCCCTATCAAAAACAACAGGCGACAGGTCTCATATATCCAAATGCACATATTCAAGTACACATTTACAAACATGCTTTCCAATTTTAAAAGTTAGACTTGATTGTTTACCATATATACAATGTTCACATATACTAAATTCAATACTTTAAAAACTATGAATCAAGCAACGATCAGAAAGTACCTTTATGCTGCGGTCCCTCATTTGGCCTATACGTGCATGCCACAATTGTATCGATATAAATTCCACTACAGACATTGCAACTTCACATATTTTAATGTTTCCGATCAACTTGTATAGATTACTACTCCGCTACGCTTTTTATCACAATAAGTACTCTTTTCGAAACTTTAAAGACCATGCCATCAATAGACCCAGTTACAGACAAATTAAAAATATCTGACAATAATAGTCATAGTACCGTAGATAAGGATCTATGTATTAGTAGTTAGGATTGTTTAAAAAGTACGATTTTTCTACCATAACTTACTGACAACATGTTCCACATTTTAATTAGTCTAATTGAATTGAATTAATATATGACATGTGTGTCATTTTCTATTGCTCGCATATCAAACATTATGCATATACGAGAATATATGACATGTGTACCATTTTTAATTGTCTGCATATCAAATATCATACACAGATGAAAATAACAAATTACTCTCCAAAACATTTTTCTATAAATTTTAAAACATGTGGGAGTACAGGTGATTGATAAAAACGAATATGAAGCTAGCTTTGGAATGAGCACCACGCAATAAATTTTAAAAAAAAGGCTTGTATATCATGTACGAAGCCTGATTAAGAGAGCATCATGTTGGAAGTAGACTACAAGAGCATGATATTAGAATGAAATGTACTCTGCAAACACTTAAACATATGGTACACGGGTTCACAGATGCGAAGAGCATCATGTTGGAAGTAGATTGGATTATGTTGGTGGTGTTGGGTGATGTGGGGTCCACTATAATGGATGTGTTTTATCCACGCCAACTATCCATTTTATTAGCTCATCTTTGGATGTAACGCCCATGAAAATTTTGAATTTGAGAGAGAGATTTCGTATCTCTTATCCAAACCTAATTCTTATCTCATATCTTATTTCTATTTTATCTCTATCAATAAGCATTCTTTCTTTTATATATCTTTAACTTTCCCTATATCTCTCAAACTCTCACATGAGCCTTCTTTGTAAGGAGGTTGCCGTAAGAGGAGTTTTACTCCAACTCAGAAATTAACCAAAAAGTCACCTTGCAGTAACTGAGAAAGGGAGAGAGGGATAGGATTTTAGAAAGCTAAGATCCACTAAGTTTATTATCATTATTTCATAATTTTTTATGTAATCAATGTAATTTGACTCGATCTATGCAATGCATGGTGTAGATTGGTGACGCATTTATTATATTGATATATAAGTAGATATGATATAAAGATGATGCAAGTCTAAAATTCCATACGAAGTTTTTTGTCATAGAGATTAATTAGTGTGCATCTGTTCGAATCATATTAGATTTGTATAGATTATACAATCCTTAAGGCCAAAATATACAAGGGTCCTAATATTCAGATTAATCTGACCATCAAATGGGCAACACTAGTCAGATCTGAAAAGTGTTTAATAAAGAAAGCTTAAATTTATGCGCAAGTGTTGGTATCACTTGTCGTAAAAGGTTGAGATGGGTCATCGATATATGAGTGGTTAGATTCACACCATTCATCCAATATGTAGAGGCAAAATATGCTAATACATCAAGAATCTATATGATCCAATTATCTGGTGGGCCACTTCGATCAATCATTTGCCATTCAATTTCAAAATCGATATATAAATAAGCATATGAATGGTTTATATCAGTAAATCCATGGATCTTCTCTGATATTTGACTAAGGAGTGGGTAATAATTAGTGTAAATATGTCTAAATTGGTTAAATTCCGTCCAGCGATATGTAAACCTAAAAATGTATTTTTTAGATTTGACAGCATCAATCGATAGTTGTCTAAATACAATTTTAAAAAATCTTAATTTTAATAATTAAATTTAATGAACATATTATAAATGAAAAATTCAATTATTTGATCATTAAGAGTTTGACCATCTATGATGTTAATTAAAAGTGAGCCCCATCGTGTAATATAATCGGATGACTAATAATGTTGTAAATATAATTGATAGGATTTCTAAATTCAAATTAATCTGATCATCTTGTGAATTTTTTACTAGTAAACTCAGGTGAGCAATCACACCTTGTCTCATGTTCATTTGAGTTAAAATAAATTGTTTGTGATGGTTTGATTGATTGATATACCAATTGGAGTGTTTTGTTATAATGTTGTTGATTCAAGTATTGCGAATATATGTTGCGTTCAATCACATGATGATTTGTGTCAAATTGCATGAATTATGATAATTATACATTAAATTCACATATAAATGTTCTGCCCAAGATAAGTAACTATGACAGTTATAAAAATGGTGCATTCATACATCATCTATGATACAAACACATTGTATTATTGATTTCGGAGGCCCTCACTGGAAGAAACTTCGTTCCTGATATATAGTTACCAGATGTGGGCTATGCCCAAGACTACCGGAAGGTGGAAGCCTACCCAATGGGTGAATGTGGGTTGACGATCTCCAACCCAAGCAGATAGAAGATCATTACATCTGATGTATTCATACACCATTTGCATTCATATCATTGTGCATACTTTGTTTATATTATATCTTAATTTCAATAAGCATGAAACCTACTGGGTTTTCTCAAAAAGCCTACCTAGTTTACATTTTTATTGATAGAAAAACCATACAGATGAGCAATTAGTTGATGAGTTGACGTATGAACAAGAAGTTGTGTCTGCATTGGTGCACAACCCACGTGAGATGTGGCTATATCAATCAGAAGAGAAATTGACCGCATTTAGCCCATTCATAATTATTTAATTAAAATTTTACTTGTTAGGGATATTATGATTCGTATATAATGAATTATAGTATTAGTTGTAGGATTTTAAACATTTGACTAGTTTTATTTGATTGAATAGTTATAGGTCTGTTGTAAGTAATCATTGATAAGTTGTATTGGCTGATGAATTGTGCCTAATTTACATTGATTGAATGTTTATAAGTGTTGAGAATAGACGGATGTTAATATTTAAATCATTTTGTGTAAATGATTGCGAATGGACCTAATTGAAATGTAAAATGAGTATTAGTTTTGCCTCTTAATAATCATATAATGGAATGAGTTAAGTACACAATATACGAGTTACAACTCAAAACTCGGGTCTGAGATTGCATGCTTTGTACTTGAATTTCGAGACATGGCATTGTACATAAATTATGACACAAATCAAAAGCTCAAGTAGACAGTGATGATCGGATGTCCACCATTAAAATTTTCTTAAGGTCCACAAAAGTTTTGGATCAAGCTAATATTTTTTATTTCCCTTCATCTAGGTCTATGTGACATAATCAATAGGTCAGATGACAAATAAGCATTACAGTCAGCCATAGGAAGGTTTAAACAGCGATGTCATTATCCCTTTTGCTTCCCGTGGCATGGTCCACTTGAGCTTCAGATCTACTCCATTCTTAGGATCATGCCCTAAATGAGCTAGAAAAACAAATGGATGGCATGGATATAAAACAAGTACATAACAGTGGGCCCCACGGTGACCAACAGCTAGGTAGTGTTGGGGTCACCACCCGATCAGGTCGCTTCCCTGGACAATGCAACAAGTTGTTTTTCGACGGACTGCACAATCCATGCATTAATTAAGTCCTCCAACTGAAGACAAGTCCTGCAACTGATGGACCACAGTCGAAGGACACATTAATCCAACTGTCCTAAGTGGACTGCATGGTTAATACCTACATACGGTGGATGAAAAGTCCATTATTGATATGATTTAGTACAGTGGAATATGATGGGATTTTTTTCAACGGATCACCCATGAATGACCTAGATGATTGGTCTCTATGATAGTCACGCTAGATCCACCTAACCTAGGGGTGGCAATGAGTTGGGTGCCCGTGGCACCAAGGCTTGGGGCTCTAAAGGTCCTGGTCTGGGCCTGGGTCAATAACGAAAGGCTCCGTCCAACCATCTAGTGGTCCGCTATTATATATAAAAAAATGGACGGTTTAAAGAGACTCATGTGCAATTCTCATTTAATTACATGTGTTATTTAATGTTTAATCTATGTTGATGTTTCAATAATCAAAGCCATTTATAAAATGGTTTATGAGGTCTGCTTCTCGATACTGGGCCGTTTAAGGTGAATGGTGTCCCTCCACAGCGTGTAAACCAAGCTTAGGTGATTGCAAACTCTACCAAGGTTGACATTTCTAGCTTACGGGGATATACCAAAAACTCCTCCAGTTTAAGTTCAATGTTTAATCTATGTTGTGAAAGAACATCCGCATATAGAGAAAAACAAGACACTGTTTGGTAGTATACCTACATCTATAATGCTACACGACGGGCCTTTCTTAACTATGACAATAGAAATAAGAAAGTACAAGACAATACACCTGGAAAAGATGGCTTTCTCTACAACCCAGGGAAATTAGACTTTACGCGTAGGCATGTGGAAGAGACGAGGTGTTTCCTTTCCACCACCACTGCATCTCCATCTTCATCACTTTTCAATACAAAGTAGCACAGCGATGGACGGCCCCAGATGATAAATCATAATGTCACCGGTATTGTGGAGAAAAAACCTTACATATTCAGATAGAAAATAGAGTTATTTCAAAATCTACACTTCTTCTTTTGGCATCAAACCAGAACACACAACTTTAATCATAGACATTCGAAAGAAAGAAAAAGTAAAAGAAAAACCTCTTCATCTCTCACCCACACAGATTATTTAAAACACTTCTCACCATCTCTCCCTTCTTCTTCTTGGGAGAGAATTCATCCTTGATAATCACCCTCACCCCAAGAATTGCGTGAAGGTGTCCACGGTCATCGATGATCCTTCACCACCTACTGTTTCTTGCACTTTCGAATATATTTCGCCCGGATCCGGCCCATTGCCATCCTCACCGTTCTCTTCTTCCCCCTCACCACCTTGTTCAGGCGCCCCGTCTGCCCCTTGCTCATCTCCATCTCCAATCAAACACAACCTTCCCATCACCTCGTTCATGGCCGGCCTTTCCTTCCCACTGAACTTGAGGCAATCCTCTGCAAGCTTCGCAAGTTCTTGCAACTGATCCATCCCTGCTTCTTCCGGGAGACCATCCTGGACAACGAACTCTAGACGATTCTGATTCATCTCGGAAATGAAATGCATAGTAAGGCTACCACCCTTTTTCTTGCTCTCGTCTGAGTTGGGGTCCTGCCCCGTTAAGAGCTCGACTAGTACAACGCCAAAGCTATACACATCACTCTTCTCCGTCAGCTGCTTTGTGTGAGTATACTCAGGATCCAGATACCCAATCGTCTGATTTACATACGACACGCTCGACAACACCCTCGCCACTCCAAATTCGACTACTTTGGGGTTGCCATTTTCATCCAAGAGTATGTTTGATGACCTCACATCCCTATGCCAGACACTGATTGCATGCAAATCGGCAAGTGCCCTTGCCGTTCCTTTGGCAATCTTCAAGAGGTCTTTCCACCGCAATTGAGTTTCGGGATCTGCATTCGCATGGAGATAGTCGTAGAGAGTGAGGTCAGAGACGTACTCATAGACTAACCACTGATCAGGTTTGGTCTCCAAGCAACAGCCCAAGAGCTTCACTACGTTCAAATGTTTGACACGGCAAAGAGTCATTATCTCCTTCAGGAACGGTTGGCGCTCCTCCTTTTCCTCCATCTTGAATGGCCTCATATCAATCTTCCTATCATCAGGAAGCCTACCTGTAGACCTTCTACCTTGACGTATCCTCATAACAAGGTCGGAGCCCTTCTTGAGGAGTTTGATTGCTTTCTCGAGGTTTTCTTGATTGAAGATTTGGGGATTTTGATCACTCGGAGCAGCATTGACCAACGCCGACTCTGATCCAGTGGGAGGAGGGAGAGCTTGGGTCGACAACGCCGACTCTGTTCCAGTGGTGGGAGGAGCAAGACCAGTACTAGCAGCTTGTGATAACCCCGACTCTGCTCCAGTTGGGAGAACAGGAGCAGCATTACTAGCTTGATTGATGAAGTTTTGCAAGATAGGACCTCCATTTTGGATGAAGGTCTCATGCCTGATTACAGCGAGCTTCTTTTCAAGGAAAGAGCCATATGACCACGATGCTCCTAGAAGGCTCACCGCCAGTCCTAAACCAGCTGCTCATTTGCCATTCAAACCCAACCCCATGTTAGTTTTATTAATATGGGATGAAATCCCTAACACAAGTAACCCGAGTTTCATTGTTCTAAAACTCGGACCCGGGTCTGACTCGATCCCGACCGCACCATTGAGTGGATTGACCATAGTGTTTGTATTTTACATTTGTTGGGCGGGTCGTGTATTCGAGTCAACCCGACTCGGCTGCCAAGTATATGCTAATGCCATTATCGGCAACACACACATGCCAATGATTGGTTTCTTCGAGACATTCGTCAGGCGGGGCCCTTGAGTTTGGCTGGTCCACTCATCAGGTAAGCCACGAGTGTATGAGAAAAATCAAGGGTTAGAAAATAATTAACAAGTCGTTGCGTTCAATTTACACTCGTGGCTCAGTTGTTGAGCTGGCCAGCATGCATGATCATCCTTCATGTGTTCAGACTCCAGGGTCTTAGGACTTCACATGATCTTAGCTTTTAAGGGACAGTAGTCATTCACACCTCCACTCCGTCTATCAGACATACTCCTCAATTTTTGGCCCTGGGGCCAAAAATCATCCAGATGCGAAACTCACATGAGCCACACTACAGGGAACAATGGGGATGGGACACCAACCATTGCTTTATGTGTGGGGCCACCATGGTGTGTCTTTTATGAAATCTGTTCACTGGGTGACTCCTGAGGATGAAGTGAAGAAGAAAAAAAAATCAACATGATCCGAAACTCAGGCAGGTTAGAGCATGCTATACCATAGTGGTTATGGGTGCGATTTTACAATTGCTACCGTTGGTGTGATCCATCTGAGTTTTCTGTCTGGCTGATTTTTTGTATGTACTACGAACATGAGATTTATCACCTTATGGACAATGGATTTATTCCTAAAATAGGTTTTGTATATCCCGTTTAAAGTAGGTTATGATACCCACCGTAGCGCAGCTAGTAGCTAAATTTCAGGGAAGGATTTTAACACCGTTGAATCTTATATGATCTTAACCATTCATATTCTATGTTCTATATGTTCCGAGGGACATCCTAAGAAAGACGAATGACTAAAGGCTATAGCTTTTATAAGGTAGCAATGAAAACATAAACTGTTCATATACAAGCCGTGGAGAATAATATGCTCTCTGGGCGGGACGCAACATCTTCATTTTGATGCCCACCTTTTGCAAGGATAGCATTCAACCCAAAAGTATGGGCTGTATATGCACAAATGGAATATACTGTCCAAACGAAGTTTATGTGGATGGCTCATTGATTCCGTCCCCTGATAAACGGCTCGGATCTTGAAGACTTGTGCGGGTTTTTAACCATGCCGGCGTGTAGAGTTGTCTGTTTAAGAGTGCCAATCAGGCTAGCAAGAGTCTCGTAAGGAGTCGCATGCTAATCGGACAATTAGAAGTTTGCTAGCCCAACTTGCACCTTCAGCTATCTGTGAATGTGAAAAAACTCTGGGTATATATATATATATATATATATAGAGAGAGAGAGAGAGAGAGAGAGAGAGAGAGAGAGAGAGAGAGAGAGAGAGTGTGTGTCATGCTCATCTGTGCACCTATGCACATGTGCACCTTTGCACACATGTCATAAGCATCTAATCTGAACGGTCTATGTGATATGGAATCCCATAAAACTTCAAGGGACAAATTTTCACCATGATTTAAATTTCTGGTGGTCTATAACAAAGAGAAATTCAAATCAAGGGAGGAAAATATTTTCATTTTTCTTGGCCTACTAAAGTTTTGGATCAAAGTAAAAATTAGGCCTAGGGTGTTTCATGAGGTGCTGCTTCACGTGGACCATTTAGATTTAGGTGGCAAATCCCGTATGATGGGATCTCAAAAAAAGATATATATATATATATATATATATCATGCCAACTTTTTTGAGAACTCATCAAAGGTGATGTGGCTCCAAAATCTGAATGGTCGACATGAAGCAACACCTCGTGAAATTGCCTGAGTCCAATATTTACTTTGATCCAAAACTTTGTTGGGCCATGAAAAATGAAAATAGTTTCCTCCCTTAGATTTGAATTTCTCTTTGATATAGCCCTTCAGAATTTTAGATTAGGGTAAAATTTTGCCTCTTGGTGTATTATGGGATTCTGCATCGACATGAACCATTCAGATTAGACACCCATGACATGTGTGCAAAGGTGCGCACGTGCCATGACTCTCTCTCTCTTGCACATACATCACAGTGTGCAAGCTATCTGTGCCGGGTGTACTGTAATTTATATTCCTACGTACTCTATATGCACACGTGCGTGTTCTGTGCACATGTGCATGTTGGTACACCAAAGATTGAGAAAGAGAGAGAGAGAGGAATCCCACACCACCAATATAATCAAACGAAAAAATTCAGACGCGACCACTTATAAAGCAGCCACGTGTTTTTGGACAGTGGACAGATGAGCCTGATTATTTTTTATCGGATGGTCAGCTGAATGATGGGATGATATCCACCAGTCAGATGTTCCTTATTCTTTCCAGACTGGCACGTTGGTAAATGGGCTTGTTTGGTTACTCAAATTATACTTCTCAAAGGCAAAAGAGAGATTCATCCAGTCAGCGTTTCGTACCTAAAGCGTATATTAATCCCGGGTCTTTATCTTTATTGCTACCTGCAACCACAGTCGTGACAACATGTCAGACTTATCAAATTACTAATTGAAGTAGAAACTGAGAAATAAACATGAAATATACAAAGTAAGAATAGTAAGGCCCTCCCCCCATTAGTCTTGCTCAATCTTCTACCCCACCATGCTACGATCCACACCGTAATTGAACATCCTACTGCTTTAATCCACCACTATTTCCAAGTCATTTTGTATGCATGATAAGATCTAAAAACCATGTATCCTTAGATGCACCGTCTGGTTCATCACACGGTGGGACCGAACCACACAGACGAACGGTCTAGATCATCCACATGAAAAGTATATTGGGTACTTTGGCACCTTACCTCTACCATCATGTGTATGACCATATCTGCGTGGGCTTCACTGGCTCTTATCAAGGCGAACCAAATCATTGAAACCCATTGCGTGGCCCACCTTAAGGACGATGCAAACACAGACCATATAGACAAACGGTCTATATCAGCAAGTGGTATGGCATAAATCCTAGTAAGAAGAATTCATCTCTGATTCACGGTCAGGAAAAAAATCATTCAATGATGGGACGATAGTGATGAACGGTCTAGATGTCTACCTGGAGGTTGACATCCTCCCACCCCGTCGAGATAAGGATTCCCATCACGACTATAGTTACAGTAGCAAACATAGCCAGAGCCCCTCCTGGACTTATTGTGGAAGGTATGCATACCGCACTTGCTTCCAATCTCTTCTGGGTCCTCGATGGCCCATTCAACGGCCAACGGAAGACCCAACTGATATTCGGGAACCGTTATGTTGGTGAAGTTCTGGAGGGTCGACTCGTTTAAATGGTACTCGGCCTCTACCAACCCCGCAAAGCTGTACTTGGTCGAGCATACGCTTTTGCTGTAATTGAAGAAATTCGTAACGTTGTAGCAGAACTGGGTCTGGCCGTCGGGTATCATGCTCCGGCAGTGGCCGAGCCCGCCTTGCACAGTGTTCCCGTTCAAACCACGATTCCACTGACACTCGCAACCGCTAACGAAGTTAGTGGTGTTGATGTAGGCCTTGGTGTCGCAGCCTAAGGCCACGAATTTAGTCCACCGGCCCGATACCGTGAAAGGCGATTCCAGATTGATGCACTCCGCATTGGATGTGTTGCAAGAAGAATAAAAGCATTTCCCTGTAGCATCTATGTCCGTGGAGTTCCCGTCTGCGGCCATCTTTCCTTTAATGAGTAGGATTACTTTTTCTGGGAGCTCGATTTTCTGAATCGGTAGCTGGACTCGGTCGAGGATCAGAACCGGTGGGTCGACCAAGTCATTGCAGGTGACCTTGAAACCTTCAAGATAACAACCTGCTTCAATTCCAAATGGGTAAGTGATGTTGATGCCGCCGCAGTCGGGGGTGCAATTGGTGGGCAGTTCTTTTCCATTGGATTGTAAGCAGAAGCTGAAGAGAAGAAGCAATGGAAGAACAGAAACAGTTAGGGTTCTCATATCTGTGACTCGAGGAAGATGGAAAAGAAGAGACTGATAGAGTCTATAATAATCAAAGGGTGATAATACACACCAGGCCTTCGTGGGGGATTTTATAGAGGAAGAGAAGCCACCTCTGCTGACGCTGGATTGCTTGGCTCATCTTTCTCACGTACGCATGCGTAGCTCATTCACTGGCGTGAGTGCAGTTTCCGGGTGCTCTCCATTCGCACGTGGCTGAGCATAAAGATATGGGCCCCAGCCTAGATGGTGAATGGATCAGACCGATTTTCCAAGAATGGTGATCTTAGCCGGTTTTCAAGGTGGGGTTTAACATTTAATTTTCATGGCACTGACTAGTTTATGGAACCATTGCATATAAGTGAATATACACAACATAGGATCGTGTGGGCCCAGACGGAATCACAAGTGCCAAATTGCGGGCGTGCGAGACCACACCTTTCCATCAGGTGAGCCCAGTACCTGATTTGGACCGTTCATTTTTTAGACTTGTAATACCTGGGCCATCCTAAGAAGCATTTGTTGAATGGGTAAGTGTGTGTGAAGAAGATAAATATTTAATGGCTCATTATTTAAAAAATAAAAAAAGAAAAAGAAAAACAAACGTCAGGATCATCAGCAGATGGATGGATTAAAAAAACATTTTCACTCAGTTCTAGGTTTCGATCGAAGTAAATGGAAAGCTGATATCTGGCACACGTGTGCTAATCTCTCAACTGTTTGTGCGCGTAGATGGGCTGGGCTCTGCAAAGTGCATGTAGCTTGATGTGTATGATACCCGTCTGTCATTTGCACATTTGCGGTGCATTTTTACACCTGAAAAACACAATAGAGATGTACCAGTATTCTGGCTCTGAAACGGATCTTATGACCTGATCCTGTCCAAAGCTGGCCTCTTCAATGCATCGGCTAGGGTACTGCTAATTGCATCCTCATGAAAATCACCCCATGGTCTCTCCACATCATCTATTAGACAAGGATATTTTGGTGGCATTTAACGTATCATGTGTTATTGTTAGATACGAGTCAAAACAAAATGTATTTAAAATTTGTTCAGTTGAGTAAATACATGACTTAGCCCTTCTGGTTTTTTTTTTTTCAGTAGAATATGACCTAATCAAATTCTGAATTACATCCCATTATCAAGAAGATGGGTCATATAATTGGTGACCTCAGTTCCTACGTCATTAAGTCGAATCTCTCCTGACAGCCTAATCACCAAAAAATATCTTTGATTGCCAAGTCGCTGTCAAGGATTAGAAAAACTTTCATGTATGGATTTTACCAACACCATCTATCTATTTTTCCATTCGTTGTAGGGTAAAAGCTAAAAAATAAGTAGATCATAGCTCAATTTGGACTACACCAGAAGTTGCAATGGTTAATTGTCATCCAACTTGTTTATTAGTGTTAAAGTCTCTTAAAATATATTGACACAACATTATTGAATGGGTTGAGCTTAAGGAGAAAGTAATTATTTGATATAGCATCAGTCGGGTGTTTTAATACTGGCAGCAACAAAAATGCTTATCCGACAGCGCGAGGCAAGATAAGCCAGGCCCGCCAAGAGCTTTAAAGAGAAAGTGGATTAACCCATCATATACATTCACCGGTAACTTTATGCGAATGCCCTTTCCAGGTTCCCATATCAGCCGATTTTTGAGACGGGATGAAGGGTATTTTGGTCTTAGCACGTTCGCAGGCATCTCTGTCGACTGACACAAGATAAGACTTTTCCATTTTACCATAATGCCCTCAATGAATACGACCCCTGAGATTTGATTGGGCTTCTTGCCCTTTCTTTTGTATCCAAATCCCGTACGGTGCCTTTTGAATGGACGAGGATTTGAAGTTCCTGCGCTCGAAACATAGGGTGCCTACCGATTTTTTTTTAGGAATCCACCCGGTCCATCCATTTTATGAGATCATTTTAGGACATGGGGTAAAAAATGAGCCGGATCTAACCCTAAATTTTGCCTAAAAGATAAGGATTTAAAGTTCACAGTTGAAATATTTCTGGGGCCACAGAAGTTTTAAATCAGCCTAATATTTGTATTATCAGCTCATCCTAGTAACAATTACTTAATGAACAGTACGGATGGCAGTAGTAATTTCCCTAGCCATCTATCTTCTTAAATAATTCGTCCTTTGTGTGGCTGTCTCGAGAGGCCAAGTGGGCCACACAGAGGACGAGACACCAAAAACATTTTCGATGAACTATAACGGAAGCTGTCTCCAGATCAATAATTTCCCCAAGCGGAACTACAGAGGAATCTTGTTTCTTTAAAAAAGAAAAAGATAAGTACACCCGTGCGAGTGTACGTTTTTAATACTTGAATGCTCACATACGTGCCAACATACAAAACATGTGGGAGATCTGATTAGGTCATCTTACTAGCCCCTATATTTAGATCTTTTAAATCAAGCATCGAGATGGCCAAGCAAACAAATATGTTACACGTGTCCGCCGAATGTGGACTCGTTAGTAACTTCCTCCTACTTGTCCATTTGGTTCTACATGTGCGGCCCACTTGGTAAGCAGACGAGCCTCGCTTTCAAGTTAGAGCAAATGAACGACGGAGCCATAGGATGAGCGGTTTGGATTTCTCACGATGTTGCCACGCTGTGGATTAAAAAACACGTTGTGTTGCGGTAACGCGTGCATCGATTACGTGACTACCTCCCTTTTAGCGGAATGAGGAGGTGGAAAATGTTTGTACGACGCAGCCTCACAAAATAATCAAAAGGTCACGTGATACACGACATGCCAAAATAAAGACGAATCTGCTAGTTCACCACCCTCTAAAAAATGTTGGTAGTTCCCTCCATTAGTGGAGCATCTCTCTTAAAACCACGCTTATCAATAAATCTTAGCCTTCCAGTTTGTGGCTATCAAATGGATGTTTATAATTGAAAAGTAGCAGTCCAAATTCTACGGATAAAATCAGACTGTTACTTTATCTTCTCACTGTAATTTTGAATTCGCCCTTGACATGCTTGTCCAGTTGAGGAATCAAAAAATGGTGGTGAACTATTACAGGAGTCAAGGGCAAAGCTAAAAGATAATTTATTTGACCCATCATCTCAATTGATTAAAGAAATTATTAAAGATGTTAATTACTAGCTAATCTCCATTAAGGGTGTTAACTACTGTTCGCCCAATCTAAGCATGGAATAGTGGGAGAGGTTTGGCCGCATTCTCTGGCTGAGTCGCTAAAAACTTAAGCTCGCACGAGTACTGAAGTGTACACGTGCACTTGACACGTGGAATACAGTAGCCGTTCATGAGGCAGTCTCATCTTTTGGATACTTTTTTTTTTTGAAAATTAATGGCAATATGATTATCGGGTGGGTCACGCATACGAAACAAATGAGCGGTTGGGAGAAGATCGACTAACCACCCACATTGGTTGTGCACGTTTCGTCCCAGTGATAGTCGGGAATGTCTACTTTTTTTTTTTCCTTTTTAAAGAAAACGCACATAAAGGGTGAGGATCACCTGACCGGCTCGGATCTTTCACATGTGTATCTAGTTGCCACATGGAAAGCCGAGCAGGAAAAAAAGTGCACACTCGAGCAGAAAATGCCCACTTTTATTTTTATTTTAGAGAAATACTCTTAGGATCCGTTTGGTTTTAAAAATTACATGTAAATAAATAAATGTAAATAAGTTATAATTATTTTTACATTATGTTTGAAAATTGGAATAATACTTCTCTTAAATGTGCCTTTAAAATCTCACTTACATGTATGAAATTAGACATTGTAGCTTTATAATATATCAATTGGCCCCACAATTTTTGTAGCTTTATAATATATCAATTGGCCCTACAATTTTTAATGCATTCATTGTAGCTTTTAAATTTTTTTATCATGGAGGTACACTTTCGAAACATGAGCAGTTGTCACTCCAGCGTAAAGTAGATGACGGCAGCTGTCACGCGAAGGGAAAGTAGAAGAAGGGTATTTCAGATGTAAATAATAAATGCTAATCCAAAGACCAAACAGGCCCTTATGATTGTCTGCAGCTTTGCTAAGCCTACAAGCAGGTGTAAGGTTGCTCACATATGCCAGCAGTGTGCATAGGTACGAGATCCAATCAATTCATCATAACAGTAAAGAATCAGGTTGATCCAGTCGTCAGGTAGGGCACAGCTTGCGAAACAAACCTACTGCTGAAAAAAGTTGGCTGAAGTTTTCTTACCTGTCCAACTGTTTCTAACATCGTGGCCCACTTACCAAATTGAATTAGATTTACTTTCAGGAAAAACATCTATACCATCAGATCCACCTGTTGACTGGTTTGGATATTGCACCTGTTGACTGGTTTGGATTTGAAACCCCTTGTTATTTTATTGCTGTCAAATAAATCCCTTCAAATCTACGGTGCCAATCGACCCTTAAGGGTATTTTGGTCAAGCAGAGTTCTAGGTCAAGGTCATGGAACGTTACTGGCATCTTTGTCAATTCATGAAAGATCAAGGACCGGACCTGGGGACTCCACTTGCAGGATACTTTTCCATTTTTACCATAATGCCCTCAATTAATGAAACCCCTCTATATCAATCTGAGGGCTATTTGGTAATTTGATAACGTCTGGCTATTGTCCAAATCCGCCAGGACCCCACAGTTCCTTTCAATATCTAGGCTTCCTGTAATAAAAAGATAACGTTGATGGTTCACTACCACTTTTTATTTCTTTTAGTAGTTGTAATCAAGCACATCAATTCGTGATAGACACCACAGCTTGAAAACAATATTGATGGACTATCACGTATACGGCTCTCTGATCAATAATTTATCGTAACCGGAGATAGAAGGAACCTTCTTCTTTAAATAATTTTTAAAAAAGAATCGTGAAAAGTACTGGAGAGGATAGCTGTTACCGGGAATGGGTCGTTTGGCACCATGGTTTTGAGGGATTCGAGGGGATTTCAAACCCCCGTTGTTTGGCACCAGAGCCGATTTCAAATCCACTCAAATAAGGGTTTTCAAATCCAAGGTGAGAGGTTGGATTACATCTAAAATCCTTTCTATATTTGCATGCGTAACATGCATGTTACCATGCTATTATTCTATTGGGCACATGGCCTGCTAATGATATCCTAAAACAATTAGATTATCAATTGTATCACTATAATTACTTTAATATGATGATCAATGCCGTCCAAACATTGTCCATGTAAATTAATAGTTAAAAATCATTGGTTAGCCACTCGGATGTGATCTTATGCTTGTGGCCCACCCGAGACTTGGAATTTCATCATTTTTGGGTAAAGCATACATTTCAATGGGCTTATTACAACCATTCTGTCAAACATTAAATACGCTACTAATTAGAGATATATATTAAAGTTGATTTAGTAATTAAATTCAAACCTCCGTGAATATACCATGCATAACTACTTTTGGATTAAAGTTGATTCACAATATGCCAAACACACCTAAGGATTTCAAATCCAAGGGGGTTCCAAATCCACGCTCCAAACAAGCCCTTAAGTGTTACCCTAAATGTGGGCCAGCATGATGATTTTTTGTATATCCACACCATCCGTCCATTTCTCAAAAATTATGCATATCCAAATTTCAGGTGGACCATACCATGAGAACAGTGGTGATTGAGTGCCTCACTATAAAAAATTCCAAAGGGCCCACCCTAAGGTTTTTGTAATGTTTATTTGTAACCTGTTGATAATGTTAAGGTCTGGATGAAGGGAAAGTACAAAGATAAGCTGATCCAAAGCTTTTGTGGCCCACAAAAAGTTTTAATAGTCATTCGTCATTGTTTCTAGTGGTATGGTCCACTTGAGATTTGGATCTTCTTAAGGTTTGGGATCTCATCCTAAAATGAGATGGAAAAATAGATGGATAGTATAAATATACAACAAATACATCAAGGTGGCCCCACACAGATAACAACTAATCCGCTCCTGAAAAGTACACCCGCGTGAGTGTACGTTTTTGGTACTTGGATGCTCACATACGTGCCAACATAAAGATAAAAATTTAAAATAATAAAATAATAATTTAAAAAAAAAAACACAGTTGAGAGATCCAATTCACTCATACGGCTAGCCCCAATTTGCAACTTTTTCAAGTCAAGCATCAAGCTGGTTGATGGAACCCCTAATCTACTCCCATCCGCAATCAAGTCCAAAAACTTATGCAGATCCAAATCGGAAGTGGACCACACCACAAGAAACAGTAGTAATTAACAATGCAGCTCAATTCCAACTAAACAACTTTGACCCTAAGTGTTTAGATAGGCGGATACGTTAAAATTGATCGTGTATGACCGAAATATGATAAGATCGTAAGTTACTGTGCACACAATGAATGTGAAACTTAATCCCACATCGAAAGCGTCGTCCGAAGTTGTGGTGGTTATAAGTTGGTTCCTTCCTTAATAGGCATGACGCGTTTTAAATCCGTGAACTTCCACAAAGTAGACAATATCATTTGATGTGGGGATGGGTCTTACAAATCGTATCAGTGCCGAGGACGGCTTTGCCCTCAATGGGAAATATTGTGATAACCCATCACTGTGGTCACATGTGGGTAGGCACATGTGGGGAGGCGCACATGTGGCCGGGCTCCAAGGTGGCTGACAGGCTACTGTGTTGGCAAGCTACTATGCACACAATGAAGGTAGAACTTTTTCTCACATCGGAAGCGTCATCTGAAGTAGTGGTAGCTATAAGTTAGATTCCTTCCTTAACAAGTATGACGCGTTTTAAATCCGTGAGTTTTGGCAAAGTGGACAATATCATGCGATATGGGGACGAACCTTATAACCTTCCTCTAGTGGAATAGAGGAATAGAAAATGTTTGTATGACAAACCATCCTAAATAATTGCACCGCATCATTACTTATGCTTAATTTAGTAACTTATTTTTTAAACACCAAAATTATAGAGGCTATGAAATATGTGGGGCCCATCGTGATGTATGTGACGTATCTATGTCAGCTGAATTTATAGCATGAGCCAGAAAATGAAGCAGATCCAAAGCTCAATTGTACCACACTATAATAAAAAAGGAATCAATCACCTATCATTAAAAATTTCTTGGGATCACTGTTTACTCTGGTGTGGCCTACTTTAGAATTGGATCTATCTCTTTTTTTGATTTCATGCCTCTAAATATTCTAATAAAATGAATTAATGACGCAGATATGTCATATACATCAAGATGAGGCCCATGCATAAATTTAAAATAATCCTTTAAAAGCAATTTATGAAGCAGAAATACATGCTCATTTTTTAAAATGATTTAAAAAATCCAACATTTGCTTATTTAGAAAAGATTTAGAAAATCAAACCGGCCCTTAAATGTAATTTTGAATTTGCTCTCGCTGTGCATGAGGAATTGAGGAGTGAAAAAATACCGTGATAGGAGTGTTGAGGAGTCAAAAAATTGTAGTGAATTATCAAAGGAGTCCAGACCAAAGCTACGAGATAATTTATTTGATTAATCGTCTCAAATGGTTAAGGGATTTGATTAATCATCTCAAATGAATAAGGGAATTATTAAGGGTGTTAACTACTGTTCGTCCAATACAAACTCCTGCCGAGTCGCTAAAAACTTAAACTTGCACGATTACTGAAGTGCAATATAAGAGCCGTTCAAGAGGCAGTCTCACCTTTTGGATGTTTTTTTTTTTTGTTTTTTCGTTAGCTTGTTAGTATACCCACTGTCAGTTCACACATCACTGTTAGCCACCCCCACTTGGGAATTGATGCCAAGACTTCTGGGTTAAAACGAGGTATCTTTCAGTACTCATTCTACCACTCGAGCCATGGATCTTTTTTTTTTTTTTTTTTTAAATAAAAAAAATTAATGCCAATCTGATTATCGGGTGGGTCACACGCATACGAAACAAATGTATGGTTGGGAGAAGATTGACCAACCATCCACATTGATTATGCAGATTTCGTCCTAATGATAATCGGAAAGGTCTATTTTTATTTTTATTTTTTAAGGGTGGGGATCACTTGACCGGCTCGGATCTTTCACATGTGTATCTAGTTCCCGCATGGAAGGCAGAGAACCAAAAAAAAAAAAAAAAAGTGCATACTGGAGTGCACTTTGAACTCCAATTATGATTATTTGTAGCTTTGATTAGCCTATACGCGTGTGCAAGCAGCTCACATGTGCCAACATGGTGCATGGATGTGAGATCCAATCCATTCATCAGAACAGTAAAGAATTAGGTTGATCCAGTCGTCACGTGGGGCCACAGTTTGCAAAATAAATCTACGGCTCAAAGTAGTTGGATGAAGTTTTCTTACCTGCCCAACTGTTTCTAGCTAACATTGTGCCCACATACTGAATTAACTAGATTTACTTTCAGGAAAAACATCTAAACCGTCAGACCCACCTAGTGTCTGGGTTGGATATTGCACCTGTTGGCTTTGGTGGCACATGTAGAGGGGTGTAGATGGTGGGAGCGGAGTAGGTGCGGCCCATCCTCACCCAAGACTGGGCGCCCTTGCTGTGGAGCCTGGCGACCTTGATCCATGTATTCTATATCCATGCCGTCCATCCATTTACCAGACCATTTCAGGGAAAGAGATTAAAAAAAAATGAAGTAGATCCCGATCTCAGGTGGACCAGATCATAGGAAACAGTAGTGATTGACTACTAAAAAATTATCTTGGGCTACAAAAGTGTCAAAACGAACTGATTTTTGTTTTTCTCCTTTCATCAAGGTTTGCCTTGGGATGTTTTTAACGGGGAGGCATTCAATCACCCCTGTTTCCTATGACATTGTCCTGTCCCGAAATGATCTGGCAGATAAAACATCATTATTTATGTGAGGTTTGCTGGCATGCATCCCTACTTATTATAGTAAGACACGTGATGGAAGGTCTTATTGGGCTCAATGTGATGTATATATTTTATACACGTGCTGTCCATTCATTTTGAAAAATCATTTCAAGGAATGAGCCCAAAAATGAAGCATATCAAAGGCTCATGTGGACTACACTATAAAAAGCGGTGAAATTGAAAACCTCCCATTGAAAACTTTTCAGGGCCATAAAATTTTTGGATGTAACTCATTTTTTAGCTCATTACATTTAATTAAATTCTAAATTCTAAATCCATTGAACGGATTGAATTCGACGCATAAATCACGACTGGACCCATACCCCTTATAACATGATAACCTCGACCCTTATTATGTTATAACCAGATCTCCACATGTGACATGACAACCACGACCCATATGACATAACAACCTTAATCCTTATCATATTACAACTAAAAACTATACTCTTATGACATAGTAAGGATCGTGATTGTAATGTGGTAAGGGCCGTGGTTGTTAGGTTAATGTAATTAATAACTTGAATATTTTTAAATAATAAGAGTTGAGGCTTACAATGGGGTAATCCGTTCCATCCACCTTGTCGGCCAGCTCGTTGTGGGCCTAAAAAGTGCTAACTTAAATAGTGTCCACTTTTACCAAACATCACAGTGAGCCTGAAAAGTTTCAACGGTGAGTGTCATTCTCATCATTATTTTCTATTATGTGGCTTATATGAGCTTTGAATTAAGCTGATATTTGGGCCCTAGCCCTAAAATGACACAGCAAAAAAGATAGGCAACATGGATTATGCACATACATTGATGTGGGCCCCACAAGTTGGGCCTTGCCCACACCCAAAGAGGCTTCCATTTACATCACTTTCTCAACATTAAATACGATGTAACTTCTTGTTTATTTAAAAACCATACAACTATTAAACCAAGAACAAGAGCAATTTGGTCTAAAATACTTCTCAAGACCCGTCACAAGGTTATCTTTGAAATATTTGGAAAGTCAAAAGAATGCCAGTACAATCAAAATC
Organism: Magnolia sinica; assembly: GCF_029962835.1. Taxonomy (NCBI): domain Eukaryota; kingdom Viridiplantae; phylum Streptophyta; class Magnoliopsida; order Magnoliales; family Magnoliaceae; genus Magnolia; species Magnolia sinica. The sequence goes on from NC_080573.1 coordinate 134,746,779, forward strand.
TCCTTTTTAATGCTTGTCAGTCTAACTCAAGTGAATCAAATGAGTACTTTTCGCACGAAACTTCTAACATTAGGTGGGGTACTTTAAATATTTTGAAAGCATGCCTGTTTTCATAAATAACCCTAAAAGCTGACGATTTTACAAAATTAAACATTTTCTTTTAGTATTTATACACGTAAGTAAAATCAAACATTTTCTTATAGCAATTGTACACATACACATCAATCTGAACCGTCAAAATTGTAAGACCCTTCATAATATAAAGTTTAACCCAAAAATCACACTGCCAGCAATTGGTAGGTGATGAATAAAACGGTCGGCAGCCAAAGCCAAGCAAGAAATGAGATGGTCCGGATTGATTTATTCCTAGTTGATGATATAGATTGTGATAATGTGACCCATTTGAACTGTCCAGACAACCATAGATATATGCCACGTGTACAATGGGCGAGACACCACATCTTAAAAACAATATTTGTGATCTATCACGCATATTGTCCACTGATCAATAATTTCTTGCAGCGCAAATTGAAAAAGGAAAATGAGAAGTGCACCCGCTCGGGTCATGTACTTCTGCTACTTGAATGCTCACACACGTGCGAACATAGAAAACTTGCGAGAGATCTGACAGTAACTTTACATCTTATCTGTGTAATTTTTAGTTCCCTCCACCGTGCGTATTTGGGTTCGTGATTTGAAAGGCCTTTACTGTCACACACCACTTTGTCATGTCTACGTTAGAGAGGAGTCAAAAATGGTTGTGAACTATCACAGGTATCCACGCAAGATAATTTATTTGATTAATCATCTATATGATCTCATTTGATTATGGGAATTATAAAGGGTGTAATTACCAGCTAATCTCCATTCAAAAGGTGGAGTGAGAGAGCTTTGGTCCAGTGATGCAAGGACTATTGGAACTTTAAACTCACACACATACTAGGTACACTCGAGCAACTCACTCGTGTAAATGAGGCACACACGATTGATCTGATTCGTTCATGAGACGATCCTGTCTGCAGCTGATTTGTCTTAAAACCCATGAACATCTGGAGGGCTATCGGGTGGGACCCACCTGTTATGAAACAAATGGGTGGTTGGGATAAGATTGGCCAAAAACATTCATATTTATTGCGAATATATCTATACCATTCTTCCATTTTTTTCAGCTCATTTTAGTACCTGTATCAAAAAATGAGGCAGATCCAAATATCAGGCGGACTACACCATAGGAAACAGGAAACAGTGGTGATTGAATGCCCAATGTTAAAAACATCTTAAGGGCTACAAAACTTTTGCATCAAGCTGATTTTATGTTTTCTCTTAATCTAAGTCCGTGTGACATCATCATGTTGGATGGAAAATAAACATTACAGTGCGTCTTGGGAAGTTTTCGATGATGGGCATCAAATCAACCTTGTTTCCCGTGGTCGTCTAGGGTTTAGGATTTAGGGTTCGCACGAGATTTGGATTTACTATATTTTTAGGCCAGGCTCTAAAATGAATGAAAAAATAAATAGACAATGTGGACAAAAAACATATGGTGGGGTTTGCAATCACGGATCCGTTGAGGTTGATGGTGTCCCGAAACTGCATTCGGGTGGAAGGCATGTATATCTTGCATGGATGATACAAAGCATTGATTAGATGGCCATACGGTGGATGGACCATCCTCAGGATATTTTCTCACCGCTCCAATTATAACCCTTGGCTTACCGACCTTTAAGTAGATTGCTAGGAAAGACATACTCAAAAAGAGTTCTCACTTCAGCGATCATCCAGTCATTAATTAAAAGACAGCAACATAGGCTTCTCTGAAAGGGAAGACATCTTGGCTTGGGACCTGACCGCCTCTGGCAGTTTTTCTTTGAAATCTGCCTGGAATGGTTACAAGCAACATCATCCGAAACAGAGATGGGCAGCGTTGACCTAGAACAAGCTGCTCCCGCTAAAAATTGGCTCGTTCCTCTGGAAGATCATGCTTAATGCTGTCCCTATGGACTACGCAGTTCAGAATTCGAGCGCGAACATAGCCTTCAGATGTGAATGTTGCAGGGATTCCTCTTAGTCGGATCAACCTTCTCCCTCTTCTCCTGCCTCCTATTATCAAGTGGAGGACCTCAACCACCTTTTCTGTCAAGGAAGGACAGCGTGCGAGGTTTAGGCGCATTTCTCCCTCATTTTTGACATTCCCCTAGTCCCAAATTAGTCCATCCAAAACAGAATCTATCTGTGGGTAGCCAAGGCGTCCAAATCTACTCGCCTTAAGCAGCTGGTGGGGCTGACTCCATGTTTCGTCTCCTGGGAACTATGGCTGAGCCGGAATGTTTCCAGATTCGAAGGTGTGAAGATGTCAACTATGCAGATCATCTCCAACGTCATCAGATGGATTCAGGAAGTTGGTAGCCCGATGCCAGATCAGGCCAGAGCCTCGTTCATGGAAGCAGTCACTAGCCAAACTCTTCGATCGGACAAATCCTTCTACCCTCATCTAGAGAAATCCTTTGTTGTCAAATGGTCCAAGCCAAGAAGCGGGTGGGTTAAGCTGAATACAGATGGCTCTTCACGTGGAAATTGGGTTGGGGGGGGGCGGGGGGGTGGGGGCTGATTTTTGCTTTTGCTTTCCATAGAGGCTATGGCAGAGCTACAAACACGATCACTGAAGCTTAGGCAATGCTAGATGGCATCGTCATTTGCTCCAACTTGAGCCTATCAAGCATTATTGTTGAAGGCAATTCGAAGATCATTGTGGATGCAGCTTACGACCCCTCGGCCCTTTGCCCATGGAATATCTGGTACTCGATGGGAGTCATCCATCAATTGACTTATCCTCTCAGCTTCTCCTTTTCTCACATCTTCTGTGAAGGAAACTCGGTGGTGGACGCTTTGACAAGATTGGCTAGTGAGTGGCGAGTCAACTGCCTCTACGCTTCAGGTGCAGACCTTCCGAGAACCATCAAGGGATCTCTGGTTCTCGATAATGTGGGGATTGGTATCATCAGATTTTCTTAATCGGTCGTTTGTTCAATTTCCCTTAATGGTTCTCGGAAGGTCAGCACCTGAAGTGTAGAGCCAATTGGCTCGCCACTCACTAGCCAATCTTGTCAAAGCGTCCACCACCGAGTTTCCTTCACAGAAGATGTGATAAAAGGAGAAGCTGAGAGGATAAGTCAATTGATGGATGACTCCCATCGAGTACCAGATATTCCATGGGCAAAGGGCCGAGGGGTCGTAAGCTGCATCCACAATGATCTTCGAAACGCGCATCCCCCCCCCCCCCCCCCCCACGTCGGGCCATTTCCAATGGATAGGCCATTTGTCCTTTTGTCCATAGCCTTAGTTGTTTCTGGTATTTGATAGGCGAGGCCCAGTCCTTTTTGTTGGTTCCCTCGTGAAAGATTGTACATCTTTGGCTGATTATAAATAAAATTCCTCTTCGTTGAAGAAAAAAAAAAACTCAAAAAGAGTTCAAGCCAACTCAAAATAGCTAAATGATTTGATGGCTGGGATCCTCCAACCTCAATCTTGAGATTTTCAAGGCCAGGTTCATAAACAGTGGGGCAGGATTTTGAAGAATGATATGAGAATGTACAAGATTTATATCACTTGCTCCTTATTGAGATTATTAATTTACACCCAATTTGCCACCGCATGTTAGCATGAAGACCATACCGTGACGATCAAAAGAGGTCTTTATTAGAAATGTAGATGGATCAGGCACCAAATAAATCAAAGAGGCCAAGAAACTTAAAATAATTTGGAGAATCAAGAGGCCACTAAACTTATAATAATTTGGAGATATATGAAATAGGGATGTCCAAGTCCTGCTGGCAGGGGAGTTTTGGGCTTGCAGATTTTTTCTGCAGGGAGGATAGTGATGCTTCTTTTTTCTGCTCTGTTTATCTGTCATCCGATATGATAGGTGAGGTCCAATTCTTTTTGTGTCGAGCCTACCTGAAAATATAACTTGCACATCGTTTGTTCCTTCTTAACAAAGATACAAGGGGCGCGGCCGTTCTTTTGAAAAAAATAAAAAAGAGAGAGAGAGAAATAACCATCCTTATGGAGACGACTTGTGAACTTCATTTTCTATCAACCGGCTAGCATGTAAAACTTTATGATTCAATTCAATTTATATCCCCAGGACATGGATGAGACGGTTATGATTGCATAATAAAGGTGCGGTTCTTTAGATGGTCTCTAACAACTAGATGGATCAATTTCCTACTTGGACCTACTTTTATGTAAATAATCTTGACCGTCCATATCTAGGGCCATTAATCAAATGTTAGTATTCATTTAGTGTGATTTTTTCACGGTCACCCAAAAAATGTACATTTGACCTAACGAACAGTCTAGATCCAAGGATTGAACTAATTGTACCATTGTAATTAACCAGTACTAGCTAGCACTAAACTTATAGCGCCTGGAGAGCACAAAAGCATCTCTCTTTAACCTTGGTACACTTTGTTCATGTGTTCTATGAATATGGAATACCTCTTCAAACCTTGGTGGAGAGGATCGGTGAGGCCCAGATGTCCCACATACTTGCAGGACTACCAGGAATATACACTACCGTGGAGTGAAAACTCTGTGGGGCCCAACGTGATATATGTATTTTATCTACACCATTTGTTTTGCCAGCTCATTTTAGGACATGAGTTATGAAGTAGATCAAAAGCTCAAGTGGAACATACCATCCAAGAAATGCTTAAGTAGAACACACCATAAGAAAACAGTAATGTTGATTGAAAGACCACCATAAAAAAGTTCTTGAGGACATGGAAGTTTTGGATCAAATTGATATTTGTGTTTTTCCTTCATTCGGGCCTACGTGATCTTATCAAGAAGTTAAAAGTCAAATAAACATCACCTTAATATTTTGGAAAATTGACCGTACTCGCCTCGAAGTTTGGGTCAATTACCTCGAACGCTATGACACTCCATATATTCCATAAAGGGCCTTCTGACAGCTTTTGGAGATTGTTTCGGACGAAAATGCCCCTGACCTTGATTCAGTAGTTACACGATTTTCTAGGGACTAAGAAGTTACGTAGTATTTAATGCTAGTAAAGTGATGTGTATGGAACCCTTTTTGCGCGTGGGCAAGGACTAAACTCGTGGGGCCTATATTGATGTATGTGTATAATCCATATCGTCCATGCTTTTTACCGTGTCATTTTAGGGCTAGGGCCTAAATATCAGCCTGATCCAAAGCTCGTGTGGGTCACATAATAGAAAATAATGGTGACAATGGAACTCGTTGTTGAAACTTTCCAGGCTCACTGTGATGTTTGTTAGAAGTGGATACTACCCAAGTCAGGACTTTTTGGGCCCACGCCGAGCTGGCCGACAAGATGGACGGAACGGATCTCCCCATTGTTAGCCTTAGACTATTGTACCAATGGCTATCCTTTCATTTGGTAGTAAAGGAAGTGAACATGTAACAACCACGACCTGGGAAAACTACGAACCATGACAACCACTACCCATATAACATGAGAATCACGACCCTCACTAGATTACAATCACGACCCTTACCACATAACAACCACGACCCAGGTATGGGTCGTGGTTGCCATGTTATATAGGTCATGGTTTTCATGAGGAAAGAGTCGTGTTTATCATGAGGTAGAAGTGTGGTTGGCCCGTTTTTCTTTCTTTCCCAGTGTAAGTTACGCGCGAGAGAGGAAATCAGATTGAGTACTCAGTTGGGCCCACCTTAAATGTATGTGGTCTATCCACGCCATCCATCCATTTTTCCATCTAATTTAAGGGGTTGACCCAAAATTGAAGCATATCCAAAGATCAATTGGAGTATACCACGACCTTAATCTGTAGCCTTCGATCCATTTACACTACCAAAAATGGATCGTGGTTGTCATGAGTCCTAGTTGTCATGTTAGATGGGTCGTGGTTGTTATGTTATATAAGTCATAGTTATCATGGGTCGTGGTTGTCATGTTATATGGGTTGTGGTTGTCATATTATATGGGTTGTGTTTGTTATGTGGTAAGGGTCGTAGTTGTCACGGGTTGTAGTTGTCATGTTATATGGGTCGTGATTGTCATGTTGAATGGGTCGTAGTTATCTTATTATATGGGCTGTGGTTCTCATGTTATATGGGTCGTTGTTGTCATGTTATATGTTAGATCTGTCTTATTTTTTATATCAAGCATTAAGACGAACTCACCAAATGGATGAACGGTTTGGATATAACATATACCTCATGATCAAACACACATAACTTGTTGACTTCAATACAGCAGCTATATAGCTGGTGTGAGGTACACTAGCCAATCCGCTTCCTCTGATCCACGTCCATATCCGGGACGGAAATGGATTGGCTACTCCCCGCTACTAATAGCCCCGTGGCTGGTGGTCGGTGCTCTATGGGCCCACTATGATGTATGTGTTACATCCATTTTTACAGATTATTTTAGAGTTTTATACCAAAAATGAGAGGGATATAAATTTCAAGTGGACCACACCACAGGAAAACAATGGTAATTGGATAACCACTACCCATGACAACCACGACCCATATAACAGGATAACTGCGACCCATATAACATGACAACTGCGATCCATATAACTGCGACCCATATAACAGGATAACTGCGACCCAAATAATAGGACAACTGCGACCGTGACCCATATAACAGGATAATTGCGACCCATATAACAGGACAACTACGAACCATATAACAGGACAACTGCGACTTAAATAATAGGACAACCGGAACTGCGACCCATATAACAGAATAACTACGACCCATATAACAGGACAACTGTGATCCATACAACTAAGACCCATATAACATGAAAACAACAATCCATACAACTGCATGCGGCCCATTTAGGTCATGGTTGCCATGTTATATGGGGCCACAACCTGACCATTGCCCATGTAACTTGAAGGCAAATGGACCGTTGTTATTATTTGGCTATGGCCCACCCATGATGTGGGTCCACTAGATGGGAAGTGCCATTAACTATACAGATATACATGAAGCTTGGGGTGATCCATTATTTTAGGTGGGCCATTGAGCTATTAAAAAAAATCCTGCAGAAGCCCTTTTTGCCTCTATGTTACATCATTTCACTTTTGCCTCTTGAACCTAGACCGTTGCTTAAGTTTTGATTTGACCACCCAATTTCTGGTCACCAATCTAATGGCTACAGTGAATCTCAGTGTGTTTTTCAGGTTAAGAGACTGGGACCCAACTACAAAGTGTGTGATGAGATTTACGTAAAAAGTGTCCATTTGACAGATGGTCTATACACGTGATCACATGTACGGTCAAGATTTGGATTGCTGGTGGGAGGACATATAAAAAGTGTGGCCGAGCAAAAGATGAGATGGGTTAGCTTTTCCACTTCAAGGCTCCTGCATTTCTTGCTGCTACAGCCAACATGTGGTGAGGAATCATTTAGAGCTGGGCCTCGGACCGAGTCGGATCGGATTTGGTCCAACTCGACCAGGTTCGAAATTTGTAGGTCCCGACCCAAACTCAATCCGATTCGGGACTGGATCCGGGTCATTTAACTCGAACAGATCCAAATTCTTGCTGGCCTGAATCGATCCGAGTCCGACTCAGTCAGGAAAATCGAGTCAAATCGGATTGAGTAAGGTTCAGATAAAAAACTGATGGACGGTGTGGATAAACCAAAAAAAGTTCAAGATGGGCCCCACATAATTTACTCAGTAGGAAAAAAATGGACAGTTAGCTTCTTAAAGAAGCTTTACACCACAGACAGATAACTTCTTGAAGAAGCTTTACACCACAGACAAATAGCTTCTTGAGGAAGCTTTGTAACTCCCAAGTGGCTAGTGGTCGGTGTTCCGTGGGGCCCACTATGATGTATGTGTGTCATCCATGCCGTCCATCTATTTTTATATATCATTTTATGATATGAAAAAAGAAAATGAAGTATATCTCAATCTTAAGTGGACCACATTACAGGAAACAGTGTTGAATGAATTTTGACCATTAAAAACGTTTTGGAGGTAATAAAAGTTTTGGATCAAGCTTATATTTATTGTTTCCCTTCATCTGGGTCTTTATGACCAAATCAACCGATTGGATTTCAAATAAATAGTACAGTGGGCCTTTGGAGGATTTTAATGGTGAATATCCATTCATTATTGTTTTGTTGTGGTGTGGCCCACCTAAGATTTATATCCCTATACTTTTTTTTATCAAGCCCTAAAATGATTTATAAAAATGGATGAAACACGTACATCATGGTGGGGCCCACAGAGCACCCACCATCAGCCGCGGGGCTGGTGTCAGGGGGAGTAGCCGATTCGTCTCCCTCCAAGTACGGAAGCGGATTGCGTACTGAGTGACTTAGTACGCTTAATGTACTGAGTAAACTCTTTAGGGCCCACCGTCATACATACATTTTATCCACTCCGTCCATCCTTTTTACCAGATAATTTTAGGGAGTTATCCCAAAAATGAAGCATATCCAAATCGCAATTGGAACACACCACCAAAAATAGTGTGAATTGAATTCTACCGTTGAAAAGTTCTTAGGGGCCACAAAAGTTTTAGATTAAGCTGATATTTGTGATTTCCCTTCATCCATGTCTGTGTGATCTTATAAATATCTTGGATGACAAATAAACATCACTGGGGACCTTAGAAAGGTATCAACGGAGGAAATCAATACTTCCACTCTTTCCTGTGGTATTGTCCCCTTTGAGATTTTTATATGCTTCAATTTTGGGATCAACGACTAAATTGATCTGTAAAAATGGATGAACGGTGTGGATAAATGTCATGCACTCAAGGTGGGCCCAACAGAGTTTACTCTGTACGATAAGAGCGTACTGAGTAACTCAGTACGCAATCCGATTTCTCCAAGTACTAGCTAGCACCAGCTATATAGCTGATCTAGGTACGTGTCATGCGAAGACGAGCACTGACACTCCTTGAGCTCTGAGTTGTACGAATGGTTCAAAGGAGATCCACATTACATGGCCCCACAGTGACGTATTTACTATATTCACACTGTTCATCTATTTTTAGAGATCATTTTAGAGCATTATCCAAAAAATGAATCATATCCAAAGATCACTTGGACCACACCATAAATAGCAGCGGAGATAATGATTTTCACCATTAAAAAATTTGTAAGGCCCACCATAACGTTTATTTTACATCAAATCTGTTCATAAGGTCACAAGTACCTGAAAAAACACATTTCATAAGGTCACAAGTACCTGAAAAAGCATATTTCATAAGGTCACAAGTACATGATTGAAGAGGAAAAACAAATTTCATATTGATCCAAAACTTCTGTTACCTTAAAAAGGGTTTCAATGGTAGACGTTCAATCTCCCAGTGTGGTCCAGTTGATGGTTAAATCTATCTTATTTTTTGGCTCAAGCCTTAAAATGAGCTCGCCAACTGGATGGACGGTTTGGATATAACACATACCTCGTGATTAGACCCGTAAAACTTACTAATTACCTAAGTCCATCAGCTTCGTACACCGTTCAAGCTGCGAGTCTCTTTCTCTTTCCCTCTTTCTCTCTTCCGAACACAAGTATAAATCATTTCTCAGTATATCTCTCTCCAGCAGAAAAATTCAAGCTCCAAAACCTTCTTCTCGCCTTCTTCTTCAACAGAAATAGAGAAGCAGATATGGAGAGAGAATCACAGATATAGAAAGATGGAGAGAGATAGAGAGATAGGGACGGGCTCAAGTGTACATTGGGTGGGATTTTTTGGCGCCGAATCGTAAAGCCTAGGTGGTAAAAGTAAAAAAGAAAATACACACACACACACACACACACACACACACACACACACACACACACACACACACACACACACACACACATAACATTAATGGTTGTAATAAGCCCAATTAAATATTTACTTTGCCCAAAAAATGATAAAATTCTAAGTCTTGAATAAGCTACTGGATTACGCTACCCGATCTTGACCGATCCTGACCATCGGTTCTGTTCGAATCGGGTTGGATCTGGTCTGATCGGGCCGGATCCACTGGTTCGGGTATGAAATGCCCAGCTTTAGGAATCATATATATAGCATTGATGCACCACCACATAAGTGCCCCCAGACTAGCTATAAAAGCACCACCCATGTTTTAGTGATCCATGCAGTCAATATCATGGGGGCCCACATTATATTAGGGATGCCATAAACTTCTCCCAAAATGGAGGATCCTAGCCCTTCAACCAACAAAATACAGATGGACAGTAAATATAGAAACTTAGCAACCGCATGGAAGAAAAGCCAGAGACTGGATGGCCAGGATCATCCAATCTGTATAAAAAAATTATGGCATACCCCATACATAGTGGTGGGGCCCACAGACCATCGAGCGTTGAATGGCTAAGTGGTCCATTTGCCAGTTCAGGCTAGAGACATGCGGTGGTAGGACGCAATTTGCGTCTGTCTCCAGATGGAAGCGAATTGGCTGGTATATTTCACACCGAACGCGGATTTCTTGCAAAAGCCTTTCGCATGGAGTTCCTGCTGAAAACTCAGGTGGGGCACTGTGATGTTTCTGAAAAATCCACTCCATCCATCTATTTTGTGAGTTCATTTTAGGACATCTTGTCAAAAATGAACCATATCCGAAGCTCAAGTGAACTGAAGATGTGATAATTAAATGTCCACAGTTGAAATATTTTTGTTTTCAGTTCATCTAAACATTACTGTTGAACCCAGGAAGGCTTCAACGGTAGAAATTTCCCTAACCACATTTTCCTTTAGTACAGCTCACTTGAGCTTTGGATACGGTTCTTTTTTAACAAAATATCCTAAAATGAAATCATAAAATGGATGGATAAGGAGGATTTCTCACAAACATCATAGTGGGCCCATCTAAGTTCCCAGAGGAGGAACTTCCTGCAAAGGCTAATTTGGCAGGAAATCGGCGTCCTCTCACACAGCTGTTGTATTGATGTCAGCAAGTTTTGTGGATCGCATCATGCGGTATGTGTTATATCCAAACTATCCATTCATTTGGCGAGCTTGTTTTAATGATTATAGAAAAATAAGACAGATGTAACTATCAAGTGGACCACACTACAAAAAGCAATGAGGGATTGAACGTCTGTCATTGAAACATTTTGAGGGTCACAGAAGTCTTAGATCAATATGAAATTTGTTTTTCCTATTTATTCAAGTCTTTGTAACCTTATGAATGGATTGGATTGAAAATAAACGTTATGGTGGGCCCTATGAATTATTTAACGGTGAAAATCATTATCTCCTCTGTTATTTGTGGTGTGGCCCATATGATCTTTGGATATGATTCATTTTTTAGATAATGCTCTAAAATGATATCTAAAAATAGATATATGGTGTAGATATAATAAATACATCACTATGGGTCCCATGTAACCGTTCCTACAACTCGAGCTGGAGGAGTAGCGTCAGGGGGAGTAACCAATCACGACACGTACTACAACAGCTATATATGCTGGTGTTGGTACATGGACGCAGCTGGCACGGACACATACGTACCTACAGCAGCTATATAGCTGCATGTGGTACACGTGGATTGCATCCTACCCCGGGCAGGGCTCTGCGGGGCCTACTGTGTAGACGTGGGTGTATCGAAAAAACAAATATTAGCTGCTCCCAAGAAGTTTTTAACGGTGGACATTAAATCCCCACTTCGTAATCCACTTAAGCCCTATACATTAAATTACGGTGGGCCCCACAACCATCCCGGTGGGGGTATGACGCAATCTACATCCATGGTACACCAGCCAATCTGCTTCCGCGAAGCTAACTAGCTGTTGTACTGATGTTAGTAAGTTTTGTGGTCCTATCACGAGGGATGTGTTATATCCAAACCATCCATCCATTTCGCAAGCTCATCCTAAGGCTTGAGACTAAAAATAAGGCAGATCTAAAGATAAAGTGGACCACTGCGAAAAGCAACGGGGGATTTAACGTCTACCATTAAAACCCTTTTAGGGGTCATAGAAATTTTGGATCAACATGAAATTTGTTTTTCCTCTTCATACAGGTATTTGTGACCTTATAAACAGATTGGATGGAAAATAAATGTTATGGTGGGCCCTATAAATCACAACAGGACCCACGATCCTTATAACATCACAACATCCATCCTTATTACGTTATAACCACGAACTATACACATCAAGTAAAAACCGCGACCCATATAACACGATAACTACGATCCATATAATATGACAACCACGACCCATATCAATCATGATCCCTATAATATGACAACTACGACCCATATAACATGAAAACCATGACCTATACGAACCACGCCCTATATAAAATGACAACCACGACCCATATAACATGACAACCACGACCCATATAATATGACAATCACGACCCTTGCAACATAACAACCATGATCCATTTGAAGGGTCATGGTTCACATGCACAATGGATCGTGATTTTGATCCACAAAAGGTCGTGGTTGATATTTGATGCTACCCATATAATGACATAACAAAAAGGATGGGCGGCATAGATTATTCACATACATCAATGTGGACCCATTTAGGTCGTGGTTTGCATGGGTCGTAGTTGACATGTTATATGGGTCGGGGTTGTCATGTTGCATGGTTCGTGGTTTGCAACATGTTCACTTCATTTTCTACCAAACCATCGGTACAATAGCCTAAGGCCCACAATGGGATGATCTGTTCCGTTCACCTTGTAGGCCTGCTTGCCGTGGGTCCAAAACGTCCTGACTTAGGTAGTGTCCACTTCTAACAAACATCACAGTGAGCTTGGAAAGTTTCAAGAGTGGGTTCTAGTGTCACCATTATTTTCTATTATGTGACCCACACGAGCTCTGGATTAGGCTGATATTTGGGCCATAGCCCTAAAATGACACTGCAAAAAGGATGGGTGGCATGGATTATACACATACATCAATGTGGGCCTCAATGTATTGTCAAATTCTCAAGTCGTGGTAGTAACACAATACGGGTCGTGGTTGTAATGTGGTAAGGGTCGTAGTTTTCATGGGTCGCGGTTGTTATGTTACATGGGTCGTGGTTGTCATGGGTCTTGGTTATCATGGATCGTGGTTGTCATGGGTTGTAGTGGTCATGGATCGTAGTTATCATGTTATATGGGTCGTGGTTCTCATGTTATATGGGTCATGATTGTCATATTATATGAGTTGTGGTTGTCATGTTATATGGGTCGCGATTGTAATGTGGTAAGGGTCGTAGTTGTCATGGGTCATGTTTGTTACATGTTTGCCGAAAATAAAGACAAATATAAAGATAAACTGGACCACACTACAGAAGTGTTAGATCAAGCTTATATTTATTTTTTTTCCTTTCATCCATGTCCTTGTGATCATATAAAAAGGTTTCAACGGTGGAAATCATTATTCCAACTGTTTCCTATGGTAAGGTCCACTTGATCTTTGGGTATGATTAAATTTTGGATTCAACTCCTAAAATAAGATGGAAAAATGGATGGACGGCGTTGATAGACCTCATACATTCACAGTGGTACTCCAGCCAATCCGCTTCGTCTTCTGATGCGGATTAGAAGTTACTCGACTTACGTGTAGCTATAGGAGTCTTCGAAGAGTCCAGATTCCCAAGACCTCGAGAAGACTATTTTAGTAAGTCACGTTACTCGACTTACGCATCCCAATATATGTACAGATGAATGGACTTATTAGGCCCATTGTGATGTATATATTTTATCCATGCCGACCATTCATTTTGAAAGATCATTTTAAGGAATGCGCCAAAAAATGAGGCATATCAAAGGCTCATGTGGACCACACCATAGAAAGCAGTGAAATTGAAAACCTACTATTGAAAACCTTTTGGGGCATGACAAGCACAACCTTTATCAACCACAACCCGCATAACATGATAACCACGACCCATATAAAATGATAACTATGACCCGTGACAATCACGACCCAGATGACAACAACGACCCATAAAACATGACAACAACGACCTATATAACATGACAACTACAACCCACAACCATGACCCATATAACATGACAACTATGACCCACAACCATGACCCATAAAACTTAACAATTACGACCCATGATAATCACGACCCGTATAAAATGACAACCATGACCCATATAACTTCACAACCACGACCCATATAATATGACAACCTCAACCCTTTCTACATGACAACCACAATCCATTCGAAGGGTTGTGGTTCACATGCACAATGGATCGTGGTTTTGATCTACAAAGGGTCGTGGTTGATATTTGACCCTACCCCTAAAATGACACAACAAAAAGGATGGGCGGCACGGATTATTCACATACATCAATGTGGGCCCATTTGGGTCATGGTTTGCATGGGTCGTATTTGTCATGTTATATAGGTCGTGGTTGTCATGTTGCATGGTTCGTGGTTTGCAATGTGTTCACTTCTTTTTCTACCAAACCATTGGTACCATAGCTTAAGGTCCACAATGGGGTGATTCGATCCATCCACCTTGTCGGCTAGTTCGTTGTGGATTCAAAAAGTCCTGACTTGGGCATTATCCACTTCTAACAAGCATCACATGAGAACCATGACCCTATATAACATGGCAACCACGACCCAAATGGGCCCACCTAAAATAATGGATCACCCCAAGCTTCATGTAGATCTGTATAGTTAATGACACTTCCCATCTAGTGGACCCACATCATGGGTGGGCCACATCCAAATAACAACAATGGCCCATTTGCCTTCAAGTTACACTAGCAATGGTCGGGTTGTGGCCCCATATAACATGGCAACCACGACCCAAATCGGCCGCAGTTGTATGGATAATTGTTTTCATGTTATATGGGTCTCAGTTGTATGGATCGTAGTTGTCCTGTTATATGGGTCACAATTATTTTGTTATATGGGTCGCGGTCGCGGTTGTCCTGTTATTTAGGTCGCAGTTGTCTTGTTATATGGTTCGCTGTTGTATGGATCGCAGTTGTCCTGTTATATGGGTCGCAGTTATCCTGTTATATGGGTCGCAGTCGCAGTTGTCCTATTATTTGGGTCGCAGTTATCCTGTTATATGAGTTGTGGTTGTCATGGGTAGTGGTTATCCAATTACCATTGTTTTCCTGTGGTGTGGTCCACTTGAGATTTATATCCCTCTCATTTTTAGTATAAAACTCTAAAATAATCTATAAAAATGGATGAACGGAATGGATGTAACACATACATCATAGTGGGCCCACAGAGCACCGACCACCAACCACCGGGCTGTTAGCAGTAGGGAGTAGCCAATCCGTTTCCGTCTCGGATATGGTCGTGGATCAGAGGAAGCGGATTGGCTGGTGTACCGCACACCAGCTATATAGCTGTTATATTGAAGTCAGCAAGTTATGTGTGTCTAATCATGAGGTATATGTTATATCCAAACCGTTCATCCATTTGGTGAGTTCGTCTTAATGCTTGATATGAAAAATAAGACAGATCTAACATATAGTATGAGAACCACGACCCATATAACATGAGAACCACGACCCATATAATAAGAAACTACGACCCATTTAACATGACAATCACGATCCATATAACATGACAACGTACCACAACCCATAACAAATACAACCCTTACTACATAATAACCACAACCCATATAACATAACAACCGCGACCATTACAACCACGACCCATATAACATAACAACCGCGACCATTACAACCACGACCCATATAACATGACAACCACGACCCATGATAACTAGGACCTATATAACATAACAACCACGACCCATCTAACATGATAACTACGACCCTATGACAACCACGGTCCATTTTTTGTAGTGTAAATGGATCGAAGGCTATAGATTAAGGTCATGGTATACCCCAATTGATCTTTGGATATGCTTCGATTTTGGGCTCAAACCCTTAAATTAGATGGAAAAATGGATGGATGGCGTGGATAGACCACATACATTTAAGGTGGGCCCAATTGAGACTCAATTCGATTTTCTCTCTCGCGTGCAACTTATACTGGGAAAAAAAGAAAAACGGGCCAACCACACTCCTACCTCATGACAACCACGACCCTTTCCTCATAAAAACCACGACCCAGGTTTTTATGAGGAAAGGGTCGTGATTGTAATGTAGTGAAGGTCATAGTTCTCATGTTATATGGGTCGTGGTTGTCATGAGTCGTAATTTTCCCAAGTCGCGGTTGTTACATGTTCACTTCCTTTACTACCAAATGAAAGGTTAGTCATTGGTACAATAGTCTGAGGCCAACAATGGGGAGATCTGTTCCGTCCATCTTGTCGGCCAGCTCGGTGTGGGCCTAAAAAGTCCTGACTTGGGCAGTGTCCACTTCTAACAAATATCACGGTGAGCCTGGAAAGTTTCAACAACAGGTTCCATTGTCACCATTATTTTCTATTAAGTGACCTACACGAGCTCTGGATTAGGCTGATATTTAGGCCCTAGCCCTAAAATGACACGGTAAAAAAGATGGGCAGCATGGATTATACACATACATCAATATGGGCCCCACGAGTTTAGTCCTTGCCCACGCGTAAAAAGGTTCCGTACACATCACTTTACTAGCATTAAATACTACGTAACTTCTTAGTCTCTAGAAAACCGTACAACTACCGAATCAAGGTCAGGGGTATTTTCATCCGAAACAAACTCTAAAAGCTGTCAGAAGGCCTTTTATGGAATGAGTCGGGATCCTCTGTTATCAGGTCAACAGAGAATTCCTGTTACCCTAATGGTTTGGCGTCCGAAGCTGTTTTTTATTTTTTTTTATTTTTTTGGTGAGTGGTGACGTGGACCAATGAGAATTAGGGTATCAGGAATTCCCTGTTGACCTGATAACAGAAGATCCGGACTCTTATGGAATATATGGGGTGTTGCAGCATTCTAGGTAATTTGCCCAAACTTCGAGGCAAGTACAGTCAATTTCCTTAATATTTTTGCATCAAGCCAGAACACACAACTTCAATCATAAGATTTATTCTTTTGGCACCAAGCCAAAACACACGACTTCAATCATAAACATCTGAAAGAAAGAAAGAAAAAGGAAAAGAAAAACCTCTTCATCTCTCACCCACACAGATTATTTAAAACTCTTCTCACCATCTCACCCTTCTTCTTCTTCTTCTTGGGAGAGAAGTCAACCTTAATATTCACCCTCACTCAAAGAATTGCTTGAAGGTGTCCACGGTCAGTTCTTGCACTTTTGAAGCTATTTCGCCAAGACCCGGCCCATCGCCATCCTCACTGTTCCCTTCTTTCCCCTCACCACCTTGTTCAGCAGCCCGGTCTACCCCTTGCTCATCTCCATCTCCAATCAAACACAACCTTCCCATCACCTCGTTCATGGTTGGCCTTTCCTTACCACTGAACTTGAGACAATCCTCTGCAAGCTTCGCAAGTTCTTGCAACTGATCCATCCCTGCTTCCACCGGGAGACCATTCTGGACAACGAACTCTATACGATTCTGATTCATCTCGGAAATGAAATACATAGTAAGGCTACCACCCTTTTGCTTGCTCTGGTCAGAGTTGGGATCCTGACCCGTTAAGAGCTCGACTAGTACAACGCCAAAGCTATACACATCACTCTTCTCCGTCAGCTGCTTTGTGTGAATATACTCAGGATCCAGATACCCGATTGTCTGATTTACATAGGACACTCTCGACAACACCCTCGCCACTCCAAATTCGACTACTTTGGGGTTGCTGTTTTCATCCAAGAGTATGTTTGATGACCTCACATTCCTATGCCAGACACCGAGTGCATGCAAATCGACAAGGGCCCTTGCCGTTCCCTTGGCAATCTTCAAGAGGTCTTTCCACTGCAAGTGAGTTTCGGGATCTGCATTCGCATGGATATGGTCGTAGAGAGTGAGGTCGGAGACATACTCATAGACTAACCACGGATCAGGTTTGGTCTCCAAGCAACAGCCCAAGAGCTTCACTACGTTCAGATGGTTGACACGGCAAAGAGTCATTACCTCGTTCAGGAACGGTTGGCGCTCCTCTTCTTCCTCCATCTTGAATGGCCTCATATCAATCTTCCTACCATCAAGAAGCTTACCTATAGACCTTATACCCTGACGTATCCTCATAACAAGGTCGGAACCCCTCTTGAGGAGTTTGATTGCCTTCATGAGGTTTTCTTGAGTGAAGATTTTGGGAATCTGATCACTAGCACTAGTAGCACCAGTTTCATTAGTAGCATCGATCAAGCCTTGCAAGAAGGGGCCTTCATTGTTGTTGAAGGTTTCTTGCGCCATTTGAATGAGCTTCTTTTCAAGGAAAGAGTCAT
Source organism: Magnolia sinica (assembly GCF_029962835.1). Lineage (NCBI taxonomy): Eukaryota > Viridiplantae > Streptophyta > Magnoliopsida > Magnoliales > Magnoliaceae > Magnolia > Magnolia sinica. The sequence goes on from NC_080573.1 coordinate 134,765,068, forward strand.
ATGACCATGATGCTCCTAGAAGGCTCACCGCCAGTCCTAAACCAGCTGCTCATTTGCCATCCAAACCCAACCCCATGTTAGTTTTAAGCCATTGTTCTAAAACTCGACCAGGTTCTGACTCGATCCCGACCGCACCATTGAGTGTATTTACGATAGTGTTTGTTATCTTACATTAGTAACATTAATTGGGCGAGTCCAGTCTATGCTGAGGCCATTATCAGCATCACACATGCCAAAGATTGGAGTCTTCGAGACGTTCATCAGGTGGGGCCCTTGAATTTGGATGGTCCAGTACTCATCAGCTAAACGACGAGTGTATGAGAAGAATCAAGAGTTAGAAAACAAATGACAAGCGGTTTGGATTCGATTTACACTCGTGGCTCAGTTGATGAGCGGGCCATGTGTTCAGACTACACATCTTAGCTACAAAAACACCCCAAGTTCTTCATGTGAAATCCACTCCGACAGTCAGGCGCACTCCTCTATGTTGGGTCCTGGGGCCAAAAATCATCAAGATGCAGAACTCACAGGGACCAGACCACAGAGAACAATAAGGATGGACTGCCAACCCATTGCTTTGTTTGTGAGGCCCCTGTGGTTGTCTTTTATCAAATCTGTTCATTAGGTCTGGCTCGCCGGGATGAAGGGAAGATACAAAAATCAATCTAACCCAAAACTAAGAGAGGCTACAGCATGTTACTATAGAGGTTATTGGTGCAATTTTACATTGTTCATATTGGGCTGATCTTTTTGTATGTATCATGAATATGAGTTTTATCACCTGATGGACCCCACAGATTTATATAAAATATAGTGGCCGCCTGGGTGTTCCACGCACTCCAAAAAAAGGTTTTTGTATACTACTATTACAAAAATTCCGGTCCCTTTTAAAGCAGGTTTCGGTGCCCACCGTACCACAGTTGGTCAGCTAGATTTCAGGGATAGATTTTTACCCCCATTGAATCTTATATGATCTTAACGGATCATATTCTAGATTCTATGCTCCAAGATCATATTCTAGATACTATGCTCCAATGGACGTCCAAAGAAACATTTTTTGAAGGAATGACTGTATGAGATGAATTAATTTGAAATATTTAAAAGTCTGAATTGCTTATGTTCGAATCTTCAAAGAAGCGTGATTGTATTACTCGAGTGCTGATTGTCCGTGTTGAAGGCACAGGAAAATTCAGTGCCGTTGCTTCTCATTGGTTTACATCTGAAGACGCAAGCTGACAAAACACACCAATTTTCTCTATGGCAGATGGACTATGGACTATGGACTACACAAACCAACTTTTAACGGGTGGAACATCTCTAACCCCGGCCACTATGATTTATATATTAGATCCACACTGTCCATCAATTTTTCTGGATTATTATACAGCATGAGCCCAAAAGCAACAACCATCCAAAGCTCCAGTGGACTACACTACAGAAAGCGGCGGGATTGTTATAACCTTCATAGTGTCGAGTAGGGTCGACTGTCGGGTTTATTTGTCATCTAATCTCATACTATGGAATTCTTTTAAAGAAATGGATGGACAGTGTGGATCTAAGAAATGCATCATCATAGGGCCTGCCTAAATTTCAAATATTAAAGAAATTATATTGCTTGCGGGGAGAAAAGAAGGTCGGCAATGTTGACATATGGAACTTCCGCAGGCCCTACTATGTTGTATTTATTAGATCCACACCTTCCATCTATTTTTTCCATACAGGAGACAAAAAACTTTTTAAAAAAAAAAAAAAGAAAAGAAAAAAACAAAGAGGCATTTCCCTTCATTCAGGTCTATGGGATGTTGAATATATATATATATATATATATATATATATATATATATATATATATATATATATATATATATATATATATATATATATATATAAGGTTTGCGGAAAAAGAGAAGAAGGATTTTGAGTATATATGTGGTAAGCGGAGTATTATAATATTTACTCACCTAATCCGAGTATGGAACTTGTGTGTTCGCACTGAAACACCCGCACTCACGCACAGGCTCGATCTCGGTCACAGGCTCGGTGCAAGGGTGTGGGCATGTATGGTTGTAGAGGCGCTAGTGGCATACTTTGCACCAACTGCTTGTAGTAGCCATGTATTAGTTTCTCCCAATAGTTAGAAATGGTCATTTGGGTTAAATTCCCTGGACCATAACTCTCAGCCACCATAGCCTATATATACTGGGCCTGGATGAGTTTCTAAACCATCACAACATATTCTAGCAGACTCATACGAACCATATTCACTCCTACAAACCACAAGTTCCAGCAAGACAGCAAGGTTCATCTGAACCATTGCTTGAAGATCAGACCAGCGGTGTTGTCTAGAACGGTTTATCTAAACCATTAACTAAGGACTGACCAGTGTAGTGGTCTAATTCACATTTCTTCTTCTCATTTTCTTTCTGAAAATTTTCCTTTTATTCTCTGTCAGAAATTGTGTAACAAAGTCCCATTAGTGGGTCTTCATGTTTGCTTAACGCAAATCCACACCAGGCTCGTCATATCCTAGCAGCAATTTGCCTGTAACCTTTCAGCATACTCAAATTATTTGAGTTGGGGCAAATAACACTTCAAGGACAACGTTCTCATACATGCTTTAGCCTATCCTGATTTCAGGATATTTTGGTTTTCATATTTTACAGAAAATATTATTTATGTATAATTTCTCAACATGGGACAGAGATAATGGATAGGTTGGATGTCTGAACCACATCTTATATAAGCAATTGGGAAGGTTTTAATCAGTGGCATTCACCCTCAATATACTGTTATCTATGTGTGGTCTACCTAAGCCGTGGATTGGCCCTATTTTCAGGCCCATGGGCCACCATGGAAGGGTCCACTAAATGAATAGTGTGATGTTTGACACACATCAGGATGGGGTTCACAGAGGTCGAACTCATGGAAGCTCCCATGTGGTTGACCTAAATTGAACCTTTTTCCTATGCATATTTATCCATAATTTTGTATGTGTGTTGGCACATGTAGGCATGCATGCGGCACACCATCAAAGATAATCATACAAAATATTCAGGCTCGACCATTTAACAAGCAGCCATGTGTTATTGGAAAGTGAGAAGATAAGCCTTAACAATTTTTTTCGCATGGTCAGCCTAATGATGTGATGACATCCTTATCCACCAGTTAGATGTTCCATATTATTTCCAGACTTGGCATGTGTGTGAAACAGATTGTCTGGTAACTCAAGGAATTTTCAAAGGCAAAAGAGAGTGTCATCGTACCTAGAGCGTATATTAATCCCGGGTTACCTGCAACCATAACGGTGACTACATGTCAGACTTCTCGAAAAAACAAATTGGAATATAAAATAAGAAATAGACTAAGAAGATACAAAGAGTGGGTTATTTTATGAAAAATAAACTTAGAGTTTTCATCAATTTCAAACAGTGAAAGACGATGGTAGAAAAATAATCAAGATGAAAGGTTAAGGTATTGACGATAGATAACGATGAGGAATTCACTTCTGAAGAATTCAATCAGTATTGTAAGGATAGAGGGATCGTAAGGCACAACACGGTGCACCACGCACTAGAGCAGATTGGTATATCTGAGCGGATGAATCAAACTTTATTGGAGAGGGCCCGATACATGATCAATAATGCTCAGTTGGCCAAGAAATTGTGGACTGTTAACATAGCTTGTTACTTGGTGAATCGATCTCCTTCTACGACAATTGAATATGAAATTTTAAAGGAAGTGTGGAGTGGTCAGCAGGTGGACTACTCGGGACTGCGTGTATTTGGTTGCAATGTTTGCTCTCGCGTACCGTCAATTGAGTGAGATAAGCTGGGCCAAATGACTAAAAAGTATGTCTTTGTCAGCTATGGTAATGGTGTGAAAGGGGTATAAGCTATATTACCATATCACACAGAAGATTATTCTCAGTCGCCACGTCATATTCAATGAAGTATATATCTTTATTTCATAAGGATGAGCACAATGAAGTTGAAAGGTTAGTTGTGGACATTCAGTTCGATAGAAATGAGACATAGGCTTATGTTGTGCAGACACAGGTACAGGAGCAGGTGGAGTAGCCATACATGAGAAGGAATCCACCAAGGGATTGTAGGTTACCAGTGAGATACATATATGATTCAAATGTCGCATTTGACCACATTACGAATGAGGGGGATCCATATACTTTTAAGGAGGCTTGACGATGTAACTGCTAAAAAGTGAAAAGTAGCAATACACGATGAGATAGACTCCCTGTACAAGAATGAGATGTGTGAGTTGGTGGAGGTTTACATCGGCTGAAAAGCAATCGGGTGCAAGTGGATTTTCAAGAAAAAACAATATAGGTACAAGATAATGTTGGTAGCGAATGAATAAGCTCAGAGAGAATATGTAGACTTCACTGAGATATTCGCGCCTGTAGTGAAGAGAGTATTTATCATATTTGTATTGGCACTTATTGCCCAATACAATTTTGAGCTGGAACAAATAGATGTAAAAATTGCCTTCCACCATAAAAAAGTAGAAGAGCAAATTTATATAAAGCAACCAAAAGGTTTCAAAATATATGGGGTAGAGAACAAGGTTTTTTTTAGGTTGAAGAGGTCGTTGTACAGCCTAAAATAGTCTCCTAGACAATTGTATAAGAAATTTAATTATTTTATGGTGTCAAAAGTTTACCACGAATGAGTATAATCATTGTCTATTACGAGATACTGAGTGATAGGAAGTTCATTATCTTATTATTGTATGTTGATGACATACTTATCGTTAGTCATAACATATTTAAGATGGACATACTGAAGACTCAGCTATAAGGGACATTCGAGATGAAAAATCTAGAGGCTGTAAAGAGGATTATCGGCATTGACATATACATATACAAGAAGAAGAGCATGTTATGATTATCTCAAGCGGAATACATTGAGAATGCATTAATAAAGTATTGGATAGACAAGCTAAAACCAGTCAGTGTTCCCTACGTAGTTAATTTTAAGCTTTCTTCTGAACAGCTGAAACAAATTAAGAAAAGCAGAATATGTCTCATATGACTTATTCGAACGCAGTTAGTAGCTTGATGTATGACATGGTTTGTACAAGATCGAATATTTCACATACGGTGGGTGTTGTTAGAAAATACATATCTGACTCTGGCAAACAACACTGGGAGGCGATGAAATGGCTATTTCAATATATTCTAAGTACGCGAGATTACGTTTTATCATTTGAAAAATCAGGAGACAAGTTAATAAGCTATGTGCATTCAAATTATATGGGCAATGTGAATAATAGATGGTCGATTTCTAGTTACTCATTTGTGCAATTATGTGTAATTTGTTTAATTCATGATCTCTAGGTGTTTCCACAATTCCCAAACATTGTCTGGATCATCACATGGTGGGACCAGACCACATAGACAAACGGTTAGATCATCCACATGACAAGGTGTTCGGTAATTTGGCACCCTACCTCTACTTTCATGTGTATGACCATGTCTGCCTGGACTTCACTGGATCTTATCAGGGTGAACCAAATCATTGAAACCCATTGTCCGGAGATGTGTGGCCCAACTTAAGGACGATGCTAACACAGACCATATAGACAAACAGTCTAGAACAGCCGGTGGCGGGACATAAATCCTACTAAGAAGAATTCATCTCTGGTTCCTTGTGGGTATTCTTAAATTCACAAATCATTCAATGGTAAGTGAACGGTCTAGATGTCTACCTTCATGTCGACATCCTCCCTTCCCGTCGAGATACGGATTCCCGTCACCACCATCTTTACAGTAGCAGACATAGCCGGAACCCCTCCTTGAGATATTCCAGACGGTATTGGAACCGCACTTGCTTCCACTTAGGTCTTCCATGGCCCAGATAGCAGCCAACGGAAGGCCCAACTGATCTGTAGAATTCACATGGCTAGCGAAATTCATTAGTAACGACTCGTTGAAATGGTACTCATCTTCCACCAACCCCGCAAAGCTATACCTAGTCACGCAACTGGAATTAATGTAGTTGAAGAAATTCGTAACGTTGTAGCAGAACCGGGTATGTCCATCAGGTATCATGCTACGGCAGTGGCCGAGCCCGCCATGCACTGTATCCCCTGCCTTACCAAGCGTCCACTGATACTCGCAACCACTCACGAAGTTGGTGGTGTTGACGTAGGCCTTGGTGTCGCAGCCCAAGGCCACGAACTTAGTCCACCGACCCGACACCGTGAATGGCAATTGCAGCTGAATGCAATTTGCATTGGACGTGTTAGTAGAAGAATCACCAGGTATCAGCTGACTACCATTTCTGGCCGTGATCTGCTTGTCTACCGCCATCCGTCCTTTAATAAGTAGGATTACTTTTTCTGGAAGCTCGATTTTCTTAATTGGGAGCTGGACCTGGTCGAGGGTCAGGACTGGTGGACCGTCTTTATCATTGCAGGTGACCTTGTAACCTTCTAGATAACAACCTTCTTCGATTCCAAATGGGTAAGTGATGTCGATGTCACCGCACTGGCGGATGCAATTGCGGGGCAGTTTCATTCCTTTGGAATGTGAGGATCTGAAATAGAAGCTGAAGAGTATAAGTAATGGAAGAACAGAAACAGTTCGGGTTTTCATATCTGTGACTCGAGGAAGATGGAAAAGAAGAGACTAAAGGAGTCTATAATAATCAAAAGGTGATAATACGCACCAGGCCTTCGTGGGGGATTTTATAAAGGAAGAGAAGCCAGCTCTGCTGATGCTGGATTGCTTGGCTCATCTTTCTCACGTACGCATCATGCGTAAGCTCATTCACCCGCGTGAGTGCAGTTTCTGGGTGCTACCATTCTTACGTGACTGAGCATAAAGATATGGGCCCCAGCCTAGATGGTGAATGGATCAGACCGATTTTCCAAGAATGGTGATCTTAGCCGGTTTTCAAGGTGGGTTTAACATTTTCATGGCACTGACAAGTTTATGGAACCATTACATATAAGTGAATATACACAACATAGGTTCGTGTGGGCCCAGACACAATCACAAGTGCCAATTGCGGGCGTGCGAGACCACATCTTTCCATCAGGTGTGCTACAGGGTAGGTTTTGTTAAAGATATATACAACGCCCAGTACCTGATTTGGACCGTTCATTTTTTGGACTTGTAATACCTGGGCCATCCTAAGAAGCATTTGTTGAATGGGTATGTGTGTGTGAAGAAGATAAATATTTAATGGCTCATTATTTTAATAATAATAAATAAATAAATAAATAAATCAAAGGTTTGGATCATCAGCAGAGCATAGAGATGCAATCCAACTGTGAAAACTGGCCACTGTACGGTAACATGACAGGCATGCCGTAACCTATCAAAACACACCGTTGGTTCCACCCAAAAAATCAGGCCACTTTATTCTTTAGGTAGGCCACAGCACGCAAAACAGACGTGGATGTTAAAAAGAAAAAAGAAAAAAAAAAAAAAACCATTTTCACTCAGTTCTAGGTTTTGAAGTATATGGAAAGCTGATATCTGGCACACGTGTGTTAATCTCTCAACTGTTCCTGCACGTAGATGGGCTGGGCTCTGGAATGTGCCTGTAGCTTGATGTGTACGGTACCCGTCTGTCATTTGCACATTTGCAGTGCATTTTTACACCGGAAAAACACAATAGAGATGGACTGGAACCCTGTATCTGAAACGTATCTTATGACCTGATCCTGTCCAAAGCTGGCCTCTTCAATGCATCGGCTAGGGTACTGCTAATTGCATCCTCATGAAATCACCCAATGGTCTCTCCACATCATCTTATTAGACAAGGATATTCTGGTGATATTTAATTGTATCATGTGTTATTGTTGGATATGGGTCAAAGCAAAATGTATTTGAAAGTTGTTCAATTGAATAAATACATGACTTAGCCCTTATTTATTTATTATTTTACCTTATTTTTTTATTACAGTAGAACATGAACTAATCAGATCACTGTCAGGGATTAGAAAAAGTTTCATGGATAGATTTTACCAACACCATCTATCTATTTTTCCATTCATTGTAGGTTACAAGCCAAAAAAATGAAGTAGATCATAGCTCAATTTAAACTACACCAGAAATTGCAATGGTTAATTGTCATCAACTTGTTTATTAGTGTTAAAGTCTCTTAAAATATATTGATACAACATTCTTGAATATGGCTTGAGCTTAAGGAGAATATAATTATTTGATATGGCATTAGTCGGGTGTTTTAATACTGACCGGAACAAATATGCTTATCCGGCGGCACCTGCCAAGATAAGCCAGCCCAGCGCCAAGAGCTTTAAGACCGGATGAAGGATATTTTGGTCAAGTAGATTTCGAGGTCAAGGTCATGGCACGTTTGCAGACATATTTGTCGATTGATACGAGGAAAGATTTTTCCATTTTACCATGATGCCCTCGATAATTACGACCCCTGAGATTTGATTGGGCTTCCTTTCCATTCTTTTATTTCCAAATCCCGCACAGCACCTATTGAATGGACGCGGATTTCAAGTTTCTGCCACCGAAACTGTGATTTTTTTTTATTTTTTTTTAAAGGAATCCACCCTGTCCATCCGTTTTATGAGATCATTTTAAGAGATGGGATAAAAACTTAGCCGGATCTAATACTAAAGTGCTAAAAGTGCACCTAAAACGTGAGGATTTAAAGCAGACAGTTGAAATATTCGTGGGGCTACCGAAGTTTTGAATCAGGATACTAGTTGTGTTTTCAGTTCATCCCAATAGGAATGACGTTATGAACGGTATGGATGGCATATAAGCATCACTGTCGAACTCAAGGATGTTTCAATGGTAGGAATTTCCACACACACCTATTCTTTTAGTGCGGCCCACTTGAGTCTTGGATCTACTTACTTTTGATCTTAAATTCTAAAATGATCTCAAAAAATGGATGGATGGGATGGATTTTTTTTACAAACATCACATTAGGCCCTACCTAAGTTTCGAGTGCAGTAACTTACTGGCTTTCGTAGGAAATCCGCGTCCCCTTTGAATTGTCTACGAAGCCAAGTGCACAAAGGACGAGACACCACGACTTAAAAACATTATTATGAACTATCACGGATACTGTTTCTGGTCAATAATTTTCCCTAGCGGAAATAGAGAGGAATCTTCTTTCTTAAAAAAAGAAAAAAATGAGAAGTACACCCTCGCGTGTATACGTTTTTGGTACGTGAATGTTCACATACGTGCCAACATACAAAACGTGTGGGAGATCTGATTAGCTCATACTGCTAGCCCCTAATTTTAGATCTTTCAAATCAAGCATCGAGACAAATTTGTTACACATGTCCCACTGAATGTGGACCATTGATAACTTCTTCCTATTTGTCCATTTGGTTCTACATGTGCGGCCTTCTTGGTGAGCAGACGAGCCTCGTTTTCAAGATAGAGCAAATGAACGACGGAGCCATATGATGAGCGGTTTGGATTTCTCACAATGTTGCCACGTTCGCATGTGTGAGCTGCAAATGCAGAGGGAAACATAGAACTAGCTGCACCGACCTGTATCGAGTTTTTGAGACGACCCTTTGTGGATTAAAAAACACAAAAGCATTACAGTAACGCGCGCATGGATTACGTGACTACCTCCCTTTTAGTGGAATGGGGAGGTGGAAAATGTTTGTACGACGCAGCCTCACAAAATATTCAAATGGTCGCGTGATTCATGACATACCAAAAAAATAAAAAAAAAGAAAGATGATTCTGCTAGTTCACCACCCTCTTAAAAATGTTGGTTGCTCCCTTGAGTAGTAGAGCATCTCTCTTAAAACCACGTTTATCAAGAAATCCTAGCCTTCTAGTTTGTGGCTATCAAATGGATGTTTATAATCGAAAAGCTAGCAGTCCAAATTCTAAGGATAAAATCAGACGGTTACTGCGTATCTTCCCACTGTAATTTTGAATTTGACTTTGACATGCATGCCCAATTGAGGAGTCAAAAAATGGTGATGAATTATTACAGGAGTCTAGACTAAAGCTAGAAGATAATTTATTTGATTAATCATCTCAATTGATTAAAGGAATTATTAAAAATGTCACTTACTAGCAGCTAATCTCCATTAAGGGCGTTAACTACTGCTCGTCCAATCCAAACATGGAATAGTGGGAGAGCTTTGGCCTGGTCACGGTGTGGTGATGCATTCTCTTTATGAGATGCTAAAAACTTGAGCTCGCAGGAGTACTCAAGTGTACACGTGCACTTGACACGTGGAATATAGTAGCCGTTTATGAGGTATTCTCATCTTTTGGATTTTTTTTTTTTTTGGAAAATTAACGGCAATCTGATTACCGGGTGGGTCATGCGCATATGAAACAAATGAGCGGTTGGAAGAAGATTGACTAGCCATCGACATTGGTTGTGCACGAGAGAAAACGCATCTAAAGGATGGGCATCACCTGACCGGCTCAGATCTTTCACACGTGTATCTTGTTGCCCCGTGGAAGGCAGAGCAGGTTAAAAGGTGCACACTCGATTGCACTTAATTAGAACTTCACTGATGATTTTCTGTAGTTTTGCTAAGCCCATAAGCGGGTGCAAGGTTGCTCACATGTGCCACTACCGTGCATAGGTATGAGATCCAATCCATTCATCAGAACAGTAAAGAAACAGGTTGATCCAATCGTCAGGTAGGGCACAGCTTGCAAAACTAGCCCACCACTGAAAAAAGTTGGCTGAAGTTTTTTTTACCCGTCCAACTGTTTCTAACATCGGGGCCCACTTACCGAATTGAATTAGATTTATACTTTCAGGAAAAAGATTTATACCATCAGATCCACCTATTGACTGGTTTGGATATTGCACCTGTTGGCCTCGGTGGCACATGAAGTGATGTATATGGTATTGCTACCAAACCCGTCTGGGATTAGCAAAACCTTGTTACTTATGAGAGGATTGCTTGAATGCATAGCATTAAAGCAAGGACTCTAGCTGATGGATTTAGGTATTTTTGAGTGACACAAACCATTTATTTAGTAGGGCTTCCCTAGTATGGAAGATGCCACAAAATACTATCAAATTAGTGAAGTATGTAATGTTTGACACAATGATTGTAATAAGTTCGCTGAAATATAAGCTTTGTCTGAAAATGATGAAATTTTAAGTCTTGGAAGGGCCACAAGCACAAGATCATGTTCACGTGACAAACCAATGATCTTTAATCGTTGATTTACATAGACAATGTTTGGACGGTGTTGATCATCATATTAAAGTAATTATAGTGATGCAATTGATAATTTAATTATTTTGATAAATCATTAGTGGCTATGTGCTCAATAAAGTAATAGTCCGGTGACACATGTTACATATGCAACTCTTAGGAGGATTTAAAATATAATTCAAGCTCTCACCCAATAATTAGAACTCCCTTATAAATTAAAAACCCCGGCTTACTTTATGGTGTCAAATAACTAGGAGATTTAAAATCCCCTCAAATCCCTTCAAAATCACGGCGACAAACGACTCCTAAGGATATTTTGAGCACGTAGAATTAGAGGTCAAGGTTATTGGCATGTTGCAGTCATCTTTGTCAATTCAAGAAAGATCAAGGACCAGACCTTAGGGCTCCACTTGCAGGATGCTTTTCCATTTTTACCATACTGCCTTCAATAAATACATCCCCCCTATAATGAGCCGATGGCTATTGGGTAATTTAAAAAGCATATTGCTATTGTCCAAATCCCGTGATAAAAAAGATAAGGTTGACGGTTCACTATCGCTTTTTGTTTCTTTTAGTAGTTGTACACATGCACATCAATTCGGAATAGACACCACAACTTAAAAACAATATTGATGGACTATCACGTATACGATCCTGTCATCAATAATTTACGGAACCGAAAATAGAAACGAATCTTCTTCGTTTAAATAATAATAATAATTTAAAAAAAAAAAAAGAATCATGAAAAGTACCCGAGCGGATAGCTGTTAACGGGTACCTTAGTGGGTGTTACCCTTAACGTGGGCCAGTCGTAATGATTTTTTTTTGTATATCCACACCATCCGTCCGATTTTCAAAAATTATGCATATACAAATTTCAGGTGGACCATGCCACGGGAAACAGTGGTCACTGAGTGCATCACCATAAAAAAAAATCCAAAGGGAAACTACAAAGATAAGTTTGATCCAAAGCTTTTGTGGCCCACAAAAAGTTTTTAACAGTCATTCATCATTGTTTTTAGTGGTATGGTCCACTTGAGATTTGGATCTTCTCAAGGTTTGGATCTCATTCTAAAATGAGATGGAAAAATAGATGGATGGTGTAGATATACAACAAATATATCAAGGTGGACCCACTAAGGTGTTACCCAACATAAAAAAAAAAAAATAAAAAATTAAGAAGGAAAACATGTGAGAGATCTGATTCGCTTATACTGCTAGCCTCAATTTACAGATTTTTCAAGTCAAGCATCAAGCTGGCCAATGGAACACCTAATCCACTCCCCTCCACATTCAAGTCCAAAAACTTGTGCAGATCCAAATCTGAGGTGGACTACAACACAGGTAACAGTGGTGATTGAGTTCCTCGTTGTTAAAAATTCCTATGGATCCATAGCAAGGTTTTCATAATGTTTATTTGCAATCCAACCATGTTGATAATGCCAAAAAAATTTGGTTGAAAGGAACATAGAAAGATCCACTCGATCCAAAGCACTTGTGGACTAGAAAATGTTTTTAATGATCATTCATCACTGTTTTTAGTGTTATGGTGTGCCTGAGATTTGAATCTTCTTAGGGTTTTGGATCGCATCATAAAATGAGATGGACAAGCAAATGAACATCATGGATATCTTAAAAATACATCAAGGTGAGCCCTACACAGTTAGAGTTGTTGTCTCTCAGTTTCAAAATTCGGTCATGTGTGTGGTTCGATTCCAACTGGACAACTTTGACCCCCAAGCATTAGGATTGACAGATATGTTAAAATTAATCGTACATGACCGAAATATAATAAGATCGTAAGATGTTGTTTAAGATAATCAGACGATCATCGAACAGTGTGGTTCGTCCTCAAAGAATATATAGGTTGCACATTGCCTTCCATATGAAAAAACTTTCATATACAGAAGTAAACAAAAAGGAAACATTATAATCAACTATAGGGAGTGATTGCAGAGCACCTTTCTGAAAAGAGAACTGCTTGTATTTTAGTGGAAATCGTCCAGCGTAACAATGTAAACTTGAATTACATCTAAGGATTACAACTATTGAATTACCACTACTCCTAGGGCCTGTTTGATTTTTCATGATACATGTAAATCATAGTAAATAAGTAATTATTACTTTTTTCACCTTGTTTGGAAATATGAGAGTAATTCCACCTCGAAAATCAAAACAAAAGTGTTGGCTTAAATATGTGGACCCCACCGTAATGTATATAATACATCCGCATCGTCCATCTATTTTATTAGAACATTTTGGAGCATGAACCGAAAAATGAGGCAGATCCAACACTCAAATGGCCCACACGAAAGGAAACAGTGGCCTTAATTCGTCCACCATTGAATGTTATTTTCTTCACTAGGCCCACATTAAGGTTTTTTCATCATCTAACCCATTCATAGGGTCACACAGACATGGATAAAGGGAAAACACAAATATCAGCTTGATCCAAAACTTTTAAGGGCCCAAGAAGTTTTTAATGGTAGGTGTTCGATTCCCGTTGTTTCCTGTGGTGTGGTCCACTTGAGCTTTGGATCTACCTAATTTTTTTGCTCATGCTATAAATTCGGCTGGCATAATAAATGAGCGGCATGGATAAGTAACATACATCACGATGGGCCCCATATTTATGTTGTAAATTTCTCGATTTAAGTATTAAAAAAGTAAGTTGTCACATCCGCATTGGGAAAGATGCGGTAATTACCTTGGTAAATGATTATTACTCATTTACATGGTAATTATACTTGAGCTGAAAACTCAAACAGGTCCTAATGTAAGATTATGCTACTAGTTACACTAAGGAATGTAAAAGCCTGATTATGCCAAGAAACATAAAGAGTATAATTAATAGATTTAATTTGTTTGATTCGGTTGGTATAAGACTTTGCTTTGTTAAACTCCTTTTTATTTATAGGTTTCTTGAAGACAGCCATCTAAATGTTTCTTCCTACATTCAATTGGTTATAACAACTACTTTGGCACCGCTCCGACCTTTTACTCATCGTGGACACCTATCCTGGTATAGCCACTTTAGCATTGTTTTTCTCTTGACCACTTTCCATCTTTCACTGCTTAGCTACGTTGACATGTATTATCTAACCAGTGCCTGCTGTTAATTCCAAAACACATGCTCGAAATATCTTCACAAATCTTATATGTGATATATACTTCTCGTGCAATGACACGTGTCATTTCCTAATAAATTTTTCAATAAAGTAAAAAATATAGTAATATAAGAGTAACACACACTAGGGTATTATGAGAGTAACACCTAATCCACTTCTCTTTAGGATGACCCTTTGTGGATAAAACACTGACAACATACATGATGGATTACATGACTACCTTCCTGTAGTGGAATAGGGATGTGGAAAATGTTTGTACATCATGACCTTCCAAAATAATCACATGGGTCACGTGATGCACAACATAAAAAAATTAAAAATTAAAAAATTTAAAAAATTTTAAAAAAAAATCAAATTTTAAATAAAAAAAATAAAATAAAATTAATAACTCCGCTCACCATCCTTTACAAAATGTTGGTTATCCTCTAGTATTGGGGCATGTCACCGAAACCATACTTATGAAGAAATCCTAGCCTTCCATTTGGTGGCTATCAAGTGGATGGTTATAATTGAAAAGTTACTTGCCCAATTTCTAAGGATAAAATCAAACGCTTACTTCCCATGTAAATCCATTGCAAATAGGTAATAATTACTTAATTAATTACAGTGTCGTTACCAATGCTTGATTTGATGACTTATTTTTTTAACACCAAAATTGTGGAGGTTGTGAAATATGTTGGGGCATCATGATGTACGTGGCGTATCCATGCTGCCATCTCTGTTATGTCAGTTGAATTTATAGCATGAGCCAAAATATGAGGCAAATCCGAGGCTCAAGTAGACCACGCTATAGGAAGAATGGAATCGACCACCTATCATTAAAAATTTATTGGGGCCACTGTTTCCTTTGGTGTGGACTACTTTAGAGTTGGATATATCTCATTTTTCAATATCATGCTTCAAAATATCATGATAAAATGGATGGACAACACAGATTTTTTATATACATTAAGATGGGCCCATAAATTTAAACTAATCCTTTTGAACCCGTTTATGAAGCAAAAATACATGCTCATTTTTTAAAATGATTTTAAAAAAAAGCAACAATTGCTTATTTACAAGCTATTTACATAAGCTTTAGAAAATCAAACCGACCCTTAAATATAATTATGAATTCTGTAACTTTGGATCTTACTCTTACTCTTGCTGGGGTGGTAGACTCTCAGGAGTTTCAACACCCGGTCAAGGGTTCAAGTATCCATAGGTGGTGAAATTCCACCAGCCTGACACAGAAGTCCAGACCAAAGCTACAGGATAATTTATTTGATTAAGGGAATTACTAAGGGCGTTAGGCGGTGACATTCCTTCTCCTGCTTGATACGTGCAATATAGGAGCCGTTCATGAGGCTGTCTCAGCTTTTGGATGCGTTTTTTTTTTTTTTTTCTTTAATGCCAATCTGATTATCGGGTGGGTCACACGCGTGTGAAACAAATGAGTGGTTGGGAGAAGATCGACCAAACATCCACATTGATTGTGCACGTTACGTCCAAGTGATAGTCCGAAATGGTCTATTTTTATTTTTATTTTTTAAAGAGAAAACGCGTTTGAAGGGTGGGATCACTTGACCGGCTCGGATCTTTCACGCGGGCCACAGTTTGCAAAACAAATCTACGGTTGAAAGTAGTTGGACGAGTACATCATGCCCAAATACTGAATTAACAAGATTTACTTTCAGGAAAAACATCTAAACTGTCAGACCCACTTCGTGTCTGGCTTGGATATTGCACCTGTTGGCCATGGTGGCACATGTAGAGGGGTGTAGATGGTGACCTGGAGCGGATTAGCCCATCCTCACCCAAGATTGGGCGCCCTTACTGTGGAGCCCGTTTACCTTGATCCATGTATTTTGTATCCATGCCGTCCATCCGTTTACCAGACCGTTTCAGGGGATGAGATAAAAAATAAGCGGATCCCAATATCAGGTAGACCCTATCATAGGAAACAGTGGTGATTGTTATTAAAAAATTATAATAGGCTACAAAAGTTTCGAAACTAGCTGATTTTTTATTTTTATTTTTTGTTCAAATTTATGTTACCTTACCAACGGGTTGGATGGCAAATAAACATTACCAAAACATTGCAGCAGGCCTTAGGATGTTTTTAACGGGGAGGCGTTCAATAACCACTGTTTCCTGTGACATTGTCCTGCCCTGAAATGATCCCCCGGGATGGGCGGATGGCGTAGAAATAGAATAAATACATCAAGGTAGGCCCCATGCAAGGGCTGCAGCTGCACTGTCAAGGGTGAGACTTGGCCGCACCTAATCCACTATTCGTTGGTGAGGTTTGCTGGATTGCATCCCTACGTATTACAGTGAGACACGTCGTTGGATTTGGGCCCAGTGACATAAACCGTTTATTTGGTAGGGCTTTGCTTGGATGGATTATGCCACAAAACACTGATATTAAATATGTCAAGCCAATGTGGTGGGTTTCGACAATGAGGCCCTACATGCATTCGAGTGCCGATTGTGGTTTGAAAAAATAAAAAAACAAAACAAAACGAAACTAAACGAAAGCCATTGATTAAGTCACGTTACTTGACTTTTGCTGGTATGGTAACCAGACCTATGTAGATATGGATGGTCTTATTGGGCCCACTGTGATGTATATATTTTATCCATGCCGTCCATTCATTTTGAAAGATCATTTTAAAGAATGAGCCAAAAATTTAGGTATATCAAAGGCTCATGTGGACCACACCATAGATAGAAGTGAAATTGAAAGCCTACCATGCATTGAAAACATTCAACCTTTTGGAGGCTATGAAATTTTTGGATGTAATTCATTTTTTGGCCTATGACATTAATTAAATTCTAAATCCAATGGACGAATTGTATTCAACACATAAATCACGACAGGACCCTTATAACATGACAACCTCGACTCTTATAAACTCCACACGTCTTATGACAACCACAACTCATATAACATGATAATCATGACCCACATAACATGACAACTATGACTCATAACAACCACAGCCCATATAACGTGACAACCATGACTCTTACCACATTACAACCACGACCCCTTATAACATAGTAAGCATCGTGGTCGTAATGTAGCAAGGGTCGTGGCTATTAGGTTGATGTAATTAATAACTAAATTATTTTTAAATAATAGGAGTTAAAGTTTACAATGGGGTGATTTGTTCCGTCCACCTTGTTGGCCAGCTCATCGTGGGGCTAAAAAATTCTGACTTAGGTAGTGTCCACTTCTAACAAACATCACAGTGAACCTAGAAAGTTTCGATAGTGGGTGCCATTGTCACCATTATTTTCTATTATATAGCTCACATGAGCATTGAATTAGGCTGATATTTGGGCCCTAGCCCTAAAACGGCAAAAAAAGATGGGCAACATGGATTATACACATGCATCAATGTGGCCCCACGAGTTGGGCCTTGCTTACACCCAAAAAAGCTTCTGTTCACATCATTCTCTCAGCATTAAATATGACGTAACTTCTTGTTCACTTAAAAACCGTACAATTAGTAAACTAAGAACAAGAACAATTTGATCTAAAAAACTTCTCAAGACCTGTCATATGGCTACCCTCGGAATATTTGGATGGTCAATCTCTCTTGAGAATTTGACCATACAATAATGTCATTACGTTCAAAATCACTTTTTTTAAAAATTTTATTTTATTTATTTTTTTTAAATGCTTGCCTATCAAAGTCAAATGAATCAAATGAGTGCTTTTGGCAGGGTATTTCTAACATTAGGTGGGTTACTTTAAATATCTTGAAAGCAGGCCTGTTTTCATTAATCTCCCTAAAAGCTGACGATTTTACAAAATTAAATATTTTCTTTTAATAATTATACACATAAGTAAAATCAAACATTTTATTATAGTTATTGTACACATACACATCAATCTAAACCGTCAAAATTGTAAGACCCATCATAAGATAAGTTCAACCCAAAAATCACACTGCCAGCAATTGGTAGGTCATGAATAAAACGGTCAGCAGCCAAATCCAAGCAAGAAATGAGATGGTCGGGATTATTTATTTATTTTATTTTTAACACGCACACACTGCGACACATTCATGCCTTAGTGGGTTTTCACCACCCATGGGTTTTCAAGCCCTAGACCACAGGTGTTGAAACTCCTAAGAGTCTACCACAGGAGCAAGAGCAAGGACCCATTTGGACTGTCCTGACAACCATAGATATAGATTGTGATAATGTGGCCAATTTGGACTGTCCAGAGAACCATAGATATATGCCACGTGTACAATGGGCGAGACACCACAGCTTAAAAACAATATCTGTGAACCATCACGCATATTGTCCACTGATCAATAATTTCTTAAAGCGCTAATTGAAGGGGATTCTTCTTTCTCTGAAAAAGGAAAGATAAGAAATGCACCCGCTTGGGCGTACTTTTGCTATTTGAATGCTCACACACGTGCTAATATAGAAAACATGCGAGAGATCTGACGGTTACTTTACATCATCTCTGTCTAATTTTGAGTTCTCTCCCTGCGTAATTGGGTTCGTTTGAAAGGCCTTTACTGGAACTTTAAACTCACACGCATACTAGGTGCACTCGAGCAATTCACGTGTGGAAATGAGGCACGCATGATTGATCGGATTCGTTCACGAGACGCTCCAGTCTGTAGCTGTTTTCTCTAAAAAGCCATGAACATCTGGCTATTGGGTGGGACCCACCTCTTATGAAACAATTGGATGGTTGGGATGAGATTGGCCAATTATCCATATTTATTGTGCACGTGAGGAACAGAAGATTGTTACAGAGTTTTTCTTTTTTTTCGAGAAAATGCGGCTAAATAGTGGGGAACACCTGACTGGCTCAGATTTTGCACACGTGTGTCTGGTTGCCACATGAAAGGCTGAGTACCAAAAGAAGATACACACTTTCGAGTGCAGTTAGCATTATTCCTCCAATATGCCTCGTTGACGAAAAAAGATTCCAAGGATATAACGAATTAAACGTGGATCGACTCATGACTATGCGGAACTAGAGAGGAATCTTCTCTCTTAAAAACAACGAAAAATGAGAAGTACACCGGCGCGAATATACGTTTTTGATACTTGAATGCTCACATACGCGCCAACATACAAAACATGTGGGAGATCTGATTAGCTCATACTGCTAGCCCCTAATTTTAGATCTTTCAAATCAAGCATCGAGACAAATATGTTACACATGTCCGCTGAATGTGGACCATTGATAACTTCCTCCTATTTGTCCGTTTGGTTTTACATGTGTGGCCCACTTGGTGAGCAGACGAGCCTTGCTTTCAAGTTAAAGCAAATGAACGGCGGAGCCATATGATGAGCGGTTTGGATTTCTCACAATGTTACCACGTTGGCATGTTTGAGCTGCAAATGCAGAGGGAAACATGGAGCTAGCTGCACCGACCTGTGTCGAGTCTTTGAGACGACCCTTTGTGGATTAAAAAACACAAAAGCGTTGCAGTAATGCGTGCATATATTACGTGACTTCCTCCCTTTAGTGGAATGGAGAGGTGGAAAATGTTTGGACGACGCAGCCTCACGTGTGTGAAAAATAAAATATAAATAAATAAAAAATCAGACGGATACTTGCACACGTGCACTTTACACCTGGAATATAGTAGCCGTTCATAAGGCAGTCTCACCTTTTGGACGCCTTTTTTTCAAATGGCAATCTGATTATCGGGTGGGTCACGTATACGAAACAAATGAGTAGTTGGGAGAAGATTGACTAGCCATCCACATTGGTTTTGCACGTTTTATCCTAGTGATGGTCGGAAATATTTACTTTTTTTCTTCTTCTTCTTCTTCTTTATTATTTTTTCTAATTTTATTTATTTTTTTATTTTTTTAGAGAAAACACATCTAAAGGGTGGGGATCACCTGATCGGCTCGGATCTTTCACACGTGTATCTAGTTGCCACACGGAAGGCGGAGCAGGAAAAAAAGTGCACACTCGAGTGCACTTAGAACTTCACTGATGATTTTCTGTAGCTTTGCTAAGCCGGCCTTGAGCGGGTGCAAGGTTGCCCACATGTGCAATTATGGTGCATAGGTATGAGATCCAATCAATTCATCATAACAGTAAATAATCAGGTTGATCCAGTCGTCACGTAGGGCACAGCTTGCACAACAAACCTACGGCTGAAAAACGTTGGCTGGAGTTTAATTTCTCACCCATCCAACTATTTCTAACATCGTGACCCACTTACCGAATTGAATTAGATTTACTTTCAGGAAAAACATTTATACTATCAGATCCTCCTATTGACTGGTTTGGATATTGCACCCGTTGCCCTCGGTGGCACGTGGAGTGATGTACATGGTATTCCTTCCACACCCGTCTGGGATTAGCAAAACCTTGTAACTTATGAGAGGATTCCATTAATGCATGCTGAAGTATTAAAGCAAGATACGTCGTACTTTTGGCCGATGGATTTAGGCAGTTTTTAGGGACACAAACCATTTATTTAGTAGGGCCTCCTGCGCATGGAAGATGCCACAAAACACTGTCAAATTAGTGAAGTATGTAATGTTTGACACAATGGTTGTAATAAGCTCGCTGAAATATATGTTTTGCACGAAAATGATGAAATATCAAGTCTTGGATGGGCCATAAGCATAAGATCATATTCGAGTGACTAACTAATGATTTTTAGCCGTTGATTTGTATAGACAATGTTTGGACAATTGATCGTCATATTAAAGTAATTACAGTGATGCAATTGATAATCTAATTATTTTGATAAATCATTAGTGGGTATGTGCCCAATAAGGGCGTATTTGGATTCACGTATAGTATTGTTTTGCACTGTAAATTAGTACGGAGCCAGTATTCCACAAACTGTAGTACGGTGTACGTCCTGAAGGTCGTAAACTACCACACTGTTTGTTTTTTTACCAGAATTCGTATATATATTAATTGAAGAATTCAATGTCAACATTTGGGAAAAGACTCTGCGCCTGGGCCTACATGTGTAATTAATGGAGTACAATATATATATATATATATATATATATATATATATATATCAGCATTCTTTGTTAATATCTGGTCCACACAGTAAGTGGGACCCACCATGATATGCGTCCGGGGATTCCCAACGTGAACGATCTCATGTGGCTTGGTCCACCTACGATATCTAACCCTTTCAGAAGTAACATACGGTGGATATCCAATCATCGTCACTTTTGTGGTGTAATCTACCTCTGATTTATAACCCTCTCAGGTGGTTTTCAACGGTGGATATCCAATCATGGGGTGTACTACGTGGGTTGCCTGCATCGTAGAGGAAGAGGAAATCTTGGTCCAACACCCATAGAGATGCGACTGAAACTCATAAGGTGTATCGTGGTATATATGGAGATAAGGAAGACCAACAAGCAAAGGATAAAATCTATCACACAGCGTTTTTAGATCCTCTCTTCCCCAATAACGCAATGACATTCCATTACATGCATCACCACTAAAAATACTTGTCTATAATACCTGGATACCACTGAATCTGTGAGAAGATTGTTGTACCAGTTGAAAGCAGGGTGGAATTAGGGCAGCTTCACGGCGACGCGCCGATCTACCGATCCAGAGAACAAAGATGACCACAAGTAACCATCCATGTCTTAGATCTTCTGGATCTGCAATGATATTCTCAAGTCGGATGATCAGTGAGGAAGAAGGGAATGAATGAGGGACGGAGTATCTGCGCCTAATGGAGTATGTGTGTTGATGGTCTACAGGATTGAAAGCTTCCGTCTTTAGTTTTTCGCCGCATGGTGGTGCAGTGCAATGACTGCAATGCACTGCACGATGCGTTGCTTACTGGCAGGAGATAACATGTGGTTATTGAAATGCGGTTCAGCGACGTACTCGGGTCTCTCGTCCATGACCACTTTTAATTCGTATTCAAATATTGGATAACGTACAACTCAACTCATAACACAGTGTAACACCACCTGGGCCGTGAATACAAACACGCCCTAAAATAATAGTTCGGTGACACACATGTTACATATGCAACTCTTGGGAGGATTTTAAATATAATTCAAGCTCTCACCTAGTAATTAAAACCCCCTTAATTTAAAACCCCAGCTTACTCTATGGTGTCAAATAACTAGGAGATTTAAAATCACCTCAAATCCCTCCAAATTCATGGTGACAAACGACTCCTAAAGGTATTTTGATCAAGTAGAGTTGGAGATCAAGGTTATGGCATGTTGCCGTTATCTTTGTCAATTCATGAAAGATCGAGGACCGGACCTCAGCACTCCACTTGCAGGATACTTTTCCATTTTTACCATAATGCCCTCAATAACTACAACCCCTCTATAACGAGCCGATGGCTATTGGGTAATTTAAAAACGTATTGCTATTGTCCAAATCCCCCACAGTTCCTCTCAATTTCTAGGCTTCCTGTGATAAAAAGATAAAGTTGATGGCTCACAACCACTTTTTATTTCTTATCGCAGTTGTATCCTTGCATATCAATTCGGAATAGACACCACATCTTATAAACAATATTGATGGACTATCACGTATACGGTCGTCTCATCAATAATTTACGGAACCGGAAATAGAAAGGAATTTTCTTCTTAATTTTTTTTTTTTTTAAATGAATCACGAAAAGTACCTGATCGAACGGATGACTGTTAACGGGTACCTTAGTGGGTGTTACCCTTAACGTGGGGCTAGCATGATGATACACACACACACACACACCGTCCGGCCATCCGATTTTCAAAAATTATGCATATACAAATTTCTGGTGAAAAAAATAATAATAATTCTGGTAGACCATGCCATGGGAAACCGTGGTCATTGAGTGCCTCACCATAAAAAAATCCAAAGGGAAACTACAAAGTTAAGTTTGATCCAAAGCTTTTGTGGCCCACAAAAAGTTTTTAACGATCATTCATCATTGTTTTTAGTGGTATGGTCCACCTGAGATTTGGATCTTCTTAAGGTTTGGGATCTCATTTTAAAATGAGATGGAAAAATAGATGAATGGTGTAGATATACAACAAATATACCAAGGCGGACCCACTAAGGTGTTACCCAACATAAAAATAAAAAAAAAAATTAAAAAAAAATTAAAAAGGAAAACATGTGAGAGATCTCATTCACTCATACTGCTAGCCTCATTTTACAGATTTTTCAAGTCAAGCATCAAGCTGGCCAATGGAACACTTAATCCACTCCCCTCCACATTCAAATCCAAAAACTTGTGCAGTTCCAAGTCTGAAGTGGACCACACCACAGGTAACAGTGGTGTTGCTATAAAAGAGGCCTAGGGACTGGAGTCTTTTATAGTAGCGAAATATAATTTATCCCAAGATCCGATGCGAGCTGATCTCATCCGGGGAAGAGCTTCCCATTTTCTTAAGATGATCTTTAGCAAGCTTTCCTTCCTTCATGAGAAGGTTCAATGGAGTGTTGGAGCGGGAGATTGTAATTTCTGGCAGACAAATTGGACGGGACTTGGCCCTCTTGAGAATTTTCTGTCATCTGATGTGGCAGCCACCGTTCATCCTCTAAAGGTGAATCAGGTGTTAGGCCCTCGGGGTCCACTTCCTCCATCAAGTGCCATGTCCATGCTCCCCAATGAGGTAACAGATTTCATCTTCCACTATGGCTTTTGTATCTCTCCTGAGCCCGATTCCCGCTTTTGGCCCTTTACTTCTTCGGGCTCCTTTCCGTCAAATCGGCGTGGGATGTCAACAGGATGACCGGTCCCAGAAATGGCTGGGCAAGGTGGGTTTGGCACGGTTCATTTTCACCAAAAATCTCTCTTTTCCTTTAGAGGCTTCTTCAAAAAGCTCTTCCTCTTCAGTTAGCAGCCCAAGCAAAAGGTGTTTCTCTTGCTTCCAAATGTTTGTGCTGCAGAACCGACGCTGAACCAGGCCAACTACAAAATCCTTTTCGCATCTTTTTTTGGACGGACAGATTGCAAAGTATGTCTGGAATTTCTTTGGTGTGCAGGCAGGGATCTCCATCATGCAAGCGATGACGGTGGAATCCAGAATCGTGCAATGGACAAGCGCATGTGCGGATAGGAGATTTCAGGGGAAGCAATATCTCCTCACTCCAGCTTTTATTTTCTGGGAACTCTGGTGATCTCGGAATGGGGCATTTTTCGAAGACAAATTGATGAATCATCGGTCGGTTATTGCTAAAGTCTCCTAGTGGTTGGCATCTGCCAAGGAAGAGATCGTCAAGAACAGGTTATCCCATCGCCTCCAATCTGTGGATGGCCTTAAAAATACTTGTTCAAACTAAACGGCGCAGGCAGTCATACTATGGTAGAAACCACCTATGGGCTGGGTAAAGGTAAACATAGATGGATCCTCTAGAGGAAACCCGGGCCTGGCAGGGGGCGGCGGCATTTGTAGAAACGACAGAGGAGATTTTATTTTCGGTTTTGCTTATGGGTATGGTCAGTCAATGACGAACTTTGGCGCCGAGTTCAGGGCAGTTTTAGATGGAATTCTCCTGTGCTCGGAGAGAGGCTTCTCACAAATCATTGTCGAGTCGGATTCAAGTATAGTGATTAAGATTTTTAATCATGGGGCTCAAACTAGCTGGGTATAGAAAGGGTGGAGAACCCTTATAGACAGGCTCCGGGGTCTCACATTGGTGAATTTCTTGCACACCTTTAGGGAAGGAAACGGCACGGCTAACGCCCTGGCTCGGATGGGAAGTTTTTTGCAATCTCGATTATATTTCCTGACTTCTGCTGACCTTCCTAGCTAGGTAAGGGGAGTCCTTTTCCTAGACAAACTAGGGCTAGGTGCGATAAGGGAAAGGAAGACTCCCTTCAATTTTTTGTAATTTTCTTGTTGTTTCTCTGTTCGGCCTTTTACGATAGGTCTTCCTTTGGTCCTTTTTTCCAAGGAAGACCTAAAGAACTGTAATTTTATCCAGATATGAATACAACACACCTTTTTGAAAAAAAAAAAAAAGGTAACAGTGGTGTCTGAGTTCCTCGTTGTTAAAAATTCCTAAGGATCCATAGCAAGGTTTTCATAATGTTTATTTGCAATCCAACTTGTTGATAATGTCAAAAAAATTTAGATGAAAGGAACATAGAAAGATTCACTTGTTCCAAAGCACTTGTGGCCTAGAAAAAGTTTTTAATGATCACTCATCACTGTTTTTAGTGGTACGGTGCGCCTGAGATTTGAATCTTCTTAAGGTTTTGGATCACATCATAAAATGGGATATAAAAGCAAATGAACAACTTGGATATCTAAAAAAATACATCAAGGTGAGCCCTACAAGGTTAGAGTTGTTGTCTCTCAATTTCAAATTTTGGTCATGTGTGCGGTTCAATTACAACTGAACAACTTCGACCCCCAAGCATTAGGATTGACAGATACGTTAAAATTAATCATATATGACCGAGATATGATAAGATCATAAGATGTTGTTTAAGATAATTAGACGATTATTGAACAGTGTGGTTCATCCTCAAAGAATATATAGGCTACGCATTGTACCTTCCTTGCATACGAAAGAACTTTCATATACAAAAGCAAACAAAAATGAAACATTACAATCAACTGCAGGGAGTGACTGCAGAGTACTTGTCTGAAAAGAGAACTGTTTGTATTTCAGTGGAAACAATCCAGCATACGAGCGTAAACTTGAATTACATCTAAGGATTACAACTAATCGATTACCACTACTCCTAATGTAAGATTATGCTACTAGTTATGCTAAGGAATGTAAAATCCTAATTATGCTAGGAAACATAAAGAGTATAATTGATTGATTTGATTTGTTTGATTCAGTTGGTATATGACTTTGCTTTGTTAAATTCTTTTTTATTTATAGATTTCTTGGAGACAGCCATCTAAATGTTTCTTCGTACATTCGATTGGTTACAACAACTACTTTGGCACCACTCCGACCTTTTACTCTTCTTGGACACCTATCCTGGTAGCCATTTCAGTATTGTTTTTCTCTCGATCACTTTCTATCTTTAATTTACTGCTCTGCTACGTTGACATGTATTATTATCCAACCAATGTCTATTGTTAATTTCAAAACATATGCTCAAAATATCTTTACAAATCTTATATGTGCTATATACTTCTCGTGCAATGACACGTGTTATTTTCTAATTAATTCTTCTAAGAAAGTAAAAAATATAGTACAATAAGAGTAACACTTACTGGGGTATTATGAGGGTAACACCTAATCCACTTCTCTTTAGGACGACCCTTTGTGGGGATTTACAAGCATGATACCGGGTAATGACCCGATTTAATCGTATTTGTGATGCAGAGTATATTTACGAGCATGGGCTGGAAAGGATGTTAAAAGCATGGATTTAAAGCTCAGGCATTACCAAGGGCAAGGGACGGACTCTAGGGGACCAAGATCTACGGAATTATACGCCAGGGATCCGCGAAAATCGAGAAACTGAAACTCAAGTGGCCTGAAAAGTGTCCAGAATACAAGATCATAGGGTTCCCACCATCTGATCAGTTCAAAACTCCATATGTGGCCTGAGGACCATAAATGAACCTTACACGTAAAATTTCAGCCATTGGATCCCTCTGGAAGTGGTCCAATGGTCAGATCAGCCCACGAATTACTGATCTGAGGCCCACCTGATGTTCAGATATGCTTCAAACTTGGACTTTATCCATTAAATGAGATGAGAAAAGGGACGAGTGGATCCGATTTCCCACAAACATCAAGGTAGACCCCACTTCAAGAGGCGAATGTGCACAGCCAATGTACACCCGCTGTGCACCGGACCAACAAGAGCGGTCAAAGTCAGTTTTGACCGACCTTATTCAAAAGGAAACGGAAATCACCGTCTCTGTTCGCAACAGGGAGTTGCAGGTGACTTCAGGTGGGCCATCATCATCGCAGATAAGCCTCATCCGGACCGTCCATTTGTTTCAGAAGGTCAAACCGACCGTACACATGAGGCTTTTCCAAATCGATGCTTGCATACACAAGATAATACCGTTCAAACGCAGGTTGAACGGTGATATGGAAAATCAGGTGGGCCGCTTCAGCGTCGATCCAAAACCGACCATATCCGAACGGTTTTGTGAGTAGAATATAGTGGACGTCGTGGATTCCTCGAACCAGCAGTGAAGTGGGCCCCACCAGCAGTACAGCCCTCGGACGTGCGCGCCTCTGTTCACGCGATCCGAAAAATTCGGGACGATGTGGTCCACCCCTGTTGATCAGATGGTTGATCTGATCCGTCTAGTAGGAGCGCAGGTCAGCCATGATCCTAGCTATGTCGCCGGAATTTCGACTGAAGGAATCATCAATCCAAAAAGTTCAGTCGCAGCTTGGTATGTTGCGTAAGGAATCCCGAAACCTACAAACTGGTTGCGAAACGATTTCACGGCAACCATTCCGCATTGTCTTACGCACTCCCAGCCGAGGAAGGTTGAGACCACCATATAAGCAAGGGAGAAACGGAGGCCGAGGGGGATTCTTTTGGAACGGAAAGAAAAGGTAAGAAGACAGTTGGGCAGGTACGTGAGCAACAAAGGAAAAACGTAGGGTGGCTAGGGCTGGACGTTTGGGTTGGCTTTGAAGGAAGGAAGAAACGTGAAGACGTGGCTGGAGAGAGAGCTGCTGGCATGTGAGACTGGATCTTTCTCCTTTCCTTCTTGTGCTCTTCTGTTCCCTTTTATTTTTCTATCTGCTTTGGGTCTAAGCCAATCATGTGTGGCTAAACCTCTTAGCTAGGGCTAAGAGGTGAAGCCTGTAGCGAGATGGGAGATACAGTTTCATGCGTTTAAGTTAAAATTTCTGAACTGAACTTGGTTTTAAGTTGATTATTAAAAGAATATTCGTTTCAGTCTTTAATGATCTGTTGTGACTGAAATTACAATGGGTTTGTAATGGCTTTTGAATCTTTCTTTTTCCTCTTTTTTTGGTGTTTATGAAGTCAGGAAGCCCTGTTGTTCATCATTGTTCCATGGGCATGGTAGGATGACAGTACCCTTCCTGATCTTCATACATTGTTGGTTGGTTGGTAATTAGTTTAATTCTGTTGTTTACTTTGTCTCCTGGGCATGGTTTGATGATGGAATCCATTCTAATTCATATACCTTTCATCTCTTGAAAACCAGATCAAGTAAGTTCAGTTTGAATTCCATAATCCTTGATGCAGGCATAAGATCTCCCTGATCTCTACAAGTGGATCCTCTGAAACCCTAGTTTCCTTCCTCTGAATTCCTTAAAGTTTTAGATAATTATTCCACAATTATTCCTTAAAATTCTATTTGGTTAGATCACATCTTAGTCTAGTTCTAGTTCTACTTGGTTTCAGATAACGTACAGGTATCAGTCCCTGTGGATTCGACCTCGGTCTTACCGAGTTTATTACTACATCACAACCCTATACTTGGGGAGTGAACAAGTTTTTGGCGCCGTTGCCGGGGACTGACGGTTACGATTCTCTGAAATTAATTGGTTTTAGGATTAGTTTAAGATTAGGATTTTACTAACCTTAGTTTTTTATTTATTTTTATTTGAGTTCAAAACTAACTTATTTCCTGTTTTATAGGATCTTGACATAAGTTTCTCAATTGGTAATTCCTTCCTAATCTCTCTACTTTTTCTTATTTTTTTAGAATTAGGGTTTAAAATTTTAGAAATTTTTTTAATTCTAGTACCCTCCCTTCTATAGGAAATAGTTTATTTTTAGAAATTAGGTTATTTCTTTCTACCTTTTAGAATTAGGGTTTGAATTTTATAAATTTTCTAATTCTAGAATCTAATTTGTTTCCTAATTTATTTTTAGAATTTTTGTTTAGAAACTAACCTTCCTATTTTGTAGGCTTTTAAAATAGAAATTTCTAATTCGGTAAGCTCCTTCTCTACTTTCTATTTTTCAGTTCTCTTTTAATAATTTACTTTCTAGTTTAGGTCTTTCCTAATTTATTTTAGAAATTTTCACTTTCTTTTAGGAATTCCTTCTTTTAGAAATTAATTTACTGCTATTTTTCTTTTAAAGGATCGTTCTTCTCTTTTTAGAATCTAACTTATTTTGTTTTATTTTGCAGGTTTTTAACTAAGGACTCCAATTTGGTAATTTCTTTCCAACTCTCTATTTCTTTCTAGATTTTCTTTTCCTTTCTTAGGATTAGATTTTTAATTGAGGGCTGCGAGTGTTTCATGCCCAAGTGGGCCCGTGACAACACTCGACGTCTCTTGACTGAAGGAGGATTGGTTGAGGGGTTGACTATCCATCGCAGGACTAGACACCGCTCGAAATCCCCTGAGTTAACTGAAGTTATGGCTGAAGACCAACCTCCTCTACTTCCACCCAAGGTGGAGGATACCCAAGATGAGAATGAGGTGCATCAGGCACCCCCGCCTCGTACTTTACGAGATTATCTACAACCGGCGGGAGTGAGTATGCCCTCATGCATGATTTTTTCTGAAAACACAGGACAAATGGACATCAAGCCAGGAGTTATCCAACTCCTTCCCAAATTCCATGGACTTGAATCAGAAAGTCCATATTTACATTTGAAAGAGTTCGATGAGATTATGGCTACATTATGTTTTCCTAATGTATCTGAGGATACAATTAGGCTGAAACTCTTTCCTTTTTCCTTAAAAGAGAAAGCTAAGACGTGGTTACATTCACTGCGTCCTAGATCCATTGGCACATGGAACGACATGCAGAGGGAATTCATAAAAAAATTCTTCCCACATCATAAAACGATTACCCTCAGAAAAGTAATCATGAACTTTGCCCAAAAGGAAGATGAAACATTCTTCCAATGTTGGGAAAGGTTCAAAGATTTGGTCAGTTCATGCCCACAACACGGATTTGAAACGTGGCGCATTACAAATTTTTTCTATGATGGACTGACATCTTCCATGCGCCAAATGGTCAAGACAATGTGTAATGGAGAGTTCATTAATAAAGATGTTGACGAGGTGTGGGATTACCTCGATAGTCTACTGAAAAAACACAATCATGGGACTATTACCCAATGGCGAACACCATGTCTATGCCGACTCAATTAAAGGAGAAAGGTAGATTATATCTCTTGAAAGAAGAGGATGATCTCAAGTGTAAAGTAACTACGCTCATAAGGAAAGTTGTGGCCATGGAAGGAAAGAAGGATAAGGTTAATGAAATTGTTTGCGGCATCTGTGATTGCAACATTCATACAACTGAAAATTGTCCTACAATACCCGCCTTTCGAGGAGTGTTGAATGAACAAGCTAATGCCGTAAACAACTATCAAAGACCTTTTACTGGACCTAACTCCAATACGTACAATCCTGATCGGAAAAATCATCCAAACTTTAGTTGGAGGAATGGACAAATGGCTACTCCTCCAGGTTTCTTCAATCAAAATCCAAATCAAGTGAAACCTCAAGAAGAACCAGTTCAAACTTCCATACAAGAGCTGGCTCAGGCAATGCGGGGAATCATAGATTTTATGCAAAAGATAGATTCTCGTATGACGGTTATAAAAAAGGGAATGCTTCCTACACAACCTCTCCCCAATCCTAAACCGCAATACGAGATTAATGATCCCAACTCTTCAAATCAGATGAGGCACGCTAAATCCATCATCACTCTTAGGAGTGGAAAGATCATTAATAAAACTCTTCCGGTTAGGCCCGAAAAGCCTCAAGAACCAGAAGAGGACAATAATAATGGATCCAGTGATGCCCCACAAAAATTAGAACCGGAACTTCTAGAGAAGCCAGTTGCTCCGTTCCCCCAACGGTTGGTTTCACCAAAACCTCTCTCTAACTCTCAGGATATTCTAGAGGTGTTGAAACAAGTGAAAGTCAACATTCCTCTACTTGATGTCGTAAAACAGATATCTTCATATGCCAAATTCCTGAAAGACTTATGCACGACCAAAAGACAGAAAATTATTCAAAAGAAAATCTTCTTGACTGAGAAAGTGAGTGCCATCCTGAAGTAAGACGTGCCGCAGAAATTCAAGGATCCCGGTAGCCCAACCATATCATGTGTAATCGGGAACCATCGAATTGATCACGCACTTCTTGACTTAGGAGCGAGCGTCAATCTGATTCCCTACTCGGTATACAAACAGTTAGGTTTGGGTGAATTAAAACCCACCCTAACCACACTACAACTTGCTGATCGCTCTGTTCGTGTACCAAGAGGGATAATTGAGGATGTGTTAGTCCAGGTCGATAGATTTTACTACCCTGTAGATTTTATCATCCTGGACACCGAACCCATCAATAACATGAGCACTCAGATTCCCGTCATTCTTGGTCACCCATTCCTTGCCACGTCAAATGCAATTATCAATTGCAGGAATGGTGTCATGACTATGTCTTTTGAAAATTTGACATTGGAGTCAAACATTTTTTTTAATAACGGCAACAACTCAGAGGAGGATGACGATTTCCACGACATTAACATGATTGACTCTTTAGTGGAAGATACGACACCTCTAACCATATCCTCTGACTCTCTAGAGATGTGACTGGCCCACTCCCATGATTTTGATGATGACATGATTAGGGAGACGTGTGCCTTGCTTGATACCGCACCGGTACTTGAAGTTAACCGGTGGAGGCCACAATTTGAAGAATTGCCACAAACTGATGTAGTGCCTCTACCGTCTAACCTCAAGCCGCCGAAGCTTGACATAAAACCTTTGCCCTCTGATTTGAAATATGCCTATTTAAGTCAAGATGAGACATACCCGGTGGTGATCTCTGCCCACCTGGAGAAAGAACAGGAGAGTATGCTCATATCTACTCTCATTGAACATAAAGGAGCCTGGGATGGATGATAGCGGACCTCAAGGGAATCGATCCTTTGATTTGTACTCACAGCATATATCTTGAGGATAATGCAAAAATCGCTCGGCAACTACAACGTAGACTAAATCCAAACATGAAGGAAGTGGTTAAGGCTGAGGTTCTTAAACTATTGGACGTGGGTATTATATACCTTATATCTGATAGTCAATGGATGAGTCCAACTCAAGTGGTCCCTAAGAAGTCCGGAATCACCATCGTAGCCAAAGCTAATAATGAACTCGTGCCAACTAGAGTCACTACTGGTTGGAGAATGTGCATTGACTACAGGAAGTTAAATACCGTCACGAGAAAAGACCACTTTCCTTTACCATTCATTGATCAGATACTGGAAAGGTTAGCTGGTCATTCCTATTACAGTTTCCTTGACGGGTATTCGGGCTACAACCAGATAGAGATAGCCCCTGAAGACCAGGAAAAGACCACATTTACATGTCCCTACGACACCTTTGCCTACCGAAGGATGCCATTCGGACTATGTAATGCCCCTGCCACCTTTCAGCGATGTATGCTAAGTATCTTTTCTGATATGGTGGGGCAATATCTAGAGGTCTTCATGGACGATTTCTCTGTTTACGGTCCATCTTTCAGCAAGTGTTTGGAAAGTCTTAAATGTGTGCTAAAAAGATGTGAAGAAAAGAATCTGGTACTTAATTGGGAGAAGTGCCATTTCATGGTTCAGAAGGGAATTGTCCTTGGGCATATCATCTCATCCAAGGGAATCGAAGTAGAAAAGGCAAAAATCGATCTTATCTCTAACCTATCTCCACCCAAGAACATCAGAGACGTGCGATCCTTCTTAGGACACGCAGGATTTTACAGGCGATTCATAAAGGACTTTAGTGTCCTCTCTCGTCCTTTATGTAATCTTCTGCAAAAGGATGCACCATATGAGACCAATGCCAGGAAGGTTTCACCAAGCTTAAGGACATGTTAACCACTGCACCTATCATGCAGCCACTCGACTGGAGCCTTCCTTTTGAGCTTATGTGCGACGCTTCTGATTATGCTCTTGGAGTGGTTCTAGGTCATAGAAAAGATAAGCGGCCTTACATTATTCATTACGCAAGTAGGACTCTAAATCTTGCTTAAGTGAACTACTCGACTACGGAAAAGGAACTCTTAGCTGTAGTGTTCACTTTGAACAAATTTAGGTCTTACTTGATCGGATCCAAGATCATTATCTACACAGATCATGCGACACTCAAGTATCTTCTTTCTAAGAATGATTTTAAGCCTCGCCTAATAAGATGGATCATTCTACTCTAAGAATTTGATTTGAAAATTAAAGATAAAAAGGGATTAGAGAACGTAGTGGCTGATCACCTTTCTCGCCTTAATACCTCTGATTCCCTTGAGGTGACACATATCAATGACATGTTCCTTGACGAACAACTGTTCAGAGTCTCCCATTCACCTTGGTTCACTGATATTGCTAATTATCTTGCCATAAGTTTTATACCGACACATTGGACTGCGCAAGATAAGAAGAAAATTTTCACCGAGGTGCGCAACTTTTTCTGGGACGATCCATATCTATTTAAATATTGCCCAAACCAAATCTTAAGGAGATGTGTGCCAGACGATGAGCATCAGAGTGTCATTTCCTTCTATCACTCACAAGCCTGTGACAGTCACTTTTCTGCTAAAAAGACCATGACCAAGATTTTGCAGTGTGACTTTTACTGGCTACTATGTTCAGGGACACTCATGAGTTTTGAAAAGCTTGTGAGCATTGTCAGAAATTGGGAGCATTGTCTCGACGAAATATGATACCCTTAAATCCCATTCTTATCATAGAGGTATTTAATTGATTGGGCATCGATTTCATAGGACCATTCATCCAATCCTTTGGAAATCTATACATTTTACTTGCTGTAGACTATGTCACTAAATGGGTCGAAGCGATTCTGTGTCAGAATAATGATCATCGCACGGTCATTATATTCCTAAAAGAGAACATCTTTTCCTAATTTGGAACGCCTCTTGCCATTATTAGTGATGGGGGCTTAAACTTTTGTAATAGACCATTCGAGAGTTTAATGAAGAAATATGGTATCTCTCATAAGGTGAGCACCCCATACAACCCATAGACAAATGGGCAAGCTGAGATTTCTAATAGGGAGATCAAACACATTTTGAAGAAAACGGTTAACCCTGACTGTAAGGATTAGCCAATTCGATTGACTGGTGCATTATGGGCTTACCGTACTGCATCTAAAACCCCTATTGGAATGTCTCCCTTTAGACTTGTCTATGGGAAAGCTTGTCACTTGCCTGTGGAGCTAGAACATAGAGTTTACTGAATTAACAAGATTTACTTTCAGGAAAAACATCTAAACTGTCGGACCCACCTCGTGTCTGGCTTGGATATTGCACCTGTTAGCTATGGTGGCACATGTAGAGGAGTGTAGATGGTGGGAGCGGATTAGGTGCGGCCCATCCTCACCCAAGACTGGGCGCCACCTTGATCCATTTATTCTATATCCGTGCCATCCATCCATTTACAAGACCGTTTCAGGGGATGAGATAAAAAAAATAAGCAGATCCCAATATCAGATAGACCATATCATAGGAAACAGTGGTAATTGACTATTAAAAAATTATCATAAGCTACAACAGTTTCCAAACTAACTGATTTTTTGTTTTTTTTTTTTTAAAAAAAAAAAAATTTAGTCCTTTCGTTTAAGTTTATCGAACCTTACCAATAAGTTGGATGGCAAATAAACATTACAAAAACATTGCAGCAGGTAAGGTTGGATGGCAAATAAACATTACCAAAACATTGCAGCAGGCCTTAGGATGTTTTTAATGGGGAGGCGTTCAATAACCATTGTGTTTCCTGTGACATTGTCCTGCCCTGGAATTATCTTGCAAAATGGATGGATGGTGTAGAAATAGAATACATAGATCAAGGTGGGCCCCATGCAAGGGCTGCAGCTGCACTGTCAAGGGTGAGACTTGGCCGCACCTAATCCACTATTCGTTGGTGAGGTTTGCGTGAATGCATTCCCACGTATTACAGTAAGATATGGATGGTCTTATTGGGCTCACTTGTGATGTATATATTTTATCCATGCCGTTCATTCATTTTGAAAGATCATTTTAAAGAATGAGCCAAAAAATAAGGCATATCAAAGGCTCATGTGGACGATATAGCATAGAAAGAAGTGAAATTGAAAACATTCAACCTTTTGGAGGCTAAGAAATTTTTGTATGTAACTCATTTTTCTGCCCATGTTGTTAATTAAATTCTAAATCCAATGGACATATTGTATTCAACACATAAATCATGACAGGACCCTTATAACATGATAACCTCGACCCTTATAAACTTCACAAATTACATGACAACCACAACTCATATGATATGATAATCATGACCCATATAACATGACAATCATGACCCACATAATATGATAATCATGATCCATATAACATGACAACCACGACTCATATAATATGATAACCATGACCCATATAACATGACAACCACGACCCATGACAACTACGACGCATATAACATGACAACCACGACCCTTACTACATTACAACCACAACCCCAAATAACATGGAAAGGGTCGTGGTCGTAATGTGGAAAGGGTTTTGGTTGTTAGGTTGATGTAATTAATAACTTGATTATTTTTAAATAATAGGAGTTAAAGCCTACAATGGGGTAATCTGTTCCATCCACCTTGTTGGACAGCTCATCATGGGGCTAAAAATTCCTGACTTGGGTAGTGTTTACTTCTAACAAACATCACAGTGAGCCTAGAAAGTTTCAACAGTGGGTGGCATTGTCACCATTATTTTCTATTATGTGGCTCGCACGAGCATTGGATCAGGTTGATATTTGGGCCCTAGCCCTAAAATAGGAAAAAGGATAGGACGACATGAATTATATACATACATCAAGGTGGGCCCCACGAGTTGGGCCTTGCCCATGCCCAAAAAAGGCTTTCGTACACATCACTTTCTCAGCATAAAATACGACATAACTTCTTATTAACTCAAAAATCGTACAACTATTGAACTAATGACAATGGAATTTTGGTCCGAATAATTTTTAAAAGCTTGTCAGAAGACACCCTCAACTTGACTTAGCTCGGCCACTAACTGACCTCAGCTCGAATTCGGCTCGGCTTGGTCCTCAAGCTTGACTTGTCAGCTCGGCTCAGTTTGATCAACAGCTTGGGCTAGTTCAAGCCGAGTTCGAGCTAAGATCGAGCCATGTTCGCCTATGTAGCATTTTCACAAACACATGGACTACACCTTCAAATTCTCATTGAATGTAAAATACCAGCAGCAGTTTAACAGGTATTTCATCAAACACATTGTAAGCAACATCAAAATCAAGAAAAAAGAGGATTTGTTTGATGAAACATACCTTCCTTGTCATCATCCGACACTTCATTGAGTCATTTCATCAAACACTTGGTAAGCAACATCAATATCAAAGTAACCGAGTCACCGAACTGGTTCAATCCAAGTTTGATTCGAGTTGGGTTCGAACTGAGTTGAGTCAAGCTGAGGCCAGCGCAAACTCATTTTTGAGTTCTAAAAACCAGCTCGACTCGAATCAAACTCAACTTCAAACCAAGTCGATTCGAGCTTTTCGAGCCGAGCCGATGGAGTTGACTAAGCTAGCTCATTTTGTGTACACCCCTACTTTTAGCACAGTATTTCTAAACATTAGGTGGATTACTTTAAATATTTTGACAGCAGGCCTGTTTTCAGAAATAGCCCTAAAAGCTGACGATTTTACAAAAATAAACATTTTCTTTTCGATACACATAAGCGAAATCAAACATTTTCTTTTAGTAATTGTACACACACAAAATGTCACAAAATGTAAGACCCATCATAATATAAAGTTTAACCCAAAAATCACACTGCCAGCAATTGGTAGGTCATGAATAAAACGGTCAGCAGCCAAATCCAAGAAAGAAATAAGATGGTCGGTATTTTTTATTTTATTATTATTATTTTATTTTATTTTTGTTAACTTGTTAGTACACCCATTGTCAGATCACACTTCATTGTTAGAAACCCCAATAAGGAGTCGATGCCAAGACCTCGGTGTTGAAACGAGGTATCTTTCACTCAGTCTACCACTTGAGCTATGCATCTGGGTGTAGATGGTCAGGATTTATTTATCACTAGTTGATGATATAGAATGTGATAATGTGGCCCATTTGGACTGTCCAGACAACCTACAATGGGCGAGACACAACCATAGCATATTGGATAGAAATATTGTCCACTGATCAATAATTTCTTAAAGCGCTAATTGAAGGGGAATCTTCTTTCTCAGAAAAAGGAAAAATAAGAAATACACCCGCTTGGGCGTACTTTTGCTATTTGAATGCTAACACACGTGCTAACATAGAAAACATACGAGAGATCTAACGGTTACTTTACATCTTCTCTGTGTAATTTTTAGTTCCCTCCCTGCGTAATGGACGCGGATTTCCTGCGAGAGCCTTTCCCGGGAAGTTCCTCCGCTGGGAACATAGCTGGGGCGCACCGTGATGTTTATCAGCTTCATCTTTTGGCTCAACGCCTAAAATGGACTCGAGAATGGAATGGACGATGTGGATTAGTCCCAAACATTAAGGTAGGGCCTATACAAGTGGCCCACCGAAATAGCCTTAAACCAAGGCTAATATATATATATATATATATATATATATATATATATATATATATATATATATATATATATATATATATATTTTTTCAGTATATCCAAGTATTAATGACGTTATGAACGGTATGGATTTCATGAAAACATCACTGTCGATCCCATGGATATTTCAACGATAGAAATTTCACTACACACCTTTTCCTTTAGTACGGACCACTTGAGTATTGGATCAGGCTAATTTTTGGCCTCATGTCTTAAAATGATCTCCAAAAACGGATGGACGTCGTGGATCTATCATAAAAATCACGGTAGGCCCCACCTAAGTTCCCAACGCAGGAACTTTCTGCGAAAGGCTTTCTCAGGAAATCCGCGTCCGTGCGTAATTGGGTTCGTGGTTTGAAAGGCCTTTATTGGAACTTTAAACTCACACGCAGACTAGGTGCACTCGAGAAACTCACGTGTGGAAATGAGGCACACATGATTGATCGGATTCGTTCACGAGACGCTCCAGTCTGTAGTTGTTTTGTCTGAAAAGCCATGAACATCTGGCTAACGGGTGGGACCCACCTGTCACGAAACAAATGGGTGGTTGGGATGAGATTGGCCAATTAGCCATATTTATTGTGCACGTGAGGTACACAAGATTGTTACAGAGTTCTTTTTTTTTTTTTCGAGAAAATGTGGCTAAATAGTGGGGAACACCTGACTGGCTCAGATTTTGCACACGTGTGTCTGGTTGCCGCATGAAAGGCTGAGTACCAAAAGAAGATACACACTTTCGCGTGCAGATAGCATTATTCCTCCGGTATGCCTC
The DNA here is from genome assembly GCF_029962835.1 of Magnolia sinica. NCBI lineage: Eukaryota > Viridiplantae > Streptophyta > Magnoliopsida > Magnoliales > Magnoliaceae > Magnolia > Magnolia sinica. The sequence goes on from NC_080573.1 coordinate 134,803,629, forward strand.
GTTAACGAAAAAAGATTCCGAGGATAAAACGAATTATACGTGGATCGATTCATGACTATGCGGTTCACCGTGATGTATGTGTTCTTTATCCACGCCATCCATACATTTTTCCAGCTCATTTTAGAGCCAGCAACAAAAAATGAAGCAAATCCAAATCTCAGGTGGACCACACCACAGTAAACAGAAACAGCACTGGTGATTGAACGCCCTACATTAAAAACATCTTAACGGCTACAAAACTTTTTGGATCAAGCTGATTTTATGTTTTCTCTTAATCTACGTCCGTGTGACCTCATCATCAGGTTGGATGTAAAAAAAAACATTAAAGTGGGTCCTGGGAAATTTTCAATGATGGCGTCCAATCAACGTTGCTTCCTGTGGTGTGTTTCACACAAGATTTAGATCTACTACGTTTTTAGGTCTAGGTCTCAAAATGAACTGAAAGAGTGGATGGACAATGTGGATATAACATGGATCCACTGAGCTTGATGGTGTCCCGAAACTTGATCCGAGTGGAAGGCGTGTATATCTTGCATAGATGATCCAAAGCATTGATCAGATGGCCTACGGTATGGCCATCCTCAGGATATTTTCTCACCGCTCCAATCATAACCCTTGGCTTACAGACCTTGAAAGAGTTCAAGCCAGTTCAAAATGGCTATATGATTTGACGGCTGGGATTCTCCAACCTCAACCTTGAGATTTTTGAGGCCAGGTTCATCAACAGTGAGCCAGGATTTCGAAGAATGATATGAGAATGTACATGATTTGGATAGACCGGGTTTCTGTTTTCAGAAATTTTTTTTAAGGGCTGTCAGCAGGGATGTTGTTTTGGGATCCAAAGGTGTTGGGTCCATTTTTGGATTTTGTTTGAGCATTTAACTTCTGGGCCGTTGCCCAAAAGAGCTCATTGGAACAGATTTCAAGCCTTATTTCAAGGCCCGCTTTGAAGGAAATCTTCAGCTTGTTGATAGGGTCATCCTTTTAGGCATTTTTGGTCCAGGTATTGGGCCTGCTTGCTGGACTCTTTTAGGCATTTTTCTAGGCTTAATTCATGTTGATTCAGGGCCTAATCCTAGGGCCCACTTACTATTGTTTGTGGGTTAAGTTCGGCTGCCTAGAATTGAAGTATGCCTGATTATGGCCCAGTAACGCTTATTTTAGACCTTGGCTAAAAATCACAACCATAGTCGTCTTTAAAGCATTAATGGCCCGCCTTAGATTCTAGGGCCCAATGGCCATAGATGTTGTTGTTTAAACGTTGAAATAATTCTATTAATCAGCTCATTTTCTTTAGTACAAATAAAACTCATATAGTTTAATTGATGGTTGGTGAGTTTCACTTGCCCTGGTAGTTTAGCAAATGTGATTAAATACATCATTTATTTCTGATTTGACTCAAAATAGGGTTATTATTATGATTGATGATTTTGTTATTCAGTTTATATTTTTCTTCTCCTTCAGTGTGCACTTTTAGTTTGGAGTAAGCAAGACTTTGGTTTGTGTCTTAGTGACATGCTCAGAATAACCACTTGAAGATAGGCACGTTTGATCACATTGGCCATATAATCTTCATACGACACTCCATATTCTTGATCTATATCGTTAAGGCTACTGGTATTCTTAGCCATGATTCATTGCACTTCGAAAAGTATAATGTTGTATTGATTATATATCATGAACCAGTCTTAATAATTATTTTTGATTGACTGAATCTGACAAACGTTGTTCATAATTATCCAACAGTATTGTTTTAAAATTTAGAAATGCATCCATTAGAAACTTTTAAAACAAATGCATTTTATAAGATTATTTTTTCACAAATAAAATAAAATATTTTTTTATTTTCTTTCAGAGATCAATGTAGTCCAAGTGGGAGAATGTAAAACTCCATCAAGTGGGCCACACATGATCAATGATTTAGATTTGACCGTTGGATTATTCAGATTGAGTGTTTCAGTGGGCCCCACTGTAGTTATGATCATTGCAAATAAGGTATAGGGTAAGACGCTTGAATCGTGGTCCCTATACACGGTTATTAAGCCGGATATGGAAATCTACGATATGAAAACTCTAGAGTAGAGAAATGTAATGGGTAAGCTTCTCTAGCCTTATTTCCTATAAATAGATGTCTTAATTTCCTCACCCACTTTAGAGAGAAAACTCTAATTCCCATTGAGAGGTTCTCGTAAAGGATATAAGGTGCACAAGATCAAGATTCCCATCAAGTGACACCAAGGCATCAGGAATGTCTTCCCAATTAGGTACGCCTTAAGATTATTATGTTGAATCTTCGTTATTGATACATACACGATGTATTAATTCTGCAATATAGTTATAACATTATATCTATGCCATCCATCCATTATACCAGCTCATTTTAGTGTATCAACCGAAAAGTAAGGCAGATTCAAATCTCAAGTGACCCTACTTGATGTAGAGCGGGTTGCAGACAGTTTCATGGCCAAGATAGATTATAAAAGATTCGGTCGACGACAGAAGTTATCCGAACCGTCAGACCTTAGATCGGGCGTATCTCACAATCTGGAATGAGTTATCGGGCGTAAAATATATAATTTTGTGGTAGAACGAACTACTTTAGCTAACCAACCCCACTACGCCGGGTTGCACAAGCCGGATTTGCGAAATACCCCCGGATCGACGGTCGTTTCCCTATTTTAATTTCGTCTTTACTATAAATAGTAAGTTTTAGTTTGATTATAACTCTTCATCCATCGGGCTTTAGGAGTTGCGTCTAACGTGAAAAGAGCTTAGAATAATTAGGGGAACGGTTTGGTGAAGCCAAATAGGATACTTATTATTTTTGGCCGAAAACCTTGCGCACTAGTAGACATCACGACCGTCTATAAATAATAAGTTTACTATTTATAGTAAGTCGTGGATTCTAGGAGTTTTAGTTGCAGTTTAATTCTGATTTCTTTCTCATTACTTGATACCCCTATTTAAAGGGTTGTGAACTCGTTTTTAGTCATCAATTAATCAATTCTGAATTTATTAGAATTTATTTCTATTTTCTGTTTTCTTTCCTCGTGGATTCGAGAAGTCTTTATGAGGAGTTCAGATAAGCTCCAAGAATTCGTAATAGTTATCCTCATCACGTTCATCCCTACGTCATTACCATAGGAAAAAGTGTGGATTTAAAAACCCACCCTTGAAACTTTTTGGGGCTAAAGAAGTTTTGAATTTGGCTGATATGTATTTGTATTTTCCCTTCATCTAAGTTCATGTGACCTTATGAACAGGTTGGATGGCCATTATTCATCACTGTCGCCCTAAGAAGGTTTCAAGGTGGGCGTCACTAACCCCACCGCTTATTGAGGTGTGGTCCACTTTTTTTAATTTAAAGGGGATACCCCCATATCTTTGTTAATAAGAAACAAGGATGTACAAAAAAACTAGACATTCAGGTGGGCTCCACAAGTACATTGGGCGTCGGCCGGCGGAAAAAGGGAAAAAGAAGGAAAATCAAGAGGTGACATTCTCCATGAGGAGGGAGTGCGACAGAACAGTCCTCGTCGAAACAGGAGAAGTCTCAAAAATAAGAACTGTTTTAGTTGTTAAGACGGCCTAGCACCTGAATATTGTCGAAGTCAGAGGTCCATTACTTTCCCAAGAAAGTCGAAATTGAAAAGCTGCAATAGAAGCACTTCAGATAACTGCTCTACCCTTCTACATTGCTGACAGCCACATGCAATCGCTCCAGAGGCTATTAGAGGTGTTGTCGACTTGAGCTTTAGATCTGTCTATTTTTGTCTAATGTCTAAAATATTTAGCTCACAAAATTAATAGACAACATGGACCCGTACCTAACCAGTAGGGAGGTCGGTAATGGAGGGGTCACTAGGGAATCAGATTACAAAACAACGCATATGCTTTACATGCTCAACCATCACAGCATCTCCATCTTCATTGCTTTTCAATCCTCGGCAGGATAGCGACGGACGGCCCGAAATGATAAATCATCATGTCATTTGTATCATCGAGACAACATTTTCATGCAAAATAGAGTTACTTTAAAATTAACATTTATTCTTTTCGCATCAACCCTGAACACACAACTTCAATCATAGACATTTATTCTTTTCTCATCAAGCCAAAACATACTACTTCAATCATAGACATTTGAAAGAAACAAAGAAAACGGAAAAGAAAAAGAAACAACTTCAATCATAGACACTTCTTATCTTCTTCTTCTTGGCAGAGAAGAGAAGATGACCTTGTTAAACACCCTCACTCAAGGATGGCGCGACATAATTGATGACGTTTGTGATCATCTCTTGCACATCCGTCCCATTGCCATCATCACCATTGTTTTGTTTCCCCTCACCACCTTCTTCAGGCACCCTGTCTGCCCCTTGCTCATCTCCATCTCCAATCAAACACAACTTTCCCATCACCTCGTTCATCGCTGGCCTTTCCTTCCCACTGAACTTGAGGCAATCCTCTGCAAGCTTCGCAAGTGCTTGCAACTGATCCATCCCTGCTTCTACCAGGAGACAATCCTTGACAACCAACTCTAGACGGTTCTGATTCAACTCGGAAATGAAATTCATAGTAAGGCTACCACCCTTTTGCTTGCTCTGATCAGAGTTGGGGTCCTCCCCCGTTAAGAGCTCGACTAGGAGGACGCCAAAGCTATACACATCACTCTTATCCGTCAGCTGCTTTGTATGAATATACTCAGGATCCAGATACCCAATACTCTGTTTTACATAAGACACGCTCGACAACACCCTCGCCACTCCAAATTCGACTACTTTGGGGTTACCGTTTTCATCTAAGAGTATGTTTGATGACCTCACATCCCTATGCCAGACACTGAGTGCATGCAAATTGGCAAGCGCCCTTGCCGTTCCCTTAGCAATCTTCAATAGGTCTTTCCACCTCAAGTGAGCTTCGGGGTCTGCATTCGCATGGAGATGGTTGTAGAGAGTGAGGTTGGAAACGTATTCATAGACTAACCACGGATGATGGGTGGTCTCCAAGCAACAACCCAAGAGCTTCACTACGTTCAGATGGTTAACACGGCAAAGAGTCATTATCTCTTTCAAGAACGGTTGGAGCTCCTCCTTTTCCTCTATCTTGAATGGCCTCATATCAATCTTCCTATCATCAGGAAGCTTTCCTGTAAACCTTATACCCGGACGTATCCTCATAGCGAGGTCAGAGCCCTTCTTGAGGAGTTTGATTGCCTTCTCAAGGTTTTCTTGAGTGAAGATGGTGAGAGTCTGAGCACTATCACTAGTAGCACCAATTTCATCAGCTTTATTAGCGATCAAATCTTGCAAGAAGGGACCTCCATTATCTTTGAAGGCTGCTTGCGCCTTTTGAATGAGCTTCTTTTGAAGGAAAGAGTCATATGACCATGATGCTCCTAGAAGGCTAACCGCTAGTCCTACACCAGCTGCTCATTTGCCATCCAAACCCAACCACATGTTAGTTTTAAGCCATTGTTCTAAAACTCGGACCAAGATCTGACCCGATCCTGACCGCACCATTGAGTGTATTTACGATAGTGTTTGTATCTTACATTAGTTACATTAATTGGGCGAGTAGTCCAGTCTATGCTGAGGTCATTATCAGCATCACACATGCCAAAGATTGGAGGCTTCTTCAAGACATTCATCAAGTGGGGCCCTTGAATTTGTCTGGTCCACTCATCAGGTAAGCGACGAGTGTATAAGAAGAATCAAGGGTTAGAAAACAAATGACAAGCGGTTTGAATTCGATTTACACTCGTGGCTCAGTTGATGAGTGGGCCACATGATGTGTTCAGACTACACATCTTAGCTACAAAAACACCCCCAAGTTCTTCATGTGAAATCCACTCCGACGATCAGGCGCATGCACTCCTCTATATGTTGGGTCATGGGGACAAAAATCATCAAGATGCACAACTCACATGGGCCACACCACAGAGAATAATAAGGATGGAACGCCAACCATTGCTTTGTTTGTGGGGGCAACTGTGGTGTCTTTTATCAAATCCGTTTATTAGGACTAACTACCCGGAATGAAGGGAAGATACAAAAATCAATCTAATCTAAAACTAAGACAGACTATAGCATGTAATTTTACATTGTTCACATTGGGCTGATCTTTTTGTATGTACCATGAACATGAGGTTTATCACCTGATGGACAGTACAGATTTATATTATATATGGTGACCCAAAGAGCCTGTGTATTCTACGCACTCCTAAAAATAGGTTTTTATATACTATTATACAATTCCGGTCCCTTTTGAAGCAGGTTTCGGTGCCCAACGTACCACAGCTGGTCAGCTAGATTTCAGGGATAGATTTTTACCCTCGTTGAATCTTATATGATCTTAAGATTATATGCTCCAAGGGACATCCTAAGAAACGTTTATTGAAGGAATGATTGTATGAGATTAATTTATTTGAAATGAGTGCGGATTGTCCGTGTTGAAGGCACAAGATAATTCAGTGCCGTTGCTTCTCATTGGTCTACGTCAGAAGACGACAGCTAACTAAACACGCCATTTTCTCTCTCACCAATGGATTATGCACTACATAACCCAGTTTTCAAGGAGTGGAATTTCTCTAGTCCCACTATGATTTATATATTAGATCCACACCGTCCATCAATTTTTCCGGATTATTCTACAGCATGAGCCACATCTAAAGCTCCAGTGGACTACACTACAGAATGCAGCTGGGTTGTTATAACCTTCCTGAGTAGGGTCAACTGTCAGGTTTATTTGTCATCTAATCTCTTTATGATGTCATAAAGACTTGAAGGAAGGGAAAGCACAACTATCAACTTAATAGAGCCTTCTGCAGCCCAAAAAAGCTTTCAATTGGTAAACGTTCAATTCCCACTGTTTTCTGCAGCGCGTGGCCCACTTGAGCCTTAGATATGCCTCTTTTTTCTCTTGTATGGAAAAAATGGATGGAAGGTGTAGATCTTATAAATACAACATGGTCGGGCCTGGGGAAGTTCCATATGTTAACACTGCCGGCCTTTGTTTTCTCCCCGCAAGCAACAGAATTTCTTCACTCTTTGAAATTTACGCAGGCCCATAATATGAGCATAAAAACAACGCATAACCAAAGCTCAAATGGACCACACCATAGGAAACAATAGGAATTAATGCTACTGTTGAAAACTTATTGAGGCCACGGAATGCTCTGATGAAGCTGATATTTGTTCCATCCCCACTCTATTCTGTGGTGTGGTCCACTTGAGCCTTTGATGTAACTCATTTTTTAGCTCATGCTCCAAAATTATTTGAAAATTTTTATGAACAGTATAGATATAACAAAAAAATAATAATAATAATAATATCTTGGAACTAGAGAAGTTTCATACGCTAAAAGTTGTGTTGCGCAGCGGGCATGCAATCCATTTGGTGTGAGAAATTTAGCGTTTTCCTGTTAGCTACATTCATCCGAAATGACGTGGACAAAGGAGAAGCGCTGGCACTGGAATTACTTGTGCTTTCAACATAGAGGATTCACACTCAAGATTCATGTTTTCTATAAGGGATTCATGTTTTCAACAAGGCAGTAACGGAAATATGAATGTTAATATCATCATCTAAGATGTAATTGGGGTGAAAACCTAAGCCTATATGTTAACTTTCACTAAATTACAAGCCTTACATCTCCCCAACATGTCTCATGCATAGGATAGACAAGCTTTGGACAAGGATATATACAATCTTTGAGTGGGGCACAAAATCATCGATGGACTCAACTTAGTGGTGTGGGCCACCCAACAAGTGGATCAACCTCATTGTCATTTTCAGCTTCTTTTTATATGTGTGTGTGTGTGTTGGGCCCCACCGTGATGCTCATGTACCACCCTGATTATCATGTGCATCACCTCATATTAGGCTCAAGGTTCAAATATCAATCTTATTTGTGATTAAGGTGAACCACATGGTTAGCAACACTGTACAAGATAATGCTCAACCTCTAAACTATTTTTCATTGTGTGGCTCACCTGAATCACAGATAGGCTTATTTTTGGACCCAAGCTTAAATTTTACCGTGGCATCTAATGTTTGGAGTGAATTTCACATAATTATTATGGTTGATCTTGGACAAGTCAAGGATGGAAATCCCTCCTAACTCTTTCCTCTGGTGTAAGTCAGCATAATTACGCTGGATATAAAATTAAATTGGGATGACTGATATAAGGGTTGGAATGATTTCACGTGAACATTACAATAGCTCCTATAAAAATCAAGGGTTGGCGTTCCTCGCAACTTTTTCCTTTGGCATAGCCCAACTGAATCGTGGAAGGCATTACCCCTAACATGCTCAAACTGAATTTCACATACACATCAAAGTGGAGCCCACCTAAGCCCACCCCCACTTAGACGAGAAGGGACATGGCTACTCCCCCAGCACCAGCCCCGTGGCTGGTGGTCGGTGCTCTGTGGGACCCACCATGATGTATGTGTTTAATCCATTTTTAAAGATCATTTTAGGGCTTACTTCTAAAAATTTGAGGAATATAAATCTCAGGTGGACCACACCACAGGAAAACAATAGTGATTAGATATCTACCATTAAAATCCTCCTAAGGCCCACTCTACTGTTTATTTGACATCTAATATGTTGATTAGGTCATACAGACCTAGATGAAGCGACAAAACAAAGATCAGCTTGATCAAAAACTTTTGTGGCCCTCAAAAAGTTTTTAATGGTCGACGTTCATTCAACATTATTTCCTGTAATGTGGATCACTTGAGGTTAGGATATACCTCATTCTTGGTCTCATATCATAAAATGATCTAGAAAAATAGATAGAGGGCGTGGATGAAACACATACATCATGGTGGGCCCCACAAAGCACCGACCATCAGCCATTGGCTGGTGGCAGGGGAGTAGCCAATCCGTTTCCCACTTAGACCGCAGGCCTGGTCTCCTCATTTTGTACGGGCATACACTACATATTCGGTAAAAGGTTCTATAAAGTCAGCCTCATGGGAGATTCCTATGATGTCGAGCTTTGTGGACCCACCATGATGTTTCTCAGACATCAATACCGTGCATTTGGTGGGTCTTTTCTAGGTTATGGGATGTCTTAAAAATCAGCCTTTTTTTTAAACTCAGGCGAGCCACTCAATCTTAAATAATGTGAAATCATGCCTAAAACATCTAAAAGCACTTAGTGGGACCATATTGGTTTTGGGATGGCCTTAAATTTAGTGTTAGTCCTCATCTAAGTAGGACACAGATAATGGATAGGTTGGATGTCTCAACTGCATCTTAATGAACCCTATAAACAATCAGGAAGGTTTTAATCAGTGGCATCTACTTTTAACTGTTGTCTATGTGTGGTCCGCCTAAGCTGTGGATTGGCCTGATTTTTAGGTCCATGGGCCACCATGGAAAGTTCCACCAAATGCATGGTGTGATGCTCGATACACATCATGGTGGGTTTCACGGAGGTCGAACTTATGGAAGCTTCCATGAGGTTGACCTAAATTGAAACTTTTTTCCTTTTCATATATATGCATAATTTAATATGTTGGTTGGCACAGGCATGCATGCATGGGGACACACAACCAAAGATAATCATACAAAATATTCAGGCTCAACCATTTATCAAGCAGCCACGTGTTATTAGAACGTGGGAAGATAAGCCTGAATACTTTTTTTTCGTACGGTCAGCCTAATGATGGGATTTATCCACCAGTCAGATGTTCCATATTATTTTCAGACTTGGCACGTGTGTGAAAGGGATTGTTTAATAACTCAGTAGTTTGCAAAGGTAAAAGAGAGGTGTGATCCTACCTAGAGCCACAATTAATCTCGGGTCTGTACCTGCAACCAAAGCCGTTATTACATGTCAGACTTCTCAAAATACAAATTGAAATATAAAATGCAAAATAAGTGTAAAAAATATTGAGTAAGGGTTATTTTATAAAATATAAATTTAAAATTTTTATCGACTTCATACAACGGAAGGAAATAATAGAAAAATAGTAAGAATGAAATGTGAAAGTGTTGACACTACAAGAAAACCTACTTCTACCAACGAAAATTTTCTTCCCTAAATGAGTTTTTTTCGTAGGTAAAACATTCTACCAACAAATTTTAAATTATGACAGATAATGATGGACAATTTAATCGATATTGTAAAGATGAAGGGATCGTGAAGTACAACACAATGCACTACACACCAGAGCAGAATGATATGGCTTAGCGGATAAATCAGACTCTCTTGGAGAAGACTCGATACATGATCACTAATGCTCAGTTGGGCAAGAAATTGTGGACTGAAGCTATTAACACAGCTTGTTACTTTGTGAATCGATCTCATTCTACGGCCATTGAATGTAAGTTTTCAAAGGAAGTGTATAGTGGTCAGCAGGTAGACTACTTGAGATTGCGTGTATTTGATTTCAATGCTTGCTCTCACGTATCGTTAATTGAGAAAAATAAGCTAGACCAAATGGCTAAAAAAGTACGTCTTTATCGGTTATGGTAATGGTGTGAAGGGGTATAAGCTATATGACCATACCATATGGAAGATTATCCTCAGTCGTAACATCAAATTCGACGAATGATCTTTATTTCGTAAAGTTGAGCACAAGGAAGCTGAAAGGTTGGTTGTTGACGTTCAATTAAACATAAATGAAATACAGGCTACTGAGACATGAACACAGGTACAAGAGCAGGTGGAGTAGCCACTTATGAGAAGGAATTCACCAAGGTATTGTAGGTTACCAGTGAAATACATATATGAGTTAAATGTCACATTTGGCATCATTACAGATTAGGAAAATCCGTATACTTTTCATGAGACTCGTGACAATCTAAATATCGAAAAATGGAAAGCAGTAATGCACGACGAGATAAATTCCATGTACAAGAATAAGACGTAAGAGCTGGTGAAGCTTCCCATCGGCCGAAAAAGTAATTGAGTGCAAGTGGATTTTAAAGATGAAATACGATATGTACAAGGCAAAGTTGGTAGCGAATAAATATACTTAGAGAGAATGTATAGACTTCACTAAGATATTCGTGCCTGCAGTGAATAGAGTATATATCGTATTCGTATTGGCACTGGTTGCCCAATACAATCTCAAGCTAGAATAAATAGATGTGAAAACTTCTTTTCTGCATAGAAAATTAAAAGAGCAAATTTACATAAAGCAACCATAAGATTTAGAAACATATGAGACAGAGAACAAGGTTTTTAGGTTGAAGAGGTCGTTCTACAACCTGAAACAGTCTCCTAGACATTTGTACAAGAAATTCAATTCTTTCTTAGTGAATCAGAAGTTTACCATGAGTGATATTATAATCATTGTGTCTATTACAAGACACTGAGTGATAGGAAGTTCATTATTTTATTATTGTATGTTGATGACATGCTTATCGTCAGTAATAACATATTTAAAATCGACACACTAAAGACTTAGCTATTAAGGACATTTGAGATGGAAGATTTGGAAGCTGTAAAGAAGGTTCGGCATTGACATACACAGAGACAAGAAGAGGAGCATGTAATGTTTATCTCAAGCGGGATACCTTGAGAATGTATTAATGAATTATTTGATAGACAAGGTAAAGTCAGTCAGTGCTCTCCACGTGGCTCATTTTAAGCTTTCTTCTTAACAATATCCTAAAATAAATGAAGGAAAGCAGATTATGTCTCATGTGCCTTATTCGTGCACAGTTGGCAGCTGAATATATGTCATGGTTTGTACAAGGCTGAATATTTCACATGCGGTGAGTGTTATTAGGAGGTACATGTCTAACTCCGGTAAATAATATTGGGAGGCAGTGAAATGACTACTTCGATATATTCAAAGTACATAAGACTACATCTTATTATTTAAAAATTCAAGAGACAGCAAGTTAATTAGTAAGCTATATGCATTCAAATTATGAGTGCAGTACACCGTCTGAATCATCACATAGTGGGACCAAATCACACAGACAAACGGTTAGATCATCTACATGATAATGTTGGCGGGTAATTTGGCACCCTACCTACCTTCATGTGTATGACCACGTCTGCAAGGGCTTCACTGGATCTTATCAAGGTGAACCAAATCATTGAAACCCGTTGTCCGGAGATGTGTGGCCCACCTTAAGGACGATGCTAAGACAGACCATATAGACAAACAGTCTAGAACAGCAGGTGGCAGGACATAAATCCTACTAAGAAGAATTCATCTCTGGTTCCTTGTGGGTATTCTTAAATTCACAAGTCATTCAATGGTTAGTGAACGGTCTAGATGTCTACCTTCATGTCGACATCCTCCCTTCCCGTCGAGATACGGATTCCCGTCACCACCATCTTTACAGTAGCAGACATAGCCGGAACCCCTCCTTGAGATATTCCAGACGGTATTGGAACCGCACTTGCTTCCATTTAGGTCTTCCATGGCCCAGATAGCAGCCAACGGAAGGCCCAACTGATCTGTAGAATTCACATGGCTAGCGAAATTCATCAGTAACGACTCGTTGAAATGGTACTCATCTTCCACCAACCCCGCAAAGCTATACCTTGTCGCGCAACTGGAATTAATGTAGTTGAAGAAATTCGTAACGTTGTAGCAGAACCGGGTATGTCCATCGGGTATCATGCTACGGCAGTGGCCGAGCCCGCCATGCACGGTATCCCCAGCCTTACCAAGCGTCCACTGACACTCGCAACCGCTCACGAAGTTAGTGGTGTTGACGTAGGCCTTGGTGTCGCAGCCCAAGGCCACGAACTTACTCCACCGACCCGACACCGTGAATGGCAATTCCAGCTGAATGCAATTTGCATTGGACGTGTTAGTAGAAGAATCACCAGGTATCAGCTGACCACCATTTCTGGCCGCGATCTGCTTGTCTACCGCCATCCGTCCTTTAATAAGTAGGATTACTTTTTCTGGAAGCTCAATTTTTTTAATTGGCAGCTGGACCCGGTCGAGGACTGGTGGACCGTCTTTATCATTGCAGGTGACCTTGAAACCTACTAGATAACAACCTTCTTCAATTCCAAATGGATAAGTGATGTCGATGCCACCGCACTGGCGGATGCAATTGCGGGGCAGTTTCATTCCTTCGGAATATGAGGATCTGAAATAGAAGGTGAAGAGTAGAAGTAATGGAAGAACAGAAACAATTAGGGTTTTCATGTCTTTGACTCGAGGAAGATGAAAAAGAAGAGACTGATTGAGATTATAATAATCTGGGGGTGATTATACGCAACAGGCCTCTGTGAGGGATTTTATAAAGGAAAGATAGGCTCGCTTTGCTGACGTTGGATTGCTTTGCTCATCTTTCTCACGTACGCGTTCTTATCTCTGTCACGCGTTGCAGTTTCCGGGTGCTTGCCATTCTCACGCGCCTGGGTGTTAGAGACCACAGCCTTTCATCAGAATGACCGGTGTATTACCTGACCAACGAACATGGCCAGTTCGCTTGGGAAGGTGTTTGTTCCTACAAATTGATCAACGATCAATTCACATATGGCCCAACTAGTGAGTGGTTCAGATTGAATTTCACATATGGTCCAAATAGTGGGGCTTGTCATAATGATCGGTTTGGATTTAAAATACGTATTCATAGCGTCATGGAATTGAACTCGCACGAGTACTCCGAGCAAGCGCGCATGTCACTTAAGCTCGGCTAGTTTTAAAGCAATGGGAAAGCTCCCGACTAAGTTGATGAGAAGGCGATTCGCGGGACGGTGCCAACATACGCACGCGTATGCGATCTGGACCGTACATATGGGGAAAACAATAAGAAAAGCATGATTAAAAAAATCAGGCGGTCCAATCAGAAGGTGGTGCACAAGTAAATTGGAAAGATAGACGGATGACCCCAACCCGGTGAGGTCACACGGGTGGTGGTAGGTTTTTAAGGGTCAATAACCACTTTCTCCTTTGGTGCGGTCCAACTGAAATTTTATCTTCATAATGTTTGGAATCACACTCTAAAATAAGCTGAAAAAACATATGTACGGAGTGGATATACAATTCATCTATCAAGGTGGGCCCTACTCTCAGGGTCGCAACCACATCGCTGGTTAGGAGTCGCAGCCAAGTCGCGCTCGTGGAACACACCCCATTCCTGTATACCAACATTACAAGCGATCACAACAGGCAACAGCCATGGAATCACAGTACTTATAATAATAATTGTGGCCGAGCACAAAAGCCAGGCCAGTCTTTACATCAGTTGTCCCATATTGTTGGTATCAATGGCTGAGAGTATGATCCAACTTTAATATATATAGCCCTGGGCCCACATAGTAAGTGGATCAACCTGATTTTCTAAGAACGGTGATTTTAGCAGGTATTCATGATTGGGTGTAATAATTTTTCGATGCACTGATCATTACCTAATACTTGCCACGTTCGTAGGAAGGCTGACAGGATGCACAAGTTTGTGGGACCATTGCATGTAGGGGGCCGGTCTTGGAAACGGATTGGCTCCTTTAACACACACCAGTTACATAGTTGGTCTGTTGATGCCGGTAAGTTTTGTGGTCCCATTATGAGGTATGTGTTGCATCCAAATTGTCTGTTCAATTGGCAAGCTCGTCGTAATGCTTGAACAGAAAAATAAGACAGATTTAAAGATGGATGGATAAAAAACCATTTCCATTGCCGGCTGTAGGTTTGATTTCGAGTCAGAAAATATAAGAATTATTTCCAAGTAAATGGAAATCTGAGATCTGGCACAAGTGTGCCATATTCTCAAGTGTTCCTGCACGTAGATTGGTTGGGCTCTGCAAAGTGCCTGTAGCGTGTGATGTGTACAGTACCCATCTGTCATATGCACAAGCTTGTAGATTTGTAGAGCATTTTTACACCTGAAAAATAAAATTAAAATTAAAATTAAATAAAAAAACAAAAAAAAAAAAACAAAACAAAACGGAGATGAACCAATTGTGGCTCCGAAACAGGTCTTTTGTGCCCCAGTCCGGTCCAAAGCTGGCCTTGGTTTCAAAACATCGTGTCAACACGTGGGTTAGAGTGCTACGAATTGCCTTTTCAATGTATCCTTGTTCAAGTCACCCCATAGATTGCTCCATGTCATCTTATCATCATTAGACATGAATTCTCTAATGTTGTGGGATTTATTTCGATCATATGTTAGCTAGATATGGGACCACGCAGAGCATGTTTGAAAATTGTCCGATAGATTATATATTTAATTATAACAAGCCTAATTAAATTCCACTTCATTGGGTCACAAGGATAGGTCATATCCTTATTGACAAGTCACCAGGTAATCCATTTCCATTGTTATTGGGTGTGGGTTGGCTAGTGATAAAATCATTAAGAATATTCCAGATAACCTGAATCGTGGGATTTGATTATGCCACAAGACACGAACACGGATGGGCCCACACAAGGTATGTTTGAAAGGGAAATAGATCGCATGGTGTCCCACACACCACTAACCTCGGTGGTGTGTTGATGTGGCAAAATTCTATGTGCACTATGATAATGTAGGTGTTATATCATCCATTTTGGGAGATCATTTTAGAGCATGAGTCCAAAAATGAGGCAGATCCAAATCTTATATGGACCATAACACAAAAGGCAACTGGAACAAGAACTTCTTGAAGCCTTAGAGGTTTTGCACCAAGCTAATATTTGTGTTTTCCCTTCATCTAGTTGAGATTTGAATATGGTCATTTTTGAGCTCATGCGCTATAATGTTTATGTGAGATCCAACCGGTTGATAAGGTCAACATGACCTTAATGGAGGGAATATATAAAGATCATCTCAGTACAAAACTTTTATAACCCCAAAAAAGCTATTAATGGTCATTCACCATTTTTTCCAATCACGTGGTTCACGAGAGATCTGTATCTGCTTAAGTTTCGGGATAACATTTTAAAATAATATGAAAAAAGGAATAAGCAGTGTGGATATATAACAAATTCATCAAGGTGGGCCCCACATAGTTACGAAAACAGCCACTAAGGTGTTATCCGGGTGACAATTAATCCGCTCCTATTAGGGGCGGATTAGCTGAGACACTGTCAAGATATTGCAGTCCTCTCTATTAGGCCCACCTTTGAACCCAAGACCTCGGGTTGAAACTCCTCAGAGTCTACCACTGAGGTAAGGACCCGAGCCCAACTGTTAAGCCCACCTTGATGTATGTATTATGTATTCACACCATTCATCTTTTTTCAAATCATTTGAAGGCATTAATAAAGCAAATCCAATCCGGTGGACCACACCATAGGAAACAATGATGATTAAATGCCCCACTATTAAAAACTTCTTAGGGCGTGCCTTAATGTTGCTATAGTGCTTTGTGGTCATCCAATCTGTTGATGATAAGGTCACATATGCTTAGATGAACTGCTATAGAAATATCAGCTTGATCAAGAACTTTTGTGGCCCGTTAATGGTCAATCACCACTGCTTCCTATGGTATGGTTCACATGATAATCAGATCTGCTTCATTTTTTGTATAATGCCCTGGTGAAAACAGATGACCGCATGGATAAAGAATAAATACATCAAGGTGGGCTCCACGGCAAGAGCCGCACAGTCCGGGATCTCACCTAATCCGTTCCCCTCCCATGTGCCCATTTCCGACATGTCTCCCAATCAAATCCCATCCTACCAAGCTGGCTGTTTCGATTGTCATTGCAAACCGAAAAGATCCTATCGATGAATTTATGGAATTGCCCTTTTGAGAGGCCCATCATTAGACGGGATGGAGGGTATTTTGGTCAAGTAGAGTTCGTGGTCAAGATCATGGCACTTTCCACGCATCTTTGTCCATTCATGAAAGATGAGGACCGGACGTTGAGACTCCACTGGCCAGCCGAGGGCTATTTAGTACTTTGGAGAGCGTCTCGCTATCGTCCAAATCTCCTACATGACTTTCAATTTCTAGGAAGATTCCTCGCATAAAAAGATAAAAAGATGATGGTGATAGTTCACTACCACTTTTTACTTCCTTTAGTAGATGTATCCATGCACATCAATCCACACCGTCCAAATTGTAGGCCCCATCATAAGATAGAGTTTAACCCAAAAAGCAATATACTAAAGAGTGGAAACCAAAAAATCACAAGGCCGGCAATTTGTCATTTGAGATGAAATGGTCAGTAGCCCAAATCTAGTAAGCAATTAGATGATCGGGATTGATTGATTCCCTGTAGATGATATGGATTCTGATAATGTGGCCCATTTGATCTGTCCAGACATCCATGCATATATGCCAAGTGTAAAAAGGAGGAGACACCACAACTTAAAAACAATATTGATGAACTATCACGGATGCTGTTCCCTTATCAATAATTTCCCAAAGCCAAGTTAGAGAGGAATCTTCTTTCTTCTAAAAAACAAAAAATGAGAAGTGCACCCGCGCGAGTGTACGTTTTTGGGGACTTGAATTCTCACATACGTGGCAACATAGAAAACACGTGTGAGATCTGATTCACTCATACTGCTAACCCCCATTTGTAGATGTTTCAAGTCAAGCATCAAGATGGCCCATTGAACAAATGTGCTAGCTACATGTGTTGTTGAATGTGGACCGTTAGTAAGTTCCTCCCACTTATCCATTTGATTCTACATCCACGGCCCACATGGTTAGCAGACAAGCCTCGCTTTCAGGTTACAACAAATGAACGACGGAGCCATATGATGATTGGCTTGGATTTCTCACGATGTTGACACGTTGGCATGTGTGAGCTGCAAATGTAGAGGGGGACGAGGAACTGCACGGACCTGTAACTGAAACACACGAGAGCGCACGCATTGATTACGTGCCTCCTTTCCTGTAGTGGAATGGAGAAATGTTTGAACGACGCAGCTTTCCAAAAAATCAAAGGGTCCCTGGTCACGTGATGCTTTGAACGACGCAGCTTTCCAAAAAAAATCAAAGACTCCTCTGCTCATTCACCACCCTCTAGAAAATGTTGGTTATTCCCTTTAGTAATGGGGCATATCTCTAAGAACCACGGCTATCAAGCAATCCTAGCCTTCCAGTTGGTGGCTATCAAATGGATGGTTAAAATGAAAAAACGAGTGGTCCAAATTCCGAGGATAAAATGGATGGTTAAAATGAAAAAACGAGTGGTCCAAATTCCGAGGATAAAATCAGACGGTTACTTTCTATTAGTGTAATTCTTAGTTTGTTCCGTCCATAATTGTGTTCTGTTTGGAAGGTCCAGACTGTTGCACCAATTTGAGGAATCAACAGATTGTGATGAACTATCATAGGAGTCTAGAACAAAGCTACAATATAATTTATTTAATTAATCATCTCATTTAATTAAGGGGATTATTAAGGGTGTTAATCACTGGCAAATCTCCATTGAGAGTGTTAAGTACCGTTCATCCGGGTACCGGATTGCGCAGCATGCTAAGTAGACTCTATGGAGCCCATCGTTATGTATGTGTCTAATCCACAACGTCCATCTGTTTTACTAGCTTATTTTAGTGCATGAGATCGAAATTGAAGCATATCCAAAGCAGAAGTGGACCACACCATAGGAAACAATGTGAATTGAACCTGAGTATTTGAAAACTTCTTAGGAGCACATAAGTTTGATATGTGTGTCATTATTACCAGGTAGGTGGCAAATAAACAGCACTGCAAGTTCTAAAAAGGTTTCAATGGTGAACGTTATTATCCCAACTGTTTCATGCAATGTGGTCAACTTGAGCTTTGGATATGCTTCAATTTTAGTATAAATTTTAGTCTCATGCTGGTTGCGCGCAGGAGCACAGAAATGCACACTTGCAGGAGCCGTTCATGAGGCAGTCCCCCTCTAGGATGCTTTTTTCCTGAAAATCCAATGCCGATCTCATTATCTGGTGTATCACACGCATACGAAACAAATGAGTGATTGAGATAATTAGATTGACCAACTATCCTCATTGATTGTGCATGTGTCGTCCTAATGATAGTTAGAAAGGCAATCTTTTTCTTTTTTAAAAAAAGAGAAAAAGCATCTAAAGGGTGGGGATCACCTGACCCGCTCGGATATTTCACATGTGTATATAGTTGCGACATGGAAGGCGGAGCACCAAAAAGAGTGCACACTCGAGTGCACTTAGAACTCCAACTAGATTGTATGTAGCTTTGTTAAGCGCATGCGCGTGTGCAAGGCAGTTCACATGTGCCAGCATGGTGCATAGATATGAGATCAATCCATTCATCAGAATAGTAATGAATTAGGTTGATCCGGTCGTCAGGTGGGGCACAGCTAACAAAACAAAACTACAGAAAAAAGTTGGCTGAAGATTTCTTAACCGTCTAGCTGTTTCTAACATCGTGGCGCCCCACCTACTTAATTGAATTAGATTTACTTTTGGTAAAAACATCTATACCGTCAGATCCACCTAGTGTCTGGATTGGATACGGCATATGAGGTTTGCTCGAATGCATCCCTACGTATTGCAGTAAGACACGCCCGGACTCTAGCGGATGTATTTGGGCCTTTTTGAGTTACATAAACCATTTATTTGGTAGGCCTTCCTTCGGATGTGGTATGCACAGAACACTCTTCAGACTAAATATTTCAAGCCATTGATTATACAAAAGGCTATGATGACCTTTCTTGTTTCAAAACTAATGAGCCAAATTATCAAACGGTTCAAATAAACCATTTAAGATTTTTAATTGTTGTCTTTCCACCATAGAAATTGAGATATGTAAATGAGACATCGTTGTCATTTCTAAGTGTTTTTTTTCTCTTCTTTTTTTTTTTTCGTTTACACACTCACGGCACGGGCACACCCATGCACCCACACCACAGTGAGATTTCATCACAATTGGTACTTAAACCCATGACTTGGTGTTGAAACTCTTTTGTGTCTACCGCGGAGGCATGAGTAAGGACCCATCATTTCTAGGTGTTTGTCGGGTAAGGGAAGTAGGTAAAGTAAATTATAATTATTATATTTCCATTTTATAAAACTACCTTCTTTTTTACAGTAATTTCCAGGTGAAACAAGCAATGCATCATTGCAGTCAAATGTAAGTGATGTCACCACACAAGTATAAGAGTAAATAATCATTATTCATTTACAGCCATTTACTGTTGTAATTGGAAAGGCAAACAATGGTTTGGATCATTGGAAGATGACCCAAAACATCCCGGTGTATCTTGTTGCAATAGCCGTGGGTAACAATAGCCTTTCCTTCCAACCAAGTTTGAAAATGAGGCTTCAATCTTCACAGGTGCCTCTTCACAATCTTTTTATCCGTCCAAGTTCTTCTGCCACTTCTCTCATCGTTGGCCTTTCACCCCACTGCATGCATCTCAGTGCAAGCTTTGTGCATTCTACCCATTGAGCTTCCTTTCCCTCTTCCAAAATGGAAGCATCCCGATCCATGCAAAGGCACTTCTCTTTCAATGATGAAATGAAATGCTCCACTTCAGCAGTTCCAACATCCACATCCTCCATCAATATAGATCCAGCATTGCCATCAAATATCTCTTGATGCATCTTTCCAGTTAAAAGATTAAACAGTACCTTCCCAAAGCCTAAAACATCATGCCTAAAGAAGTATTCAGGGTCCATGCAATCATTGGTCCCTCCATTATCTGATTCAGAAATTGATTCCGAGTTCCCAAAATTCGTAACCTTGGCAGTAAAGTGCTCATCCAACAAGATGTTTAAGGATCTTATGTCCCTATGGATGATGGGCTTTGAAGTACCTGTGTGTAGATAGGTGATTGCGCTTGCAATTTCATTAGCAATCCTTAAACGGCTTTCCCATGAAAGATCAGAAGGGTCCATTTCATGGACATGTTTGGCAAGGTTCCCATTAGATATGAACTCAAATACTGACCTGGGATCTCTCGTCTCAATGCAGCAGCCCAAGAGCTTCACCACATTCCTATGGTTTATTTGGGATAGCATTACAATTTCGTTGAAAGCGTTGTATACTGTCTCAGCACTGACAAAGTTCAACCTCCTAATGGAAATTGCTCGGTCTCGGTAGCTTCCTTTGTATGCAGTATACATACCTCCCACAACCAAAATCTGCTTCTTGTCATAGTTGTCAGTCGCCTTCTCGAGCTCTTCTGCAGAGAATATCCGGATAGGGTTAACTTTGCCTGCACAAGAAGAAATCAACTCCTCCAACAATCGGGCCCCATTAACCATGAAAAAATGCTCTCGTTCACTTCTCTTTGATCTTTCAATTGTCTTCCATCCCAAGCACAAACTCATGAATGCAATAAATTACACCTAAATGAATAACAAAGAAAATCAGCCATTATCCATTTTAAAACTACAAGGTTTATAAATTTCTTAAGAAAATAAAGATCCTTATTGCTGCAGCCCAATGTGCTTGTGAAAGACTGCAACAAGACAATTTACATAGTCTAAATTCAAACAGTTGTATCTTCTTCATTGAGGTGATTCAAAAGCCAAACGCAACATTAATCAGTGCGGTTTCAGAAACAAGAGAAGCGAAAATAAGAAACAATCGATTTTAGAACCGTTAGAAGCATATGAGCGTGTACCGTGTGTACAGTGTGCATTGGTACTCCATGGCACCATACAGTTCAGTGTTCCTGCAGGATGACATCTGCTTCAGTCATCTTTTTATTCCTTGTATGCAGCTGTAACCTCGTATCTTTGTAATCCCTTTTCTCTCAATCTATCCTTCTCCTTTTTGCATTCGTTGACAATGAGAAATGGAAAAGTCATTTCCATGGAATTGCGATTTCCGTTGTTTGGATTTGTGAAATTTTCATATTTCCAGTCGAAATTTATTCCACAATTGCCTTTTTGGAAGGAAAATCACCCAATTTTCCTCTTTTCAATTGCCTTTTTAAAATCCATGTTTGGAAACCATGGATTCCATGCAAAAAAAAATGAAAAAGGAAAGGGGTTTTCTTTTGATGTGATGATTGTGTTATTTAGATAGGAAAAATGTGGGTTCCACCCAATGTTTTAAATATCAACGATATCAACCGATACATCCCACGATATATCTTGTATCCCACTTGTGCGATAAGAAACGCACAGGTAGTGCCGATATATCCCACCTATTTGATCCAGTAAGCATTTTTTATTTTTTATACATGTTTTTGTTGTAAATCACATTAAATCAGTGTCAAATGATTACTAATGTATGATTCTTCATATTTTCCATGAAAAATTATGGATTTGTAACTTCGATTTCGAGATTTAGGGGAGATAGGTCAAGTTTGCAGAAAATTGAGAAAAATCAAAATTTCTCAATTTCTCACAAATCAGTTGCAATATTTGTATCCAAACACAAAATTAAACTTGTATGTAACTTGATCTAGTGATTCTTCTTTTTCTTTTGAATGTATTGATTGTATTTCCATACATGTCTTCTTACGTTTATAAATTATATGAATGGATTTTGAATATACTTGCATCAGTTCAATTGGAAAGCGCATGTATTAAGACCCCATGTAAAGGAAACCCCTATTATTTGCACTTTTTTTTATAATGTTTTGATTTCTAAGTATGTATTGATGTCTTTTTCAACAATCCCTGAAGTTTCATTGAAAAATTTTACCAATTTCTCAATGTTCCCATGTTTCCCAACAACAGCGATACATTATGTGATACAACCAATATATCCCATGCGATAACCGATATGTATCCGTATCCCAAGGGTGCGATACATTACGCGATAACGACATTTAAAACATTGGTTCCACCCAGCAATCATTACACTTGTCCATAATTTGGATTTTTGGCACAAGAAACTATTGAGTATTTGTGAGAGGGAATATAAGATTTCCACTTGCTATCCAAAAAAAACACTCGAAATTGGAAGGCATGTTTTAATAGTTCCCATAAACATCATCACTGATTAATTATTGTTTCATACTTTCTTTTTCCTTGGATTCCACATATCCAAACACGCCCTAAGAAATGCAACTTCGACAATTCATTTCCATTCTCATTCTCATCATTAGTCAAGCCTAACTAATTGTATTCACACATGGAACCATCCTTGACGAGCTTAACTATGTAGGGACCGTCATTAGCCAATCTTAACTTGTGTTCTACATGGGCCCCATTGCTAGATGATCTTAACCAGTGGGCCCCACCATTAGTCTATCCTAGATACCTGTATTTCCAAGTAGAGACATCATTAGGATATCTGAAACATGTGGGGCCCATCACTCAGCAAACCTAACCTTGTGTGTTTTCATGTGTGTATCATTGTTAAGTTTTCCTAACCAAGTACATTTCCATGTGGGGCTACATTAGATGATCTTAACCCTGAAGGGCCCACGGATAGTCAATCCTAACCAAGTTGGCATGTGTGCAATGATAAAAATGGTCCATGGATCAAGGATATTTGTTGATGTGACATGATGCGAACCAAAAAAATGGAAAATAAAACTGTGCGATGGAAAAATGGCTGGGAAGCAAGCAATGGAAATAGTGTTTCATTTCCACCAATTTTCCCAGAAATATTGTTTTCAAGGAAACTAATTTTTCTCTTTTCAGTTGTAACAAATAAAAAACAGGCCTAAATCTACAAGAGCGTTCACCAACTGTCCAGAATATTATTATTTTCATAGAACACTCCGGGAATTTTAATATTTTCTCTGGTAATCAGGATGACTTGAAATTTGTCAGATGAAAATAGACCTGAGGGAACCAAAAAATTTGGAAAAACAAATCTCCAACCATAAGTGTTAAAAATCTAGCAACCAATAAAGCTCTGAAAATTGAAAATTTTCTTCAACAAACAAGCTAGAAACAAGGACTGAACAATTGGGATGCCTATGCCTTGTCAACACTAAAAAAATAATAATAAATAAAAATCGGAACAAGTGGGAGCAGTCTGTTGCTGGAAACTGTTGAAGCAGAATCCGAGCTTGGATGCAAATAATAAACTCAGAATCACTTTATCAATTTTTATCAGAATCTCTATCACTCAACTCTATATGCTAAAGAATTGCAAGAAATAACAATTGAATTGAACTCAAAAAAGGATTGATTTCTCTTTGCAAATATAGACCAAAGACACACAAACCCCTCAGAATTTCATTGAACAACTACCCATAAATTGGTTGCAACAACAATGAGCCCCAATGCTTGTGATATCTTTCAATCAGAAAAATACAAATTTCCAAAACAATGCAAAAACTTTCCTGAGAATGTAATTGAGTGTCAAAACTGATTCCCATGTGTGCACATGGTACCAAAGCCATCCACCATAAATACTATCTAAATGAATGCACCTGATCTAGAAATAATGGGCTGGATGCCCAAGGTTGGGCCTAATTAATAGGCTGACCTTTCATCTTGAATTGGGTTTATCGAGTTACCTTTCAAAAAAAAAAATTTTGACTGATGCCTTTTGGAATGGGCTTTTTTTTTAATATAGTTGATAATGCAATCCAGCCATGCCAAAGATCCATATTCCTTGGATCTCCAAATCGATGTAGGCCATTTAATAGCACATTGTTGAACCAAATTTGTAACTTCCTTATTGTAGATAAGCTTTTCATCAACTTTTTCAATTGTGTGGCATAAACTTTAACTTGAGACAATTGGTGAGTAACAAGCCGGTGGTGTTTTCTTTATCATACATCAAAAACTCTTCGTCACACCAAACCTCATCTTCAGAAATTATAGCATTGTTATCAAATGTCTTGTAAATCTCACATTCTTTGTCATAAGTAGCATATGTCCAAGCATTTCTTCAATTTTCTTTCCATAACTAACATCAGTCTTCATCAAAGATAAGCCTATTCTAATCAACAAAAATTTCCGACAGTGGAGCAAGAGCTTGATAGTGGATTGGCAGAACAGGATTCGTGTAGCCAACCCCAATTAGTTGGGAGCAAGAGCTAGATCATGGTGATGATGATGATGATGATGTGGAGCAAGAGAATAGAAAATCAACCACTAAAACATGTTGTCCCAGATTCCATGAACTGCATCTTAGATAGTTTTTCGATTCTTATGTCAAAAGTCTACACAAGATCTTTGTCATCCATTGTAAGTTGTTATAGAGGTGCAGTACAGCCGTACCGGAGCCACCAGAATTATCACTTCAAAACCATCCATCAGATGCGTATGCTCAAGTTACACTCAGGACCTGAAAATCACCACAAGCCAAAACTCTCGTGGGCCACAGAACAGGGGAAAACATGGGATGAGAAATCCACCTTTGATCATCACTGGGGCCCACCTGAGTTTTTGAAAATCCTGACTTCTGTCCTAAACCTTTATCCATCGCCGATTAAGAATCTGGACGGCTTGGATTCTGTATACAAAACATTGTGGGCCCCCCACGCAAATCAAGAGTAAGAGTTCCCTCTCAAACTTGTCCCCTGTTCTGTGGCCCACCTGAGTTTCCATTTAGGCTTATTGTTGGGCCCTAGGTATAATGTAAGGCGATGCATCTGATTGACAGATTGGATCTCATGAATAAATCACATGGACCCCACTTCTGCCTAGTACCGCTGTAGCTTATGGTGGTACCAGTACCACCTAACCGCACCCTGTTGTTATGAGATTCCTTAGCTCATCAATCTCATTACATAGATGAACATATTGGACTGATGTAATGCTTGTACTCCAATTTTCTAGTCCCTTTGTCATCATGAATTGAACTTTCTCTAATACCAATTTAATGCAGCCCAATATGCATGTGAAAGACTACAATAGGACAGCTAACATATCCTAATTTCAAATGCTATATTTCCTTAAACACTTGGATTGAGGGGATTCAAAAGCCAAAAGAAACCTTAATCAATCTAGTTTCAGAGATATGAGAAGAGAAAACAAGAACAAAGATCAAATGGGAACAATTTTGGAATGTTCACCTTCTAGAAAATTGTTATTTTCAGACAGACTCTGGGTACTTAAATAATTTTTCTGATAATCAGAATGGCTTAAAATTTTGTAAGTTGAAAAAGAATTGATGGGAAAATACTGAAAATTTTGGAAAAGTGCTTCTCCGGACATTAGTACTAAACAAGTTGCAACTAAGAAAAATGTGTTAAAAATAAAAACAAACTTGGGTGAAAATATGACCTGGAATCTGTGCTGAGAACCGGGAATTACTCAACCAGTTTGGGTTGCAATCTCTCACAATGAAAAAGGAACCACTCAACTCTTCTTCTGCTACAGAATTGCAGGAAATAACAATTCAGCTGAGCTCAAAATGTTGGGTTAATTTCCATGAAATAAGAATGCTATAAATGAGGTAGATTTCATTGGTTACATGATCTAGGAGGCTCAGTTAGGTAGAGATTTCTTTTAATTGCATGGGTCTTACTTGTCATTTTGTGGGAGAGAGAGAATCTTATTTTATTGAATGAGTCATTCTCTAGAAAAGAACATCTGTATGGTGGGGTATCTTTTGAAAGAAAATCATTAACAAAATTCAAACCTAAGCATTCTATCCTTGAGAACTATAAGGATGTCTCCCTTGAAGTAGACACTTTCACGTTTTCTTCCTCCCTTCCGTTTTACATTTTCGGTGTTTGCTTGTTGACTTAATTGCACAGAAATATCAGCCAGGAAAAAAACACATCATGTAGGGGTCGTCTGGATGTGGGAAAGATCCTGCTTATGTAAACTGTTTACCCATAAATAGTTCACACAAGGAGTTTGGATGTAGTGAAGTGAACTCTTAACACTTTATAAAAACAACCTTCAACTGCTGTTTAAGTTTTTGGCATAATAACACACCGGAAATAGGATATTTGCAAATACCCACATCAAAAGACTAAGCTTGCAAAAACCCACATAATTAATTCTCCATCATCCCAAAAAGACACATTCCATTAAATTATGCTACCACTTGTGTTAATTTTTTAGAAAATGCTGGAAACCAAAAAAAAAAAAAAAAAAAATCATTGCCTTTAGAATCCCATGAACATCGGATGACTTTGAAGGTGGGGCTGACCTAGAGAGAGAAATGACACACATATGCAACACCGTCCCCTAGTTAGGTAAGCAATCCTCACTGTGTAGAAGGCTGCCTCTCAAGAAGCCAACTGATCTGATAGTCAGGTGGTCTCACATATAAATCAAAGTTAATCTATTTTTCGTAACCTTTCATTTGTTATGTACATGTGTGACCTACCCAATGACCATATCAGGCCTTATAAGAAATGGCATCTAGAAAATAGGGGATCACCTGATGAACAGCTCCAATGTCTCAAAACGCATGCATTGCTACTGCATGTGAGGTGCGGTACGATTCCAAAGTGCACTCAGGCATGTGCACTTGCCATTTCTAGCTCTCCCATTTGCCTCTTACATTTCCATCCAAAGACCTTGTTATCCTAATGTTGCCTTTCCATCCTTCGACTCCAACACTAGCATCATATGCCACATCCATCCACTGAAAGTGAATGGAGAAGGGGCTGCACTCCTGTTATAGTCCACCAAAATTTTGAAAATGATGGCAGCTCATCCTCCACACATGGGTCACTCACGAACTAACAGAGCCCAATTATGGGCAGTATGGCCATGGTTAGTTCCAGGGCATCGCGGTCTTGGTGGTGGACCCCTTTCCATGGCCATAGACCAACGTGATCCACGAGGAAGACCAAGAATGCTAATAGCATAGCCACTTTGTTTGCCAGACCTCATCAAGCTTGTGGCCACATAGGTCGACACCAAGGTGATGAGACCTGTTGGCAATATGTACATGTGCAAGGTGGTTTGTACCACAATGGAAATTGAGAGATAGACAGACTTAGGGTTTTTATGGTTGCAGAAAGGAAGGAGAGAGGAGAAGAATTAGAAAGGCCAGGGGTATTTTTCGCATTTTCTAGAGAAAATAACACAACCTTTAAAACAGGGTTGGCATAATCTAATGGAATGTGCACGTTTACAACAGCGGAGAATTAATAAAGTAGGTCTTTGCTAACTTTTTTTTATTTGGGTATTTGCAAATACCCCATTATAGATGTGTTATTATGCAAAATAATAATAATAACAATAGTAATACACTTGACCCCTTCTCCTTGGTACCTATTAGTACCCAAACACAACTAATGTTAGGTGATGACATCTCCTTGTAGGGGGACATCTACATGTCTCCTACCAAGAGACGTTTCTCCCTCTCACCTCTCTTCAATATGTACGTACGTACGTATGCAAATATGGTTTGTAAAGCCTAATTAACGTAGGCTTTTGAATATGCTCTCTTGTATTGTGGTCTATATGAGGAGAAAATAGGTAGAGAGGGGGCATCTTCAGGAGGATTTCGTCTCTTGCATTTGGTTTGGCTTTTGGGTTTTTATTTTGGATCTTTCCTTTTGTAATTTTATGTTATTGGCATCAAACGTGTGCAAGTGTAGCTGCACAACAACTAGCACCGGCACTTTACTTCAATTTTCGTCGGTTTGTACTTTTTTAATTTATACATGCTTTTTTATTAGCAATCTGTTGGCTATTGAAGGTGTGCAATGGCTATAAAGATGTCGAATGCACATTTGAGTTGGAGAAGTTTGATGGGAAGAATAATTTTAACCTATGGCGAGTTAAGATATGTGATCTACCTGGTCAGCACGACTTACACAAGGCATTGAAGGGAAGATCGAAGAATACAACATTAATTGATAATGAGTGGGAAGATTTGGACTTGAGAGTTGTTAGCATAATCCGCTTATATCTTGTGAATTAAGTGCTTTATAATGTTATAAGCAAGAATTCTGTAGAAAAAGCTTTGGGAAAAGCTGAAAGGTCTCTACATGACGAAGTCTCTAACCAACAAACTATATTTAAAGCAACAATTATATACCTTAAAGATGAAAGAATGTATGTCTGTCCATGAACACTTGAATCAATTCCAATACACACACACACACACACACACACACACACACACACACACACAGAAACGCTCACCTGCGAACCAGTTCGTACGTACTACATACGAACTTTTTTGAGAACTCATCATATCTGATGAGTCTCGCAAATCTGAACGGTCCACATGAAGCAGAACCTCATGAAACCCCCTGGTACGAATTTTTACTTTGATCCAAAACTTCGGTGGGCCATGAAAAATGCAAACAGTTTCTTCCCTTGATTTGAATTTCTCTTTGCTATGGCCCACCAGAATCTTAGATCGGGGTGAAAATTCACCCCCTAAGGTTTCATGGGATTCCGCATCTTATGGACCGTTCGGATTCGACACCCATGACACGTGTGCAAAGGTGCGCACGTGCCTAGGTGTGTAGGTGAGCATGCCTCTATATATATATATATATATATATATATATGCCAACTATTGAGCATTGATGTGAAAGTTGATAAGGCCATAATTTTAGTGTGTTCACTTCCTCCATCATATCGTCAATGTTCGAGTTGTCGGTATCATTACAAGTCTCGCTGGTCGGAGATAAAGATATAATATTGTTATTGTCGATAATCGGAAATGTGGGGAAAAAGGGAAAAACATGGGGAAAATGGTGGAATTTTCACTGAAACTTCAGGACATGCCTAAATACATATATTTGCATATTTAGGAATCAAAAAATTACAAAAAGAATGAATTACATAATAAGTTTTCATTTAATGGGGCCCAAAAAGCATGCGTTTCCATAAGAAATCACTCTATGGGGTGGGGCCCTAGGAAGCTTTCAACAGTGGGCATTCAATCCCCACTGTTTTCTATGGTGGGGTCCACTTGAGGTTTGGATGAGCCCAAAAATGAGCTGGGAAAATGGATGGACAGCAAGGATAAAATACATACATCATGTGGGCTTCACAAAGTGTGATGGATGACATGTAAGCACTTCGAAATTGCAAATATGACACACAAGTAATCAAATTAAATCGTCCAAATTATGGTACCCTGTGTAGATGGATCATAGATCCAAAATTATGGTTATTCCATCATCTAAGTAGCAAATTTATAAACATTTGGATGGTTAAATGAAAAATAGCCAAAGGTCCTTTTTCCATAAACAAGCATCCACGGATAAGAGACTACAATTGTTCTGTCACTGGGATTGTGACTTGGCTATAGAGGGCTCAACCTAGTCAAATTTATTTGAATTAATATATGCCACGTGTACAATTTATGAGTGGTTATGTATGCCAAACCTTAAGAAGATTTAAATCTTAGGTGGACCACACCACCTGAAACAAGGATGAATGATCATTAAAAGCTTTTTATGGGTCACAAAAGTTTTGGATCAAGCTAATCTTTGTGTTTTCCCTACATCCAGGTCTTCTTGACATTATCAACCAGTTAGATAGCATATAAACATTTCGAAAACCTTACAATTGCCTTTTGGAATTTTTAATAGTGAGGCACTCAATCACCAATGTTTCATGTGGTTTGGCCCACCTAAGATTTGGATCTGCTTAATTTTTGGGGTCACGTCCTAAAATGGGTTGGAGAAACAGAAGGACGGTGTGAATATACAACACATCATCAAGGTGAACCTCATGGTAAGGTAACGGGTAACAGCTAATCTGCTCCCCTTTTTAACACGGATCTCCTGGTTTCGGGTGCGGCTTCGGTGGATCCCCGGATCTACCAAGGTAGGTGGGATCCTTGACCGTGGGGCCCACTGTGATGTATGTGCCTTACATCCACACTGTCTATTCGTTTTGAAAACTCATCTTAGGGCATCAACACAAAAATGAGGTAGATCCAAATCTTAGGTGGTGGTAGGTTTTTAATGGTCAATAACCATTATTTCCTTTGGTGTGGTCCACCTGAAAATTTAATCTTCTTCATGTTTGAAATCACGCCCTAAAATAAGCTGACAAAACATATGTACGGCGTCGATATACAATTTATGTATCGCACCCACGTCGCTAGTTGGGAGTAGCAGCCAAGTCGCGCTCGTGGAACACACCCCGTTCCTGTACCAACAGCCAAGGAATCACAGTAGTAATAATAATAATAATAATTGTGGCCGAGGACAAAAGCCAGGCCAGTCTTTATATCAGTTGTCCCACCTAGTAGGAATCAATGGAAAACTGAGAGTATGATGCAACTTTAATATATAGCCATGGGCCCACATAGCGAGTGGGTTAACCTGATTTGCCAAGAATGGTGATTTTAGCAGGTATTCATGATTGGGTGTAATAATTTTTCACGGTACTGATCATTACCTAACAGTTGCCATGTTCCTAGGAAGGCTGACAGGATGCCACAATTACAAGTATCAATTGCGGAGTGCAAGACCAGACCTTTCCATCAGGTGAGCTAGCTACAATGTGGCTTTTCTTAGCCTGATTTGGACTGTTCATTTTTTGACTGGATCATCTACAAAGATGAATATTTAATGGCACATTATTCTAAAAATCAAATGTTAGGATTATCACTAGAACATAGAGATGCAATCCAACGGTGGAAACTGTCCACTATACATTAACATGACAGGGGTACCGTACCCTATCAAAACCCCTAACAATGTTTAGTTCTACTGACAAAATCAGGCCATTTTATTACCTAGGTTGGCCACAGCATGCAAAAAAGATGGAAGGATAAAAAACATTTCCATTGCCAGTTGTAGGTTTGATTTTCGAGTCAGAAAAATATAAGAATTATTTCCAAGTAAATGGAAATCTGAGATCTGGCACACTTGTGCCATATTCTCAAGTGTGATGAGGAATGTTCTTCTGATCAAACAATAGGTACTGAAAATCACTCGCAGATCTTTCAAAAAATACAAAAATGAATGCTTTTTCTTTTCTTTTTTTCCCGATTTTTTACGTTTCTTTCCAAATTTATCAAGAAACCACAAAATATCGTCTACATTTCACCGACATTCGGTAGAGAAACGAATTTTTGTGGTTACGGTATCACGAGTGCAACGACACCGATATTATCGTCAATAATATCGACATTCCGTCGACAATGGAAACACCATATATCGTCGTCACCTTGTTACAACTTTCATTTATGGAAAGGAGACCATAAGGATAGATAATGGTACATTTTCTCTTCTATTAGAAGAGATTATTATAAATAAATAAATAAATAAATCATGTGATGAGGAAGGACATGCTAAAGGTTTGTTGGCTAGATGCATATCTACAAAAAATGGATCAGAAAATTAGGGTAGCAGGTCTAGATCTGAGAAGAAAAACGTAAAGTGTTACTATTGCAAGAAGATGAGGCATGTAAAGGAGTATAATAAACTCAAAGAGGGAGAAAAAGTAAAAAAAATATCGGATGAAGTGAGTGTAACAGAAGATTCTTCCAATGAGAGTGGCAATGTTGTTCTATTGGCAACCCCGACTGATGATAATTTTCAAGACACGTGGATTCTTGATTCTAGTTGTTCATATCATACGTGCCCTCATACGGATTAGTTCACCACTTACAAGCCATTTAATACTAAAATAGTTCTTATAGGAAATAATGTAGCTAGTAAGGCTATTGGAATTGAAACAGTTAAAATTAAGATGTTTGATGGCATTGTTACAACTCTGACAAAAGTGTGACACATTCTAAATCTAAAGAAAAAATAATATTTTGAGGTGCACCTGACTCCAAAGGCTGCAAGATAACAACGGAATGTGATTTCATGAAAGTTACAAAAGGACCCTGATTGGAAGGAAAGGGGTAAAAAAGTGAGTAACTTATATGAGCTTCTGGGAGTACAGTTTCAGGTGGAGCAGTAGTGACCACGTCAGTGATGCAAATTAGACACTTTTGTGGCATGCATTTAGGTTACATGAATGGGCATGGTTTATCAGAATTGCATAACATGAACTTGCTTGAGGGTAAAAAGTCATATAAGTTGGACTCTTGTGAGCATTATGTTTTTGAAAACTAATGTACAATGAGTTTCAAGGCCAAGATTTATTGTACCAAGGATATTTTGGATTATGTACACTCAGGTGTATGGGGACCTTCCAAAGTCCTTTCAAAATGAGGATCAAACTAATTTATTTCCTTCCATAATGATTACTCTAGGAAAGTGTAGTTTTACACTTTAAAACATATGTCTGAGGCATTCATTACTTTTAAATAGTGGAAAACCTTAGTTGAAAAACAAACAAGCAGAAAGGAAAAGTACTTAAGGACAGACAATGGTGGAGAATTCAAGTCGGTCAAGTTCACAAAATTCTGCAAAGATGAAGACATTGCTCATCACTTCACTGCATCAAATACACCACAACAAAATGTTATTACAAAACGGATAAATAAGATACTCTTAGAGAGGGCACACATTATGTTGCATTGCATTGGCCTATTGAAGTACTTCCAGGCAAAAGCAGTGAATACAATATGTTTCCTTGTTAAATAATCACCCAACATGTGTGTACTGATAAGTTGGAATGAAAAGCAAAGAAGTGTATCTTTCTGAGTTATGCAGCAGATGCTAAAGGTTACAGATTGTGGTATCCTGGTCCTGAGAAGCTTAAGTTTATTGTCGGTAAGGATGTTCAGTTTGATAAGTCTGTTATGGTGAAAGCAACTAAACCTGTTAAGCATGACACAATTCAGGTAGAGTCTAATGTCGATGATCAATCAATCAGTAATTTTTTAAAAGAACGATCAAATAAGTGATACTTTGGAAATGATATAGAAAAATCCACAAGTGAGTTAAAGGTGCAGGATGAACTTGAGAAGGAGCAACAGCTGCAAACATACAAGAAATGAAAATCCAAAAGGGATCAAGAGCCTAAGGTAATGCCATATATGGTTACTTATACTTTATTGACAAAGTATGGAAGACCATCTATATTTCATAAAGTGTTGAAAGCTAGAGATTCAAGTAAATGAAAAGCTATCATGGAGGAGGAGATGAAATCTGTTCATAAAAATCACACATGGAATCTGGTTGACTTGCATAAGGGAAAGAAAGATATATTATAAGCGGGTCCTTGGGAAAAAGGAAGGTTCCCTTGTTCTAGAGATGTGGTATACAAGACAAAATTGTTAGCGAAGGGCTATGCACAAAAGGAAAGTATTGACTTCAATGAGATCTTCTTACCAGTTGTAAAATACCCTTTCATTCAGATCCTACTAGCTATTGTTGTACCTCAACTTAGAGCAGCTTGATGTTAGAATAGCTTCCTAACATTATATCTATCAACCAAAAGGATTTCAGGTGAAAGGCAAGGAAGATCACATGTGCAAATTAACAACGTCTTTGTACAACTTAAAGTAATCCCTAAGGCAATGGTACAAACATTTCAACACTATTCTTGGCAAACGGGGTATACTAGAAGTATGTATGATAGGTGTTTTCATTTTAAGAAACTTCTCAATGATTCTTTCATACACTTGATAACATATGTAAATGACATGTTGATAGCTGCAAAAGAGATAGAAAGATGGGCATGTTACGTTTATCATAGAGCAAGTACATTGAGAGGGTTTGGCTAGGTTTAGCAGGAAGAATTCTAAGTCAATGGCTATTCATCTTGCTACTCATTTCAAGCCTTCAGTAGCTCAGTCACCAAGTACAAATGATGAGAGGGACTACATGTCAAAAGTTCCTTACTTTAGTACAGTTGGCAACATGATGTCTATCATGGTGTGCACAGAACTAAATATTTTATAGGCAGATCGTGTCGTGAGCAGGTATATGGAAAAATCCAAGAAAGGTATATTGGCAAGCTCTGAAATAAGCTTTACACTAGTTCAAGAACACTCAAGATATTGTATTAGTGTTTGACAGAAACAGTGATCAAAAAAGTGATGTCATTGGATATGTGGATATTATTTTGCATGTGATTTGGACAAGAGAAGATCTACTATGGGTTATGTGTTCACTCTTGCAGGTGGTTTGATTAGTTGAAAATCAATGTTACAAATATACAATCGATAGTTGCTCTATCTACCACTGAGGCAGAACACATAATTGCTACAAAAAGCTGCGGAAGAAGCTTTATAATTAAAAGGCCTAGTTAGTGAACTTTGTTTAGGACAAGAAAAGATACGTGTTTATTGTGATAGTCAAAGGCTTTGCATTTGGTAAAGAATCAAGTCTACCATGTAGGTCCAAACACATAGATACGCAATATCATTATATTTGAGAGGTTATGAAAGTGTGATCCTTAATGAAGATTCACACTAACGAAGCATATTGCAAGGGAGAAGCTTGTTTGGTACTGGATTTCTCTTGGGCTCGACGTTACCTAACAATTGGTGACGTTTGGGCAGATGTTATCAAGAGTATTTTTTCGTGCTATTAAATAAGCTAGTCTTCAAGTAGGATAATGTTAAGTGATGACGTCTCCCACACATCTTTTATGAGGAGACGAATCTCCCTCTCACCTCTCTTCAATATGTTCATATGAACGTATGCAAATATGGTTTGTGAATTCTCTTAGGCTTTAAATATGCTCTCTCGTAGTGTGGTCTATATAAGGAGAACACAAGTAAAGAAGGCATTAACTTCTAGAAGATTTCTAGTGCAGTGGAAGAATGGGAGCGCAAGTTAAGCCTTGTATTTCTAGTTCCTATTGTGTTAATGAACAAGAAAGTTTCGTATTGTTGCCCCGTGAATATAGGCATATTACAGAACCATGTAAATCTTAGTGCCTTGTCTTTTGCTTTTGGTTTGGCCTATTGGGTTTTTGTTTTGCATTTTTCTTTTTGTGGTTTTGTGTTGTTGGCATTGAAAGTGTGTGGTGTAGCTGCGAAACAACTGATTACCTTATAAAGACTTTACCAATACCTAAACATGACATAATAGAACGATTTACCTATGAGTAAATAATTTACATAAGTAAGATTTTACCTACATCCAAATGAACCCTACATGGTAAACAATGTGCACCAATTAACTCCATAGCAACTAGAGGCATTAAATTAGTTCCTTATCTTGTAATATTGGGCATGTTTGGATATCACTAATTCTATGGAAATCAATGGAAAGGAAAAAGGTTTTCCATTGATGTGGGATTCTAAGATGTTTGGATAGCCAAAAATAGAGAGGATTGCACCAAACAATCGTTGCCCTTTTCAATAATTTGGATTCTTTGGTAAAAGAACGTCACGTAATTTCTTGCAGTGCAACTAGAGGCAATGGATCAGTTCCTTTGGATCCTTACTCTTGCTCTGGTGGTAGACTCTTAGGAGTTTCAACACCCGGTCAAGAGTTCGAGTATCCATAGGTGGTGAAATCCCACTACAGCATGAGTGTGTGGGGGTGTGTGTGCGCATGTGTTTAAAAAATTAAAAAAAAAGGATCAGTATCTCGTCTTACAATATTACTCTAAGGGCATGTTTGGATATCATCAATTCCTTGGAAATTAATGGAAATACAAAAGGTTTTCCATTGATGTGATAATTTGAGATGTTTGGATAGCAAGAGAGAGAGAGAGAGAGAATTCCACAAAGCAGTCACTAAACTTTTCAATAATTTGAACTCTTGGGCACAAGAAAATATGTGACATTTAGTCACAAATATGATATTTCCACTTGTTATCAATCCATGTTTCAATAATGCTCAAGTGCTTATGGAAAAAATCATTTCTTAATTATCACCTTGTTCTTTTCTTTTCCGTTGGAAGTTGGAATGCATGTATCCAAACATAGCCTAAGGGCTTGTTTAATTAGTGAGAAAAGAAAGGAAAATGTGATATAATATTATTATCCAATGATGATTTCCAATTGAATCATAGATTTCGATGGATTCTATTTTTAAGGGTATTATTGAATAGTGTGTGAGAATCTCATATATGTGAGACAATGGTCACCTCGTACCTTGTGCTAGAGAATTTGACAATGGACAAGAGTAATGATCGCTGCATCGAATCCATTATTCTTTTGCTACCCAAAAATAGTGAGATGTCCCATCAGAGCATATTTGGATTGGAGGAATCCTTGGTGTGGGATTAAAAATCTCAATCATTATGTCAATAATTATGTCCCAATACACCATGCAAACATGGATTCCAATTTTAGGGATCTTGTTTGGATAGCAAATGGAAATCTCATATTCCTCTTACAATGGTTACCTTGTATCTTCTACTTGAGAACTCAAACCATGAAAAAGGCCAACGATTACATGGTGGAATCCACAGTTTTCTTTGCCATCCAAACAACACCAAATGTCACATCAATGGAAAACCTTTTATCATTTCGCTGGATTTCCATGGTTTTCTTCATATCTAAACATGCCTAAATAATGGATCAGGAAATGAAGTCACAAATGCACATAACCCAACTAAGTGGAGCCCATTGCTTGATAATCAACGCCATTGATTTAATGCGAACACCAATCGGGTATGCCCTGCCCAACACGATATTGGCCCTTTAGCCAAACGGTTACTGCAAATTCTTTTCTTAACCGTCTGTTTGAAGTCCACTGGTGAAACCTTGTCTTAAGATCATCCAACGGGAAAGATCTCTCAGGAATCCCCAATCCGCAGTGTGGCACATCACGTCAACGGTGAGGATCTCCGAGAATCAAGCCATTGTAACCATCTCCATGGATGATGATAAACCATCAATTGCTAAAAAGGAGAAATAAAGAAAAAGATGCAAACACCAACGAAGAAGGCGATTGGAATAAAATAGAAAATGAGAAGCATTCGTATTACTTCACCTCTGCTAGAGACCTCCTTCCTATGTTGCGTTGATTTGGGGAAGATTGATGTTGTAATTGCAAACGAGGGTAGTTATTTATTTGATACTCAGGCGGCGTATGACACTTGATACGCAGGCGCAGTGAAATTGTACACTTGGCATAACTTAACTCAAATTAAACCGTTTAAATTGTGAAACTCACCGTCACTAGGTTCAAGACGAAAAACAAGATTTTTTGAACTATTCTAATCTATCTTCTGTAGACGCTTGTGGAAACAGGAACATGACCTTAGTGGATATTTTTCATTTTCAACCGTCCAGTAATTGTCCACTAATCCGATCATCAGATTATCGAATAAGCTTAATTTTGATCTAACAACACATCTAAACTGGGACGCGTAATTTGTACAGTTTACTTTCAAGTAATTTTAATCCGAGTATGCAATTTCTAAGTAATTTCTTAGTGCCAGCGTATCATCCATCACACTCTGCCGGAGTATCAAAGATATCCTTTTTGGTCCTATCCTTTGAAACAAGCGCTCACTGAAGGAGACGTTGAAGAAGTGAATGGCGGCGCACGTGCCAACTTGGCACGCTTGCGAGAGATCCGTAACACGTAACAGGTGGGAATAAACCGGGACTCCCCATTTTGCAAAGGTCCAATATGGTCAACCTACCATGTGGGCCACACCCGTAAGTTGATTTTCGGCTTTTCGTGATTTTCTTTCCGACCGTCCATTCCCCTAAATTGTAAATGGTCCATTGATCAGTAAGGTGGACTACTGATAAGACTTGGCGACACCCAGTTATTGGCCTGACTCTGTAGCACGTGTTATCGGGTTTTAGTTTGTAGATAGTTACCCCAAGGACCTGGCTAGCTAGAGACGACGGTCTTGTCAGGGGCTACATGGGACCCACCGTAATCTATATGTTTTATCCACAGTGCCCATCTATTTTGATGGATCATTTTAGAGCACGAGCCCAAAAAGGAGGCAGATCTAAGGTTTAAGTGGACCACACCAATGGAAGTAGTTGGGATTAAACCCTTACAGTTGAAAACTTCCCAGGGCCCACTATAATATTTATTTGTCATCCAACTTCTTAGGGTTGTACATTGATCCGAGCCTAGTTGGAGTAGGCCAAGCTTGGCTTTACTCATCCTCGCTCTACTCGAGTTTGAGCTCAAGCTTGAGCTCAACCTTTAGCTTACCATTTGGGCTTGTTTTGTTTGCCAAAGTTTTAGGTCGAGGCCGAGCTAAGCTCATAGATTACATCGATGCAAACTTATCTTGAGTCAAGTCGAGTCTACTCCCAACACAACACAACCCAACCTAACCCAAACCAACCCAACACCCGACTCAACCCAGCCACCTAACCCAACTAACTCAACCTGCACCTGATCCAACTTCCAAATCAAATATTCAATTAATAATAATAATAATAATATGTCCTAAAATGATTTCAAAAAACGGATGGACAGATTAGATTTATCATAAACATCGTAATAAGCTTCACACAGAATCCTTGCACAAGATCTTCGAACAAAAGGTTTTTGTGTTAAATCCACTTGCAATTTCAAGGGTCTCTTTGTGAGTGTAGGAGAGAGTATTTTTTTTTTAAGACTCTCCATCTCTCAATGCAACAAAATCTCACCCGCTCTCCTCATCTTACTGTTTATATGAAGGCTCGCACATAAATTTCTTATGATATGGTCCGCAGGAGACCATTACTCTCTCTCTCTCTCTCTCTCTCTCTCTCTCTCTCTCTCTCTCTCTCTCTCTCTCTATATATATATATATATATATATATATATATATATTCGAGTCAAGTTAAGTCAATATCCACTACTCGTTTTCAAATCGAACTGGGTCATACGAAGCTTAACTCGTCTCAAGTCGTCATTCAAGCCATGTCAAACCATGTTAGATCGAGTCAAGCTGAGCAAACATTTTTAGCTAGCTTGGCTTGTATATAGCCCTACAACCTCTTCATTGCGTAAATATCAATTATATCCAAAACTTATGTGCTCCAAAAGAAGTTTTCAATGGTAGGGTTTATATCTCCATTGCTTCATGTGGTGTAATCCTCTTAAGTCATACATCTAACTCCTTTTGGGCTCATTCTCTAAAATGATCTATCAAAGTGAAGGGTAAGGCTTATATCTCCGCTGCTTCATAAGGTGTGATCCTCTTAAGTCATACATCTAACTCTTTTTGGGCCCATTCCCTGAAATGATCTATCAAAATAAATGAACATGTTGCTGAAATATAGACATCAAGGTGGGCCCCACACATGCCCTGACATGACCGTACATGCCCTGACATGACCGTCCCGTCTCTAGTTGTCCTTGAGGGCTAGTACCCAATCCACGCCCATAGTTAAGTAGGGGTGTCAATGGAACCGGTTGGGGCATGAACAATCAGAGTTTTGAATAGAGCTAGCCCAAAATATATGTCCCATCCCAAAATATTCCACGCACGAAGAGATCCGGGCGGGCCTCGCAATGGATGTCCCAATTCAAAAATCCCCAGCACCGAAAGATTCTGGAAATGGAATATTTCCCTTTTTTTGGTGAGTGGTTGAAGACATATTTCTTAAAAGTTTGAAATTTATTAGAGAATAGATATTTAGTGCATGGCCAGCATGGCACGGTGCATTTATCAATGTCATGGATCACGACATAATGACCTCACTTGTTAGATACAAAACAAATCACAATTTAGCAAGACCAAGCTCAGAAGAAAGTATTTAGCTAAACAAAATACAGACTTGAACCCTGTTTGGCAGATGCCCAAAACAAAGTTCATCTCATTTTAGTCAATATCTTTTTGGAATTGATTGAAAACAATCTCGATAACCAATCAACAATAATAATCTCTAATACATAAATATAATTAACTAAAATGAAATTAATACTCCACAAGACAGGCCCTTGGAAATATGCAATGCACCGTGGATGGTTGCCAAGCAAATTCAGAAGGAATCTTTAATAATAATCTCTCTTCAATTTTATAAACACCAGGGTGGAACGCACCCCCCACGAAATTTGGACGAGTTTAATGGTGGGACTTCTCTCATCTCAACTGTTTTTCATGTTGTAACTTGCCTGAGTGTTGAGATGGCCTGATTTTTTAGCACTAGTACAAACACATGGTGATGCACCTGATGGACGGGGTAGATCTCATCCACATGAAGGCATTCCATCCGGCTCAGCGGAAGTAACGGCTGCCGTGTCCGCAACGAAGGTCAGGCAAGTGTTTTCGATTGCACAAGCTGCATATACGTCAGTGATCCCAAATCAGATTGATTAGAGAATCCCAACTTCCGATTGTTGGAAGTTTTCTTGTTGAGGTTATACAATTCTTACCACTTGAGGTGCATGCGAGTACATGTACAACGATATCACGGCCTGCACGACCCAGAGTATCATGTCAACGGGGAGCAAAGAGGTGTGCTCACCAAGTTTTGTGGCCCCACCATGAGGTATGTGCTGTATCCACACCGTCCATCCATTTGGAGAGATCATTTTAGGGCACGAACCAAAGAATGAGGCAGATCCAAAGCTTAAGTGGACCCAGCACAGAAAAGTGGGGATTGAACACCTACCATTAAAACCCTCTCAGGGGCCTAGAAGTTTTGGATTAAGCTGATATTTGTGTTTTCCCTTCGCCCATGTCTGTGCTCGGGAAGGCTTCAACGGTGTGCATGTCCCCACCGATGTCTATGGTGGAGTCGGCCTCGGATTGGATATTGACAAGGTCAGTAGTCAAATCGCCACACCAAGCTCTGTAGACCCCACCATGATGCATGTGTTGTATCCATCCCGTCCAACCATTTTTAGAGATCGTGTTATGTCATTACAAAGAGAATGAGATAGATCTAAAGTTCAAGTGGACCCTACCATGGAAAATAGTGGGGACAATGACATCCACCGTTCAAAACTTCTCAGGGGCCACAGTAGTTTCCGATGAAGCTGATATTTTTGTTTGCACTTCATCTATCTCTATGTTAACTTATAAATAGGATGGATCTCAAAAATACATCACCGTGGGCCCTATAAATGTTTCAATGGTAGGTGTGACGGCACCCACGGTTTTCTGTGATGGATCCACTTGACGTTTAGATCTATCTCATTTTCTTTGTAATGCCATAAAACGATCTCTACAAATAGTTGGTTGGTATGGATACAACACATGCATCATGGTGGAGTCCACAGAGCTTACTGACGTAACTTGAGTAGCGATTTAGCTACTTACCTTGTCAGTATCCAATCCGCGCCCGGTGGAGTCGTCTTGAGCTTTGGACATTCTTTGGCTCGTGCGCTAAAATGATCTCTCAATGGACGGACGGTGCCGATACAACACATACTAGGGCCCACAGAACTTGGTGACGTCACTCCGGTAGGTATTTTCGCTACTGGCGCCATCAGTAGCTAATCGGCGTCCGTGTTCCAGTGGTATCGAGCAGAGGAAGCGGATTGGCTGGTGTGCCTCACACCAGGTATATAGCTGCTGCATTGACACCAGTAAGTTCAGTGAATCTGATCATGGGCCATGTGTTATATCCAAACCGTCAAACCGTCCATCCATTTGGCAAGCTCATCTTAAGGCTTGAGGCGAAAAATAAGATAAATATAAATATCAATTAGACCACACTGCAAAAACAAGTGGGGCATTGAACGTCTACCATTGAAACCCTTTTTGGGGTTACAGAAGTTTTGGATCAATATGAAATTTGGTTTTTCTCTTCATTCAGGTATTTGTGACCTTATGAACATATTGGATGTAAAGTAAAAGTTACGATGGGCGCTACAAACTGTTTAACGGTGAAAATCATTATATCCACGGCTATCTGTGGTGTGGTCCAGATAATCTCTTGATATGATTCATCTTTTGGATAATGCTCTAAAATGATCTCTAAAAATAGATGAACGGTGTAGATATAATAAATACATCACGGTGGGGTCCATGTAACTTTGATCTCCTTTGAACCGTTCGTACAACTCAGAGCTCGAGGAGCGTCCGTGCTCGTCTTCGCACGACACGTACCTACAGCAGCTATATAGCTGGTGTGAGGCACATCAGCCAATCCGCTTCCTCGAGCAGCTGTGGGGCATGTGATGCATTTATTACATCCACCTTATCGCATCCTCTCAGTTTATCCTTACGTCGTGAAAATCAGCTAGATCCGAAGCTTGAGTGGACCACAGCACAGGGAACTAGATGGGAGGGGATGCTCACCCTTGGTTCTAACCGGAGCCCACCTGAGTTGCCGAACATCCTGATTTTGGCTCCCTTAATCCAGGAAAGATAAGCGTACGACCATCCTGGATTTCATATAAACAACAAGGTAGGCCCCCAGCGAAATCATGGGTAAGCGTCATATCTCGACCTGTGCCCTGCGTTCTGGCCCACCCGTTTGGGCTAATTTTTGGGCTTTATCGGTAAAATGAGGCATCATATCCATTAGACGGGTCTGATTTCCTGAATACATCATATTGACTCGACTCATTTCCGGTACCACCAGATCGCACCCTTTTTTGCATTCCCTGTTTCACCACGCTGTAACCCACCACCGACCTGACGCCAGCGAATATCCAGTAACTGAAAGCGACTACACAGATGCTGCTTGTGAGGCCCAAGAAAAGAAAGGTCCAAGAAGAGTATTAAAACAACAACGGTGGATTCCAACTCAGTGAAGAAAATAACAGCATCCTCTTCCACTTACGACCAGTAGCAGCTCTATCCAATAAGATCACAAGTAAAAGCATACTTATTTTATTGTTTCCCAATACCTTGAATAAATATTTAATATTTGCTCAACATGATCATATATAGTTTCAATTTTCCTATGTATTCTGATTTCCCAGTGACTGATACTGTCATGGTCAGTTTTGGTTTTTTTTTTTTTTTTTTTTTTCCAAGTTTGTAACCCTCTCTACCTGTCGTTGCCATGAATCCAAGTAACTTACAATTACCACTAGTAAACACCACTCCGTTACAAACAGAAACAGTAAATCTTCCTATCTTATCATACCCAACATTTGTCTATCCCTCTTTCTCATCTGGGTATTTTGAACCATGTTTTAACATTTTATTTCCCCTTTTTACATATCTGCTTCTCTGCTGCTTCTGTTTCTGTTTTCTTTCCACTAGTTATTGCATTTCAACCCCCTCAACTCTCTTGGGCCTCTCTTTTTCACAATGTATTACTGGGTGGCTTTTGATTCTCTTCTTCCTCTTAAAAAATCTCAACCACAGCCGCCCTAAGAAAGTATGTCCTTCCTACAAATGCTAGTGTGCGGGTCCCTGCATAGAAGTTCTATCCACTTCCTCGTGGTAGAAGCTGGCAAACATGTCGGCGATAGGGAATGTTGACCTGGTGGGCCACCATGTG
Source organism: Magnolia sinica (assembly GCF_029962835.1). NCBI lineage: Eukaryota > Viridiplantae > Streptophyta > Magnoliopsida > Magnoliales > Magnoliaceae > Magnolia > Magnolia sinica. The sequence goes on from NC_080573.1 coordinate 134,847,458, forward strand.
CATAGGCCATGCTATAATAAGGGGATTGGACAGGTGCAACCATCATACCAGTGGCTTGTCGATGGAACAGCTAAAGCCGAGTTTGACGTTCAACCAGCATATGTCATTACTGGATGGTCAGACTTCAGGTGTGTCCAATCACTCTGATTCTTGGCCTATAGTCCATCAACATGGTGGTGCACCAAATGAACACTTGGTGATCACTGGACATGTTTGCCACACATTTAAGCAGTGACCCTCATATCGGCATTCCTCATTTTCCATATTCGGAAGCATTTTTTTACTGCGTAAACGCATATTAGAAGCAAACCCTCCCTGTCATCTGCATACCTTTTTTTATCTCTACTTCTTCCTTTCTTGTACTAGATCATGCCGTAATCTACGTTCTCCCATTTGAAGGGGGCAATAGAACCAATATCTGGAGAGCCCCGGAGGAACAAACAGACACAAACACAGACAGCAGCAATTGCCAGCATTGCGCGGGCGTAGGGGCGGTGAAGCAACCCTTGCACACTAGGCACTAGCTTGGACTTCCGTGTAGCTGCAACTGCACACTGGGCACAAGCCCGCCCTCGCGTACCCTGAGGATTAAGTTTATCAGCATCTACCATCATCCACGACTGCTCCAAGGAGATATCCGCATTCGTGATGGGTATCGACACTTGACGGTTTCTCCTGTCAGCAACTTTCCTAGCCACCACCCTGTTGTAAGAATGGTTGTTCCTCATCAAGGCATATGCATGCGGAGAATGCCCACTTACATCCAACAGAGAACTCCAGCACTTCAACCCAACCTATGACGATTTCAGAAAACAAGCACATCATCGAGTGAAAATTCATCCAACATATGTTACCAATTCCAAACAACAGAGGTTGATCAAGAAACTGCAACTGGTATCAAATTTAAAATATCTAAGCCATTTTATGGCAGACATCCCTTGCAAACCACAGGTTCCTGAAGGGATAAAGCCACTAAAAAAGATTCAAACGAACAGGCCATGGGAGAGATTCAAGCAAGCATTTCAGACCATCAAAACCATGCCTGAAGCAAGTTGTAAACAAGATGAAGTTAAAGAAGTACCTCTTGTGGGTCATTTGTCAGCGCATCAACCATGTCCTCAGAGTCCTGAGTGCAAGCAGCCAAATGCAGCGGTGTGACACCACCTGGTCCTGCTACGTTTGGGGGGAAAAGGTACTTCTTTGAAGCATTGTTACTACCACTTACGAAGTAATGGAGGAGCAATTCGACCATTTCCCGACACTTCCTCTTCACAGCCCTGTTCAAGAGTTGGATTTCTGAAAGTGCTTCCAGTGATTCCCCAGATAGCCCATCTCTTCCGGAGTTGCCTTCTATGAATAGGTCCAAAAGTGTTTTAACCACAGCAGACCAGTCCCGTTCTACCGAAAATGCAAAGAGTAATTTGAATCGAGCAGGAGAAAAAGCACTACTGGCAGAGGTGCCCTTTCTTTGGAACAGCCACCCAAGTTCATTTAGGAAGTGTAGAAGGTCCTCCCTTGACCTCGGCCGCCCAAAATCTCGAATCGGGTCCTCCAAAGTGACATCTGTCCTCCTTGCATCTTCTTCAAACTCAGATTCAAGGATCCTCAATTCTCGACATATAGCAGCATCTGCAAGTATAACAGGAAAGCTGTTGCCTTTGAACCCATTCTCCACCTACACAGAGATTTCGAAGAAGGGAAGATTATCAAAGGAAGAAAGCCTAAAATTGGTGAGTAAGTATCATCAATTCATGATTTAGTCATGTGAAAAAGACATGGGTTATGATAGTCTTTCTTTTGCCTGTTATTGACCAATCCGGTTTGAATTGATTACCTCTATGAAACAGCGACCCAAGACATTGGGAGCTCCACCTGGGAAGCTAAAATTCTCCACGCTAGAGTCATCATAAATGGTGCCCGAATAAGATCCTGAAACTTCCTTTGACACATATCCCCCCCTATATGTGCAGTGAATTCTGCATACAGTAAAAGTACGCTGGTTAGAGGAAAACATTCTTCATGTCATATAATATTCAGGAAACCATTATCCACTGCTTACTTGGTGCCGGGAACATTCAAATTGCGACCTCTCAAAATAAGAGATGTCTCCTTCCCAGCCTCGAATGCCAGAGGTGATACAGAGACCAGTTCAGGAGCACTCCATGTTCTCCAAGATTTGCATAGACGGATCTTGCCTGAATGTTCATGATAAGCAGCATCAGAAATGTTTCAATTCCAGGAATCAGTCCCAATTTTGTAAATTTCTGATTTCTTGTCTAAGACCTTCCCATTCAATTTTCTGTGAATGGTTATTTTGCCTATTAATGAACCTGGTGTAGCACTACTGTAATGAGAATGAGCCTTGCAGAAGTAATGAATCAGAAAGAAAAGAGATCAATTATAAAATCCACTAAATTTGTAGAAATCAAATAGCAAGGGCTATAGTAAATGCTCACCATCTTTATGAGATGCCAGCTGCCTGTCGGTATGGACCAAAAACCTCCCAGTTCTCCAGAAATCCAAATCAGAACCCTGAAGGAGTGTGCTCACACACCGAATGAGATCTTCTTGTAGCTGCAAATCCAATGCACAACTTGTAATTAGCTGGAAAAGCTACCATGAAAATGCCCTTCTATGTTAAACAAAAATTGCACTCACCTCCTCCCAGGCAATAGAAGGCATAGATACATAGACTGACAAAACCACGCATCCTGGCCTAATATAGCTCTCCATTTCTGATGGACTGTTAGAGAGCCAACTTAAGATCTGAAATGCAAAATTCACAAGCAATTTTTAAGTATCTGGGCAGATGCATATTACTCAATTACCAATTCATGCCCTGCTCCTCTTACCTGAGCTCGGAGTGTCCCTGGAAAGCTACTAGGGTCCTTGTCAAAAAGTTTGAAAATAATTCTCCCAGTCCGATCCTGCATAGGGCAGCGTGTAACTGTGTTTAATTCCCATAACTGCAGCACAGTTGCCCATGATTGGAACTCAAAAAGAAGGTGAGACAAAAAGCCTTTACGAGAGGCCAATCAGGTAACAGAAGAGCATCATTACCTGCGCATCAGAATTCGAACTAGAAGGCGAGTAATCTGAGCCAGATGAAGATGTGTAGCCTGCTTGAAATGGTACAACCGAAACTCCATTATTACCAACCATTCCATTAGACCCTTTAAAGAGTTCCAGAGCCGAGCTCCAGTCGTTACTCGTGCTAGCCTCGATTGCCACATTGTCTTCTCTGCAAACTGACATCCTCTCGTGTTTCATAATTTCCTTTGCCGAATGCAGAGGGAACAGTTTCTGCACAAGAGGAGGAGATGATGGTGGAGACCTCTCTTCCATGGGATTACTGCTGTCTGAAGAGAAGTATTTTCTGGATGATCCTAAATTTGGTGAACTGCCATCCTCTGGAGATGAACTAAAGAGCTGCAATGATAAACTTGGTTGAGCATCTTGAACCAGGCACTCAGATAATTCCAGCGGAGATCGATAACTACTGTTACTTCTTTCCATTCCAACTGAAGGAAATACAGAACTTTCCTTCTTCTGTAAATTGAAACCAGCATCCTGCTCCAGGGAGTTTGCCTTGGTTTTATCATAGGAACTAATATCACTGCTTCCTTGAGACAGAATCGCAAGGACATTAGGAGAACATGCTGCCAATGCAGCAGAAAGAACGGCAAGCAAGTCCACGTTTGATGAAGCAGGCTGGTTTCTGTTCATACTGGATGGCTGTTCTGAAGAAGCTTGTGATGTCTGAGAGATATTCAGATCAAAACCTCCCAGCACAGGCAATTTTGCAGAGCCTGTAGACATGGGTAACGAGATTATCTTACTAAGAATCTGGATGACACGGTCTGCATCAGCAATTGATGGACCATTGGTAGTTTTATCCACATTATTTCCTGCAATTACAATTCTAACAGTTAAAATATAGATGATGATGATGATGATGATGATGATGGGAAGCTAATACATTCCCAAATACAACATAGAAACGTTCCTACCCTGCAGACGTGCTATAACGGTTAATAGATTGATGATATCCAGTTCTCCACTACCATTCCTCTCCTGGTTTCCAGGGACTAAAAGCCGGGAGGAAACATCCTCTGGTTGGGTTTTCCTCCGCCGCCGATTATGCCCGGCAAGCCTACGCCTACAGCTTCTCTTACCCTCATCAAACTCCGAAAGCAAGTGAAACCTGCAAAATGATAGTTAAGTACTAAATTCAGATCCAAACCTTCCAATTTCAGCCCCAAAACCCCCCACATAGCAGCAGCAGCAACAACAACAAAAGGGAGAAAAAAAAAAATCCTCATACCCGTAAACCCGTAAAGCTACAACTTAATACAAAAATAGAATTGCAACATAAACTACTTCATTTCCACTTTAAGGAACCAAAACGAAAAGGATCAAATTTACCCGTAAAGTGAGGGCACAAAAAATAATTTTAAAAGAAGAAAGCTGCTAAGAAGCAAAAAAAAAAATCAAAAGAAAAACATTGAATCCAAATTTAGAAACCAAATATAAAATAAATAAATAAATAAGGACTACAACCCCATCAATATGCTGAAGAAACCCAGGTAAATTCCCGTCCAAACATTCAAAAATACCCAAGCTGAGAATTAGTGGTTGAAAATGGTTTACCTGCTACACTGCTGGCAGAACCTTTGCAACTGCTGCCCCACAAGCGCTTTGGCCGTCTTGCTGTGGTGCTCGCACACCTTATGCCGTCGATGATAATCCTTCGAGCTTGATAGATCTGCCCTGCAATCATCCACCTGACACATCGGGTAGCTGCCGGTGCCACCCGGCGATCCAGAACAGACCCGCTTGTTTGGCCTCAAGACCGGCACTTCTGATGAAAAATACGTGCTTCCCCCGAGCTTCAAAGTAAGATTCTCCCCATTTTCGTCAGCCGAGCCCTTCCTCAGTGCCAAAGGCATTAGGGTTCCCTCCCCTTTTCTGTTCTCCTCTGCATCAACATCAACCACTTCCGCAGGCCCCAGACGGAGACCCTCAGCCACCTCACGAACAGGTTCCCCAACGAATGCAACGCTGTCCCAGTCCCATACCTTCGGGTCCCAATGATTCTTTGAGCTTTGATTTTGAAAACCGGAATTCAACCGCAGCTGCTGCTGAAAATTATCATTTTGCCACTGCAAATCGCGCTTCCGGGTCACAGGCGGCCTTTCGCAGAATCGACCAGGGAGTGCCTCATGAATGAAGGTCGGAGCGACTTGCGCACCCACCTCTCCTTCCATTCTTCACAGACCCTAGAAAGAGACGAGTCTCCCACTGTCCAAGAAAGAATCAGAAACAACCCCTCCAAATTCTGAAAAAACACGACGATTTTCCGAATTCCTCTGCGGATTTAGGGTTTCTAAAGAAGGCGAATAAAGAAACAGCCCCAAAATGCCGAGATTCCTTGAATTTTCTTCCGTTTGATAGACGCAGATAAAGACTGAGAGACAAACAGACAAAATTCACATATCTTTACACACATCTAGGGTTTCTCTCCATCCTTTTTTGCCACTGTAAAAGCCCAAATTCCCACAGAAACCGAAAACTACGAGAATCCAGCCTCCATCACCGACTCCGATGGAGAAAACTCCCCAATTCCTCTACCAGAAGCGGTTATTCGTCGATTTACAGCTGTTCCGTGGCAGAAACCGCCATGAGAAGTGAAATCTCAAGACCCATGGCTGGAAATCACCAGATCTGGAGCAGGAATATGGCGGGAAGCAGATCTGAGAGAATAAGGAAAGCGGTTTCTCTCTTTAAAAAAAAAAAAAACCTCAATGCATTTGGATTCCTCTTCTCCGTCTTCCTCTTCTACCTGGGTTTGGCAAAGTAGTAATTTTAGTGGGAGGGAGGGGCATTTTGTAGTGGCAGAGAGTAGTGGACAAAGCAAAGGAAGAATCGAGCACTCCCTCTTCAATTATTTGACGTTGATAAAAGCAAGGAATTTCCAGCTGAGATATCTCCCGTCCTTTCCTCTTCTGCTTTTTCATCTTCTCCATGCCCTTCTCGCTTCCCTCCTCCCTCGTGAAAACGGAGACCCTACTGCCATGGCCCACCTTCTTTACAAGTTGGGAAAAAAAATGGACGAAAATGACCCTGCCCTTCTCAAGACAGTTCGGCCCTTACTCTGGGACCCACCTTGATGCATGTTTTCTATATCCATGCCGTCCATCCGTTTCTCCGTATCATTTTACGGTATAGTCCTGAAAATGAAGCATATGCAAATCTGAAATGGACCATACCATAGGAAACAGTAGTTATTTATTTTAAAAACTATCATGGTACGTAAAAGTTTTGGTTTATGATATTTGTTTTTTTCCTTCCTTCAAGTTTACCTGACCTTATGAACAGGTTAAATTTTAAATAAAAATTATATAAATATTGCAGTGTTTACCATAAGAAGTTTTTAATGGTTGTGCATTCAATCACCACTTTTCCCTTTATTAGAGTTAATCTTAGATTTGAATCTGCTTCATTTTTCGGCCCATCTCCTAAAATACTATCAAAAATTATATGAACGGAATGGATATATGTATATACACACATGAAGGTAGGCCCCACCGTAAGGGCTGTACCGTCTTGGTTGAGAATGGGGCCGCACCTATTCTGCTCAATCTAAAAACAATAAATATCAACTACGATTGGCCCACAACGATTAGGTCATAGACCTAACACTTGCTTTTATCGTACGATTGTAAACCATGATTGAATCACATAGTTCGTTTTGGCTCTGTTCCCACTCAGGATCCAACCCCTCCGTTGAGGTCCAAGTGTTGATTGTTCCGGTGATCGAAACAGTCCGTGTGGTGGATTCTGTTCTGTAAGGGATACTATACGAAACTTAAGCTGAAATGTTGATAATTACCATCACCAACTGTAGGTGAATTCGGAACGTTGAAAGAAACTTTTAATGGCTTGTATTCAACTCTAAGAATCAAATGTTAAGATCGCCACTGGAGCGTGATTCTGGGACGACAGCGTACTTACAATAGCGAAGAGAATACAGACGGTTCGAATAGTTTCCTTGCAGAACGAACTCCTTTTTTTTTTTTTCTTACACACGCACACACACCACCACGCACTTTATTTATTTATTTATTTTTATCACACACGCACACACCCCCACACTCACCCTAGTGGAATTTCCCCACATATGGGTACTCGAACCCTTGACTGGGGTTTGACACTCCTGAGAGTCTGCCACCCGAGCAAGCGTAAGGACCCACCACCACGTACTCACGCTATAGTGGGTTTTCACATTTGTTGTTTGAATTCAGACCGTTAATATTCAATTTAACTGACTAATTCACGTTTGAATGATGCTTGGTAAGTCGGTTACTCGATTTGGACGGTTCAATTTTAGTTCATATGGGCCACGTCTACAGCAGTTGTGTCGTTGCGTATGATCATCGACCTATGTCAGAATATGAAAGTTTCCCTTTCACAAAAGGAGGAAACGGATGCCGGCACCTTGCCGACGTGGATTGCCTACTGAAGGTGTCAGTCGCCGATAGATACTCCCCCTGCCACCAGCTACTAGCTTGTGGTCGGTGCTTTATGCGCCTACCATGACGTATGTGTTTCATCTATTATCCATTTATTTTGTATCGATGGACCACATTACATGAAACTGTGTTGAATGAACATCAATCGTTAAGAACCTTTTGAGTATCATAAAAGTTTCGAATCAAGCTGATCTTTGTTTTTTTCCCTTCATCTAGGTCTGTATGACCTAACCAACAGATTGGATGTCAAATAAAAAGTACAGTGGGCTAGAGATGGATTTTAACGGTGGATACCCAATCGCTATTATTTTCATGTGGTATGGCTCACCTGAGATGGATATCCCTTTTTTAGGATCAAGCCATGAAATTATATGTAAAAATGAATGAATAACATCGATGAAACACATACATCATGGTGGGCCCATAGACCACTAACCACCAGCTACAGGGGTAATGGCAGGTGGAGTAGCCGATCGTTTCCCTACTGAACGGTGCTATGCGGCTCACCATAATGTATCTGTTTTTATCAATGCCGTCCATCTATTTTTCCAAAAAATGAGACAGATCCAAATCTCATGTGGGCACACCACAGGAAACGGCAGGGATTGAACGCTCACTATTATTGAAATTTTTTTTATTTTTTTTAGACGAAGCTGATATTTATATTTTCCCATCGTACATGTCTTTTTAATCTAATGTACAGTTAGGAGAGAAAATAAACATTAAAGTGATCCTTATGAGGATTTTAATGGTAGGCGTTCAATCACCAAAATTTTCTTGTGAGGTGATCCACTTGAAAATTGCATCTATCTCATTTTTAGGGTCATGTTCTTAAATGATATAAAACAATAGATGGACGGCGTAGATAAGGTGGGGCCTGTAGCTACCTCGCCAGTAGCCAATCCGCGTCCGCACCTTTGCTTGCTTATTGAAAACTACGGACATGCTAATTTCCGTGTACATGATTACCGCGGGTTCTGATTCTTTCCAGCAGGAAATACGGTTCAGTAATCCAAACCGCTGATATGGTAGGTCCCACTATGGATGGCCGATGTAGCAAACATCACCAAGGTGGGATAATCTTAACCTTTCATTTTCTTGTCAGGCAATAGACGGTGAAGAAAGATAACACATCCAAGTTAATTATTAAGTGCTCGACCTTCGATGGCCTTGATCTTCTAACCTTTGTTAATTTTTAGAGCCTAATCCATTCCTTTTGGGGACCCATTGTATCAACGGCTTGGATCACTGAACATATGTCCCACTTTTACAAACGGAAGAACCAGGTATGACGAAATATTTTGGCCGAGTACTTCCGCAAATCCTCAAATACCGCTATGTCGTTACGCACAGGAATGACTCGTGGGGGGTGGCGGCTAGCGAAGTCTTCAAATTACTAAACTACCCTCTCCCAGTAGATAGTTGTAGCTGGCGATAACTATAAAAGTACATTACTCGCACCTTTACCCTTTCACGATACTTTTCAGGTGGGCCCAGATGCTTCTATATATTTTCGATGACCGAAAATCTTTTAAACTTTCCGTCCCTGATTTATTTTTCTCTGAGGATTTATTTCATACTCGTGCAGAGTATGATGGATGATATGCACGAATTTGTATTTGTACATATGTCACTCCTCGTAGCTCAAATTAAATCGTCCAAACGATATACGCAACTTTAGATGGGCCATAAAATTAAAAAAATCACTGACTAGATGATTGTAATAACTGATATCTGGAAACTAGTTTATTCAATTTGAACCGTTGATTACTTTTCGTGTTTACTGTTACTAGATATCAACTAATTGACAAGTCAAGGCATCATTTCAATCTTACTTTTTATATTGACCATTTAAAGTGGCCCTCAGTATTTTGGACGGCTTAATTTGCAACGTGAACAACTTTAATTGCCTGCGTATCATATTATATATTATGCATGGGCATCAAACTTTTTCTCCATTGCTTTTTTACCAATGTTCACTGGAACATATTTGGATGCATTGAATTCAAAGAAAAGAAAGAAACGAAGGAAGAAAAGCAAATAATTGTTTAATGATTAATTGCATGAGAATTTCTAATTTTAAATTATTTAATTTTGTTGAAAACAGAATATATTAAGATTCATTTGATTGATGGTAAATGATTGTAACTGGTGGTAAATAGATGCATATGGGTAAAAAGTATAAATAATGGTATTTTTAATTTTCAATAAATACTTATTTAATAAGTGTAAAAGTTTAATAATGGCTATTAAATTTGCTGGGAAGAGAGAAAAGTAAGGAAGTAATTTCACAGTAAAATAATGGATGCTTGTGTAAAAAGTAAAAACAGTGGGTCCCACTGTGCTGATACGTCTTACTTGTTCATCCATTTTACCAGCTCATTGAAAGTTGAAACTTTCGTGAAGCCTATCAATTATGTCTATTTGTCATCTTATGAACAATTACAGATAAATTACAGATATTGACTTGATTCAATATTCCCACCGACCTTAAGTAGTTTTCACCAATAGATATTTAGTTCCTATTGTTTCATGTGACTTGCTCCACGTAAGCTTCGGATCTGCATCATTGTTGTTTTTTGTTTTTTTCTGCTCATATCTTAAAATGTGCTGGCAGAATAGATAGACAACATGGATAAAATATTCACAATAAGACCTGTTGAGGTCAAAATTTGGACCACCTTCCACTCAATGCTGCAAATCTCTAACGTACCCTGGTCCTACACAAAGGGGTGAGCAAAGGAGACCCTGGCTCAGTTGGGGGACCCTCCGATGCCTAAGTCAAGCTAGGGAATCTGGGTCTAAGTCGAAAGTAGAGAAAGGGTGCGAGATATTGCGTACCCGTGGTAGTAGAATCCCCTGCTATTTATACTTGTGGGTAGAGAGGATCACGTCCGTTAATCTTAGTATGATTTACTCAATTACGCAGAAATTGTAATCGGAGAGATATTATCTGTAATCTTTGGGTCGTACGGCGTATCGTATCATAAGGGCGCGTATCCTTGGGCGAGATCTTCGGTCACATCCGCATTTAGGTTAGTCTCTAGGCTCGGCACACAGAGTGTCCTCACCCAAGCTCGGCCTCAACCTGTTCAGAACCGAGGCCGAGTACTAGTAGTCGGAGTTCGTCAGTAGATCACTGGGTCGGAGTTCGCTGAATGAAGCTGAGGACGAATATCAGAGCTCAGCTCAGCCATCCTTCTTCAGATGAGGACGCGGGTTCGGATCGGCCAATCAGGGCTGTAGTTCGGAGTCGTGATCCATTAGTGGAGAGCTCGTCTCAACTAATCTACAGTCATAACCCAGGGGTCGACTCATACTTGACGCGGTATCCTCATTCTGAGGCCTTGTTAACTAATTCGGGTAACTCAAGCCGACCCTGATTATCCTTGTTCAAATTTCCCCATAACAAGACCCATAGTTTTTGCATCCCAATGTTTTACAAGATAAATACGCCTAAACAAAGTGGTCGTCAATGCCATCAATGTATGTGTAGTAATTATAATGATAAGTAATCATTAGCTGTTTATAATGAATTATAATAGTAAATAGAAAACCAAAACATCCTTAATTAATTGAAATCAGTTTGAAATGGAAGACAACAAAATCATGTGCATTGAAATCCTCTCAAAAATTTGAGAATCTGAAGCAAATGTCAAAAATGATCAAATTTTATAATCAATTTTTTTTTTTTAAATGGTCTCACTTTTATGGCCCACGCAAGGCTCCTTAGTTTTTGCCAAAGTATATATTTGAATGGGCTTATTATAATTATTATATCAAATGTCATGTATATTAATTTGGAATATTAAAACTTATTTCCTTAATGCATTGCAATTATAGACACTAAAACACAATTTAGATCGCAATGTATTCTAATTACAGGCATTTAAATACAACTAAAGATGGCAATTAGCATCAATTCCATTTACCATGGGTAGACACCCACCTCAGTTAATAAAAACTACTCTTCGAGCCATTGATTGTCCTTTGATAAAATTGTCCCTAGGCCACTCAATAATCGTTGGAAAACTAATTGATCTAAGAGACAACGCCCTAAAGCACGCCACATAAACAATCACTCGGTATACCTAATTAAAAGATCCCCTACCTTGGAAACCAAAATCAGTACCGGTAATTTGCCTCCTCCAAAAACCACATGCTTGCATCTTTATGATAAAACTATACTCAAATATCCTAAGTAGAATTGAAAAACCGAATGAAAATAGTATAATAGAACCTGTGCATCCACCAAAAGTTTTTAACAATCTCGATCGAGTGATCTCAAACCCATGAGAGTTGGAATTAGCTAGGAAACAAGTCACCAAAGAAAATCAAACCATCCTAAGCACGATAAGAAGCAGGAGAGAGAAGTATCAGCCCGTTGTACACCAATAGACATCTAGCATATTTTTTACCTAACTAAGATCGTACTCCCATCTACCAAATGTTAAAACCACGAGTAGAGGACATATGTCACACTGTCAGCCCACTATCCGCTGATAGTCTTAATTTATAAATACAATCTGCAGTTTCTATGCGAAGACAGAGAAAACCAAGCAAGAAGAGGGGACAAAGGGCTTAAGGGTGACAAAGATGGATAGAGAATGAGTAGTGTGGGGTGGGTTTTCTTCCCCGAAGGCTTTGAAGATTCTTAATTAACACCAAGGCTTTGCCCAAACTAAAGAGGTCAACCCTTGCAAAAAATTGTTTATAAAAGAAGCTAGTTGAATCAGAGGTAGAGTTAGAATTAGGGACGTTTGACCATCTCCTCAAAATTTTAAAGGGTGTTTAATTTCTCTTTTTCTTTCTCACATCTCGATCAAACTCAAATTGCATTCCAACTCCACACATCCCCAACCTGCTTCCAATATCGACTTACATTTTGCATTATTTTCCTTACATTGCTATATTTTACTGCATTTGCTTGTCCAGGTCTTAAACCCATGAAGCAATGTTAGTTTTGCATTTCATTTTTACTCATCAAATCTTTATTCTTATTTTACATAATATGTGCCTACCCTAAGTCATTTGACTCTGTAAAGTCAGGCTAGAATCATTCTTATTTTTGCATGCTCGATCTATGCTAGGGGCTATTGAAAGCATGACTAGCTATATGATGCTATAGCATTACTAAATCTTTCTAAGAGTAAAAAACCACATGGAGTAGAGATCGCATGTCATGCGACTAAAAGAGAGTGTCTAACATCTTCCTCTTTTATAAGACTCGTATCCTAGTTCGTACTGTTCCGTCGACTGTCGCGATCCTTCCCATCGAATTCCGGCAACCTGCGACGTATAATCGATGTTTGCGCGTGACCCTAAGCCGTATCCAGTAGAAATTAGTCGGCTTAATCCAAGACTTGTACCATTGCAACCGCACCGTCGCCGCGTCTTACGCACCGATCGATACCCTGATAGGAAGATGTGAGCGGGCGTTTATTTCTAGAAAACACCACGCGTTTGCAATCCCAAGAGAATCTCTACAACATATCTCATTAATCAATCACTCCATCAAGCAATTACATCATATCATGTTAAGTACAAGAGCAACACATGCTTCCTTTCTCCACAAGTCAAGTAAACTCCAAAGTCAACCAATCTCTCACCTCACCCATCACTCACATCTCTCTTACAACCACCACACCTCTCTCTCTTTCTCTTCACATTTTCCAAGCAACACCCAGAGAGAAAAATGTGGACGTCCAAGCTTTTCTAAGGTGAGAAAGTGAGTGTGTGTGGCCCACTTCCCATTTCAAAACCCATCATCCTAGCCATTCAAACCTCATCTTCCACCATCAAAGTGAGACACAAGGAGGTCGACTTTCCAACGGACCAAGAAGATCAAACGGTGGGTGCTTGCATAGGCTAGATTTCATTGTTTTGATGATGGGTCAAGTGAGGCCTACCGATTGATGGTATGGATCTCACTTTGGACCCTTGATGTGGCCGATGGACTACCTTGATCCTCATGATCATTCCATGATGGAGCCATTCTCCACGGACCCCATCATGATATTTATTTTTCTTATATGAATAGAGTCATCTAGACCTTACGTTTGGTGGAAAAAGGATCTCCACCATTGATTTTCGGTTTGATGGGCCCATGTGTAATGAGACCCACTTGATGTATGATTGCTTACAAGGGAGGGCTCATAGTGGCGGAGCCCTCCATCACATGTGTCCCGTCTCTCTCTCTCTCTCTTTTTCTTTTTATGTGATGATATGTCCATGTGGCCCACCCGTATGGACCTCACCATAAAGCATGTATTTGATCCAAGTGATTTGTAGGTGGGGCCCACTTATATATATGTTGTTCCACACCACCCAGCTATGTGGTGGCCCACCTAAGCAGGGTCCACCTTAAAGATTTTGTCTTGCCCAGAACCGTCCGGCGTCTGGACGTGAACTGGGAAAACACAAATGTTAGCTTGATTCTTAAGCCCATGGGTGAGCCACTGGTTTAGGCCCCACATGGATGTATGGATTCAATCCACACCGTCCATCTTATTTACCAACTCATTTTAGGCGTTGAGCCGAAAAAAAAAAGAAGAAACTGATCCAACTTTCTGGTGGGCCATACTTCTACATGCCGAAAGATGCCCAATATTGGATTTGATGGATGGGTTATGGACTGTAGAATCCATTGGCTGGGGTAGATTCACTTGATGCGGGCCTCACATGTGAAAAACCACGGAAAAACGTGATTTCAAAATAATATATATATATATATGAGGGTGCAGCGCCTGCTATTGCTGTGCAGCAGCTAGCGTCAGCATGAAACGAGCAGGGACCCACGGCCCCAGCCATAGGCCCCACCATGATGTTTGTTCATCATCCAACCCGTTCATTGGGTGGGCCCCTTCCTGAAGTGGGCCCCCTCCAAAATCCAGCCACATCCAAGACACAGGTGGCCCACATCATAGGAAACAGTGGTGATTTAACGGCTGCCATTGAACCCATTCAGGGTTTCACAGAAGTTTTGGATTCAATATGATATTTGTTTTACTCTTCATCCAGGTCTACGTGACCTTATCATCAGGTTGGATGGAAAACAAACGTTACAGTGGGCCCCACGTGGGACCCACAATGATATATGTGTTTTATTCCCACCGTCCGCCCACAGTAATGTATGTGTTTCATGCACACCGTCCACTGTTGTGGACGATGGAGCCCATCTAGATGTATGTGTTTAATCTATGCCGTCCAGCCATTTTAGCTAGCTGCTAGATGACAGGGGTACCCCCACCATGAGGTATATGTTTCATCCATGCCATCCATCTATTTGGGACCCACCCCACGTGTGGGGGTGTGTGTGCGTGTGTAACCCATAGGTGGTGAAATTCCACCAGCATGAGCGTGTGGGGGCTGTACCTCGTGTGTGTGCATGTTTTTATATATATATATATATATATATATATATATATATATATATATATATATATATATATATATATATATATATATATATATATATATATATATATATATTATTGTATATATATTTGAGGGTGGGCCTTTATGGGACCTACCATGATGCAGGTGTTGCATCCAATCCATCCGCCCATTTTAAAAGCTCATTTTATGATATGAGCTAAAGAATGAGTCAGGTCCATAGTTCATGTGGACCCCCACCATGATGCATGGGTTGCATCCAAACCATCCACCATTTGGCAAGCTTGTATTACAGGCTTGAGACTAAAAATTAGACAGATCTATGGTTCAAGTGGACCCCACCTTAGTATATGTATGGGGTCCATCTTGATTTATTTGTGGCCGCCCATTGAGGCCCACCTTGGTATATGTATGAGGCCCATTTTGATTTATTTGTGGCCGTCCGTTGAGGCCCACCTTGGTGTATATATAAGGCCCAAGTGATTAGGCTCATCTTGTCATATTTATAACCGTTGTTGAGGCCCACCTTGATGTACTTTGTGGCCCATCCGTTAGGCCCACTTTGATGTATTTCGTGGCCTAATCAAGAGGCCCACTTTGATATACATGTGACTCATCAAGATGTATCTTTGACCCATGAGCAGGGCCCACCTGTTGTGTGTTTTGAGGCCCAGGTGCAGGGCCCACCTGTTATGTATTTGAGGCCCGTGTATTGAGGCCCATTATGATGTATTTGGGGCCCATGGGTCGAGGCCCATTGTGATGTATTAGGGCCCATGGGTTGAAGCCCATTGTGATATATAAGGGCCTGTGGGTTGAGGCTCATTGTGCTGTATTTGGAGCCCATTGGGGTTAAGGCCCATTGTGATGTATTAGGGCCCGTGAGTTGAGGCCCATTTGATGTATTTGAGGCCCATGGGTTGAGGCCCAATGGGATGTATAAAAGGTCTATTGCATTGTGTGATTCCACCATGGGTTATGTAATGACATTTATGGCGGACCGTGCCTTGGGAGCGATATTGGTTTGACGTCCACATTGTAAGAATAATGTTGGTTAAATGTCCACATTATAACTCTCCTTAGGGCCCATTGATAGGCCCATTTGATAATTCATTACTTTATAACATACTTAGTATAGCTCCATGATTCATGCCCATACGCATCATATGTATGCTTGATATGAGGAATGTTTGATCATAGCATAAGCCATTGGGCTGAAACATTTACGGGACTCCTTATGAGGCGGAGTGCCCCACATGATTGCGTGGTACGCGCAAGATTGCTGCATGATTATACGGTGTGACTCATGCATCTCGCATATATGTGACTTGATTATTGTAGGCCCTAGCGACATCAGGGTTGTGGCCTCCACAGGTACATCGTGGATGGCTAGATGGGAAACCGAAAATATTTAGTTCTAGCACTATGGGTACTTAGGATGTCCTTGGGTGAAAATTCCAAAACCTCCGAGGCCAGGAGTAGCCCCAACGTCTAGACCAAGTGGAACATGAGCGCCCTAGTGCCGAATACCAGTAGGCCACGTCTCGCACAGTGTCGTGGTCGGTTGGGAGGGGGTGTGGCCTTATCCGCCCGATTGAGGGGGCTATAAGCTAAGTTGAGTATGACCAGCTCGTAAATATGTCCGCTATCGACGAGCCGGGTAGGTATTGGCAGACTACTGGTCAAGTGGATAGTGAGGTCTATTCCACTCGCTGGGCTGTGCAGCTAGGGAGAAGGCAATCGGCGTCGAGTGTAATGGACCCTGGTGATTTTTTCAGAGAGTAACCATACTGATATGAGGACTTATTGAGCAGGAATTGCATATCCATTCATTCATTCATTCACTATCCACTCGGGCTGGTGGTGCGTAACTATTTGTTACGTATACCATCACATGACCAGGATTTCGGTTGGGGGGGCAACTAACCTTAGATCAGGAGTTTACCACATTGTGTCTGACTATCCAAATTTAAGTATGAGACTGGTTTGGATAGAAGTCCCATGTGATGGACCCCATAGCCTGTGATACTTCGTACTATCATCCCGACTTCAAATTCTAGCATGGTCATTTCATTTGCACCGCATATCATATTACGTCCGTAGTACTTAGCATTTTAGATTACTATATTTTTGCACTTATAGCCTAGATGAGGTTGATGGTATTCATGGCTCGTCGGGATTTGTATATTGCATTGCATCCTCAGCATCTGTTATTGTCTTTTTAAGTTTCGTATCACGTGACCTTGGTATGGCCGATAGGATTCATGCCTCGCATTACACAGCTTTGATACAGTTGATAGCATTCATGGACTTACTGCATATATTCGCATTACTCTGATATTGTATGATTTATGATTTTGTCAGTATTTCTGCTTATTCCGATGGTGTATGATTTATGGGCTTTATTATATACTTGACACTTACCTTACACACACTTTCACCACCCTTTAAGCTTTCTATAAGCTTATGCACGATAGATGCGTGCAGGTGGCGTTAGGTTGCAGCAGCGTTGAGCTTGGAACATGCAGCGGTTTTCTGGAGTTTTGATTTTTGACATATGTATTTCCCTTTCAGTATTGTATTCAAATATTTATATTAGTGGATATGTGATGATGATGTTGCCTTTATGATTTGGGTAAACTTGTGGTTATGCTCCATACAAAAAAAATCATACTGAAAATCCTCCTTGTAGGATCCCAGGATCGGAATCTGGCGCATGCGCGCTGGGAGCCGAGAATGGGGTACTACGGAGGCTGTCAGCACCGGATTCGGCGATCGAAAATTTTGTGAGCCCGGTTTCCGAGTTTGGGGCGTGACATCTTTTGTCACCGACACTCTTTCCTAGAACCTACGGTTATAAATCAATCACAGGAGTAACTTAAGTAAAAGAATTTCACAATTCTCTAACCTGTGAGCGATTTTACATTTTTCGGTCGACCATAAATTCAATAGTTTATTGGCTAGTAGTGACTTCAAAATTCAAAGCAAATCTCTACATCCAATCACACCCCTAAGATACTATTCAACCAAGGAAACAAAAGTGGCCTAGACCTAATCAACAACACTCCCAATGGTGAGCGTGCGGGTATCTCTCCTCTCTAATCGAGATTAAAGAGGAGAGATACCGTAAATTCAATAGTTTATTGACTAGTAATGACCCCAAAATTCAAAGCAAATCTCTACATTCAATCACACCCTTAAGATACTGTTCAACCAAGGAAACAAAAGTGACCTAGACTTAATCAACAACACTCCCACATTTCCAAAGTGGTGAGCGTGCGGGTATATCTCCTCTCTAATCGAGATTAAGGCCTGCGATGTTCACAGAATTAGCAACTTCATTAGGGACCTCTAATAGTTTGTTTGACTTGAAACATGAGTTTTGCTACTTTTTGGGGGAATTGTATTATGTCGACAACAATATCATCTAATGAATTAATATTGTTTTAATTTAATACAAATCAATCCGAACCAAACGCCTTTGACCTCAAGCACTAAAATAGATGAAGAAACCGTAAGTGATCGTCTATGATTGAAAACTAAGCAGCTCATACGTCTATTCAACCAACTATACAAGAAACTAGACTATTTGCATGAGTCATCCTTCTAATAAGTTCTTTTTATTCTTTTTTTTTTCTTTTAGCCGAAATAATTTTTTCTCACCGTAATAGTATAAATTGATCGATTAGAACAATATGAGAGTAGAAAAAATCGAATTACATTAATAAAGAAAAAAACTTATAAAAGATAGATAATCATTGGTGATCTAGCATCTACGATGTAAATAGTGAGGTCATAAAACTAAGGTCTTTCTTAGTCCAACAACTTAGGCATGGACGAAGAAGACTATACTAAAAGAAAAAAATAAAAACTTTCTTAACCGAATAACTAGGCGCAACGAAGGGAATTACATTAAAAGAAATAAAAAAATCTTCCAAAACAGTGACTTAAGTATAAACGAAGGGATTATACTACCCGTAAGATATAGTCAACCCAGTATAATAGCGTAGACAAATTGAAATACAACATTCTTAGGCTGGGCTAAAATAAGATAAGATAAGTAGCATTGTGTTATAAAGTTGTTTTATGTTAGGTTGGTGAGGATGGATCTCTTCAATTTTCCTTCTATTTATATGACTTTGAGGCATCAGTTAGAAAGAGATTTTCATAATCACTTCTCATATTTACTGATGTGAAAATAATCATTTGGGCCCATAGATAGTTATAACTTATTATGCAACGTCATGTGTGCTAGTAATTTGTTATAAGTTAGTCATTGATTGCTCACACATCCTGCACCCGTTATATGGATGAAGGTTTTCTTATAATGCTACGTGTTGGTAATCGTTATCATTTTTCCTGCTTGAACATGTTGTGTGTTGTAAAATACGGCCAATTTGGCATTGACTTTATGTTATTTCATATCACTTTAAGTGGTTTATGTATTTTTATATGATATTACAGTGCATCGATTAGATCCATCACTAACTATAACCGGATTGTTGGAATATTTGGTTGAATTAAATAGACTATTAAAAATCGAGAACCAAAAAAAAAAAAAAAATTTGAGAAAGAAGAACTTATTGAATTGAGTCGAGGCGTGACTGAGTCATTCGGCTTGAAATCGAATTTACTCCCCTTGGACAGCGTCCCAAGTGCAACAGGTTTCCAGAGCAATCGACCTCCAGGATACAACGACTATGACCCGGTCCCAGTGGTGCACTCACTGTACACGGGCTCGAACCACTTGCAGTTTAATCCGAAAGTGCTGAGCTGACTCAGCGATGAACTCAGTAGAAAATGCTTAAAACCGAATATCAGAGAACGTTTTATAAGAGAAGAATTTTTCGTATATTTGAAACTAGAATCGGTTGTCTTTATATAGACTCCGAAGTGGTGCATAAGCACCCTTTCAAAATGTTAGGTCCGTTGGGTTTAAACCCAACAGAGGCGACCAACCGGAAGGAACGCATCTCTCTGGTTTAAAACGAAAAGGCGCAAGTGCGAGTACACTTCCGCACATACAGTCCTGCGAGTACCCATATACACACCCACCCGAGTATACACACACCGCACCCGCACCCGCACCCACGCCCACGCCCAGCCCAGCCCAGCCCAGCCCGTCCTGTCCCGTCGTGTCGCGCACGTGCACGTGCACGCGCACACGGACACGGACTCGGACTTGGCTCGGCACGGCATGGCACGGCACGGCTAGGCTCGGCTCGGCACGCGCGCGCGTGTGTGGTTAATGGCATAGATTAAAGCTATTGGCATAGCCCCCCCACAGGACCAAATTCACATGCCCCCTGAAAGGGGATCAAGCCCTAGGCAAAAAGACTCTTATATGCAAGATAGTTAACTTTTATCAAATCCGATGTACGACAAAATCCACAACTCAAAAGTACTACAACTTTTTAAAAATGGAGGGAAATTATCGAAAATTTGTAAATTCAAATTTTAATACTATTTTAAAATAAAATATAACAATCCCCCACATGTTTTAAAATAAAATCCTTTCGGATTAAAGCGTAATAGTTGTGCAATGGTGCCGGTGTCACCATAGACTTGAACCGACATTAGAGTAAGCAAGACAGGTCTACAGGAATCCGGTGACACCATAGTCTTGAACCTGAATCTTTTTAATGTAGATCGCAAGTACATGCCACTCACACAACTCTTCTTCTGCAAGTGATTCTGCTGTTCGGTGCGTTTCGGCCATACACCATTACATGGATTTCATGAGTGCTCTAGAGAATTCGTCTAAATTCTCATAGGAAGTGGCCTCCACCTCCACACCCATATAGGTGAATTCCATCAAGTGTATGCAGCAACTGTATACACCACCAAATATATGGTTATGGATTCATTAAGAGTTCTAACAACTCATCCTTCTACGTTGCTGCTCGCACTGTACACCATAGAAGGGGCTCATACAACTCAGTGCAATCGTCTACCTCGTGTCTTGTTGTTTACCCATTGAACCTATCTCATGGGATCTCCACTTGTATAGGTTGGGTTGCCGACACTGGCAGCTCATATAAGCCCCATTCCCTACGATGTATCATTGACTAACCTTTTAGATAGTCCTTTAGTCAGAGGATCTGCTAGATTCTTTTCTGACCTCACAAAGTCAATAGATATGACTCCATCACGCAACATATGTTTCACTATGTTGTGTCTGAGTCTAATATGCCTGCTCTTTCCATTATATATTTTACTCTTTGCTTTCGCTATAGTTGCTTGACAGTCACAATGAATAGATACGACCGATACAGGCTTTGGCCACAATGGTATATCAGCTAAGAGATTTCTAAGCCACTCGGCTTTTAATCCAGCCTTTTCTAAGGCAATAAACTCGGATTCCATAGTAGACCGAGCGATACATGTCTGCTGATCCTCCACCAAAAGTGAAGACATATCCACTTGTAGATTTTGTCTCATCTGAATCACTATCCAGTTAGCATCACCGTATCCTTCTAATACAAAGGAAAACCATTATAATGTAAACCATAAACTATTGCCTTTTAGGTATCTCAAAATTCTAAAAAGCATTCCAATGCTCTTTTCCGGGTTATGTGTATATCTACTTAGCCTTCCTATTGCAAAAGCTATGTCTGGTCTGTGCAGTTTGTTAGATACATAAGGCTACCAATTACCGGAATACTCCAATTGAGACACGCTATTTTCTGTATTCTTCATGAAAGTCACACTATAATCATAAGGAGTATCGACAGGTAAAGTTAAAATGGTTAAACTTTCTCAATATCTTCTCAATGTAATGAGATTGAGATAATATAATAACACCATTTTTTTTTGTTACTTCAATACACTAGCTTCTCCTAAGTCTTTCATGTCAAACTTAGATGACAATAATTTCTTAGTTGTATTAACTAATTTAATATTAGTTCCAAAAATAAGCATGTCATCAACATAAAGGCATATAATAACATAATCATTTTCAGAAATTTTACTATATACACATCTATCTACATCATTTATATGATAACCATTTGATTTTAAAACACCATCAAACTTTTCATGCCATTGTTTAGGAGCCTGTTTTAAACCATATAATGATTTAATTAGTCTACATACTTTATTTTCTTTTTCTGATATCTTATAACCCTCAGGTTGTTCCATATATATTTCTTCTTCTAAGTCTCCATTTAGGAAAGCTGTCTTAATGTCCATCTGGTGTACCACCAGTTTATATATGGAAGCTATCGCTATTAAGACCCTGATAGTTGTAATTCTAGTTACATGAGAGTATGTATCAAAGTAATCTATTCCTTCTTTTTGTTTAAAGCCTTTCGCTACCAACCTAGCCTTAAACTTTTCAATAGTCCCATTTAGTTTTAGTTTCTTTCTAAACACTCATTTACAACCTATTGGTTTATTTTCAGGTGGTAGGTCTACAATTTCCCAAGTGTTATTGGATATAATAGATTCTAACTCATCATTTATTGCTTCCTTTCAAAAGGTTGCATCTGGAGAATTAATTGCTTCTATATAGGTTGTAGGATCATCTTCTACTAAGAACGTGAAAAAATCATCTCCTAGGTTAGTTTCTCTTCTAACCCTAGTACTTTTTCTTGGTTGTATCTCTTTTACTACTTTCTCGTAAACATTTTTACTAGTACACGCAATATCTGATTCTTTGACTTCCTCTATTCCTATAGATTTATATTTCATAGGGAATACGTTCTCAAAGAACTCTGCATCCCTAGCTTCTATAATTGTATTAGGATCTAGAATATTATCCTTAGTTTTTAAAACTAGGAACCTATAGGCCGCACTATTTTGTGCGTAACCTATAAATACACAATCGGTCGTTTTAGGACCTAACTTTCTTTTCTTAGTTTCAAGTAATCCTACTTTAGCAAGACACCCCCACACTTTAATATATTTGTAACTAGGAATATGATTCTTCCATAGTTCATATGATGTTTGTTCAGAAGATTTAGAAGGAATCCTATTTAGAATATAACAAGCAGATAGAATTGCTTCTCCCCACATATTTGAGGGTAAGCCTGAACTATTTAACATAGCATTCATCATCTCTTTTAGAGTTCTATTCTTACGTTCTGCTATTCCATTCTGTTCTAGTGTATAAGGAGTTGTAGTTTCATGAACTATTCCATTCTTTTCACATAATTCTCTAAATTGAGAAGATTCATATTCACCTCCTCTATCTGTTCTAAGTCTTTTAATTTTTATATTTAACTGATTTTCAACTTCAATTTTGTATTTAGAAAAAGCATCTAAAGCTTCATCTTTGTTCCTTAACAGATAGACTCTAGTGAACCTAGAGTAATCATCTACAAAAGTTATGTAATATCTTTTTCCACCTCTAGACATGTGATTTCTAAAATCACTTAAGTCACTGTGTATTAACTCTAATAGAACAGATGATCTTTCTATTTGTTTAAAGGGTTTTCTAATGAATTTTGATTCAATACATGTTTCACATTTGTCAAATTCTTCATTAGATATATTAGGTAATAAACCTAATCTTTTCATTTTCTTCAAAGATGCTATATTCACATGACCTAATCTACTATGCTATAGATAAAAAGGTTCAATGATATAAACAGAACTGAATGTCTTCTTATTATTATCATTGGATACATTTATAATGAATAAACTATCGCTACAGTACTCCCATACTAACAATAGTTCCATTCTTAGTCATTACAAGCTTATCTGAATTAAATACTAACTTGACACTAGACTTATTGAGGAGTGAACCAGAGACCAAGTTTCTTCTAATGTCGGGCACATGTAGGACATCATTCAACATCGAGTCTTTCCAAAAGTGAGTTTGAAGTACTTTCCCTTTCTTTACAACTGGAGACGTTCTAGCATTATCCATGAACACCTATTCATCATCTCCTGATACTTGGTAGGAGGTAAACATGCTACGATCCTTACACACGTGCCTAGTTGCACCAGTGTCTAGCACCCACTCCAAGTTGTTTACAAGGAAGACTTCTGACACCACAGCTACTATCATGTCAGACTCATTGCCTGTTTCTGTAAGATTAGCTTGCGGCTTATCTTTATTTTTCTTGAGCCTACAGGTTTTGATATGATGCCCAGGCTTTCCACAGTTGTAGCAGTTTCCTTTTTTCTTGAATTATTTTTGCATTCTTCTTTTTGAGCCTACATTCATTTGCATAATGTCCAGGTTTGCCACAGTTATGACAGTTGCCCTTTTTCTTATTATTTGCCCGACTTGATTCCACAAGATTTGCCTTTGAATCTATCTCATTTTTATTTTCTTTTTGGTCCCTGATTCTATTGGCCTCCTCTATTCGTATGTGTACGATAGTGGTTTCCAAAGAAACACCGTTCTTTTTATGTTTCATTCTATTCTTATATTCTTTCCAGGAGGGCGGTAACTTTTCTATTAATGCTCCTGAAAGAAACACTTCATCCAACTTAATTCCTTCTGTTGATAGTTCGTAAACTAGACTTTGAAAATCATGAATCTGATTTGTGACAGGTATATCGTCTGTCATTTCATAATGAAGGAAATTAGCAATTGCATGTTTCTTAGCGCCTGCATCTTCTAATATGTATTTCTTTTCCAAAGCAGTCTATATGTCTTTAGCAGACACGTAAGAAGCATACACGTCATATAGTTCGTTGGATAAAGAATTTAGAATATAATTTTTACAATTATTTTCATCTGTTACTTCAGTTTGATTTGCTGGATCTATAGTAAATGATTCAGATAATATGTATGAAACTTTCAGGGTGGTCAGAGCGAACATCAGTTTGTTTCCACCGTTTAAATAATTGTCCAGCGAACGGTTCGATTTTGGCTAACTCAGTAGAAGCATTTACTGTTACTGTAGTCATAGTTTATGTAATTCAACAAATTCGATTTCAAGATTGTTGGAATATTTGGTTGAATTAAATAGACTATTAAAAATCGAGAACCAAAAAAAAAAAAAAAATTTGAGAAAGAAGAACTTATTGAATTGAGTCGGGGTGATGTGAGTCACTCGGCTTGAAATCGAATTTGTTCCCCTTGGACGGCGTCCCAAGTGCAACAGGTTTCAGAGCAATTGACCTCCGGGATATAACGACTATGACCGGTCCCGGTGCACTCACTATCAGGCTCGAACAACTTGCGAGTTTAATCAGAAAGTCTTGAGTTGACTCGATGATGAACTCATAGAAAATGCTTAAAACCGAATATCGAGAGCGTTTTATAAGAGTAGAATTTTTCGTATATTTGAAACCTGGAATCGATTGTCTTTATAGAGCCTCCGAAGTGGTGCATAAGCACCCTTTAGAAAAGATTAAGTCCGTTGGGTTTAAACCCAACAGGGGCGACCAACCGGAAGGGATGCATCTCTCTGGTTTAAAATGAAAAGGCGTAAGTGCGAGTACACTCTTGCACATAAAGTCCTGCGAGTACCCATACACACACCCACGCGAGTTCACTCACACCGCACCCGCACCCGCGCCCATGCCCACGCCCAGCCCGTCCCATCCCGTTGCGTCGCGCACACGGACTCGGACTCGGCACGGCACGGCTCGGCTCGGCTCGAAGCGCACGCGCGTGTGTGGTCAATGGCATAGATTAGAGCTATTGGCATAGGCCCCCCACATGACCAAATTCGCATGTCCCTGAAAGGGGCTCAAGCCCTAAGCAAAAATACTATCTTATATACAAGATAGTTAACTTTGTCAAATCCGATGTGGGACAAAACCCCCAACTCAAAAGTACTACAACTTTTCAAAAATGGAGGGAAATTACCGAAAATTTAAAAATTCAAATTTTAATACTATTTTAAAACAAAATATAACACGGATTTTAGTCCATACCAATTGTCCATCATAAGGCCAATACAATAAGTAATTAACTTTACCATGTAAATGAGATACGTGACACCCATCACAAATATAATAATCAAATAGGTTTATTCTTTTTAGGCTGCTCGTAACTTTTAAAATGTTGATGGAATTCAACCACCGGAGCATTAGAAGAGATCAAGATCTCTCTACCACGTGGCACAATCTAAGTCGCTAGATCTGATCAATTGTAAACAATAGCAGACCGTGAAAATAAGGTAAACATGATCGATGGTCCAACTGATGGTAAACTTAACACTGGATCACACCAAGAGCAACAGTGAATCTTAGGACGCAGGAGCTTTCCCTGATCTTTCATAGATGAGGGGTAGGCTGTAACCCCTACTCGAGATCGATTGGGACGGAATCAGTCTTAGCAGGGGTTCTCTCGGTCTACCGTGATGTATACGTTTTGTTTTATCCACGCTACCTACTTATTTTTATGCATGAGTACAAAAAAGGAAGCAGATCCTAGGCTTAAGTGGGCCACACCACGGGAAAGGATAGGGATTAACACCTACCGTTGAAAACATCCTGGGGCCACAGGAAGTTTTTGATCAAGCTGATATTTATGTTTCCCTTCGTCCAGGAACCTTATGCGCAAGTAAAAATCACGGTGGGCGCTAAGAGGGTTTCAACGGTGGTGTCATTATCACTACATCTTCTTGTTGTGTGGCTCACTTGAGCCTTGAATCTGCTTATTTTTTGGGTTAATGCATTAAAATGATCTCTTAAAATGAATGGACGGCATAGATAAAACACATACATCTGTGTGAGCCTCACATAGCCCTTGCCAGGACCTGGTCCGTCCTGTGCGTTACCTCGAGAATTCTTCTACCACAGTAATTTCAGATAAAATCCTAGAACGGTTCGTGCGAGTGATTGAGGAGGCAATTCGCGCCACGGTGCGCGAGATTCTCGCGGCTCACCGACGGGGAACATGCACATGCGCGTCAGTGCGTCGCGAGCTATGTTTCGTGCATCCGTGCGTCTGCTAGCGTCTGCCAGCTGTAACATACTGATACTCGTGTTAAAGTGTCCGGTGTGCAGAGATTTGAACCCTTCATCACACACGGCAGCACCCGCGAATATGCCTCGCCCAGAATCTGAGCCGTCAACTTATTAGTTGGGCCACCCATGTACCAGGCGGCGACGAATTATCATATACAGCTTAGGTTCACTTAACATAAAATGTTTTTATTTTCGCTGACGTGTCACTTATGTCTAACATCCGAACCGTCCAAATGGTAGGACGCAATATAAAGATTGAATGGGATGAAAACCAGGATGTTCCGTTCATCAGGTCTGATACACCATTGAAATAAAAGTACAGCCGATGGTCTGACTCAAACGTATGTATTGGCCCATTTGATGAGTAGATTGATCCAATTTTTGTTCCAGATAATCTTCATAGTACGATCCATCATTTTCACGGATCGGATGCTTCAATGAAGTGGCACACTAGAGGGTAATAAAATCATTGAATGCTAAATTAACATACAACCTCGTACGAAATCATTTGTCGCGAGACAGAAAAGGATGAGCAACAACCGCACATTCAACGTAAATGAGTGGCCCCCGGCGTTGAGTGGACCTGTCTCATCCTGAGGTGGACAACATTCAGTGTGATGAACAGCCGTAGTGTCGTACACGTGCAACTTGACCGCGCAGAGAGCTGACATTAGCTTGGCTTTTTATTAGCTTTTGGTGGTGTAAGGGGCCGGAAGCTCATTGCGTCCTACCTGGCAGGTCCATCTGGGGTCTCTCACCCACACGTGTGTATATATATATACACACACACGCACATATACACCCACATGCGTGTGTGTGTTTTTTTATATCCATCCTCTCTATCTTTATTTTTTTTCAAATCATTTTAGGTCCTGAGCGAAAAAAGAAAAAGAAAAAAAGACAAAAAGAACGAATCAAATGCTCAAGTGAACCATACACCATAGGTAAGAGTGCTGATAATGACACTCATTGTTCAAACCTTTTTAGAGCCCACCGTCCATAAGGTTACATAGACCGGCACGAAGGAAACCTTAGATAAAAAAGTTTTCAACGGTGGGCGCTCAATCCCCACTATGGGTCTACCCTAGCCTTATACTAATCTTAATTTTTAGTTTTTTACTGAACATGATCCAATAAAATGAATGAACCACGTCATCAGGGTAGGCTTTCTGGATAGGAGCAAATCAGGTGAGATCCAGCCTCACCCAAGACCGCGCAATCCTTATTGTGGGCCCAGCTTGATGTACGTATTCTGTTTTTTTTTTTTTGTTTTTGTTTTTTTTCATACTATTTTAGGGCATAATCCAAAAAATAAAGAAATACAAATCTAGGGTGGACCCAGCTCTAGGAAAGATTAGTGATTGAATGCCCAAATTCTGTAGTGTTTATTTGCCATCCAATTTGTTGATGAGGTCACATAGGCCCGGATGAAAGTACAATATCAGCTTCATCTAAAATTTGTCTGGCTCATTAATCGTCAATCACTACTATTTCCTATGGCATCGTGTGCCCATTAAATTGACCTACATTTTTGGAATAATGTTATAAATTAATAAAAAATGATATGGAATGATAGAAAGAGTACATGGGTGTAAAATTTACACATCAAGCCCGTTCTTATTGTTAGATAGCTTAGTTAGCCCGCTCCACTTGACTCGCTTTGGCTCAAAATTCGATTCAGACAGGTGAAGATGGTTTTTGGAGCTCGAAAAAATCTTGAGCAAGGTTTGAGATTGCTCAAGCTCAACTCAGCTCGGATTAAACCTCAGCTCGAATTAAATCGACCCAGTGAGTCAATTATTTTGATATTAATGATGCTCACCGACTGCATATATTCTCCGTGGGATTGGATAGTGGCAAGGAAAGAACAGATATCATGAAAAAAATCATTTTTAAAAAAAATTACATTATAAGATTGCTTCGCATCTTAATTTTGATGTTGCTTGCTGAATATTTAATGAAATGCCTGTTAAATTTTATTAATGTTTTACATTTCATGAGAAGTTAAATATGCATTTTATATGTTTGAAAAAATATTATATAGGTTTGATCTTGACTTGTGCCAACCTGAGGTGTTAACCAAAACATGCTGAGTTGGCTAGCTAGGCTGAGGACTGAGCCAAGCTAAGTACGCGTTGGAATTAGCTATTGGCCCAGCCAAGCCGATCTTGCCTCGGTTGTACTCGTGTGCAGCTCCGGGAAACGGATTGGCTACTCGCCCTGCCACCAGCCGGCGGCTAGTGGTCGGTGCTCTGTGGGCCCCACCATAATGTATGTGTTTCATCCATTTCATTCATCCATTTTTACGTATCATTTCAGGGGTTGATCTGAAAATGAGAGGGATATAAATTTAAGATGGACAACACCAAAGGAAAACAATAGTGATTGGATGTCCACCATTTAAATCCTCCTAATGCCTACTGTACTGTTTATTTGACATCTAATCTGTTGATTAGGTCATACAGACCTAGATGAAGGGAAAAAACAAAGATCAGATTGATCCAAAACTTTATGGCCCCCAAAAAGTTTTTAATGTTCAACATTCATTCAACACTATTTCTTATAACGTGGTACAGTTAAGATTGGTATATACCTCACTTTTTGTCTTATACCATAAAACGATCTAAAAAAATAGATGGATGACATGGATGAAACACATACATCATGGTGAGGCCCACAGAGCACCGACCACCAGCCATGGGCTGGTGGCAGGGGAGAGTAAGAGCCGTAATCCGTTCTCCTTACGGAGCGCTGCCAGCACCCGAGTCCATCCTGGCAACGGCGGGAAGCAATCCGCATCCCAAAGGGCCTGCCAGCATACAAATGAGATGTGGTCCATTTTTCAGGTGAGGTGAAAGCATGCATGCCATAGCTCGAAATTCAGGCAGGTACCACTCGTCAGGTGGGCCATGCTTGTAGAAGAAAAATGGATGGCTACCAATCTTCTATATTCAACTTACACGTGTGGCGTTATCCCTTGATTAAACCAGCTGCCTTTCTATCCACGGCATGCTCATGGTGGTCCCAACCTGATAAATACAGCGGATCTTGCACATAATACCATGTTGACACGTGTTCTATAGCTACATGGGTGGATGGTATGATTAGGCCGCATGTGCGGAACCTGACATGTGCGTCTTAGGCGGATGATTCCTTGCTCGCATCAGTTACAATTCTAACGGGTGGGCCATGCTTCGTTACTCTAGACCGCTGACCTCTTGTGTCCTGATGGAACATGCCCGAGAAAGTCTCCTCCACAGAGATCATATCATGAGGTTCAATAATCCCATAAGCTTGTGGTAGCCACCCCATCCAAACGTGCGAATATGAAACACATGTGAAAGATCTGAACTTTCCATCAGACAAGATAAGCGCCACTGCCAGTTAGAGACCAATTAAACGGCTAGAAAAAATATTTTAACCGTCCACTTAATGTGTATATCATGGCTCACCTAGGCAACTGAAACTGCCCCATTTGTCTGCCACACACCACCGACCTTGCATGGTGTACTGATCTCACTAAGTTCCGTGGGGACACCATTAATTATATATATATATATATATATATATATATTATATATATATATATATATATATATATATATATATGACAATGATCCAAAATTAAGAAAAACCTAAAGCTCAAGTATCATATTTATTTACCATCCAAAGTATTCATAATGTCACGTCGATATAAACGAAAGGAAAACACAAATATTAGTATGATTTGAAACTTCCGTAGCTTTTATTATTTTTTGTGTTGTGGTCCACTTAAGCTTTCTAGTGGCCTATTTTTGGTCCATGGCCTAAAATGACATATAAACGGTGTGACCCAACACATACATCATGTTGGGCCCACAGAATTTGGTGACGTCAACACACCACGCAAGCTGCTTCCATTTTTTAGGCAAAGATCCACGCATTATTTCCAACCTGATGGAAAGCTCAGATCTCACAGGCAGGTTTCATAAGTGTACGTGCGCCCACGCGTGGATCTGTACAGCTCCACACGCGAGTGGAATTAGCAGCCCTCTAAGATTGTACTGATGACTTGGTCCTCATGACCATTGATGTAATGGACCCAATGGATGAGAGGATCCGCAAAAGTCCCTTGATAGACCGATCCTAACCCTTGGATCGGTAATGTAAATAGACGGCTGTAAAAGTCCCTCTGCGCACGAAGATATGTACCTTGGGCCACCACGTGGACACGTGAATCGTGATTCTGAGCCGTTTATTTTAGGGGCACCTCAGTGCATGTGCAAGATGGCTGAAACTACACCGTTAACTGAACCATGATATTTCTAACCGTCCATGGATCCAACCCGTTCCCTATCTTGTGTGGGGCCACCATACAGACAACACAAATGGCCTCCAGTTTGCTGCGTTGGAGGTGTAAGCGGTACGCATCACCATCGAATAATTCTCAACCATGGATGGGAGATGTTTACCTTTGATGCTCTCGCCACATCAGCTACAGAGATAAGAAGAATCCATACGGTAGGGCTCGGTAGAACCAGAAATGGTAGATCTTTCTCTTGGCAGTACATGTGACAGGGACTTATTAGCTGGAAGTGGTGCAAACTATCATGGATGGCCCTTAATTCGCAAATCATACGCAATAGGATCATTTGATTGATACATTATCCAGGACATTTTCCATCAATGACAGAGCCCACTAGATGGATGTTCCCGATTGATAAATCACATACATCACATATACTAGAGAAAGCACTAACATATTCCATGTTCCAGTTCTAGTAGGGCCATTCTGATCATAGGTGGACCACCTGATCAATGGTTGGAGTAATTTGTACACGTGTGGTTAGATACAATGCATGTTCTGTGCATCGCGCACAACAATCAAGATCCCTACGCCCACCGTGTTTTCTTTCTGAAATCGAGGTTCGCTCCTCAATGCAATGCACCGGGCAAGAATCATCTTAATACACAACTCAAGTGGGCCACACCAACTGTACAGCAGCACTATTGTGTGGAGAGAATTTGTCAAACTAAAAATTTCAAAAGCTAGAAGATTGCATTTTAGGGTTGTTTGTTTAAAGCAAAGAAAAGAAAATGTATAATAATTACAAATTACTTATTTATTAACAACATTTGCATTTGACGGCCGGTTCTTATCTTTGATTTATCGACATAAAATCCTAATGATGATAATTTTATATTAATGTTAAGTCATTACAAAAAATATACTTATATTATTGTTTTAAATGCAAGATTTTTATGGTGATTACATGAAAAATACACTAATTATAAATTTCTTCACTTGTGAATATATACACACTAAGGCCAACACCCACATACCATAATAGGTACTTGAACCTATGACCTCATTGTTGAAATGCTTGTGAGTCTCCCACTCAGCCATGAATAGGAACCCAAACAAGCATGCCGTTGAATACAATCCCATACCAAAATTCACAAATCAATAGCTAAAAGCTTACTTTAGATTCGTGCCATATGATCATACATAGATGTAGGATGTTGATCCTCTAATGCATAAGGTCTCTCCCTAAGTTTTCTTAACAAACTGGGAGCAATTAGACTAACATCCATCTCGAGGTAGGGCTGGATTGTGCAAAACTGAGAGCTGTCCACGCACAAGTGAATATGTGATGGATGAGAAAGATGAGAGAGATTCCTTTCTTCTCCTTTTCTTCTCTCTCTCCATCGATCAGACATCTCTAAGGGAGAGGGCATTCCAGGTTCTCTCTTAACTCTCGTCACCTTGAGATAAGATCAGGATTTCAAAGTGATTTACCAGTTGTAGTGCTTCTCACCATCACAAACTCCATTATTCCCCACTACATAGATGGCATTCTAATTTATATAAAACAAACAGCATGTGACACTATGTACAAAAGCTTACACCAATAAGATATGTCACTATCAAACATGGTATATTTTTGTTATCATCACAGCTGCATTGAGATAACAATATCCAAGCAACACCATCCACATTAAGCTGGGCCACACCAAACAAGTTTGTCAAAGCATCTTTGAGCACTAATTACAATAAAACACAGCATAAATGGACACAAGACCTTCTAAAAGGTGCACTCTTATCCAAACGGTAATTTCTCCAAAACAGAGGAGATGCACTTATATCAACCGACGTCCTAAATAAACTACACCATGGGATTATATAACAAATTTTTATGTGGATTTTCACCATGCACCATGTAGGCAACTATCCATCTTCAAGGGCCCCACATGTATCAAATGTGCTGGTGTGCACATGCACCATCATCAACTTTTTTAAGTACGGCCTAGCATGGTAAATGTTCAAGTACCTTACATGTGCCACATTTGAAAAAATCAATCTAGACCACCTTACACGCTAGCATATGTCAATGCACTAAAAATGGGCCGGGAATACATGAATCGGAACCATATGATCATGGATGTATGGATATGAGAATATGAATATATAGAATACTAGAAAGCGAGGCCAGACAGTAGGAGACCATCTTTTAATTGAATGTGGACCTTTGTTGCATTTCTCCTTTATCATGTGGGTGTCTATTGACAGGCAGAAATTGAAAGATTAGGACCGTTCTATTCAAAAGCTTCTTGTAGCAAGATCCATCCACCACGGTGCCCAATAGATGGTCCATTTTGGATGGGTTTCCATTTCTTCAAACTAGAAGTTCTGAGAACACATGCACCAATCCATAATCAAGTGGTAGACTGAGTGAGAATAACCTCGTTCAACACTAAGGTCTTGGTATATATTGATTTGCAAGTAGGGTGGGGCTAACAGTGAGGTGTATAGTAACATGCTAACCAAAAAAAAAAAACTATTAAGTTCTGAGATTGCAATATTGTTAGATTGCAATATTGTTATATCCTTAGGAGAAAGATCATATAGTTCTTCATGGAAATACTTATTTAATGAAGTTTCTCCATCATATAAATTGACCTGTAGGATTAATGGGCCAAGGAGCACTAACCAAGGGGATGGCACCATGAACGTCCCGGATCAGGTGCGCATGCTATGTTGGCACATATGGACACATGAAGACGTGGTTCTTATTTCACCGTTTTTTTTTTTCCCTTTAATTGCTTATATTGTAGAGGCATCTATCAATTTGAGCTGTCCAACCATTAATTGGGCCCCATTATGGACCAAAAGATATTTTGTAAATTATATTTATCATAAGACCATATCCATCACTTTACTTTCCAACACTTAATGTTGATAATTAACTCTTTTTCTCTTCCTACCATTAATTTGAAGGCCACTCTTTAGACGGCTTGGATCATCCAACCTACTCATATCCATAGTGGGTCGCACTAGATGGGGATTCCCAATTGAAAAGATAAGCTTATTACATGTGATGTGGTAATATTACTCAATATTTCATTTCTTCTACCTATAAGGTGCCATCCAAGTGCAAAAAGGTAAGCCGACAGGGTCTAGTCTAGACTAAGAGGATTTAGATGATATGAGCCTTCAATTAATTTATTGCTCTTTAATTTTCCATTCAATATAGGCTTCCTATTGGGTACCTAGTACATGCTCTCTATGAACTTAACATTTTTAGATGATTATCTCAACTGAAGGATGCTGATATAAACAAAAATCTCTACAGTTCCATTCAAATATAGGCTTCCTATTGAGCACCTTGAACATTCTCTCCTTCTTAAAGGTGCAGTGGGTCATGCCTTCCATGGTTAGGGATCTCCTTTGAGCATGGCATAGAGTCTATAGCGAAAAGGTTGGGAGGGAAAAATGGCTTATGATAATGCCGGCAGTGTGGTGGATCTTATGGGGCAAAAGGAACAGAGATTCTTCCAGGATACTTCTAAGTCTCTCTAGACGATTGTTGATTCCATTTCGTTGTTTGTTTCCAAATAGGCTATTCTTGCTCTAAGTGCTATGTTGGGTGCCTTTTTAGGCAGAGTGTTCTCTCTCTCTCTCTCTCTCTCTCTCTCTCTCTCTCTCTCTCTCTCTCTCTCTCTCTCTCTCTCTCTCTCTCTCTCTCTCTCTCTCTCTCTCTCTCTCTCTCTCTCTCTCTCTCTCTCTGCTTCAGCTGTACGCCTTTGATCATATTCTCCATCAACCTTGAAAAAAAATAAATTTCTAGACTAGCAGCCACTACATTCCTGTAAAGACTCTAAGAGAAAAGGCTAATCAACTCATTACTCTACATGGGGCAAACTAGTTGGAATTAAAAAGCAGTAGAATTGGCTATTACAAAAAGTTGACCTATGATGGATATACCACAAGATTAAAAATAATAAAATCAAGAATGAGGTAATGGGAAACAGCTCGATAAACATCAACTTAAAAGAGAAAAAAGGGGCGGTGATGATTAAGTAGCAAGGGACTGAAAGTGGAGAACACTAACACGGGGAGGAGTGGATTAGGTGAGAACCTGACCTCACCCAAGATGGTGCAGCCCTCATCATGGGGCCCACCTTGATCTATCTACTCTGTATCCACGCCGTCCATCCATTTTTCCATATCACTTTAGGGCATGATTCCAAAAATGACAAAGATCCAAATCTCGAGTGGAGCATTCTCTAGGAATCAATGATGATTGAACACCCCACCATTAAAAGCTTCACCTTAATGTTTCTGATAGTTTATTTTCCATCCAATTGATAAAGTCAGGTAAGCCTAGATTGAGAGGAAAAATTAAAAAAAAACAAATATCCGCTTGATCCAAAAAATTTGTGTCAATCACCACTGTTTTTTATGGTATGGTCCACATGATAATTGGATCTGCTTCATTTTTTGGATCATGCACTGAAATGAACCCGGAAAAAAGAAGAAGAAGAAGAAGAAGAAGAATTGACAGCTTGGATATAGAATAGATACATCAAGGTGGGCGTTAAATGGAGTTGGCGAGAAAGGAAAGGCAAATTCACTTGCGGAGAATAAGGACTTGGATAGAATCCATGGTTAAGATGGGTTTTTAAAGCTAGCCCCCAAATAAATGGACGATTTCAGGAGTTTCCAGACTTGATCCATCTGATAATTGAGGCCGTGTATTTACCAAACATGACCCACAATCCGTATTCAGATATAGACAAGCTTATTGCCAGGTCAGGTCCAACTACCTGTCCAATCAACCCAACCCAATTGCAACCGTACATATGAACTGCACACATCTGTTACGACAGACCATTCATCTATTTGGTCCGTACTACGGATGGACCATAATCCCAAAATCAAGACAGTCGCATTATGCCTTTACTCGGAGAATTATTGGCAACTAAATATGGCTGTTTGTCTGACTTCTCTCCGAATCAATTTATAGTCATTGAATGTCCTCAAATCAGTGGCTAGGATTAGGGCCGACAATGACCATTCACTTACTCAATTACCCAACATATCTGACCCCAAAAGATCGGATACAGATACGAGCTCAGGACTTCTACCAGATTAGCCAAGTATAAGATGACCAGACTCCTAAGCGGGTTGGAGACAGATATTATTATTGCCACGACCATTTGCATGATTAACCAAGGGGCATTTAAATAAAATTACCCCAAAGCAATACATCTAAATAAAATATTAAATACTATAATGTTATCCAACATTGACATGGACATTGATACAATGATCATTGGTGGTCTTTTGTCAAAGTCCGTAAGGTTTTGCTTAATTACTTTTGGGATGTCCAAGTTCGATATCAGATAGAATATTTCAATATCTAACATTTATCTTCATTTAACGGCACTAGCTAGGATTTGTTAGGGTTGAGCCAAAAAGATGGAAAATTAATTTCTTAAAGATAAGCTTAAGGTGTATTACGATATCATTATTGGCATCCTACTAGTGATTAAACCAATTTGCAAGAAGGTTACAACAAATCCGCCTCTAAGATTAAAGAAATGGGAATTTTGGTCTGTAAAATTGAAAAACCGTACTCCTAACACACTTTTACAACATACACTCCAATTTCTGTGACATCACTATTCACAAATGAATGATCACCAACAATCACTAAAAGCTAAAATTCTTTTTCTAAATTTTTTTTTATAAATTAAAAATTCATTTCCTTCTTATTTTGAAAAAACCCAACGGGATCAGTAATGAGCCCATCCAATGACCCAGTAGATGAAAGGTCCAAATCTGCACATACACCCCATATACAAAATAAAGGCTTGCTAGCTAACTAAGAATCCTCCCATTTTGAATTTGTAACGAGCGCTGTCCATGGCTCAGTAATCCCAACAGTTGACCTGATGCACGTCAACAGACACTAAACCATCAACCTCCCCCGTGGAACAAAATCCT
The DNA here is from genome assembly GCF_029962835.1 of Magnolia sinica. Lineage (NCBI taxonomy): Eukaryota > Viridiplantae > Streptophyta > Magnoliopsida > Magnoliales > Magnoliaceae > Magnolia > Magnolia sinica. The sequence continues at coordinate 134,884,532 of NC_080573.1, forward strand.
AATTCTTGATGGATGGTTAAGAAATACAGTAACCGTTTGGATCACTAGACCATGGGGTATCTTCCACCGCAGGAGATTCCGAAAGCATGATCCATTGTCAGTCTGTCAGGACACTAAAATACACAACCGGCATCACTAGACCATGGGCCTACTTCTACAAAATGAAAATTTGTGGACCTTTGAGTCAAGGATCATATAATTCCTCCCAACCCAATGGCACTAAGAAGATTCTGTCGTCAATTAGAAAGATTGTAGAACCTTCAACCAATTCCCACGTCCCCACTCACCCACCCGCACACGATGCTCCACACACACATGCCGTTTCAAGTCCAACCGGTTGTACTACAATTAATTATCCACAAGTGGGGTAGATGTTTGACACGCATCACGGTGGGCCTTACACAACTCGACCTCATGGGAAGTTCGCATTACCTCGACTGGATGACCATTTCCCATACATGTATATAGAGTCATGCTCACCTGCACACCTATCCACATGTGCACCTTTGCACACGTGTCATGGGTGTCTAATCCGAATGGTCCATGTGATGCGGAATCCCATGAAACTTAGTGAACAAATTTTTATCATAATCTAAAATTCTGGTGGGACATAGTAAAGAGAAATGCAAATCAAGGGAGGACACTGGTTTCATTTTTCATGGCCCATAAGAGATTTGGATCAAAGTACAAATTAGGCTTGGGGGGTTTGATGAGGTGCTTTTTCACGTGGACCGTTCAGATTTTGGAGTCACATCATGTATGATGAGTTCTCAAAAAAGTTTGCATGAGTTCTCACACACGCGCGCACACACACGTAGGAAATCGCGCGCACACACCTAGGAAATGGTAATATGTGGTCGACTTCATGGGAACTTTCCCCGAGGTCGGGTTGTGTGGGCCCCACCGTGATGTGTCTTGAACATCTACCCCATCACTTAGATGTCCCATTCCATGTTAGGCCACGGTCTTAAAATCAAATCAATCTATAAATTGGGTGGGCCACACCACATGCAACAATTGAGAGGGGTTACCCTCCCATTAAAACATTTATCGGATGGGTGTCGGATGGGTGTGTCCCACTTGGATGAGGGGTCGAACCAAGTTTCAGCCTCATCCAAAACTCAGGTGGCCCCATCAAGTGCTTTTATATGTTTTGGGCATGTATTCACACAGGTTTAGATGGTATGGCTCACTTGAGTTTCATATACATGCTGATTTTTGGGATATCCCATGGCCTAGAGGAGACTTGTCAAACGACCTGTGTTGATGTTCTACACACGTCACGGTGGGCCATGCAGCTTGACCTCGTATTAACATTTTTGGGGGAAATGGTTCTATGCCGATCATGCTCATGGGAACTTCCCATGAGGTCGAGCTGTGTGGGCCCCACTGTGATGCGTGTCAAACATCAATACCGTGCATTTGATGGGTTCCCTTTAAATTATGAGACATCCCAAAAATCAGCCAGAACTCAGGTGGGCAATACCATCTAAAAGCATGTAAAGACATGCCTAAAACATATAAAATTATTTTGTAGGGCCCACCTGAAATTTGGATGCATCTGAAACTTGGTCTGACACCTCATCCAAGTAGGACACACATAATGGATGGGTTAGATTTGTAAACCACACCTTAGTGGGTCAAAAAAATGATTATGAATGTTTTAATGGGGAGGGTTACCCCTCTCAACTTTTGTAGGTGGTGTGGCACACGAAAGTCACCGATTGACTTGATTTTTAATCCCAAGGCCCACCATGGAATGATGCATCTGACTGATGGGGGGTAGATGTTCACACGCATCACAGTGGGGCCCACCCAACTCAAACTCATGGGAAGTTTCCATGAGCTCAAGTTGTGTGGGCCCCATCATGATGCGTGTCAAACATCAACACCATGCATTTGATGGTTCCCCTTTAAATCATGGGATATCCCAAAAACATCAACACCTCATGAAACCCTTGGGCCGACTTTTATCCTTATTCAAAATTTTGGTGAGCCACGGTAAAAGAGAGAGACAAATCAAGGGAGGAAACTATTTCCTTTTTCCATGGCCCACTAAAGTTTTGGATCAGATTGAAAATTGGGCCTTGGGGTTTCATGGGGTGTTGCATCACATGAACGGTTCAGATTTTGGGCCCACATCACGTGGGATGAGTTCTAAAAAAGTTCTCACAAGTTCTCATGAGTGTGTTGAACATCTACCCCATCACGCATGGTGGGCCATGGGCTTAAAATTCAAGTCAATCCATGACTTGGGTGAGCCACACCACGTATAACAATTGAGAAGGGTTACTATCCCATTAAAACATTCATAATAATTTATTGGGCCCACTGAGATGTAGTTCACAAATCCAACCCATCCATTGTGTGTGTACCACTTGGATGAGGGGTCAGACCAAGTTTCAGCTGTATTCAAAACTCAGGTGGGCCCCACCAAGTTCTTTTATATGTTTTAGACAAGTCTTCACATGGTTTTAGATGGTATGGCCCACCTAAGTTCTGTATACGATTGTTTTTTTTTTTTTGTGATATCCCATAAACTAAAAGGCACCCATCAAATGCACGGTGTTGATATTCGACACACATCATAGTGGTGAACACACACACACACACACACACATATATATATATATGTATATATATAATGCGAAAAGGTACAATGCGCTCAACCTCACGATAAGCTCTCGTGAGGTCGAGCTGTGTGGGCCCCACTGTGATGCGTGTCAACCACCAACACCGTGCATCTAATGGGTGCCCTCTAAATTATGAGATATCCTAAAAATCAGCCATATAAGGAACTCAGGTGGGCCATACCATCTAAAATCATGTGAAGACACTGTTAAAACATATAAAAGCACTTGGTGGGGCCCACCTGAGTTTTGAATGCTGCTGAAACTTGGTCTGAACCCTAATCCAAGTGGGACACACATAATGGATGGGCTGGATTTGCAAACCACGTCTCGGTGGGCCCAAAAAATGATTATGAATGTTTTAATGGTGTACGGCCCCTCCCCACTTTTGTATGTGGTATGGCCCACACAAGTCATGGATTGACTTGATTTTTGAGACCTAGGCCACGATGGAATGGTGCATCTGACTGATGGGGTAGATGTTCGAAACGCATCACGGTGGGGCCCACACAGCTTGACCTGATGGGACGGACTCGTGCGCATAGTACCTTTTCCCATATATAATGAATTGCTCATGTATGTTTTTTTAAACTCAACCATCTATTTTATCGCCCTCCTATTGAAGGGTTGGGATTTTTTTCACCTTTGAGATTTTTGCTGCATGGACCATCCACAGCATGGCCTATAATAGCGATAGTTTGGATCACTGAACACAACCCCACTTGTAAAAACTGAAAATGCAAACACCGTGTATAAACATTCAGCCCTGGCGTTGTGGAATATCTCAAGTTATGTTGGGAATATCAATGGCGTATTTGATTAGTGGAATAATGTCATAAGTTGTCCATCTCTTTTTTCATCTTTGTAACTTCCCAAGCAATGAACAATTCGTATTACCCAAACCTCTGATACTCGCCATAAAAAGTTCCACCTTAAACACTCCGACTTACCAAGTCCTAAGTTCAAACATCTGAATAGGGACATTATAAATAGAGCAGCATATTTGAGAAGGCTGCCTTAAAAGTCTCCTCTCCAAGCAAAGAAGGCTCTTCTCATTAGCAAGTTTCCTCTCAATTCTTTCAATTACTCGATGATGCAAAGAGGAAGACCTACATAGGAAGAAGGGAAACAACCCGCATCACACCCAAACACATCCACCAACTTCTTAACCCCTTCCTTCCACAAGTGGGCTCCCACCATCTTGCATGTTGTGAGAAATAATTACCTGCAGCCAGCTGCATGCCAACCAATCTTTCCCACCAATGTGTCACTTCTATAAGATATCTGAGCCATGCAAATGGAAGGCCACACCAAGAAGACCACCTCAAATAAAAATCAGGCTGATCCGCTCATCAGGGCAGGTCTGTCACACCATCACCAAGAAAATAAGCTGGCACAAAATCAAGCCGGTCCACTAATTAGGCAGGCCACTGTCACCCTGAAGATCACCTGAAACAAAAATTGGGCCAGTCAACTAATCAAGTAGGTTACGTCATCATCCATTCAGGGAGGCTAATGGAGTGGCTGACTCCTCCTCAAAACTGGGAAGGCGCTCGTCACATTCAACACCTTACCTCACACATTCAACACCTTACCTCAAGTCCCACCCTAAATCCAGAGGGAAATCTTCCTTGATAAGGCGGGACTAGGGAATATCAGGAAATCCTGACTTAAGGGGTTCCTTTTCTCGTTTTGTGTCTCCGCTTTGTCTTCCAGGGGACTTGCTGTGTAGTAGGGGTATATGATAGGCATGGGTAGTTTTTCTTTTTTCCTTCCCCGCCTGAAAATTTCTCATATAAAGCGTTGATCCCATGTTAATAAAATTTAAATGTTCAAAAAAAAAAAGAAAAAAAAGAGGCCACGTCATCAAAATAATGGACTGCGACTCAACACATTGAGTGAATGTGCCTAGTTTTCGACATAGATCATCCTCATGGTTGGGCCCAACTGTTGCAAGGGCCAAATGCCCTACACATATGACACAATGGTTGGAAAAAAAGAGAGAAAAGAGATGCATGCTAAGCTGTAGTAGCCAGCTCTCTATTATAGCACCACAAAGTAGGATCAAACCCACAAGTCAAGACCATGGCATCACATCAAAAACCACTTTAAAAAAAAAAAAAAAAAATTTTAATTTTTTTTTAATTTTTTTCTATTTTTTGCTAGCACAAAGAGAAGCATTACAAATGAAATCAAGAAACTGAAAAGGGTTATGTCTAGCTTCCTACCAATGGAGAAAGCAACAGCATCCATTCTCTGGAAACAGAGATCCATAGGCCGATAGTGCATCTAAATATAAGAAGCAGAAAGCAAGAGCAGGGAAAAAACAACTGCAAATGCATCTTCTCTAGGAAAAGAAGCAGATATTCAAATGTGCGCTTTTCTTTCAGTTCTTACCACATTGGCTTAAAATTTGGCAGACATCAGCTCTGCAGAGCAACAACATGAATGGAGACCATAAATCCAGAGCAAAAAAGCGCATGAAAAACACTGAAGTAAGGCTCACATCGTACATGCAACAAAAGTTTGAAGAACATACCAAGATTGAGGAGATAACCGATCAGTTGATATCAGTTCTTAAGCAAGGTAGCTTAACTTCATCTCTTCCTTCAAATGCTGCAAAAAGAGTGTCTTTTAAAAAAAAATAAAATGAAATGAAACTAGAAAGTATAGAACAAAGATAAAATAGTGTGTCCAAACAAATACATATTAGTAATTGCCAGTCATCATTTCCATGTAACATAAAACTATTAACCAGTGCTTTAAATAGCTTACGCTACATTGCATAGCTTAGCGTTCACACTAAGTAGCTGACGAAAATAGCTTTAAGTCACATATAGCCGATGCTACATACCCTACTTTACACTCCACATAACTTACAATACAATTTGTTTTCATAAACATAAAAAATAATTTGTTTTGAATGATTTGTTACATTTTTCTATTTTCAATAAAAATTAGTTAATGTTTCAATGATTTTGGTAAAATAACATAAATGATGGCATTAAATCAGTTCCATTGCTATTTCTCTCTCTACTTGATCTTTGCCCAAATTTTCTTATTATTATGTAATTGGTTGATCAAATTTCATGATATTTGGTGCAACTAAGTGCAGCCTTAATGAAAAATCTAGCAGCAGTATAGCATAGGTGAAGCCATACACTTCGAAGGAAAGAACGCTACGCTACACACTATTCGCTATTTAAAACACTGGTATTATGCAAACTAAGTTCTCCATATGGACTAAGTTACACAGATGATCACATATAGAAGATCTGCCCAACAACTTCACTCTTCCACTATTATTTAGATGAACTTGAACTTGGGATGGTGAAAGGTCAAGTCAACTAGTAATAGGATTTGATGGAAATAAGCTGATGGGCTCATTTTCCCGGAGTGGAGGAAATGATCGTAGGTGGAAATGATTGACTTCAAAGTTCTAATTCCTTCTTAGTTTATTTTCTAAATCTCCAATCAAAGATAACTAATCAAAGACTGATATCCTGACCTCAATGTTATAACTTGGACCATCATGGCAACACCACTAGGTCAAAGGCTCACCTACTATTCATAGCCTTTCTTCAATCCACTTGTACCTTTCAAATAACCAGTTCTAAAAAGACAAATAAACTCTTAAAATATACATTTGAATATCGTGATGGGGATTCAAATTACATAAAACAATATAATATAAAAGGAGAAAGCATTGCCCCTGAAACCACTGCACTTTTTCTCTAATACTCATGTAGAACATGCAACAAAGGCGAGAAAAGAAGAGTCGCGACGGTACGTCTGTCTTGCACAAACAGGATGAGAAGATTAACATAAACATGACACCAAAAATATAAACCAAATTGCAAATGAACAAAAACAACTTACAAAAAAACTGTAGAATGGATATCCATTCCTTCTAAAGTGTATGGAGACGCTCCGCGAGCTAAACTCAAAGCACGATCAGCCTCAAAATAATCTACCAGTTCAAAATATGCCTTTCCAACCTGTCATTGAACATGTGCAAATGTTTTGATACCAAAAGATAACAAGCATACATAAAATCATTGCTTGTAGAATCAGAAGCACAATATAATGAGATCAAAAGCATGGTGGGAGAAGTTGAAAAAAAAAGAAAGGCCCAAGGTGAGGTATCAAATCAATAAGAACGATTCTACAATTTTAGAGTAAGAACGAGAAGATTCTAAGCTGGAGATTTAATCTTCCGTCGAACTTTCCAAAACACCAAGGAGCTTAGATCAGGGACTCTGGAGCCGAACTGGAAATAACCCTACAAGATAATGGACACTACCCGACCAGGAACCTACCGACTTGAAGAGCAGATACTCAAAGGTCTAGGGAGGGTTAATCAAATTTCTGCATCAACAAAATAGAATGAAGAACCATGCACTGTGAATTTAAAAAAAACTAAATTAAAATTTTTTTTAAAAATCTAAGGACAACTTACAGGAGCTTCAGTAAGCCAAAGTCAAAGATTACAAGCCCAAGTACTGATGATTTCCATGTCTAAAATGATTGCTGTAAGAATTCAACTTACCAATGCAGATACTAGAACAAAACCCATTTTCACAGTCCAATCATGTACTAACACTTTGCTACATGAATTAACATTTTCATACCATATATATCTGTCAGCATTATCTTATTATTGTGCAGACATGACAATGTGCGACACGCATCACACGCCATGCCTGTGAAACCTTTCATCCATGTATGAGTTACACAGGCACCGATCAAATTCGGGAATTTGTTTTACAATGAAAATAAAGATAACTGAAATTTCCATAGAGAAGTGCTCACTAAATAACCTTAATTATCTTATAGGAAAATGCATCCTAAAATTATTATTATTAGTGAAATGAATCAAATCCATAACATTAAAATGGCATTTCCAGCCTTCACCATCCAAAATTGAAATAGTTTGCAGATACTTTTCAGGCTACCTAGTTTTACACTCTCAAAAAAGATTCCCAGAAGCATGATTCAGATTTCCCCCTTTCTCATTCCAAAGTAGTAAAATGACAGATCTTGTATGACCATGTGCCCAAAATTTTCTCCAACTACCTAACTTATTATATACATTGAAATGTATAAAACTTATGAGTCACATTTGACATGATCTGTTAATTCTATACATAAACAATTGAATATTGTATCATCCAACTAGCCTTGATTGAGATAATGTTAAATTAACAACTTGAGCAGGCATCCAAATCATCAAAAAAGCTTACACAATAAGAACCCATCCTGTATTAATATATTATACTGCCGGTGTGAGAGCTTAAGATGAACTTCCAATGATTCCTGCTCCGATCAATCGACATATTGGAGCACAAAATTCATCGAAAGATATAACAGCAGTTTCTTTCCAATGATGACAATCGCATAACTGGCACCTATACATACAAGAAAGCCTGTTGCCCACTCCAAGGGACGCTGTTTGGCTAGTGTCGCTGCACCAGCCAGGTGGCTAGTAGTTGGTGCTTGGAACCACCATGATGCATGTGTTTTATCCACGCAGTCCATCCATTTTGAAAGATAATTTAAGGTCTTGATGCCAAAAATGAGGTAGATCTAAATCTTAGGTGGAATAAACATTGGAAAACAGTTGTGATTGAATTTTCACCATTAAAAACCTCCTGGGGCCCAATGTACTGGTTATTTGACGTCTAACCAGTTGATTAGGTCATATAGACTTGGACGAAGGGAAACAATATATATATGAGCTTGATCCAAAACTTTTGTGGCCCCAAGAAGTTTTTAATGGTGGGCGTTCAATCAACACTGTGCGATCCACTTGAGATTTGGATCAAACTCATTTTTGGGCTCATACCGTATAATGATTCGGAAGAATGGGTGGACGCATGGATGAAACACACATCTTGGTGGGGCCCACAGAGCACCGACCACTAGCCATTGGCTAGTGGCCGAGTGGTTAGCCGATCCGCCCAAGAGTTCGGTGAGAATCACGGTGGGCCCTAGAAAAGTTTCAACGGTTAGAATCATTATCACCTCTTCTTCCTGTGGTGTGGTCCACTTGAGCCTTGGATCTGCCTCGATTTAAGGCGTAGGCTTAAAATGATACGAATAAAATGGATGGACGGTGTGGATAAGACCCACGGTGGCCACTCAAAGCTCCTGCCCGTTCCCAGCTGGAGACGGGCAAACCTCGTCCGAATCCACCAATGCCGGTTCCGTATTTTGGGAGGTAGATCGCTCGGAAACGGATTCGCTACTCCCCCTGCCACCAGCCCAGTGGCTGCTGGTCGGTGATCTGTGGGCCCCACCATGAAGTATTTGTTTTATCCATTCCGTTCATCCATTTTTAAAGATCATTTTAGGCTTGATCAAAAATATTAGAGCATTATAAATATCAGGTGGACCACACCACAGGAAAACAATAGTAATTGGATATCCACCATTAAAATCCTCCTAAGGCCGACTGTACTGTTTATTTGACATCCAATATGTTGATTAGGTCATACAGACCCAGATGAAGGGAAAAAACAAAGATAAACTTGATGCAAAACTTTTATAGCCCCAAAAAGTTTTTAATGGTCAGCGTTCATTCAACAATGTTTCCTGTAATGTGGTCTACTTGAGATTGGGATATATCTCATTTTTGGTATCATAGCATAAAATGATATAGAAAAATAGATGGATGGCATGGATGAAACACATACATCATGGTGGGCCCCACAGAACACCGACCATCAGCCATTGGCCGGTTGCAGGGGGAGTAGCCGATCCGTTTCCAGATCCCTCCAGATGGAAGGTCCTGAATTTACACATGGACGGCAGACGATGGTTCTATCACATTACTACCGCAGATACAGCTTTGTCAGAGGAGTACGGATCACATGCAACTGGAGTACAGTGACTAGTCGTCCAGCCACATATTCCTACCACCGCTCCACTTATATAGAAATCCCTACCATCAAAACAGTAATCCAGGCCACGAAGATCACCTGTCATAAAAATCGATCTGGTAATCCCATCATCCGGGCCACAGAATTTGAATCAATGGACAAACTACGTTCTATGGCCACATCAGATGAGAGAGCAGGCCCAATTTTCGTGTAAAGTGATATTCCTGGTGTGGCGTACCATTTTCATGGAACAGATGTTGTACACGAATGAAATGTTTGCGGGAAAAGACGAGGCTGGACGATAAGTTCTGCGTACTCGCGGTTGTATGGAGTCAATTCTCAATTATATCATTTCCCTCGTATGATTCAGTGATTCAGTGGAGAGGAGAAGCGGAGAGTAGTGAAGAGAGTAGAAGCGGAGCAGAGAGTAGTGAAGAGACTCGAGAAAGCATGATAGCTGATTTCGGCTTCCCCAGAGAGCTCTCGGATCTGCAGAAGCATCGCTCTCTCTACCAGCCCGAGCTTCCTCCCTGCCTTCAGGTCTCTCTCTCTCTCTCTCTCTCTCTCTCTCTCTCTCTCTCTCTCCATTTACCCGTTTCCTTTCGAGATCCTTTCTTGAATTTTCTCTGTGGGTTTTGACTTTTATTTAAAGATGAATGCTTGACTCTGATGTTCAATCTACTGTAAGTAAGAGAAATGTGTTGGATTGTGTTTGTGTTCAAGTTCCGAATGGTTTTTGAGATAGGATTTTGATTGTTGCTGCTGCCGCTGCTGCTTGAAAGTGTTTTTCCGGGGATCTGATTCAGCTTGCTGCAATAAGCTCGCAGTTGAAGCATACATGACTTCAAGTTGGATGTTTTCATTGACTTTGATGACTAAAATTACATTTTTTGTATGCGCCTGGAAGTTCATTTATTCTATGGAATGCAGTTTTGGTGATGTCTGTTTGAGCCGTGCTGTTTGTGTTGGATGGGTGGAAGGTACACTGACAATACACAGGAAGAACAAATGGGACATTTCAATTATTAACAATGCAAATTTCTCTGGCCCAAAAAGGGAAAACGAAGTTTGAACTTTTGTAGTTTTGTTGGGCTTGCAGCACCATCTCAGACCGTGTTTGTTGTTTTGCTGCAAGAAACCCAATATTGTAATGTCTTGATTTCCGGCTTGTGAAATGGAGAAAAAAATGCAAGACATTCTTTTTTGGTCTCTTAATGCAAAACAGCGAGTGGGGCCCGCCTTATTTGGGAATCTTTATATGCCAGAATTTCAGTCCAAACTGGCCCTCAAGGACACATAATTTGCCGTCATCCAAAACCCATCTCTTCAATTCAATAAATAGACAAAAAGAATAAAAAAGAAGAAGATATAAATCGATCCATGTTTGTTATGGTTCTTAATGCATCCTATTAAGAGAATCCATGAATCCTGTACCTTTTGGGCATTGAAGAAGCTTGAATTCTGCACTCTTTTTTCTTTTCTTTTTTTGGTTGTGTATGTGTGAGTGAACATAACTGAATTTTATTAGGAAAAAGCTTGTCAACAAGCAACAACAAATATGAAATCTTGTTCCATCTCTCAATAAAATTCCATCTTGCTATCTACTGCTTCTCGACATGCCATTGATTTTGCAAACTAATTGCTGTCTAATATCTTAAACCACAAGACTACACTGTGGAAACTGTAACTTGTTCACTAACAATGAAGAGAATATATGGAGAGATGGGAGAAGATCTGGGGAAATCTTAACAGATACACATCCTTACAAATAAGGAAATGTCCTAATCTGAGTAAGATTATCCTAATATACTCTAACATCCCCTTTAAATTCAAAGTGCTCTGAAAGGAGCGACTAGAGTTTGAAAGGTGCAGAGAATATTTATTCAAAAACAAAAAGAAAAATTCAACTGTAACGTGGTGAGGAAACAACGAGTAGCCTGAGGCAAATGACGAATAACATGAGGCGACGAGTAGCATAAAGTAAGCAGGCAATTTTGATGACTTCTATAATACGAACCATTGGCACTTCCAACATCTAACGAACGAGTAATGGCACTCTTGGTGGCTCGGATGTCACCAATTGCTCTTTTAGTGGATACACACTTCTGATGGTCTAGAGTTTGACCATTCTCTTTCCGTGGCTCTAGATGTTCCATCAGCAAAGAAAAAACATAGGTCCGATCCAAAATGTTCAGCACAAAAATGAGTCCGGTCCATATGGCCAGCACAAAAATGAGTTCAGTTCATAAGCCCACACACACAAAAAGCACATCTTGTCAGAAGTCTTGTACGAGGAAGATAAATCATCGAATAAGATGTACACAGAAGGTGGTGGCAACAAATTCTGAGGATTCAGCTTCAACTCATGTGTTACACTAGGGATGCAAACTCCGAAGGTGCAACTAATTTGGTGCACTTGTGGAGCACCAACAGGAAAAACTAACAAAATTAAAAGAGGAAAGGTGAAGGGGTTTGAATAAGCCTTCTTCATCTCTCTGTAACAGGTTTGAATATGTGAGTTTGGGTTGGTTTCGGGGCGGCCATTGGAATCAAGCAGTTGACCCAGACAATGGAGGGTTCGGATTTGGATGCTGCTGTCAAGGAACAAATCTGACTGGATTATGGGTTCCGGAAGGCGTAGCTGGTGTAACATCAATGAAAGTGGATTCTGATGGCCAACAGTGGTGGATTTGGAGTTGCTAGTGGGTTTGAATAGCAAACGAATTGATGATCGCGGTGTTGATTCGTCGGATCCGGTGAAGGCGTCGGAGAAGATGGGGATTTTGATGTTTGCTACTGCTGAAAACAGATTCCAGAAAAGGTTGGAAATCGGATAGCATTATGGCGAGCAAATCTCAGACGAGCACAATGGTGGTACCAGCTATGGAGGTTGCGACTTGCGAGATGGGTTTACGACTATTGGAGCATTGATAGCAATGGTGGCATGGGATGAATGCCAAAATAGGTGGGGTTGCAATGCAACAGTGAGGAAGAGGATGTGCATGTTGGGTCGCTGGAAGGCGGTGATGGTAACGGGAAAGGGGGTGCCGGGACAATCAAATGGTGGAGTCCAATTCAGTGACAAACAAAAACGTTTAGATCGTTGGGTGTTGACTGATTCGGTGCGATCGATGCAGATTTTGATTGATGCAGTGGGTGTAGAGAGAGAGAGAGAGAGAGAGAGAGAGAGAGAGAGAGAGAGAGAGAGAGAGAGAGAGAGAGAGAGACCATGTTAAACCATAAAAGGCTACATTGTGGAAACTGACTTGTTTATTTCACTAATAATGAGGAAAATATATAGAAGAAATGGAATCTGTAGATATTTTAATAAATGCGCATCTTAACAAATAAGGATCCTAATCTAAGTAAGATTATCCTAATCAACTTTAACACAATCCACCTCAGAACCCACTCCTCTCAAGAAACCAACCCTTTTCCTTAATGCTGTATTTTTCATTCAGCATCTCCCCAGGTATAGCATATCTCTCCTCATCAAACTGCCACCACCACTTTGAGAAAGGGGTTTTTTTTTTTTTTTTTTGTTGTGAATTTCACCATACCCAGGGCCCACTTCTCTTATCTTTTTGAACATCATCCCTCTTTAGGATATAAGCTGAATCGCCTTTCTGTAAGAAATTCCCTTGAATCCGCTCCATTTTGCCGGCCACAGATGGCATCATTATGAAAAGAGATGGTGAATAGACTAGAAGGTTAGCTACAATAGATTTAATGTGGGTGATCGTGCCCATACCTTCTCTTCTGCAATCCATATAGCTAGCTTCTTTTCCATTCTTTCCATGACTGGTTCCCAAAACAAACTCCTTGGATGACCTCTAGGCAGGGTGCCAATTCTTAAAAGGTCACGATTTTTCTTACATCCCATTCAATCTGTTAAGAGATGATTTTCCTCAGGTCTTGGCGCTTTTATGAATGTTTACTGTGAGCTTTGATATCACTCAAAGCAAAAAAGAATGCCTTTCAATTCTTCACTTGCTCGAGATTTGCCTCACACATAATGAGTGTAGTGTGCACTCAAGGTGAGATATGGTAATTCTGGGATTACCCACATTGAAGCCTTCAACTAGACTGAGATTAGAGGATTGCACAACAGTAAACTTAGATTTTTCAATCACTATAAAAAATAAAACGGGGCAAGAGGGTCTCCTTGGTGCGTACCTCTCAAGCTCAATTACCAATAGGGGAACCATTTACCAAAATAGAGGATGCTGTGGAGATGCATTCCTTTATCCAATCCATAACCGACCCTTTTCCTCCCAAACTCCATTCTACTCAAAGAATACAAGAAGGAATTTCCAGTGACATGGTCGTAAGCATTTTCCATAGAAGCCCGTCAATGCCACCCTTTTTGTTTCAATACCGAAAAATTAAGAAAATGACACTCTTAACTCAAGAGTCAATACATTCAATTGCCAGAAAATCCCACCTAAAATTTGACACTCCTTTACAAAAGGCCTTGAAATGGTGAAATTACATGACGCATGAGTTGCTGGAGCCTGATTGATAAGTTCTTTGCCAATATCTTACAACTTCCACTTAAGGGACTAATCGGATTAAAGTCTATTATCTCCTTTGCCCCAATGATTTTCGGAATGAGTGACAAAGGTAGCATTCAAATGTGTGCTAAGTCTCAACCTGTTCTGGAATTCCTTAATAAAACTCTCCCTATTTATGCCGTCTTTTCTCGCCTTTAATTTCTATCGGTTCACGCTTATGCATTTTGTGTTGTGTATGTAATGCCAGTCAATCCATAATGAATAGACATTCTTTTGTTGCTAGTGAGGCCTTTTTGTTTAAGCACTTTTTGCTAAAATAGCTATCACTGTATGCTGCTGACAATGCATATTTCATCAAGCTCACTATCTTAGAATTTCACAAAAAACAGGGGACAACAGTGACAGTAGAATTCGGTGATGCTACCACTACTTCTGATCTTTCTGGTGTTCACACAATCAGCCGATCCTTCCCCCACACGTACGGCCAGCCTTTGGCTCACTTTCTGAGGACGAATGCCAAAGTCCCTTATGCTCACATCATAACCGAACATCCAGTGGTCAGGTACATATCTGTCCAAGAATGTTCTTACCATTCTTCTTGTGTTTATATTTCTAAGTTTCTTTTCACAGAGTCATCTCCATATTATGAAAAGAAGGCGGAACCTTTTACACTCTTGTGGTTGCTCTAAAACTCACTGCTTACATTTGAAATGCTTTTGCTGCAAATTTGATTTCCATGCTGTATGCATTGTTACCCTTCAAAAAAGAATGTTCCATGCCATGTTATGATGTTTTCTTTAATGTTTTTAGTTGATTCAGTTCAGTCCTTGAATGATTGATCACACCACAGTTATCTAGTTCGCTTGAACGTGTCTCGAACTGTGAACTGGTTTGATTGAACAAATTTGCAGTTTGATTTGCCCCAAATCAACGGACTGAATCAACCCAATTCAGCCAAGTTCGATCTTGATATTCAATTCAATCTCAGTCCCAAATTGATTCCACATTCCATTGAAGAAGGAGATGCAATGGTGCTGGTGGTGGTGGTGGTGGCGAAAACCAAAATGATATAAGCATCAATCATCAACTGTTGTTTAGTGGTTGGAGTTTTCAGTTGGTTCATCTGTTAGGGAGGTGCAGGAAAAAAAAAAACCCAAAGAAACGCTACCTACGATTTCATCTCCCCATAGAGGAATTGGGGAGATACTTGATAGTTGATACTTGAGCAGAATGTGATGGTTTATATGCTGTCACTCACAAATTGTACAGGTGTCATATATTAACTCAAATTAAACCATCTAAATTTTTATACCATCTGTAGATAATTTATCATCCAAATTCAGATTGATTAAGAGAAACTAGGCTTTGATTAAGGGGCATTTGTTTGTTGAATTTGGACTCTTGAATGTTTTTCATTTTAACCATCCATTAAATGTCTATGAATTATCTAGTTAGAAAATATAATATATCTATTTTTTGACAACAACATCAAAGTTGAACCCCATCATTTGGATAGTTTAATTTAATTTATCTATATGTCACGTATGCAATTTCTTATGCCTGCGTATCAGCAATTCCAATGTTCCAGTATCAAAGCTTTTCTGTGCAAAAGAACTTCAACAAAAGGGAGTCATTTGATGCTCAGGCAGCATATGATACATTATATGCAGGCACTAAAAAATTATGTACATCGCAGGCATTAACTCATATTAAACCGACTAGATTGAGGAAATTGCTGTAGTTGAATAATGATCCAAAAATCATATCATTTGAACAATCCTAACCTCTGATTCATGGGCTCCTGTTTGTTGAAATACGACCATTAGATATTTTTCATTTTCAACTGTCCAATATATGTCCGCCCATCTGATTGTCAGATAATCAGATAAGCATAATTTTTGGTACATCATACATCTAATCTGCGATCCGTAATTTGGAAGGTTTAACAAAAAATAATTTTATTCCACCCATGCGATTTCTAAGTGCCATTACAGTCAATCATATTACTAACGATTTTCCTCTACACAACAGAAGACGAATGATGATTCACTGTTTGTGTTTTGTGAAGGTATCATCTGTAATCATGTGTATAACCAGTGTGATTTTGCACACATGACACATGTACACTTATCCTAACCATTCAATTCATCATGTCCATTGCAAATGGGCCATAACCCAAAAATCATATTGAAATGATGACCTTAAATATCTTTAAAATTCAAGTTGCAACCGTCCCATACTCAGGACTGACGCATGCCTCATTCCACCAACTGGTTCATGCTCTGCCTTCCTTGAACTTAGAGCATCGTATGGTTCATCAAACAAAATGATTCCAAACTGCGAATTGGATAAATTGAAAAACGAACTAAATGAGCCTACCCCAACAAAATGGGGAATTTTGAAATGCATCGAACTGTGTACTATGAATTCGAACTTGAATTGGTTGAACCAGTGTTTGAAATATCGATTTTATCAGCCGATATATCGGCCGATATTATCGGTATTGCAGTCCAGCGGTACGAAACCCTCAAGAAGATTCTAAAAAATTGAAAAAATTTACAAAATATTTTGTATCGATCGATATATTGATAAATATAGCATAATATCACCAAATATCGTTCGATATCGTGCGATATCAACGATACTACAACTCGGGGACATTGGGACAACATCATTATCCGAAAAAAATGAAAAAAAAAAAGAAAAGGAAAAAGAAAAACTTTCAACAGGTAGATTTCGGTACCTGTAGAGGAGATCTCCCTGATCGAAAGCTGTATTTGAAGGGCCATTCGAATCGAAGCAACAAAGTCTCTTATTTGGGAGAGACCTGGACGAAATCCGTCGAAATTCAGAGAAATCGCGAAATCCGGAGAAATCCGAAGAAATCCTTGGGCAAATGATAGATCTGGGAGAGATTTCAGGGTTTCAGACCGTCGGAACCCTCTCTCCTACGAAAAAAAAGAGCCTCGAGCCCTTATTACGGGAAGCAGATGGGTTGGTGTGCCACACACCACTGACTTGGATGGTGTGTTGACATCACCAAGTTCTGTGGGTCCCATCATGAGGTACATGTTATATCCAAACCGTTCGTCCATTTGGCGAGCTCATTGTATAGCTTGAGCCAAAACATAAGATAAATCCAAAGATCAAGTGGACCACACTGAAATTCCTCTTCATCCAGGTCTGTGTGACCTCATGAATAGATTGTTTGGAAAATAAACATTATGGTGGGCCCTACGAATGGTTTTATGGTGAGAATCATTATCCTGCTGCTATTTGTGGTGTGGTCCACGTGAGCTTTGGATATGACTCATTTTTGGGCTCATGATCTAAAATGATATCTCCAAATGGATGAACGGTGTGGATATAATAAATACATTATTTTGGAGCCTATGTAACTTTGATATCCTTTGAACTGTTTGTACAACTCGAGCTCGACTAGCGTCACTCATCTTCGCACGACACGTACCCACACTAGCCAGGTCATTGGTGTGTGGTACACTAGCCCATCCATACCGTCCATTCATTTTCATAGGTCATTTTAGGGCATGAGCCCAAAAAGGAGACATGTAAAGCTCAAGTGTACCACACCAGTGACACCACAGAAACCGTGGTGGCAATGATGTCCATCATTGAAGCTTCCTAGGGCCCACCCTTGATGTTTATTTGTCATCCAATCCATTCATAAGGTTTGACAAACCTGGATGGGAAAGCATAAATATTAGCTTGATCTAAAAATTTTGTAGCTCCAAAAAAGTTTAATGGTGGTCATTCAATGACCACTATTTTGTGTGGTGTGGTCCACCTCAGATTTGGATCTGCCTTATTTTTTGGCCCATGCCCTAAAATGATATGTTAAAATGAATCGACATTGTTGATACACCATCTTATGTCGAGGTAGCCCCATGGTCACGGTCCCATTCAAGTTGTTGGTTGCTTGGATTTGACCAAACAAATTGCGTACGTGAGTAAACTTTTAGGGCCCACCTTGATGTATGTATTGCATATCAATGTCGTCCATTTGTTTGGACTGCTTATTTTATGGCATGGTCCCAAAAATGAAACAGATACAAGTTTCAAGTGAATCACACTATAAGAAATAGTGGTCATTGATCCCCCACCATTGAAAACTTTCTAAGGTCCACTGTTACCATCCAGCCTGTTGATAAGTTCACACGGACTTGGATGAAAGGAAAAAACAAATATCAGCTTGATCCAAAAAAAATAAATTGTGGCCCATAAAATATTTAGTGGTCAATTACCACTATTTTGTGTGGAGTGGTCCACATCTACCTAAAATTTATGTCTCATTTTTTAGGCCAATCCCTAAAATCAGGTTACAAAACAAATGGACGATACGGATACGCCGTGCATGCATCGAAGTGGGCCCTATTGTTTTCGACGGTAGCATTAATTGATCAGAGCCTTTTGTGGCTCCAAGAAGTTTTTGACGGTAGCATCAATTCCAACTGTTTTCACTAGCGTAGTCCACATAAGTTTGAATGAAGTGAAAAAACAATTATTAGCTTGATCCAAAACTTTTGTGGCCCGCTAATGGTCAATCACCATTGTTTCTTATGGTATGGTCCCCTTGATTATTGGATCTACTTCATTTTTTGGATAATGTCCTAAAATGATATGGAAAAACGGATGGACAGGGTAGATATTGAATACATACATCATTGATAGGTATGTTTTCTAATTTCTACTATATCTTTTGCTTTTGAATGCATTAGTTATGTTTTCATACATATCTTTATACATTTATAAATGTCATGCATCATATTTGAATATAGTTACCTTAGTTCAATCAGATAATGCATAACTTAGGACCCTATACAAAGGAAATTTATTACGTGCACTTCTTGTTTTAGATTTTATGATTTAAAAGTGTGTATTAAGGTCTTTTAAAATAATCCCTGAAGTTTCATTAAAAATTCAACCATTTTGCCGATGTTTCCCCATGTTTCCCAAAAAGTGCGATAAATTACGCGATACAAACGATATATCTCATGTGATAACTGATACGTATCCGTATCCCAAGGTTGCGATACATTGCGCGATACCGATATTTCGAACACTGGGTTGAACTGCTATTCAGGTAACTATAGAGTAGACCATTAGAACAGAAACATGATTACTTGGAAATCAGTGACTGTCTGAAATCAGTAACTTCTGTCATCTTTAGAGCTTTCTTATGATGTCCATTGGCTATTTAAACCCATATGTTTTTACAACGTGCAAGTACATGTTTTTACATCTCATTTTTGAAGATGATTCTTTGCATGGGGATTTTTCCATCTTAATCCTGGTGACAATCATTATTGATAAATAAAAAGAAATGGCAATCCTCTTAATGAGATATGCTTTCTTTACCGTTATATTTTTAGACGTTTAATTTCCAGTATGCGCACATTCAGCATGTGATATAACACTTCCATTCTAGGATTTATTCAGCATAAAAACACGATAACTTGGACATATGATTTGTTGATATTCTTTGATCGAGAATTGTGGGTAAACTTGCACTATCATATACTGGTTGCAGGGTAGGAGTGGTCTTCTGCGGGAGGCAATCCCCAGGTGGGCATAATGTCATTTGGGGTTTACACAATGCTCTTAAAAGTCACAACCCCAACAGTACTTTGCTTGGATTTGTTGGTAAGAATTTCTTATCAGTTACATTTAGTAGTACTTTTCTTAGCTATTAAATTTAGTTGGGGTTTTTGTAAAAGCCAATGTCAATAATAGGGTATTTCTGGGATTCTATGGGATCGGTTGAAGCTCTATAGCTGTCCATAAAAGTGAATATCATTGAATGGGCTTGTGGCCTAAAAGCTGACTTAGATTTTGTGAAGTCTCTTGTAGGGCTGTAAGTTGTTTTTCGTTTTTCCCTCGTTGTATTCTTTTCCTGCTTGTTTGCAAGCGGGCCTTTAATAAAGTTCCCATTAACCTTTAAAAAAAAGGGTATTTGCATATACCCACATTAAAATTTTCACTTTACAAATAAACTGTAGCATCCCGAATTTTCATGACCAGAGTTTATACTCGTACCTGAGAAAACCGGGTGTTAATAATTGAATAAATTGGATGCTTTAAAAATCGCACCTATTTTATTTTATTTTTCATTTAGATCACATCTAGATGATATTTATAAAGGTAACCATTTACGAGAATAAAATCGACTGTATTTATTATTTCATTAGAGTAAAAAAATTCAACAAATTATCAAATGCCCTCTAAATGGGAGCTTATTACATTATCGAGTTTGCAACGAAAATATAAAACTAAATCATAAAACTATTTTCTTATTCATGCTGTATCATCTTCTATAGGGAGATGGTCCTCTAAGTCTTTAGTCTGTACATCACCTGCATCATTTGTACGGTTGGAGAGGGTCAATGCCCTACTTATAGTGATGGTTACCCTTTAAGATTAACAATAATTCAAGAGATTCATAAAAGTAATGTAAAGGTTCTGTTACGTCTCGTACTCCACCACTACAAGAGGTATGAGTATGCACAGCCAATTTACATGAATGCATGCCTAGCAAAGTATGTGCGGCTTATCATATGTAGTGATCATCATAATGTGGAATATAATTCATAGAAAACCCAACTCACCCCGCATCCCATAACTACGGAGATTCGCCGGCGTGTCCAACGTTAATGTAGATTTATGTGAATATCTTAAGGCGACACAACAACGTAGTTAGGGGATTTACGTAACACGACGTGTTCATGAAGCGACTATTTGCAACGTTCAATCCCGAAAAGTGATGTAACACGTATGACGATTTACTTCCATCGATTGTGCACCACGTCAACCATCTCACAGGATTACGTGCCGACCAAGAGGGTCGCTACTTGTAATGCATTACGTCCATGATAAATATTTGAATCACTAGTTGTAACACCTCTAACACATCACTTGCATTAATAGCGAGATAATTTGAATCTTGAGGGTTTTAGAATTCCAAGACATATGCCCAAGCCATAAAGGTTGATAGCATAAGGCTAACAAAATCAGGAGGAGAGTAGCAACGACTAACTTAACAGAGAGGAGAGTGGCAATGGCCAACTCAATAAAGAGGAGAGTAGTAATGGCCAACTCAACAAAGAGAAGAGTGGCAATGGCCAACCCAATAAAGAGAAGAGTAGTAAGGGCTAACTCAACAAAATTGGTAAAGGCAAGGGCAAGGCTTGTATCCATCGCCTTACATAAAAATAATAAAGATCACTCGTAATTAACATCATATCATAATTCCCAAAGGGCAGACAATTGTTGGCGGTAGATTAAATAATTGCAGGAAAAGAATCATAGTAGCATGATAACGAAGTACATAAAGGCAGGATAATTCATCTTAAATCAAGGTAAGCTTAAAAGAAATCCCTCACATAAATTCAAAAAGGTCATGTATAATTAATGTCA
Organism: Magnolia sinica; assembly: GCF_029962835.1. Taxonomy (NCBI): domain Eukaryota; kingdom Viridiplantae; phylum Streptophyta; class Magnoliopsida; order Magnoliales; family Magnoliaceae; genus Magnolia; species Magnolia sinica. The sequence continues at coordinate 134,905,988 of NC_080573.1, forward strand.
CACCTTAATCATTATTCCCAAAGAATAAATAATTGGTGGTGGTAAATTAAATATTTGCAGGGAGGATTCAAAGCATGTGAGGGAACATAATAAATCATACCAATTCAAATTAATATAAGCTTAAAGGAATCCCTCACCTTAGCCTTAGATCTAAATCCTAGGTAGATATCTATGTAGGAAAACTTCTACATGAATCACAACATCGCTTGAGCAAAAGGGAGATACCAGATGTTTGGAGAAGGAAACGGATGATGGACGTCTAGGCTTCTCCTTCTCCTTCTCTTTCTATCTCTTTCTTTCCTTTTCTTTTTTTTTTTTCTCTCTCTTTCTCTCTCTCTCCTTGGACGTTTGAGAGGTAGGTGTGTGAGTGGAGAGGGGAACGCACGCCCCCTTTTTAAAAGGTAGTGGGCGTGTGAGAGGGGGCGTGTTTCACATCTCACTTGGATGGGTTTCTCTAATTTTACATTTTCTGATGATCTTTCTTTAAATCTAATTCGTCCATTGTGTCAGGTTTGTCGAATAGGGCCGGGGTATATGATTTTCTTGGTTATCCAAAATTTAGATTGACCTATCTTGAAAATTCTCATAACAGGTGCCAAAACGAACTTGATATCAATTAATAGGCCACACTTAATGATCAGGGCCTAACTTTGGGGGCAATGTGTAGTCAGGATAGACAAACGGTTGGACAAAATGTGATGGTTGTTCGATGGTGGGAAAAGCCTAAATTTGGATCATAGATCGGGGCTTTAATTTTGTATAACCTCGTAGTCATATGAGACTAAAGTATGGTCCAAATTTGAGTTGCGATGGACGGAAGGAAATGGTTAAATCGGAAGATCCAAATTTATAAGGAGTTGGTAGGCCTTGATATGATAATTTCGCGCCTAAGGAAAAGCCTATCAAAGTTGGGTCTTTATATTTCACACTTTGTCCATTTTATGGACAATCCAAGTCGTTCATATGAAGGAAAATATCCTACTACGACTACCCACGAGGTTTCTTCACTCGATGGACACCAAAATCAACGGTTAAGGGGCTGATTTGTCAATAGAGTCACTTTTATAATGATCTAAGGGCCGAAATTTGACACGTATGGTTAATTTATGTTACATAGGCATGATATAAAATTTTACGTCAAACGGATCGTAGGAACCATGTGATCTAGAATTTAGGGGTCTAGGTTAATGACATTTTCGTAATTATTGCTGATATGAGAGTTTTGAAAAATCTAATGGTTCTACATGGTTATAAGCACGTTTCTAAGTAATTCTTACAAAAGAACTTATATCTAAATCATTATAAATAAAGAATTATTCACCAAATTAATTAAGGGAGTGTATATATATCAACCAACATAATGAATGGTCAGATGACATGTTAAGAATAGAAAAACTTGATGGTTGTTATTTTAATCATGTATCTAGGTGATTGTACGATCAGTTTTGTAAATGGATGAACACAAGTGGGTTTTTGGAGCGGTTAAGGGGTAGAACATGTACACCGTTAGATTCGTATGACTTGTTCATATGTGTAAGACTGTAAGTTCCTTAGAGTGGACGTTCAGATATCTTTACCTAGCGGTGAATTGTTGACTGAACGGTTGGTTATGATGGATAAGTGAGAATACTTGGGTATAAAAATCAACGGTTAGATGGCTTGATTTATGAATGAAGATTACTCTCAACGGTTAGATTCGTGTTGGGGAATGAATGTAAAGTTAGGATAGCTAGATTGGTATCGTACACATGTACATAATAAGTTAAATTTCATGGTAACACTTGAGAACTTTCAATACTCGGGTATTGAAAAGTTTGGGGTGTTACATAAACACTATTAATATGTTATTGTTGCAAACACCCATTTTTCATTAACAACAATTAGCTTTTGGGACGTGTTTCTTTAAAATGATGAAAATGCCCCTTTCTAAAAGGTAGCATTCTCTCTCAGCCTTAAAAAATTAAAAAATAAAAATAGATGCTAGCCCAACTATTCCCATTCTTTCCATCTCCTCTCTCTCATTCTCCTGATTTCCTCTCTCCTGTTCTCCCTCCCTCTCCATACTTCACAATGGAGAATAACAAAGAAGAAGAATAGCAAAAGAGAAGAATAAAGGATGAGGAAAAGAAGAATTGAAGATGTTTTAAGTATTTTTTTTTTCTCCCTCAAGGTTTAGGGGAATTATCTGTGCTCGGCACACCCGTGCAATCCAAATTGTCCATCTGTTGGGCCCGACTGGATGTATACAATATCTTTTATTAATGAGGTTTGTCAATATTTATAAATTAAGAGGGCATTCTTTCATATACAAATATGGGCAATTTCATCATTTTCTAGTTGTTGTTGACAAAAGTAGTGAGAAATTAATGGAAATGTGTGTATTTGTAGTAACATTAAATTAATGATTTGTTTATTTGCAAATAGCAATTTTTTATAAGGGTATTTGCAAATTAGCTATTTTTGATGTAGGAATATGCAAAAACCTGATTTCTTTTTATCCCTAGTATTTGATTTTCGAGCTCAAATTTCTTCCATCCTTTCTTGTTTGTACCACTAAGCAGTTTGAAATTATTTATTTTTGGTTGATCATACCTTTTCCAATTAGTTCATAACCTGTTCTCTTAATGTTGCTGCCCATTTATTATTTTGCTTGCTTTATTACTTGGTCATCACCTCTTTATTAGTTGTTTCTACAGTTTGTGTCTTTTGTGATTGCTATCAGTGGATTTACTTGTGGATGGGGCCAGGTTATGGATTTGCACCACTCCTAACTGTTTCCAAATGGGCTGCACATGATAACAATTTATCGGAAAAAAAAAAAAACCCACAGATATAAAAACTGAGGTTGTCCATCACAAAAATCCTCTTGAGTTGTGAAATTCTCAGTGAGGGTATCTTTTAAATGCTCTCTACTGTTTTGTGACACTCCTTTTGCCTTCTATTAGTTAGATGAAATTATGAAAAGAATTCACTGGAGCTGATGTTTTCCTATCTGTCTACAGGTGGCACGGAAGGTTTATTTGCTCAGAGAACTCTGGAAATTACAGACGATGTTCTTGCTACTTACAAAAATCAGGGTAACTATTAGTTTGACTTTACCTGTACGATGTGTAAATCTTTATGATGCTGGCCTTGAAGTTGTTTCTAGCTTCTCGGAAAGGTGGATGAAAGCCCTAATGTTGCCTGTGCAAAATTCTTATATACTTGTAATGTTAACTTTGTCTAGTGCAAATCAATGATGCATTTACAGTTCCATTGGTTCTTCCGTGATTGATTTTTCTAGAAACAATGCTTAACAAAAATCTTGAGAATTTTTTAATTAGCAATTTACCAGTGGGAATGATTCCCGGAGTCTGCCCTTTAATGCACTGGAATGAGATAAAGATGGATCACTACTTCCTTTACCCACTTCATATCAATATCTTTCATGTTAGCCATTAAAATCTTTATATTAGTATGTTTTATGCATGTGAAGGTGGTTACGATATGCTAGGCCGGACAAAAGATCAAATAAGAACAACCGAGCAAGTCAACGCCGCATCAACTACATGCAAAGCATTGAAGTTAGATGGACTTGTCATTGTTGGAGGTAGTATCATTTGTTTCTTCATGTATTCAATCATATGTGATTGTTATGTCAGAGTTTCTTACCATTTGAATAATTCTTTTTGAAGGTGTCATGTCCAACACAGATGCTGCTCAGCTTGCAGAGACGTTTGCAGTATCAAATTGTCCAACGAAGGTACTTAAACATTTCAATTTCTCAAGCTGATAATTCATTAATGAATTTGCTTTGCAGAGTTAGACTAGTCATGTTCTTGTCAATCTTACACATTTTAAAAAATAAATCAATTATTTAATGCTTAATAGTCTGAAGTGCCCGTTCATTCTTTATATAATGAAATACTAGCCAAGTTTCTGTCAGGAATAAGCATATGTTAGAGTATTTGTCTCGTATTGTTTCACTAAAAGCTTCCTTTAATTGAAAAGGAGAAGTGTACTTAGTGAGACACCATTCTGATATCTAGAGAACCACTTCATTTGTGACTTGCAGGTTGTTGGAGTTCCTGCTACTTTGAATGGAGATCTGAAGAATCAGTTTGTTGAAACTGATGTGGGTTTTGATACTGTATGCAAGGTATTCATCAGAACCCTTGAGCATGTATGTTAGTAAGGATTCAATAAGATGATCAGTATATCAAAACATATGTTGGTAAGGTATTCACTGTATACCATGCTACAGAAGTTATGTTTCTGTTCTCATTGCAAACGTTTTTAAATGTGTAACAAAAAAGCGGACACCTTTAATCTCCACTTCTCTCTTTGTTGCCAATTGTTTGTTCTTTGTTTTTTGACAACCTGGATTATTGATAAAAGATTTTGATGTGTAGGCCAATCTGCTGGGTACTATAGCACAATATTGTACACATGAAAGAAAAGAAAAAGAGGAGAAGAGTAGAAGAGGAAAACCCTTATTTAAGTTGGACCTTCTCCTCTCTCTGTTTTTATAATTAAGCAAATCCAATATGACAATTATATATGTTAAGTAACAAAAGCAATGATACCTAACATATCCTAATTTACATAAACAAAAGATAATAAGAAAATAAGAGCTAGGTGGGCCTAGATGCTGTTAACACTCCCCCTCAAACTGGAGCATAGGTGTTGTCAATGCCAAGCTTGGAGAATTTGCATGTTGACTGGGTATGACCAAGAGCCTTGGTGAATACATCAACAAATTAATCCTGAGACCAGATATACAACATAGAAATTTCACCACCGGAGACCTTCTCATGTATGAATTGACAATAAACTTTAATATGTTTAGTCTTCTCATGATAGATTGGATTGTTTGTTATATGGTATGCTGCCTGATTATCACAAAGCAACCGCATAGGTAGATTCACTGCAAATGCTGTCTCATGTAATAATTTCTTGAGCCACATTAACTCACACGTAGTATGAGCCATTACTCTATATTATGCTTCCGCACTTGATTGGTCTACAAAACTCCGCTTTTTACTCTTCCATGTACTCAGATTTCCCCCTACAAACATTCAGTACCCACTAGTAGATTGCCTATTTGCTAAAGAAATTGCCCAGTCTGCATTAGAGTATCCCATGATCTGAAGATGATTGTTCCGTTTGTATAGAATTCCCTGACCTGGTGCTTTTTTAAGACGGCACAAAATTCGAGTAGCTGCATCCATGTGAGGTACTCTTGGAGAATTCATAAACTGTCTCACCACACTTACAGCATGAGGTATGTTTTTCTGAGTTATGGTTAAATAGATGAATTTACCCACTATTCTTCTATACCTCCTTAGGTTTTCGAATACATCTCCTTGATCACCAACAAGTTTGTGATTCAAATCCATTGGTGTATTAACATGCTTAGTACCAAGAAGGCCCGTCTCCATGAGCAAATCCAGAACGTATTTCCGTTGAGAATTCCTTTGATCTGGCCACTCCTATACCAAGAAGAGATCGAAGTTGATCGAGATCTTTTGTGAGAAAATGTCTCTGAAGATACTTCTTTAAGCTCCTTAATCCCCTTACTGGCACTTTCTATAACAACAAATGATCAACATATACTACTAACACAATAAGATCTATGGTTCCTTTCTGAACAAAGACAAAATGATCTGCATGGCTTCGAACAAATCCACAATTCAACACAAATTTACTGAATTTGTCAAACCATGCACATGGTGATTGCTTCAGCCCATAGATTGCCTCCTTTAGCTTGCACACTTTGTTTGATTGCCCTTGAGCAACAAATCCAGGTGGTTGCTCCAATTAGACCCCCTCTATGAGATCACCATAAAGGTATTTTTGATATCCAATTGGAAGAGGGGGCAATCATGGTTAACTGCCATGAAAAGCATAACACGAATGGAATTCATCTTGGCAACAAAAGAAAAGGTTTCGGTATAATCAACACCATGGGTTTGAGTATATTTCTTAGCAACCATGCAAGCCTTCAAACATTCAATCACTCCGTTAGGATGTAATTTAATAGTGTAAACCTATCGACAACCAACGACACATATTCTGGAAGGTGGGCTGGTGAGCTCCGAAGTGTTACTGATAAATATCAGCCATTTCCTCTTCCATTGCTTGCTTTTACTCCCTATGTAACAATGCTTCATGGTATAACTTGGAATAAAGTTTGAGGAGAAGGATAAAGCCAATCTACGGAAAGTGGGAAACAATCATTGAAAGGAGATATATTTGTCAATATGATGATTAGTATAAGCATGCTTACCTTTTCTCAAGGCAATAGGAACATTAAACATATCTGGATTATTAGGCTCGGAAGAAGATATTGTGAATGGATCGCCATGGTTTTCAATTAGATGTTAATGTGAAAGAACCATAACTATGTAGTCTCATTCCTAATAGATTGACCCCAAAATAGCATAACCAAATTATAAGAAATCCCATGGAAGCCACAATTGCCGAATTCACACCTTGTAAACTCTGATTTGTTCTAGTATGTAAATAAATCGCAAATATGGTCCAAGTAATAAATGCCCAAGTTTCCTTGGGGTCATCTGTACGTTTTCGTTGTGAGTAGACTTCTAGTAAAGACACAATGAGAATGATGGAATCAACAGAGGGAGCAGACTTGATTATATCGTCTTCAACTGCAAGAGATACGGGCACAACTTCCACATCAAGAGATTTACTGTTTTTTAAGAAGAACGGAGTGGACTTGAAACTGTAACATCCGCACACATTGTTTTCGAAGAGGACTATAACAATGATAATCTCTGTGTTCGGGAGTATACAAGAAAAAGACATTTAATGGCTCTAGGATCTAATTTTTCATGGCTTGATTCTAACCAATGAACAATGCATGCACATCCAAAAAGTTTGGAGCGCAAAGAAAACAATGGAGTATTTGGAAGTAAAATTTGATGAGGTGACTGACCCATTAAAACAGTTGATGGCATCTGATATACCAGAAAATATACTGTGAGCAATGCACCACTTTAAAAACTTTTGGAAATAGTCATATCGAGTAATAGAGCACGAGTCACCTCAAGTACGTGACGATTTTTCTATTTTGCAACACCATTTTGTTGTAGACTATGAGCAGACGATGTTTGATAAAGGATTCATATTTTAGAAAAATATTGGCTAAAGGCTTGTGACATATATTTCTTGGCATTATCAGAACGAAACATGGATATTTTTTAATTCAATTGATTTTGTGCTTCCATGCGAAAAGTTTTAAAAATAGATAGTAGTTCGGATTTGTCTTTCATTAAATAAGCCTAACTCATTCACAAGAAATCATCAACAAATGTAACATATACTTGTACCTAGACCTACTAGAGATTTTAACCGGTCCCTAAATATTTGAACGAACTAAATAAAAAGGTATTAAACTATGCTTTTCCACACGTGGTGGAAAAGTAGCATGATGATGTTTATTCAACTCACACACTTCACACTCTAGACTTGACCCATATGACTAGTAGGGAATAACACGTTTAAGAATTTTAAGGATGGATGATCGAGACGGCAATGCTACTGGTAAGGAGAGATGTTCTTCTGTATTACTACACCAATAATGTTACGATCAAGATAATATAACCCATCATGTTTATATCCTCTGCTAATCTTTTTCTTCGTCTTTAGATCTTGAAAACACAAGGTGAGGAATAGAAGGTCACAAAGCAGTTAAGACATTTGGTGAGTTTGTTAACAAATAAGAGATTGAAGGGAAATTTAGGAACGTAAAGGGCATATGATAATGAATAGGAAAAACTAATATGAATAATACCCATTCTACATACTCTAGATTGAGTACCATCTGTCAGAGTGACAGATGAACCCATTAATGATGTATTAATGGAGGAAAACACACTAGATTCATCTGTCATATGGTCAAATGATCCAAAGTCAATGATCCATGGAGTAGGAAACTTGGAACCTAAGCTGGTTATACGCCAATGGGTTTGAATCAGAAACTTGTTGGTGATCAAGTAGATGTATTCGAATACCCAGGGAGGTATAGAAGACTAGTGGGTAAACTTATCTCTTTAACCATTAATCGGCCAGGCATATCTTATGCTGTGAGTGTGGTAAGCCACTTTATGAGCTCTTCGAGGGTACCTCACATGGATTTAGTTATTCGAATTTTGCGGTATCTTAAAACATTATGTTAGAACTAATGAATGATTCCATACTATTCCACAACCATGTCATAATTTGAGTATTCTCCTAGATCCATTGTTTATATGTAATAAAACTATCGTCAGGTTTCTCCGCGGTCAAGTATTTCAATTTTCCCTTTGCAATTATTCCATCTAATTTAATGGAGGTTATTTGGACCTCTAAAGAATCATATGGATTTATGAATCCAGTTCTCAAATCACTTCTCACTTCTATTTGGGACAAGGAACTAGAATATATACCACAAGCTTATACAAACACGGGTCGACCTTTCGTGACCAACGAACAGTGAACTTGTATGCTTCACACGGTATGCACACCACACTTGAAGAGAATAGCCAGCCCACACATTCCAACCGGTCACGGGGGTTGATGATCACGAAGAAGGCAATCAGCCTACACGTTCACACATCGTGCGAGAGGCGATGATCATGAACATTTCATCCCCTTCTCAGGCACAGGCCATTACAGAGACAGGACACAACAAAAAGAAAAGAAAAGCACTGTAGCATATGAAAGAAGAAAAGGAAAAGAGGAGAAGAGAAAAGAGGAGGAAAGCCTTTATTAAGTTGGTCCCTCCTCTCCCTTTTTATAACTAAACATATCTAATATGACAATTATATCTGTTAATTAACAAAAGAAAAATACCTAACATATCCTAATTAACATTTACAAAAGATAATAAGAGAATAAAAGCTAGGTAGGCTGTATCCACTTCCGTTAACAGGGTGAAATTGGAACTTCATTGTTATGTAGATGCCTAAATGTAAAATATGGATGAGAGCTTATCCTCAGATCTTGCATCGGATGGTAGATTGTTTCTTATGAAAGATTCAGTGCTTGCTTACATGTTTCATTGAAGAATGGTTATATGTTCTGTTGTTTCTCAAATATTATCTAGAAGATGAACTATTTTATGCTGATTATTGGCTATGTACTCCTTGGTCCCTCGTTAGTATAGCATTTCTAGTCAACAGTAGGATTATATTTTGGAACCATATGTGTACTAATTCTTGGTAGTTATTCACAAGTCTGGAGGCAGATTTGATTTATCTTTCTTTTAACTGAATTGTTTCAACACCATATACAATTTATTTGTTTATACTCTCAGATATTGAAACTTGTTTTCATGTTTCTTGTCTTTAGGTGAATTCCCAGCTCATTAGCAATGTCTGCACAGATGCGCTCTCTGCAGAGAAGGTAATTGTCTTAATTGATATAATTGACACTCTTTCATATGAGGCTACTGGCTGATTATTTAGTTCTCTATCCATAGTTTTGTCTGCTTATAACTTTAGGTTGAAATAAAATACATGGACAATAGTTGTTAACACACAATGGCATAGTTGTTAACACACAGTGACAAATAGGTAGACTAGGAAGAGAACTTACAAATATCATGGTCATCTTTTTGTATCGTATGCATGCTACTTTATTCTTGAATCAGTGTTAGATCTGGAGGTATATTTTAGGAATGATGAATTTGTCATAGCTCCCAGTTTTGCTGCCTTACAATTTTTGGCCTCCCTGAAGGAAGATTGTGGATGATTCTGATCAAATGATTCTTTTAATGCCAAAAAGTGGAGTTTCATGGTATACGAACCAAGTTCTTCATCTTCTCAATGTCTTGTGAACCAATTAAGATGATTTTGGATGTCTAATTTTCTCTGTAGATAATTAGTATTTTGAATTAGCTGCCTAATGCAACTATCTTGTTAACAACATGTTCAGTGAATGCATTTTCTGGACTTCTATCTCTGTGAAACCTTTTACAGACTAATGATATCTTTTATCCAGTACTATTATTTCATCCGGCTTATGGGTCGGAAGGCATCTCATGTTGCTTTAGAGTGCGCTCTCCAATCACATCCAAATATGGTTGGTTCTTTTTTCTTTTTTCTTTTTTAATATGACATTACCTTTTTTTTTTTTTTTTACATGCATTATTTGATGTGCTTTATAAACCGCACATGACTGATGGTTATTCATTGTCAGGTCATCCTTGGAGAGGAGGTGGCTGCATCAAAGCTTACTCTTTTTGATTTGACAAAGCAAGTTTGCGATGCAGTTCAAGCTAGGGCAGAACAAGGTCAGGAATCGATTTGCTGTTCTGTTCATCAGTGATTACTTTAGTCTTTACTTATGTACAGTATGATCTGGAGTAGACAAGTACCATGGGGTGATCCTTCTGCCTGAGGGGCTTATTGAAAGTATTCCTGAAGTATATGCTCTCTTGCAGGTAGTTCATGCGGTTTAAATAAATTGCATTCTTACATGTTTTTTTCCCTCCTTTCTGATGACCATGTCTTCAGGGGCATTTGATCCTGATAGCTTGTTCTCTTAATTTTGTTTCAATATAATTGAAGGCGGAGCATTCCTATTGTCATTGATGGTTTGGTTTTGTAATGTCCTAGGAAATTCATGGCCTGCATGGCCAAGGTGTTTCTGTTGATAATATTTCTGCACATCTGTCACCTTGGGCGTCAGCCTTGTTTGAATTTTTGCCACCCTTCATCAAGCGACAGGTTATACTAATCTACCATATTAATGTTGATTGAGAGCAACCATGATTACTTTCTTTTTCCTATTTTCTGCTGATTTATTCCTAGCTGCTCAAAGTTGCATGTCTTAAAAGAAAGTTTTTCATGATGCAGTTGCTCCTTCACCCTGAATCAGATGACTCTGCCCAGTTATCGCAGGTAAGAAGACTTGATATTTAGGTACTGGTAAATTGTGAAACTTGTGATGACCCATAAACTTTGATGTGGATGCTTATTTTGGTTTCGGACATGATTTCAAATCACCTGAGATGATATCATGTCTGTACAAACATTTCAAAAGGCATACTCTACCACGTAAAAAGCCCAGATCAAGTAATTGATGGGAAAACTTACCTACAAAAAGCTGTTTCAGGCTGTCAGCATGTCCAACATGAGTGTTGACGTATGTCTGGCATACAGTGTTTTCTTCATTCTTAGATACTTTTCAAAACAGTCCTTGTTAAATTGATGTCGAGTCTCTGACACAGTTAACTTAGTGTTGGATACTTATTGCATACAGTGTTTTCTTCTTTGCTTCATGATCTCTTGACCAGATTGAGACGGAGAAACTTCTAGCGCAGCTTGTAGAGACAGAAATGAACAAGCGAATGGTAGGTCTTTACCACATTTCAGGACTCTTTTTCTGTAAACTACTCGTGTATGCATATGTTTGAGGATCTGTGCAGAAAGAGGGAACATATAAAGGAAAGAAGTTCAATGCTATCTGCCACTTCTTTGGCTATCAGGCTCGTGGTTCTTTACCGTCGAAATTTGACTGTGACTATGCCTATGTATGTGTGCATGAAAAGTAGCTTCTTGTGGTTCAGTTATATTGATGACCTATGTGTAATAAAGAATCACATTCATGCAGGTTCTGGGGCATATCTGCTATCACATTCTGGCAGCCGGTTTGAATGGTTACATGGCAACTGTAACCAACCTGAAAAATCCTCTGAACAAATGGCGTTGCGGTGCTGCTCCTATAACAGTGGGATATCCATTCCTTTTTAAAATTAGAATCTAAACTGTCATTAGTTATCATTGCTGCAGCCAAATTTTATTCATTGTTTCCTGTTCTGAACTAGGCAGCACAATAAACTTCATGTGATATTGAAATCAGTTTCTTCTTGCACTAGAAAAAGACTCGAGCAGGGTCTTCTTGGTTTTTCGTGTTATCAATATTGTTTTTTTTTTTTTTTTTTTTTTTTTTTTAAATTCCTTGAAAAAATTGTTTCCGATCATTACTGGCTCTACACAGATGAAGCAAATTGGGGGTCCTTTTATTGATTTTTTTTTTTTTTGAAAGATAACAATTTTTTTATATATTTAAACAGGAACCAAATCAAGCTACAAAGAAGCGAAGCTGAGCCCCTGAGGCCTGAGATAGCGGTCCTTTTATTGATATTATGTGCAATTGATGACAAAATGACTAACATCTTATGGTGATTGTTATCAGGCAATGATGACTGTAAAGCAATGGTTGCGAGGTCCTGGGACCTTGATTGGAAAACCTGCTATTCATCCTGCTGCTATTGATTTGAAAGGCAAGGCATATGAGTATGTTCCTACTGCCATGACTTTCTGCAGTTTCTTGCTCAAGTCTTTCTCAAAACCAGGATTCTTACAAATGAATAGAAGTGAATCTGTATAGAGGTCCCCTAAATCATTTAAACTTGGAGCAGACCTGTACCAGATTCGCTGAGAAATTGGAAATAGCTCCACCTATAAACTAATATTGGACATTTCTCCCTATCTGTTATATTCCACTTTGATATTTTTTCTTTTCTTTTCTTCTCTTTTTTTTTTTTTTTTTGAAATTTCCTAACAACTCTTTGTCCTTCTCTCTCTCTCTCTCTCTCTTACACACGCACACACACACATGGGCGTGCGCATGCACACAGACAGAGGGGTTTGGGATATTATCTGGTCAGCCATCAGCAGCTGGGACCAATCCTGGTTGTAACTGCTGTTTCCGATTCAATCGTCTCCTTTAAAGTCAGCTGAATTGATTGTTTTTGTCTGGGAAAGGACCATGCAGGCTGCAGAAAGATGAGCAGGTCATTTTTTTCCCTCACTTTCTGTCAACCCAGCTGGATTATTTCTAAGACGCCTAATAGTTATGGAATGAGATGAAAGTTAAAAAGGTGGTAATAGATCTAAGTTTCTAGTTTTTTGAGACCTTGGTTATAGTTTTCATTTTACAGGTCCCCTTCAATTGAATGTTTTTGAGGACTCCTGCCTTTGTTTATAAAAACCCCTGAATAGTACATGCAGGAAGATCACTCCCCCCCTCTCTTTATTTTTTCAATGCCTTGCTAATGTTTTTATTTTGTCGAAAAGAATGAGAGGTGTTTTTGTTATTTGTTTACTTGGATCCATGAACTGGTTGCAAAGGCTATTGATCTTCTCTTAGTTGAGTTTTGAAGTTTGAACTCTGTTATCGTATGACTGGAGCCTACCTTCGAAGGATTATTGGGATAGATTCCCATTGTAAACAGATATGTTCAATTAGAGAGAAATTCTGGCCAGTTTGTAAAATCCTGATATTTGCTGCTGCCTCAATAAAAAATAAAGGAAAAAAATAATAATAACTTGGACTTGGATGGCAGAGATTTCTTTTTTAGGTAACAATGGTCCTTGTTTTGTACACTATACACCATATGGAAATGAAATGATCCCAAGAGACCTCTTTGCTGAAAGATTATAAGAGGTACATGGATGATGGAACTAACAAGTTGTTTTCCTATTGTCTTCTATGCATGAAATGCATCTTTTTGCTTGACTACTTGCTTTTATATATATATATATATATATATATATATATAAAGGGTGGTTGAACTGGGTTACTGCATGTAATCCTTGTGGCTGTTGTGAACCGTTTGGGCTTTTGGTTCCAGGTTACTGAGAGAAAATGCAATGAAGTTTTTGATGGATGACATGTACAGAAACCCTGGGCCTCTTCAATTTGATGGCTCAGGTTCAGATGCCAAGTCTGTCACCCTGTGTGTTGAAGATCAGGACTATATAGGCCGGATAAAGAAGCTGCAGGAGTATCTCGAAGAGGTCCTTCGTTGTTCCTATTGTAAACAGTGAATCCAAAAAGGTTTTTTCTTTATTTTATTTCATCTGGATCAGAAAGGGGGAAACAAAATCGCATAGTGGATGATGAATGGCATGCCTCTCTCTCTCTCTCTCTCTCTCTCTCTCTTGTGTGTGTGTTTGGTTATCTTGTAATACTTCTTTCCTTTTTTTTTTCCCCTCAGGTGAGAAGTATTGTGAAACCCGGCTGCTCACAGGATGTTTTGAAAGTAGCCCTTAGTGCCATGGCTTCTGTTACAGATGTCCTCTCCGTAATTACTACACCTTCAGTTGCTAGACACCCTTCTAATTTATAACTTGGCAGGCCTTTGCTTAGGCCTTGCATCTTCTGGACCTGGTATGTGTGATATATTGAAGTGTTGCATCTTCTGGGCCTGCCATTTAGACAGTTGACCTGCCCCAAAAATCTGCATGTTGAACTCACTAGTGTGGTTCAGGTTCAAAATCTGCCCAGATATATGAGTTGACGGCCAGTTGTTGGGCTAGGCCATCTACATGGTAGGGCGCGAACTCGCACATGCCAAGGGCTTCATGTGGGACTCATCAATCTCTCTTCTTCTGTAGAAGCTGCTTGTCCACCGAGCTGAGATTGTTTGTCCTTTTCCATTTCTTCCATTTCTTTTATTACCCATGCCAATTTTTAGTTCTCATTATTAGGATATTAGGATCCGGCTACATGCTTTTATCATTATATTGTATTTTAATCTGCATTAGGCCTGAAACTTAAAAGAGTATTGTATAATCAAAATGGTTGTTGTGACTGCAATTTATGTGGATCTTTTTGCGGACATTGATCGGCTTCAATCCATGCAACCTTTCATGAATTAGCAACGCAATGAAACGATGGATGCTGAGGCCCCGTGCAGCTAGAAGAGGTATGTATATTAGGATTTACACCATTGACGAAGTCTCACACACTAGTTGGACAATAAAGTTATCTTGTAACTAGTGCATATGTATCAATTTATCAACTATGCACAACATCCAACCCGTTAAAATGGTTGGCTGCATGAAAAGTTCATGGTGCAAAAATCAGATTGATCCACTTATTCTTCGGGCCACACCATACAAAAAATGATAGCTGCTGACTTGATCAAAGTTATATGTGGCCCACCCGGTCAGTGGATCAGCCTGATTTATGCACTAGGTGATACTCATTGTGAGATCTACATATTGGACAGGTACACTAGTTGGATGATAACCTTGTCATCCAACTAGTTGTGAGCTAGGCCTGGTCATTTGCTATTCGCCACCAATTATAAGTCTATCTGCAGAGAGAAGGTGATACATATTCAGTAAGGACGAATGCCAACTCCAGATGCCCAATCTTCAAGTGCCAAACACAGAACACCATGTTTGTCAAAGTGGGACGTGTGTGGGATCCAGGACGCTTGTTAGACCATCCCTAGTGCATGTGTCCAGGCCAGTCCATTCAACAGGTGAGCGGCAGATGCATGTTGAATGTAGATAGCTGGTGATGATCTTTCTGACCTACCATTTCTCTGTACGTGTGTTGCCTGTGTGACAAAATGGAACGGCTGGATTTTTGGGCCAACGAACATACTGTGTGGAATGCCCCATGGACATCTAGTATCCTGCAGAGTCACGTATGATGCATTTGTGTTCCGTGCTTGAGGGTGGGGCATATGGATTTGGCATCCTAGCAGCTGTTGATTCTCATCATGCACAATAGAGAACCTCGACATAATGTTTATACGACGAATCTCACTTTGTATGGTGGAGAATCAACAAATAAAAGCTGTCAAATATTTCAACCCATAGATAAGTCTATTTTGCCTGGGACATGAGTGGTCAAGGTGACCTTTGTATGATCGAAGGGTTGAACTACTCAATTGGAGAGGTTTCTCAGGCAACCTCCATCGAAGGAATCCAATCAAATTAATGGTTTGTGTGATTGAAAAACCCCAAATCCGCCGGCTGTAGTCTGGGTATATCTTATTGCATTTAGTAGGGATGTATTGGAGGTCAGCTCCCTTTGTTAGTCTATGTCACAGTTGCCATTGAAGCCCAGGACTTACATATCCAATGGTTCATATCCACAATAGTACCTATATAATCTGGTGTCCCATGAATGGTGGGCCGTGTGTCCAAAAAATATCCAATATGGACGTCTAAGGCTCTATATTTGAAGCTTTTACCATTGAATGTAGATGGGTGTCTGTATTTTTACTTGATTGCCCAACTGACGCCACGAGTTGGGCAGATTATGGGGTCATCTTCTGAGCATGCATCATCTGTGGTGGGGCTTACTAGATGGATGGTCTAGATCGTCTGAAAAGTGGTGTATGGCCACCGCAAAATGAAGAATAATGCACATTGGAGCATCATGTCAAGATCAATCCCACTATCTTGATTTCGAGTGGCAATGCATCATAGACACCTACACATGCACAACCAATTAGTGTTTGGATTGAAAATTTTTCTGTAATACCATTTCAAGGACTCATTGGAATACTCGATAGTGCCACAAGCTGTTCTATGCTCAAGACATCAGTTAGCATCAGACACCGATGCTCTCTGGTCTCGTTAACAGATGCATGGTTTGGGAATGCCAACTTACACGGAGTTTTTAATTTACATGCGTAAAGGCCAAGTCCATTGATTGGTGACGGGTGGGAAGGGCTCTCTATCTGGTACGCATGCGACTCTTATTTTAGTTTTGCACTGTTTTAAAAAAATTGTGGCCGACTCATCCTCCGTACACGCGGCACTGACTACTGAGCTATCCTAGCCATCCAAGTTGGATCCTACCGGGGTTACTTTTGCAAACTGACTGGCAGTCACAAGGGTGGATTTTCATGATACCCTGGCCTCATTTTAACCCATGAACAAAAAAATATTTAAAAGTGTAGGTGGGCCATGCGACATTCATGAATTTATAAGTTTTTAGATAAAATTTTTTGGGGTGGTCCAACTGAGTGTTGAATCATCCTGATTATTGGGATCAACGCTCAAAAAGAGATGGTTAACTAACCGCTGTAGGTACGTAGTCGCGAGGCAGCACCGAAGTGTTTTTCTAAAAATGTCTTATGACTGCAAGTTTTTCGTTTCTGATCCATTGGCAGTGATTTGGACGATCCGGATTGTCTTACAACTATGCCACGTCGACTTTTGAAGACTCACTGCTATTTTTTAATGTTGCAAAACTAACGGAAGAGACTTGCACCGTTTAGAGAAGGGTAAACTCGTAATTTCAGTTCTTTCTCTTAAACCCTCCTCTGCTCCGCGCCTTAAAAAGCCCTAAAACCCTAGAAAGGAGGAGGAAGAAGAAAATGTCATCCGCTATGTCTTATCTCCTTCGAAAATCCCTTCGATTTTCTCTCCTTCCTTCTCTCGCATCCAAACAGCATCAATCTCTTTCCTTTTCTTCTTCAATCTCCTCCTCCTCTTCTTCTCCTCTTCTGAGAAGAATCCCGCAAAACCCAGTAAAACCCCCACCTCCTTTTCTATCCTCCTTTCGCTTTGCTTCGTCAGGTAAGAAGCCCGGAGCCGACGAAAAACTCAAACTGGTCCTCGATTCGGAAATAAAATGCGCTGAAGAATCCGACGATCTTGATCAGGTGACTACCTCTTCCTTCCCCGAACCAACCTCCTGAGTCGACTCGTCGAGTTTTCAACTTAGGTTTTCGATATGTTGCTTGAGTTTTCCCGGCTTCTTAACCGAACCGAGCCGAGTGGACGCGGTAGCTGGCTTCCAGATATTGCTGTAAGAAATGGACATGTGGGCGTCGACGTGTTTTTGGGGCCGTCCACAGCCAAAGTTGGGCCGATCTACCCCACCTCCAATGTGGATGTGGAAGGGTAGCAGAGGATCGGGACCATCAACGCAGTGGGCCCTACCTTGGATGGCTTATGGTCTAAACTAACACAAACCGGGTGATCTTTCAATTAATGATTGGTCTTCATTTTGAAATAAAATGGTCCCACCAAGATTTAAATCCCCATATCGTTCATCACCGATATGGGCCGCTATATTGGGTTGTTTTGGGCGGCATATCGATCATGGACAATGCCGGTATGCATTGGGCGATGTGTACCAGTTTCAGAAGATGCTTTCAACCTCAGCTAAGCGTCTGAAAGCATCGATAACTTTGAAGACTGGTTGTTTTGCAACCTGGAATTGGATTCCAACAGAAAGGCTAAATTCTTATGTTTGGCACCCTGGATTTTTTATGGATTTGGATTCGGAATCTTAAAAGAGGCATCTTTCAATTTTATTTATATATATTTTCATAATATGGCCTTAAAATCCAGCTTACCAAGCATAGGTTGCCAAACTACCCTTGAATGCTATATCACAGGATGTTTTGAGTAGGGGTTGCATCGGGCAGGTGCGACTTGCCAGGCCTGGAGTTAAGGGGCTGTTTGGATGCCTATAACTTTTTTAAAATGTAAGAAAGTTGCAGGTAACTTTGTTGCAGTGTTTGGGTGAGGAAAGTTGCCTTAACTTTCTTACACCTGAATGTTGTGAAAATCTCACAGGCACCGAAGCTGTTTTTCAAGTTACCCGTAACTTTGATACAGGGCAATGGATTGAAATTTCAAATCCGAAATTGCTTGGGAGAAACACAGCTGGCAGTTAGGACACCACTGATGAGCATCTCTCTCTCAACAGTCTCTCTCTCTGCCTCCAATCCCCCCTATATCCCTCATTAAACTTAAACTGCACCCTATCATTTCTCAGATTAAGGGGTCAACGTATCATTCTTCAACATGCATAACAAGAGATCGGGCTGGCGGCATCTGTTAAAATGACTACCACTGCTTGTGATGTCAGGTTTTCATTTCTGGGTAGCAGTGAATTGATGAGTTGTGGAACGAGAACCAATCACTTATATGTTGTCACTACTCTTGAGATGCTAATAGCTGTTTGGATCCTGCAAAGTAAGCTGACCTGATTTTGGCGGGCCATGTCGGATTCACTGTGCTTAGCAGCACTGGGAAGGAAGTTCTGCTTAAGCGTGGTGAATCTGACCTGGAGGGAAAGGGCCACACCGTTAATCTGATTTTGCAGGAACCCTACCTAAATGCACCCTAAAATTTCAAGGTTGAACTATTGGGATGCTGAGAGCTATGCAACAGGGCCGCCCATTTCTTTTAGAAAAATCGAAAACTCTTGAAAGCTAATGGATAACTCAGTGCAATTTGTTTGAGTCTGAGAGCTTTCCTTGTTGTTCCTATGAATTTCTTGGCAGGGTTTGCCAGATGTTTCTCCATTCGAGATAGTTGATAATCCAGGTGAACAGACAGTTACCTTGAAACGAGAATTCATGGGTGAGAGCATCCAAGTCGAGGTTCACATGTCAGATCTCATGGGAGAAGAGGATGAAGAAGACAAGGATGATGCTGACAGTGGAGATGACAATGAGGAGAATTCGTCCCAGCCAAATGTCTCTCTGATTGTGACAATTTCCAAAGGCGAGGGCCCCTCTTTGGAATTTTGTTGCACTACCTATCCTGATAAATTCACCATTGACAGTATGCTAATGAAGGGACAGCAGGTTTCAGATGATCAGATTGCTTATGAAGGGCCTGAGTTCTCGTACGTATTTCTTTTCTTTCCTTTTATTTGCTTGATTTGTTTGTGACTTTGAGAAGTGGGTTTGGAAACTAGAAGTGAGGGCTTGGTTACTTGGGCATCAACCAAACAAAATAAAGGTGCTCTGATATGGCAATCAGAATGAAGAAAAACGGGGATTTGAGTTAGTTTTTTTATGGTTGAGGAAACACCTTTCTGAGAAAAAAAAAAGTTTTATAAGTAGAAAAGGGGTTTTTTGTCATCAAAATTATTAGGGGTTTATAACATGAGTGCATCATTTTTCAGCATAGGTCAAACAAAACTGGTGCTTCTAGGTTATCAAATCTGTTAGAAGGCATGCAGCAATCAAAACTGGAAGAATTATTTCCACCCCCCCTCCAAATAACAAGCAGGCAAAGGGGGTTTGGGGTATATGACTCTCACATGAAGTGTTCAGTGGGTTGCTGACACTAAAAATGGGGTTATAGGGGGCACCGATTTCACAAAGAAAAATCAGTTTTTGGGAATTGATCAAACATGAGAGGATTTTCAGATACCAATCTTACAATGATGAGATGGATTTTGGGCATCAATTAAACAAACATTGTAATTGGTTATCTAACAGAAGGGAAAATGAGCTTTCAGTCGTCAATCCAAAGGTGAAGTTTGTCATGTCAATCTAACAGAGAAGGTTCCTGGATAACAGGATTAACAGAGAAGGTGTCTGGGTTTTGGGTCGAATGAGAAAGCTTAGATGGTCTTAATTTCCTTTTTGGCTGTGCAGGGATTTGGATGACAATTTGCAGAAAGCCTTTTACAAGTATCTGGAAGCTAGAGGCATCAAAAGCTCTCTCACAAATTCATTGCAAGAATACATGGTGAACAAGGATAACAGAGAATACTTGAGGTGGTTGAAGAACATGAAGGACTTCGTTGAGAATTGAGTCTTCTGCTTGCTTCTGAATTTATGAGGCTGGAAGAGAAATTTGACACCAATCTCTTCAAGTGGTGTGTTTTTCAGGTTTTTACTTTTGGAATTTTACTGGCCATAAAACATTCCGTTAATTGAGAGAGGGTGATTGTTTCACCACAGGTTACGATCCGTCGTACACTTAGAAGAGTACACCATTTAAGTAAGCACATGCCTTTTTTTTTTTTTATAAATGTTTATTGTGACTAGATATTCTTAATCCTTGATTTCTTCTAGTTACCTGTTGATGTGAGACATGGATGTTGTACAATGCTGCTAGGTTTAAGTTCACAACTAAGGGCATTGAGATGAACTTACATGACATGAGGTTACATGTATGTTTAGTTGAGCACCTAAATGCACCTAGATGGAGCGCGTACTTGGAATGCATTATAATCCAAATCACAATTATACTGGAATCAAGCTGATTTTGAATCCTCAGTTGTGTTTGGAGCTTATAATTGAAATGCACTGAAATCCAAACTTCCCTGAGAGCTTGTATTTGGAATGCATTAAAATTCTAAGTATTTTCATCAACTTAAATTTGATTAACTAAATCAGTTTCAATATCCCAAATTAATATACAAATGTGATATTTGATAGAATGGTTGTGATAAGCTCATTGAAATATATACTCTCGTAAAAAAGGAAGAAATATTGAGCCTTGGGTGAGCCACAAATGTAAGGATCACAAATGAGCAGCTCATTGGCATTTTTTAACTGTCCCATCTAGATAGCTAATGTAAGGAGAGGTCAGATCAGCCTATTGATGTGACTTTGGTGTTGCAGCTAGTAATTGAATATTTTTTGTGTAACATGAATGCCTTTATTACAATTAGCTCTCTTACCTTTAAAAGGAGAGCGAAAAAGGTATTTTCACTCTTATTACTATCAAAGCACGACAAAATTCCAAGTTTTCAATACACCAAAAAGCGTGTATTTCAAATACCTCACATTCCATTTACTTGCACATATACAGTGCAAAACAATGGATTTGGGGCAAATTCTCCCAAATCCATTCAAATACGAGGTGCTGGACCAGACTAGACTGAATAAGAAACTTGCACGGTAAGGGTTGTTCTTGATTCTTGTTAGCCAGGAAATAGGCGTTTAAGAAAGAAGGCATGACAACAATTAACATTCCTAATATTTGATGGCTACGATATTTCAATCTGGGTTATCATTTACAACGGTTTGGATCACTGAACCGTTGACCCCATATGTACAAACGGAAAACCCAAAGTATATTTAAACTCAAATGTCTTGATCCATGTGGGACTGATTTAACTTTACTAACACTTCAATTAGCATTTAGGTATATAGCTGGATTGATGGGAATGCGACATGTCTTTGCTCCTAATTCCATAATGCATATGCATTTGTAAACGCATCTATAAATGTGATTTGGTGAGATCGATGGGTTTTTTTTTTTCCCCTCTGTACCTTACTGGTTAAGCTCTCTTTTCCATTGCATAAGGCAGCTTCATGTTGCCTGCAGTTTCTAACCGAAACTTGAAATAACATATTACTTGGGCAGGTTTGGATGCACATGCGCATTAGATTGCAAACATTCGGTTTATAATCAAAAGAGGAAATGACACAAAATAGATGCCCGACTCACAGTGAGTCCCATTTTATGAGTTCTGCCTCTCCAACTGCCCAAGTTGCACAGGTTTGCAAGTTCCAGTCCTCTCATCTGGAGCGTCCCATGCACATGCCAAAAATCAGGCGAATCTGCCCCGAGAATCAAATGTAGACTTGCCTGAGTGATGAGTGTGTCTGGTCTGATTTTTGGACCAGGGCAACCACATGGTGCTTGGGTTAATTGCATGTGTTCATCAGATGTAGCAAGGTCCAGGAAATGCCGCTTGCCGAGAGGAGTCCCAAGTGTTACCTGTTCTCTTATAGAAGCATTCGTTGGGCCTTGATGCGGTGCAAGTACTGCCCATGGTTTGGTCGACCCAACTGTTGGAATGGTTTATGCCCAAGAATTCTGGTGGAACAAGAATCCTGCTGCTTCAAGTAGTGGCCTCCAGATAAGCAGTTAGATAAAACATCGGAAAATGAGGCTCTAGACTGGATACTATCATTTTCTCACGGGGGAATGTTGGAGCCGTTGGGTCAATGGGCTAGACCGCCAGACTATGGAGCCCAACCGTACTTACTCAGGGCCAGAAGATGCAATATTACCCATCTTCTAGTGAGAGGGATTATTTTTAACACGTGATTGAGTGCTGGCCAGCAAATGTTTGATACTGAGCCTTACAACGGGTTAATCACGATCAGACTGTTATAAGGCAAACCCCATTTGCTTTACTAGTTAGGAGTAAGATTGGCAATGTCCAGGTACGCCTGCCGGACCTGGCTTTGAGCCCGGCTTGCGCCTCACGTGGCCTGATCAATTTTGGGTTAGGCTTGGGTTCAAGTCATTTTAGCCAGACTAGATCCAATCCAACCTGGCTGGAACTGACTTCTTATATGCATGCCTCGTATGCTACAAATATGCCATTTTAATCCTTAGGCAACCATCTATTTTGAATGTGTACTGTTGGTTCATTCATATTTTTTTGGTTGTGCATGCTTGGCCCACTTGATAAACAGATAGATTACGTAAATTCAAGGGAGAAATAGGGATTTTATCAATTTTCGGTTCGGGTCAGGCCCAGGCTCAGGCCTTGGGTCTTAATGGTTGGGTCATCTCTGAGTCTAGCCAGGCCCAGCCCAAACCCGGTGCATTGGCACCCCTAGTTAGGAGGCGGTGTGGATCATGTGGAGGTGGTTCTATCATTATCCAATCTTTGTCAGACAGTTGCGTGGGAGAAGGTAGCAAAAAATTCAGCAGAAGGAGAGGACAGTAATTGCTATGGTACTGCGATTGAGGCACTAGTAAACAGAGGTCCAAAGATGCGCCAGCAATTCCTTTGACAGAAGGAAGATGATCAGATAAGTTGTAATCACACAAATATGGCACATGTTCAATGCAGTTCAGGAAGCAACTTATATGGAGAGACCATTCGGACATCCAGTCTTATAAACTTATAATTGCTTACCGCCACCATTTGACATGAGAGAAGCAGCAGCTGCAGCAGCAGTAGGAACAATACCAGTTGAAACTCCTGGTTTTGACAGATGCAATAGTCTGAAAAAGGAAACCCAAATCTCATGAGAATAAACACTACATATAACCAGAGTTTTGCTAAACCACATGCACCTCTACCTGTGGCTGCATCCTGCATCCCCCGGAGCAGCCCGGCTCTTTATGTGAAACATCCAACGCATGCATCGGGGTGGGCTCCTTCATGTAGATGACCAGGCGATAAGATCAGGCTGGTCCACTCACCAGCCAGCCCAAGCATTTACCTTGAATGTGGACCTTTGGTGAACATTTTAAAGCACCTGCTATTTTGTATATTTGTGGCCCATAAGATGCTTTGACTAGCATGGTTTTTGAGCCAGATTATCTACATGGTGGGACCCACCTGATGGTTCAGATGTCTCGTGGTCTGCCAGGAGGTCAGGCATAGAGGCGTGGGCTTAACAAAGCTCCACAGAACCAAGAATTCCGTGTCCAGATTGTCAACAAATAACTGGCAATGCAGGAAATGTCACTCACGGTGCAAGGTATTCACAAAAAGATGAAACAGCAGCAGCAACTTCATTGTAGTTATCAGCAGCTGCAGGGGCTGTCACTTCAACCAATTGAATCCCAGGAGTCACTGGCACAGCTTCCTCGGTTGCATGCAGCTTCAGCATTTTATTAGCCGAAGTCACAGTAATGGTGATCCGAGCACCTCTTTGGAAATAGAAAGAGAAACCCACCCTCAAAAGTTCATGATCCAATTTGTAACCAAGTGCGTAAAAGAAGCGCAACACATTCTTGCTTACTTTACTTTCCACCATAGTGCGCACCAAAACTGATATTTGCTCAGCCCCAGCACCTCTCATGGCACCCCCCACATGTCGAACAGTCCTATAACAAATGGTTTATATGTCCAAAATCATGCATCATACATGTATATAAATGAAGAGTTCAAATGCAAAATGCATGGGCCGAGAGATGAGTGTCTTACCAAGTTGGTACAGGTTGTTCCAAATCACACAAGAGCCGCACTTCTGAGGCTACCGCTCCTGGAACAGGAAAAAGACATCTTCTCACATGAACTAGACAACTAAAATGGATTCACTAGTATGAACGAGAGATAGTCACCAAGGTTGGGTCCACTTTTTAGGCACAACTCGTGAATCCTAAGACGTTCTTTGGAAACACCACAGAGGCCTTGAAGAAGAATCTCTAAGGCTTCAACATGCTGCAAGACAAGCACATGTGTTAACTAGCGGAAAGGTCCTTGTAGGCAGGGTGTCCCATGTCTGTTACGATACGGGGCCGTATCGGTCACCAAACCCCCCCCCCCCCCCCCCGTATCGGTCACCCCCATTCTGTAGCCATAACGGCCGTACCGTTACAGTAAAAAAATGACTTTTTTTTTTTTTTTTCACTTTTTTTGAAATTTCTTTATTTTAAACTCTTCCTAAGTCATTCTATTGCTATTTTTAACCACTCTTAACTTGATATTACAAATAAAAACAACTTATATTAAGGATTTTCTTGATTCGAAGCTCTGTGGGCCATTTTTCAGAAATTCCTCAAATATAGGTATTTGTACTTTTTATTCAATGTTTTACTGTTTGAATGGTAGAATATGATATGTTAATCATAATAGAAGATATTAATGTCAATTTTACAGATTTTTGTTATCATTTTATATTTTTTTATAATTTTTTCTATTTACGCACTATTTTCGGCCCCCTTTTTTTTAAAATTCGAAAAATTATTTTTTATTAAATGTTTTGATGTTTTAATGGTATAATATGATGTGTTAATCATAGTAGAACATGTTAATGTTCATTTTACAGATTGTTATTGTCATTTTATATTTTTTTCTTATGAATTATGAAAAATAATTGCAAACACCTACACATGTAAGATATTTTCATATTACATTCATTCTAATATATCTATCATTGATAGTAGATAGTTAGAAAATTAAATATATGAGTTTTGCAGTCAAATCCAGGTTGTCTGGTTCATAAATTCATCAGATAGTCCGATACAACTTCTCACCAAAGAGTAGACCGTTACACCACCATAAACATGTTCCAATTTATAAATGAATGCATATTTGGAATGCTTAGAATATTCTGGATTTAATCCATATTTTTTTATATTTTTTTGGCTTTTTTTTTTTGGCACAGTTACAGGCCGTTACACCCCCGTATCGTTGTTGCACCCCCGTATCCATATCGGTATCGAAGGGCACCGTTATGCCAACCAATACCGATATAGGATACCTTGCTTGTAGGCGATATGAGAGTGTAACAAATGAACCTGCAAAAATCGCCAGATACAAAATATGGAATTTCATTTGTTTCTAGATGTCAACGTCAAGGATGTGGAATAACGAAATCATCCAAATCGCTGAGATGGTTATGAATCTTATAAAATCAGAACCATTAACTTGTAACCAGCAAGAGCCTTCTGCCATGGCTGGGTGGATCATTGCTGTAGGGAATCTATGAAATCACAGGATATGAGAGGAGTGAAAACTACGCTATTATGGAAAAAAAAAAAACAGGAAGGGTGTGTTTGGTGGCACCAAATATCATGAGATATCATGAATTGATATTTCATGATTAATCAGTCTACTTTGGTAGAAAATATAATGAAATTTCATGATATTTGGCAAAACCAAATGCACCCGTAAGATGAAAAAGCAAGCACAACGCACACGGATGCTTCATATGCATTATTTCAGATGACTAGATTTCGCTGAACAGAAGCTTTTATGATAAATGGGTTAGTACAAGGAATCCATTTACGCCAATCTTCTATGCCATGTACATTGCATGACAGGAAGCCCTCTCAAATGCAGGCACTTTTAAATCCAATGAAATCCATAAAGATTTCCCAATTACTGAAACTACTTTCCTGACCTGAACTTGTGAAATTTCTTGGCTCCTGTGAGATAAGAAGAGATTTTCAACGTAGAAAGTCCAAAATCGATTATTGCAAATTTAGAAGGGAAACTTAGTTACGGAAGCGCGAGAAAGCAAGAAGAAAAAAGACCCTGTGCTGTCATAGTGGGCCAGAAGAATTGGGCTTGCAGACGTGCTTGATGTGAAGGAAGGTGCATGAATCAGGGAATCCTCTCTTCATATGTGACTTATTGATATGGCAGAGTATTGTACTATTGCATCTGGCACATCATATCCACGTCGAAAGCATATCATATAGCTTGAATGAGAATCAAACTGCAGACCTCTTCAAAAGACCTGTTGTGAAGGATTACCATCTTTGCTTTTTATTCCTTATCCAGATTCAGAGAGAAGTTTTAGAGATCATAAGGAAGATACGTTTTAGATATACTTATAGCTCTCTGAATGAGTTGCTTCGGTAAAGATATACCAGATAACATCTGAGAAAGAAAGCAACAACTCTTTCTCTTTTTTAAGAAATAATCAGAATCTTATTGAAAAAAAAAGAAGAGAGAGATCAAGCAGTAATCGTAAGCATCAAACTCATATTAAATACATCTGTTAATTCGGAACTTTTTGTAATTGTAAACCTTACCTGCGTCTCTATAATTCCTTGCACTACACACTCCATCGATCTTAGTCTATCCCTGCTATTCCATTATACCTAGAAAAGGATTCAAAACTCAATGGATTAGTTTATACCCTCATTATTAGAGGCTCCAAGAAATAAAATTTGATACTTTGCATGGGCAGTTGGATTAGAGATATTTGGGAACACAGACGGATCACTGGTCCTTTTTTTACTGGCAATGACCCTCCTTATTAAAGCCAGGTGGACATTTGTTTTGTTTTGTATTTTTTTTTTTAGACATGGAACTTTATTTGTGATGCAAGGAGAATACAAGAAAGAGGAGAGGATTGAATTGCAGAAGACAGATTCGATAATACCAAATACTGGTAGTGCCCAGCCCATACACACCCAAGCTGTCCAACAGGTAGTCCCCACCATGACGATGCCCTGGCCAAAAAATCAGGCCAGCCACGTCGTCAGGTGGGCTACATTACATGAAAGAAATAGACAGCTAAAAGAAGATCCGGATATTATGGTCCACCCATTGAGCAGACATGCTTGATTTCAATGCCAGGCATCGAGATGGTGCAGCCCACCATAGGACATCTCAGGTACTCTCACATACAGGTGTGAGATTGGTGCATGTGGGCTGTACGCGGGTGTGGGATTAGCAAATCTCTAAAGAGGATCTTTACATGCGATGCTTGGATAGTGTGTGGGCAATCTCATTCTCATTTGAATTCAATCAAGGGTGTTTTGAGATTTTATCTTCGTACATAGGATTAAATCCCTCTTGATTATCCCATTGTTCATCATTTTTATTCAATAAAATTTCTTCTAGTAAAAAAAACAAAAAAAAACCCGAGAAAATGAACAAAGAAAGCCCAAAATTACGTGGCAGATGTAAAGATAAAAAGCAAAATCCATTTGCAAAAGTGATAATCGAGACACTGAAACTGGGCCTTAACCCATTGGGGAATTTCATCGAACAATCGGTGGGCGTGAATGAATTCAAATGCCATTACATAATCCGATGATCAATCAGATTGAAGAAAGAACGCACAGAGATCAGTGACAATGAAAATGCTGGAACCAAATTCAAAGACAAAATCCAGCAAGCAATAGAAATCCAACAAGAAATCTACCGGAAATTTTTTAAAAAAAAAAAGAAAAAAAAAAGAAAAAAAAAAAGAGGGTTTTTTTAAAGAGTAATCTTCAGGAAAAACAAATGCAAAGAGAGAGATTACATGAATTTCACTAGAGAAAAAAGAAAAAGAAAAAGAAAAAAGAGTAATTTATTCCATGAATTTCACTAGAACGTGAGGATCTGCAACGCATTTTGAATAAGCGCAGGAATCGATGAGAGATTACATAGCTTTTTATTTTTCCCCAAAAGAAAAGTGGAAATAAAAGGAACCTGAAATGGGAGCAGGTGGAAATAGGAGCGATTGAGACAGTGAGAACTGAGAATACATGAAATTCGCTGGTGAACGTCAAGAAGAGTAGGAGAAATGATTCGGGACTCGGAAATGATCAGAGGATGCGGATTGCCCTGCAACCCTAACCTATGTTGGGTCCACCTTTGATGTCTATGTTACATTACTCATCTCATAACTCATCTCATTTTAAAACGCGGATTGCGTCCTGCTGCGCCGTCTCTAGCCACGAAGGTGCGGATCTCTTGGAGGCCCACCGTGATGTATTTGTTAATCCAAACCGTCCATCCCTTTTCTCAAATCATTTTCAGATATGAGCTTTTAAATGAGGCAGATCCAACGCTCAAGTATACCATACAGATGACTCTTTCATTTAACGCAACCCCAGCTTAATATTTAAGAGTGGTCGACTTAGCGTTGCATGCATTTGCCTCATTTTTAGCTCATACCTTAAAATGATCTTGAGAAAAGTGATGCACCGTATGACGGTGCCTCCCGTATCTGCCCATTCAATTTGAGGTTAGAGACCCAAGGGTAGGACGCAATCACGCAATCTGCATCCCTCGCTTTAACAAATGAGTCCAACCCGAGGCAATCGAAAGCTCAAGTATACCACATCACAGGAAAGAGGGGTCATAAATATGCAGCGGTTGAAACCTTTATAGGGCTACAACAACGATTATTTGGCACAAGATCACGTTGGTAAGCTCAAATATTAGTTTGATCTAAAACCTTTGTGCCCCTTAATAAGTTTTCATTGATAAGCATTCAATTCACACTTTTTTTTTTAATTTTTTTTTTTAATTTTTTTATTTATTTATGGTGTGGTCCACTTGAGCTTTGGATATGAATCAATTTTGGGTTCATGTACTAAATTGAATTGGTTAAACAAATTAAAAGTATGCATAAGGCATGTAATGGTAAAAATAAGACATATCATGGTAGGCCTTAGTGTATTACGGTGCATAGAGTTAGGACAAATTTATCCTCAAACCTTTTAAGTCATGCCCATCTTATCCTCTTCTATTCTATTTACAATTTCTTCAAGATATGCCCACATGATGAGCATCCTATGAATGGTCCACATCAAAGGTGGGCCCATATATGTTCACGATCAAAGGTGAGCCCCATATGATGGATGGCCTGGCTCAAAGTATGGCCCCACATGATGGACGATACACATCAAGCATGTCCTACTTGATAGATGGTCCACATCAAAGGTGGTACCCACATGATGGATGGTGGGCATTGACTGTTGGACCACATGATGGAAGGTTGACATTAAAGGTGGGCCTACATGATGGATGACCCACATTGAAGGTTGGGCCACACATGATGGATGATACACAACAAAGGTAGGACCTACATGATGGATGGTGGACATCAAAGGTAGTTCCCACATGATGGACTATCCACATCAAGTGGGCCTCACATGATAGATGGTCCCCAACAAAGGTGGAACCCACATGATGGTTGGTGGACATCAAATGTGGGCCCCTCATGATGAATGGCTCATATTGAACGTTGGGCCCCACGTCAAGGTGGGCCCATTTAATGAACGGTTGACATCAAAGGTGGGCTCCACATGATAGATGACCGCATCAAAGTTTAGCCTATCTTGACAAAACATGCATATATGTCAAGTGGGTCCCATTTGATGGGTGTAGTCCACATTAAAGGTGGGACCCACATAATGGATGATGCTCATTGAAAGTGGACCCATTGATGGTCGGTTGACACCAAAGGTGGGCCCACATGATGAGCGACCCACATTGAAGGTGGGGCCTCACACAATGAATGGTCCACATTAAGGTGGGCCCTACATAATGGACGGGGTGGGCTTCACATGATGGATGACCCACATCAAAGTGTGGCCCCTCATAATGGATGGTATACATCAAGTGGGCCCCACCTAATATACAATCCACATCCAAGGTCTCGCATGATGGATGGCTCATATCCAAAGTGGGCCACATGATAGATGATCTACATAAAAGGTACGCCCTACATGATAAATGGTGGATATCAAAAGTGGTTCCCACGTGATGAACAATCCACTTCGAAGGTAGGGCTCACACTATGAATACATCCAATGTAGACTACATGTGATGGGTGATGGGTGATAGGTAATGGGTAGTGGACATTGAAGGCCCCCCCATAAAGGACAATTAGCATTGATGGTGGACCCCACATGATAGATGACATACGTTAAGGTGGGCCCCTAATGATGAATGATCCACATTCAAGATGGGCCTTATATGATGCACAACTTACTTTGAAGGTTTGGCTCACACAATGTACGGTCCACATCAACAATGGGCTCCATATAATAGTTGATCCACATCTAATGTATGAAATAATAGATAGCCCGAATGTCTTAAATCATGAAGATTGTATTCATCAATTCTTTTATCTCACTTGAGGTATGATTCATCTGCAATGAAATCCACCAAGACAATAATTTGAATTGTTTTTATAATAGAGTTGTTGTAAACTTTAAAATGATGTTAATTACTAAAAATAAGTTCTTATTTGAAAGTTTTATGAAATGTGTTTATTTTAAATAAGATTTTTCTAGACTTGAAAAAGGAATTTTATCAAAGGAGTTTATTTAAAATAAGATCTAAATAAAAGAATTTG
Source organism: Magnolia sinica (assembly GCF_029962835.1). Taxonomy (NCBI): domain Eukaryota; kingdom Viridiplantae; phylum Streptophyta; class Magnoliopsida; order Magnoliales; family Magnoliaceae; genus Magnolia; species Magnolia sinica. The sequence goes on from NC_080573.1 coordinate 134,937,003, forward strand.
TTGGACTAGCTCTTTTTTTTTGAATTAGAGTAGAGATGCAAAACAGGCCTTAGTGTGAGCAATCTTCTTTTCAATGAAAGATCCTCCTCCACCTGTCTTCTCAAATCCCTTTTAAATATAGGTAAATAAATAATAATTATTTACCTTCATACTTGCAGCATACTTTCCAATGCAATGTTGACCTGGAGACGTTTTTAATATGGTCCATACTTCCCAATGTGATGTTGACTTGGAGACTTTTTAAATATGGTAAATGGTGTGGGGCCTACCGTGATGTATGTGACTTATCCATGCTGTCCATCCCTTCCGCCAGCTCATTTTAGGATATGAGCTGAAAAATGAGGCTGATCCAAAGCTAAGTGGACCACACCACATAAAACAATGAGAATTGATCACCTACCATCAAAAACTTTTAGAGGGCTTAGAAGTTTTAGATCAAGATATATTTATGTATTTCCTTTATTCATGTCTTTGTTACCTTATAAACAGTTCAGATCACGAACAAACATCAATATGAGTTCTAAGAAGGAAACTTTCAATGGTGGACATTTTTAGGGCCACCATCTCCTGTGATGTGGCCCTCTTGACCTTTATACTTGCGTCATTTTTTTACTATGCCCTAAAATGTTTTGATAAAATGGATAGACAGCGTTAATAAGTCACATATCTCCACGTAGACTCACAAATTTAAGTAAACCATTTTGGATTGATTTTCATGAAGATACTCTCGCATTCTCAGCTCTTTGCTCACTTGGAAGTAATAATAATCTGTCTACCATTTACACTGGGATTCAAATAATCAAAACCTGTTTACTTGCAATGGCATGAATTTGATATAATATAAATTCCATTTGATATTTGGAAAAGATGAGAAGGATTGACTTAATCCAGCTATCATATCATCCACGCGGTGGTGATATTTCCTCACCATAGGATGAAAAGCACAACCAGTGGTCCAAAAATAACAATTTGATGGGGGATATCACCACTGGATGAGAATAAATTTTGGGTGTCACCATTTCCATGAGGCCCACCATGTGGACGACTTAGATGGGAGATGTTACGGTGGATCCAATAGAATCGGGGCACAGCTTCGGCAGATCCCTGACTGTGTGCCCCACCATGATATATGTGCCCCACATCCACACACTGTACATCCATTTCGAGAGATCATTTTAATAGTTGAAACCAAAAATGAAGCGGATCCAAATCTTAGGGGGGCCACATCATAGGAAATAGTAGCAGTTGAATACCCACAACTAAAAACTTCTTAGGGGCCATTGAAATATTTATTTGACGTCCAACCTACTGATAAGGTAAAAAAGAAATGGACAAAGGGTCTACAAAAATATCAGCTTGATCTCTCCACCCCTCAATTAATTAGGCAGATTCAAATCTCAAGTGAACCACACCACAGAATGCCCAACATTAAAAAACTCCATGGGGCTCACTGTAATGTTTATTTTCATCACCTGTTGATTTTGGTCACGTATACCTGGATGGAAGCAGATTGGCTGGTGTATCATGGACCTTGCTGATATGTTGAAGTCATCAATTTTTGTGGCCTCACCATGAGATATATGTTATATCAAAACTGTCTATACATTTGTTGCTCCCGTTGTCATGCTTGAGCCCAAAAATAAGTCAGTTCCAAAGATCAAGTGAACCCCACCCTAAAAGACAGTGGAAGATTGAACGTCTACCATTGAAACTTTCCTGGGGTATAGAGGTTTAGGATCAATTCGATATTTTTTTTCCTCTACATTCAGGTCCGTGTGATCTTATGAACAGATTGAATGGAAAATAAATATTACCTGGGCCCTACGTATGTTCAATGGTGGGAATCATTGTCTACGTTGTCCCCCCTGCTATTTATGGTGCAGTACACTTAGCTTTGGACATGAATCATTTCTTGGATGACGTACTAAAATGATCTCAATGGATGAATGGTGTGGATATAATAAATACATCATTGTAGGCCCATGTAACTTTGATCACCTTTCAACCGTTGATACATTCCGAGTTCGAGGAGTGACTCCCTCCTCTTTAAGCGACATGTACACACACCAGCGACTTTGGTGGTGTGTGGTACACTGGCTAATCCGCTTCCAACCTCGATGAAGGGGAAAAACGAATATCAGCTTTATTGAGAATCCCTATAGATCCTCCTCCATTGACTCACGGGATCTTCCTTGATTATATGAGATGTCACATAAATCTATTTTGATTATTTTCCTTTATTGTACATACCATAGCTGTGTAATTAGATTGTACAATTGTACAATATTATAAATAGATATACTCACCTACGTAAAATGGTGTGGTGATTTGCAAACCTTTTCATGCTATCAAGCATTTCACGGGTTCAACCTCCCACTGATTCCCATGGCTGCCGATTCCTCTAACTCTTTCCTATCCTTCGACACCATGATTCATATGGTGACCATTAAACTCTTTTCCTCAAACTATCTTCTCTAGTGCAATTAGCTTATTCCGCTTCTTGATAGCCAGAGACTTCTTGGCTATGTCGATGGGTCCATCATTGCTCCACCCACAAACTCCACCTCTGCTACTGAGTCTTCTACAGAAATCCAGAAATACACGGATTGGAAACTTCAAGATCAGCGCATCCTCAGCTTGATTCTTTCCTCCCTCACTGAAGAAGCTATGGCAGAAGTGCTCGGTCTCACTACTACCAGAGACGTCTAGCTTGCCTTGGAAAACTCTTTCAGCCATCGTTCCAAAACACGTGAACTCCATCTCAAGGATTAGTTGCAACTAATCAAATGAGGAAACCGCAGCGTCTTCGAATACTCTCGCTCATTCAAGGCATTATGTGATCAGCTCTCGGTGATGGGTCGTCCGATTGATGATATAGACAAATCTCATTGGTTTCTTCAGGGGTTAGGTGCTGATTTCTCCACCTTTTCTATTGCCTAGATGTCGCTCACACCCCTTCTCCTCTTCATCGATCTGGTTTCTAAGGCTGAAAGCTTTGCCATTTTTCAGAAATCTTTTGAGCAATCTCCTGTTGTCCTTGCTGCGTTCACTGCCACCCATGGTTCCTCTTCTAACTCTCGCAGTGGTGGTCATTATAAACAGTTTCGTGGCCGTAGAGGACACCAACGAAACAGTGGACCTGGTCGTGGCCGTCATCATTACAATCCCCATTGCTAGATCTACAAAACTGAGGGCCATTCTGCTGATCGTTGTCGAAATCGATATGATCGGGTTGATGCTCAGCTTGCTGAAGCATTCACTACTAATTTCTTTCTTTCAACTAAAGCCGAGTCTGATTAGTACATGGATACGGGCGCCTTAGCACATATGACCTCTCATTTGGGTAAACTAGACATATGAGAACCATATTCTGGTAAGGACCATGTACTAGTAGGCAATGGAGCCTCTCTTCCAATTACCCACACTGGTAGTGTCTACCACTCTCAAAATATTCAACTGTTGGATTTGCTTGTTGTCCCTCGCCTTATCAAAAATCTTTTATCCATTAGAAAATTAACTACTAATTTTTCATTCACTGTTATATATACTAATGATCAGTTTATTATACAGAACCAAATAATAGGAAAGGCGGTGGCAACCAGTAAAGGAGAAGGTGGTCTTTATGTGCTAGAATGCGAAAATTAGGCTTTTATTTTTGTTCTTGCTAAAAAATCTCTACGTGCCTCATTTGATTTATGGCATGCTAGATTTGGACATGTCAATCATTCTGTTATATCTTTATTGAATAAAAAAGGCCATTTATGTCTTACTCTTTGCTTCACACACGCATATATGCTCTATATGTCGGTTAGTAAAAAGTCATCGATTGCCTTTTCTTCTAACGATAGTAGATCTAATTATATGCTTGGCCTAATTCATTGTGATATTTGGGGTCCATCCCCTATTAAATTAAATGTGGGTTTTATCTATTATGTGTTATTTATAGATGACCACTCACGTTTCACATGGCTTTACCCCATGAAGCTTAAGTCTGATTTCTTTGATATTTTCCTTCGCTTCCAACGATTTATGGAAAATTAACTCTCGGCGGCAAAAATAAAAAATTTTCAAAGTAATGGCGGAGCCGAATTCACCAGTATTCGATTTCAATCTCGTCTTCAAGACAATGACATTCATCATCATATGTCATGTCCTTATACTCCTTCCCAGAATGGACGTGCAGAACGCAAACACCGTCACATGACTGAAACCGGTCTTGCTCCTCTTTCATTCCCATGTTTCCCTTCGCCTTTGGGTTGATGCTTTCAGCACTGCCACTTACATTATCAACCGGTTGCTTAGGCCGATCCTTAGTGGTATTTCACCTTTTGAGGTTCTGTATGGTAAGTCTCCTAATTATGAGCATTTTCATCCTTTCGGCTATCGGGTATATCTTTGTTTACGTGATTATGTTTCTACTAAATTTATTCCGCGTAGTTGCCTTGCATCTTTATTGGGTACAATTCATCTCATAAGAGCTTCCGTTGCTTGGATATCGCTACTTCTCGTATTTACATTACTCGGCATGCTCAATTTGATGTGTATTTCTTTCCATTTTTAGACTCTTCACGTGCACATTCCCCTTTGGAGTTGATTATCTCTAATTTTTTAGAGCCATGCACTTCCATTCCTACCCCTCTGACTCCATCCCCTATGCCCCCTATTACACGGCCCCTTGTAGACCCTTGCACAATCTGTGATGATTTTCTTGTTTCTGAGTCCATGCAAGTTTCTAGCACATCCTCCTCTGCTTTGGATCATACTACACGTGAGTCTCGTGATTCCTCAAGCTCTGGAGCTCTCTCCACCGGATCTGGTCCATCGTCCTCAGCGTCTAATCCAGCTCCACCTGCTCGTCACTCTATGGTCACTCGAGCTCGAAATGGGATCTTTAAGGGTAAGCATGCGGCTCTTTTCAGCACCGTGCAACCTCCGACCCTTCTATATGCCTTGTTCAGTACTTCCGAGCCCAAAGGATTTCTCTCTGCGGCTTAGGATCCTGCATGGCTTGCTGCCATGGATGCAGAAATTGCAACGCTGCTCAATAATAATACTTGGGTTCTTATTCCTCGGCCGCACAATACAAATATTGTGGGCTCCAAATGGGTTTTCAGGACCAAATATCATTCTGATGGCTCCATTGATCACTTCAAGGCTCGCCTAGTTGCCAAGGGCTACGCACAGCTTCCTGGACTTGACTACATCGACACCTTTAGTCCCATGGTCAAAGCTTCTACTGTCAGGATTGTTCTCTCTCTAGCCGTGTCTAATCGTTGGCCCTTATGTCAACTTGACGTCAAGAATGCCTTTCTTAATGGTGTTCTTTGTGAAGATGTTTATTTGGAACAACCTCTCGGTTATATTGATCCTCGACATCCTCTTCATGTGTGCAAATTAAAAAAAAGGCCCTTTATGGCTTGAAACAAGCTCCGCAAGCCTGGTTTCAACGTTTCAGTACACTTCTCTCACAACTTGGATTCTCTTACAGCCGTGCTGACTTTGTCTTCTACGGTGAAGATAAGTGTTGAGACTCAAATATTGCATAATTTTCCCCATTTATATCTTGGTTTTATGAACATAAATCATCTTAATATTCTATTTTACTCATGTATGTGTTGCAAGGTGAATTTAAGAGCTTGGATTGAAAAAGGGTGCTAAAAAGTAAGAATTTGATGCTCAAAAATCACCAAGGCAAGGGATGGATCTTAGGAGATCAAGATTGAACAATTCACATGCCAAAGATTCAAAAAAACCAAGCGAGGAATGAAGAGAATCGAAGATTTGAAGTGAAGAATCCTGAAATCGTCCTGAAAAAGTGTATTCTGAAGCTGTGAAGTTTATTTTGGAAAACTGCGCAGCAGGAAGTCTGTTTTAAACGAACTATGCAGCGAGAAGTCTATTTTGAGAAAATACGTATATTTGAGGCGTTTTCTAGGGTTTTCAACTTTGTACGAAAATTGGAGTTCCCTACTTATAAATAGGGCCTCCTAGGGCATTCTAAAACATCATTAGAAGTATTTAAGAGTAATATTTAAGATTTTTTAAGAGTTTTTAGTTTTATTAAAGCTTTATAATTTATTTTTTTTATTTTAGATATTTTCTATTTGCATTTTTTTCTTCTTTTTTTCTTGTTGCTTTTTATTTCTGCAATTTAATTATGTTTTTCTAAGTTCCCTCTAGCCCAAGCTAGAAGGGAAGCACATGGGTTTAATATTTCTTTAAGTTATGATGATTGATTGTTTTAATGATGAGAAGAATGGTGTATGCATGTTATCTATTATTTAGGTTTTATTTTTTTATCCTTTTGTAAGATCCATATGTTTCCATCATATGAGATCCACATTAATGGATAGGCTTACCCTAAATTAATCAGATTTCCTAGATAGGAGATGTTCTCAACCTGTTATATTTCTTTGATATTCATTATCATATAGATATTGAATACTTAAAATCACTGGCGCTTGAGAATATATGTCAATGGTGCAAATCCATTATTTTCTAATCTTTTATATCATTTATTAAAATATTTAAAGTGTTTTATTTTCCGATTAGGCTGACCATAGTGCTCAGATCCTAGTTGTGTTATCCAAGTCATCATGATTTTGGAACATTAACCTATGTGTGGAACTTTGAAGCTTGGGTGTTATTTTAATTCAGTTGAATTACATCTATTCAAAAATCCCAAAATCAAATAATCAATTTAGTTTTTATTACTTAGTTTGTTTTGTATTTGATTTTTTCCTTCTTGTAATTCATCTCCCTGTGGGATTGACCCTGTATTCACAGGATATTACTTATGAACCTCTGCATTTGGAGGCAAGCAATCAACTTTTTGGCGCCATTGCCGGGGAGAGACTGAGATAGATCAGATCTGTGCAAGATAGCTAAGGTAAGTTTTCTTCTAAACCCTACAGATTTTCTGTAGATTTTATTTATTTATTATTTATTCTTTTCTTTTCTTTTTCTTTGAAAATAAATTCAGTTGGGTCTTTCAAGCACTAACTATGACATAAGGTTGCCCTGCTTGGGATTTTATCACCCAAGTGCTATGGTTGTCCTACAGTTGCTGTTTGATCACAAAGATCATCCGCTGAATCTATTTTCCAGATTAGCATAGTTTAATTTCTGCATTAGTTTTACTTTTATTTATTTATTTATTTTATTTTTTTAAATTTTTTTGTGGACTGAACCCTCATGGTCGGCTCTGCCACCTGGGTTGTTGATTTATTTTGCTTTGTGGACTGAACCCTCATGGTCGGCCCTGCCACCTGGGTTGTTGATTTATTTTGCTTTGTGGACTGAACCCTCATGGTTGGCCCTGCCACCTGGGTTGTTGATTTAAGTTTTTATTTTTATTTTAAGTATCATACTTGCGATTTGAATTAGTGGTATTTGTTGTGTGGTGTGGATGGTTTATGTCCCGTTGGAGTAGGGATCAAAACAATCGACTCTTCTCTGAAAGTGGACTAGTTTCAAGCCTTGATCATTTTCACTTAGAAGAGGCACTCAACATCATTTGGATTCCATGGCAGACCCAGTTGATAATCCAAACCCAAATCTGCCAGATCCAACTATAAATCAAAATAATCCTCCTCTTGAGGATGAAAATGAAGTTCATAGGAATGTGTTAAATCAACCACGGACTTTACGTGAACATTTACACCCTAAGAGATCAACTTTACCATCTTGTATAGTGTTCCCTGCTCACACAGGGAACATTGATTTTAAACTAGGTGTGATTCAATTAATTCCTAAATTTCATGGCTTAGATTCTGAAAGCCCCTACTTGCACCTCAAGGACTTTGAGGAAGTAATTGCAACGTTACAAGTAAACAATGGCAATAGGGATGTACTTAAGCTTAGGTTATTCTCATTTTCTCTAAAGGATCAGGCCAAAGCATGGCTCAACTCTCTAAGACCTAATACCATCACTTCATGGCAAGCCTTAAGTAGAGAGTTTTTAAAAAAGTTCTTTCCCGAGCACAAAACAAATGCACTAAAACAAGAAATCATGTCATTCTCCCAAAAGAGGAATGAACTATTTTATCAAGCTTGATCAAGCTTGGAAGCGCTTTAAAGACATTCTAATTACTTGTCCACATCATGGTTATGAACCATGGCACGTGATTGATGCTTTTCGAAAGGGGCTCACCATGGATACTTGTCAATTCATAGAGATGACGTGTGGTGGAACCTTTCTTGACAAAGATCATAATGAGGCTTGGAATTTTTTAGATATGTTAGCAGAAAATATGCAGACATGGGATGTTTCTGCTAAATCAAACCAAACTAGACCCATTCCTAGAGAGAAAGTGGGAATGTATGTCCAAAGAGAAAGACGACCTTAATGCAAAATCCGCTGCATTGGCTAGAAAGGTCGAAACCTTGGAAATTAGGAAGGTTGATCCAAAGCAAACACTTCCTTAGGTAATTTTTGTAGCATTTGTGGTGGTATAGACCATGACACAAAGGATTGTTCGATAATCTCAGTTGTACAAAATATCACGTATGAGCTTGATCAAGCAAATACTATAAATAATTACCAAAGGTCAGTTATGCAAGCAATGGGAAACACGTACAATCCAAATTGGCGTAACCATCCTAATCTTAGTTGGAGGAATGGACCGCAAATTAATGTGCCCAATGCACCTCAAATGGCTCCACAAAATAACTTCTTTGGGGCACCTAATAATGCACTATATGTGCCCCTGCCAAAGCGATCATCTGTGGAGGATGCATTGACCACATTCATGAACTTTCAAGCTTAAATGAATCAGTCCCTAATCCAATCAAATCGGGAATTAAAGACAACTGTGGCTAGGATTGAGACTTAACTAAATGCTAAGGAAAAAGGCACCCTTCCTTCTTAACCTGTGCCAAACCCTAGAAACACACATTTCATTGGAGACTCAAATCCAAGTGAGCTACATCATGAACAAGCTAAGGCCATCATTACCTTGAGAAGTGGAAAAGAGGTCGATAACAAGATAATGCAACCGGTAGAAATACCGAATGATGAGTCACTGTCTTAAGAGAATGATGAACTGGATATGGTTCAAGAGCCGCAACAAGAAAAGGATAAATAGACTAAGTCACATGAGCCTCCAGTTCCGTTCCCATCTAAACTTCGGAACCCGACTGTCCTCATGAAATATCAAGAGGTGTTGGATGTGCTCCAAAAGGTTACTGTCAATATTCCTCTACTTGATGTCATTAGACAAATTCCATCATATGCTAAATATCTCAAGGATTTGTGCACTGTAAAGAGAAAATTAAATGTGCACAAGAAGGCCTTCCTCACTGAGAAAGTGAGCGCTATCATTCAGAAAAGAGTTGTACCCAAATACAAAGACCCGAGAAGTCCCATTATTCCTTGTATTATTGAAAATTTCCAAATTGAGCATGCTTTGGTAGATTTGAGTGCAAGTGTCAACTTAGTGCCTTATTCGGTTTACAAACAAATAGGGTTATGAGAGCTTAAACCAATTACGATTACACTCCAACTTGCTGACCACTCCATTAAGGTACTAAGGAGAATCTTAGAGGACGTGTTAGTCCAAGTGGAACAATTTTACTTCCCCATGGATTTTATTGTAATAGGCACTGAACCATGTGTAAATGTTAGCGCTCAAGTTCCCATCATTTTAGGCCGCCCATTCCTAGCAACTTCAAATGCAATCATAAATTATAAGAATGGAATGATGAACTTGTCTTTTGGTAATATGACTTTAGAGCTAAATATTTTCAATCTATGTAAGCAACCCATTGATAATAATGAGATCCATGAGCTGAATTTCATGGACTGCTTGATAGAAGAAGAGGAATTGGAACCTAATCTGACTGAGGAATTGATTCAAGTCATTGGAGACTTAAAAAATTCTGATTTAAAAAAAGTGCTTGCTGGAATTTCTGATGATAATGAGAGCACTACCACCCAGGACATTGGTATGTACCAATGGAGACCGCGCACTCAAATCCTATCTATCGAGGACTTGCGACCTCTGCCATCACCAACCAATGTTCCAAAGCTTGATTTAAAACCACTACCAAATGAGCTTAAGTATGTATACTTAGGTGAAAATAAAACTTATCCTGTGGTGATCTCTTCATTTTTAGAGAAAGATCAAGAGATTAAATTGTTGAAAGTTCTAAGGGACCACAAAGGAGCCTTGGGCTGGACCATTTCTGACATCAAGGGTATAAGCCCTTCCATATGCACCCATCGGATCCACCTCGATGATGACGCCAAACCAATTAGACAACCTCAAAGGCGTCTCAATCCAAACATGATGGAAGTTGTAAAAAATGAGGTGATCAAATTATTGGATGTGGGAATCATCTACCCAATATCCGATAGTGTTTGGGTGAGTCCAACTCAAGTAGTCCCAAAGAAATCTGGAATAACTATTGTGCAAAATTCTAATAATGAACTCATACCAACACGTGTCACCACTAGTTGGCGTGTTTGCATTGACTATAGAAAATTGAACCAGGTCACAAAGAAGGACCATTTCCCTCTACCATTCATTGATCAAGTTTTAGAGAGGGTAGCAGGTCACTCCTTCTATAGTTTTCTTGATGAATATTCTGGATATAACCAAATAGAGATAGCCCTGGAAGACCAAGAAAAAACCACGTTCACTTATCCATATGGCATGTTTGCTTTCAAACGGATGCCATTTGGATTGTGTAACGCCCCAGTAACTTTCCAATGGTATATGTTAAGTATTTTTTCAAATATGGTTGGAAAGTTTCTTAAGGTTTTCATAGACGACTTCTCTGTATTTGAGAGTAGTTTTGAGGAATGCCTCAACAATTTATCTCTTGTCTTATCTAGGTGTGAAGAGAAACACCTTGTCTTAAATTAGGATAAATGTCATTTCATGGTTCAAAAAGGAATTGTTTTGGGCCATGTTATCTCCAAAAATGGAATCGAGGTAGATTGATCAAAACTCGACATTATTGCTAATCTACTTATCCCTCAAACTGTTAGAGATATTAGATCACTTATAGGGCATGATGATTTTTATAGAAGATTCATCGAGGACTTTAGTGCCATTACTAGACCATTGACTAATCTTCTTCAAAAGGATGTCCCATTTAAGTGGACAGATGAGTGTGCAAGTACCTTTAATAAAATTAAATCACCCCTTACCACTGCACCTATCATGCGTCCACCAGATTGGACACTTCCTTTTGAACTAATGTGCGATGCAAGTGATTATGCCATAGGGGCTGTTTTGGGTTAAAGGAAAGATAAACGGCCCTACGTTATTCACTATGCGAGTAGAACTCTAAACTCGGCCCAAGTGAACTACTCAACAACTGAAAAAGAGTTACTTGCAGTAGTTTTTGCTTTGGATAGGTTTAGGTCTTACTTGCTTAGATCCAAAGTGGTCATTTTCACGGACCACTCGGCTTTGAAATATTTGCTATCTAAGAAGGATGCAAAGTCGGGACTTTTGAAATGAATCCTCATACTCCAAGAATTTGACTTATAAATAAAAGATAAGAAAGAAGTAGAAAACGTAGTGGCCGATCACCTTTCTAGATTGGTGTTAGATGATTCCACTGAGGAGATGCATATCCAGGGCACTTTCCCTGATGAACAATTATTTGCAATCTCCAAATTTCCTTGGTATGCAGATATAGTGAACTATCTTGTAACGGAAAAAATACCATATCATTGGAAGTCACAAGATATGAAGCGCTTTGAAATTGAGGTTAGGAACTTCTTCTAGGATGACCCATATTTATATAAATATGGGACTGATCAAATTTTTAAACGTTGTCCCAGATGATGAAGTTCAGAGTGTTATTTCTTTTTACCACATGGAAGCATGTGGTGGCCATTTTTTTGCTAAGAAAACCACTGCAAAAATTCTGCAGTGTGGTTTTTACTTGCCCACCATGTTTAAAGACACTCATGCTTTCTGTGTTGCTTGTGATAGATGTCAAAGATTGGGAAGAGTGTCCCGGTGCAACATGATGTCTTTATCCCCTATTTTACCATTGGAGATTTTTTATTGGAGTATTGATTTTATGAGCCCATTTCCATTTTTTTTTGGATTTCTTTATTTATTGGTTGGTGTGGACTACGTTTCCAAGTGAATTGAGGCAATTCCAAATAGGACCAATGACAATAAAGTGGTCATACGATTCCTCAAGAAAAATATTTTTTCTAGATTTGGAACTCCAAAAGCCATTATTAGTGATGGCGGGTCTCACTTTTGTAATAGAACATTTAAGGCTTTGATGAAGAAATATGGCATCAAGCACAAAATGAGCACCCCATACAACCCACAAACGAGTGGGCAAGCTGAGATTTCTAATTGGGAAATCAAACACATTTTAGAGAAAACTATGAGGCTAGATAGGAAGGATTGGTCCCTCAGACTATTCGACGCTTTATGGGCTTATAGGACTGCTTATAAGACCCCAACTGGAATGTCCCCATACAGATTGGTGTATGGGAAAGCTTGTCAGTTGCCTGTGTAATTACAACATAGAGCTTACTAGGCAATAAAGAAATTAAACTTTGATATGGACCAAACAATTGGACAAAGGAAATTAGAGTTGAATGAATTGGAGGAGTTGAGGAAAGGCACTTATGAAAATTCTAAAATCTATGAAGTGAGGATCAAAGCTTTTCATGACAAAAACATCCTGAGGAAGAATTTTGAACCTCAGCAAAAGGTCCTATTGTACAAATCTCATCTACAGTTCTTTCTGAGAAAGTTACGATCAAGATGGACAGGCCCCTTCATTGTGAAGAATGTTTATACTCATGAGGCTATTGAAATTGAGAATCCACGTAATGGCAAGATGTATAAGGTTACTGGTCGGAGATTGAAGCCTTACGTGGAAAACTTTCATTTGGGAGATGAGTCTATCCCTCTTCATGAGCCAAAATATTTAGATTGATGCTCCTAGTCTCGCGGAGCATTTATATAGGATTTGTATCATATTCCATTTTTTTTAGTGTCACCTAGTAGGTGAGTTCTTCATGGTAGGTATTATCGACCCTTTTTTTTATTTTTATTGTTCTCTGCATTACATTATCATTACATTGGGGATAATGTAGATTTTAGGTTGGGGTGTGGATAGTCATCCATGTGAAAGTTTTTTTTTTGGGGTTTCAATTTATTTTATTATTATTTTTATTATTTTTAGGTTTCAGTTAGGTTTAAGTTTATTAGGTTTATGAAAAAAAAATTCAACATTTTAAAAATAATATTTTTATATACAAGAATGTGAACATGATATTATGCGAATTTTAAAGGCAAAGTTAATATTTATTCTGGGTTAATAGTAGTCAGAATTTTGATAACTGAAAATTATAAACTTGAGTTCAATTATCTAATCACTAGTTTAAAATGAGTTATAATTTGATGTACTAAATTCACATTACACCTTAGCTAACTAAGTGAGAAATATGATATGTGAACTAGAATAATAAATTTTGATTCAAACAAGATTGAATGAACTAGTACCATTGATATATGTTTAAAAGAGAGAATATTGAAAGAAAAAAAGAGTGATGAAAAAAAGAAATTTTTATTATAGAGCATGAATGCAATGACCATAACAATCGTGTTAGTAATCCGGAGTAAGATACCTAAGTATCTATTATTGTTACCATTACAAGTACGATACCTTAGGTTATGAAGCAAACCTGATGAGAATCTTCATCTAAAGGTGGTCTATAATAATGAGGATATAATGATAAAAGAAGAAATGTCATGAAAAAAATGAGATAACTAGAGATTTCATATTCTTGGGATGATTGAAAGGAGTTAGGATAGGGAACATGCATATTTCTCAAAGTTAGATTAGTGTCACGAAGCATCTAAGGATATTGAGTTATAACTATTCTAAATTTTGATTAGGTCTCTGAACTCAAGGATGTAATGGATTAGAAAATTGAGATTCTAGCTAACTTCATATCTAAGGTAATTATTGTTTTGTTTTGGAATTCATATGATGAATGGAGACATAATTGTGTAAATTTCTAAGTGTTGAAATATTTTTCATGTTTTCAATATTTGTAAGTAACATTTTTGGAAACCCTCACTAGACTGTAACTCGTCCACTAGGGTAAACCTAGGGGTCTAAAGGCTTTTTTGCATAGGCTAAATGCAATCGAGATTACTTGCGAATGTGGTGTAGTTAGAATTTTTGTTTTTCTTTTTAATTTTGTTTCTAGAATTAATTTTTATTTTTCTACACTTATTTTGCTTGGGACTAGCAAAATGCTGGTTGGGGGTGTGTTGAGACTCAAATATTGCATAAATTTCCCCATTTATATCATAGTTTTATGAACATAAATCATCTTAATATTTTATTTTACTCATGTATGTATTGCAAGGTGAATTTAAGAGCTTGGATTGAAAAAGGTGTTAAAAAGTAAGAATTTGATGCTCAAAAATCACCAAGGCAAGGGATGGATCTTAGGAGATCAAGATTGAAGAATTCACATGCCAAAGATCCAAGAAAACCAAGCGAGGAATGAAGAGAATCGAAGATTTGAAGTGAAGAATCCTGAAATCGTCCTAAAAAAGTGTATTCTGAAGCTGTGAAGTTTATTTTGGAAAACTGCGCAGCAGGAAGTCTGTTTTAAACGAACTATGCAGCGAGAAGTCTATTTTGAGAAAATACGTATATTTGAGGCGTTTTCTAGGGTTTTCAACTTTGTACGAAAATTGGAGTTCCCTACTTATAAATAGGGCCTCCTAGGGCATTCTTAAACATCATTAGAAGCATTCAAGAGCAATATTTAGGGTTTTTTAAAGAGTTTTTAGTTTTATTAAAGCTTTATAAGTTGTTTCTTTCCTTTTAGATCTTTTCTATTTGTAATTTTTCTTCTTTCTTTCTTGTTGCTTTTTATTTCTGCAATTTAATTATGTTTTTCTAAGTTCCCTCTAGCCCAAGCTAGAAGGGAAGCACATGGGTTTAATATTTCTTTAAGTTATGATGATTGATTGTTTTAATGATGAGAAGAATGGTGTATGCATGTTATCTATTATTTAGGTTTTGTAAGATCCATATGTTTCCATCATATGAGATCCACATTAATGGATAGGCTTACCCTAAATTAATCAGATTTCCTAGATAGGAGATGTTCTCAACCTGTTATATTTCTTTGATATTCATTATCCTATAGATATTGAATACTTAAAATCACTGGCACTTGAGAATATATGTCAATGGTGCAAATTCATTATTTTCTAATCTTTTATATCATTTATTAAAATATTTAAACTGTTTTATTTTCCGATTAGGCTGACCATAGTGCTCAGATCCTAGTTGTGTTATCCAAGTCATCATGATTTTGGAACATTAACCTATGTGTGGAACTTTGAAGCTTGGGTGTTTTTTATTCCATTGAATTACATCCATTCAAAAATCCAAAAATCAAATCATCAGTTTAGTTTTTATTACTTAGTTTGTTTTGCATTTGATTTTTTCCTTTTCGCAATTCATCTCCTTTCAGTACACTTCTCTCACAACTTGGATTCTCTTACAGCCGTGCTGACTTTGTCTTCAGTAGGAAAGCTGATCTCATCTACTTGTTGCTCTATATTAATGACATTATTGTTACAGAGAATAATTCAACACTTCTCAACCGATTCATTCAGCAGCTGCACGCGAAATTTGCCCTCATGGACTTAGGCTCCTTGAGCTATTTTCTTGGCCTTGAGGTTTCCTCTCTTTTGGATAGACTCTTTCTCAGTCAAACCAAGTATGTTCATGACATTCTTGCTCATGCTCAATTATTTAATAGCAAGTCTATTGCTACACCAATGGTCGTGTCTCAGCGCCTCCCCTCTGACGATGCACCCTTCTCG
Organism: Magnolia sinica; assembly: GCF_029962835.1. NCBI lineage: Eukaryota > Viridiplantae > Streptophyta > Magnoliopsida > Magnoliales > Magnoliaceae > Magnolia > Magnolia sinica. The sequence goes on from NC_080573.1 coordinate 134,952,851, forward strand.
GATCCCACTCTTTATCGCTCTTTAATTGGTACCTTACAATATTTGACCATCACGCGCCTTGATCTTGCTTAGTCTGTCAACTCCATTAGTCAATTTCTTCATGCTCTCACTAAAGAACATTTTCAAGCTGTCAAGCGTATCTTGCGTTATGTCAAGGGTACTCTTCACTTTGGCTTAACCTTTTCTGCATCGCCATCTACTGGTCTCTTGGCCTATTCTGACGCCGACTGGGCAAGGTGTCCTGATACTCGGCGTTCCACCTTTGGTTATTCCATTTATATTGGGGACAATCTTGTCTCATGGAGTGCCAAAAAGTAACCTACAGTTTCCCGCTTCAGTTGTGAATTTGAGTACCGTGCTCTCACTTTTACTGCTGTTGAGATTCTATGGCTTACTCATCTCCTATGTGATCTCAAGGTCACCCTCACACATCGGCCTTTGTTACTATGTGACAACAAGCGCGTGATTTTCTTAAGCTAGAATCCTGTTTCTCACAAGCGTGCCAAACACATCGACCTTGACTACCATTTCTTATAAGAACTTGTTGTTGTTGGCACCCTTTGCATTTTAATATGTTTCGTCAAATTTGCAGGCCACTAATTTATTCACCAAAAGTGTTTCACGGCCGCTATTTACCTTTTTCCAATCCAAGCTTCATGTTGGCTGTAATCCCACGCTTAGCTTACAGGGGTATTAAGAATCTCCGTGGATCCTCCTCCATTGGCTCAGGGGATCCTCCTTGACTATATGAGATGCCATGTAAATCTGTTTTGATTATTTCCCTTTATTGTATGTACCATAGCTGTGTAGTCATACCGTATAATATTATTATAAATAGATATACTCACCCACATAAAATGGTGTGGTGATTTGCAAACCTTTTCAAGCTTAATCCAAAACTTTCGTGGCCCTTGAAGTTTTTAATGGTGGGTGTTCTACCGATACTTTTTCCTATGGTGTGGTACACATGAGATTTGTATCTGGCTCGTTTTTTTGGCCAATGTTCTAAAATGATCTGGAAAAATGGATGGACGGCGTAGATAAAAGAGTACATGATGGTGGGCTCCACAGAGCTTTTCCAGCACCGACGTCTGTAATAATAACAAAAACGACAATGCGGTAATGTTTCCGCAATGCATTCGTACCCGGTAAAATCGTTAATTTTCAATCATTCCGATCAGTATATATTTTGAAATTGAAACATGGGACCGTTAGAGCAAACGGCTATAAGAAAAGTCTCCTTCCATTTCCTTCTTTCAAATCTTTGTTCATCTGCCACAGAGAGAGAGAGAGAGAGAGAGAGAGAGAGTCCATGGAAGATTACGAGAAGCTCGAGAAGGTAGGAGAAGGGACGTATGGGAAGGTTTACAGAGCAAGAGAGAAAGCCACAGGGAAGATCGTAGCCCTCAAGAAGACTCGTCTCCACGAGGACGATGAAGGCGTCCCGCCAACTACCCTTCGAGAAGTCTCTCTCCTGCGAATGCTATCCATCGATCCCCATGTTGTAAGGTACCCATGATCTCCTTTTCGCCTTTCTCTCTCTTCATTTGGATTCTTTCTCTTACTCTCTTTCTCTCTTTCTCTCTCTGTATATATTTCTGGTCTGGATTTTGCTTCTTTCATGGGCAGGGTTAATTTCTGTTTGATCCAATGTCTGTTTGATCGCTGTCTAGGGTTAAGATTTCATTTCATAGGGTTAAATTTTTATTTATTTATTTTCTTAATTTGAATGTAGGATCTCTTTTCTGTTGCATTTGAAGTCCGTTTTGCTGTCCTTGACTGGTTGGGTTCGGTGTATCTTGAGCTGCATCTTGTTCTGCTTCAATTCCCAGGGTTTACTTTCTAGGATTAGGGTTTTATTGCTTTCTTGTGATTGCATTGTTCTCTGTTTCTTCATGAAGATTCTTTTATCTTTTGTTCCAATTTGCCCTTTTCTTGAAGTGTGTCGGGTCTATTAAATGGGTTTTCATCTCTGTTTCTTATTCGGCAATCTTATGAAGGCTGTTGGATCTCAAACAAGGCCAGAACAAAGAAGGGAAGACGGTTCTCTATCTTGTTTTCGAATACATGGATACGGATCTTAGAAAGTACATCAAAAGCTTTCGCCAGACTGGAGAGAAAATGCCCACCAAAACTGTTAAGGTAGGCTTTCATTGTTATGGATTTTCATCCGTTTGATGCTTTCAGATAAGCCTCTAAGCAGTTCATGTTAGAAGAATTGAATGCTTGTTGGAACTGAAAGATTCTGAGATTGTGCTGTGGAGGGACTGACTTATGCACAGCTCAGATGTTCCATGCACTTTCCAGGTTGCTTGTAATTGTGCTTGTCAAGAGGGTTCCATGTGGGTCCAAAGTCCAAACCTCCCTAAATTTTCCAGTATTGAATAGTTAAGGTGAGATTCTTAGAATTTCGTGTGGTTCTTAATGCAGAGTTTGATGTACCAACTTTGCAAGGGTGTTGCATTCTGCCACGGTCATGGTGTACTGCACAGGTATAGCCTCGTATAGCCTCTCTTTCTCTCTGCGTATGTGCGTGTGAAATGCTCACACACAACTAGTTGTACGTCCAACTAGTTGGCGTGTGGGACCCACCATAGTGTTTGTATGATGTCTCGCCCGACCAGCAAGGTTGTCCCATTATGAAAATTGGATGCCCCAAAAATCAGGTTAATCCAACTATCAGCCGGGCACACCATAGAAAACCAAAAAAACTCCACATTCATGTGGGGCAACCTTGTTGGACGGGGGAGATACCAAATAAACAACAACATGGTGGCTTCCACACACCAACTAGTTAGACGTACATCTAGTTGTGTGCGAGCATCTCTCTCTCTCTCTCTGTATATGTGTGTGTGTGTGTATTAAATTGATCTTTATACGCTACTCTTTTGTTAACACAGGGATCTGAAACCTCACAATCTTCTAATGGATCGAAAGACGATGATGCTTAAAATAGCAGACCTTGGGCTTAGTCGAGCATTTACTATTCCAATCAAGAAGTACACTCACGAGGTACAAATAAACATACCCATTTCCTTTCCGTCATTTAACGATTGATAAAATGCCAGTCAGTCCATTAAGATTTATAAGTAAGGGCCCATTTCAATGGGGGCCTCTCTGATCGAATTGGATCATGAGAGCCCCTTGTACATCTCGTTTTGAACCTTTTAATGGCTCTGATCCGTATTGAACAAAAGCAAAAAAATCCAAACAAGTAACTACTCTTCTCATGCAAACATGCCCTTGGTTTCACGAGCTAATGCTGATTGAACTAACGAAACATTTTTCTGATTGATTTTACTGTATGAATTCCAGATATTGACATTGTGGTATAGAGCTCCAGAAGTACTTTTGGGGGCAACTCATTACTCCACACCAGTAGATATGTGGTCTGTCGGCTGTATATTTGGTAAAATACTAAGAACTGGTGTTCTAATTTTCAACTTTAGGTCTTTTTGAAAACGAGGCAGCCAATTTACCGATCTTTGTATGATTCCAGCTGAGCTGATCACGACACAGGCCCTCTTTCCCGGGGATTCAGAACTGCAACAGCTCCTTCATATCTTCAGGTTCGGTTGGTTTATGTGTTTTCTGGACAATTTTCATTTAATTAATTAAGTTATTTATTTTATGTATCGCCAGCTTGACTGATCATGTGTAGTGGCTTTGATGAAGGCTGTTGGGCACTCCAAATGAAGAAGTATGGCCAGGATTGAACCAATTAACAAATTGGCATGAGTACCCTCAGTGGAGGCCTCAAAGTTTGTCATCAGCCGTTCCTAATCTTGATGCAGATGGGATAGATCTGCTTTCGGTAAGTTGGGTCTGCATACCATCTTTCGATCGATATGTGCCTCATCATATAAACGATACTTGACAAAGCACATATTCAGATCAAGAGGAAATGCAAAGTGTACTCGCTCGTGTCAGATGTGTCTGCATGCTTTCTTTTGATTGATACATATATTCTTGTATAAATAATTATGTACATAGTATGAGGAGGAATACTATGTTCACTTGCCAATGCTGCACACATGTCAGATGAAGGGCTGCAAGGCACATGCTGCACACATGTCAGGTGAAGGGCTGCAGCGCATGTGCTAGTTTGTCGGGGCATTCATCAGGTTTGGCCCCCAAATCATTAGATTTGCCGTGGCCCTGCAGTCATCAAGAATTTTAATGTGAGATGGAAGTAGGGCTTCATAGCACATAGCCAATGTTGTGCATGTGTCAGATGCAGGGCCAAGTGGTGTATGTGCCAATGCTGCACATGTGTCAGTTGCAGGGCATTCATCAGGTTTGGTCCATTTACTTAGGCAGGTGTATGTTGTGTATGGACTGTTGGTCAATTTCTTTCAACTATCCATTACCTGATGAGTTGCTCGATTTTGGGCGAACCATAACGGTGGGGCCAGCTGATGAGCAACTCGGATCTGGTTCATTGTATTAACAAGAGTTAGCATTCCACTTAACTACCATCAATGAGATAGAGTATCTTTGACCTGCAAATAATTTACATTGTTGCAGAAGATGTTGCAGTACCACCCCTCAAAGCGAATATCTGCGAAGAAAGCTATGGAGCATCCTTACTTCGATGATTTGAATAAAGATTATCTTTGAAAGGCGACTAATTTTCTCAGGCGATGCTTTGTCCCCAAAAGCTCTGTGGATTTAAAATGCTGACATGTTTGGTGGATGTTTTCAACTGCTTTCCTTAAGCATTTGGTTGTTTAACTGTTGTTTGGTTTAATGTTTAGAGATTGTTGATGGTAACTTGGTCCTGATTTAAGTGAATGACTATTGAGATTCCAGTGTCCTGATTCTTTTGGATGGGAAAACTAAAATGTGGATATGGGAAACTAAGAAGGATTATTGCGGTGGACATGGAAAACTGTGGATTCGAATAGCAATTTGTTACTTCTGGGAGAATTTTGTTGTTATATAGCTTTAGTGTGCTTTTTTTAATTTTTGGGAGACAAAAATGAGCAAGTTGTAGTTGGCGGCTGCTTACTTTCACAGCATTGTAAATTGATGTTATTCCATTTAGGGCGAGATATTGATTGGTACCTACCTACTGGTGCTACTGTCAGTAACTTGGAAGAAATGACTTGTTGGGCCCTGGTCCCAAAAATCAGGATGATGCAACACTCTAGTGGGCCATTCCAAAAAAAATTATACTGAAAACCTCTCAATTCATGTGGTATGGCCCACCTGAGTTTTAGAACATTGTGATTTTTGGGTAATCCTTTCATTCTAATGGCATATAAACACCATGGTGGGTCCTACACAACTAACGGTGGGTGTTCTGTCAATTGTTTCCTGTGGTGTGGTGTACTTGAGTTTTTTGGTTCAATGATTAAAATGAGACGGTAGTGTATCTGATGGATGGGGTGGATCTCATGAAAGTTGCACCCATGATGTGGCTCTTAGTTTTGCTAAGCAACCCCGGTAGATACCTCGTGTGAGTTACCTTACCATGGGCTCATAGTGATTTCCACAATTCTCTTCGAAAAGGAAAATGCATTTTTTTTTCCTCAACTGGATGAAAAATAGGCTTCTATTCGCTGTTTCTCGAAGGTATTAATTTCCAAGGTATTCACTTTTTCCAAACACCGGCTTATATTTTCTTTGTTATCTAATTCAAAATATGGCAAGAGCAGTGACTTTGAGATGCACAGCAGTGGCAGCTTGTGATACATGACTAACACTTAAATGTTCCTAATGAGCAGAATTCAATTGCAAGGATATCATTTCATTGAACAGGGGCCATGGTTCAATGATTGTGCCCAACCATGAATATGGAGAATGCCACCAAAAAGCACCATGAATGTAGGCAAAGCAACAAATATCACCCAGATTGGTGGGAAGATTACACCCAAAGTTTTGGCCTTTCTGTTGAATGCAGACTTCCTAAACCCTAAAATCCTATCAGGTCACTTATCAAAGGAGTTTTTTGAAGCATGGGGATCTTCTAGATTGAACTGCATGGGGATATTATTCAAATCTTTTTTTTTTTTTCATGTCACGCAGAAGATGCATTCAGAATTCAATTATTTTAATATCCAAGGTATTCAATGCATTCAGAAATCCTTTGAAAGTCTGCTCCTCGTGAAACTCACCTTCATCATCAATAGCTTAAGCACTATGCAGATATCAGCATCACATTCAAATCTTTTGTTCTTTTTTTTTTTTTTTTTTTTTCAGGTCACGCATAGGATGCATTCAGAATTCAATTATTTTAATTTCCAAGGTATTCAATGCATTCAGAAATCCTTTGAAAGTCTGCTCCTCGTGAAACTCACCTTCATCATCAATAGCTTAAGCACTATGCAGATATCAGCATTACATTCCTAGAGAAGCAAATTGTATTGATAGTTCTTTTCTTTTTAAAAAAAAATTGTATTGACTTAAATATTCTTTCCATATGTACAGGGGATCTTCTTTCTTTCTTTTTTTTTTTTCCCTCCGCCTGTTGGGGTTTTCTTCATAAAATATTTTGTTACCAATAAAAAGAATATTAGTAATCTGATGACATGGTTGGAATCCCCGCACTCTTTAACTTTTAATCAATTGAAGCTAATTTTATTAATAATTCAAACTTATATTCTTGTTTGAATTAAATAAAATAGCAAAAGATCCGTGTCTTTAGGAGATATGTAACCTGGGCACACTTTTTTCTTCAAATATTAAAATTGAAGATCTAACCATAGGGAGAGATATCACTCACTTGTTCATAAATTTCAGGAAATAACTGGTAACAAAAGGTTCTAGCAAGCTCTGACGACAAAGCTAAGATGATATATTCATTCCTAATCTTGCAAATAAAGGGTATTAAAATTTCTGAATAACCAAGCAAGCTCCGTTGACAAAAGCTAAGATATTCACTCCTAGTCTCTTGCAAGTAAAGGGTGTTAGAATTTCATGTTTGAGATACATAGGTAAGTCTTCACCATTTGACATTAAAGAGAGGCCTCAGATAGTCACTCTTAGCCTTGCAAATAAAGGGTATTATAATTTTCCAATAACCAAATGCAAAGGCACCTTATTGTTTTTGTTGGCCACAATTCACTTTTCAATGATCTTGTTTCTTTCATGCTCGGATGCCAATTACCAAAGTTGGAGATGCATTATATCTTATCATGAGTCATACACCATGGGATCATAGTTTAGATGATCAGTGTACAAATTGATGAAATGCCAACAACCATGCAGTGGCACGATGCGACAATGTTTAGCTAGCACGAACCTATGCAGCATAATCAAGTCACAAGCCATATGAAGAAGGCAGACCAAAGTGTGAGTGATACTATAGCCAGTGCATAGGTCACCAGAAAAATCACAGCGCATTCACTTTCGCCCGCTCCAAACAATTGGGTCATTATACCTGTCAATGTCATAAACAAATGACATCAGCTCACACTAAAAAGAAAGAACATGGTTAAAGTATGAGTACGACTTACTGTATAGTGTCCACTGAGATTTGGTAGTTGATACACACCTCCCATATGATGGGGGAATCCAAAAACATTAGGGATGAAATGCATTTTGGATTCTCGCAGCATCTTTAAGACACTGGGAGATGTATGCACTAAAAAATGGAGAACTTCCCAAATGCTTGGTGAAATTCGGCTTCATGGAAGTGAAATTAGTATCGGTGTCTAAAAGCGCATGTCGGCAGTGTAGTAGGAAGCACTGATGCTGATGTAACTACTGATGTGATTACTACACGAAATATTCATATCACATGCATGTAAACCTAACTATATTGGTCTTGGTATTGAATAATATACGGCAGGAGCTTGATATGAAATGTTCATCCACGGCAAGAAATCACCAGTTTGGAACTTGACCCTTTTCTTAGAGTTGCACAGTATTGCATATTTACAAAATCAGCGCAATCTATATGCATAAGCACTGAGCATGGATTCTGGCATGCCAAGATTGCATTGAATTGTTTTTGCTTAGCTATGAAAGAAAAATACTTGCATATTCTCAAATAGGTGTCTCTGCCATGGCCGCTTCTAAGAGTTCAGTTAAAACTTAAAAGAGGAAGGTTGGTGTCTGGCGAAAAGCCAATCAATGTAATTTTTGGCAATCTACCATTTCAAAGCCAACCCCAAAATCTTGGGAGAAAAGCTAAGGTAAGGGCCTGTTTGGGTGAGATGAATTCATTTTTAAACATGCCCAAATGAGATGAACTCATCTGTAAGTGGCAACCAAACATGCCCTAAGATGATGATGATGATGATGATGACGACTTTCAAAATCAACTGCATAGACACCCCAAACAGATCTACTTAACGCCTATATTGTATTGCAATAGAGCTTCACTAAGACCACACATACCTCTATATATGGCCACGAGTGTTCAAGGGAGATCCGAACAATGCATCAGGTGGACCCCGGTGTGTATAGATGACCTGGCAGGAAACTCAAGTCCCCTCAACATGGCAGGTGGGTTGCACATATATGGGTTAAAAAGTTTGCGTATATTATGCAACCCATCTGATGAGTGGACCGCCCTGATCTTTGGGACAGGTAATCTGCATGGTGGGGCAAGCGATGCATGGCTCAGATGTCCCATAGAAGTGCTAAGTTGGTTTCCCTGGAGCTGCATGTAGTGGGGTGTGTGTGTGGCTAATCAAAACTCTATCCTGATAGTAATCCAATATAAGGTGACCCCATAATTCATACAAATGCTGCTGCGTTTGGAATGTACTAATTTTAAAATGTCAGATTTTGGAATGTAATTTTGAAAGAAGAAATGTGTACAGCAGATAACATAAATTTGACACAGAAACATAAAATAGATTTGGATCATGTAATGAAATAGTACAATCTCACCAATTCACAAAAAAAAAAAAAAAAAAAAAAACCCACCATGTATCATACCTATGGTCACTGCAGGTGGAACTGTAAATTGCAGCAGAAGAATGAACTGATATAAAGGGTCTTTGTGCACCAAACCAAAATGAATTGCCCCTTTAACTACGAGTACACCCAAAAAGGGCAAGGCGATGTAACGAACAACAATAATTGCAACGAGGATTGAGACTCGGATTTCTGACCTGTGTATTCCTTAATGAAGACAACCAACAATGATATAAAAAAAGCTATCTTCAGATACAGGATATGATTCTTTCAAGTTGATCTGAGCAGCCAATCAAGCAGAATCCAAGATGAGTATGAGATAGATTGAAAGCAAGTTAGTTATTACCCTTTGTAAGATTTCCTCCCATTATAAGGGTGGTAGTTGGGATATCTCCATCCCTGCCAACAAGAAAAATGAAAATCGATAAATTCACCAAAAAGATGTTTTTCATCACTGCTAAATAAATTAAGATTCAATCAGCCAATAGTCGGAATAGATGTGATTCTAGTCATTTTAATCCTATGAAAAGTTAGTACATGGTTCATACCCCAACAATGCAATAGAGGATTGTATTGCGCGAAGAGGAGCACTTTCACCAACGAGTGCCTTTCTGAATGGAGCTATTATTCCAACAGCAAACCCAATAATCTATACAAAGAAAATAATGGCAGCTTAGTCTGTGCACCATTATGACCTATACATAGTAAAATTTCATCTCTGTTCAAACTCAGGTTCTCTAAGTACATGAGACATCAATGGTATAACAATTTCCTTCTGGTGACAAAATAAGCTTGGAAAGCATACCACAGCGATGGTCGAAGGTGCCAACAACTTCTTCACGTCTACTTTTCCTGAAATCGTCTTTAAGGCTTGCTTAAGCTTAGATGGAGTTTGCACCTAGAAAGGAAATCATGCAAAAGATTCAGATGGAGAATATGTTCAAGCGTAATGGTACTTTCCATTAGAATCTGTTGTTTCAATCCATTATTACGTGCTATGATAAACATAACAAATGAATGAGCCTTTAAACTAGACATACCGACTTCAGTCACAAGTCAAACAATTGATTGTAGTTCATTAAATTTCAACACAGATTGGCATGGGTCAAGACTAACAAGTAACAATGATGATGAATATGTGCTATCTGGATGAACATTGATAACAAAAAAAGGACATTATACACAGGTTTGGTGTACATTTCATTTTCTCCATGTGTTTCAACTAAACCAGATGCATTGAATAGGAGTGTTCAGTTTATGCCAGTGGGGCCCATGGTTCCATGAGCCAGATCCCAAACCATTGATCACTTGGGCCCCATGATATAGTGACCATGTATAAAAAATCTCCTCACTTGGGCAATCTTAATGCTTAAATTTTTGGTTTGCAAAGCCGACAAGACAGGTAAGAGAGATGCAACAAGGATCCTCATTCGACTGAAAATAGCCCTAGTTTGGTGGCTAGTATCTCGAAAATTGGGAGACTTTTAGGGAAAAGTCCGCCACAATGTGATGCATCAGACCAATGGTCTAAATCACCAAACCATGGGCCCCACTCATACAAAATGAAAAAAGAAGAAGAGTATATTTTGCATGCCCAGGGCTCAAAGATCATATAATTCCTCCCCATTGAAATGCCTTTTGAGAAACATCCAAATGGTTATTTAAAATCAATCATGACTAATGGGTTTTGCATCTATTTTTGAAGCACATGTTTGCACGTTTTCAACAAAAGTAAGCCCAATACTATTTTTTATTGGAGTTGAGTCTTGATTGTTTTTATATTACTTCGATTCTAGAGTTTAGCACTTGGTAACCTCAGTCAGCTGAGAATGATAGGCATTAATTCACAGGATGAGGCAATATTTGGGCCATTAAACAGCTGCTGCATACATGCAGTAAAATGTAAAGTTCTTGGAACATTTATTAGCTATGGAATGCATGAAATTTGACAATGAAATTGAGACAATAAGGCAGTTGTCAAATAAGAACCAGAGGATATTGAGAAAAGGAAAGAAAGAACTATAGTTTTTATATTGAATGGTATGCGATATGCGAACAGTCATCTTGGAAGTTTAATTTTAAATAGAAAGCAAGAAAGTAACCTTCTGTCATAAAATTTATTCACTATAGAGTGCATAAAATTAGAAAACGAAGGGAACAAAACATAAATGTATAAAACAAAAGGTCTACTCAAATCAGTAACAGAGGAAATGATGAATGCTATGAATTTTTATATCGAGTGGCAGCAATCAAACTTCATCGAAAATGACATCTGAATTTTAAATAGGAAAGCAAGAAAGCAACCTCTGGTTTTCCCTTTAATTCCTCGGTTTTAGTAGAAGACGGTTCATGTCGATCTTCTACATCCTCATGCACTGTGGAATCCTGCATTGAAATTTGCTCCCCTGGGAGTGTCTTTGAAGTTTCTTCAGGCAGACTTGTGCTAGTTGGGGCATCGATCACTATACTTTTATTTTTTCTACTTGAAGATATTCGTATGATATTGTAGACATACGACCACAAAAAGATGGATGCTACCTAAAGCATCACAATAAGCAAGAAAAAAAAATCAAAATCAGTTTTTTATGTTACCCCTTGAACTCATTAAAGGTTATAAACATAAATGTTCATGTAGATATGGCCTCATGGGTAAATGACGAGCATTTACTTCCAGAAGAATGATATTTGCTAGCGTCCATCTGCTAATGCCAAACACAACTGACTGCACACACCAACATGCAAATGCATGATCCAAGCTGTTCATCGTTCTGGCGCCATAGTGAATATGATCTAGTCCCAAAGATCAGGCTAGTACTATCTTAAGGCAGGCTACAGATCTTGGCTAAATAAGCATAGCCAATGACACAGATTCAATGTACATGTCTGCATCACTTGATGAGTGAGCCAGCCTGATCTTTGTGCTGGGCCAAATACACCGTAGCTTGCTTAATGAGCCATGGATCTTGTACATGCCTACCACATGGGCATCATACTTTCAAAACTCGGTGGCCGACTCGAAGCTTGGCTGAGTCAGCTCGATTCAACCAGATTTTAAGCCGAGTCCGTAGGAAGCTCGCTGATGAGCCTGACTTGGTTGAGTCTCGACGAAAATTGACGAGTTGTCTTGTAAACTCAGTTGACTCGACACAACTGGATTGAGTCACTCGCCCAGGGTCAACTAATTTCTCTCTAAAATGCAGAGATACATATGTAAGAACTCGAACTCAAAACTTGCAACCACTTACAAAGGATGTAAACCTGCTACCAGGCTGCCAATAACTTCACTTGTATTTTACTATTTTTTTTCTTCTGTATTTGATTTATACGACAATGTTAATATCAACTAACAAGTGATATAATGTATATTTTATTTGTCAATACATCGAGTCGAGTTGAATAAAGACTTGTTTGAGTCTTCAAGTCAACCCAAGTCACCCAACCTGGTTGGACATCAAGTTGAGTCGAGTTTTTGGTTTTTGAACTATGATTGGCATGTGCGGGGCACCCATTACTCTATATTAAGAAAGTGCAGACACTTTAGAATGCAAAGAAACGATTCCAAATTTCGTCTTACAGCCATAGACAGTGAAGCGTATGCAAGTCCATATCTATTGCAGACATCTTCAGCTCCAAATGGACCACCTTTCTCTTTACAGATTGCCGGGACTATAATAATTAGCATATTGCCCAGATTTCCTGTTTGTGAAACGAAAGCAACGAGAGATCATTTTCCACACTAATCAGAACAGTGCAAGGAATGGAAGCAAAGGCACGATGATATTTACCGCCAGCACAACAACCCAAAATGAGGCCCCTCAAATGGGAAGGAGGTTTCATAATTTGGATGACGACCCACCCAAGTATCGTGCCAATTATGAAAGTAAGAAGGATATTTAATGGCATGAACCACCTATACAATTAGCAGTGAGTGATTGATTAAAATAAGACAACAACTCTATTCAACTGAAATAATACGAGCATACTAGTCATAGAACAAAAAAAGAAGTAAAAGTTCTCATCCTGCAGTCTCCTAACACAACAATAAATGGACTGTGCTTTGATGTAACCAACTGAAACCATATTTCTAAAACTCGCCGATTTGGCTCAAAACTCGGCCGAGTTAACTCGACTGAGTGAGATTTCAAGTGAGTCTAGGAAATTGGGTTGTGGGTTTGACTTGATCCTAGCTCGGGAAGACTTATTGAGTCTACTCGATCTCTTGGTCAATTCAATACAACTCATGGTGACTTGAATGGAGTCACAGGATTTTTCACAATGTGATTATTGATAAAAATGTAAGTGGGGAGCAGTGCCGTGCGGCTGTTTGGTGACAGATCTTCTATTTCATATTACTTGTTTTAGGTTTTAGATATTTTGAACACCTATTGTTCTTTCTTTCTTAATATTTTTTAAATTTATAAGTAATTAGGTATCGAGTCCACCTTACCTGGCTGAACGTCGAATTGAGTTGAGCTTTCGGGTTTTCAAACTATGACTGAAACATATCAAATTAGAGGGGCTTGCTAGCATTGCTGGTGAGCAATGGTTTAGATTGTTCGTTGCCCATCTTTAGCATATTGACTGTATGCATGAAATCATCTTACAGGACCAGAACTGTTGATCTAGTGGGCTGCATACAACAGTTCAAGATTGCTGACTGATGAACCTTCTTAGCCATTGCACTAAGGGTGTGCAAACAGATCAGTTAAGAAACTTCGAGCAGAAAGAGCAATGGTCTACATTTGATGGGCAAAATCAAGCAGCTAGGATTGTCCAACGACAGCAATTTTGGGACTTGTCAAATGCATATCGGTCACCCTAAGATGATTCTATACATGCATGCACACTACTTTCTTAAGAAAAATTCAGAGTTTTCCTCACTGGTGAAAAATACTAATCCAGAAGCTGGAGTGACTATAAAAAAAGATTAAATTGACATGATTGACATTAGGTGAATTCTTAGTATCTTGTAGATCAGATTTTTCATGGAAAAAAATGCAAATGTAAAGATTAAAAGAAATCTCATTCAATTCCTTCCATCAGGACTGCACGCAATAAAGAAACAGAAACAAAATAAGAAACTCACAATGAAACCACGCTTTTTAATGTGATCGTTTTAGCTAGGTTGATGTACACAAATGCCGGGTCGAATAGATAAAACACCACCTGTTCATGATCAGATTTCACCAATCAGTCTATAGACGGATGTTGACCAGACACAAAATCCACAGATATATATATTTTAAAAACATACGAGTAAAATAGCACTAAAATGATAAGAAAATGCGCAAACTAAAATTTCAAGTAAAAAATGAACTTCTATTGATGATGAGATGTGCGTATTATCATGGAGAGAGCAGGGACCTGAGTATAAGAGATGTAGAACATTTCAGCCTAGCACTTGTACTTAGACATTGCTTCAGCTCACCCTCAATTCACGAATCAGCCATGATGCAAGCCAGAAATCGTCCTCAAAGGAATGCTGAGTCTGGTGACTCGGCAATACTTACCTAGTCATGCTAAGATTGGGCAAATTCCACCTTTCAAGGGTACTTTGGGACATGCAAAGTCCGGAATGTGCCTGATGTAGTACATGATCAATCATTGCACAACTAGGTGAGGTTTCCCTAGTAGTGACAACCTGGCTTGGTATTCTTCCTGCTCTTAGGCTGTGTTTGGATGTGCAATCGAGTTGATTTTGAACATTCGGTTTTAATCACAAGGAGAATTTTATCCTACTCTTTATAATGCACAAGAAGCCGAATTGCAATTGCATTACTGTCAAGTCTGACTTCAAGGGTGAGTTTGATTGCAACAAATATCATGATTAATTAGTCTAATTTGGTGCAATATTACATGATTTTGGTAAAATCAAACGCACCCAAAAGGAATATATAGTATATTCATCCTTGCTAATGTTGTTCACTTTTGGATTCTTGGGTATATATACTTTGGGCCTATCTTAAAAATCATTTCTCCTGAATCATTAGGTAACAAATTCAATTCAACTCAGTTAAGCTGAAAATTCAATCACATCCGGAAGTCTGCACAATGATTTTGTTCTATTGGAAGTTTATTAGTCGAGCTTATAGGCATGAAGTACGCAAACAGATCATGTATTCTAAACAAATGTTAATTACAAAGGCACGTGCTCACAAAATCACAATAGAACTTACATTGTTCAAATGCTTCAGAGCATCTTCACATAAGATACCAACACGATTTGTTGCGAGAAATGATCCAGCACTGGTAACTATAAGAAGTTTCAGAACTGGCATCGCTGCAGCAACCAAAATATTTTTGAAACCCATCTCCTTAAAATCCTCAAACTCTTCCTTTTTCTCCTATCTTCTCTGTAGAAACAAGCTTGCATTAGTTTCTTCTGCCGCAACATCTTGTGTGTAAATTTGAAATCATCCTGGAGGCCCATATGAAAAAAAAAATAATCTAAAAATGTCTCATCCTATTCCTTTCTTATTTGCATAAAAATCTCATCTCAGCTTCTTTCAATATAGAATTTCATTTCAAAAAATTCAAAACTCGAAATGGGTTTTTCAGTTAGAGATTTCAGATATTATAATTTCAGTTGGGGGAAGAACAGGATGATGCCAGTATATCGAAATATTGTTGAAAATCTCAAACAATACTTCTCTCTAGCTTAGGGTGTGTTTGGCTGCTCCAAATTTCATGATTTGTCATGAAATTTTCCACCAAATTAGACTGATTAATCAGGAAATATCATGAAATTTTATGATATTCAGTGCAACCAAATGCACCCTTGAAGAAAAACATTCATATCAACTTCTTTCCGCTCAAAATCTAATCAGTGGTCTGGATGCAGCTAAAATCTTATGTTAACTCTTCACTTTAACTATTTCATTCTGTCGAGTTTTGTACCAGTAAACGAAGTGTTTGGGCACTGGTAAAATGAAGTAATCTGATTTTCAAAAAATTTACATCCAAACTGACCCTCAAGTAAAAAATTCCAAACACTGAGTGGGTTCCATTAACAGTTTCTAAATATCATTTTTGCATATTAGCATGCCTCCTTTGAGTAAAATAACTATATATTGACAAAACCTCCATACATGGCTCGACATGTTCATCTTGGCTTTAAAAAAAAAAAAAGGAACAGAAAAATATGAAAAGATTAGAATAATTAGGATTCAGTTAAAAAAGTAACTAAAAAAATTCTTTCTTCATCAAAAACATAGAATTTAATGGATGATAATGATTCGAAAGGTTATAAAATAAGAATAAAATTGCAAAAAATGACGACAACAGATACTTGAATAAATTCAACACTTCGTTCATCTTGCCAATACAATACATTAAGTTTTAATTTTTTGAAAAATCATTTTCATTAAACCCAAATGGGATAGTTACAATCTATAATTATACAAAGAATTCCTTACAAATCAATAAAAACATAGAATTTAATGCATGATATGATTCAAAAGATTATAAAATAGAGACAAAATGGTGAAAATTTTCTACACCGGATACTTGAATGCATTCAAAGCTTTGTTCATATTGTCGATGCAATAAATTAAATTTGATATTTAAAAAAAACCAATCTTATTAAATCCAATATATAATTATAAAAAACCAATATTATAAAATAGATATAAAATGGCGAAAAATGACTACCTCATATGCTTTTTTAATTTTTTTTTTAATTTTTTATTTTTAAAAAGAAAAAGAAAAAGCAGACTACCCCATATGCTTGAATACATTGAACACTTTTTAATGCTACTACTACAATAAATAAAATTTTAATATTTCAAAAAACCAATTTCAAGAAACCCAAATGGGATAATTACCATCTGTAATTATATAAAAGAATTCCTTAAAAATCTCTTAATCTTCCTATTCTTCAGCCAAACATCCTCTCTTTATGAAATCAAACACATTCAAAATCAGCTCAACCATTGAAAGTCCTACATAATGATTTGAAATTCAAACTTGAATTTTCGATCGAAATTTGAATTTTCTTTTTTCTTTAAACATCTATCCTTTTTTCTTTTTTTTTTTGGCACGCAAGAAAAATTCTCTTATTACCAACTAAGGACAAAAGTCCACGAATTACAAAGAACGAAAAGGCCAAAACCTTGACGCAAGAAAAGACAAAAGAAAAGAAGTAAAAAAGGAAAAAAAGACCCACACCCTGGGCCAGAGAGAGGAACCCACACTTTGGGCTCGGGAAACTCACACCTCAAGCTAGAGACAAAAAATGCCTACACCCTGGGTGAGGGAGGGACTCCTAATACTTGAAACATTTATCTTTTCATTAAATATGTATCTATATAAAACAATTCCTTACAAATCAACAAAAACATTGAATTAAACGCACAATATGTTTTGAAAGGTTATATGATAGAGATAAAATGGAAAAAAAATAAGACTACGTACTTGAATACATTCAACGCTATACATTAAATTTCGATATTTTGAAAAGCCAATTTAATTAAACCCAAACGGGATAATAACAATCTATGTTTATATAAAACAACACCTTAGGAATCAACAAAAGCGTGGAATTTAAAGCAACATATAATTCGAAAGGTTATAAAATAGAGATAAAATATTGAAAAATGAATATGCTTGAATACATTGAACGCTTCGTTATGACAATGCTACAATACATTAAATTTCAATATTTAGAAAAACCAATTTCACTAACAGCCTAAATGGGATAATTACGATCTATAATTGTATAAAAGAATTTACTAAAAATCACATAATCTTCCTACTCTGCAGCCAAACATCCTCTCTTTTTTAAATCAAACACATTCAAAATCAACTCAACCATTGAAAATCCTACATAATGATTCAAAATTTGAACTTGGTTTTTCATTAAATGATAATATCTGTGAGTGATAATAAGCAAAGGAAGAGAAAGAGAAGAACATGTAATGAACCTGCTTGCAGTTCCCGCCAAAGAGCTTTCATGGAAATCCAAAACTTGTGGTCCCTTGCTGAAGGGTTTAGCAGCACTGGATATAAAGACAACAACATCCATGCACTGTGGCCCGCTGGAAAAAGGTACGCAGCACTTACAAAATCAGCACAAAAAGATGTTTTCCAATGGTTGAACATGGTCACATCCAATTCGTGCATTTATGGCCCCTTATTTTGTTTTGCCTACGTATGCAATAAAGTTCCTCTGCACTCAACAAAAGGACCTTGTTAAGTGCATGCACGTGTGCAATAAATTTCCTCTACACGCCACCACATGTGCCAGCATGGTACGTATATAGGTGCGAGATCTAATCCACTCATCATGTTGGTCAAATAAAAATTTCGTCTTATCAGCATGTGGGGCCCAATATCGGAAACCAGTGGCTAGGCTTGAAAACTTCAGCCAAGTTTTTCAGATCGGTAGAATTATTTTTTTAAACTGTGGCTGATCTGACCAATGGATCAACCTGATTCTTGACCTAGGCCATTAATATAGGGGTCAAATTCTGATGGATAGATTGGATCTTGGTATTATCATGCCATGCTGGCACCTATTTGGTGTGTGCATGAGCTTTATTGTACAAGCTTGTGGGCTTAGGAAAGCGCTTTCACAAGATCGATCTCTCTCTCTCTCTCTCGCTCTCGCTCTCTACCCCTCTCTGACACGTACACACTTCTGATTTCCTAAATAAGGCATCTTTTCTAAGCACACGCGCGTGTACAAGTCAGCTAATGCACACGCCACCACACATACCAGCATGGCATACCAATGATGTATCCAGGCCATCCATCATAAGGATACCACTACATAGATTCTCTATATCAAGAATCAGGACGATCCATTAGTAAGGTCGGCCACAATTAACTGAACGAATATATGTTGTGAAAAATCGGCCAAAGTTTTCTAACTCGTCACTTATTTATAAAATTCTGGCACATGTAATCAGATAACCACTTTTATATATCCATAATAGCATATAGAGGGTGGGCTCCACATGATGGATGGCTTGGATATTTCACTTGTGTGCCATACTGGTATACGTAGTGGCACGTGCATTATCTGACTTGTACGCTGTTGTGGACTTAGCGCCCGCGCCGCGGCGATCCCAGAGTTGGGTGGATTCCTGACTGTGGGATCCATCTTGATGTATTTACTTTACATCAACGCCGTCCATCCTTTTTTACAGATAATTTTAGTATATGATCCAAAAAATGAAGCAAATCCAAATATCAGGTCGACCACATCACAATAAACAGAGTTGATTGAATATCCACCGTTGAAATCTTCTTGTGGGCCACCAGAATGTTTATTTTCCATCCAACCTGTTGATAAGGTCACAAAGACATAGATGAAGGGACTACACAAATATCAGCTTGATCAAAAACTTTCGTACCCCTCAAGAAGTTTTTAATGGTCAATCACCACTGTTTCATGTGGTATGATCCACCTGAGATTTGGATCTGTTTCATGTTTGGATTATTCCCTAAAATGATCTTTAAAAACGGATGGACGGTGTGGATGTAAGGTACATGCATAAGGTGGGCCACACTATCAGGGAACCACCCAGCGCATCCACCGAAGCGGCGCGCACCTAGTTCCCAAGGACGAATAACATCCTTGAACCACGACAGCCCGACAATCCACTACGAGGAGTTTTTGATACTCTGGCAGTGTATGGCGCTTGATACGCGGACACTAACATCTAAGAACTAGTACGCATGGCATACGTAAGCTCAATTAAATCGAAAAAATTTGTGGAACCCACTGTCACTGAGGGCCAGTCACACAATCAGATCTTTGATCGGACACGTTTGCTGAAACAGGACAATTGGATACTTTCATTCCAACCGTCCGATAAACGTCGACCCTATCCGATATTCAAATAATCAAATAGGCATAATGTTTTCTTAATGATACATCGAAAACAGGAACCACAATTTGGACTGTTCAGTTTGAATTAATTGAATGCTGCATACACAATTTCTGAGTGCCTGCATTCATCCATCACACTCCGCCAGAGTAAGTAAGAAACTTCCGAAAAGAGGTAGGCCGAAAAGGATGGGTCTCGTTCGTGGGATCCACCGCTGCATGCGCCTTTTTAGGTAGGAAAGGAGTACCAAAGATACGTTGTGATTTGTCCTTTGCTCAACACTTTTCCATGTGGGAGTAATCAGCCATACACGTGGCATATAGCACTCCAATCTAGACTTTTGAAATGGTGGAGCGTAGTGCGGATGGAATAAATCCTCAATGTTACATTGGTTCAACGTTCCTCATCATCAAGTTGGGGCAATTTAATGTGACGGCTAAAAATAAATTAGTCAACAGAGTTCCAAGTTCACCGAACAAAATCATATAATTAACTTTATCCAATCAGTGAGAGTTTGGCCTACGGTCCATCCATAACTGGGCCCGTGAAATAGACGGTGTGAATTTCCATACATACGTACACGTCGGATGTACGATAGATGAATCACCCCCACGTAAAATGGTGGTGCATGTGAACAGGAGTTTAACCTAAAATTTGATGAGTTGTATGGTTAATCAGCAAATCATACTTATATTCTGTACGTGTCTGATTTTCTACAAGTCAGGGTCACGATTTTATAATCCGAACCGTTAATGTGAATGGTCCATCGGTGATGTGGTGAATATTAAAATGATCAAGATTGAATGATCCTTTCCGTACAATCTTTGGATTGACCACTATGTTCTTTTTTAAATGTCTATTTAAAGCTCCTTGTGGAAGCGCCAGTGTCCCATTAGGGATTTTTTTTAATCACACGGTACATTTACGGTGGGCCCCATGTAATCAACAGCTGGATTACTGAACTGGTTGCCATTTGTACAAATTCAAGTCATGGAATGTACCGCGTATATCCTCAACTCGACGATCATGTAACTCTCAAAAATAAATGGGAACGGATTGGCTACTCCCCTGGACACCAGCTAATGGCTGGTGGTAGGTGCTATGTGGGCCACACCATGATTTATGTGTTTCATCCATGCCATCCATCTGTCTTTATAGATCATTTTACTGAATAATTACAAAAATGAGATATATCCAAATCTCAGGTGGACCACATTATAGGAAACAATGTTGAATGAGGGTCGACCATTAAAAACATTTTGGGGGCCATAAAAGTTTTGGATCAAGCCGATATTTGTTTTTTCTCTTCATTTGGGCCTGTATGACGTAATCAACAAATTGGATGTCAAATAAACAGTATGGTGGGCCATAGGAGGATTTTAATGGTTGATATCCAATCACTATTGTTTTCATTTGGTGTGGTCCACCTGAGATTTATATCCTTCTCATTTTTAGGATCAAGCAATAAAATGACCTATAAAAATGGATGAATGAAATGGATGAAACACATACATCATTGTGGGGCCCACAGAGTACCGACCACCAGCTACGGAGCTGGTGTAAGGGGGAGTAGCCAATCCATTTCCAGAATAAATCTGCCACGTAGGCTTCGGATCCTTGACCAGGAGGATATCTACAGTTACTCTGGTACCCAGATTGCACGAGTAGCCAGTTGGCCTCGCGATGATGGACTATTAAACACAAATCTACTTGATTGGTGAAATCTAAGGGCGTGTTTGGATTCACGTTTTGGTTGTATTGTATTGTATCCGGTACTGTTCACGTATATGTTGGGTGATATCCAGAATACATCCAGCGGAGACGTGCCACTAACCAATGTTTGGATAGGACGTATTACTCTACATGTATATAATTTCATGTTAGATCAATGTTTGGAAACGATTGGATAAGGGCCACACGGTGTATATACGTGCGTGTAGTAGGGTCCACTCACTGTTCCATTGAATAATCTGAGTCGTTCATTCACTTCAGAGGGTGGGCATTACCCTTGCCTAGGTGTCCTTTCGTTTCTACGCAAACTATTGCAGAATTTCAACCGTTAAACATGAAATGGACGGCAGAGTAAACACCCTCATGGGCCACGCTGATTTCACTCTAAAAACATTCTTTTCCAGTGGATTTTCCAAGAAGCTTCAATAAGTGGGCCACCAAACTTCATAGAGTCGACATACGTCGACTTTGTTACGAAACAAAGGTTCCGTCTTTTTGTTGTGGGCTACTATCATGCAGTAAAAGGTGGATTTGAACTGTTCATCAGATAGAGAGAGAAAAACCTATCAAAAACATTTTGACCTTTCATGGCTATGTACTTCTTCATGATCGTTACAATGATCAAAAGAAGACCGTTCGGCCGTTGTTTCAGCTTGATTATCTCAGTAGGCCATATCATCGGATGATCAAAGCTCACTATTCTTGGTTTAAATCTCGAGAGGAAGATGATAGACGGTGTGGATTTGTCAAAAGACAGTCATACTGGGCATTACCAGCAACACAGTAAAAGAAGAAAAAGCTTTCTTCCTCTTTATGTCTAACTGAACGTCTGGCCGATTGCGCGGTACAATCCCATCAATGATGCAAAGTGGTTCTCGGGCGTATTAGCGTGTGTTGAATGCATTGCCCGCCGTTCGTTTCCAAATAAGGGACATGTCCCGTCAATCTCACTAATACGATACTATACACTTGAAACCGTGAATCCAAACACGCCGTAAACTTTTATCTTAAGGGCTTAGAATAGACGGCCCAGAAGAGAAATGCGTATTTTTTTTGGTGGATAAGATAATCCAATCAAGGAGTGTTTTGAGGGCTTCAGCCATCAACACTTCCTTTTTAGCAGTCTAATGGTCCGGATCTATGAAATGTGGGCTCTACTTGTACAAATTTAAAACTCGCGTATACCACCAGCCGAATAAACGTGGAAAGGTAACACGAAGGCAAGAGGCGGACCGTGTCACTGTCAGCAGCTCAAAGACAGCAACAGTGCTAATACACGTCATGCCATGTTGGCTATCACCAACATTCCTTTGGAGTCCTCGTCGTGTAGCACCACGTACCGACGTGGATACTTATATGGTATTGGAAAAGCTCTGTTGTCCCACGTGATGTATATGTTTCATCCAGTCCGTCCATCCATTTCTCAAACATTATATGTGGGTTTCTCTTCATCTGAGCCTGTTGGCATAATCAACGGGTTGTGTGGCAAATAAACATTAACGTGGGCTTTACGAGGTTTTCAATGGTGTCCGTTCAATCACCGTTGTTTCCTGTGGTGTGGTCCACCTGAGATTGCCTTTTCCTCCTCATGCCTTAAAATGAGCTGGAAAAATGAATGGACGGAATTGATAAAACACATACCTCATGGTGGGGCCCACAGAGCCTTTCCAGTAGCACATAGTAACGATGCTGCGGGCTACGCTGTCGCAATCCAAGTCCGCAGGACGGACGCGGATTATGTAGTGAGGCGCCGCCTCTATTTATCGTGGTACGAAGACTCCGTGGGGTCCATCAAGACGTGTGTATTTTATCCGGAACCGGAAGCGGATTGGCTGGTGTACCTCACAACAGTATCTGCTGTATTGACGTCAGCAAGTTCTGTGAGTCTGATCATGAGTTATGTGTTATATCCAAACCGTACATCCATTTGGTGAGCTCGTATTAAATCTTGAAACGAAAAATAAGACAGATATAACTGTCAAGTGGACCACACTGCAAAAAGCAGTGGGGGATTGAACATCTACCATTGGAACCATTTTTGGGGTCACAGAAGTTTTCGATCAATATGAAATTTCTTTTTCCTCTTTATTCATATATTTGTGACATTATGAACAGATTGGATGGAAAATAAACGTTACGGTAACCCTACGAATTTTTTAACGGTGAAAATCATAATTTCCATTGGTATTTGTGGTGTGGTCCATATGATCTTTGGATATGATTCATTTTTTGGATAATGCTCTAAAATGATCTATAAAAGTAAATGAACGGTGTAGATATAATAAATACATCACTGTGGGGCCCATGTAACTTTGATATCTTTGAACCGTTCGTACAACTCGGAGCTCGAGGAGTGGAACACCAGCCAATCCGCTTTCATTTTATCCATTACGTACATCCTGTTTTTCAGCTCATTCTGTATCAGGACACTATCTTCAAAACTCAAGTGAGCCTAACACCAGGAATTGAACGGCCATCGTTGAAAACTTGCTGGGGACAAAGTAGTTTTGCATCAAGCTGATATTTGCGTTTTATTTCGTCCAGGTCGGTGTGACGTTATAAACAGGTTAGATGTCAAATAAACATCTCTTCGGTCTTAGGAAGGTTTCAACGGTGGATGTCATTATCCCCCTCGTTTCAAATGGTATGGTCCACTTGAGCTTTGGATATGCCTCAATTTTTAATCATGTCCTAAAATAATCTGCAGAAATGGATGGACGGTGTGGATAATATATATATATATATATATATATATTATATATATATACTATTTTAGGCCACGTCACTACTCACTAAAAAATAAAAATAACTTCAGGCTGTGGAAAAGGGAGGTGAGCACCTCACTACACAATCATCCAAGACGCGTTTTACACAGCTGCGTAAAACATCCAATAGAGCCCACCATGTTTCATATCTAAATCCATTCCGTCCATCAGGTTTGAACCATTATTTTCACCGTATATAAAAAATATCAGCACCGCAAAAAAAACTCTAATGGGCCACAAAGTGGGAACAATGTATAACTTCTGCTGAAACTCTAAGTTCACACGGTCCGGCCCGCCTGATCATATCAGGCTAATATTTTTAATTTCACTTCATCCTAGTGGCTTACACATGATTAACGGTTTTGATGAAAGATAAACAAGATGGTGGCCCTCAAACTTATGATTGGCATCCCATTCCATTGTTCCCAGTGGTGTCGCCCACTTGAGACTGTAATCCATCTGATCTTTCGCTTCCCACTTAAGATAGTTATCTAACTGATTTATCACTTGCCACTTGAGATAGATATCTAACTGATTTATCACTTCGTGTCCTAGGATAGAGGATAGAACTTGATGGGCGGAATGGATTTTTCATATACAACATGGTGGGCCCCACAATCTTAGTTTTATAGAGGATGCCGGTCCATTTGCAACCATGATCAGTCGAATCGAGGAAATATTAATGTGAAGTGGGATGCCGTCTCTGCATCAAGAGGACCTCATTAGAAGGATGCAGACATTTGAATAGGCAAAAGAAATCCGCAGCATCTACAGGACGTGGGACCACCAATTCCTGACCTGTGTTGAAAGTAGAAACACAAGAAAAACAGAAAAAGGAAAAAGAAAGATAGAAAAGCCAATTTAAGGTTCTGTTTGATTTGGAGTAATTATTGTGAATTGGAGGTAAAATTGTAATTATTTTATTTTAACCGTTTTTGGAAAGGAGCCAGAATTTCACGTTGAAAACCGGCCATTCTCAAGCCAAATTTCCATGGCCCCACCATGATGTATGTGATCGTTTTAGGGCATGATTAAAAAAAAAAAATGAGGCTAATCCAAAGCTCAAATAGGCATAAGTAAAAAATGAGGTATATTGAATTACCATATTTCATTCTAATAAGAAAACCCAATAATTTAATCTACATCTTTCAATCACGTAGATCTAGTATGAGACTTCCGATACTATAATTCTCCCTTGAAGATGATATTGCCCCAATCCACTAGTGGGCTAGAAATAGTTTGTCTAAATCTCGAATTACTTGTCCTAGACCATTTATTTGATCGCATTCAATGGAGCTCATTTGATTCCACATGTGCATACACATAAATACCAATTGTCTGATCATGATGTATACTTATCTATTTTTGAATTCCAATGAATTTTATCTTTGCAAATTTACCAATCATAATGTGTAGAAAATATCAATGCAATAATATATAAATATTTTTTACATAATGATTGCCATAAAATTTGATCATCCATTTGATCCGAATCCTTAGATAAGTCTTTTGCGCGTCGCCACCACCATGTGATTATCTCTGATATTCCTCTTTCCCATCTCCATAACTAGATCTTGATTTAGTGATTTTAAGAGCATGCTTTTAACTTAGTTGAATCTATATGCATGGTCTTAAAAATACATGTCAAAGTATTGTCATCTCATCATAACCTTGGCATACAGCTTAGGGTATTAAGGATGCAAGTGTCACATATAGGATTAACATACTTGTACAACGACTGTATTGAATTGATTCATCGCTTGTACTAGCATACTTGTACAACGACTGCACTGAATTGATCTATCGGTTGTAGGTAAATTGGTCTCATAACACGCATGGCTCAATTTACACATCACAAATGATCAACCATCCATTGTCTATGATCTATCAACTAATGATCCATTCCGGTTGCAACATATAACATGATCTAATTGGGTATATAGTCGATCGTGCCAATCTTTGTGAGATCTTATGACGATCATCTCATAAATTAGGGCGGAGGTATACCTTATATGTACATGCACGATGCATCTCAATATGAATCACAATTGTTGTAATGCCTTCATAGTAGCATTTCCCATATATATATATATATATATATATAAACAAAATTTCATTATAATCCAATGAATAAGCTTGCACACGAGTCTACAATCATCTGATGAGTTAGAGCAAGACTAAAAGTGTAGAATGATCAAGCATGCATAGAACACAATCCTAAACTGTACAGATGAAAACTACATTCACCCAAGCACAATTAGGGAGGCCTTCCTGAAATAGATGGAAAACAACAAGGTGGATGACCATTGGGGTTGTTGGATATGGATCCATGGGGTTTACTTGTGGGTAATCACTATTGGATGGGTCCCAAATATGCCTCCCTTTGACAATTCCAACTTCATCCCAACTCATCCCTCTTCTCCTTATCCCTCCTTTTATAAAAAGGGCAAGTATTCTCTTACTCGGCATCCAAAAAGAGAGTTCCTACAAAGAAAATAGGGAAGAGTGATAATACCCATTTGTCCATCAGGCTAGCTTCTAGACGATCTAAACTATTGATCTTCATCTGTGGACCATCTTAACCCTAGAATTAGTTGGGTGATTAAATCCTCTCTGTTCATGTAAGGGTTAGGTGGACCACTTGACATAAATCGTCCATCTTTGGTTTTGTGCGAAAGTCGCATAGATCATGCGGGCCTACCCATCTGGGCTGTTATTCAAGGGTTTCTTGTGGAGAGCCATTCTCCCATGTGTTTGGTGGATAACTCCTGCATATTTGAAAACAATCAACCAAATCGGCATGAAATCCTCCAAAAGGCCCATTGTGCCATTAAGGACCTACATTTTATTTTGAAGAGACCTCTCTTTCAAATGGTCTTCGTTGAAAAGGGCCCTCCCATGAAATTGGTTAAAATGGACCCATGGGTGGTTTAAATTGAATTTAGATGGATCATTGGTGGTTGACCCACCAAAGGGTGGTTCGGGAGTGGTGATCCACTCAGAAATTGGGGGCTTCCTAGCAGCATCGAGTGACATGCGTGGCAGAATTTTATGCATTGTTTCATGGTTTACACATAGCCCAGAATATTTAGACAATGGTGTAACTTGGGATGCATGTTAGTAATAATCAGACACTACAGTTATTTCTTCGAATGTTAAACTAAAGAACTGAAATCCATCTGAAAATAGGGAAAGATCAGACACTACTAACCCATAAATTTCAAGAAATAACTGGCAACAAAAAATCCCTGCAAGCTCTGTAATTAAGTGTTCTGTTGATTCATTTTTCCATAGAGCTAATACATTCACTCCTATTCTTGCAAATAAAAGGTAGTTTAATACACTTCTAAGGTTGAATTTCCCACATCAACCAAATGCATGAGACCTCATTGCTTATGTTGGCGAACATCGCTAGTTGATAATGAGCTTCTTTCGTTCATTCTCAGGAGCCAATTATCGTAAGTTGAAGATGGATCATGAGATCATCATTCAAATGATCACTATACATATTGATGAAATGCAAACAAACGCCATGAACGAGGGCAGCGCAATTAAGACACGAGCCACATGAAAAAGGCGGACCATAGTGTGAGCGATAATATAGCCAATGAATACGTCCACAGCAAAATCACAGAGCATTCACTTTCGCCTGCTCCGAACAATTGGGTCATTGTACCTGCCAATTCCATAAAATACAACTCAGTTCAAACTACAAGGGAAGAACATGGTTAAAATAGGTAAACTAACCATTTGAATGCATGTGAACTGCTGAAATATTCACACAGCATGCATGTAAAAACTCAACATGACTTGTCAAATCAACTCGAACTGAGTCACTCTCTGACCTCTCTGAGATGAACTTACATATCTCACCAATACGCGAGGCACTGATATTTTTTTATTTCTTGAATTTTTTATATTATCCACATACAACTATGTAAAATATTTATGCGTATTATTAAATTAATTATCTGATATCGAGTCGAGTCAAGTAAAGAGTTACCAGAGTCTTCGAGTCAACTCAATCCAGCTGAACATTGAGTTGGGTTGAGTTTCTGAGTTTTTGAATTGTGGTCTAAATTGCATCAGGTTGTTTTTGTTTAGCTATAAAAGAACCAATATAAACTCCCGTAAAAGAACAAGGATTGTTGTGTCCTGATAGAGCTTCAACAAGCCACACACCCCTCTATAAGTCGCCACATGTGTCCACGGGACATCTGAACCATGCATCAGGTGGACCCAACGTGTATAGAGACCAGGGCCCAAAATCCCATCAACACGTAGGTGAGTTGTACATGTAAAGACAGAATGGACAAATTTTTTTAAAAAAAATTGCAAACAGTCAGCATTTAATATAAATGGTGACCCATCTGATGAGTGGACCTGTCTTGATCTGTGGGCCAGGTCATTTGCATGGTGGGCTCGCCAATGCACGGCTCAGATGTCGCACAAGTGGTGGGTTGGCTTGCAAGGAGATGCATGTATCATACCTATGTCCATTGCAGGTGGAAGTGCAAACTGCAACAGAAGAATGAACTGATATAGAGGATCCTTGTGCACCAAACCCAAATGAATCGCCCCTTCAACTACGCCTACGCCCAACAAAGGCAAGGCGATGTAACGAACGATAATAATTGCAATGATGAGTGAGACCCGAACTTCTGACTTGCGAATTCCTGGATGATGACAACCAAATATTAATGAAAAAACACTATATTCAGATACGTTAGAGAGACAGATATATGTATGTATGTTCATTTCGGTGATCATTCAGAACACAATAGCCTTGGGTATATACTCTCTTAATAAAGAGGTTTGCTCGAATGCATCCAGACATACAATACGATACATCAGGACTTTAACGTTTGAATCTGGGACATTTTCTATTAATCCAAACTGTTTATACGATGCCTCTCACTTTTTATGGTAGATAGATGACAAATAAAAGCACTTAAATTGCTTTATTTCAACCTCTGGTAATTTTTCTCTTTTGCTTTCAATATGGATGGTCACCATGTATAATCAAAGGACTGAAGTATTTAATCGAAGGGACTGTATAGATGGTGGGAAAAGAAAAGAAAAGAAAAACTATAATGATTATCCAAGATTTCCCATGACCATGAATTCTATGGATTCCATTTTAGGGGTCCTGTTTGGATAACATTTAGAAATCCAAATAAGGTTCTTACAAAAGTCACCTTGTATTTTGTGCATTGGTAGACTATAGTGTTTGATTGCATTTTGAAATCCAATGCTTCCTTTGCTATCCATATATGGTCAAATGTCCCATCATGGGAGAAGGTCACCCATTTTTTTTTTCTTTTCTTTTCCCACCATCCAAATAATAAGAGTTTTTCCGGTGATTCTCTATCCAAGGGAACCCCTACCATGCAAACAGTTTGGGACATTGAAAAGAGTCCATATCCAACCACTGACGTCCTGACCTATCATATTGTAATATGTTGTAATGAATTCAAGCAAACCTCTTACTAAAATAGGTTGGGGATTCATTTTCTCCCTAGCACACCATTTTTCACCAAATCTCCTCTCCCTTCTACAAGATACAAGACATGATTCATTTAGGTTGATCTGAATAGCCAATTAGCCCAATTTAAGTGAGTATGAGATAGATCAACAGGAAGTTAGAAATTACCCTTGGTAAGGTTTCCTCCCATAATAATGGTGGTAGTTGGGATCGCTCCATCACTGCAAACCAAAACAAGGAAAATGGATTATTGATTAAAAAAAGGGTGTTTGCACCAGTGCCAAAGAAGTTGGAAGCGAAAAGCCGACCCTTGGAATAGGCATGTGCAATTAATTGAATAAATGAGATCGTTTTGCCTCAGTAGTGACTTAGGTTCAATCCTTGGTTGCCTGATATCAGCCATACGATTAAATGGGTGATTTGTGATTAACCGGAAATGCCCACCATTGAAACCTTCCTGGACCAACTGTCATGTTTGTATCCCATCCACTCATTCATAAGGTGATTTCCACTAGGATGAAGAGAAAACTTCTGTAGACCCCAAGAAGCTTTCAATGGAGGACATCCAATCCCCAGTGTTTCTTCTACCATGGCTCATTTGAGTTTTGAATCTGACTTGTGAGCTCACATCCAATAAGCTGGTGCAGTGGATGGACGGATTGGATATAGCACAGGCATCACAATGGGCCCCATAGAGCATTTGGTTTCATGGGTTCCATTTGAGGGTTCTAAGAAATTGGTGTCCATAGTTGGGATTGAGGCATGAAATGTGATTTTTCTATTGGAAATTTTAAATTTAAATACTAAAAGTCTTAACCGGTTTTAGCAATTGCTTAAGCCAGTTAATCTCAAACACTCGTTTAATCTTATAACTGGGATTCACAACTGAGGGAAGACAACATCATCATTATCATCACCATCAAAGCCTTATCTCAATTAATTGGGCCTGGCTACATGAATCCTGTTCCGCCATTCCACTCTATCTTGGAATGTCATATTGTTCAGATCATGTTGGAACTTGGAAGTAATGACATAAGTTTGACAACGGCTGCCAACCTCACACAAAACTCCTTTATCCGGGCTTGGGACCGGCAATGAGAGCACAAAACTCCTACAAGTGCAATGTAATAGACTATTGAATAGGTTGATTACAATCAAGCACTATCTAACAGTCTATTACATAGGTTGATTACAATCAACGAGTTGACTGAGGCAAGCCAATATCTGAATAAATTAAGTATACAGGAGACCACACAAAATCTTGTCACACCAATTTTCAAATTAGAAAACAGAAAAAGAAAAAAGAAAAAAAGAGAAAGGGGGTGGATGAATCTGTCAGTAGAGTGGGATAGTTAAAATGTATAATTTATCTCTTCTAGTCATTTTAATCCGATCAAAAGGTTTTGTCAATGGTTCATACCCCAACAATGCAGCAGATGCTTGGATCACCCGAAGAGGAGCATTTTCACCAATGAGCAGCTTTCTGATTGGAGCAATCATTCCGATGAAAAACCCAATAATCTATACAAGGAAATAGATTGCAACTTAGTCTACAGGCACTATAAACTATACATAATTAGCAAAATTGCATCTCAGTTCAAACTCAAGTTCTCTAAATATATGGCACCATTCAAGATATAAATGACGCATAAGCTAGTAAAAATGGTGTTCAGATTGATCCACCAATTTACATGTAGTACAAAATTTCAAGCTACTGAAAGGTGGAAATCATGGATGACATGGGTATGATACAACTATGTTGATTCATGGGTGTAGATTTTACACTTAAAACTGAAGTTTCAAAAACAGGACATGTTAAAACTGAAATTTCAAAAACAGGACATGTTAAAACTGAAGTTTCAAAAACAGGACATGTTATCCATTTTTCAAGCATTCATGTAAAATAGATGGATATAACATTTACATTTGTTCTATTTCTTGTAAAGAGTAACTTGACAATTAGTAGTGGAAAAGGCGCTGCTTTAAGCATTCTCTAAATTGAGTAATTTCCTAGGTCAACGTACTGATACATTCAACATATAAAAATAAATTAAAAAAAAACAGTTTTTTGTGAAGAATCTTTCTAGATGGAAAGAAATTCTTCACAACTCAGGCCTATGTCAATGGTATAAGAATAACTTCTGGTGAAAAAGTAAGCATGGCAAGCATACCACTCCGATGGTGGAAGGTGCCAATAAGTTCTTCATGTCGACTTTTCCTGAAATCGTCTTTAAAATTTGTTTAAGCTGAGCTGGAACTGGAACGGGTACCTTGAAGAAAAAAAAACATGGAAAGGTTAATATGGAGAATTAGTTTGGGCTTAACGATACTTTCCATGACAATCAGATGTCGCAATCCAGTATTACTTGTGATGAATGAATGAGCCTTCGTAGACTAGATATGCTAACTCCAACACATGTCAAACAATTGAATGTAGCTCATTAAATTCCATCACAACATTGTGCTCAATGGATGAACATAGACAAACAAGAAGATATCATACCGAGGTTCGGAGTACACTTCATTTTCTTCATGTGTTTCAACCAAAACCAGATATGAATTGAGGAGGAATTATATGATCCTCAATCCAAGGATATCTACCAGTGGGGCCCACCATCAGTCTGTTGGACCCATAATAGATGGACCAAGCTTTGAAAATCTCCTTGATAGGACAATCCTAACATTCAAGATTATGGCCTGCAAGAAAATAGTCAAGAATAGATGCAATGAGGGTCCACATTCAACTGAAAGGCCCCAAGTTTGGTGGCTAGGATCTTCCAGTCTGGAAGACTTTCATAGCAAGGTCCACCAATGGTGGGGCTCATCAGAGTAATGGTCTAGATCATTGAACTGGACCCCACTCAATTTTATTTTATTTTTTTAAATGAAAAATTGTCCTGGGCTTGAGGATCATGCCATATAATTAATTCCCATCAAAATGCCTAATGAGAAACACCCAAATGCATCTTTAAATCAATGGTGACAGATAGACTTTGCATCCATTCGTGAAGCATGTGGTTGCACTCTGTCAATGGAAAGGACCCCTTCCTATTTTTATTCGAGTTGGTTCTTGAATGCTTTTATATGACTTGGATTCTAGGATTTACACTTGGATAACCTCAATCAGCTAAGGCTGACCAAAGGCATCAATTGATCAGGATAAGGCAATATTATACCACTACCGCATATCATCAGAGGCAAACATGCAATAAAATGTAAAGGTCTTGGAACATGTATTCACTATAGAATGCATGAAATTGAAGAAAAACATAAGAGGATAGAAAGTCAAATAAGTAGCAGAGGATATTGACAAAAATAAAATAAAATCTATAATTTCTTATATTGAGTGTTAAGCAAATAACCATCTTGTAGGCAATTGAGATTAATCAAAACTTAACATTTGAATTTTAAATAGAAAGCAAGAGACTAACCATCGGTTTTCCGTTTAACTCCTCAGTTCTAGTGGAAGGCGGTTCACGTTGATCTTCTAAATGCTCACACATAGTGGGATTCTGGGTTGAAATTGGCTCCCCTGGGAGTGCCTTTGATCTTTCTTCAGACAGATTCGTACTAGCCATGACACCATTCACTATGCCTACCTTGTCGCTCCTACTCGCAGATATTCGTACCACATTGTAGACATAAGACCACAGAAAGATGGCTCCCATCTAAAGCATTGCAATAAGCAAGAAACAAGAATCAAAATCACTTCGTTATGATATCCTTTCAAGTCATTAGATATGCCCTCATGTGTAAATGACCGATATGTACTATCGCCCATCTGTTAATGATGCCCAATACAAGTGACCGTGGTATGGATGCATTATCTGAGCTGTTCATTAGACCTGCTTAATGAGTCACCTGGACTCACACACGTGTCCCACATTGGCATGTGTGGGGCACTTTCAAGTAGGATAATTCACCACTTTATGCTAATTACTAAGAAAGTGCAGAAACTTTAGAATGCAAAGGAAGCTATTTGAAAAGTTCATCTTACAGCCATAGACAGTGAAGCGTATGCGAGTCCATATTTATTGCAGAGATCTTGAGCTCCAAATGGATTTCCTTTCTCTTTACAGATAGCCGGGACTATAATAATAAGCATATTCCCCAGATTTCCTGTTTGTGAAACCAAAGCAACGAGAGATCATTTGCCACGTTGATCAGATCAGTGAAAGAAACGCTAGTAAAAGTATGATGATGATACTTGCCACCAGCACAACAGCCCAAAACGAGCCCCCTCAAACGGGAAGGAGGTTTTATAATTTGGATGACGACCCACCCAAGTACTGTGCCGATTATGAAAGTAAGAAGGATATTTAATGGCATGAACCATCTGTACATTTAACAAGGAGCATCTGGTTAAAAAAATAACAACTCTCGTCAAGTGAAAATACTACAAGCATTTTGGTCGATGATGGAACAAGAAAAAACCATCATTTTCTGGTGAGTCCTAACAAATAAGCAACAAATGGAGCTTGCTGGAATTGCTTGTGAGCAATGATGGGGGTGGTGTGTTTCCATCTTATCAGTGGGTGTGTATGTATGTAGGTAGTCCCTTGGACTGCCACAATTTTTAAATATTAATAAATAGAGATGGGGGACCCAAAACACTTACCTAATTCATAACTTGGTATCAGAACATTAGGCTCTCTCTCACTCTCTCATACATAGAAGAACACCCACAAGAGAAGAAAGAAGATCCCTCCCTCCCTCCCTCTTTGTGAGAAATTAGTCATTGGTGTTATCTATATGCCTCACTTGTCATCTAAGGACCTACTGGCCAATATGGTTACCAAAGGCATTTTTGGTTCCCATCTTATGAAATTATATCCAAGCTGCATCTCTAGCATTATGCATGGGAATCATCTTAGGGGATCATAATTGTTGATCTACTGGGCCAACGTGTTAAAATGAAACAACCCAAGATTACTGACTGACAAACTTTCTTAGCTATTGCATCATGGGCGTGAAAACGCGTGGTTTAGAAGTTTTTTAGCAGAAAAGAGTAATGGTCGAAATCTAACATCTAGGATTGTCCAATAACAGCAATTTTGGGGACCATGACCAATGTATTCGATCTCCCTAAGATGATTGTGATGTTTACAATGGAGATGCTATCATTTTCCCAAGCATGCATGTTACATACTTGAGATAAATTCAGATCTTTTCTCACTGGTGAAAAATGCTAATAGAAAACCTTTAGTTATATATAAAAAAAAAAAAAACAAGAAGACTAATTCAACTGAATAGCATCATGTGAATTCCAGGATTATCTAGTAGATCTGAATTTTTCATGGAACAGAATGCAAGTTCAAAAAACAAAATCTTCATTTCCCTCCACCAATCTTGCATGCAACAAAGAAACGGAAAAAGAACAAGAAACTCACAACGAAACCATGCTTTTGAGTGTGATAGTTTTAGATAGATTGGTGTACACGAAGCATGGATTGAATACATAAAACACCACCTGTTCATGAACAGATTGCACCAATTAGTCTAGCCAAACGAATGCCTGTGTAGACACAAAATTCACAAAAATAAAGAATTAAGAAATATTACTACAATAACAGCAAAATGATAAGAAAGCAGAACGGGCAATTTCTTGATTTTCCATTTGAAATTAAATATTAAATTTCAAGTTTAAAAAAAAAAAAAAAGAATTTCTATTGAGAATGAGATGGGAGAGTTGATTTTGAACATTCAGTTTAATCACAAGGATTTGATTTTAAAAAAAGGATTTTTTCTACTATGCATAATGGACAAGAAGCCCAATTGCAATTGTGTTCCTTTCAAGTCCCACTTACAGGCTGAGTTTGGTTGCCCAAATATCATGAAGTTTCATGCTTAATCAGTCCAATTTGGTGCAAGATTTCATGA
Organism: Magnolia sinica; assembly: GCF_029962835.1. NCBI lineage: Eukaryota > Viridiplantae > Streptophyta > Magnoliopsida > Magnoliales > Magnoliaceae > Magnolia > Magnolia sinica. The sequence goes on from NC_080573.1 coordinate 134,988,415, forward strand.
AATTTCATGAAATTTGGTGCAACCAAACACACCCAAAAGGGATTTATAGTATATTTATCCTTCGTTAATTTTGTCGTTAATTTTGTTTGCTGTCTGATTCTTGGGCATGTACCTTGGGCCTATCCTAAAATAATTTCCCCTGAATTGTTAGGTAACAAATTCAATCAACTCAATTAAGTTCAAAATTCAATCATGTCCGGAAGTCCACAAATTGATTTTGTTCTATTGGAAGTTTGTTAATTGAGTCTATGCGTATGAACAACACAAACAGATCATGTATCCAAAACAGTAGTTAGTTACAAAAGCACATGCTCGCAAAACCACAATCCAACTCACGTTGTTCAAATGCTTCCTAGCAGCTCCACCTAAGATACCGACACGCTTCGTTGCGAGATATGACCCAACGCCAGTCACAATAAGAAGTTTCAGAACTGGCATAGCCGCAGAAATGAAAAGATTTCTGAGCCCCATATCCAAATCTCCTTCAAATTCTCAAACTCTTCCTTCTTCTGCCAAAACATCTCATGTATAAATTTGAAATTGAACATGAGTACAAAAATCAAACAGAAATGGTTTTTTCCATTAAAATTTCCTAATATGAAAATTCATGGTCACAAGAACAAAAGTGCAATACTGACTTCTTTGATTGAAAACATCCAACAAACCCACACACATGAAAAAAATCTTAAAATCTGTCTCCTCCTCTTCCTTGCTCATTCCAATTAAAAAACTCATCTAAGCTTCTTTCATTATAAAATTTCTTCTTAAGAAATTCAAATTTAGAAATGGTTTTCTCAGGAGGTTGCTGATATAATAATTTCAGTTAGAAGGAGAAAACAGGACGATGGTAACCATGCCAAAATATCGTTGAAAATCTCCAATGATACTTCTCTCTTGTTCAAAGAAAAACATTCATAACAACTTCCCATTCAAAGTCTAATGTAAAATTCAAAACACTAGATGGGTTTCATTATCAATGCTAAAAAAAATCATTGTGTATTGCCACAAGACATGACATATCAACAAACATACTATACTTTGGTTGACTTTTCATATTGGCCTTATATATATATATATATATATATCCAGAAAAACATGAAAAGATCAGGATATGATTTAAAACCCATGTAAAATGTATATTAAAAATTATTTCGTCAATGAAAACATAGAATCTAATTCAAGATATCATTTGAAAGATATCAAATAGATATAAAAGGGTGAAAAAAGACTATTCAACAATTACTTCATATGGCTGATACAAATACATTTTTGATATTCCGAAAGACCTATTTTACCAAACATCCTCTCTCAACAATTACTTCATATGGCTGATACAAATACATTTTTGATATTCCGAAAGACCTATTTTACCAAACATCCTCTCTTATGAAATAAAGCACATTCAAATAAACTCTACCATTCAAAATCCAACGCAACGGTTTGAAATTTGAACTTTCTTTTCATTAAATGATCAAAATGGTTTTTTTTTGTTCCTTTTTTTCTTTTGATTGAGTATCCACTTTTGAGAAATAATAATTAAAGGTAGAGCATGAGAAGAAGACGAAACGAACCTGCTTACAGTTCCCGCCAAAGAGCTCTCATAGAAATCCCAAACACTCCGGTATTAAAACTCAGTTATACTTCCACAACAAGGACTATATATATTTATAAATCGAAAATTTCAAAAAGATAACCATGTCTTCTTGCAGCCGTAGAAAATCGGCCACCATTTAAAACGACGGGCAGTTGCAGTAAAAGCGCAATTCGGATCCATGCTAGTATGCCAACAGTCCTCTCGTTGAGGCGCGTGTGACAAATATAGCCGACATTTTGAAAATCTCGTGATAATTTTCAAATCTCCGATTATTTTAAATATATCGCGTTTTATTCGCGATATTAACTCGAAAATGGTAAAACCATTTAAGAAGTTATTATAAAACATCCATTAATCTTAAATTTATTTGATAATTTACCATAATGCACGGTCACATTAAAGGTGGGCCTACATAATGCACGGTTACATCATTAAAGGTGGCGCCACATGACGGATACCCCACGTCAAAGTGTGGCCCCATATGATGAACGGCTCATATCAAAGGAGGGACCCACATGATCGATGGTGGACATCGAAGGTAGAACCACATGGTAGAAGGTTGACGTCATAAGTGGGCCCACATGATGAACGACCCATATTGAAAGTTGGACACCATATGATGGACGGTCCACAGTAAAGGTGGGACCACATGATGAATGGTGAACATCAAAGGTGGGTCTCACATGATGGATGGCTTACATTAAATTGTAGTCCCGCATGATGGATGGGCTACATCAAAATGTGGCCCTGTATGATGGACTATCTACATCAAGTGGGCCTGACATGATGGACAATCCATGCCAAAGGTGGGATCCACATGATAGATGGTGGACATCAAAAGTTGCATGATAACTGACCCATGTTAAAACCCCCCACATGATGAATGGTCCACATCAAAGTGGGCCCATATAATGCACGGTTCACATCAAAGGTAGGCCCCACATGATGGATGACCCACATCAAAGTGTGGCCTAACATGATGGACCATGCATGTTAAATGGGCCCCACTTGATGGACAATCCACATCAAAGGTGGGACCCACATAATGGATGATGGACATCAAAGGTGGGCCCATATGATGGACGGTTGACATCAAAGGTGGGCCCACATGATAAACTACTTGTATTGAAGGTGGAGCTCACATAATGAATGGTCCACATCAAGGCAGCCCACATAATGGATGACTGGGCCTCACATGATGGATGACCCACATCAAATTGTGGCCCCTTATGATGGACAGTCCACATCAAGTGGGCTGCACCTAATGGACGGTCCACATCTAAAGTCTCGCATGATGGACAACCCATGTCCAAAGTGGCCCAACATGACGGATGATTCACATAGAAGGTGTGCCCTAGACAATGGATGGTGGACATCAAAAGTGGGCCGCACATGATGGATAACCCACTTTGAAGGTGGAGCTGACATGATAGATGACCTACATCAAGGTGGGCTCCACAAAATAATGGTCCATATCAAAGATCAACCTCTAGTGATGAATGGTACACATCCAAGACAACCCTTGCATTAAACATTTTGCCAAATGCACATGCTTATTTCATCTAAGGGCTTTTTTTTTTTTCGTCCTCGAGGCTTTTCCATATAACTATAAAGGCTATCGTCCTATAATCACTCGATTTTAAAATATTAAATTAGTAAGTTGAAGCTCCGTAAATATGAAAAAATAGCCACCTCTTGGATTTTGACTGTTAATTACTGACAGAAAAAACACTGTTAAAGTGTAAAAAACACATATTTGCCCTCACCCTTTGGTATTTATGGTTATATGGGGGTGGGGATGTAGAAGATTGGATGGGGCCAGCTTTATCTATGCATGTGATTGACATTGTCCATCTATTTTGTCAGCTCATTTTAGGCCATTAGTCTAAAAAATGAGTCGGAACTAAATAGCATGTGGATCCACCGCAAAACAAAACAATGTTGATTGAACGCCTACCATTTTAAACTTTTTGGGGGTCAGTAAAAGTTTTGGATCAAGTTAATATTTCTGTTTTCCCTTCATCTAGATCTATGCGACCTTATGAATAAGTTGGATGACAAATAAACATCATTGTGGGCCTTGGAATTTTTTGATGGTGACTGCTCAATGGCCACTGTTTTGTGTGCTGCGGTCCACCTGAGATATGAATTTGCTTCAATTTTTAGCTCATTTCCTAAAATGACCTAGAAAAATCAGTGGACGGTGTTGATGCAGTTTCCGGCTCACCCCCTTTCTGGTACTTGAACACCTGCACAGGAAGAGGACAAAGGAGACCTTGGCTTACGCAGGGGACCCTCCGATTCCAAAGTCAGGCCTGGAATCTGGGTCTAATAATTTGACAAGGGCTTAGGGGTGAGAATATGTGTGTACCTTTCACCTTTAGACATTTCTTATTTATAGGGGAGACGTGATTCCATAAACTTGGGATACTTCCCTAGTTTGTAGGAGATTTGATCCTTATCCAAGCCGATCTCGAGATCTTCGATCTCCCAGATTTTCGAGATCAGAAGTTATCTTGCGAGGATCTCGGAACACAGATCTTTGATATCAAGCCGACTCCTTGGCTCGGCTCTGAATGAGATATAATGTTAAGTTACGCTAATCGATTTGCTCACCGATCAAGTTGCGGTCGGCTGAAGATGGCCGACCCATGACCGACCTAGCGGGTAGACCAGACTAGGGTTGGGCCAAGATCTGATCGACCTATGCATTGGGTCGGCATTATGTGCCCTTAGATGCCTCAGCTCTAGGCTCGACGCCTATCGGTCTCCTTGGAGGCCTCAACTATTGGCTCGGTGCCTATTGGCTCGGTGCTTGGGACATGTGGGCCTCGGTCAGGCTCGGCGCCTGGTGAGTCTAGCCCATGTCAGTAGAATTGGTCCATTCCATAAGCCGACCTATCGACTTGTCATATTTTCCCCCAACAGTGAGCTCCCCTACTCCTTGTGCCGACCTATGGAGGCTGAGGAGTAGATCGGAATTGGGTCGAATTATGATTGGACCGATCTTATGATGCAACATTTATTGCTGGCATGGCGGCCAACACGTATATCGGAGCACGCTATCTTGCTTTAACACGTGTCGGTTCAGCGCCCGAAGTAATGTGGGCTTAGAAGTCGCCGTTTCAGTGGCGGGGTGAATGGGAGGAGGACGCGTGGCAAGGTACTTGATGGGGGATTCGGAAGGCGCGTGGTGTGGTGCCACGTGTCGGACTAGGGCGTTCGAGGAGGCGCCGGTGCGGCTCCCTCTTAAATGTCGATGCCACGTGGCACGACTATAAAAAGGATGCCCTAGCCCTTTCCCCCTTTTCCATTTCGCGTCTTTCATCTTATCCTCTGCCCTCTATTATCTACACTTACCGCTCGTTGCATTTTCCGACAACTTCGCGAACTCCGGTGAGCCCTTTCTCCCACCCCTCCTTTCTGTTTTAACAATGGCTAGCTCTGCAAGCTATCGGGAGGGGGTTCACAGTGGGGGAGGTGAAACAAGCAGTCTTCAGGCCACCTCAGAATCATCTTCGCTGCTGATAGCGAAAGCGGCGAACGCGGATGCCGCATTTCAGCATTCGCAGAGGGTACTGGAATCTCCGGCGTAGATGTCGGCGATGCCCGTCGGGGCATTGAATTTGTCTCCCGAGCAGGAGACACTGACGGAGGCCGCTCCGGGCAGACCCGATGCTCCTGACGAGGGAGAGTCTGAGGAGGTCGAGGTCGAAGAAGGGTCCAGGGGGCCAGTGCCCTCGACTTTATCTGGGGAAGACCTAGTCCGAATCTGATTCGGATATCATATTTCCGACTCTGTTATCTTACGTCTTCCCCTGCCGAATGAACTGCCTGACCAGCCCCCTCCTGGGGTGGTTGTTCACACCCCAAGTATAGGGTTGCGATGTAATAATAATCTCAGTAAGACCGAGGTTGAATCCACAGGGACTGAACCTTATACGTAATCTGAAATTAACTAGAGCTAGAACTAGAATAAGATGTAATTTAAATCAGAGAAAATTAAGGGAATAATTGTGAATTTAATTAACTAAAATTAGTAAAATTCAAAGGTGGGAAACTAGGGTGCTAAGGATCCACTTGTAGCAATCGGGAAGTTACCTTGCATGATTCAAGGACACAACTCGAATCAGAGTCCTATCTTATCCAGTTGGTAAGAGGAGATTTGTCATATCTCTGAACTTCTCATGAATCTAATCATCAATAAATAAGAGTGGTGAAATTTTGGAAGCAATTCCTCACCTAACCATGCCCAGGAGATAAGGTAAACAACATCAATTTACTAAACCCACAACCAATCATAAGAAAATTGTGAAAGTTAGGAAGGATTCTATCACCCAACCATGCCTAGGAGACGATGGTAAACAACAGGTCCTCCTAAATTCACAATCTCATAATGAAGAGAACATACTCAAAGCTATTGCAGATCTACTGTAATTTGAGTCACAATTAACCATTAAAAGCTGAAAGTATATCTTATAATCAAACTAGTATCAATGAGAGTTCAACAAAACATAAATAAAAACAAAGTAAACGTCTTAATCACGCTACAAGCTTCACTTCTTAGCCCTTCCTAAGAGGCTTAGCCAATCATAGGCATGATCAACTAAAATCTCTTAAAAAATTATAATAAAAACAGTTAAGAAAAGAGAGATAAAAACTCTGATGAAGATAGCCACTCCACTCTCTCTCTCTCTCTCTCTCTCTCTCTCTCTCTCTCTTCTTCACGTCTTTACGATCACTCCTTCCCTTGATGATGCCTTTACGACTGCTCACATCCAAGGACACCCTTCTCTCTCTCTCTCTCTCTCTCTTTTATAGCAGTAGGAAATAGGTCGGTGGGAGGTTTCGCAGCCAGCTGTGTGCACAACGAAAGCGCAAAAGAGTTGTGTTTGAATTAGTTTTCGAGACGGTGAACATCTCGATCTCTTGATTCAGACTTCATGGTGGGGGTCAAGGCCCCCTTCCTGAACTTTTGGATAGTCTAGAACTTGCATCTGACCGTGTCCCTGATCGTACAATGGCCCATGGAGGACCGGACATCCGGACACGTGTAAACCTTACGCACCTTGCGCTGAGATGCCGATGGGCCCCACAGTGATGTTTTCGGTGAAATCCACCCCGTCCACTGAATTCCTGGCGAAAAACCAGTTGGAAAGGGGTGGTTTTGGTCGAGTTTAGTACAACCCACTATATCATCATCCCGCCGTTCATCCTGCGTTTGATGACGATCTGCGTATGTACACGTGGATGGGACCAAAAGGTCAGCATGGTTGTAGTCGTGGCCATCCGCTGTATTGAATGAACGTCTCGAATCGTCCGAATGAACGATCATGGTGGCCCATTGACCACCACAGCGGACACATGTCCGTGCATTACATGAAAGTGGAGAGCCCGCTCCGGTTTCGTCGAGTCAGCGGCAGGTTGAACGGACTCTCAGTTCGGTGCACGTGCTCTGTATGTGCGCAGATCCCCTTGTGGGATCCATCGTGATGTTCGTGAGAAATCCGCTCCGTCCATCTGTTTTGCCACCTCATTTAAGGGGTTGAGATCAAAATTGAGGCATATCCAGATATCAGGTAGGCCCCAGATCAGTGTTTTATGGGCTGATCTGTCCGTTGGGCCACTTCCACAAGGATCCAATGATTGAAATTTGATGTGTACGGTTAATTTAGAGTTCTCAAGCCAGATATAAAGTTTCGAGCCAAACGGATGGTGGGAACCCTGTGATTTTGTATTCAGGACGACTTTCAAGCTTTTTAAAATTCAATTGCTTGATTTTCTCAGATCTTTGGCATGTAAATTCTTCAATCTTGGTCCCTTGGGATCCACCCCTTGCCTTGGTGATTTTTTAGCGTTAAATCAATGCCTTTAGTACCAATTTTCAGTCTAAGCTCCTAAATTCACCTTGCAACACAAACATAATTAAAATAAGATGTTAAAAAGTATCATGTTCATAAAATCAGATAATAACTGGGTCTAATATGTAATATATGACCCTCAACACAATCCCCAACCAGCATTTTGCTAGTCCTGAGCAAAGTATGCAAAAATTATTTTAAGAATTACGGGACAATTTCTATAAACCTAAGTAATTTTTGAAAAGCAATAGGATTCTAAGATATCTCAATGTTGGGCATTACCTTCTCCTAAACTCAAGTGCATAATAAACTTCATGGCTAAGTTCAAAGTATTAATCCATCGATTAGAACAATTTTAAACATTGAGTTCCATGGGTGTATAGTGCAACCTAAACTTTTCACAATCAAAGGTTCAATTCTCTATTTCTTGATAACATTGATAATAAAAAAAGCATTTAAGATAACCATAACCTAAACCAAAACTTGCCTTATAGTTCAACTTTTTATTCTTCCAGCATTTGATTTTTCCATCGATGGCTTTCACGCTATGTCAACCTTTTTAAAGATCTTTAATAGGTAGCTCTTTTCGACTATAACTATTTTTCAACTGGATATTCTCTTTCTCTCTTCTTCTTTTTTTATAAAAATTTTTATTTTTAATTCCTCTTATTGAACATGATGGACAAATTCCCCAGGTTGGTTCCTTCCATGCTTAATAATCATCAAGTTATCAATTCAATATCAAACTGAAACCTTAATGTGTAAGCTAGATGTGACACGTGAAATCATGACTTAATCGATGTTTAAAACTTCTAATCATATATTAATATTTTGAATTTAACTGTGAAAGCTAACGGATAACTAAATCCAAGAGTCATAAATTACCAACATTACGTATCTTATCCTTCTAAATCAAAGATGACCGTTAAAAACTTTGAATTCACAAAAATTTCCAGAAAAAATTTAAAAAAAAAATTCAGAATTTTGTTCAAGACCAAGAAAATACCGATTAAGTAACCTTATCTCCCATCCCCAACCTAAAATCTACATTATCCTCAATCTAAAAGATATAAGCATGCAATGCATGTGAGACAACAAAGTAACTAAGGAATCAAGAGACTTTTTCCATAGAGATCTCAGTATGAAAGTGGGTCAGCACAAGAGTGAAACCAACAAAAAGCAAACTATCCTAGAGCAACTAGAAAGCAAACTATCCTAACGACATAAAACCGACTATCCTAGAACGACATAGAGCAAACTACCCTAGTCCTATGAAAGTAGGGAAACAGCTATTCAGTCATGTCGCAAGGTTCCTCTTCTGGCCAATATCTTGATAAATTTCTCAGTAGGTTTCTCAACAAGATTATCCAAAAGCCTTTTTTGCAATAGGCTTGAATGCCCTAGAGCATGAAATTCCAGAGAAATCTATAAACCTCATCAAAAAATTGTCGTTGCATCGCTTGAGGTATCCAAAGTATATATAATTCACCTGTGATAGAAAAAGTTGCATTGATAGTATTTCATGACGAATCAGAGACTACATATAGATATAATTCACAAAAATTCTCAGCAGATGATGTAGTCTCAACACATTCTGAAGTTTCAGACTTCGGTTCAATTTTCAGCTTTTCCTCCTTTAACGGTAAGCATTCAAGATATATGGAGGGAAGGATTTCAGAGTAAGGATTCTCTCAGTCCGTGACAACCATCGAGGTATTGTCTTTTAAGACATCCACTATTTCTTTTATCATAGGATCATTTGAATCTGCAAAGTGTGCCAAGCAATCATCCAAAGAGTTGAGAAATTCAGTTGAGAGTGACTCATTTTTCTCATTGAAGCTTGGGATGATCTGCCCAAGGACTCCATCGTTTCTGGAAGTGGATGGACACATGCTCTCTTGCTTTTGCCCTCCACAGACAAGTTGAGGATCAATAAGCGACGCATTGATGTGAAAACTTTATTCATCGGTACCATCCAGTAGAGGCATTGTATTATCAAGGGTTGACAACTTAGATGATGGCCTTAACTGAATGGTTTCAATTCCCAGAGTCATATCGAGTGACTCGTCCATCTCCCGAATCATATCATCATTCAGTTTAGGGGAGTGGTCCAAACATGCATCATAAAGGTTGGAAGGTTCAGGTGAAAGTGGTTCATCCTCCATGTTTAAATTGGTCATGTTAGATAGGTGGAATAAATCACTATGGTTGACAACTTCCTGAACCTCTTGATCATTAATATGGGGCCAAACTTGAGATTGAATCCCAATACTCATCATCGTCCAATTCAGTGCTATATACACTTGGGATGTGATCACATTCCTCACATTCTATTCTTAAATTGGGTTGAGGTTCGAATAAACTAACCTCCTCCTCATCATTAATTGTGTCATGTGAGTGAGGTGTGTCAATATCATTATATTTGAAAACTAACAATGTCTCTTGATTATTCATTTGGACCGTCATCGAGATCGACTCATCGAGAAATTAAGTCATTTGCTCATTAATGGATTCTAATTCCTTATTCCAAATTCCAGAGTTCTCCATAAGCAAGTTAGGATCACTCTCCTCGTATTGTATTTTTGGATGGAGTTGTGGCTGGGACGAACTAGCCTCCACTATCTCATCGTAAGTAGGGAATCCAAAGGAGTAATGAACAAAATCAATTAGCGGTTCATCTCTCCAATGTGTCGAGTTGAAATCATTTTTCTTGCACTGTATTTGTAATTTGGGTTGCGGTTGGGATGAACTAGTCTCCATTAGCCTATCGATCCGTGATTCAAGTGCTTCTAATAATTTTCTCATGTCAATAAAATAGTCTGTGTAACTCTGAGGTGACTCTTCTTGGCTTGTTTCTAGTCGAAATTCAAAAGTGGCTGATCCAAGAGGGTTTTCACCATGATGTTTTACTGACTCAATTTCGTAATATTTCTATTTCCACTGATTATAACATACGGGTCATAGGTCGGGAGTTGATACACATCATCATTCCAATAATCACGTACTGTTTTCTTAACTCGTGGAGCGCAATTATTTTCCTGCCTACAATCACCAAAGGACTTCTTAATTGGTGGAGCATCATATTCCGATTGGCTCTCGAAGATATTTTCAGAAATTTTTTGAGGCATAGGTTGTTTTCTATCATAATCATCATACGTTCCTTCCTAAGATCCATAAGCTATCTCGGCATACTGATGTGCCCACTCATGCATGGTGAAACCCTAACTCTGAATCTAATCCTAAAAATAAAAGAAAAATCCTACAGCGATAAGAGATCTAGAAATAGAAAGAAAGAGAATTAGAAAGAAGGTACCAACTTGGAAGGGTCTATGTTAGAATCCTACAAAAGAAAATAAAACAAATCAGTTTCTAAAACTTTAAAAAAAAAAAAAAGTTCTAAACTTAAAAATAGAAAACTAAGTTTCTAAAAATAAAAGGAATTCTAGAATTAGAAAGTTTCTAAAAAGATAAAACAAATCCTAATATAGAAATAGAAAGGAAGAAACATTAGAAAGAGATTACCAAATCAAAAGTTTCTATGTTAGGATCCTACAAAACATGAAAGTTAGGTTAGTTTCTAAAATGAACAAAAAAATCTTAATCCTAAAAATTGAAAAAGTAGAAAATAAAAACCCTAATCTTAAACTAATTCCAAAACTAGTTAATCTCAGAAAAACGTAACCATCAATTCCTAGCAACAGTGCCAAAAACTTGTTCACACTCCAAGTATAGGGTTGCGATGTAGTAATGATCTCGGTAAGACGAGGTCGAATCCAGAGGGTCTGAACCTTGTACGTAATCTGAAAGTAACTAAAACTAGAACTAGAATAAGATGTAATCTAAATCAGGGAGAATTAAGAGAATAATTATGAATTTAATTAACTAAAATTTATAAAATTTAAAGGTAGGAAACTAGGGTGCCAAGGATCCACTTGTAGCAATTAGGAAGTTACCTTGCATGATTCAAGGACACAACTGGAATCAGAGTCCTATCTTATCCAGTTGGTAAGAAGAGATTTGTTAGATCTCTGAACTTCTCATGGATCTAATCATCAATAGATAAAGTGGTGAAAATTTAAAAGTGATTCCGTCACCTAACCATGCACAGGAGACAAGGCAAACAATAGTAATTTACCAAACCCACAACCAATCATAAGAGAATTATGAAAGTTAGGAAGGATTCTATCACCCAACCATGCCTAGGAGACGATGATGAACAACAGGGCCTCCTAAATTCACAATCTCATAATGAAAAGAACATACTTAAAGCTATTGCAGATCTACTATAATTTAATTCACAATAAACTATTAAAAGCTGAAAGTATATCTTATAATCAAACTAGTATCAATGAGAGTTCAACAAAACATAAATAAAAACAAAGTAAACGTCCCAATCACGCTACAAGCTTCACCTCTTAGCCCTAGCTAAGAGGTTTAGCCAATCATAGGCATGATCAACTAAAATCTCTTAAAAAATTATAATAAAAATAGTTAAGAAAAGAGAGATAAAAACTCTGATGAAGACAGCCATTCCACGCTCTCTCTCTCTCTCTCTCTCTCTCTCTCTCTCTCTCTCTCTTCTTCACATCTTCACGATCACTCCTTCCCTTGATGATGCCTCCACGGCTGCTCACGTTCAAGGATACCCTTCTCATGTCTTCTCTCTCTATTTTATAGTAGCAGGAAATAGGTCGGTGGGAGGTTTTGTAGCCATCTGTGTGCGTAGTGAAAGCGCGAAAGAGCTGTGTTTGAACCGATTTTCGAGATGGTGAACGTCTTAATCTCTTGATTCAGACTTCATGGTGGGAGTCAAGGCCCCCTTCCTGAACGTTTGGACTGTTTGGATCTGTCCCTGATCGTACAATGGCCCACGAAGGACCAGAATCCGGACGCGCGTAAACCTTACACACCTGCGCTAAGATGTTCGGTGGGCCCCACAGTGATGTTTTCGGTGAAATCCACCTCATCCATTGAATTCCTGGCGAAAAACCAATCAGGAAGGGGTGGTTTTAGTTGAGTTTAGTTGCGGCACACTATCAAATCGTCCCTCTATTCATCCTGCATTTGACGGTGATCTGCGTGTGTATGCGTGCATGGGACCAAAAGGTCAGCATGGTTGTGGTCATGGCCATCCCCTGGATTGAATGAACGTCTCGGATCGTCCGAATGGATGATCATGGTGGCCCACTGACCACCATAGCAGACGTATGTCCGTGCGTTGCACAAAAGCGAAGAGCCTGCTCGGGTTTCATCGGGTCAGCAACAGGTTGACAGGACTCTAGGTCCGGTGCACGTCTAGTGCACGTGCACTGTATGCGCGCAGATCCCCCTATGGGGTCCATCGTGATGTTCGTGAGAAATCCGCTACGTCCATCTATTTTGCCACCTCATTTAAGGGGTTGACACTAAAATTGAAGCAAATTCAGATATCAAGTGGGCCCTAGATTAGTGTTTTATGGGCTAATCTGTCCATTGGGCCACTTCCACAAGGATCCAATGGTTGTATGGTTAATTTAGGGTCTTCAGGCCATATATAAAGTTTTGAGCCAAACGGATGGTGGGAACCCTGTGATCTTGTATTTAGGACGACTTTCATGCCTCTTGAAATTCAATTGCTTGAATTTTCAAGTCGCGATACAATGCGGTCTTCGTCTACCACTTCAGGAGGTCGTTCGTCGTCTCCTAGGTAACCTCGGCATGGCTCTGAGACAAGTTACCCCGAATGGGTGGAGGGACCTATTCAGCTGCACAGTTTTGTGGGCTGAGATGGAGGAGCCTGATCTAAGCGTGGAGGAGTTCCTCCATCTATACCAAGTACGGTCGAACCCTTAGCAGCCCAGCTGGTACTACTTCTCCTCCTGGCAGAATACTGGCAGGGCTATGTTAACCGACCCTCCGTCCTTTAATAAAAACTGGAGGGATCAGTGGTTCTGGGCCTTTGGTCGTTGGAAAACGGCTAAGTCAGGACCCTTTATGCCCTTTGTTCCCTGAGCCTTCTTCAAGGCAGGTAATTCGAATAATACTATGCTTGTCTCTTTAGTTGGTTGAGTCCTCTCTTTGCGTCTTCTGACTGTCTGCACTTTACTTTTCAGTCGTCCCTAAGCGGCCGTCGAAGCTCGGCCCTGGTTCCATAGCTTGGATCCGGGATCTGCGAGCTCTGAGCCCAGAGAGGAGATCTTGGAGAAGGCTTCTCCAACCAGAGCATCTTCTTCAGTCGAGCTTGGACGTGGCTTTGACAGGTAGCCGACGATCTAAACTTGAGAATTTTTTATTTTTACTTTGTAGTGATGATGATTTTGTTGACATATCACTCTTAATTTTGATGCAGAGATGTCTGAGGCTCAGCATCCTCTCCATCCTCCCTCCAAAGTCAGAGCTCCTCCTTGGGCGACTCTCGGGCTTCGATGAAGCAGAAGACGTCCTCCAAGGATAAGGGGAAGGCTACCCCTCCTCACCCGACCATCATAGAGGTCGTGGACGATGGAACGAAGGTGGCGAAGGGGGTTCCTCTTGAGCCTCGAGAGGGTCCCGAGCCAGGACCTGTTGCAGAGCAGGTCCCCCCGAGGAGGGAAGAGGAGGAGCCTCCCAAAGTGGAGGCAGCTGAGGAAGAGAGAGGGTGCTTCCTTCGGCATGTCAAGGGGATCCTCCCCTGGGCGAGTCGTCAGGGGGTCGAGGAGGAATTTGTTGGCCTCTTCGAGTCATCCTCCATGGAGCGAACGCTCACCAAGATGACGACGACGACGCTCCTTGAGGTAAGAGCGTGACCGTCGCTGTTTCTTGCTCGTTCGGCTTCTTACTTCGATACTGACCCTTTTTTTATGTAGTTCGCGCTGTGTGCGCTGAAGGCCCAAGTCAAGCTAGCCAGGGCCAACAGGTGGGCAGGAGAAGTAGAGGCTCAAGCGGCCTCTGCAGTGACTGAGTTAGGAGCGACAAAGACCGCTCTAGAGGAGTCTACAGCGGAGAGAGCCTGCCTGGCCTCGCGATTGGAAGAGGCCAGAGTGGCATATCACCGGTGCCACGTGGAGCTCGTGGAGACATGCGACATGGTTAACCGAATTAGAGCGGAGACCAAGGCTGCTCTCGTCATTGCTCGGAGAGAGGTCGTGGCTAAATATTCGTCATCCCAGGAACACTCTCTTTCGCCAAGGTTACACCGAGTGCGTGAGGGGGATGAAGGAGAGCTTTCCCGAGCTCGACCTCTCTGGCTTCGACGAGGGTGAATCGGGATCCGATGGTCCGGGCGACGTGGATGCCACCGAGGCAACTCCCGAGGCGGTTTCTGATGCGGCAGTTGAGCCTTTAAGTTAGCAGCAAAATTCCTTTCTGCTCTCTTTTTTAACTTCAGGCACTTTAAGCACGCCGAGCGCCCAAGGATCTCAGATGAAGAGAGCGTCGTCTTGTATTATATATTTTATTTTTTACCAATGTAATACCGATGTACATGCTGATGTAACTTTTCAATCTAATCAATGAAAACTTCTTCATATAAACTTTTGCATTCAATTGTCTGATTTATATAGTTATAAATTTGTGCATGTTTAGCTCGAGCAATGGTCATCCATATACCGACTTAGGGATAATAAACCTTGAGATGGTCAGCATTCCATGGATGGGATAATAGTTGAGTCAATCGGGAGCACTATTTGGACGTCTGTTTCGTCGATGCTCAACTTAACTATGAACTCGATCGGGATGGACCTATGAATTTCATCTTCGTCAACTGTGGTGAGCCTCGATAGTAGATTGGCTTTGAAGTTCTCAACTCACGGGATTTGGACGACGGTGCAATGTTAAAAACTGCTGATCAATTTTTTAACTTCATGCAGATAGGCTTTCAGTCTCTCTTTTCTAGTCTAATAAATATCGACTATCTGGCTAGTTGTGAATCGTTGTATACGTTGAGATGGGTGGCCCCCAAACTAACTGTCAGGTAAAGTCCGAGGAGCAAAGCTTCATATTCTGTTGTGTTGTTAGAGGCTTGAAATCCAAATCTCAAGGCATACTGCATGTACATGCGATCAGGAGTTTCCAAGACGACCCCTGCCTCGCTTGCCTTGGAGTTGGATGAGGCATGAACATAAAGGTGCCAATGGGTAGGGTCGGGAAGGGGAGTGGACTTCAACTGTTTCTGATTTTGCTGAGTGGCTGACCCATCAGGTGATTCTGTTTGTTTAGGGTCCGCTGCAGTTGGCTCGGATTGCTGTGTGACTTCAACAATGAAATCGACCACGACTTAGCCTTTTATCGCGACCCTGAGCTTGTATTGGATGTCGAACTCACTCAGTTCGATTGCCCACGTAGTGAGATGGCCTGAGGCTTCTGGCTTCTGGAGTATTTATCGCAATAGTTGATCGCTTAGAACGATAATCGAATGAGCTTTGAAGTATAGACGCAAGCGTCGGGAAGAGGTGACCAGCGCTAGGGCCACTTTTTTCAAGATTAGATATCTCATTTCTGTTGAGACAAGTGCTTTGCTGACGTAGTAGACTGAGAACTGTATTCCTTCGTGTTTGCGAACTAGGGCCGAGCTTATAGTTATGTCGGATAATAGTTGCTGAAAGGCTACCTCGCATTCGTCTGTCCAGTCTACCATCTGCCAACCCTTTAATTGCTTGAAGAAGGGAAAACATTTATCTGTGGCTCGGGACACAAAGCGATTGAGCACAGCGACCCTTTTAGTTTGCCTATAGATGTCCTTGATCGTTTTTGGCGAGTCCATGTTGAGCAAGGCCTGGATCTTCTTGGGGTTTGCCTTGATCCCTCACTGACTCACCAGAAAATTGAGAAACTTGCCAGAGCTTACGCCGAATGCGCATTTACTCGGGTTCAGTTTCATTTGTTATTTTTGGAGGATGAGGAACATCTCCTTAAGGTCGGCTATATGATTTGTAGCTTTAAAACTTGTGATGAGCATGTCGTCGATGTATACTTCCATCATTCACCGTATTTGGCAGGCAAACATTTTGTTGACCAGCCTCTAACAGGTCGCCCTTGTGTTCTTTAAACAAAATGGTATTATTCAGTAACAATAAAGACCTTTGTTGGTGTCAAAGGTGGTTTTTGATTTATCAGATGGGTGCATTACAATCTAGTTATACCCTGAGTAAACATCCATGAAATTAAGTAATTTGTGTCCAGCAGTACTGTCGATCAATTGGTCGATCCTAGCAAGAGAGAAACTATCTTTGGGGCAAGCTTTGTTTAGGTTAGTATAGTTTACACATACCCGCTGCTTTCCATTGGCCTTTTTGACTAGTACGATATTGACTACTCAATCAGGGTAATACACTTCTTTGAGAAACTTGGCCTTGAGGAGCTTGCTGACCTCTTCCTTAATTACAGTGTACCTTTCGAAGCCGAGGGCACGCCGATTCTGTCGGATTAGCTTGCAGATTGGATCGATGTTGAGGCGGTGGGTCAATTCCTGGCATGTCTTCGTGAGACCATGCAAAGACATCTGCATATCGACGCAACAGAGCTATCAGTTTGTCCTTTAATGGTGACGTTAAGGATGACCCTACCTGTACAGTCTTGGAGGCGTCAGATTCATCGAGTGGTATCTGAAGGAGGTCTTTGATCGGCTAGCCGCGCTCGAGAGATTCGTCGTGCAGGTCCAATGTCTCAATCGTCACTACTTCAGATGGAGCTTTTAGTGCTGCGGCGTAACATTGTCGGGCATCTTGCTGATCTCCTTTGATGATTCCGACTCTAGACTCATTCGAAAACTTCATTGACAGATGATAGGTTGAGACTATAGCTCAGAGAATGCACAATGAAGGCCGCTTGAGAATAGCATTGTAGACTGGAGCTTGGTCAACGATCAGGAAGTTAACCAAATAGCATTGTAGACTGGAGCTTGGTCAACGATCAGGAAGTTAACCATGATAGTTGCTTGGTTCAAGGCATTTCTGGTAGTGAGGGGGAGCTGAATGACTCCCTCTGGGAGGATCTGTCCACCTGAGAATCCGATCAAGGGAGTTCATACTGGTCGTAACATAGACCGTTTAATATTCATCTTGTCGAACGCCTGAGTGAATAGTACATCGGTGGATGATACTTTGTCCACGAGGACCCTGAATAACTTGTGGTTTGTAATGGTGACGGAGATAACCAAGGCGTCATCATGTGGGTGATGGATGCCCCGTGCGTCTTCTTCTGTGAACGTTACACTGTACTTCTCTAATTTCCTTTCATTTGCGGGTTAGGCTAGGATCATGACCTCGGATTCAGGCCGATTAAGGCTCCTCGCATGAATTGTTCAAGCATTCTTCGAGTCACCTCCACCCTTGTGACCACCGATAATGGTTCGGATTTCTTCGGTCGGTCGGTTATCACTTGGGCGTTTTTCTGCTATCACGGCCCTATCAGTTTTCGAGGCCACATACTCGCTGAGATGACCTTCATGAATGAGCCTTTTAATCTCTTGCTTTAGATTGTAGTAGTCACTCGTATTGTGTCCATAATCACGGTGGAAATGACAATACTTGTTCTTGCTTTGTCGGTCCGGATTACCTCGGAGTTTGTTCGGCCAATTAACGAAACATTCACCTTTTATTTCCATCAGGACTTGCTCCCGAGGTTTATTGAGCAGGGTGTATGTGGCAAACTTATTGTCGGGTTGTTTGCCCGACCTGCGTTCATCCTGTGGTTGATCGTCCTTCTATTTTTTTACTGACGTTGGCCGAGTCACCCTATTTCTTCGTTGACTCTTTTGCCGAGGTATTTCTGTTTTGGGCTGCTTCTCGTAAGATCCTGAATTCCTTGGCACAGGTGTATTTCTGCGATTGGTTCATGAACTCGGCCAATGTGGACAGAGGGTTCTTATATAGGGAGAAGAGAAAGGGTTTATCTCTTAATCCCTGCATGATGGCATTTAGGGATGTTTCGTCTGAATGCTTCCGAACCTGTAAGGCTTCAAGGTTAAAGCATCTGATGTAGTCCTTGAGAAGTTCTCCTTCTTTTTGAACTATATTGTTTAGATGTGCTGACACTTTAAGCTTCTTCTTTTCCTCGATGAAGTTTGTGATGAACGCATCGCTGAGTTCGGCGAACGAACTGATGGACCTTGGCTTTAGTTGTTTGAACTAGAGCCGAGCAGTGTCGGACAGGTTAAGCGAAAAGGCTTGGTACATAATTGCATTTGAGGCATCGTGCAACTCCATATAGGTCCGGAAGGACTCTACATGCTCAGTTGGGTCGGCCTTCCCGGTGTAGAGCGCGATCTGCAGCAGGCGAAACCTGTCCGGTAGTTGAGCCAGCATTATGTCAGCTTTGAATTGGGATTCTGTCTCCTCCTTTCCAGAAGGGTTCACTAAATGATTTTGCTTCATATTCGCAATCTATCTCTGCAGGTTTTGGATTTCGATCTTCCATGGCTCCTCGCTATCCGCAGTTCCCTCGGCCGGTGGTCGGTTGCATCTCCTCCGATCTATTTCATGTCGAAGGTGGGAAGCAGGCAACAGGACAATCCTCGAAACATGAGTCGGAGCTGACTCAGCCGAATCCTGATGTTGGCTCGACTGAGGAGCTACTCGTGGGGCAGAAGGCCGTGGGTTGGTGAACTAACGAGCGTCACTCAACCATCCTTCCCTCTGGTTGGGTTCCTGCACTTTCTAAGACTGCATTTGCTCCAGCATCTGCCTCATGTAATCCAGGTTGGATTTGATATCTTTTTCACATGCATTACGCCGGCCGTTCCCACGGTTCCGTTGGGTGCGCCTAGTCGAACCAGAAGTTGCCTGGCGGGTTGAGGAGCCCTGACAACTCTCCTGCCACTCTGGCTAGTCCATGGATTGTAGGGCGTGACTGGTCGCCGGCACGGTCGCGATCGGGACCAGGGGGGTTGGACTTTCTTTTTTCCTCTCATCATGACAGGTTCTGTAGTGTTTTTGGTAGAGCGAAAATGACTTACAATGTCGTTTTCCACAGACGACGCCAAACTGTTGATGAAGTTTCCAGCTCACCCCTTTATGGTACTTGAACATTTGCACAGGAAGAGGACAAAGGAGACCCTAGCTTACGCAGGGGACCCTCCGATGCCAAAGTCAGGCCTGGAATATGGGTCTAATAATTTGATAAGGGCTTAGGGGTGAGAATGTGTGTGTACCTTTCACCTTTAGGCATTTCTTATTTATAGGGGAGATGTGATCCCATGAACTTGGGATACTTCCCTGGTTTGTAGGAGATTTGATCCTTATCCAAGCCGATCCCAAGATTTTCGATCTCCCAGATTTTCGGGATCGGAAGTTATCTTCCGAGGATCTCAGAACACGGATCTTTAATATCGAGCCGACTCCTCGGCTCAGCTTTGAATGAGATATAATGTCGAGTTACGCTAATCGATTTGCTCACCGATCAAGTTGTGGTTTGCTGAAGATGGCCGACCCATGACCGACCTAGCGGGTAAACCGGACTAGGGTTGGGCCAAGATCTGATTGACCTATGCCTTGGCTAACCTGTGCATTGGGTCAACATTATGTGCCCTTGGAGGCCTCAGCTCTAGGCTTAGCGCCTATTGGTCTCCTTGGAGGCCTCGACTCTTGGCTCGACGCCTATTGGCTCTTGGCTTGGGACATGTGGGCCTCGGTCAGGCTCGACGCCTAGTGAGTCCAGGCCATGTCAGTAGAATTGGTCCATTCTATAAACCAATCTATTGTCTTGTCATATTTTTTCCCCAACAGACGGCATAGGTATAACACATACATATGATAAAACTCCCAACTTAGAACGTGCAAGGAATACCTGTGGAGTCTTGTAAGACACGGATTTCCTGCAAAAGCTCTTGGCATTAAATTCTGGATGTGTGACAAAAAATGAGGCAAATCCAAAACTCAAGCGGAGCATGTAGAGGGAAAATTGGATAAACAAATGCCAAATGTTGAAATCTTCATGGGCTCCACCTTGATATTTATATGCCATCCAAACTATTTATAAGGTCATTACCACCGGGATGATGTGAAAACACAAAAGATTTAGCCTGATACAAACTTTTGTAGCCATGCAAATGTTTCAATGGTTGTCATTGAATCCCATTGTTTCCTCTCGTGTGGCCCACTTGAATTTTGGATCAGCCTCATTTATGGTCGCATGTCCTAAAATTATCTTGTAAAATGAATGGACGGGGTGGATTTCTCACAAATATCAGGTGGGCCCCGCCTAACATCCTAATGCAAGAACTTAGGAAATCTGCATCCATTGCTTCTCATTGTAACACATCATTGTCAATGACATGAGTTTACAAACGCACAGATTTTCTCTCTCCAGAATAGATTGAGCACTACACAACATGACTTTTAATGTGTGGAGTTTTCTGTGCCCACCTTGATTTATATATTAGATCCACAATGTTCATTAATTTTTCCAGATCACTCTAGAGCATGAGGAAAGAAATGAGACAAATCGAAACTCCATTGGAACATGCCACTAAAGCAGTGGGGATTGAACAAACTATTGTTGAAACCGTCATAAGGGCTAATTATGATATTTATTTACCATTTAACCTATTCATAAGGTCACACGGAGCTGAATTAAGGTAAAACACAAATATTAGCTTGATCAAAGCTTCCTGTGACCCTATGAAGTTTGCAATAGTAGGAGTCCAATTCCTATTGTTCATTGTAGTGTGGTCCACTTGATATATGGATTTGCCTTGTTTTTGGGCTCATATCCTGAAATGATTTTTAAAAAATGGATGGACAATGTAGACCTAAGAAATAAGTCATGGTGGGCCCATGTAAATTTCACGTGTCAAGAAATTCTTGCTTGCCGTGAGCACAGTCCAAGAAGAGAGAAGGGAATTGAAAGTGTTAGCATGTGGAGCTTCCATTGCCAGGGAATTGAAACTGTTGGCATGTGGAACTTTCATAGCCCCTATCAGGATTATCATGATGTCTGTGTCCAATACACACCATCCATCCATTTTTCTATATAATTTTAAGATATGAGACTCAAAATGAGGTATCTCGGTCTCAGGTGAGCCACACTATAAGAAACAGTTGGAAATTAGATGTCTATTGTTGAAAACTTTTTGGGGCCATAGAAGGCTTTGATCTAGATGACATTTGTGTTTTCCTTTTGTCAAGGTCCGTTTGACCTTATGAAGAGGTTAGATGACAAATAAATCCTATGGTGGACATTAGGAAGGTTTCGATGATAATTGTTCAATCCCTTCTACTTTGTGTGGTATGGTCCATTTGAGATTTGGATGTGCCTCGTCCTTTAGAGTGATATGGACAAATTGATGTACAGTGTAGATTTAAGATATAAATCATGGTTGGGTGAGAAGAGTTCCACACATTAAAAATTGTGTTGTGTAGTATGCCATGAATGAGGAGATCAGTCTGTAATTTTGTTCAACATTAGCGGTCGGCAACATGGTTAACTTAGAAGTCAGTTTTATCATTTTTAGAAAATACAGATTTTAAATCATATAAAACACTAAATCATTAGATGCCACACATTGGAATGACTACGGTGCCGAGCATAAGCTTGTTAATTTAAATATTTTTAAATTGGATGATTATAGGTCAATGACCCTAATGGTGGGCAATTATATGAAAAAACCTTCTTTTTTAAAAAAACTTAATTTTAGCAAACGAGCTTATGAGCCAGAACAAAAGAACTAACTCTTATTTAAAAAGCTTTTATTAGATTGGAGTACTAGAGATGCCAAAGAGCCTTTATTCTATTATTACCGGCCGATACAAATAATTTCTTTTATTGTTTTATTTCTATTGTTTTACATTTATTACGTTACTATGTCGTATTTTTATTCACTTTCTACAGAGAGGCCCACCAGGTGGTCATTCGTAATCATATCCTTAATCACCAGACGTGTGTGATTGACATTGAGTCTCTAATCACGTTACTTTCCCAATAATAAATCTGCTGATTGTGTGTTTCTTATTCTGTGTAGCTTTTTTATTTTTCCCTCTCCTCTCTCTCTCCCAAATCTTACACTAATGTCTTCTTTCCTGCGTTGAAAAAGGTGGGCCACATGATCCAAACTAACCTGGGACTAAAATGTGACCAGTCTAGTAATTAGATAGCCACACCCACATGTATGTATGACATATCCAATCCGTCCATCAGATGGCCAGCATCATGTTCGCCATGCTTCAAAAATTTCAGGCAGATCAAAAAAAAAATAGGCCACACCCTTTTAAATAGTGATAATTAAACACCCACTGTTGAAACGTTCTTACAAGTGAAAAATGGACAGCAAGTGAGGTCCACCCTGATATACATGTTCTACATCCACTCTGTCCACAAGATGGCCCACGCCAATTTATGCTAGTGACCCAAAAATCAGGTAGGCCACACTATTTGGAAACGGTGGGGATTATACACCGTCCATTCATTTTTATACATTATTCTAATGTTTTGTCCATAAATGAGGCGGATTAAAATCTCGGATGGATTACAAGAGCCAAATCATTTATATAGTGGGGTCTATTGTGAACATACATACCTCAAAATATAGATGTAACTCAGAAGGAGAACACGTATAGAGATCACCAGTTAAACCTGACTGCTGCTTTGATGCTGACTTCTCTTTACACTCTACCGTTAAAAGTTTCTCATCTCCTTAATTTAACGGAGGATGGAGAGTTGGATGCATCTTTTTAATTTTAAGGAGTAGAAATAACGTCTACCCAAAGCACAACGCAATGTGCGTACGTTTTAAACGGCGCACGGACTAGAAGATGCATATTTTCTGCGAAAATATTGGGAAGACGTTTGAGTCTTGAAAACCTAAGTGAGGTCCACCGTGATGTTTGTGCAAAATCCACCCCACCCATCAGTTTTGTGAGCTCATTTTAAGACATGAGACTAAAAATAAACCAAACCCAATACTCAAGTGGGCCAAAAACATGAGGATTGAACGTCCACAATTGAAATATTCGTGGGGCCACTTGAGTCTTGGATCATAGTATTTTTAGTTCCATGTCTTTAAATGAGCTCACAAAAAAGATGGACGGGTGGATTTCGCACAAACATTACTTTGGCCCTACCTAGTTTCATGGGCAGCAACTTCCCACCGAAAGTTCAGCAGGGAATTCCGTCTGGATCAGCACCATCTCCCTTTAGGAGGAAATGGCTTGGCCAATCATCCTGCCACTAGCCAATGGCTAGTAGTTGGTCCTCTGTGGGCCTTCCGTGATGTATATGTCTCATCCATGCTGTCCATCCATTTTAAAAGATAATTTGAGGGTCTAAATAAAAAATGAAGTATATCCAAACCTCAAGTGGACTTCACCATGGGAAACAGTGTGAATTGAAATTATACCATTGAAAATTTCTTTGGGGCCGCAGAAGTTTTGGATCAATCTGTTATTTGTGTTTTCCTTTTATTCACGTATGTGTGATCTTACAAATAGGTTGGACGACAAATAAATATCACTGTGGGGCCTACCAACGTTTCAACGGTAGAAGTCATTATTCCCACTGTTTCCTGTGGTGTGGTCCACTTGAGCACTGGAAATGTTTCAATTTTCGGCTCAACTACTAAAATTATCTGGAAAAACGGATATACGGCATGGATAACCCATACACATTCACAGTGGGCCCAGCTGAGTTTACTCAGTATGATAAAAGTGTAACAATCCGATTTTAGAGCCATAGAGGACGCATTACAGGTTGACTAGCGAGTCGGCTACTGTAGTGACGTCACCAAGTTCTGTGGGCCCACTATGATGCATGTGTTATATCCACACCGTTCATCCATTTTTAGATATCATTTTAGTATGTGAACCAAAGAATGAGGCAAATAAAAATCTGTAGTGGACCCACCAAAAAAAACAGTGGGGAGAGTGATTCCCACCGTTGAAACTATCCTAAGGCCCATCATGATGTTTATTTGAAATCCAACCTGTTCAAAAGTTAAAAAAGATATGAAATAAGGGAAAACACAGATATCAGCTTGATCTAAAACTTTCGTATCCTTTAGAAGTTTTTAGTCGTGGGCATCACTGTCCCATTGTTTTCTGCGCTGGGGTCCACTTGAGCTTTGGATTTAACTCGTTTTCTTTTTGGATATTGCCCTAAAATGATCTCTCCAAATGGATGGAAAGTGTGGATACAAAACATATATTATGGTGGGCCCACGGAACATGCTGACGTCACTTCAGTTGCTAGTCTCGCTATTCAAACCTGTAAGTACCTAATCCGCGCCCGAGCCGGAGCATGACTCGGATTTCCTGCTAAAGGCTTTCGCAGGAAGTTCATTCGCTGAAATTAGGTGGGGCCCACTGTGATGTTGGTAAGAAATCCTCCCCGTCCATCTTATGAGTTCATTTTAGGACATGTCACCAAAAATGAACCGTATCCAAAACTCAAGTGAGCCAAAAATGTGATAATTAAATGTCCACAGTTGAAATATTTGTGGTGCTACAGAAGTTTTGATTCATGCTAATATTTTTGTTTTCAGTTCATCCCAGTAGAAATTACGTTATTAACGGTATGGATGGCATCTAAACATCACTGTTGAACCCAGGAAGGTTTCAACGGTAGGAATTTCCCTAACCACATTTTCCTTTAGTACGGCTAACTCAAGCTTTGGATACGGTTCATTTTTGACAACTTATCCTAAAATGAACTCACAAAATGGATGGACGGTGAGGATTTCTAACAAACATCACAGTGGGCCCCACCTAAGTTCCCCTGCCAAAGGCTTTCGCACCGCCACCGACTTGGAAACGGATTGGCTACTCCCCGCCACCAGCCCGGTGGCTGGTGGTCGGTGCTTTGTGGGCCCCACCAAGATGTATGTATTTCATCCCTTCCGTTCATCCATTTTTACATATCATTTTAGAATTTGCACCAAAAATGGATGGGATATAAATATAATATGGACCACACTGCAAGAAAACAATAGTGATTGGATATCCACCATTAAAATCATCATAAGGCACATTGTACTGTTTATTTGACATCCAATCTGTTGATTAGGTCATACAGACCTAGATGAAGGGAAAAAAAAAAAAAAAAACAAAGATCTGCTTGATCCAAAACTTTTATGGCTCCTAAAAATTTTTTAATGGTCGACGTTCATTCAACACTATCTCCTGTAATGTGGTTCCCTTTATATTGGAATATACCTCATTTTTTTCGTCTCATATCATAAAATGATATAGAAAAATATATGGACGGCATGGATGAAATACATACATGAAATACATACATCATGGTGAGGCCCACAGAGCAGCAACCACCGGCCATTGTCTGGTGGTAGAGGAAGTAGCTAATATGTTTCCGCAAGACTCCTACTGAAGTGTCGTCACTGGTTATATGGCTTCCATCATGATGTGTGTTTTGTATCCACACTATGAATTGTATCCACACTATCCATCCATTTTTTCATATCATTTTAGATTATAATAGATTTTAAAAAAGGCATATCTACGTGTCAAGTGGACCACACCATAGGAAATGGTGCTAAGGATGGCTACCATTGAAACCTTTTTAGGGTCCACTATATTGTTTATTTGCCATCCAACCTGTTGATATGGTCATATACACCTAGATGAAGTGAAAAAAAGTAAGTATCATCTTAATCAAAAACTTTTGTGGCCCCCAAGAATTTCTCAATGGTAGGAATTTAATCCCCACTTTGTGGTCCATTTGAGCCTTGGATTTTCATTATTTTTAGCGTCATACTCTAAAATGATATGTATAAATGGATGGACGGTGTGGATAGAATTCATATATCTTGTTGGCCCCTTAGTGGCCCATCAAAGCCTCGTTCGTCTCATCTCCCATCCAACCATTGCATCCGTAACGTCCCGGTTTTCAGAACCTGAGACTCGTTCCAGAAACCTGAGACTTAATAAATCAGAGAACTAGTGGAAGTATCAAAATCAGATTGTGATAGCATAAGTAAGCATGGATAATATCATAAAATCTGAATATTTGGCCCACTCAACTGGGGGCCATAGTACAAAATTTTAAGAGTATCAATGTATCAAATCAAACATAAGAGAATTACTACTACTGATTAAGCCCAAAGTAATCGGTCACTTCTTGCTACGACTCGTCTTCGTAATATCCATCTTCAGGCTCCACCATCGCGCCATCAGGGCCATCCTCTCTGTCTACACATGTGTACTCTGTATGGTTGGATATTTGATGAATGAGTGACTAGCTCAGTGTGAATTTTTCTCAAGATTACACACCGCCGCCTTAGCAAACATAGTTTAAAGAAAAACAAGAAAATAATCCAAAACAGGCAAAATGCAGTCTTATTAAAATGCATGGATGTATGAATGCACATCGACCCAGGGATGTATCTAGTCGGACTTGGGCTTGTCACCCATGCATATGACCGGTCACCAGTGTAGCATAACTCATACATCATGGTGACCAAGTCATTAAATAAGTCGATGGTCAATGGTCTGGGAGCTAGTAAAACGATACCCTGATAAGCCTAGGGCACGTGCTACAACATCTAAAATTAGCTACCCTTCATCGCCAATATGCTATGAATGCATGATTAGTCAAACCATTATTATTACATTTATAATTAGTTAATTTAAGTATCTCAATGGTTACTACGGGGGGCTCATCACCCAGCGTAGGCCGATAGTTCGAGCATAGTATCCTATGACCACCATCCCCGACTCATGAGGTATTCCACCTTAGGATACTTAAACAGGACCCCTCCACAATTAGTTGATCAAAATATAATTCAAGTCAGGGGTCCCATTTCTCACATCATCAATCTAATTGCATCCCAAGTGTGGCCCACATGTAATAGTGAAATTTTTCCACTTGAAATATTGTGAGTTGAATTCTGTGGGCTACTCATGTCAATTATTTAACATGTAAAGGCATATGATAATATTTGCATTTGTGAAGAGGTATTATGAAACCACAGTATGAACTATTAAGCAAATTAATACTAAAGCATGAGAATTCAGTGATCATTACATATTAACATCACTCATGGATTATTAATCAACATGAGTGCATAGCATGTAATGTAATTCAACAGTGAATTGAGATAGAGTACTTTATGGAACTTAGTAATTTACAACAACTATTAGGATTATGGACTAGCGATGGTAGTCTAACATACACCATGGTTAACTACCTTAGAGATGGAAAGCCTAAGGGAAAAAATCATCACCTTGTAGGATTGTATTACTGTTCTTGGTCCACGTTCCCTTGCGTACCTTGCGGCCCAAATCACGCAAGCAACCTCCTAAGGTTATAGTCTGCAGTAGTCAAAATTCCCAAGGTCAATGCATTGAAGCCACGTGGGTTTGAAAGGTCCCATGAATAAGGCTAGTTGGGCCTGCCTTAGAGTCACCAGGCCCACCAAGTTTTGGTCTAACAAGTGGCCCCAATATGGGCCTGGAATCCATTCATAGATAAGGCCCGAACTGGGCCAGGTTTGGCCCAGCCTACGTTGTGTAATCAAGGCCCAAAAAATGCTACCTAGAGGTGGCCCAGGAACTGGGTTGCCCCCAAGCCCCGCGGCCCACTAAAGTTTGGCCCAGGGGACTTCATGGTGCGGCCCACCTGCCTTATGCAGGGTGCGGCCCACCAGATTTAAGCGTGGTGCGGCCCACCTAATCTACATAGGATGCGGCCCACCTGCAGTAGCGTGTAGCCCACCTGTGTGTGGCTGGGCTGTTAGTCTGGCCCACCTGCTGGCAGCATGCAGGCCATCTCTATGGCCCATCTAGGTTGGTTTCGGGATGAGATTGAAGGCCCAACCGAGTGATTGGTGTCGGCCCAGTTTTAAGATTGAAACCGAGTTTGATCTCAATCTAGACGAAAGTCTGCTTTCAATCTGTTTCAAGGCCCATATAGAGGCCCAGTTGAAGGCTGTTTCTAGCCCTCCACATGGCCCAATTACAGGTCATCTTCTGCTCGATGCATGGCCAGGTCTCGGCCTGCTGCATGGCCTGCTCTCGGTCAAAACCTCGGCCCATCTGAAGTTGTTTTTCAGTCCCACATCATAGCCTGATAATAAGCTGTTTCCTGCCCGAATCAGAGCTTGATCGTGGGTCAGCCAGAGGAGGTTTCCAAGGCTCGATCAAAGGCTTGTTTCAGCCCCATGTGCGGCCCACTACCGGTCCTAGCTCCACTCATATTTACGGCCCAACAAGAGTCTGATTCCAGCCCAATTCAAACCCATTTACAGGCCATTCTTAGTTCACTTCAGAGCCCATATAGGGGCTCGTTTTCTGCCACATTTCCGGCCCAACCGAGGGCCTTTCCTCACTTGGATTATGGCTAGACTTTTGGCCCAAAACACAACCATTATTTGGCCTGGTTTCCGTCCAAAACTGAGCTACTACTTAGCCTGGTTTCGGCCCAAAGCTCAGCCATTATTTGGCCTGTTGAAGCCTGGTTTTCTGGTCCGCTTACACAGCCGGAAAGGCTGGGTTTCAGCCCGTTTACACAGCCATGGTGAACGCTAGAACTGCGCCTTGATTTTCTCTGACTGTAACTCCAACAGCTAGGTGCTGTTGGAATGAAGAAATGAGATGAGGTAAGCTATTACCTGGCCGGTTAGGTCGACTCAACACACCCATAGCTACAGCAATGGGCGCTTATTGGAAAAAAAAGAAACCGACCCATTTTAGCAAGATTTTTTGGCCACAAGGAACTAACTGATGTGACCAGGGCCTTACCTAATGGGTTCTTGATCTCGTAACTCGGTGAGACAACAACTCTACTCGACCGAGTCGAGCTGGGTAGCTCCGACTCGCTCACTCACTCTCTCTCTCTCTCTCTCTCTATCTCTCTTTTCTCCTTTCTCTCTGGTGCGAATCCCGATGGCAATAGTGCCCTATTTATATGCAGGGGAGAGAGAGCTCCAACGGTTAGAAAGAAACAGCGCTTGCAAGGCACACCGCTGAGAATTGGCTGTGCATGGGGCCAAGCTAATCCTAGGGATGGATTGCTGATGCCTTGGCCTACCATAAAAGTAAATTTTTAGGCTTGGTGGGGCCCATCTTGTGATCAGGTTCGGGTGGGTTATTGGAGAAGATGATCTGGCCATTAATAGCAGATCACTTCCTCATGTATTTCGACATGATCT
This sequence comes from Magnolia sinica, assembly GCF_029962835.1. Taxonomy (NCBI): domain Eukaryota; kingdom Viridiplantae; phylum Streptophyta; class Magnoliopsida; order Magnoliales; family Magnoliaceae; genus Magnolia; species Magnolia sinica. The sequence goes on from NC_080573.1 coordinate 135,017,921, forward strand.
AGTCCGTTTGAGCGGACCAAATGGGACCTCTGATCACCATGGGGCCCGCTTTTTGGACCCCAAATGTCAGTTTCAGTTCATCTCACGAGAAAGTCTGGTTCTTACCACTTTCTCATGAGATAAGATGTTCTTTTCTCTCGTACCACCTCCCAAGAAAAGGTTAGGATTGCCTCACGTGGCTCAAGGAACGGCCAGGGGCATGCCAGCATCCATTTCCCAGAAGGGAAACTCCACTTTTTTGTTTTTCTTATGTAGACCCTTGTTTGGCTGTTTTTAGAATGGGAGAGTGTGACTCTGCCAGGAAAATGGATGGTTGGGATGGCACGATCCGGCCGATCGTGGGCCGCCCATGCAGCCACAGATTGGTCTCACATCTCAGATCCTAGCTACACGCCAACTTCTGGACGGTCCCGTCCCAGATTCCTCGTCCCTATGCACAGACAGACCCCACGAGCAAGATGGATGGCTCGGATCATTCGGATAGTGCCTGGGGTGGGCCACTTAGGAGGCTACAGATCATCAGTTTCAAATTGCACGTTAGCGGGAAGAAAATCTGATTTTTTTTCATTTTGGTTTGGTCAAAGCCGATTTGACCAACTTCCTTTGTCCAGTGCACGAGTACACGAGGTGCACACGCACTCTGTGTGGGGTCCACTGTGATGGTTACGTCAAATCTACTCCGTCCACTTGTCTTGGGGTCCCCACTTAGGGGTCCTATCCCATTTTGGGGCGGGGCCGAGGCCTAGGTGGGCCGTATCACATGTCTCAGGCTCTATTTAGCCTAATATATGCTGATCCGATGGCTGGATTGGTTCGGTACTTAAATTCAATGGCTAATTATGAATTTAAGACAGTGGTGCTTGGTTGGCCATCCACTAGCCTTCGAAGATCGATCGTTAGAGTACTGCTACAACTAGTTGATTTAGAAGCTATTCTGACTTAAAGTGCTTGATCGAGGTTTGTAACGCCCCGACTTTTCAGGACCCGAGTATATGACCCATTTCCCAAAAACCCGAGTGTTAACCTAAGAACAGCCAAATTTCATATATAATCTTTTTCTTTTATCAGAGTTAGCAGATAAGCGTAGGATGGACAAGTCAGCATAAGAAATTTTTTTTATTTATATTTAGAATACAAGAGGTTGTCCATAATGACTTATACAAACCAATGTCTCCATGCTAACATTACAAGATTTACATACATGAGAAATATATAAAAGCATATAAACGAAAGCCGTAAGATCGCGCAGCTTCCTTGGCAGGTATAATCACGAATCCTTAACCACCGAGATGGCTCCTTATCAGTCTAAACCTGCATATCACTTAAGCCACTTATGCTACTTGTACGGTTATATATTTGATGGATGAGTGGCCAACTCAGTGTAAATTTTCCTAAAGATTACACACCGCCACATTAAGTAAGCATAGTTATAAAACAACAAGGCAATCAAAATAACATATGATGCAGTCTTTTAAATACATAGATGCATGAATACACATCGCCCTGGGGATGTACATCTATGCAAAAATTGGGCTCGTCACTCATGCAATCATCGACCTGGGAAAATCATCCAGTCAGAATAGGGGTCGATAGTCGATAATTTGGGAGCTAGCGAAACGATACCCTAACAACTCTAGGGCACGTGCTACAGCATCCAAAATTAGTCATCCGTCATCGCCAAATATGCTATGAATGCATGATTAGCCAACCGTTATTAATCCAGTTACAATCAGCCAATTTAAGTAACTCAAAGGTCACTATGGGGGGCTCGTCACCCAGCGTAGGCCGACAGCTCGAGCATAGTGTCCCATGACCACCATCCTCAGCTCATGAGATTACCATCTTAGGATGTTTAATGGAAACCTGTCGACTAGTGGCCAATCATATTACAATATATGGGGCTTACAATCGCATGGTTGCACGATACAAAACATCGAACCTATATAGGGCAAATATCAGAATAAAGCTATATAGGGTGATATCGAAACAAGCCACATAGGCAGATATCAAAATAAGCCACATAGGGTGAGTATCAAAACCATGCGATAAAAGACCATCCTTGAAAACCATTGGACAGAAAAACCTTTAATGGTAGGCCCACATCAATAATCCATCTAGACCACCACTCAAAAACCACTAGATCGAAGGTCCATTGCAATCACCGTCAATCGAGTTACATTCCTAAGTATGGGTGTACATTTATAAGTAGGGGTTTCCTACTGATGTACTAGTTTAAGTTTCATAAGCAATCCACAAATAATTCATGAACAAATATACAGGATGAACATTAAGTAGGCAAATTTCCACCAGCTAACACATGTGATTATGAGAGAGAGATATCAATTATAAATTTAAGTAAAAACTATAACTTAAGATAATGGAAAGATGAAAAGCTCAAGGGGAAGAATCATCACCTTATATTTTGAACCGCCTACCTATGTTGCTAGAGAATGTGTGTTTCCTTAGAATCAAAGCTTATCATGAATTATAAAGTTATATTGTTAGATTCAAGCTTTACACGCTATTCTAAGTCAAGGTCTTAACCTAAGGTTTAGATTACCTTGGTTTTAGAGTTTCACCCAAGGGTCTAGGTCTAGATTTAGACCTTGGGATTTGGACCCTAGTTAGTTGTACAAATAATTAAAGGGTTAATTTAATAGTTACGAGGTGCTTATTAACATTAATGATTCTTAATGATTCAATTAATATTAGCTAATATGGTAATCATAATCGTCATGATAAATGTTAATATAATAGCTACCAGGTACTTATTAATATTAATGATACAATTAGTATTAGCTAATCTGGTAATCATAATCGTTATGATAGTGACAACTAGTACAGTTCATTACCAATGGTAATATTTAAGGATGATAATTAAAATATTACTATTTAATAATTGTAATTATGTTTATAATATTTACCATCAGTGTAAATAGTCTACCAATGGCCGATCATATCTATATTAAAAATTATTATGATAATAGTAATAAGGGTGGTAGTTGTAAATCGGGCCTAGAGTTTGTCCATAGCTAAGGCCTGAATTGGGCCTCACACATGGGCCTATATACACTACAATGGGCCTGACACAACATGGGCCTATATACACTACAAGTGGGCCTCTTTAGGCAATGAGGCACACGGCCCAAAAATAAATGGACAGTGTTTGTAACACACATACATCATGGTAGACTTGGGACAAAAATCAAGTAAATATGTGGCTTATGTGGGCCGTATCATGCACAATACTTAGGAGGTTCATCCACCATTAGAGCATTCATAATCATTTGTTGGGCCCACCAACTTGTGGTTCACAAATCCAACCCATCCATTATGTGTGTCCCACTAGGTTAAGGGGTCAAACCAAGTTTCAGGTGCATCCAAATCTCAGATGGACCCCAGTAAGTGCTTTTATATGATTTAACATGCCTTCACAAGATTGTAGATGATGTGGACCACCTGAGCTCTATGTATGGCTGATTTTTGGGGGCACCCCATATATAAAGGGGACCCATCAAATGGACGGTGTTGATGTTCAACACACATCATGGTAGTGCCTGTGGTGGGGGCCATGGTCTTGGCCAAAATCTCTAAAGGAGGCAGCGTGCAGAGGACGTTGACAGCTACAACATCAAGTTTCACCATTTATTTATTTATTTTTTATTTTCTGGTGGTTTTTGATAGGTGGGGCCCACCTCAAGAGGATCTACTCCACTGGTTGGGTTCCAGGGCTCAGGACAGGTCCAATGAGTACAATATTGGATATGTTTTAACCTACCGAAATATCATAGCGGGCCCTAATGATTTACCACTATTAAATTAGTCTTTCTGCGGGTGTGGCCTACCAGAGAGTTGGGTTGGCTTCATTTTTTTGACTCAGTGCCTAAAATGAGCTGGAAAATGGGATGGACGGTGGAGATATAACATACATCTAGGTGGGGTCCCACTTCTAGCAAAATAGATGGACAGTGTTGAATAACACATACCTCAGTCAGACCCAACTTGGTAACGTCAATACAGCAGTCGTCCTGCTGCTTGGGCCACGGATGGGTGGCGTGGAATAAAATACATACATCATCCGGCCCACCCTGATGTTTGGTGAGGTGCGGCCCACCGATCAGGTGTCCCACTAGGCAGCGTGCAGCCCACCTGGTGTTTGAATAGGGCCTGTTTTAAGGCCTTCCTACAGGTAGTTTCACGGCCCAGCTGGGGCTGAACCCAGCGGGAACGGATTGGCTACTCCCCCGGACACCAGCCAATGGCTGGTGGTCGGTGCTATATGGGCGCTACCATGATGTATATATTTCATCCATGCTGTCCATCTATGTTTAGAGAACATTTTACAATATGAGACCAAAAATGAGTTATATCCCAATCTCACCTGGACCACATTACATGAAAAAGTGTTGAATAAGTGTCGACCATTAAAAACATTTTGGCAGCCATAAAAGCTTTGGATCAAGATGATTTTTTTTTTTCCCCCTTCATCTGGGCCTGTATGACCTAATCAACAGATTGGATATCAAATAAACAGTACAGTGGGCCTTAGGAGGATTTTAATGGTGGATATCCAATCACTATTGTTTTCGTGTGGTGTGGACTACCTGAGATTTATATACCTCTAATTTTTGGGATAAAGAATTAAAATGATCTTTAAAAATGGATGAACGGAATGGATGAAACACATACATCATGGTAGGGCCCACAGAGCACCGACCTTCAGCCACGGGGCTGGTGTCAGGGGGGAGTAGCCAATCCGTTTCCGAACCCAGCTTGCATTTCATACGGTATATGTCCTGTTTCCATTGCCTTACATGGCCCACCGAAAATCCGTTTTTTCCAGACCGCCTGGAGGCTGTTTGCAGCCGATTTTGCAGCTGCTATTTAGGCTGAAACCAGCTTCTTCCAAGTCTGAAAATCAGCCCTCGTATTTTCCATTCTCCGCTATTCTTTAGGCTGAGATTCAGTCCCCTGAACGGTCCGTTCGTGAGACTGCTCGAGCCTGGGTCGGAGGCCGACTTTCAGCCGGATACAAGACCCGGTGGTGGCCTAACTTCAGCCCAAACGTGGCCCATTCCTGGAGTATGCCGCCCACCTGGAGGTTGTGCTCGGCCTTAGCACAGCCCGATTTCCAGCCGCACTCAGCTATGTTCTCAGCCGTTTCTGTGTTGCCCCTTTCAGCTGTCTCTAGGTTGCTTTTCAAGTGGTCCTTGAGGCCTGAATATAGCTGGATTTAAAGTCCAAATGAGGCCGGTTCCCAGCCCATTTTCAAAGCTTGGCATAGGTCATTCCAGAGCTCAAATAGGGACCTGTGGGTCAGTTGCTTTTAAGGCTGATTCTCGGCTCCTTGTTGAGGCTACTCACAGGCCGTTTTTAGCCTCACGACAGAGCCTATTTTCAGGCCATGTTTGGCCTAAAGATGTGGTTTTCAACAGGGCCGGCTTCTATATGAAATGAAGAGGAGAACAGAAAAGAAAAGAAAAAAACAGAGGAAGAAAAAGGTTTTGGCCGAATCTGGGCTCCACTGTTTCTTTTCCCTTCCTCACTTTTCTCTCCCTTTATTTTCTCTCTGTGTGAAAATCAAGAGAGTAGTGGTGCCTACTTATAGGCAAAGCAAGGCAGGGCAAGGCAGCCACCGACGGCTGTGCCAGCTTCCTCCAACCTTTAAATGGAAAGCACCCTTACCTTACGTCCCTGCCTAGCCGTTTTTGGCCATGAAGAGACCCTCCCAGCTGTGCTCGAGGGAGGCTTGGGTCTACTGGTTAATGGGAGGGTTTGGCTTGCCATAGACGCCACCCGATCGTCCTCTCCTATGGATCTCAGCCGTTTATGAAGGGATTGAACGGCTGGGACCGTCCTCTCTAGTTCCTATGCAGGGGTCTAAGGCCCTATACCGTTTTGTTCAGTAGCCCATCACGAGGGAAATGGACGGTTTGGATCGTCCGAAAATTTCCCCAGATGGCCCACTTTGGGCTCCGAAGTTTATCAGTTTCAAAATTTTTAAATCGGGCGGGAGGAATCCGCACTTTTGCAATTGGGTATCGGTCAACGGCGTGTTGACCTTTTGGCTAAGTTTAGTGCACGTCGTGCACACTACTTATAAGGTGTACATGCACCATGTGAGGCCCTTTTTGTGTTGGAGGTGACTCATTCATTCCGTTCAGCCACTACATGGGTCCCATTAGGGCGTCCTGGGACACTTTGGACCGTTGATGAGGCCTAGGCCGGCCTTTGAACCCCTTTTGGGGCCATATTTGGTCCATATGTCGAAATCCGACGGTCAAATCGATTCCAATTCGATCATCAACGGTTAAAAGGTATTTAAGAATTTATTTTGGTGACTGGGACCACCCGTTCTATGATTTTAGAACATTAAATGTTTTTATTAGGTTTAGTTCAACATTTATTTTTATTATCATCATTACTATTATTATTATTATTATTATTATTATTATTTATTTCTTTTATATATTTTGTCATATATAATTTATATTATCACAAATTGTTAACATATATAAATTATATGAATATCAGTAAGCAGAGATCAATATATATATATATATATATATATATATATATATATAAATTATATGAATATCAGTAAGCAGAGATCAATATATATATATTATTTGTATACTATTTGTATGGTCATATATGTATTAGGTTTTAAATTTTATATAAGTCATTAAATTGTTTGAAATATGTTATTTTCCAAGTACATTTTATTTTTATGTATTACAAATTCTATAGTTTATAATTTATATTAATGATGTTGAAAGTATACTCATATAATATGGATTATAGTTACACATCATTTTAATATGAAACTTTAAACATTTATAAAATACATAAATAATCTTTCATAGTATATATATTTAGGTTGTTTTTTTTTTTTTTTGTATTTACATTAAATTAACTTAAATGGTAACACTCGAGTACTGGAAAGTACGGGTGTTACAAGGTTATCTTCTTAACTGATGTAAAGTGCATTCCAGCTCCTAGGGCCTTTGATGGATGGCTTTTAATGTTGCCTGGGAGCCCCGTCCTGCACACGTTGAGTATAAGTTGTTTGGTTGCTTTCCACTCACGTAGGGTTAAGTGGGAACACCCGTGTACCAGAGGTATGGGGTGTTATAGCATCCCCCATCCAACCATCCATTCATCTCATACAATCATCCAAACATCCATAAATTCATCTATCCAACCATTTCATCTATTTATATATTCAGTCATCTAAACATTTATCCATGCAACCATCCATCCATCCCATCCATCCACCGTTCAATCGATGATTGGAGGTTGATCTAATGGTCAAAAGCACTTTGTGTTGTATGATCATTGATTGGGAGGTTGATCTTTTGATTTTCGGTGACGTGTAACATTCGATTATTGATTGGAGACTTAATGAAGTGATGTACGATGATTTCTATGATTTGATAAAGGATTGGAAGTTAATCGGATGGTCAACAACACTTTCTATTGTTCGATTGTTGATTGGAGGTCGATCAAGTGATTGTCAATGTGCACCATTCCATCGTCAATAGGAGAATTGATCACAAGATTTATGTTGGTTTGTATCATTCAATCATTAAATGGAGGTTCATCAGATGTTCAACAACACTTTGTGTCATCCGATTGTTAATTAGGAAGTCGATCGAGCGATCATCAGTAATGCGCACTGTTCGATCATCGACCAGGAACTTATTGAGGCAATATACGTTGGTTTCTATTGTTTAATTGATGAGCACACAAACAGATAAAGGAAACCTATTCATAATAGTACACAGGCAGATAATTTACAATGTTATTGCAAATACTTTACTATGTCGCAATGAAATTATATTCATCGCAAAAAGTTTCAGTTGGTATTTGTTGCAACGAGTTAACCTAGTCGTCACTAAAACAAACTATTTGCAACAACTTTTATGTCGTTGCAAAAAATAATATTTTACGACGACACTCTATTCGTCGTATAAAGTGAACATTAGCGATGACAATTGAAATGCATGGCGAAACATCTTTCCTGCTATGTAATTTTTTTTAAAAAAAATCGGTGGAAAAAGTTTTTACGACGATAATTATAGCTCGTCGTAAAAACATTGACTATTTATGATGATTTAGAATGTTGTTGTAAATACTCTAACATTTCACAATGAAACTACATTCGTCGTAAATGGTTTTAGTTGGTATTTGTCGCAACGAGTTAACCTAGTCGTCTCTAAAATAAACTAGTTGCAACGACTTTTATGTCGTTGTAAAAAATAATGTTTTACAATGACGCTCAATTCGTCGCATAAAGTAAACATTAGCGATGACAATTGAAACACGTGGCGAAACGTCTTTCCCACCATTTAATTTTTCTGAAAAAAATTGGTGGGAAATGTTTTAGCAACAATAATTATAGCTCGTCGTAAAAACGTTGACTATTTGCAATGATTTATAATGTTATTGCAAATACTCTCGCTAAAATAAACTATTTGCAACGACTTTTGTGTCGTTGCAAAAAATACGATGACACTCGATTCGTTGTATAAACTGAACATTAGCAATGATAATTGAAATGTGTCACGAAAAGTTTTTCTCACCATGTAAAATGCCGGGAAAAATTGGTGAGAAAAGATTTTGCAACGACAATTGCAGCTCGTCGCAAAAACGTTGACTATTTACGATGATTTAAAATATTGTTGCAAATACTCTACCATTTCACAATGAAACTACATTCGTTGCAAAAAGTATAATTTAGTACTTTTTGCAATGAGTTTAATTAGTTATTGCAAAAAGAACTATGGAAAAAAGTCTAATGTTGTATTTTCGCAACGAGCTTAACCAGTCGTCACAAAAGCTACTGTTTACAATAACTGTTGTGTCGTCGCAAAAAACTTTTTTTTATATGAAAAATTTTCGCGACAAGTTTTGCAACGACAATTGAAGCTCGTCGCAAAAAAGTTAACTATTAGCAACGATTTGATTTGCCATCGTAAATAATCTATTTTTTGCGACGACTTGAAATGTCATTATAAAAAATTAACTTTTTGCGAGGAAATTAGACTCGTTGCTAAAAAAATTATTGCAAAAAGTCTAATTTGTTATAGTGGTATGAGTTGAGAGTAGTGCCTAATAAGACTCTTACCTTACATCTTGGGACATAAATGGCACCAAAGTCATTTAAATCCACACCGCTCATCTTAACCCTTGGATTAACGTGGTTATGCAATGTCTAACATGGCATCGATTTTCGATTTCGAAATTTTTAGCCAGTGACAACACCAAAATACATCTGGTATATCACTCCACATATGAAGCTTAACTGTCAGGGATCTCATACCTACATCCATCTAATCCGTTCATCTGATGCAAATATCTATGATTAAGTGACTTTACAAGATCAGTATACCTTTCACACCACATGAATTATAGATTTTAGGCATGATTTCCACTGCTTCATATGGTGAGACCCACCCGAGTTTTAGGGCGGCGTGATATTTGGAGTCAAAGCAAAACATTAATATTGCACCTGATGGACGGTGTGGATCTCATGACCGTGAAGTCGTTCGCCCCACGGAAGTTGTGCGCATGCTCATGCTCGACTCCCATTGTTTTACACGAATTATCATCACTAGAAAAATGTGTTGAAGTATCACCATAGCTTCTGACCAAAAAATAATGTTTTGTTGAGGCGAGTCATGCAGCTTTTATTAACTGACGGTACAGCTGGAAGATCTCGTTAGAACCGGAATATGGCAGTCATGTTTACACAATACACGTGGCAGGATGACCTAATAATCGGAACCGTCCATATAGTGGAACATGTCTTTGATCGCACATGTTTTAGAATTCACATCTATCCAACATAAATAGACATCACTTATTCCACAGTGAATTTCGACAGTCAACCATGTCTGTCTTCTACGGTTTCCTTGAAAAGCATTGATCTGACGTCTAATATGATCGGATAAATGTGCATTTTGAAACATTCACATTAATGGTAGTGGCAACTAGATGGACGGTCCCAAACGGTGCTGTACCATACCATGTATATGTAACTCGAAGATCGCTCTACCAAATCCCCGTTCAACAGGTTCTACCGTATGATACGTCACCCGTCGTTTGTCTTAATGCAACGAGGTGTGGTCAATTGCAATGTGGGGTCCATTTGCGACCAAAGCGCACAACACAGAATTTAAGGGGATTTATTGGTTACTCTGTCAGAGCATGACACTTGATACGCAGGCACACGTGGCATTCACTCAAAGGACGTGGATTGCATATTGAAACCACTCACTGGTGCTGGTTGGTGTGTGAGCCCAAAATGATGCATGTATTTTATCCCCACTATTCATCTATTTTGGTTCATTATTTTAAGACATGCGCAGCCTAAAAATAAGGTAAATTTGAATCTCAAGTGGATCATACTGATTTGGATAGACTACACGAGAAAACAGTAATAATCGAACGGTGGTTATTATAAACTTCTTAAGGTAATGTTTATTTGCCATCTCACGTATTGATTAGGTCACAAAGTTCTGAATGGAGGGAAAACACAAATATTAATTACATTCAAAACGGATTAGATATTGCACAGGCATCACAATGGGCCCCATAGAGCATTTGGTTTCATGGGTTCCATTTGAGGGTTCTAGGAAATTGGTGTCCATAGTTGGGATCGTGGCATGAAATGTGATTTTTCTATTGGAAATTTTAAATTTAAATACTAAAAGTCTTAACCGGTTTTAGCAATTGCTTAAGCCAGTTAATCTCAAACACTCGTTTAATCTTATAACTGGGATTCACAACTGAGGGAAGACGACATCATCATTATCATCACCATCAAAGCCTTATCTCAATTAATTGGGTCTGGCTACATGAATCCTGTTCCGCCATTCCACCCTATCTTGGAATGTCATATTGTTCAGATCATGTTGGAACTTGGAAGTAATGGCATAAGTTTGACAATGGCTGCCAACCTCACACAAAACTCCTTTATCTGGGCTTGGTACCGGCAATGAGAGCACAAAACTCCTACAAGTGCAATGTAATAGACTATTGAATAGGTTGATTACAATCAAGCACTATCTAACAGTCTATTACATAGGTTGATTACAATCAACGAGTTGATTGAGGCAAAACAATATCTGAATAAATTAAGTATACAGGAGACCACACAAAATCTTCTCACACCAATTTTCAAATTAGAAAAAAAATAATAATAATAATAAAGAAATAAAGAGAAAGGGGGTGGATGAATCTGTCAGTAGAGTGGGATAGTTAAAATGTGTAATTTATCTCTTCTAGTCATTTTAATCCGATAAAAATGTCAATGGTTCATACCCTAACAATGCAGCAGATGCTTGGATCACCCGAAGAGGAGCATTTTCACCAATGAGCAGCTTTCTGATTGGAGCAATCATTCCGATGAAAAACCCAATAATCTATACAAGGAAATAGATTGCAACTTAGTCTACAGACCACTATAAACTATACATAATTAGCAAAATTTCATCTCAGTTCAAACTCAAGTTCTCTAAATATATGGCACCATTCAAGATATAAATGACGCATAAGCTAGTAAAAATGGCGTTCAGATTGATCCACCAATTTACATGTAGTACAAAATTTCAAGCATAAACATCTCCCAGTAACATAATAATGAAAGGTGGAAATCATGGTTGACATGGGTATGATACAACTATGTTGATTCGTGGGTGTAGATTTTGCACTTAAAACTGAAGTTTCAAAAACAGGACATGTTATACATTTTTCAAGCATTCATGTAAAATAGATGGATGTAACATTTACATTTGTTCTATTTCTTGTAAAGAGTAACTTGACAATTAGTAGTGGAAAAGGTTCTGCTTTAAGCATTCTCTAAATTGAGTAATTTCCTAGGTCAATGTACTGATACATTTGACATTAAAAAAAACAGGTTTTTGTGAAGAATCTTTCTAGATGGAAAGAAATTCTTCACGACTCAGGCCTATGTCAATGGTGTAAGAATAACTTCTGGTGAAAAAGTAAGCATGGCAAGCATACCACTCCGATGGTCGAAGGTGCCAATAACTTCTTCAAGTTGACTTTTCCTGAAATCGTCTTTAAAATTTGTTTAAGCTGAGCTGGAACCGGAACTGGTACCTTGAAGAAAAAAACATGGAAAGGTTAATATGGAGAATTAGTTTGGGCTTAACGATACTTTCCATGACAATCAGATGTCGTAATCCAGTATTACTTGTGATGAATGAATGAGCCTTCGTAGACTAGATATGCTAACTCCAACACAAGTCAAACAATTGAATGTAGTTCATTAAATTCCATCACAACATTGTGCTCAATGGATGGACATAGACAAACAAGAAGATATCATACCAAGGTTCGGAGTACACTTCATTTTCTTCATGTGTTTCAACCAAAACCAGATATAAATTGAGGAGGAATTATATGATCCTCAATCCAAGGATATCTACTAGTGGGGCCCACCATCAGTCTGTTGGACCCATAATAGATGGACTAAGCATTGAAAATCTCCTTGATAGGACAATCCTAACATTCAAGATTATGGCCTGCAAGAAGATAGTCAAGAATAGATGCAATGAGGGTCCACATTCAACTGAAAGGCCCCAAGTTTGGTGGCTAGGATCTTCAAGTCTGGAAGACTTTCATAGCAAGGTCCACCAATGGTGGGGCTCATCAGAATAATGGTCTAGATCATGGAACTGGACCCCACTCAAATTTTTTAAAAAAAATTTTTTAAAAAAAAGAAAAAAAAGAAAAAAGAAAAATTGTCCTGGGCTTGAGGATCATGGCATATAATTAATTCCCATCAAAATGCCTAATGAGAAACACCCAAATGCATCTTTAAATCAATGGTGACAGATAGACTTTGCATCCATTTGTGAAGCATGTGGTTGCACTCTGTCAATGGAAAGGACCGCTTCCTATTTTTATTGGAGTTGGTTCTTGAATGCTTTTATACGACTTGGATTCTAGGATTTACACTTGGATAACCTCAATCAGCTAAGGCTGACCAAAGGCATTAATTGATCAGGATAAGGCAATATTATACCACTGCCACATATCATCAGAGGCAAACATGCAATAAAATGTAAAGGTCTTGGAACATTTATTCACCACAGAATGCATGAAATTGAAGAAAAACATAAGAGGATAGATAGTCAAATAAGTAACAGAGGATATTGACAAAAAAAAAATCTATAATTTCTTATATTGAGTGTTAAGCAAATAACCATCTTGTAGGCAATTGAAATTAATCAAAACTGAACATTTGAATTTTAAATAGAAAGCAAGAGACTAACCATCGGTTTTCCGTTTAACTCCTCGGTTCTAGTGGAAGGCGGTTCACGTTGATCTTCTAAATGCTCACACATAGTGGGATTCTGGGTTGAAATTGGCTCCCCTGGGCGTGCCTTTGATCTTTCTTCAGGCAGATTTGTACTAGCCATGACACCATTCACTATGCCTGACTTGTCGCTCCAACTCGAAGATATTCGTACCACATTGTAGACATAAGACCACAGAAAGATGGATCCTATCTAAAGCATTGCAATAAGCAAGAAACAAGAATCAAAATCACTTCTTTATGATATCCTTTCAAGTCATTAGGTATGTCCTCATGGGTAAATGACTGATATTTACTATCACCCATCTGTTAATGATGCCCAGTACAAGTGACTGTGGTGCCCGAATGGATGCATTATCTGAGCTGTTCATTAGACCTGCTTAATGAGTCACCTGGACTCACACACATGTCCCACGTTGGCATGTGTGGGGCACTTGCAAGTAGTATAATTCACTACTTAATGCTAATTACTAAGAAAGTGCAGAAACTTTAGAATGCAAAGGAAGCTATTTGAAAAGTTCATCTTACAGCCATAGACAGTGAAGCGTATGCGAGTCCATATTTATTGCAGAGATCTTGAGCTCCAAATGGATTTCCTTTCTCTTTACAGATAGCTGGGACTATAATAATGAGCATATTCCCCAGATTTCCTGTTTGTGAAACCAAAGCAACGAGAGATCATTTTCCACATTGATCAGATCAGTGAAAGAAACGCCAGTAAAAGTATGATGATGATACTTACCACCAGCACAACAGCCCAAAACGAGCCCCCTCAAACGGGAAGGAGGTTTTATAATTTGGATGACAACCCACCCAAGTACTGTGCCAATTATGAAAGTAAGAAGGATATTTAATGGCATGAACCATCTGTACATTTAACAAGGAGCATCTGGTTAAAAAAAATAACAACTCTTGTCAAGTGAAAATACTACAAGGATTTTGGTCAATGATGGAACAAGAAAAAACCATCATTTTCTGGTGAGTCTTAACAAATAAGCAACAAATGGAGCTTGCTGGCATTGCTTGTGAGCAATGATGGGGGTGGTGTGTTTCCATCTTATCAGTGGGTGTGTATGTATGTAGGTAGTCCCTTGGACTGCCACAAATTTTAAATATTAATAAATAGAGATGGGGGACCCAAAACTCTAACCTAATTCATAACTTGGTATCAGAGCATTAGGCTCTCCCATACATAGAAGAACACCCACAAGAGAAGAAAGAAGATGCCTCTCTCCCTCCCTCTTTGTGAGAAATTAGTCATGGGTGTTATCTATACGCCTCACTTGTCATCTAAGGACCAACTGGCCAATATGGTTACCAAAGCCATTTTTGGTTCCCATCTTTATGAAATTATATCCAAGCTGCATCTCTAGCATTATGCATGGGAATCATCTCAGGGGATCATAATTGTTGATCTAGTGGGCCAACGTGTTAAAATGAAACAACCCAAGATTACTGACTGACAGACTTTCTTAGCTATTGCATCATGGGCATGCAAACGCGTGGTTTAGAAGTTTTTTATCAGAAAAGAGTAACGGTCGAAATCGAACATCTAGGATTGTCCAATAACAGCAATTTTGGGGACCATGACCAATGTATTTGATCACCCTATGATGATTGTGATGTTTACAATGGAGTTGTTATCATTTTCCCAAGCATGCATGTTACATATTTAAGATAAATTCAGATCTTTTCTCACTGGTGAAAAATGCTAATAGAAAACCTTAAGTTATATAAAAAAAATAAAAAATAAAAAATAAATAAAAACAAGAGGACTAATTCAACTGAATAGAATCAGGTGAATTCCAAGGATTATCTAGTAATCTGAATTTTTTCATGGAACAGAATGCAAGTTCAGAAAACAAAATCTTCATTTCCCTCCACCTGTCCTGCACGCAACAAAGAAACGGAAAAAGAACAAGAAACTCACAACGAAACCATGCTTTTGAGTGTGATAGTTTTAGATAGATTGATGTACACGAAGCATGGATTGAATACATAAAACACCACCTGTTCATGAACAGATTGCACCGATTAGTCTAGCCAAAAGAATGCCTGTGTAGACACAAAATTCACAAAAATAAAGAATTAAGAAATATTACTACAAAAACAGCAAATGATAAGAAAGCAGAACGGGCAATTTCTCGATTTTCCATTTGAAATTAAATATTAAATTTCAAGTAAAAAAAAAAAAAAGAAAAGAATTTCTATTGAGAATGAGATGGGTGAGTTGATTTTGAACATTCAGTTTAATCACAAGGATTTGATTTTTAAAAAAGGATTTTTTTCTACTATGCATAATGGACAAGAAGCCCAATTGCAACTGTGTTCCTTTCAAGTCCCACTTACAGGCAGAGTTTGGTTGCCCAAATATCATGAAGTTTCATGCTTAATCAGTCCAATTTGGTGCAAGATTTCATGATATTTCATGAAATTTGGTGCAACCAATCACACCCAAAAGGGATTTATAGTATATTTATCCTTCGTTAATTTTGTTTGCTGTCTGATTCTTGGGCATGTACCATGGGCCTATCCTAAAATAATTTCCCCTGAATTGTTAGGTAACAAATTCAATCAAACTCAATTAAGTTCAAAATTCAATCATGTCCGGAAGTCCACAAATTGATTTTGTTCTATTGGAAGTTTGTTAATTGAGTCTATGCGTATGAACAACACAAACAGATCATGTATCCAAAACAGTAGTTAGTTACAAAAGCACATGCTCGCAAAACCACAATCAAACTCACATTGTTCAAATGTTTCCTAGCATCTCCACCTAAGATACCGACACGCTTCGTTGCAAGATATGACCCAACGCCAGTCACAATAAGAAGTTTCAGAACTGGCATAGCCGCGGAAATAAAAAGATTTCTGAGCCCCATATCCAAATCTCCTTCAAATTCTCAAACTCTTCCTTCTTCTGCCAAAACATCTCATGTATAAATTTGAAATTGAACATGAGCACAAAAATCAAACAGAAATGGTTTTTTCCATTAAAGTTTCCTAATATGAAAATTCATGGTCACAAGAACAAAAGTGCAATACTGACTTCTTTGATTGAAAACATCCAACAAGCCTGCACACATGAAAAAAATCTTAAAATTTGTCTCCTCCTCTTCCTTGCTCATTCCAATTAAAAAACTCATCTAAGCTTCTTTCATTATAAAATCTCTTCTTAAGAAATTCAAATTTAGAACTCAGGAGGTTGCCAATATAATAATTTCAGTAAGAAGGAGAAAACAGGACGATGGTAACCATACAAAAATATCATTGAAAATCTCCTATGATACTTCTCTCTTGTTCAAAGAAAAACATTCATAACAACTTCTTCCCATTCAAAGTCAATGTAAAATTCATAACACTAGATGGGTTTCATTATCAATGCTAAAAAAAATCATTGTGTATTGCCACAAGACATGATACATCAACAAACATACTATACTTTGGTTGACTTTTCATATTGGCCTTTTTAAAAAAATATATATATAAAAATCCAGAAAAACATGAAAAGATCAGGATATGATTTAAAACCCATTTAAAATGTATATTAAAATTTATTTCATCAATGAAAACATAGAATCTAAATCAAGATATCATTTGAAAGTTATCAAATAGATATAAAAGGGTGAAAAAAGACTACCCAGATACTTCTCACATTCAACAATTACTTCATATGGCTGATACAAATACATTTTTGAAAGACCTATTTCGCCAAACATCGTCACTTATGAAATTAAGCACATTCAAATCAACTCTACCATTCAAAATCCAACACAACGGTTTGAAATTTGAACTTTCTTTTTCATTAAATTATCAAAATGGTTTTTTGTTTTCCTTTTTTCTTTTGATTGAGCATCCACCTTTGAGAAATAATAATTAAAGGTAGAGCATGAGAAGAAGACGAAACGAACCTGCTTGCAGTTCCCGCCAAAGAGCTCTCATAGAAATCCCAAACACTCCGATATTAAAACTCAGTTACACTTCCACAACAAGGACTATATATATTTATAAATCGAAAATTTCAAAAAGATAACCATGTCTTCTTGCAGCCGTAGAAAATCGGCCACCATTTAAAACGACTGGCAGTTGCAGTAAAAGCGCAACTCAGATCCATGCTAGTATGCCAACAGTTCTCCCCTCGTTGAGGCGCGTGTGACAAATATAGCCGACATTTTGAAAATCTCGCGATAATTTTCAAATCTCCGATGATTTTAAATATATCGCATTTTATTCGCGATATTAACTCGAAAATGGTAAAACCATTTTACGGCCAGTCTGGGTGCATGAAATAAAGCGGTTTACGTGGGATGAAATTCCTCGTGAGGGATGCATTTATGACGTGCGGTGAGTCGTCGGGTACCAAGGTGTACTCCATTATACCATTCCTAGCCCGGGCCTGTTTGGGTTCCGTGGGATTGCAACCATCCCGCGAGTTATTGACACATGCTGATAGTCGGTGGGATTCAATTGGATATCGGAAACGGACGCTACCCAAGACGCTACCCCTGGCCCTGGCCACTGTACACACTATAAGGCTGGTACGTGGGACCCACGGTAAGAAGATGCATGCACCTCCCTCTACATTAGGCAAATATGTATGTTAATCCAGACCATTGATCAGGTGGGCCATGCATAATTTTGATGTATGTAATAATCCAACCGATTGGACAACTCCCACCGTTCATTTGTTGTGATTTTTTGTGGTTGAATGTGGACCGTGGGTTTACTCTGATCAGCTAACTGTTTCATATACCGGCTGCTGGACGGAGAACTAATACAGCCTAATCCCCTTCCTTTTGGATGTAGTATACATCTATATAATAGCCCACCAGATCAGCATGTGATTGGCTTAAGCCGCGTCTCTATTACATGTGAGTGCAATCCAATCATCCATTACATACGCATACGAATTAGGCAAAGATCCCAAAAATCCATGATCCATAACCAAGGTGGGCCTCAACAAAGTGAAATTGTGGGTAAATCAACCGTGCAAACTTCCAAATAAGATGTGAGGCTAGCTTCCAAAATTTAGGTGTGCCACGGTACCTGAATATATAAGTTTTAGGCTTTCTCTGTGTGTCCCACCTAAGGTTTTTATAGGGATGATTCTCGGGATTCACTGTTCTCATGTGAAGGCTGGCCTGATGCACGGTTTGGATTTTACATACACATCACAGAATATATGCACTCAGGCACACAATCCCATACACACAAGGTTTTTTTTTAATACAAGAGTGGGAGTTTCTTGTTTGTACAGCATTTTTCTACACATGGGTCCCATGGCCGGTTGATCTAAGCCATTGATTTGATGGCCCATCATTGATGGATCTTTCTCAAAAAAAAAAAAAAAGTCACTTCCTCAACTCTAACCACCCACATCGTATCTAGATCTTTCCATACTTGGGTTTTTGTTTTTATTTATTGTCAGTTCAATTAGTTATAGAAAAGTGCCAAAGATACCTGATGTGTGGGGAAATGTAGGTTAACATGTGTCCAAAATATTCAAATATACTACATTCATTATAATGACGCTACCACTAAGGTAGTAAGCCGCACTCAACAATTAAGTTACATGCAACAAACACATCAAATCAGAATAAACATCACGCAAATATCGTCTGTCTTTTGTCATGATCCTCCAATCTCCCTTACAAGACGACCACATTGTCAGGATGTGTGATAGATCGGAAAGATAGAGCCACCATACGGACCGTGAACCAGGGACATGAATCATTGCCTGCGAAAGCAAAACAAAATGAAAATTGAATTCCTGTCTCATTTTCATGCACTTTGTAATCATATATAAGAAAAAACATAAAACGAGAAGATCCGTGCCATTCTATAGAACTTACACAAGCCGATGGAATCAAGTCTCGGACATGGAGTCCGGCCTGCATGGTTATTTAGTGCGTGACCTTATTGTAGAAGGAGGTTGTCAACAAGGGCATTCATGGATAAACTGTTTAGTAAATCAATTACGACCCGACTACAAAAAAAATGTACTTTGCAATTAATGCAAATTAGACCTCAAGAAGGAGATAATCCGGTGACGGATGAAAGCATTGTACATCAACCTAGAGAAACGCAATGCATATCCTTCTACTAGGTCTGACTACTGCCTATACATGTCCGAATGATGTCAGTATGTGATGACCTGTAATGTCAATGGGAAATGGAAATTCATACCAATGTAAGACACGATACTCCAATCATCCGGTAGTTACCCTCCATGATAAATCTTGCCTACACATGCGTTCACGAAAGAAATAGAGTTATACATTAATCTGATCACAAATTGAACACATCATACCTGGCCCTTGGGAAGTTGTGTTTGGGTGTCAGGATGGAATGCGGTGAACGCCATACTCATGGGAATAAAAAGGGACAACAGTTATAAGATTTTAATGCATGTTGGAAATGAAAATACATGTTACATTCAGCTGGAATGTCACAGTACTATTAAATACAGGTAGATCGAGAGATAATTAAAATGTATTCATATCCTGCAATTATACATGCCATTGAAAAAGCGTACTGGAACAAAATATTTAATGTCTACCAAAATCAGAGTGAGAATAAGTGTTGAAACATTGAAACTACAGCATTAATCTTAAATTTATTTGATAATTTACCATAATGCATGGTCACATTAAAGGTGGGCCTACACAATGCACGGTTACATCATTAAAGGTGGCCCCACATGATGGATACACCACATCAAAGTGTGGCCCCACATGATGAATACACCACATCAAAGTGTGGCCCCACATGATGAACGGCTCATATCAAAGGTGGGACCCATATGATGGATGGTGGACATTAAAGGTGGAACCACATGGTAGAATGTTGACGTCAAAAGTGGGCCCACATGATGAACGACCCATATTGAAAGTTGGACACCATATGATGGACGGTCCACAATAAAGGTTGGACCACATGATGAATGGTGAACATCAAAGGTGGGTCTCACATGATGGATGGCCCACATTAAAATGTAGTCCCGCATGATCGATGGGCCACATCAAAATGTGGCCCTGTATGATGGACTATCTACATCAAGTGGGCTAGAAATGATGGACGATCCATACCAAAGGTGGGATCCACATGATATATGGTGGACATCAAAAGTGGGCCTGCATGATAACTGACCCATGTTAAAGCCCCCCACATGATGAATGGTACACATCAAGGTGGGCCCACATAATGCACAATTCACATCAAAGGTGGGCCCCACTTGATGGATGACCCACATCAAAGTGTGGCCTAACTTGATGGACCATGCACATTAAATGGGCCCCACTTGATGGACAATCCACATCAAAGTTGGGACCCACATAATGGATGATGGATATCAAAAGTGGGCCCATATGGTGGACGGTTGACATCAAAGGTGGGCCCACATGATGAATTACTTGTGTTGAAGGTAGAGCCCATATAATGAATGGTCCACATCAAGGTAGCCCACATAATGGATGATTGGGCCTCACATGATGGATGACCCACATCAAATTGCGGCCCCTTATGATGGACAGTCCACATCAAATGGGCTGCACCTAATGGACGGTCCACATCTAAGGTCTCGCATGATAGACAACCCATGTCCAAAGTGGCCCAACATGATGGATGATTCACATAGAAGGTGCGCCCTAGACGATGGATGGTGGACATCAAAAGTGGGCCCCACATGATGGATAACCCACTTCGAAGGTGGAGCCCACATGATAGATGACCCACATCAAGGTGGGCCCCGCATAATGATAGTCCATGTCAAAGATCAACCCCTAGTGATGAATGGTCCACATCCAAGACAAGCCTTGCATTAAAAATTTTCTCAAACATGCTTATTTCATATAACAGCCTTTTTTCTTTTTTCCTCGGGCTTTTCCATATAACTATCTACCTTTAAAGCCATCGACATATAATCACTCGATTTTAAAATATTAAATTAGTAAGCTTATGCTTCCTAAATGTAGAAAAATAGCCGCCTCTTGGATTTTGATTGTTAATTATTAATATAAAAAACACGGTTAAACTGTGAAAAACACATATTTGCCCTCACCCTTTGGTATTTATAGTTATACCTTGTTATAATGGGGTGGGCATGTGGAAGATTGGATGGGCTAGCTTTATATATGCATGTGATCGACATCGTCCATCCATTATGTCAGCTCATATTAGGCCATCGGGCTAAAAAATGAGTCGGATCTAAATAGCATGTGGATCCACTATAAAGCAAAACAATGTTGATTACATGCCCACTATTTGAAACTTTTTGGGGGCTAATAAAAGTTTTGGATCAAGCTAATATTTATGTTTTCCCTTCATTTAGATCTATGCGACCTTATGAATTGTAATAACCCTAAATTTTGGTGCACTAAAAAGTAAAATAAATAGTTAAATATTTTATTTTTAATTATAAAGCAAAAATAAGTCAATAATTGAGTTCGTAGAGACACTTTTAGTTGAGAGAGAGGTTGAGGAATCGACTTTAATAAAACAAATAGGAAACCCTAGAAAAGGGAGAGAGGAGATTCTACGGGGGCTTGATCAGGGAATTTTCAACCCTTGATCTTTTTAATTTTTTATTATGTTGTTAATTTCTTCTTAATCTATACAATGGATGATGTGGATCATCCACACGATCATTGTATAGGTGCATAGAGAAAATTTTAATAAAATGATACTTTATGATTTTAGATCTGGTCAGTAATATTTTATGAATAAATTTAATGGATAAAATCTAACTATGTTAAGATAGATCTGAATGGGTCATTTGATCCTAAGCACCAAATGATAATAGTGCCTTGAATTTCATATCGATCTGATCAATGGATGGGTCATTTTATCAGATTTAATCATAAGAACTATTTATGCCTTAGATCTATAATGGTGATCAGACAGATCAGATCAGATCCCCGATATGTATACTCATTCTAGAATAAATATAAATTGTGGTCCAGATAATCTGGGTAGATCTGACCATTTGATGGGCCACAAGGATAAAAGGTAGGATTGTACTTATGATACTTTGAATCATTCTTTTTATTTGAAAAATATAAATGGTCTGGATATACGCAAACTACTGACCTATTATCAATTTAAAATTTTGTGATATCGATGGATAGCTTAGATTTGTCCCATATGATCAGTGGATCATCAGATGTATCACATTCGATCCACACTATCCATCAAATTAGCGAGGTTGAATTATGTTAGAACCATAATTATTAGGTCAATCTGACCATCAGGTGGACCGTGTCGATTAAATGGTATTTGTTAAAAGGAAAAGTATTTAAAATATCATGTGGCCTATTAAGGTTTTAGATCAAACTAATTATTTGGCCCTACTTAAACCATTCCTTAATATGTCATTAATTGGTTAGGATCTAACCGATGAATTTAAAGTGTATTCTAGATCTTAAATAGGAAAAATCTCAAAACTTTTATTCATCTCTAAAATACGGAGTAGAATTTCAGAGTTTGTTAATTTGACACGTAGGATTATTGATTAAAACAGACAGAGAGATCCTAACCATATTTGACAAATCATACACTCTATCGGTTCGACTCGGTCCTACCGATGGAGGATAAAAACATACTACTTATACTCCGAATTTAAGAACTTTGATGAATTGAGTCATTTGATTTTTTTATTAATTATAATTGTTAGGTTATTTGAAATGTAATAAAAAAATGGTAGGGACCACTTTGATTAATCAAGTAGGCCGCATGAAATGGTTGTGATTACATACCTTGTATCAAGGGTTGGATCTAAAGAGATCCAGATTTGTGAATATTGTGGACCCTGTCATGTCCTCGATCAATCAAAGTTGGATCTTATCATATAAATTCATATAAATTAGAATAATGGTTCTATGTACATTTGTATTTTAGGAAATTTGAAACTATCATATTTCGATTATTCGAAAAACAATTCATCATCGCCAAACCATTAGGTAAGTGATCCCAACATGTTTTCTATCCATCGTTATTAAAATAGACATCTCATTCTTTTGATGATTGTGATCTTTTGTATGGAATGTTTTTTAAATTCATTGATAATTGAAATGCCATATGTTGTTATGTGTATATATTTGTCAACTGTTAATACCATGCACAAATCATTCTCGTCATGCATCCATGTCATGCATCGCAAACTGTGCTGAATACTTGTGGGCATTCCCTGAATGACCTGTAGGTACTTAAGTACTGGGTGACTTAGGGACCATTCCTAGATGCTCACATTATATGAAAGCCTACCAAGATGGTAGAAGCCTACTCCAAAAAGGGAAGATGCGGGTCAATGGAATCCAACTCAAGCAAATGAATTGATCAACCCACTTGATGCATTCATGCATCCATGCATCTCATAGCATTCATGCATTTATATTTTAATTATAACGTGCATGAACCATGATGGGTTCACTCACTGGACCTAGCCAGCTAACGTTTTATTGATGGAAAAACCGTATAGATTTAGTGGACGATAAAATTGTTGCTCAAGTTTCAGGACAGGAAGGTAAACCAGTGGACAATTCTTAAGGGCTCTGGCTCTATCTTGATGAAGACGAATTGAATATGTTAAATCATTAACATATCTAGTTGAAATCATATTATTCCTTTAATTACATCTTTGAATAATTTTTAGTTAAGTAACTGAAAGTTATGACTAGTTAACTCTTTTAGTTAATGGTTTAATAAAGCCCCAAATGGGTGGGTGGTGGTATTGTGATTAACTTTTATGAATGTTATTAATATGTGGATTAAATGCCCATAAATAATCATGATGATGGATATATGTGTGTGTGATTGAATTAAATGAGTATGAGATGTTTTGTTTAAGTTTTGAGTTTGAAAACTTAGTGTACATTTTAAGTAAGCCTTTGAAAAACGATATGAATGAATGGTCTTAGTACACATGGTGTACAAGTCATCTACCGTAACTCGGGTCTGAGGGTACACACTCTGTATTCGAATTTCGGGGCATGACATGAATAAGTTGGATGACAAATAAACATCAAAGTGGGCCTTAGAAATTTTTTACGGTGCCTGCTCAACGACCATTATTTTGTGTGCTGCGAAGTGCTGTGGTCCACCTGAGATATGAATCTACTTCAATTTTTATCTCATGTCCTAAAATAAGTAGAAAAATCGGTGGATGACATAGATATAACACATACATATGATAAAGCCCACAACTTGAACACACGGAGAATACTTGTGCAGTCTTATAAGGCACGGGTTTCTTGCAGAAGCTCTTAGCATCAAATTCCGGATGTGCAACAAAAAATGAGGCAAATCCAAAACTTAAGTGGAGCACATAAAGGGAAAATTGGAGAAAGAAATGCCATACACTGAAATCTTCATGGGCTCCACCTTGATATTCATATGCCATCCAAACTGTTTATAAGGTCATTACCACGGGGATGAAGTGAAAACACAAAAGATTTAGCTTGATACAAACTTTTGTAGCCATGCAAATGTTTCAACGGTTGTCATTGAATCCCACTGTTTCCTCTCATGTGGCCCACTTGAATTTTGAATCCGCCTCATTTATGGTGGCATGTCCTAAAATTAGCTTGTAAAATGGATGGACGGAATTGCAAATGTTTCAACAGTGGTCATTGAATCCCACTGTTTCCTCTCATGTGGCCCACTTGAGTTTTGGATCCGCCTCATTTCTTGCTGCATGTCCTAAAATTATATTGTAAAATGGATGGACCGGGTGGATTTCTCACAAATATCACGGTAGGCCTCACATAGCATCTTAATGCAAGAACTTCCTTAGGAAATCTGCATCCATTGCTTCTCATTGAAACACATCATTGTCAATGACATGAGTTTACAAACACGCCGATTTTCTCTCTCCAGAATAGATTGAGCACTACACAACACAACTTTTAATGTGTGGAACTTCTCTAGGCCCACCATGATTTATATATTAGATCCACACCGTTCATCAAATTTTCCAGATCACTCTAGAGCATGAGTAAGGAAATGAGACAAATCCAAACTCAATTGGAACATGCCACTAAAGCAGTGGGGATTGAACAAACTATTGTTGAAATCTTCATAGGGCCAATCATGAGGTTTATTTACCATTTAACCTATTCATAAGGTCACACAGAGCTGGATTAAGATAAAACACAAATATCAGCTTGATCAAAGCTTTCTGTGGCTCTAAGAAGTTTTCAATAGTAGGAGTCTAATTCCTATTGTTTATTGTTGTGTTGTCCACTTGATATATGGATTTGTCTTGTTTTTGGGCTCATATCCTAAAATGATTTTTAAAAAGGGATGGACAGTGTGGACCTTAGAAATAGGTCATGGTGGGCCCATGTAAATTTCACATGTCAAGAAATTCTTGCTTGCTGTGGAGCGTAGTGTAGGAAGAGAGAAGAGAATTGAAAGTGTTGGCATGTGGAACTTCCATGGGCCCTATCATGATTATCATGATGTCTATGTTTGATACACATCATCCATCCATTTTTCCCTATCATTTTAGGGTATGAGACTAAAAATGAGGTAGATCTCAGTCTCAAGTGAACCACACTATAAGAAACAGTTGGAAATTGGATGCATATTGTTGAAAACTTTTCGGAGCCATGGAAGGCTTTGATTAAGCTGACATTTGTGTTTTCCTTTCGTCTAGGTCCGTGTGACCTTATGAAGAGGTCAGATGACAAATAAATCCTATGGTGGACCTTAGGAAGGGTTCAATGATAATTGTTCAATCCCTTCTGCTTTTTGTGGTATGGTCCATTTGAGATTTGGATGTGCTTCATTTTTGGGCTCGTCCTCTAAAGTGATATGGGCAAATTGATGGACAGTGTGGATCTAACATATAAATCATGGTGGGGCAAGAGGAGTTCCACACATTAAAAATTGTGCTGTGTGGTATGTGATGAATGAGGAAAGAGCCTGTAAGTTTTGTTCAACATAAACAATCGGCAGCAAGGTTAACTTTACTTAGAAGTCAGTTTTATCATTTTAGAAATACAGATTTTAAATCACATACAACACTTGATCATTAGATGCCACACATTAGAATGACTAAGTGTAAAGCATAAGCTTATTAATTTAAATATTTTAAAATTGGATGATTATAGGTCAATGACCCTAATGGTAGACAATTATACGAAAAAACCATTTTTTTTTTTTTTACCCTAATTTTACCAAACGATCTTAAGAACTAGAACAAAAGAGCTTGTTAAAGTAGGTCTTATTGAAAAAGCTTTCATTAGATTGGAGTATAGATGCCAAAGAGCCTTTATTCTAATGTTATCCGCGAATCCAAATAATTTCTTTTATTGTTTTATTTATGTTTTTTTACATATATTATGTAACTATATCCTCTTTTTATACACTTTCTTTTTATACATTTACCTATTATTTTTATTATTTATAATTTTTAAATCATTTTAAAGCTGGAATTCAAAAAGTACTAAATCCAGTGAAATAGAGACGTATAATTTTACACCCAGATCCATAGCTCAGTTGGCAGACCGAGCAGAGATACCTCGTTTCAACACTTGAGGTCTTGAGGTCTTGGTATCGATCCTAGCAGGGTTGGCTAACATGGAGTGTGTGTTATGACATGGGTGTGCACTAACAAGCTAATCCCAAAAAAAAAAAAAATGTATAATTTTTAAATACTAAATTATTTTTATTATATTAATACATCTTCCTTTTTATATATTTTATTGTTGTGCATCTATCTTTTGTTTTTATTTTTTATATTTTTTAAATAATTTTAAAGTTAGAATTCAAAATCTACTAAATCTAATAAAGTAGTGATTGTATGTTTGTATGAGTAGAGATCGGTGCCTAATAAGACTCTTCCATAACATCATCGGACCAAAATCACACCGAAGTCATCCAAATCCAGACCGCTCATCTTAACCCTTGGGTTAAGGTGGTCCTGCAATGTCTAACATGCCATCGACTTTCGATTTCGAAAATTTTAGCCAGTGACAACTCCAAAATACATCCGGTATATCACTCCACATTTGAAACTTAAGTGTCAGGGATCTCATATCTACATCCATCTAATCCTCATCTGATGCAAATATCTATGATGAAGTGACTTTCCAAAATCAATACGATCTGAAACTTTCACACCACATAAATTAGAGATTTTAGGAATGCTTTTCCACTGCTTCCTATGGTGAGACCCACCCGAGTTTTAGGGCGGCATGATATTCGGAATCAAAGCAAAACATTAATATTGCACCTGCTGAACGGTGTGGATTTCATGCCTATGAAGTCGTTCGCCCCCCCGGAAGGGAAACGGATTGGCTACTCCCCCTGACACCAGCCAATGGCTGGTGGTCGGTGCTCCGT
This sequence comes from Magnolia sinica, assembly GCF_029962835.1. Lineage (NCBI taxonomy): Eukaryota > Viridiplantae > Streptophyta > Magnoliopsida > Magnoliales > Magnoliaceae > Magnolia > Magnolia sinica. The sequence continues at coordinate 135,045,615 of NC_080573.1, forward strand.
GGGACCCACCATGTTGTATGTGCTTCATCCATGCCGTCCATCTATTTTAACAGATCATTTTACGATCTGAGAACAAAAATGAGTTATATCCCAATCTTAATGGACCACATTATAGGAAACAGTGTTGAATGAGCGTCCATCTTTAAAAAACATTTTGGGGCCATAAAAGTTTTGGATCAAGCTGATTTTTGTTTTTTCACTTCATCTGGGTCTGTATGACCTAATCAACCAATTGGATGCAAAATAAACAGTACAGTGGGCCTTAGGAGGATTTTAATAATGGATGTCCAATCAATATTGTTTTTATATGGTGTGGTCCACCTGAGATTTATACACCTCTCATTTTTGGGATCAAGCCATAAAATGATCTTTAAAAATGGATGAACGAAAAGGATGAAATACATACATCATGGTGGGGCCCACAGAGCACCGACCAACAGCCACTCCCCCTGACACCAGCCCCGGAGCTGATGGTCGGTGCTCTGTGGGCCCATCATGATGTATGTGTTTCATCCATTCCGTCTATCTATTTTTCTAAATCAATTTATGTTAATACACAAAAAATGAGGTATATCCCAATCTCAAGTAGACCACATTGCAGGAAACAGTGTTGAATGAACTTAGACCGTTAAAAAAATTTTGGGGGCCATAAAAGTATTGGAGCAAGTTGATCTTTGTTTTCACCCTTCATCTGGGTCTTTATGACCTAATAAACGGATTGGATTTCAAATAAACAGTACATTAGGCCTTAGGAGGATTTAAATGATGGATATCCAATCACTATTTTTTTCCTGTGGTGTGATGCATTTGAGATTTATATCCCTCTCATTTTTGGGACATAGACATAAAATGATATTTTAAAATGGATGAACGGAATGGATGAAACACATACATCATGGTGGGGCCCACAGAGCACCGACCACCAGTTCCGGGGCTGGTGTCAGGGGGAGGTGCCAATCCGTTTCCCTAAAGCTTCTGACCAAGAAATAATGTTTTGTTGAGGCGAGTCATGCAGCTTTTCTTAACTGACAGTACAGCTGGAAGATCTCGTTAGAACCGGAATATGGCAGTCATGTTTACACAATACACGTGGCAGGATGATCTAATAATCGGAACCGTCCATACAGTGGAACATGTCTTTGATGGCACATGTTTTAGAATTCACATGTATCCAACATAAATAGACATCACTTATTCCACAGTGAATTTCGACAGTCAACCATGTCTGTCTTCTACGGTTTCCTTGAAAAGCATTGATCTGACGTCTAATATGATCGGATAAATGTGCATTTTGAAACATTCACATTAACAGTAGTGGCAACTAGATGGACGGTCCCAAACGGTGCTGTGCCACACCATGTATATGTAACTCGAAGATCGCTCTACCAAATCCCGGTTCAACAGGTTCTACCGTATAATACGTCTCCCGTCGTTTGTCTCTATGTAACGACGTGTGGTCAATGTCAATGTGGGGTCCATTTGCGACCAAAGCGCACAACACAGAATTTAAGGGGAGTTATTGGTTACTCTGTCAGAGCATGACACTTGATACGCAGGCACACGTGGCATTCACTCAAAGGACGTGGATTGCATATTGATACCACTCACTGCTGGTGCTGGTTGGTGTGTGAGCCCAAAATGAGGCATGTATTTTATCCGCACTATTCATCTATTTTGGTTCATTGGACATGCATAGCCTAAAAATAAGGTAAATCTGAATCTCAAGTGGATCAACTTAAGGCGTGTTTACCGATCCCATGGAATTAGGTGGGATGGAATGGTTTTTAAAGGTAATGATGGTAGTGTCAGTGTTTGTCGGTTGATCCCATGGGTTTAGGATAGCCCATGGGATATCCAGTGCGGTGTTTGGATGGTTACAAATGGATGGGTTTGCAACTCTATTGCTTCTCATGGTGTGCCCCACTCACTGCTTTATAGCTGCCTCAAAACAACTTCACAGCTGAATGGAGGCAGGTGAAAATGATGGAGGGAGTAGATATCTCATTGATATTTTGGTGGGCCCTACTGGCGGTGAAAACCTATATCTCAGGATTGGTGGAATCCAAGTGTTGTTTACAAGGGTGCGATGGAATGATTTTTATCCCGCTGTCCCAAACAGAAAAGGGGATGGGATATAAACAGTATAACCCTCGTAAAACGTCTTTATCCCATATCCAGTGCCCAGCCAAACGTCTTTAGGGGTGTGCACGAACCGAGCTACCTTGGCTAGGTCGCTTGACTCGACTCGAAAAAGCTCGATTCAACACGGTTTGAAGCTGAGTTCGAGCCGAGTCGAACTGATTTTTTGAGCTCGAAAATGAGTTCGAGCAGGCCCAGCTCGGCTTGACTCGGATCTAATCCAGCTCGAATCAAACTCGGATCGAACCAGTTCGGTGACTCGGTTACTTTGCTATTGATGTTGCTCACCAAGTGTTTGATAAAATGACTCCACGAAGTTTACGAGTCGAGCACATTGGTGGTGTTGCTACTAAAAATCTGGACTATAAGAACTTGGGAAGGTCTTCTCTTTCTGCAAGCAAGTGAGATTTGTCAAATTGAGGAGAGAATGCTCTCAGGGAAAAGTCAAGGTGAAGCCATTTTTCTTTGTTGCTAGTTTCTGTTTTCTTTGCCATTATTTTGAGTATTTATATTGTATTGCTAGCAATCCTATGATGCAAGATAGCCCAGCTGGCCCGGCTCAGCATGTGCTAACTCAGGATGATTCTCATGATGTCACATGTTTTGGTGAAGCTAACTTCAACAAACATCCATCCTTCAATGACCTTGTGAGTAGCAATGAGATGGATTATTCGAATGGAGTTGGGCTCCAGAATGGGATATATATGCTGTAATCTCATTTTCTGTAGTGAAATGATAGTGAAGAAGTTGAGTATTGTTGTTTTTGTTGTGTTTAAGAGCTCTGCTATAGCAACTCTATTTTTTGCATTGTTTAGAAGGTGTAGTCCAAGTATTTTGAAGGTGCAGTGTAGGTGTTTGAGGAAATGCCTCAATGGCAAACTCGGCTCGATCTTGGCTCGAACTTGGCCCGAGCTGCTGACCGAATCGAGCCGAGTTGGCCAGTCAAGCTCGAGGACCGAGCCGAGAGAAGTTCGAGCTGAGGTCAGCCAGTGGTCGAGCCGAGTTGAGCTGAGGCTAGCTCGACTCGGTTCGACTTAATGTACACCCCTAATCACATTACTAATTTGGATGGACTACACGAGAAAATAGTAATAATTGAATGGTGGTTATTACAAACTTGTTAAGGTAATGTTTATTTGTCAATCGAATGTGTTGATTACGTCACAAAGTTTTGAATGGAGGGAAAACACAAATATTAATTACATTCAAAACTTTTTGTGGCTTCTAATAAGTATTAGCTCGATTCAAAACTTTGGTTGTCCAATAAAATTTTAATATTGAATGTTCAGTCACTATTATTTTTCTATATCATTACTAAATTTGGATCTGTTTCAATTTTAAGCTCATTCCATAAAATAAGTTGGTAAAATAGACGCGGGATAGATAAAATACATATATCAGGGTTGAGGCTCATAAAGGGAGTATCTACTAGGAATGTCAGCATGCAATCCGCATGTAACTCAAATCAAACCCACTAAGTCACAGTTCTATGATAAAGTAAAGTAGCTGGAAGAATCCCAACCTGATTCATGACTTTAAATAGAACCATTGGATACCTTTTGTCACGCTCCAAAATTCGGGTACAGAGTGTGCACCCTTAGACCCGAGTTTAAGTTCGTAACTCATACACAAAGTGTACTAATTTAATTCCTTAATCGGTTTAATCAGAGATGATAATTATATTCAATATAAGGCCCACCATAATCTCAATCACACATACATAATACTCAGCACTAATCAACTAAACATATATAAATCTTGACGACCCTTAAAATAAAATGAACCTTAAAATCATTCACTTATTATACCATTATACTATAATGATATTTATTCCATGCTTATTTCAAAGAAATAAATCTAAATAATTGCTTAAAGTCTCAAAATAAATACTAGTATGCATTATCAAACAATACTAATAAAATAAAATATATAATCAAAAATTGTCTAATGCCGCCACTTCATCTTCAGATAAGTATGCCCATATTTCAGGTGGGTCGTGTTCAGGTACAGTAGATCCTTCCGATTCTTGTGTCACATCATCTGCTAATAGCTCCTCTGTATAGTTTTTCTATCAATAAAAATGTAAGCTGGCCAGGCTTAGTGATATAACCCATCATGGTTCATAATCACAATAATTAAAATAATACATAAATACATGTACAATGATATGAATGTAAAATGATGTATGAATGCATCAGATGGGATGATCGTCCATCTGCTTGGGTTAAAGATCGTCAACCCGCATCCACCCGTTGGGTAGGCTTCCACCTTTCGGTAGGCTTGGGCATAGTCCGCATTTGGTAACGCTCTACCGGGATTGACATTTCTTCTAGGGAGGGCCCCTAGGATCAACCATGCATTATGCAATGCAATGAATGAGGGATGATATGTAAATGCATATTTTTCATATTTGGTATAGTTGTCTCGATTAAAATATTTACATATAAATTTATTGTACAATTATCATATCAAAATATTCAAACCAATAAATCAATCAAACAATCATAATGATTTATTTTAATTTTAATAAATTATGAGATAAGTTGCGTTACTCTCCTGAGTTTGGTAGTATTGACTCTGCAATGTAATTAGATTTATTTGAATTACGGGATCTTATCAATTATATCAACGATATTATTATTCATTTATTTGTATTACATGGTAGGGTCCACCTTTGATTAACATTCTAAGTGGCCAAATCTAAAATAATCAAATAATTAAAATTATATGTTTATGTAAATTTAATTATCAAGATTTAGATTTTCTTTTTAAGATCCTGAAATTGAATGTCAAATAATTAATCGGGGTGGCCCACCAGATGATTGGATCATCCAGATTCTTGAGGTATTATCATCTTTTGCCTCTACACATTAGATGGATGGTGTGGATCTAACCACACATACACCGATGGCCTATCTCGACCTTTTACGCCAAGTGATACCAACACTTGTGCAAAAATCTAAGATTCCTTTATTAAACACTTTTAGATCTGACTAATGTGGCTTATTTGATTGTTAGATTGATTTAAAAATTATGGTCCTTTTATATTTTGGCCTTAAGGATCATATAATCCGTACAGATCTATTTTAGCACAATCAGATTCCACCTATATAATTTATTCCTAAAATATTACTAGTTAGACCGAAATCATAAAAACATCACTTTATTAAAATTGACTCTACACACCTATACAATAATGGTGTGGATAATCCACGCCATCCATTGTATAGATTAAGACGAAATTAACAACATAATAAAAAGTTAAAAAGATCTAACGATTAGAACTTACCTGATCGAGCCTTCTTAGAATTTCCTCTTTCTTTTACTTTAGGGCTTCTTATCTTCTTCTTTCTTTTTTTTTTAATACAGAAATTTTCTGTATCCCTTTTTAAAGAAAATTCTCATAATGAGTACATCCTCCCTTATCTTGAATTTAAATTTTTTTATGATATTTAATAAAAAAAATTTATTATTACTATTTCAAGAATCGATCCCTAAATCTCTCTTTCAACTAAAAATTTCGCTACTAATTCAATTATTGACTTGTTTTTATTTTTTATTTAAAAATAAAATTTTTAAATATTTAATTTAGTTTTTTTTTTTTATAATGTACCAAAATTTAGAATTGTCACCCCTTTCATTTTTAACCGTCCAATAAATATCCATAAATGCTACAGTTTTAATTAGTTGTACGCCACGTCCGAGTTTCAAACTAATCTCCAACAACACGCGGAGTGCCTGCTTTTTTCTAAAGCAATGAGTAGAAACTTTCGCAATGTTAGTATAACAAAAAAGAAAGAGAAACCTTGATTTTTCCATCAGAGTGCGATGGATGATTAAAAATTGCACACGTGGCATATAACTAGTCCAATTAAACCGTCCAACTTATAGAGCCCAGTTTATTTGTATTGTGGACCAAAAATTAAGCTTATTTGATTATCTGACTAACAGATTGGGACATTTATTAGACGGTTAAGGATAAAAATATATGCAACGGTCCTCTTTCAATAAACAAGTGTCACAAATCAGTGATTAGGATTCTTCCAAAAATCTGATATTTGAACTTGGCAACCGTCGGCTTCAGAATCTAGTCGGTTTTATTTTAATTAATATATGCAACATATAGTTCTGAGTGCCTGCCTATCAAGCGTCATACGCAACCTGAGTAGTATACGTCTTGTATGGGAGCCTTGGCCTGAGTTGCCTCGTTTTTGGGGAGGAAAGGGACGTACAAATAAAAGTTACGGTGTGATAGTTCTGTAGGTGGAACTAGGGGTGTACAAGAACCGAGCTAGCCCCGTTAGCTCGATCAACTCAACTCTAAAAAACTCAATTCGACTTGGTTCGAAGCTGAGTTCAAGCCAAGTTGAGCTGATTTTTTTAGCTTAAAAATGAGTTCCAGCCGAGTTCGAGCTGGCCCAGCTCGACTCGACTCGACTCGGATCGAATCGAACTTGGATCGAACCAGTTCGGTAACTCAGTTACTTTGCTATTGATGTTGGTCAGCAAGTGTTTGATGAAATGACTCAACGAAGTGTGGCTGGTGGCAAGGAAGGTATGTATATGAAACAAATACCCTTTTAACCATTGCTTCTGTTTTATATTAATGGTGGGGATTTGAAGGTGCAATCCAGGTGTTTGTGGAAATGCTGCAATGGCAAACTCGGCTTGAGCTGGCCTGAGCTGCTGACCGAACCAACCCGAGCTGGCCAGTCAGGCTTGAGGACCGAGCCGAGCCAAGTTCAAGCTGAGGTCAGCTAGTGGCCGAGCCCTGTCGAATTGAGGCCAGCTCGACTCAATGTACACCCCTAGGTGGAACTCATCGACCATACACGTGGCATAGGGAAAGTCAAACTAGACTTCTGAAATGGTGGCCCAAAGGTTACTCTGATTCAATTATCCTAATCATCAAATTCGTGGCTATCAAATTTGATGGCTGAAAATAAGTTAGTCAAAAGAGTTCCAATCCAATCAGTTTGAGCATGGCTCTATCCATAACAGTGCTGTTAAATGGACGGTGTGGATTTCCGTACATTCGTATATGTCAGTCACATGTACGGTGGATAAGTAACCCTGTCTTAAAATGGTAGTGAATGTCGAGTAACGGAATTGGATGGTTTATCGGCAAACAGCATGTAGAGAGTCTGCGTTCCACAGTTTTTACAAGTGAGGCTCATATTTTGATGATCCAAACCATTGATATGATGGGCTTAGAAGTGATGAAGATGATACATGCCCTACATTGCATCATCTTTTCGGTCCAATCTTTAGATTTCATTAGTTGAATGTGGATCTCATAAATGTCTATTTAAAGCTCCTTATCAATGTGTCAATTTTTGTTGGAAAACATGTTGAAAAAATAAAATTATTTATTTTTAGCATCAATCTTACTCATGTAATATGATGTCTTTAAAGCTTGATTCACTCCCTTATTAATTGTTGATAGGTTATAGGCGATTATTTAGTAGACTGAATTAGACAAGCCTTTTTAAAAAAAAAAAAAAAAATCTTGCTTGCAACAATCACGAAGGGTTTACTTAGAAACTCTTTGAACGCCCTTCATTATTTAGTAGACTGAATTAGTGATTGTCTAGTAATATTCTTAAAATGAGAAAGGTTTCAGTGAGATATGATGAATTTGGAAGAGATTTGTTGTAGTGGATTCATTTTAGACTTGAATGGTCCAATTTATATAGGCACCAGAGGAATGCACCGTTGCTAGGTGGTTATCAATGGTTAAGAATGTTTGAAAAATGTTTCTAACCATTGATACTTAAATTGAGGCGTTTTAGATCGTTGGATCAAACGATTTGACCGTTGGATCATCAAAGCCCGTCCATTTTCGGACCATCGTGGCTTTTAAGGTGAGAACGGTTAATGGTTTCGAATCCATAAATCTGACCGTTCTCAGTAACCTATAAAACTCATACTCATCTCACACCTTTTGCACTGCAAGATTACGAGGGAGCGACCATTCTGCAACATGATGCGTACATGCAAAGTGTATCATCTAATGCTATCATTGCCCACGCCGAAGCGCGCGTGTGCATTCCAGTAGCATTGGAACACGCAACTTAAGCATCTCAACCTCCAATTCTCGAAGTAAAAATACTACATACACAACCACTTAAAAAGCACAGAATTTCGAAAGAAACCATAGTTTTTCATTTGAAAATTTCATCATTATTTTAGAGGAAAAACAAAATTGTTGTTTTTTGTTGTGTTCAAGAGCTCTGCTATAGCAACTCTGTTTTTTGCATTGTTTAGAAGGTGTAGTCCAAGTATTTTGAAGGTGCAGTACTGTAGGTGTTTGCGGAAATGCCTCAATGGCGAACTTGGCTCAATCTTGGCCCGAACTAGGCCTGAGCTGCTAACCGAACCAAGCCGAGCTGGCCAGTCAGGCTGGAGGACTGAGCCAAGCTGAGTTCGAGCTGAGGTCAACTAGTGGTCGAGTCGAGTCAAGCTGAGGCCAGCTCGAGTTGGTTTGACTCGATGTGGTTATTATAAACTTCTTAAGGTAATGTTTATTTGCCATCTCACGTATTGATTAGGTCACAAAGTTCTGAATGGAGGGAAAACACAAATATTAATTACATTCAAAACTTTTGTGGCTTCTAAGAAGTATTAGCTCAATTCAAAACTTTGGTGGTCCAATAAAATTTTCATATTGAATGTTCAGTCACTATTATTTTTCTATATCATTACTAAATTTGGATCTATTTCAATCTTAGGCTCATTTCATAAAATGAGTTGGTAAAATAGATGAATGGCATAGATAAAACACATATATCAGGGGTGAGGCTCATAAACGGAGTAGCTACTGGGAATGTTAGCCTGCAATCCGCATGCAACTCAAATCAAACCCACTAAGTCACAGTTCTATGATAAAGTAAAGTAGCTCGAAGAATCCTAAACTGATTCGTGACTTTAGATAGAAACCATTGGATACCTTTTGTCACGCCCCAAAATTCGGGTACAGAGTGTGCACCCTTAGACCTGAGTTTAAGTTCATAACTCGTACACAAAGTGTACTAATTTAATTTCTTAATCGGTTTAATCAGAGATAATAATCATATTCAATATAAGGTCCACCATAATCTCAATCACACATACATAATACTTAGCACCAATCAACTAAACATATATAAATCTTGACAGCCCTTAAAATAAAATAAACTTTAAAATCATTCACTTATTATATCATTATACTATAATGATATTTATTCCATGCTAACATTATTTCAAAGAAATAAATCTAAATAATTGCTTAAAGTCTCAAAATAAATACTAGTATGCATTATCAAACTATGCTAACAAAATAAAACATATAATAAAAAATTGTCTAATGCCGCCACTTCATCTTCAGATAAGTATGCCCATGTTTCAGGTGGGTCGTGTTCAGGTACAGTAGATCCTTCCGATTCTTGCGTCACATCATCTGCTAATAGCTCCTCTGTACGGTTTTTCCATCAATAAAAATGTAAGCTGGCCAGGCTTAGTGATATAACCCAGCATGGTTCATAATCATAACAATTAAAATAATACATAAATACATGTATAATGATATGAATGTAAAATGATGTATGAATGCATCAGATGGGATGATCGTCCATCTGCTTGGGTTGGAGGTCGTCAACCCGCATCCACCCGTTGGGTAGGCTTCTACCTTTCGGTAGGCTTGGGCATAGCCCACATCTGGTAACGCTCTACTAGGATCGATATTTCTTCCAGGGAGGGCCCCTAAGATTGACCATGCATTATGCAATGTAATGAATGATGGATGATATGTAAATGCATATTTTTCATATTTGGCATAGTTGTCTCGATTAAAATATTCACATATAAATTTATCGTACAATTATCATATCAAAATATTCAAACCAGTAAATCAATCAAACAATCACAATGATTTATTTTAATTTTAATGAATTATGAGACAAGTTGGGTTACTCACCTGAGTTTGGTAGTATTGACTCTGCAATGTAATTAGGTTGATTTGAATTCCGGGGTCCTATCAATTATATCAACGATATTATTATTCATTTATTTGTATTACATGGTGGGGTCCACCTTTGATTAACATTCTAAGTGGCCAAATCTAAAATAATCAAATAATTAAAATTATATGTTTATGTAAATTTAATTATCAAGATTTAGATTTTCTTTTTAAGATCCTGAAATTGAATGTCAAATAATTAATCGGGGTGGCCCACCGGATGATTGGATCATCCAGATTCTTGAGGTATTATCATGTTTTGCCTCTATACATTAGATGGATGGTGTGGATCTAACCACACATACACCGATGGCCCATCTCGACCTTTTACACAAAGTGATAACAACACTTGCACAAAAATCTAAAATTCCTTTATTAAACACTTTTAGATCTGACTAATGTGGCTTATCTGATTGTTAGATTGATTTAAAAATTATGGCCCTTGTATATTTTAGCCTTAAAGATCATATGATCCGTACAGATTTATCTTAGCACAATCAGATTCCACCCATTTAATTTATTCTTAAAATATTACTAATTAAATCGAAATCATAAAAACATCACTTTATTAAAATTGATTCTACACACCTATACAATGATGATGTGGATGATCCACGTCATCCATTGTATAGATCAAGAAGAAATTAACAATATAATAAAAAGTTAAAAAGATCTAATGATTAGAACTTACCTAATCGAGCCTTCTTAGAATTTCTTCTTTCTTTTACTTTAGGGCTTCATATATTCTTTTTTTTTTTTTTTAATGCAGAAACTTTCCGTATCTCCTTTTAAAGAAAATTCTCATAATGAGCACATCCTCCATTATCCTGAATTTGAATTTTTTTATAATATTTATTAAAAAAATTTATTATTACTACTTCAAGAATCGATATCTAAACTTCTCTCTCAATTAAGAATTTCGCTATCAACTTAACTATTGACTTGTTTTTATTTTTTATTTAAAAATAAAATTATTAAATATTTAATTTAATTTTTTTATAATATACCAAAATTTAGGGTTGTCACACCTTTCATTTTTAACCATCCAATAAATATTCATAAATGCTACAATTTTAATTAGTTGTATGCTACGTCCGAGTTTCCTACTAATCCCCACCAACACACGGAGTGCCTGCTTTTTTCTAAAGCAATGAGTAGAAACTTTCGCATTGTTAGTATGACAAAAAAGAAAGAGAAACCTTGATTTTTCCATCAGAGTACGATGGATGATTAAAACTTGCACAGGTGGCATATAACTAGTCCAATTAAACCGTCCAAATTATAGAGATCAGTTTATTTGTATTGTGGACCAAAAATTAAGCTTATTTGATTATCTGACTAACAGATTGGGACATTTATTAGACGGTTAAGGATAAAAAAAATATGCAACGGTCCTCTTTCAATAAACAAGTGTCACAAATCAGTGATTAGGATTCTTCCAAAAATCTGATATTTGAACTTGCCAACCGTCGGCTTCAGAATCTAGTCGGTTTTATTTTAATTAATATATGCAACGTTTAGTTCTGAGTGCCTGCTTATCAAGCGTCATACGCAACCTGAGTAGTATAAGTCTTGTATGGGAGGCCTGAGTTGCCTCGTTTTTTGGGAGGAAAGGGACGTACAAATAAAAGTTACGGTGTGAAAGTTCTGTAGGTGGAACTAGGGTGTACAAGAACCGAGTCAGCCCGGTTAGCTCGCTCAACTCAACTCGAAAAAACTCAATTCGACTTGGTTCGAAGCTGAGTTCAAGCCAAGTTGAACTGATTTTTTTAGCTTGAAAATGAGTTCCAGCTGAGTTCGAGCTGGCCAGACTCGGATCGAATTCAGGTCGAATCGAACTTGGATCGAACCAGTTTGGTAACTCGGTTACTTTGCTATTGATGTTGCTCACCAAGTGTTTGATGAAATGACTCAATGAAATGTGGCTGGTGGCAAGGAAGGTATGTACGTGAAACAAATACCCTTTTAACCATTGCTTCTGTTTTATATTAACGGCGGGGATTTGAAGGTGCAATCCAAGTGTTTGTGGAAACGCTGCAATGGCAAACTTGGCTTGAGTTGGCGTGAGCTGCTGACCGAACCAAGCCGAGCTGGCCAGTCAGGCTCGAGGACCGAGCTGAGCCAAGTTCAAGCTGAGGTCAGCTAGTGGCCTAGCCGAGTCGAATTGAGGCCAGCTCGACTCAATGTACACCCCTAAGTGGAACTCATCGGCCATACAGGCATGGGGCAAGTCAAACTAGACTTCTGAAATGGTGGCCCAAATTGCGGATGTGATACATCCTAAAAGGTTACTCTGATTCAATGATCCTAATCATCAAATTCGTGGCTATCAAATTTGATGGCTGAAAATAAGTTAGTCAAAAGAGTTCCAATCCAATCAGTTTGAGCATGGCTCTATCCATAACAGTGCTGTTAAATGGACGGTGTGGATTTCCGTACATTCGTATATGTCAGTTACACGTACGGTGGATAAGTAACCCTGTCTTAAAATGGTAGTGAATGTCGAGTAACGGAATTGAATGGTTTATCGGCAAACAACATGTAGAGAGTATGCGTTCCACAGTTTTTACAAGTGAGGCTCATATTTTGATGATCCAAACCATTGATATGATGGGCTTAGAAGTGATGAAGATGATACATGCCCTACATTGCATCATCTTTTCGGTCCAATCTTTAGATTTCATTAGTTGAATGTGGATCTCATAAATGTCTATTTAAAGCTCCTTATCAATGTGTCAATTTTTGTTGGAAAACATGTTGAAAAAATAAAATTATTTATTTTTAGCATCAATCTTACTCATGTAATATGATGTCTTTAAAGCTTGATTCACTCTCTTATTAATTGTTGATAGGTTATAGGCGAATTGATTTCAAGATAAGACAAGCCTTTTTAAAAAAAAAAAAAAAAATCTTGCTTGCAACAATCACGAAGGGTTTACTTAGAAACTCTTTGAACGCCCTTCATTGTTTGGTAGACTGAATTAGTGATTGTCTAGCAATATTCTTAAAATGAGAAAGGTTTTAGTGAGATATGATGAATTTGGAAGAGATTTGTTAGAGTTGATTCATTTTGGACTTGAATAGTCCAATTTATATAGGCACCAGAGGAATGCACCGTTGCTAGGTGGTTATCAATGGTTAAGAATGTTTGAAAAATGTTTCTGACCATTGATACTTAAATTGAGGCGTTTTAGATCGTTGGATCAAACGATTTGACCGTTGGATCATCAAAGCCCGTTCATTTTCGGACCATTGTGGCTTTTAAGGTGAGAACGGTTGATGGTTTCGAATCCATAAATCTGACCGTTCTCAGTAGCCTATAAAACCCATACTCATCTCACACCCTTTGCACTGCAAGATTACGAGGGAGTGACCATTCTACAACATGATGCGTACGTGCAAAGTGTGTCATCTAATGCTATCATTGCCCACGCCGAAGCGCGCGTGTGCATTCCAGTGGCATTGGAACACGCAACTTAAGCATCTCAACCTCCAATTCTCAAAATAAGAATACTACATACACAACCACTTATAAAGCACAGAATTTCGAAAGAAACCATAGTTTTTCATTTGAAAATTCCATCATTATTTTAGAGGAAAAACAAAATTTTCAAAATATTTTGATTTTTAAAACCAAAATTTCAACAATTTTCCCATCTATTTTTTTCTTCATATGTTCTATTTAAGTGGGTCACACTTATTCAATGGAATAGTTCTATCATATTCTAGTTCTTCCGGCTCAACCATATCATTGGCCCCATGTAAAGGTCATGTGCAAATTGCATAGGCCTTGGTCGGGCAAATTTGAGAGGCAGAAGCTTAGGTTGGCTTACCATGGGAAATTTGCTTGTCTGTTAGTTTTACAACTTTACTATAAGATAGGAGCTGAAAAATAAAATATATCTAAAACTCAAGTGGACAACACAATAGAAAACATTGAGAATAAAAACATCAATAATTGAAAAACCTTTACTGCTAATTTTAGTTTGCAATTACATAAGATATCAATGTAAGCTTATGAAAATTAAAATGTGTGTAATCCTTTAAATAAATATGATTTTGTTTTTTCATTTTTTAAAGACCCCATAAAATGAAACCCGTGATGATTAATTATATTATGTTGACCTGTGGGAAAATTAAAACATTAGAGTTAAATTTTGATAATTTTAAAACTTAAATATACCTCAACACAAGAAAAAGTGAAAATGCTTTTTAACAATTGAGTATAGTCCACACTCTCTCATTCAGAAATCATTTACCATTTATGTAAGTTTTTCAAGGATTCATCCATCTAGAGTTTGGTTCCAATAGATACACCACTTGCCACATCTATGCAAAAATGGCGCTACGTTATTTTAGTTCTACTGTCTTTCTTTCTACTATTGATCCTCTCAGAGGAGAAATTGTCAATTTTTAGATCATTGGATCAGTGAAAAAGTGGGCCAGTACCCCCACCCATTTTCTTCTACATGAAAATCAGGCCAATCGGACCATTGGAGAACCCATGTCTAATATCTCAACACATGATGATTTATATAAACCGTGTAGCCCGGGATGAACGTACCATTCCTATAATGACAAAAGGCTCAGATGATACGCAGACACCTAAGTAGGAGAATTTGAACGAGCAGCGATTCCCTCAAGTTGAGGTGGCATTCCTACAAAGAGAATTTTGGCACCGATCAAAGTCACAGAGAATCGAGACGTGGCAACGTGAAAGCTAACGCAAAATGTCGAATGGCATTTGTGCAAACACAATTAAAGAGATGCAGGTGCCAATTCTTACCTAGTGCATGATCTGACCATTCATCAAGTGTGGCCCAAGACAACGTGTCTGGCCCTAAAATTTAGACTACTTCACTCATCAAATGGACCACACGTGAAGACAGGTCTTTGGTTAATGGTGGCAGAAAAAAGGCAATTCGAAAATTACTTACAAATTATAAAACTAGTGTGCAAGTAATTCAGATTAAACCGTCCAAAACTATGGATTAGATATATTGTGAATTAATTAAAATTATAATAATTTTATAGTCTGACAAACAATTAATAATATTTATCGGACAGTCAAAAATGAAAAAAAGTTACAATTGTTAAACCATTTTGATTTTTGGATATAACTGAGAGACAACATGTAGAATTTTTTAAGTTCCTAGGTCAAGTGTCATACTCTTTCAAAATATTATATAACTACCTTTAAATAAAAATTTGAAACAAGCTCGACTGATTGTGGTACTTAGCTAATTATTATTTTGTGGTACATAAGTTCCACAAGTATTAATATTATTTTTTCAATGCTTTAAATATATTATATTCAACCTTCTTCTTCTTTTTTTTCATTTAATATATGTGGGCATGTTATATATCATATATATCATACATGTCATACATATGCCATTGTATATTGTCAAGTATTTCCAAGGAACTTGGTACAAGTGTCACCTATATATATACACATTTCTAAGCAGCATACATGCACAAAGCTTAATTATTCTAGATACTTGGCAAACATCAACCTGCATGATGATCGGTGGAACCTAAGAAATGCCATAGATTTTTCACATGGATGGCTTGTTTTACACGGATGCCCCTCCCTCTCACACGTGGAATATTGCAATGGCACGTTGGATCAGGAATATATGCCACCCCAGCATTAGAGACTTGAGATGGTGGGTTACGGCTCATTTGCCAGGGCTGGCACAAAATTCAGGTTGATCAGTACAATCCAAACATGGCTTGGCCCAAAATTTAAAAATAAAATAAAATTCATGACGTAGATCAAAGCACGACCGTCCATCATTTTTTTTTTTCCAAACGTCTATGTTTCTCGTACACGTGTGATCCGTTTTACTCACACGATGAGTTGTGTCTTCAAGTGACACGTGTGCTCATGGACGCTGTCAAGTATCTCGTTTCCATTTCATTTTCATTTCTGATCAGTTTCCAATGATGTATATTGGACCATATGCGGAGTGTGGATGGAATATGGCATCTGCACTAAGGTAGTGTTACAGCTCATATGCGCTCGGTGGTTGTCGAGAAACGATCAGATACAGTGGGTGTATCATAAGTCATCCCAGATTAAAGTAGATTATCATCGCACCAATGCATCACATGTTTTGAATATCGTGTCCTATAAAATGATGTCAAATCATGATGATCGCCTAGTACGAAAATAGGCCAATTACTTGTTGGGTGGGTCACACCACTAATTCAAACCAACGGCTGCCTGTTGATATTGACATTTTGTTCCCGCTCTATGTGCAGATAGTCCTTTTTTTAAAATACCAGATGATCATCATGATATGGCCCATCTTTTGTACGGGTAGGATATTCTACATGTATGATATGTTAATGAAAAAATGTGGTTGAATTACAACCTATGATACAGCCGCTGCATCCGATATTTTCTCGTGGATGTCACGGTGGCCATTTTCCCAGGGAGGGAATCCGTTCATAGGAGTCTATTTTAAAGCAAGACTCTGGTGTGCGTTTACCACCATCTCTCAAAAGTGATGACTTATCTAAAACACACATGGCACATATTTACATCAATCCAGACCATCCAAATCCTGGGTTTGATCGATAATGGATTATATACAGAAAATTAAACTGATCTAACGGACCTAATTATCCAATTAGTCGCCATCAAAAGGCCAGCTGAAAGTAAAAATTTCCAGCTTTCCAAATTCAAAAAAGCAAAATCAAATGGCTAAGATCGTCCAATTAATGTGATGTTTGGTCCACGCTCCATTGAAAATGTCACCTATAATTTGGATGGTCTAGATCGATGCATATCTTGCCCTCTAAAAGCTGAAAATCATTTGGTGCATATATTCTTTATTCTTTTTATACAAACGGACGGCTATATTCCTTCCCATAATTACTATAATCTTGAGATGATAGCCATGTTACATATTCTCTTGTGTACTCTCTTGAGCTTTGGTACGCTCTTACGCGTGTACAAGCTAGTACATGTGCCGGCATGGCATATAGGTGCAAAATCCATGCCATCCATGAGATAGGTCTGACTGTCTAAATGTTCTCGTTCGTGGCTAAACATAAATTGGTCCACTAAGCAGGTGAGCCATGATATTAAAAACGGATAGATGGGTGAGAACTTTTGCCGAGTATTTCACAGTCCGTACATTTTTTTGGGTAAACTGTGGCCCCACTGACCATTAGACCGACCTGATTCTTGGGCTGACGAATCTACATGGTGATTCACCCCTGATTTATGGATTGGATCTGGTACCTATCTGCTGTGCTGGCACTTTTGTAGTGTATACGTGAGATGCAAGGCTTACCGCCAATACATAAAGAGTAGTAAGTATACATGAACCTTACCATGCAAATAGTTGTATTTGGACTATCTAGAATCCGCTTCACCTATCTGGACCGTCCATCAAGTCCAGTTGACTATTCGAGGGCTGCGTCAAGAAAATTCCACTGATGGAATGATCCAAACTGTTCAGGCAGTTGCATGTGAAAATGTATGGACAATATTGTTCGCGCAAGATAGGTCCACTCACGGATGTCAGCAACAGGTTCGTTTAAAAAAGAATGGTTTAGTGGATAGTCGACATAGGTGACGTGAATGCCAATAAGTCCAAAAACAACCATGTGCATGAGAAGGTTTCCATGCACCTAGCCCATTACATCATTCCCTACGTAGAAAGCAACGTTCCTTATTGCCATTTTCCTTGAAAGAAGGCCATATCAAAATGTGGCCTGTAGCACTTCTCTTTCATGTTTACTCACATTTGCAAAGAAAGAGGGCCTTGTCAAAAGGTGGTCTGTAGCACTTCTCTTTCATATTTACTCGGGAATTTAATTATACTGACCTCGAAGTTTGGTCAAATTATGAGATTCAACCTTTCAAATATTCCAAGAGTGGCATTCTTGACACGCTTCCGTAAATTACTTGGACCAAAATGCCATTGTCCTTATTTCAATAGTTGTATGGTTTTTTACGGAATAAGAAGTTACGTCGTATTTAATGCTAAAAAAGTGATGTATACGGAACCCTTTTTTGCACGTGGGCAAGGACCAAACTAGTGGGGCCCATACTGATGTATTTGTATAATCCATGCCGCCCATCATTTTTGTTGTGTCATTTTAGGGCTAGGGCTCAAATATCAACCTTATCCAAAGTTTGTGTGGGCCACATAATAGAAAATAATGGTGATAATGGAACCCACTATTGAAACTTTCCAAGCTCACTGAGATGTTTGTTAGCAGTGGACACTGCCCAAGTCAGGACTTTTTGGACCCACGGCTAGCAAGCTGAAAAGGTGGACGGAACGGATCACCCCATTGTGGGCCTTAGGCCTTGTCATTTTAAGGGTAAGGCGCAAATATCAACCTAATCCAGCGCTTGTGTGGGCCAGAAAATAGAAAATAATGGTGGGGCCACATTGATGTATGTGTAAAATCCATGCCGCCCATCCTTTTTAGGCCCGCAGCGAGCTGGTAGACAAGGGGGACAAAACAGATCACCTTATTGTAGGCCTTAGGCTATTGTATCAATGGCCATCCTTTCATTTGGTAGTAAAGAAAGTGAACATGAGTCATACCCCAAACTCGGAAACTAGGCTTACAAAATTTTTGATCGTCGAATCCGGCGCCGACAGCCTCCGTAAAACCCCATTCTCGGCTTTCGACACCCATTTACCAGGTTCCGATCCTGAGATCCTACAATAAGGATTTTCAACATTAATTTGATTCGTAACAAGCATAACCCACAAACAACAACCAAAAACTCCATCACATTTTCACTATGATAAAAAACTTACAAGTACAATGCGGAAAGGGAAATACAAAGATATACAAAAGCTCCAAGATGATCTGCTACGCGCTCCTGCCTCAGCGCTGCTGCGATCCGACGTCACATGCACGCAACGGTTATGCATAAGCTTATAGAAAGCTTAGAGGGTGGTGAAGTGTGTGTGCGCAATGTACTAATACAATTATGCAATATCAGAATAATGCGGAATATGCTGGTGAATCCATGAATACCATCTGTCGTAACAAGGTTATGCGATGCAAGGCATGAATACTAGTGTTGAGGGTCAAATATTGCATATCAGACCCCAATTATTACCTAGATTTACGAACATGGTACTGTTTAACGGCTCAATTTAACTGTGTTTATGTTGCAAGGTGTGTTTAGGAGCTTGAACTGAAACGGGGTGCTAAAAGCATGAAATTGAGTAGCAGAAGTCACCAAGGCAAGGGACGGACCCCAGGAGACCAAGATCGATGGATTTGCATGCCAGAGATTCAAGAAAATCGAGAAACTGAAGCTCAAGTGGCTCAAAATTGATACAAAATGCAAGATCACAGGGCTTCCACTATCTGTTCGACTCAAAATCTCATACATGACCTGAGGACCATAAATGAACCGTACACATCAAATTTATCCATTAGATTCTGATGGAAGTGGCCCAACGGCCAGATCAGCCCATAAAACTCTGATTTGGGGCCCGCTTGATATCTGGATATGCTTCAAATTTAGTTTCAACGCGTTAAATGAGCTGAAAATACGAATGGATGGAGCAGATTTCTCACAAAAATCGCCATGGGACCCACATATATAGTGCGCGTGCAAGCTGCACAAGTGCACCGGACGAGCACCAAAAATCAAGAAGTCGGTCAGCGTGCGCTGACCGACTCTCCTTCTCAAGAATTCAAGAACGCCCAGCGTTCTTGCATCTGATTGATGGTTCGTGATCGTGGGCCCCACCCATCATCCTTTTGGCAGATCTGAACCGTCCATTGCATCCAGAATGGGGGTTTAACTCATGCCTAGATTTCCTTTTGGCATCATGCAAGTTTCTTCACGTTCCCAGCTGTTAAACACAGGATGGACGGCGGAGCAGAAAGATCGGTGGACCACACCTAATCCAAGCCAAACAAACCCTTTCCAAACGGTTTTTCGAGGGCATTTCAATGGATGGTGTGGATTTTCTTCCCGACGTCAATCAGTGGGACACCAGCCATCACAGCGTCGACGTGCGTCAACTCTGTTTCGCAACAGAGGTTGTGTTCCGTTCCTATGGGCCACCATGGTCGATGATTCAGATAATCGGGACCATCCATCAGGCTTAAAAGGGCCCTATAAACATGGCCTAGGTGGCGAAATTTCAATATACATCGGAGATCAGTCTCCATTTGTCTAAATAGAAGACTGACGGTGCAACGGAAAAGACGGGTGGGACACACCAAATTCAGTCTAAAAATTGTCCAATTTTACTAAATTTTCAAGGGCGATCCAATGAATGGATTGGATTTTTCAGTAATTCCCGATAATGGGCCCCACTTTCAACACAGCATAAGACCGTACGCAGGGATTGCGTAAAACTTCCGCACCTGATATGCGCAAAGAAAACGTCCGCTGCAAGTTTCCACTAATAGCTCCTATCCACCGACTCTTGGCTGCCTATAAGAAAGGAAGAGAGAGAACGTGAAGGGGAGGGAACTTTTCAGGGACCATCTGCACAAGAGAGAGAGGGTGGAGGACGTCTTCACAGTGTTTCTTTTCTTCGTTAATTTTTGTCTTGCTTTTATGCTTTCTTTTTCTAAGGGATTTTAGCCTCACCACCACCATGTCAGGCTAAACCTCTTAACTAGGGTTAAGAGGTGAAGCTTGTAGCGTGATGGGAGACTTTTAGCTTATGCCTTTTGTTTATACTGAACTGATGTTAATTTTGGTTTAATTAAGGGAATATTTTTAGTTTTTAATGGTCTATTGTGACTAAAATTACAATAGGTCTGTGATAGCTTTGAGCATGTTCATTTTCTTTTTATGTTTATGACGTCAGGAAGCCCTATTGTTCACCATTGTCTCCTGGGCATGGTCGGATGACGGTACCCTTCCTAACCTTCATACATTGTTGATTGGTTAGTAATTAGTTTAATTCTGTTGTTTACTTTATCTCATGTGCATGGTTTGGTGATGGAATCCATTCTAATTCATATACCTTTCATCTCTTAAAAACTATATCAAAGGAAGTTCAGTCTTGATTTTCATGAAGATGAGATTCTAAGTCCAGTTAAGTTCTTGAAATAGGCATAAGATCTCCCTGATCTCTACAAGTGGATCCTCTGAATCCCTAGTTCCTTTCCCTGAATTGTTTAAGTTTTAAATAATTATTTCATCATTATTCCTCAAATTATACTCATCTCATTTTAGTTCTAGTTCTAGTTAGTTTCAGATTACGTACAGGTTTCAGTCCCTTGGGATTCGACCTCGGTCTCACCGAGTTTATTACTACATCACAACCCTATACTTGGGGAGTGAACAACTAGCGGCCATATCAAGGCTATGCGATGCAAGGCATGAATGATGTCGGCCATACCAAGGCCATGCGATGCGAGATGCAACTCAAGCATATCAATCCTCATTCGAGTCTACATGCGATGCTTTGCCCCCTCCTCTCTGGCGGGTAAGGCCGCACCCCCTTCTAATCGACCACGACACAGTGGAAAGCGCAACCTCCTGGTATTCGGCACTCAGCGCTCATGCATCCACTCGGTTTGGACGTTGAACCAACCTCCTGGTATCATAAGGGTTTAGGAAATTTTACCTAGGGACATCTATAGCACCCCATGTAGAACAAGATTTTTGGTGTCCAATCTTACCAACCACGATATGCCTGTGGATGCTACGACCCTGATGTCGCTAAGGCGTACAGTATACATGTCACACAATGCGAGATGTATGAATCATGCAATCCAGTCATACAGCAATCATGCACGTACCGCGCGCTCATGTGAGCAACTCCCCTTATCAGGGAGTCTCATAACAATCTACCCAATTGCATGTGCTATGATTAATCACTTATCTCATCACAAGCATGCAGATGATGCGTATGGGCATGTATCATGATGTTATGTTGTCATATACTCATAATCGTATCGATAATCGGCATCGCCCTCGATAATCGGCACCAATAATCAGCATCGATAATCCGCATCGATAATCAACATCGATAATCAACCTATATACAAGGCGGGGTCTATATATGAATGGCCGATTCAAACCATAATATAAAGATCGACCCTTGACCATGGCTATATCAAATCCGATAACACGGAGCCATCTGTCTATGGCGAATGGGGCCCACTGATTTGGGTTAACCCACTAAGAGAATGATGAGGATGGGCCTAACAAGGCCTAATGAAAGGTCACAATGTGGACGTTCAACTATCATTGTCCATCAATATGAACATTTAACCAACATTGCTCCTAAGGAGTGGCCCACATAGAGCCACAAATATAGTGGGCTCATGGCCTCACATAAGGGCCTAATATACATCGCCCTGGGCCTCATTCATGGGCCACGTATGCATCACATTGGGCCTCACTCATGGGCCACAAATGTATCACAATGGGCCACACCCATGGGCCTTGAATACATCATATTAGGCCTCACCTATGGGCCTTAAATACATCATATTGGGCCTCGCCCATGGGCCTAACATACATTAAGTGGGTCATACCATCTACACCATTTAGAGACCTTTACCCACAAAAAAAAATGAATCATATCAAAAGATCATCTGAACCATATCACAATTAACAGTGGAGACAATGTTTTCCACTGTTTAAACCACATAGGGCCACCATAATATTTATTTTCCATCCAATCTGTTCATAAGGTCACAAAAACCTTAATTAAGTGGAAAAATAAATATCATATTGACCCAAAGCTTCTGTGCACCCAAGAGGATTTCAAGGGTAGCTGTTCAACCCCCCACTATTTACTACAGTGTGGTCCACCTGATACCAGGATCTGCCTCATTTTTTTTAGTCTCAAGCCTTAAAATGAGCTTACCAAAAAGGATGGACGGTTGGGATGGAACACATCCATCAGGGGTGGGGTCCACGTACATGGCCCACCAGACATTTGAATCTGCCCCAAATTTATCTCAAGCCTTAGGACGGGCTCACCAAATGAATGGACGGTTTGGATGGAACACATCCATCAGTGTGGGGCTACTGGCCGTCCGGCAGATGGACGGCCCAGATAAAAAAATGGGTGCACATGCATCATGGTTGGGACCCACCGTCCATGGACTGGACGGTGGATGCAAATGCATCATCAAGGTGGTCCCACTGTCAGGAAAGATGGACGGTGTAGCCACCACACACATCAAGGTGGGCCATAGCATGGACGGTGCAGGTACAACACGTACCATGGTGGGGCCATACATGGCACCGTCCAGATGGACGGTGCAGATGAAACACATACATCTATGGTGAGTCCCACCAGATAGACAGATGGATGGTGTGGGTGTGACCCGTATGTCAGGTGAGTCCCCACCGTCCAACCATCTGGACGATGTGCAGACACCAGCTAATCCAATTTCAAGAAGGTGGGTCCCACGTGGGGCCCACCACATAATATAATATTATTATTGTTATTATTATATTATATTATTATTATTATTATTTTGGTGAAGTAGGGTTGCAACGTCTAGCATCCAAATGGACGGCTGGACAAAAATACATACATCAAGGTGGCCTGCCGTCCCAGCTCTGCTGGACGGACGACTGGATATAAGGCACATACATCTGGTGGGCCCCACCATCACATGTGTCACACGTGTGGGGTGGGTCCCACGCAAATGGATGGACGATTAGATAAACACATGTCTCATGGTAGGGCCCACAACTTGGACGGTGTCAATACAACAGCCACCTTGCTGCTGTAAGATGGATGGACGGCGTAAATGATATCATGCATTAAGGTGGGCCACAAGCCATCACACAAAAGAGGAAGAGAGAGAGAGAGAGAGAGAGAGAGAGAGAGAGATTGACGGTGATGGAGGCGCCCCGCCACTATGGACCCCTCTTTGCTACAAAGCCTACATCAAGGTGGGTCCCACCATATGTGTGCCCTTAAATCACAAAAATATATATATATATAGATCCAAGATCACCCACCGTCTTCTTCTTCTTAGCTCCTTGGAAAGGTAGTCTCCTTGGCTTCGATCTCAATAAAAGATGATGAAGTATGGAGGGTTGAGATGGGAGATGAGAGGGTAGGAAGTGGGCCACACACAAAACTCTCTTGGAGGTTAGAAAAGTTTGGACGTAGGATTTTTTTTTGGATTGCTTGGAAGAGAAGGGAGAAATAAGAGAGAAGATGGGATGGAGTGATGGATGGGGAGAGGGATGGGTTGTGTAAGAGATTTGTTGACATTTGGGGTTGCTTGTGTAAGAGAGGTATGAGTTGTGATGGGTTGAATGATGTGTTGGGTGATGTGTTGAGTGATGTGTGTTCTTGACCTTTGATGGGATTAATTGATTGATGTGACATTTGGGTAGAGATTCTCTTGGGTTTTGGAATGCGCGACATTTTTCTTGAACTAAATGCGGGCTCACTTCTCCTGACCTGGGTATTGCCTCGGCGCGCAAGACACGGCATTGGAACCGCAATGATGGCAAGTCGCTAGGGTACAAGTCTCGGGGTTGAGTCGACTCAAGTTGACAGTGTGTGACTCAGGATCGCGCGCAAATGTCGGTTATAGGTCGTAGGTCACTGAAATTCGACAGGGAGGATTGCGAGAATCTATGGAATGGTACAGACTAGAATATGGGCTTTACAACTCTCTCCTCCTAATAAAAATTTCATTCTCAAAATTTACACTATCGCATAAATAGACATAACTTATAAGGAAAGAGGTAAACATAGCATAATCATATAAAATTGAAGACATCATACAAAATACAACATATAATCAATCATCAAAGAGATGGGGATAGCGCTCTTGAATCTTGGCCTCATGCTCCCAAGAAGCCTCCTCAACAGAATGTTGACTCCACTGAATCTTCACCAATGGAATGACCTTGGTCCAGAGGACCTGCTCATTCCGATCAAGGATACGAACTAGCTGTTCAACGTAAAAAGCGTCCTCACGAACCTCTAACGACTGTCAATCAATAACAAGAAGTACGTCTGACCCAACACTTCCTCAACATAGAGACATGAAAAATGTTGTAGACGCTGACAACTCATATGGCAAGGCAAGCCAATAGGCCACGACGCCAACGTGCCCAATGATCTCGAAAAGTCCTATAAATCTCAAGGCAAGCTTGCCCTTCGCTCCAAAACTAACCAAACCCTTCATGGGTGAGACCTTGAGATACACATGGTCCCCTACAGCAAACTCTAAGGGACGATGTCGACGATCAGTAAAACTCTTCTGCTGGCTCTGAGTTATGCGCATCATCTGCCTGATGATACCAATAGCCTCTGACGTTTGTTGCACAAGCTCAGAACCTAGGAGACGGCGCTCTCCAACCTCGGTCCAACAACTCGATGATCTACACGGTCTGTCATATAGTGCCTCAAAAGGAGTCATGCCAATGGTTTCCTGATAGCTGTTGTTGTATGCAAACTCAGTCAATCGCATATGTTTATCCTAACTACTCCCGAAATCAATCGCGTAGGATCGAAACATATCCTCAAGGATTTTGTTGACCCAGTCGGTCTGGCCATCGGTCCGTAGATGATATGCAGTGCTGAGCTTTAAAACAATCCATATCGCTCTCTAAAAGCTCCCCCAAAACTGATACGTGAACCTCGGGTCTCGGTCAGAAACGATCGAGACTGGAATGTCATGCAGTCTCACAATCTCCTCGATGAATAACCTCACAAGACGATCCTTAAACTAAATCGTACGCATTGCAAGAAAATGTGTCGACTTCATCAGACGATCCATAACAACCCAGATGGTATCATGACATCGCTGAGTCCTTGGCAAGCCCATAATAAAATCTATCGACACGTGCTCCCACTTCTACGTCAAGATGCTTAATGGCTGCAATGGACTAGGGGGTCTCTAATGATCGGCCTTAACACGCTACCATGTGTCACACTCGGCCATAAAACTGGTGATCTGGTATTTCATCCCCGTCCAAAAATATTGTCGCCTCATATCACGGTACATCTTCGTCGAGACAGGGTGAATAAAAAACTGCAATCGATGTGCCT
The DNA here is from genome assembly GCF_029962835.1 of Magnolia sinica. Taxonomy (NCBI): domain Eukaryota; kingdom Viridiplantae; phylum Streptophyta; class Magnoliopsida; order Magnoliales; family Magnoliaceae; genus Magnolia; species Magnolia sinica. The sequence goes on from NC_080573.1 coordinate 135,071,754, forward strand.
CGGTTATAAGATCTCTGCATAAGTTAAGAATATCTGGGACACATAATCGGCCTCTGAAGCGAAGTCCACCGCCTGTACCAATCTACCAATCCGCCTAACTCTCAGATACCACCTCAGCCCTATAACTCTGCAACAATTCATCAGCCTACTGAGCCTCGATCACCCTTGCTACAAGAGAGGGTTGAATCGACAGGCTTGATAACTGCACGATAAAAGACTATAGAATGAACTCAAAATCATATGCTGCCACATCCTCAAGCATCATCCACTCCTGAATCATCATATTGTAACACCCTTAAAATCGGGGGTCGAGAAGGAGCTCAACTCCCGAGTCTCAAGACATCACTTATGCAATATAGATGATGATGATTAAATGTTGTCTGTTTTAGGTCCTTAAACATAAATGAGATTATACCAAAACAACATATCATACTCCAGAGACAGTTAAATTACGCAAGCGGAAGACTGTGATAGATATATAAAATATATAAACTGTCGTAAGTCTCCAGAGTGTGAATATGTTGCCAGGTTAAATATATACATGTATACTCCAAAACTGAATAAAATGAATATACATGGGTGTTCCAAAAGTACAAAATGACAAGTACAATGACGTCTAATCGGCATCCCTGTAACCCCGTCGATCAGAACATGGTCTACATAGACCCGCCTGATAGCTGCATATAAGAGAACTCCTCCTCATTATCATAAAAGTCTGGCTCCGCTTCGTAAGCATCGCCATCATCTACAACTACAATAGGGTCTGGTTGGTGTTTTAAGCACCGTCCCAGAACGTGGGAGTAAGTGATCAACTCAGTGGAGCTATAAAGCAAAGGTTAACATGTTATTAATTCAGTCAAGCAGTAATGATAAAGCAGTACAACACTCATGTCCTAAATACTCTTGTTAATGCAAGGATGATATGTGATAATCATGTATGCCCTCGCATGTACTCCCTCTACGACATCATCTCACAATCGCGACATGCAATACTTCCGCTGTGCTCAACTCTAACGCCAAAGGCACATGTAATGCGGTGCATGTGCATGATTAGCCAAGTTCTTAATTAGGCATATTCATACAGTAGGATTGGAAAGCTAAGGTACCTTCTTTTTCGTCACTTACCCAAATAATAATCCATCTAGAGTCGTCAATCCTAGTTAATCACATATTATAAGCAAGTTCGCGAGTTTACACCATAGGTCGCTACGAGAGGCTCGTCACCGTCAGCGTAGGCTTAATTCACACTCGAGGTCACCCCACCAACGCCCTACCAACTGGCAGTCTATTTTCGAAGGCTCGTCACCAACCCGACTGGGGACCACAGCCAGGCTGCGCCGGGGTAGGCCTATTTCATACTTGAGGTCACTCTACCAACGCCCTACCAATTGACAGTTTATTTTTAAATTCTTGTCACCAACCCGATTAGGGATCACTGGCAGGCTGTGTAGGGGTGGGCCTATTTCATACTCAAGGTCACTCCACCAACGCCCTACTAACTGACAGTCTATTTTTGAAGGCTCGTCACCAACCCGACTGGGGACCACAGCTAGGTTGCGCAAGTGTAGACTGACAGCTTGAATACAGTGTCCCATACCGCCGTATTCAGCTCACGAGTTTGGGTTGCTCACTAGTCACTACGGGGAGGCTCGTCGCCCCAGCGTAGGCTGACAGCTCGACCACGGTGTCCCATACCACCATGTCCGGCTCATGAGTCTTAGGGGATCGTGGTACCAAGGTTTAACGGGCTTTGCATTAGTAAGTGGTACCTTAAATTCAAGTATTAGCGTCTATACATAGTAAACACACAATAGACCAATCGGTTTATTAGACAAGTTCAACTAGTACGAGCGTACGCTGAATTAATCGACATGGTACCAATGTCGACAATCATCGTACAACTCGAATTCATCAAACGCATCAAATGTGGCAAGGATAATTCGACCACTAAACAGGAATTATTACCGATTGCCTAGACTACGTAGTCGTCCCAATCATACTTAAACGCAACATTCACATATGATAGTCAAAGATGGCATGTGACAACTAATCTAAAGTATAAATCTCAATTGAGCATTTCAACAAACAATTAGTACACATGCTATCATACACAGGCATTTCATCCCTAAATCACATAGGAATAAGATAGGTTACATAAAGAAAACTATAACTATAGATAAGGGGATTGAGAATCCTATCTTAACACCCTCATTAAATATAGTTCAACAAACATTTTGTCATTCAGGCATTTTATCAAACACTTAGACTACACGTACCAACATTCATATAATATATTAGTTATAACGTATATTACAGCAAATCCTTTCATAAGGGAGTTGCCACACGTACAACAATCATGTATTCACAACCAAACAATCATGGCAAGCACAAATCATAATTTCATATTCATTCAAACATCTCAACAAATACTTGGAATACATTAAAATCAACTTAGTTACATATATGTGTAATATACGAAAAACATCGAATTTAAACATACGTGATAGCAATCAAGTCAGTTATAAATCATTAACTGACATTAAAAGCCTTGAAAACCATAACCTAAACGTTTATAGTCTGCACCTTTCATCGGTAAACTCACATCGAACTCGGTTCGTACACAACGTCACCATCTACAAAACAACGGTTACCTAAATCACGGAATAGGTTAGCTATTTCATCAATTCATCTATTTGAATTCCTAAAACAAGATTAAGTTTAGGATTTCTTACCCAAATTGAAGTTGGATTCGATGGTGTAGCTAGATGTAGAGGCGAATCAACGCGTGAAGTAACAAGAAGGAACCACGGCAGCAAACTCTAAGGACCTCCCTTCGATCTCCACGCCTTTCTCCCCTTTTCTCTCTTCTCTCTCCTAGGGTTAGAGAAATTTGTATGAAAGAGAGGGGTAGGTTTAAAGTCCTTATATAGACCCAGAACTGATGCAAATGGCCCCAGGGCCATGGTATACGTAGGTTATAGCCAAATGGTGTCCGTTTCTGATGAACGGGGTCCACTTGGAGGCCCCTTTTCTACATACGATCTGGAGAAAATTTCCTGATATTGGATCTAGGTCAGGCTAAGTTTTCGGTCTGATCGGATTTACGGATCGACCGCGGAGGACCAGTTTCCGTTCAACGGTCACCGCCACTCGATCAAGGCCACAAGCACACTGACCTGTGTTGGGAAATTTCCCTGATACGAGGGTGTAGTTGGGTCAGATTCTGACGGTTTGGAACCTTGAATTTGGCCTGCAAGCGAACGGCCCAAATCACTTAAGTTTAAGTTTATTTTCTAAAGGTATTCGTGTTTCTCACAAACTTCGCTCAGGGCTCAAGTTGTGCGCTTTTGGATACTATTAGGACTTAATTTTTGAGATGGTTATCAAGCCTAGTAAGACGGTCATAACTGTATAGTTTCGCGGTAATCGGACTTTCGACGTACGGTCCAAATCCGATACAGAGTTTCAATACGCTCCCAAGAGCAATTGGGTTTGGAGATCGATCCTAGGTTTCTAAGTAATGTAGCATTAGCGATTCTACTAGTTTTAGGTCTTACAGTTCGTATTAAAAGTAATTCAAGCTAATTCCGTAGATGATTTAGTTTAGCACTTAGTAAATTTTCGTCTAATTCCTAAAGGATTTGGTCCTGAGTAATTTCTGCCTGAGGTGGTACTCGGGTCTTTGTACGGATTTTTTCGGGATGTTACACATATGCACCACCAGGCCTTGTGGCTGATAGCTAAGAGCATCCGTCACCACGTTCGCCTTACCTGGGTGGTACTGAAGATCGAAATTATAGTCCTTCAGGAGTTCCATCCAACGCCTCTGCCTCATGTTCAACTTGAATTGCGAGAAGAGGTACTTCAAGCTCTTGTGGTCAAAGAAGAACTCAAACCTAACCCCATATAGATAGTGCATCCACACTTTCAGTACGAAGACAACAACAGCCAACTCCAAATCATGCGTGGGGTAGTTCAGCTAATGGACCTTGAGCTGACGAGACGCGAAGGACATTGGTCTCCCGTGCTACATCATGATAACACCCAAACCAATATGTGAGGCATTGGTAAATACAATAAATCCATCACTCCTAGAGGGAAGAGTGAGGATAGAAGCGGACATGAGGCGGTCGTTCAACTTCATAAATGCTCGCTCATAGGCATCGCTCTAAACAAACTTTGCGCCCTTCCGAGCCAACCTGATCAGAGGGACTGCAATACAGGAGAAGCCCTTAATGAAACACTGATAGTACCCCACCAAACTAAGAAAACTAGTATCTCGGAGCGTTCGTGGGCTGGCCCGACTGACGCACTGCCTCAACCTTCGAGGGGTCCACTGCGACACCCTCCCTCGTCACCACGTGACCGAGAAACTTCACCTCCTCCTGCCAGAACTCGCACTTCTCTTGCTTCACATAGAACTGGTGTGCACGAAGGGTCTACAAGGTAACCTCCAGATGTTGTACATGCTCCTCACAGGTCCTTGAATAAATAGGATGTCATCGATGTACACCACAACAAACTAATCGAGATATGTGTGAAAGACCTCATTCATCAGCTGTATGAATACCGCAAGCGCATAGGTCAGTCTGAAAGACATGACCTGGAACTCAAAATGATCATAGTGCATCCTGAAAATCATTTTCAGAATGTCCTCTTCTCGGACCTGAATCTAATGATAACTAGAATACAGGTCAATCTTCGAAAAGAACTGTGCACCTTGCAGCTGATCAAACAAATCATCAATTCTTGGAAGCGAGCACTTGTTCTTGATCGTGACCTTGTTGAGCTCACAGTAGTCCACACATAGTCTCAACGAGCCATCGTTCTTCTTCACAAAGAGTACCCAAGCTCCTCATGGTGAATTGCTCGGACGGATAAAGCCTAACTCGTGTAACTCGTCCAATTGCTTCTACAATTCTCGCAATTCCAATGGTGTTATACGATACAAGGCCTTCGAAATAGGCGTAGTATCCTGGAACTCGATGAGCCGGCAAGGCGGTAATCCTGAAATCTCCTTGAACACATCGAAAAAATCGTAAACCACAGACAACTAGTTGATGCTCACTGCTATGGGCTCCTCTATGGCACACGACATCAAGCAAGACAACAACTCTCCTCTGGGCTCGGCAATGAACTTAAACTGTGGTAAGTCGGGTATACAGAACGTAACTGTCCTCGAGAAGCAGTGCAATATGGCATGGTACTCGGCGAGCCAATTCATGCCCAAGATGACATCGAACTCGGACATCGGTAATGCAAACAGATCGACAAGCAAAAAGATATCCCCAACTAGAACGGTGTAAGACGAGAAAAATCGGCCCAACACTGCAGTCTTCCCTAAGGGAGTCGATACTGAAAAACCCTCATGAGTAGACTCCAATGGTAAACCAGTCAATCGGTAAAAAATCTCTGCCACAAAGGAATGTGATGCACCAGAATCAAACAACACACGTGCAATGCATATAGAGACTAAAAGTATACCCTCGATGACCCCTCTGGATGACTGCGGGTCCTACTGAGCTGGATAGAACCTAGTCTGAGCTGACTGAGGAGGTGTCTGTCCCCTCTGAGCGTGCTACTGCTGCTAATGTTGCTGAGGCGGTCGAAACTGCTGCCTCGGATGCTGGTGCCGATGCTACTGTTGAGGGGGCCTCGGTGGTGTGGGTTACTGTCGCTGCTATTGCAGGGGTCTCTGCTACTACTACGGTGGAGGCTGCTGTGAACTTCTCGACTGATACTGCTACTGCTGGGGGTGAGGACACTTCTAGATATGATGTCGCATCGCAACGCACCAAAAACAAGTGTCAATGAACTGCCTCGGAGGTGGTGCTGCTAGTGCTCGGAAGGCTAGGTGGCCTGTGCGCCTTTGCTGTGGTCGACGCTGTTGGGAGTCACCGGAGGGAGCCTGCCTCTTCCGATCTCTCCTCTGACCACGATCGCTCTAAGAACCGACCCACTCAGCCTAAAAAATTTGAGCCTTCCGTACCATCTCCTCGAAAGTCAGGAGCTCATGCCCAATAACACGGCCTCGAAGTCCATAACGCAAGCCGTCCTTAAAACGGCGGGCTCTCCGCCCCTCATCATCTACCAAGTATGATGCAAATCTGAACAGCACTACAAAAAGTGCCGCATACTGAGCCACAGTCATATCACCCTACACCAGGGCCTCGAACTCCAACGCTTGCTGTCGTCGGATGTGATTAGAAAAATACTGTCGGTCAAATCAATGTACAAAATCCTTCCAAGTCCACTCAAAATCGGCACCTACTGCTCGGGAGACTGATGCCCACCAGTGCTCAGCCTCACCATGGAGAAGAACAACAACTAACCGGACCTGCCGCTGGGTCGTATATCCCATCGTATCAAATATCTTCTCCACATCAGAGTGCAATCTCTCATCTACTGTCGAGTCTAGCTTGCCCTGGAAACACGGGGAATCAAGCTGCTTGAACTCTCAAAGAAGGGCGCTTACATGCTCCTACTCTGCCTAGGCTGGCGAAACAAAGGGGTGCCTGCCCTACCCCTAAAGGGCGGCCGTCACAGCCTGGAACATCTGCTGTAACTGGGATGCACTCACGGGTACGGTCGGATCTGCACCGATCTCAGGTGGAGGAACGACATCCTCAGGCTGGGGGCAGGGATCTCTGGTGGTAGAGTGGGAGTCGTAGGTGGTAGAGAGGGAGTCTCAGGTGTGGGACAGGAGTCGCTCGGGTCACTCTCCTGGGCGGCATGTCCTATAAGAAAGAGCAAAGACGCCTATCAACCTTGAAAACTCTCGAAGGCACACACGTTAAAGGTCTGTAACAAAAGATCGCTAAGCTATCCAAACTCGAAACTTAATCATTCTAAACTCATAGCAGACATATAATGTTATTCTCAGTTATTCCAAAGTTATGCTCTGATACCAACTTCTGTCACGACCCAAACTTGAAAACCAGACTCACAAAATTTTCGATTGTAGAATCTGGCGCCGACAGCTTCCAATTTCAAGCTAGTGGGTCCCACGTGGGGCCCACCACATATAACATAATATTATTATTGTTATTATTATTTTATATTATTATTATTATTATTATTATTTTTATGAAGTAGGGTTGCAACGTCCAGCGTCCAAATGGACGGCTGGACAAAAATACATAAATTAAGGTGGCCTGCCGTCCCAGCTTTGCTGGACGGACGGCTGGATATAAGGCACATACATCTGGTGGGCCCCACCCTCACATGTGTCACACGTGTGGGGTGGGTCCCGCGCAAATGGATGGATAGTTAGATAAACACGTCTCATGGTAGGGCCCACACACTTGGACGGTGTCAATACAGAAGCCACCTTGCTGCTGTAAGATGGATGGACGGTGTGGATGATATCATGCATCAAGGTGGGCCACAAGCCATCACATAAAAGAGGGAGAGAGAGAGAGAGATTAGCGGTGATGGAGGGGCCCCGCCATTATGGGCCCCTCTTTGCTACAAAGCCTACATCAAGGTGGGTCCCACCATATGTAGTCCCTTAAATCACAAAAAAATGTAGATCCAAGATCACCCACCGTCTTCTTCTTCTTGGCTCCTTGGAAAGGTAGTCTCCTTGGCTTCGATCTCAATGGAAGATGATGAAGTATGGAGAGTTGAGATGAGAGATGAGAGGGTAGGAAGTGGGCCACACACAAAACTCTCTTGGAGGTTAGAAAAGCTTGGACTTAGGATTTTTTTGGATTGCTTGGAAGAGAAGGGAGAAATAAGAGAGAGAGAGAGAGAAGATGGGATGGAGTGATAGATGGGAGAGAGGGATAGGTTATGTAAGAGATTTGTTGACTTTTGGGGTTACTTGTGTAAGAGAGGTATGGGTTGTGATGGGTTAAGTGATTTTTTGAGCGATGTGTTAAGTGATGTATGTACTTGATTTGTACTTGACCCTTGATGGGATTGATTGATTAATGTGACATTTGGGTAGAGATTCTCTTGGGTTTTGCAACGCGCGGTGTTTTCCTCGAACTAAACGCGGGCCCACATCTTCTGACCTGGGTGTCGCCGAGTGAGACGCGGCAATAGCGCGGTCGCTAGGGTACAAGTCTTGGGTTAAGTCTACTTGGGTTGACAGCGTGTGACTCAGGGTCACGCGCAAATGTCAGTTACAGGTCGTGGGTCGTCGAAATTCGACATGGAGGATCGCGGAAATCTACGAAACAATACCGACTAGGATACGGGCCTACAACATATAACAATCGCGACCCATATAATATGACAACCACAACCCGTATAACATGATAGCTACGATCCATGACAACTACAACCCATATAACATGATAACCACGACCCATATAACATGATAACTACTATCCATGACAACTACAACCCATATAACATGACAACCATGACCCATATAACATGACAACCACGACCGGGGTGGATGGATCGGATCACCACATTGTGGGCTTTAAGTTATGGTACTAATGGTTTGGTATAAAGTGAACACATTGCAAACCACGAACCATGCAACATAACAACCACGACTCATATAACATGGCAACTACGACCCATATGGGAATCATATGGTAACTACGACCCAAATGACTACTTCATGGGAAACCACGACCCATATAACAGGACAACCACGACGCATAACGTGATAACTATGACCCATGACAACCACGACCCATATAACATGGCAACCACGACCCATGACAACTATGACCCATTGAGTTTCATCTGATGGACGATAAGGATCTTATGTATGTTTATCACATGTAGTCACCAAGTTAGTCCAAGTCACGCCATAGTCGTGCAAACAATATCTGTATAGTAGCATAGGTCGCATCAAGTGGTTGTAGTGCAGTAAGGGTCGAAGTTGTCATGGGTCGTGTCATGAGGTAAGGATCATGGTTGTCATGTTATATGGGTCGTGGTTGTCATGGATCATAGTTATCATGTTATATGGGTCGTGATTGTCATGTTATATGAGGTCGCGGTTATAATGGGTTGTAATTGTCATGGATCGTAGTTATCATGTTATATGGGTTATGGTTGTCATGTTATATGGGTCGTGGTTCTCATTTTAGGGCCAAGGATATAAAATGAAAACTATGACCCATATTGCATGACAACCACGACCCATGACAACTACGACCCTTACCATGTTAAAACCACGACCCTTACTGCATTACAACCACCTGATGTGACCTATGCTACTATAAAGATATCGTTTGCACGACTATGGCGTGACTTGCACTAACTTGGTGACTACGTGGGATAAACATACATAAGATTCTTATCGTCCATCAAAGTTAGAAAAGTAACGTGCTCATCTGTACTAAAGCTAGCCTAGCGTTTTTCGAATATGAGATAACTATTGATAGACCGTAGGACAAGAAAATACAGGCTATATGGGTCATGGTTGTCATGTTATATGTGTCGTGGTTGTCATATAGGTCCCATACAGGTCGTAGTTGTCGTATTATATGGGTCATGGTTGTCATGTTATATATGTCGTAGTTGCCATATGGGTCCTATATGGGTTGTGGTTTGCATATGTCGTAGTTGTCATGTTATGGGTTGTCGTTGCCATGTTAAATGAGTCATGGTTGTCATGTTGCATGGTTCGTAGTTTGTAACGTGTTCACTTCCGTTTTTACCAAACCATTGGTACCATACCTTAAGGCCCACAATGAGGTGATCTAATGCATCCAACTTATCGGCTAGCTCGCTGTGGGCCCAAAAAGTCCTGACTTGGGCAGTATCTACTTCTAAGAAATATCATAGTGAGCCTGAAAAGCTTCTACAGTCATCATTATTTTCTATTTTCTGGCCCACACGAGCGCTGGATCAGGCTGATATTTGGGCCTTACCCCTAAAATGACACGAAAAAAAGGATGGACGACATGGATGAAACACATACATTATGGTGGGGCCCACAGAGCACTGAGCACCAGCCATTGGCTGGTGGCAGGGGGGAGTAGCCAATCTGTCACTTTCTCGGGGTTGCAAAAAGAAGGTAACTTCTTATTCACTCCAGGACCGTATGACTTCTGAACCAAGGATAGGGGCATTTTCGTCCGAAATAATATCCAAAGCTTGTCAAAAGGCCACTCTTGGGATATTTAAAAGGTTGAATCTCATTAGGTAATTTCACTAAATGTCGAGGTCAGTACGGTCAAATTCCCTATTTACTCACATTTGCAAAATACTACACCTTATTGAATGTACGGTGTAAATTTGTAAGAGAGAAGACTTCAAGTTTTTAGTCAGTATACGGACCTTTATGTGGTGATCCAAAGTGATGACTAATATTAGAAGTGTCTTACATGGAAAAATTCTAACCCTTTCAATAGGCGACGAATTAAAAAAATAATCTAGAAAAAGAAGGCACATCAACTAGAGCTGGGCAAAACAGACCCGATCTGGTGGATCCGACCCGATCAGACCTGATCAGAACCGAATCGACGGTCTGGATCGGTGCGGATCGGGTAGCCCCATCTAGATCCTAAATATTTTCAGGTCGAGTTCGGATTAGCCCTAATCTGACCCGACCCGACCCGAAAACCTAATCCGAATGGATCCGGACTGATCCGATCCTACCCGATCCGGAGTACTTCTTATCGATACTTCTATTTTCTCCAGTGGTATGGTCCGCTTGAGCTTTGGATATGCATCAATGTTGGGTTCAACCACTAAAATGATCTGCAAAAACGAATGGACGGCGTGGATAAACCACATTCATTCAAGGTGGGCCCCAATAGAGTTGAGGGTGTACAATAAGAAGAGGATTTCCAGGTGTACCGTACACAGCTATATAGCGGGCTGCAGGAGCCTAGCTGTAGGTATGTGTCGTGCTAAGATGAAGCGGATTGCGTACTGAGTAACTCAGTACAATTAGCGTACTGAGTAAACTTTGTGAGGTTCATCATGACTTGTGTATTTTATCCACTCAATTCATCCATTTTATGGGATAATTTTAGAGTTTTAGCCCAAAAATAAAGTATATCCAACGCTTAAATGAGCCACACCACAGGAAATAGTGTGAATTGAAGATATACCATTGAAAAATTCTTAGGGGCCACAAAAGTTTTGGATCAAGGTTATTTTTATTTTTTCCCTTCATCCATGTCTGCAAGAGTTTTTAAAAGTTTGGATGACAAACAGACATCATTGTGGGGCCTAATAAGGTTTCAACGGTGGAAATCATTATTCCCATTATTTCCTGTAGTATGACATGCTTAATCTTTGGATATTCTTCAATTTTAGGCTCAACACCTTAAATTTTATGGAAAAACGGATGGACGACGTGGATATACTACATACATTCATGGTGGGGGTAATTGAGTTTACTCAGTACGATAAGAGCATACTGAGCAACTCATTACACAATCCGATTTCGTGCCTGGACGAGCACTGACACTCCTCAAGCTGCGAGTTGTACAAACAGTCTAAAGGAGATCAAGTTATATGGCCCAACAGTGATGTATTTATTATATCTACACCGTTCATATATATTTAGTGATCATTTTAGAGCATTATCCAAAAAAATGGATCATATCCAAAGATCATCTGGACCACACCACAAATAGCAACATAGAATGATTTTCACCTTTAAACAATTAGTAGGGCCCACCATAACATTTATTTTCCATCCAATCTGTTCATAAGGTCACAAAGACCTGAATTAAGAGGAAAAACAAATTTGAAATCGATCCAAAACTTCTGTGAGACTGTGACCCCAAAAAGGGTTTCAATGATAGACGTTCAATCCCCACTGCTTTTTTCAGTGTGGCACACTTGATAGTTAGATCTATCTTATTTTTCATCTCAAGCCTTAAAACAAGCTCGCCAAATGGATGGACGATTTTGATATAACACATACACCATAATCAGACCCATCTAATTTGCTAATGTCAATACATCATACACCACCAGTGCGCATGGCACTTTCGTGCACAGCACGTCACAGTGCACGCCGTTCACAGCACATAAACAGCTGTAAGTGCCTCAAGATCCGATTTATATGAACGGCTCAAACGAGATCAACTGGGCCCCCACAATGATGTATTTATTATATCCATCCCGTTTATCCATTTTTCATGTTCATTTTAGAGCATTTAGAAAAAAAATGAATCATATCTAAAGCTCAAATAAACCACACCAAAAATAGCAATGAGGATAATGATTTTCACGGTTAAAAAAAATCGATGAGGATCGTACCCAATCCGATCCGACCCGGTTTTCCTAACCGAGTCGGGCTCGGTTCGGGTCAGGCCAAACGTGCTTCGGATTGGTTCGAGTCGGATGTTTCGGACTCAGTTCCGGATCGGATCGAATTCGGATCCGCATAGGTAGATTTTGGACCGAATTGAGTTGGACCGAATTTGGTCCGACTCGGTCCGATGCCCAGCTCTAACATCAACCATTCTATTCAATAAATGACTAATACATGCATGTAACAAACTCTCATTTCTCTATGTTATGATAATTCATCATAATTTTTCTCATTATATGATGATTCATCAAACTGAAAACATTGAAGGTCTTTTATGCTTCTTCAAGTAGGAGTACTGATTTTATGGATTGCTACAATTATGCAATATTTAAGAGCATGAGAAGGATTTTAAACTAACGTTAAAACATTTAGGGTCTATTTGTTCTCATGTAAAGAAAATGTATCATAATTACTATTTTACCACGACTGAATTAAACACCGGGATCATTGGTCAAATCCATATGCATCTAGAATTTTAATTATTGCAAATTTCATAAAATTATTATGAAATTTTTTAATATAAACAACAACATCAATTTATTTTGGTATTAATTTAGCAGTGAAATAATGTAAAAATATTATGATTATAATTTTACTGTGAATATACTAAACACAAAAATCAATGGTCAAATGCAACTGTTATGAGACAAGTAAAGTAATTTATAATCATTGCCCAATTCTTCAAGGAGTGATTGATTTTCTATTTTTTTTATGTAATACAAGGTAATATGACTATTATTATTATTATTATTATTTCAAGGTGTCTCTTTAGGCAAAAAAATTTGGCTTGTAAATAAAGAATCAAATACAATTGTAAAGAAAATAAGTAAAGAAATTGTAATTATTACATTCTTCATTATAAAGCTACAATTTTTATTATTATTTTTTGATGAAACAAATAATGGTAGTTATTTGATATCATCATATAATTATAAAAGTAATCATTAATTACTTATTTCTAGCCATTTATTGATGTAATTGGAAAGCCCAAAATGGTCTTGAAATACATTAATGTTGTAATTATTAAAACTATAATAAGTTATGTGATTTCACTAGATAAATAATATAACATAGTGATTAGTACATTAGCATAAATAAATCATACACTTGGCAACAAGTAGCTTAAATTGAACTAATATTCAAATTGTTATCTATTGCTTGACTTATTATCTATATAAAAAACTGTAACCTTCATGATATATCATTGAGGGCATGTTTGGTTTTTTAATTTTCTGTATGATGCAAAGTAAACTAGTCATCATTATAATTTCAAGGTGTTTGCTTAAAAATAATTATGGCTATGTAAATCAAGAGTTAAATACGAAATGTAAAAGAAATCATAATAATTATGAAATGTAAAAGAAATCATAATAATTATATTTTTACATTAATTATAAAACCATCATTTTTTTTATTGTGATGTCCAAGTAAAATAAACAATAATAGTTGAAGTCAAATGTCAATGATGTCACCTAAGTAATTATTATATATTTATGACCATTTGCTTCTTTAATTAGATGGGTCAGTCTCTATGGCTCAGTGGTAACTCTATCTCAACAAGGAGGCCACGGATCGAGTTCCCATGTAGTGTAGGTGGGTGGGTGTAATAAAAATAAAAAAATTTATAATTAAAAATTAAACAAGCCCTAATTTACCTTGAATATATTCCTCTCACACACCCATTACAACCAATTATACGTCCCCAAATATTCGTTGCATATTTTTACCTTTATAGTTTTCAAAATATAAACTTTTTTTTATTATTATTATTTTATGTATTATTGTTTTAGAAATGATTACAAACATCTTATTCACGCATTAGGAAAATATTTAAAAAAAAAAAAAAAGTCAAGCTGATCCACTGATTGTGTGGGCCGCATGATAGGAAGCAACGGAAGGCTGCCAGTGCGATTCAAAACAAACCTCATGATCAACCAGTTAAGTAGATCAGCATGATTCTTGATTCATGCATCGACGCGGATTTCCTGTGAACTTTCGCTGGAAGTTCACGCTACTTGGGCCCACCGTGATGTTTGTGAGAAATCCACTCCGACCCATCCATTTTTTAGGATTATTTTAGGATGAGAGAACAAAATTGGAGTAGATCCAAAACTAAAGGCGGCCATATGAAAGGAAACAGTGGGAATTCAGTGTCCACCGTTGAAACATTTGTATGGCCACAAAAGTTTTGTATCAGGCTATGTTTTTTGTGTTTTTACTTTATCCCAGTGGGAATGACCTTATAAACAGTTTGGACGGCATATAAACATCAAGGTGGAGCCCGAGAAGGTTTCAACGGTGGAACAACTCTTTCCCCAGTTTTCTCTCTCATATTATCGCCTTGAGTTTTGGATCCACCTGATTTTTAGTATTATACTATAAAATGATCCGAAAAAACGGATGGACGGAGTGGATTTCTCACAAACATCATGGTGGGTCCCACTTAGCATCCCAGCGCAGGAACTTCCTGCGGAACCCTTTTGCAGGAAATCCGAGTCCTTTAACGAGAAGAGAAAATTACCGCTGTAGATATCCAGCGTCTTTTATGAAGAGTCCAAAACTTACCTTCCCAAGTTAGACCTTACACGTACGGACAGAGCATTTCATGACGAGAAGACCCCTGTTTTTCGGTAGCATTGCCCGTACGGACATGAGTATTTTCGTCTTCAAATGCTCTGTCCGTACGTACAAGGTCTAAGTCTGGAAGGTAAGTTTTGCACTGTTCATAAAAGACGTTGGATAAAAGGTGGTGTCTACAGTGATAATTTTCTCCAACGAAAACGTTCATGGTGGGTCCTACCTTGGCACGCTTCGGTTGTCCAACGTAAGAGTTACACATCCTTTCCAGTCCTCATACGCCATAACCGACGAGTGGTGATGAACAAACTGGTTGCATGTTAGTTTCATGTGAACCCCGATCACATCCTAACTTAGCAGGTGTGTAACAAATCCAAGCCGTACATAAGGTGGGCTTCAAATTAAAATAGCCCTGTGGTGCAAAATACAGGCTGGTCCTCTCGAAAGCTAGGCTACGTGTCTTGAATTAGACGGTCGGTAGATCCGATCGAGCTGTTCACGGTCCTTTTTACAACACAACCGCCGACTGTTGAGTGGAGTAGCCTGACTTTTGTGACACATCACCATGTAGATGGTGGAGGCCACCTTATGTATAGCTCAAAAGTCCCCACGCGTGACCTGTAGGTTCTAGGGGTGCACATCGAACCGTTGGAATCTTGTAACTGGACTGTAATTGTTGGATTGGTCCGGTTTGATCTACTTCTAGGGTGCTAACGGTTCAGTTCCAGTTCTAAAATTCTTAGAACCATTGATTACGGATCGGTTCTGGTTTAGGGCCCTGTAGAACCGAACCGAACCGTCACACAAACCGTGGATCCATGGTTACACAAACCGTAGATCCAAACCATGGATCCGAGTTTTAGTTTAAAACAAAAAATAAAAAACCCTAAAAGCTTTAGCGCCCCTTGCCCTCTGACCCCTCTCATTGAGCGTCATACCCCTGCGGCCTTGCCCTCTCGCCGACGCCAACTGAGGACTGCCGCCCTCTCTCTCTCTCTCTCTCTCTCTCTCTCTCTCTCTCTCTCTCTCTCACGTTGGGTTTCTCCTTGTTCTTCTACTAGAGAGAACCCAAGTGGATGGCGTGCACTGTTCATCTTAAGGCCCCATTGTCAGGTGGACGATGTCCATAGTTTGGGCCCACCTTTGATAGCTGGTGCTGCCTCGTTTTACAGAGACCATTTATTTTGTGAATCAGAGGCTGCCGTCTTCAACATGGAGTACACGAGGTGGCTCGAGGAGCACCATCGTCTCATGTTCGATCTCCGCGCAGCAGTGCAAGAACACCTGCAGGAGAATGAGCTAAGGATCTTCGTCGACAATTGTCTCGCCCACTACGACTAAATGCTGAGCTTGAAAAGCGTGGTGGTGAAATCCGATGTCCGGAACCATGGAACCGATCCTGAACCGAACTGGTTTTCACAATCTGGTTCTGGTTCGGTTCTAGGGTGCTAACGGTCCGGTTCCAGTTCCAAAATCCTAGAACTATAGGGAACGATTCAGTTCCAGTTTCACTGCAAAACCGGACCGAACCAAACCGTGTGCACCCCTAGTAGGTTATGTAGATGGACACAAATTCCATGCAACAACTGTTGTACGGAGCCATGGGCCACAAAAAGTTGTTTGGGACCACTCGGAAGTGTGTACTATATCCATTCCATGCATCAAATGACCCAGCTCATTTTATCAAGTGAGCTCAGGAAGAAGGCCGATTCAAAACTCAAGTCGGCTATACCATAGGGAAAGTGGAGACGTTGACACCCACCACTGATACCTTTTGGGCCTACCGAGAATTGAGACAAGGCTGATATTTGGATATTTGCTTCACCCATTATGGGAGTAGCCCCACCTATAGCCTTATGAACAGCTTGGATGGCATGTAAATATTATAAGAAATAAATTAGGAGAATGTTCTTGAACTTATAGAATGTAGAGAGCAACTTAAATATGACTATTTAATTAATAAAAAAGTATCTTTCACGATGGGCCCCACCATCACCGTAACCATCTCCCATCTAATTAAGCACGAGTAGTGGGACACATGACAGGTCACCTTCTTATTGGAAGCCGATTAGTTTCAGCCTGATCGTAGGGCTCACTTTGGTGTATGTATTTTACATCCATGCCGTCCATCAGTGTTCCCAGCTCATTAAAGGAGGTGAGGCCAGAAATAAAGCAGATCCAAATGTCAGGTTAACCATATCATAGAAAACAGTGGTGATTGACTGTTAAAAACTTTTTTTTATTGGTGACAAAAGTTTTCAATCAGTCTGATATATATATATATACACACACACACACATACACACACGCTTGACCTCACTATTAGCTCCCGTGACGTCGAGTTGTGTGGGCCCCACCGTGATACGTGTCAACCATCAACACCGTGCATTTGATGGGTACCCTCTAAATTAGGATATCCCAAAAATTAGCCGTATATGGAACTCAGGTGAGTCATACCATCTAAAATTATGTGAAACACCGTTAAAACATATAAAAGCACTTGGTGGGGCCCACATGAGTTTTGAATGCTGTTGAAACTTGATCTGAACCCTCATGCAAGTGGGACACACATAATGGATGGGCTGGATTTGCAAACCACATCTCAATGGGCCCAAAAAACTGATTATGAATGTTTTAATAGTGTACGGCCCTCCCCACTTCTATATATGGTGTGGCCCAACAAGTCACGGATTGACTTGATTTTTGAGACCTAGGCCCATGATGGAATGGTGCATCTGACTGATGGGTTAGATGTTCAAAACGCATCATGGTGGGGCCCACACAGTTCTACCTCATGGGACAGACTCGTGAGGCCGAGCGCATCGTACCTTTATATATATATATATATATATATATATATATATATATATATATATATATATATATATATATATATATATATATATATGGAAAAGGTACTATGCCCTCAAGCTCATGATAATGTCCCATAAGGTCGAGCTGTGTGGGCCCCACCGTGATGCGTGTCTACATCAACACCGTGCATTTGATGGGTCCCCTTTAAATTATGGGATATCCCAAAAATCAGCCGTATACGGAACTCAGGTGGGCCATACCATCTAAAATCATGTGAAGACATGCCAAAAACATATAAAAGCACTTGGTGGGGCCCACTTGAGTTTTGAATGCTGCTGAAACTTGGTCTGAACCGTCATCCAAGTGGGACACACATAATGGATAGGCTGGATTTGCAAACCACATCTCGGTGGGCCTAAAAAATGATTATGAATGTTTTAATGGTGCACAACCCCTCTCAACTTCTGTATGTGGTGTGGCCCACACAAGTCACGGATTGACTTGATTTTGAGACCAATGTCCACAATGGAATGGTGCATCTGACTGATGGGGTAGATTTTCGACACGCATCATAGTGGGGCCCACACAGCTCGACCTCATGGGACATTATCATGTGCTCGAGCGCATAGTACCTTTTCCCATATATATATATATATATATATATATATATATATAACCACCATTTTTTTGTTACCTTATCATTAGATTAAATGGAAAATAAACATT
Organism: Magnolia sinica; assembly: GCF_029962835.1. Taxonomy (NCBI): domain Eukaryota; kingdom Viridiplantae; phylum Streptophyta; class Magnoliopsida; order Magnoliales; family Magnoliaceae; genus Magnolia; species Magnolia sinica. The sequence continues at coordinate 135,090,118 of NC_080573.1, forward strand.
AAAGTTGTCCTAAAAAAATTTTAATAGTAGGCATTCAATCAGCACTGTTCCTATGTTATGGTCCACCTTTGGATCTAAGTAAATTTGCGTGTTATGCCCTAAAATATTGAGATGAAAAAATGGAAGGATGGAATGGAAATATAGTACATATATATAGGTGGCCCGGCTGTCAGGCCACATTGTCTTGGTGCGATCCACGTGCACGGAATCTGCCTAGTTATCATGCAAGCATTTAATTTTGGTGAGGCTTGTGAAAAATCCAACCGTCCCCCATTTTCTCATCTCATTTTAGAATGTAGGCCCAAAATCAAGGCTGATCAAATGAATGGGTAGGTATAAATCAGGAAAAAAGTTGGACGGTTGCCTTTAACTGTACAGTGTATACTTGACAAAACTCTGTGGCCCCCACCATGATGTGTGTTTTATTATCACCATCCATTTATCTTGGCAGATCATTTTAGGGTTATGTGCCTAAAAATGAGGTAGATCTTGAGCTTAAGCAGACAACATCACAAGAAACAATAAGGATAATGATACCTACGGTTGAAACCTTCCCATAGTTCAACATATGTTTATTTGTCATATAACCTGTTCATAAGGTCACCTTGACATGGAAGAAACTAAAAAACAAATATAAGCTTGATCCAAGGCTTGTGTGCCTTCAAAAAAGTTTTCACAGTGGGTATTCAATCCCTACTGTTTGTGTGGTCTACTTGAACTTTGGATCTACCTCGATTTTAGGACTTATATCCTAAAAATGAATGGATGGTATGGATAAAACAAATACACCATCGTGGGGTCTTTCCAGGCAAACAAAAGTACCAAAGGACCCATGCAAGCAGATAGTTCAAAACCCTTCCAATGGGTAAATATAGCCTATGAACCCAAAATGGGGCCAGACACTGGTCACTGATTATAAGGAAGGCAAATTTGTCATTTTCACACTTATACTACTTAGAAATAATTTAGAAGTAACAGTTTTTCAATCTATAGAGCAAAGTAAAGGCAATTTAAGATAAAATTTCCTTAATAAAAAGTATAGTTTCAAAAGTTAAAATGCTTTTAATCAAGAAACACCAACATATCTAAGTGGACAACGTCACGCAACAATGCGAACATTGCTAAGGGACCATTTACTAAGTAAAACCTAACGTATTAGTTATATAGGAATAATTCTATATAAATCATATTTCAACTTTATTTTTAATGTGAAATTTTAAAAAATAAGTTTTTAAAACGAAGATAATATACATAAATTTTAAAAATCAAGTTAACAAACATCAACTATGCCCAAAAAGGCTTCAATGGTAGGCATTCCCATCCTTAATGTCCCCTGTGGTGTGGCCCACTTGAGCTTTGGATTGGCCGGATTTTTGACCTCATGCCCTGTCATGAGCAGACGCAGTGATACACGGAGTAAATTGTTAGACATAAATTACGGTGGACCCATATATATTTTTGTTGCATGAGCATGAGTGATGGGTGGTGGACATTGAGGGGCCCCACATAAAGGACAATTAGTATTGATGGTGGGCCCCACATGATAGATGCCCTACATCAAAGGTGGACCACTAATGATGAATGATCCACATCCAAGATGGACCTTGTATGATGAACAGCTTACTTTGAAGGTTAGGCTCACATAACGGATGATCCACATCAAAGGTGGGCTCTATATGATGGTTGATCTACATCTAATGTACGAGGAGATGATGAGTGATCCAAATGTCTTAAAATATGAAGATTATAGTCATCCATTCTTTTGTCCTTTGGGCCATGGTTCATCTACCGTGAGATCCACCAAAACGATTATTAGGATTGTTCTTTATAACAAAGTTGGGGAACGGATCTCTCCACAATCCCGACATCACTAGTCGGTGCTCTGTGGGCCCCACCATGATGTATGTGTTTCATCCATTCCGTTCATCCATTTTTAAAGATCATTCTAGTGTTAGAGACCAAAAATGAGAGGGATATATATCTCAGTTGGACCACATCACATGAAAACAATAGTGATTGGATATCCACCATTAAAATCCTCCTAATGCCCACTGTACTGTTTATTTGACATCCAATCTGTTTATCAGGTCATATAGGCCCAGATGAAGGGAAAAAAATAAAAATCAGCTTGATCCAAAACTTTTATGGCCCCTAAAATACTTTTAATGGTCAACACTCATTCAACACTGTTTCCTGTAATGTGGACGGAATGGATGAAACACATACATCATGGTGGACCCCACAGAACACCGACCACCAGCCATTGGCTGGTGTCAGGGGAAGTAGCCAATCCGTTTCCAAGCAATTTAAAAAAAAATGACATCAACTACCCTTAAAAAAATTCTTTTATTGAAAATTATACCAAACATGCTTATTTCAAATAAGATTTCTTAAAAAAAAAAAATAAATAAAATAAAAAATAAAAAAAATAAAAAAACCTTAATTTTACCACGAGTTTATTTAAAACAAAAAGGTAAAATAAAAAGGACTTATTAAATTACCTCTTATTAAAGAAGCTCTTATTAAATTGAAATGGAGATGTCAAATGAGTCCATAGTCTTCTTCTGCCAACATCTACCATGGGCAGCAATGCAATGTGATGGGACAGGAAGAGATTTCATTGGCACCCACAATGGACAGGAATTGCTAATAAGCAGGGATCACAGTAATCATCTGATATTGTCTAACCAAAAAGCATCACATAAACTTGTTAGATGATGTTGATATATATATAATTTAATCATTTTTATTGTAGGCAGCACCGTAGTGCATGCTTTTTCATCACGCGTGCTTTTCAGTGAGTCAAGTGAGGGCTGCAGGCAATTTCCTCGTTGAATCAGGATCCTTGTAATATGGTTAAGCCAGGCAAGATGCTGACGGGCATGATGGAGCTGTCAGCGTCCGTTGGGTAGTGATTAAATGGTAGAAAATTGCTTTACTACATGTGGCTCAACTAAACAATGGATGGGTCTGCTTCTTTGGGCTGTGTATAATCACTTTACAATGCAACTTGTGGACCGTTTGGATCTTACAGTAAATCACCACCTCCCATATTCACAGGTCAGTCGGACTGGTTGAATGGACTAATCTACATGACAGGATCTTGTTTTGGTGGACCCCACACGACCTTTTGATATTTTTGTCTTATTTATCCTTTTCACCTCACCATACAGTGCAGGCAAGCAAGGAAAAATGGTAGGGTCCACCACTTAGTAGAACCCCAAAAGGCAAAAAGTGTTACCACTTAATAAATAAGTGGGCGGCTAATAGTATAATCGTCTCTCTTCTTGGATGGAATGTCTTCGCAAATTCAACTCGTTCTCCACTCTCGGACGAGGGCTTTGTTTTAATGTTTGCTATTTCTATATCAGGAGCGAGTATAGTCATTGAATCTAAGGTCCTTTTTTAATGATCCAAACCGTTCATATGATGAATGCCATTGATGTAGATCACCCTCTTCCTCAAAGATAACTACTGAACAGGTTGATCACCGTAAGAGAGACTTATCAAATCTATGAATAAAAAGCAAGAAAATAAAATTAATATTCATGAAAATTCATAAATTGATTGATAAATGAAATAAACAAGTCTACAACCTTTAAATAGGATTCCTAGCGTCTGAAGACATTTCGGAATTAAACTAAAACTATACTCTCTAAAATTCATAACTTCGTATGTGGCTTATCCATGTCATTCTCCTAACTTTTCTAAACACTCTTTGCATGTTGATCAATCCTTTGATCATTTAACTCCTTTAGATGTTGTCAATGTCAACAATTCTCCGATTCGTAAACAGTGTGGATCATTGCAAAATGGCACTGAATGTAAGAGCTACAAACCCTTCCAATGTCCCAAAAATAATGCAGAGTTTTAGTGGTCTCAACAACCAATTGAGAATCTAGCCCTAAGCCTTCTTTCGGACTGCTGAGGTAAGAGTACTCCATTTGTAGGTCTCTGATCAAAGAGTTTCAATCTGGAAGATTTTATGGTCATCCCCCAAATAGATGGTCCACCGTATCAATGGTTTGGATAATAGAACCATGGGCCCCAATTGTACGAAACTGGCCGATCAAGGAACTCTCCGTGTCCAGATGTGCAGGACTTAATAATCCCCACCCTTGAATTAATGCTAATTCACGGTGAAAGTCAACAATGGTGAGCGTTGAGGAGATTGCATGTGAGTGTTGAAGAGGTCTTCAAATAAAGAGAGAATATATGGTTAGTCACTGTTGTACCGTATTTTTTATGAAATCCAATTGGAATAACGTGTGATAAGATGACAAGACAGGGAACATTTGAGAGAAATTTAAAAGCAAATCAAGCAATCGACAAAGCAGCCGATAGCTATCCAAGAAGCTAATCAAGTAGCTGATAGTCATCCAGAAGCTAAACCAAGCGGCTGATAGTCATGTAGAAGGTCGATCAAGCGGTCGATAGTCATTCTAGAGCTCGACTGATTGACTGAACGGAATATGGTAGAATAAACAAGGAGGCCTGGAGCATTTAGGATAGGTGGCAAGTTTATAAGGAAGTTTCTAGAAGGTTATGTAGTGCTCGAACGATTGCAACAACAGTTAGAACATGGGAAGCATCCAGAATAAAAACAAGTAATGTTGAAATGGTTATAATAACCGTCATAAAGTGGAGAAACATACAGATGGTCGGATTGAGACTATAAATAACAAAGGAATTCAGTAGAAAGATTCGTCTCATACCAACCCAATCAAACCTAATAGATTTTTTAGTTACCTGTCATTTATATTTCTTAGTATAATCTTTTAGTTTTTTACTATTGTTTACCTTCGATGGTGTAATCTGTAGGCGTTAAACAAGTAATTGGTAATCTTAGCTATAATTTGAATCTACGCCCATACACTATATTCAGTTCTTCATCTAGGAATGTGTTCTACAATAGCTCTACATGACCGACTATAATTATTCCTTTCTTGATCTTTTATCTGTAATAAAAAATCCTTTCATATGAAAGGCAAATGTGTAACCCACTTCAGAGGACCAACCCTAATCCTTGAATATCGCCTGAGTGAGTGATGGAATAGGCGACCGATCTCATTCGATCTCAGTTATATACTACGTATTTGATGAACTCGATGCTACGGGTCATAGTTGTTTGGTTTGAATTGAGCTACAAATTCAACACTGGCATGCCCGCACTCACTAATCATGTACCCAAATTTAAAAACCAACCACCACAGTTACCACATAATAAAATAATTCCAACTGATGGTGTAGGGTCTCTTCACTTTACACAGCTACACAGTTCTCTCTGTCAATCAACGTCCGTGATCCACAGATAATACCTCAAGGGGCCCACCAAGATTGTAACATGTATACTTAGCACAAACTTGAGGATCCAGTGCTCTCAATATTATCCAAGTTGGTTATCAGGCACTCAATATCCACACAGGGGTACACATGTACAAGATCAGGACCTTTCATCTGGTGGGCCATACTGTGGATGGAATGTAACCCAAAAGTCACACAAACGGGCAAACCCACCCATTGACTGGAGGAATCCTAAGGGCTACCAATGGGTGGTTGATGAAGAAGCCCCACTAACAACTGATATTCAACTAGCAAAAATCCTCCAATGGATGGGTAGGATCATCATTCTCATGTGATTTTTGGCATTCGGTCCATCCATGCTATACAGCACACTAAATGAACGCTGTAGATCGCATAAACATGTGCCACGTGTACGGAGATTAACTGCTCGATAACTAACTCAGATATTAGCAAATATAGAAGCAGAAGCTTTCTCCAAGAACAAAATCTGAAATATTAATATCAGCTTCAAATCATGACATGTACAGCATCCCAAACACTAACTAGCTAGTCAATAAGCACCCCAAATGAAAAAGGAAAAAAAGCTCCTCTAACCAATGACAAACACAGTTTATTTTATTCATTTGAATTAAACAAAAGCATGCCTTGAAACCCTTTTTTGAGGGCGACAACAACAATACAAAAATAATTTTAAACCATGGGGGCTGAGAGTGGCCAACACCAACCATCTCACCGCATAGTGGTAGGATGCAACTAGATTGTTTGGTGTCCATGTTATGTATCACAACATCACCATCCATGAAAATATCAATAAACAAATTAATGAAATGGGCGAGTAAAAAAATAATGGTGCATGACCATGAAGTTCCAGGTTAGCAGCGACAATCGACGTACCGTAGCATTGGATGATCATCCCACAAACCACATAAAAAACATGCACCAAAGCGTGAGTGCGACTGTTGCCAAGATGTAAGCCCACAGGAAAATAACAGAGCATTCGCTTTCACCTGCCCCAAACAATTGTGTAATTGTACCTACCAAATTCATGAAAGATAGAATCAGTCTTCAGTTGGAAACCACCAAGGAAGAACATTTTTAAGATTTTGTATGACCAATTAGAGTTTTATATGTGGAACTGAAATTTAATTTATATTAGTGCCTATGGGTATGTATGGGTGTTCTCACTTCCCACAGTGAAGGTGATGTGCTGTGTCCATTTCACGAGTGATATGAGATCATGACTTCCCACTCTTATTAATGCTGGGGCATTTTCACAGCGGGCTCGAGTGAGGTGACCTGTGGGATGCAGGGGCACACTCGGGGTGGGCGGCCCATGTGAGGTAAAGGGAGTACCAAGGTGGTCTTAGTGCTCTCTTTCGAAAGCGAAGGCAAGGGTCATGTCTACAGTGGGACCGAAGGGAGTAGTGAAGGCTCAAGGAATGGGAGAGTCCCAAATGGATCCGAGAGTAGGTGGCTCGTGTGAAGCGGAACCCATGTGAAGTGGGGCCCACAGGAGGGGTTCGGCCAAGGTCCTAACCCATGGAATGGATGTGGGGCCTGGGCTATGAGATAAAGGGATTGATTCGCCATGCTCTATCAGTTCGAGCTTTTAAAGCACGTGGTTAATTGTCCAGTTGTAACTGTAAAAGGCCAGAAAATGGAAGACTACATAATGCATGTTCCATTTTCTGCAACGTTCCTGTACATCAAATGTATCCCATCTACCATGAAAGCCCCACCAACAGCGATTCATAGGTACAACAACATATGCCAAGGACTGCTGGTAGCATACCCATTTCATATCAAAATTGCACCAAAATGCTTTTCTTAAGCCTTGTTTGGATAAGCAGAATTCAAGGTGTGGACATTTAAAAAGTAATGACTATTTAATAATTATATCCATAAGCACTATTGAAAAAATGGATTCCATTTTTAAGGGTCCTGTTTCTTTTACAAGAGAAATCTGATATTCAAGTCACAACCTTATATCTTCCACTAAAAAACCGCGAGTCCAAATAAGGCTAATGATTGCTTTGTGAAATCCACAGTTTTCTTTGCAATCTTTCTTTGCAATCCAAACAATGAAAAATGTCAAATTAAGGAAAAGCAGTTTTTTTCCCCCACGCATTCCGCCTATCCAAACATGGCTTAGCTAAAAAAGAACCAAGAAGTCCACAGGGGAAAACAACAAGCGATTCTTGACATCAATCCAAAATCATCTTAGTCTAAGATACCATGAAAACATTATGGACATTGGTGGATTTTAAAGTTCAGTGCAAGTAACATAGATGTGGGGTATCTTACTTATATTCATTGCAGGTGGAAGTGCATATTGCACCAGAAGCATGAACTGATACAAAGGATTGTTGCCCACAAAACCAAAATGAATTGCCGCTTTCACTATGCCTATACCCAACACAGGCAGAAGGATATAACGAACGACTATAATTCCAATGACGATTGTGATTCGAATTCCTGAACCTTGTATTCCTGAATGGCACCAAGTGTTATTAGTCAAAGGCTTTCCTTTCTAAAGGAAAATGACTCATTTAGGATGATATGAGTTAGTACCCTTGATAAGGTTTCCTCCCAGTATTAGGGTGACCGTTGGAATAGCTGCATTACTGCACAAAGGAAAAGGAAAATAGACAATGCTAATGATTCTTTTAATCATTACTTCCTAAAAAACATAAAAATGGATGCAATAAACCCTGCTTATAAACATACAAGTGCAATTGACACATGATGCCATATAAATCTTGTAGCATTCAAACGAAAGTGCTGCTTTGGAATCATAAGCAATACAAAGTGGGATCCGTCAGATAGATGTTTCAAGATGATGATTGGACCTATTTTGTTTCTTTGATCAATCTTGACTGTCCATTTTCCATGTTATTGATTAGATGTTTGGGATCATCTAATTGGCGTGACTTTTGTACCATGTTTCTAGTTTTATGAACGAATGGATAGTTCAAATCAACGATTGGTTATCCTATATGTCATTTAGAAGGTTTTGGGACATTGCTAACATCCCCAAACCTTTTGAATGACATGTGGGACCCCTAATCATCAATTGAGAGCTCAGGATGGTTCATCCAATATTACCACTAGATCAAGACATAGTGCAAGAATTAGGCCTAACTGGTGATCCTAACCCTTTTAATGAGGCTAATTTGTTACAATCATCTGTTGTTTATGAGCATTAGATTACACGGTTAGAATCATCAAAACCAAGTACTACTTTAAAATCATAAGCAATACAAAGTGGGATCTATCAAATAGATGTTTCAAGATGAGGATTGGAACTAATTCGTTTCTCTAGTCAATCGTGATTGTCCATTTTTCATGATATTGATAACATGTTTAGGATTATCTAATTGTCATGATTTTTGTACCATGGCTTGCTCCTAGTTGTATGAATGAATGAACAGTTCAAATTGATGATAGGTCATCCCATGTGTCATTTAAAAGATGTGGGGACATTGCTAACAACTCCATAAAGATGGGTCGTTAGCAAAACTCATAGGGGACAGTGTGTGTGTGTGTGTGTGTGTGTGTGTGTGTGTGTGTGTGTGTCCAATCTATCCAACAAGGTTGCGCCATCATGAAAATAGGATGGCCCAAAAATCATGCCAATCCAATCATAATGTGGCCACATGATAGAAAACAATGGACCACCATGTAAAAACCTTGAAATTCACATGGTGGCTCACTTGATGGTTGGATCAACATGATTTTTGGGGCATCCCATTTTCAATATGGAACAACCATGTTAGAGCAATTGGAAGCCACACACTATGGTGGATCGCACACCCCAACCATGGTGTGCTGTAAAGGTCGTTATGTAGGGGTGTACACGAACTGAGTTAGCTCAATTAGCTTGCTTGACTCGACTCGAAAAAGCTCGATTCGACTCGGTACAAAGCTGAGTTCGAGCTGATTTTTTGGGCTCGAAAAAATTTCAAACCAACTTCGAGCTTGCCCGAGCTCAACTCAACTCAGATCGAACCTAGCTCGAATCGAACTCGGATCGAACCAGTTCGGTGACTCAGTTACTTTGATATTGATGTTGCTCACCAAGTGTTTGATGAAATGACTCAACGAAGTGTGGCTAGTTGATGAGGACATCGTGCACACACACGTCGCCTACACGCGCACACACACCGCCACCCCTACGCACGTACGTACGCAGAAGGAGGACTCCACCATCGATCTGGCTCAATGACGACGTCCAAGGAGGGTTTCCTACCTATAAGACAAGTTTTGGTTCAAAAAAAGTGGGCCCGATAGTCAAGAAAAAACCATCATGGGATCTCTGATCGTGGCCCACTCGTCAAATTGATTTCATATTTTAGGTTTTGCTTATTGTTATTATTTAAAACATCGTGAACGCTTCAGATTTCTTTGTTTGGTTTTTATTTTTGTTTGCTTCATCGCCAAGTAATAGATTGTGCACATAGTGTGAGTTTTTGGAGTATAAGGTTTTCCCTATAAATAGGCACCCCTTGTAGTTCTTTTCATTCATTCAAGTTTAATAAAAATTCCTGCTTTATTTTTCTGCTTTCTTCGTGAGTTATGAAAGAATTCAAAAGTGGGAGCTAACTACCATGGTGCAAAGCCACATCTATCCCCATCCACCCCTACCATCTTCCATCCATATCTCTCATCTTCTATCATCATTATTGTTTTGAATTTCTCAGCTTTTGCAGTTATTCATCCCCCTATAGCCAGTTTCCAAAACCTAGACCTATAGGAGGGCCGAAATTTCGGTGAAGCACTACGCCTCGACCTTACATCAGATCGTCGTCAAACTTGGAGAGATTGGAGGTCTCCCCTGGCCAACCAAGGCTTATGTGTCATTTTGGGGAGGCGGGCTTCCATCACACGTGTGGCCAACCCACCCGCGCACGTGCGTCAGTCCTGGGTCACCATCTGCACGCAGGAGCTTTCTCCAAGTCAAGTTTTCCTCTGGTTTTCCTCTTTTCATTCATATTTCCTAAACTCTAGCCTTAGTTTGCATTAGCCCTAATTTATTTGCCCCTTTTTTTCACCCTAGGGTTCCTTGAATTGAAATTGAGGAATCCCTTGGATTAGGGACTGATTTTTATGCATGTGTGGTTAATTTCTATTTTCCTTTGACATCGTTTAGTTTATAATTTTTATTAGTCTAGTCTTAGCCTGTGTCGGCCTAAATTGGTATGATCTAAGCCTGAATTCTTGCATCTCATACTTAAATTTCATGTCCTACATCAAATTTGGTATCAAAGCCTAGGGTTCTTGTAGGAGAATTCACCACATATTTAGGGTTTAGTTTGTTTGAGTCCTTCATGCATTCAGTCCATCATATATAGCTGAATTTTAGTAACGGTGTGTAGTCTCCTTCATATAAAGTCTCGTAGGGTCATTTAGTTTTTATACGCATATAGCTGCCATAGCAGGTCCTTCGGTTGAGCAAGTCTGTGTATGCCCACAAGTACAGGTCGTGGTTTCGGTTTGCACCCCACACTAAACATGGAGCAACTGCGTGGCCAAGTTAGCCCAGCGGGTTGAGTCCTTAAATAAGCACTTGGAACAACGCATAGATAAACGCCTTGAAGAAATAGAGGCCTCCTTCAGGGCAAACCCCACCACTGGGGAGGATGCCCAATCTCAGGCAGTTGGTCAAGAGGTTAGACCAAGGAATGGAGGCGGCCAAGGAGCTGGTCATGGGCGCGTACCTGTACACCCACCCCATGAGGGACATCATGATCAATATGACCCAGATGCACAACTCCTCAAGGGAGTTAGGATAGATGCCTCTACATTTGATGGCCACTTGGACCCTAAAGCCTTTCTAGATTGGCTGGCGGATATGGACCACTATTTTGAATGGTATGATATGTCGGATGTTCGACGAGTCCGATTCACCAAGATGAAGCTTGTGGGTCAAGCAAAGAGGTTTTGGGCGATGGTTGAGCGAAATGAAGAAAGAGCGAGGGAACTCCCAATAGTTCATTGGATAGAGATGAAAGAAACGCTTTTTTAAAAAAAGTATCTTTATTTCTCTTATCGCTTACGATTGATTATGGAGTGGCAGTCTCTTCGACAAGGTTCCATGAGTGTTGCGGACTATATCAAAAAGTTTGAAGAATACTCGACCTGCTGTGAGGTTGATGAGGACCCAGTACTTACCCTTGCTCGTTTCAAAACGGGCCTTCGTCCTGACATTAGGAGAGAATTGCTCGCCAAAGAGATAAACACTGTTGAACAATTGTACCAAGTAGTGTTAGATGTCGAGCAATACCTTAAAGCATCTATGGGAAGACGGTTTGACTTTCGCAAATCCGGTGCTAAGGCCAACCCCTCTGGAGCTAGACCTAACATGGGATTCCAAAACAAACTTTCCCCTGATGTTCAGCCCAGACCTAAGGATGATAAGGGTAAGGAGATTATTGGGTCTAGTTCACGTGGAAGTGGGGCCACTAGGTGTTTTAGGTGTCAGGGGTTTGGTCATTTTGTTCACCAGTGCTGCACGAGAGAGGGCACCGAAGTACTCCTTATTGATAGGCAAGTAGAAGTAGTGCCCCCAGATAGTGATAGTGAGGAGGAGGAATATGAGCCAGTAGAAACCCCTAGTGATGAGGAAGATAGAGCACAAGAGTCTGTGACCCTCGCAATTGTGCATTGCGCCCTGGCTCAAGCCAAGAACACTGATGACTTGCGCCGCAACACGATCTTCTACACTTATGCAAATGTGGGGAAAAGAGCTGTAAGATGATCGTGGATAGTGGTAGTTGTGCCAACGTGGCATCGACTAGCACTGTGAGTCGCTTGGGCTTGAAGCTGGAAGCCCATCCTCAGCTCTATAGAGTCTCCTGGGTTGATGAAACATCCATTCCAGTCTTGCACCGCTGTCTTGTTCCTATTCAGTTCGGATCATATAAAGACACAATTTGGTGTGATGTTGTTCCTATGAATGTGGGCATATCATTCTGGGTAGGCCATGGCTCTATGATAGGGATGTTACCATATTTGGTCGTTCAAATGTGTGTACATTCTGGTTTGAGGGCAAGAAGGTCAAGTTAAATCCTCTGCCACCAAAGAATACAACTGGAAAAGAGTTCACCACACAGAGTGGTGTAAGCGGCCCAAAAGAAGTGAAGGAGTCGAAGTCCAAGTCCAAACCGCTTCATATTTTGAATGCCAAAGACTTTAAGAGAGAGACGGAGGCGGACTTGATGATATACACCCTTGTGGCTAAGGAGAGTGTACCAGAGACTAACGTAGAGTTACCCACTGAGGCCATTCAGGCAGTACATGAGTTTCGTGATGTCTTTCCTGATGATCTACCGAATGAGCTTCCCCCTATGAGGGATATACAGCATGCCATTAATTTAATCCCTAGGGCAACTCTACCAAACCTCCTACATTACAAAATGAACCCAAAGGAGCACGCTGAGTTGCAGAGGCAAATTAATGAACTCCTAGAGAAGGGTTTCATTCGAGAGAGCATGAGTCTGTGTGCCGTGCCCACCCTTCTTATACCTAAGAAGGATGACACATGGAGGATGTGTGTTGATAGTAGGGCCATCAACAAAATCACAGTCAAATATCGGTTTCCCATACCACATCTTGATGACATGCTAGATATGATGGTTAATGCTATACTATCTTCTCAAAAATTGACTTCAAAAGTGGGTATCATCAAATCTGCATACGCCCTGGTGATGAGTGGAAGACGGCCTTCAAGACGAAGGATGGGCTATATGAGTGGCTAGTTATTCTTTTTGGGTTAACTAATGCCCCAAGAACTTTCATGCGTGTGATGACCTAAGTGTTGAGACCCTTCACGAGGAAGTTTCTGGTCATATACTTTGATGATATCTTGATTTATAATATGACTAAGGAGTAACACCTCAACCATTTGAGGCAGGTTTGTGGGATCCTTAGGGCCGAGAAGTTGTACGCCAACCTAAAGAAGTGCGCGTTCTTGTCTAGTAGTGTGATCTTCTTAGGTTTTATTGTGTCAGCTGAGGGCATATTGGCGGATCCCGAGAAGGTTAAGGCCATCGTTAATTGGCTTGAACCCTGCAATATTCATGAGGTGCGCAGCTTTCATGGCTTAGCCACTTTTTATAGGTGGTTCATTCGAGGCTTCAGTTCCATTGTGGCTCCCATCACGAACTGCATAAAAAAAGGAGAGTTTCAATGAAAAAAGGCCGCCTCGAAGGCCTTCAAAGAGATAAAGGTCAAGATGACCGAAACTCCAGTCACGCGACTTCCAGATTTTTCAAAAGCTTTTGAAATCGCATGTGACGCATCAGGAGTCAGCATAGGAGGAGTGCTTAGCCAGAAAGGGCACCCTGTCGCCTTTTTTAGTGAGAAACTGAATGAGGCGAAACAAAGATATTCCACCTATGACAAGGAATTCTACACGGTAGTGCAATCACTATGCCATTGGCGACATTACCTGTTACCACAAGAATTCGTCTTGTTCTCAGATCACGAGGCCTTGAGATACTTGAACTCTCAGAAGAAATTAAACCTCAAGCACGCCAAGTGGGTTCAATTCCTTCAAGAGTACACTTTTGTGCTTAAGCACAAGGCCGGTGTAGAGAATAAGCCTGCCGACACGTTGAGTCGTCGAGTCGCATTACTCAACTCCATGAGCGTTGAAGTTACGGGCCTTGAGCGCATCAAAGAAGAGTATTCTGAGTGTCCAGATTTTAGAGTTGTATATGCGTCTTTATTAGAGTCTGTCAGGAGCTAACAGTGAATAGTTGATTTTAGACGGATATTTGTTTAGGAGTGACCGCTTGTGCATACCATGCACCTCCCTTCACAATTTTCTTGTCTGAGAGTTACATTCAGAAGGGGTCACGGGTCATTTCGGTCGTGACAAGACCATTGCCCTAGTGGAGGATAAATTTCATTGGCCAAGCCTCAAATGGGACGTGGCCAAAATTATAGGGCAATGCCGTACTTGTCAACTGGCAAAGCAAAGAAAACAAAATGCAGGATTATATACACCTATGCCAGTCCCATTCATCCCTTGGCAGGACATCAGTATGGATTTCGTGCTTGGACTTCCCAAGAACATTTGGAAGTATGACTCCATATTTATTGTCGTTGACCATTTCTCTAAAATGGCCCACTTCATTCCTTATTCTAAGACCTCTAACGCATCTCATGTTGCCAAACTGTTCTTTAGTGAGGTCGTCAAACTGTATGGGTTACCAAAAACCATAGTGTCTGACCGTGATGTGAGATTCATGAGTTACTTTTGGAAGACACTATGGCACATGATGAATACTAGGCTCCAATTTTCTTCTGCCTACCACCCTCGGACCAATGGCCAGACTGAGGTGGTTAATTGGAGCCTAGGGAGTTTGCTTCGATGTTTAGTGGGGGAGCATACCAAGACATGGGACGTCATATTACCCATAGCCGAGTTTGCATACAATAGTTCTGTCAATAGGTCCACAGGTCTAAGTCCTTTTGAAGTCGTTACTGGTTACAAGCCTAGGAAGCCTATTGATCTTATCTCCATGTCATTGTCCCATAGGCCATCAGAGTCTGCAGAGTCTTTTGCACATCACATACATTCGTTGCATCAAGAAATCAGGCGAAAGATCACTACTAGTAATGAACATTACAAATTTTCTTCAGACCAACATAGACGTTTCAAAGAGTTCAATATTGGGGACTCTGTGATGGTCCGCATCAGGCCCGAGCGGTACCCTCCAGAGGCCATTCGTAAGTTACACGTGCGTAGCGCTGAACCCTTCAAAATTATAAAGCGAAACGGTCTCAATTCGTATGAGGTAAATCTTCTACCTTCCATGGGAATTAGTTCCACATTCAATGTGGAGGATCTAGTTGCTTTTCAAGAACCCACTGATACTTTGTCCGGCCTTTCGCCCACCCATCCTAATTCCCCAGATTTACCCTTTGATCCATGACTTCTTTCCGACCTTTCATCTAAGCCTCTGCCTCCATACCTAGCCTTCACACACCCAGAGAGGAAATAGAGAATATCCTGGACCATGAGATAGTTTCCACGTCGGATAGCGGGTTTCAGAAGTACCTAGTTAAATGGAAGTCACGCTCAGCTTCAAACAGCACGTGGCTCACTTTGGAGGAGCTTTAAAGACTTGATCCTGAGATCCTAGAGCAATTCAGGAGTTTTATTTCGCCAGTGGCAAAATCTTCACAGCCGGGGAGAGTTTATGAGGACATCGTGCACACGCACGCCAGCACGCCGCCTACATGCGCACGCACACCACCACCCCTACGTACAAACGTACACAGAAGGACCGCACAATCGATCTGGCTCGATGACGACGTCAGGGGAGGGCCTCCTACCTAGAAAAGTTTTTGTTCAAAGAAAGTGAGCCCGATAGTCAAGAAAAGCTCATCATGGGATCTCATGATCGTGGCCCACTCATCGAATTGATTTCATATTTTAAGTTTTGCTTATTGTTATTATTTAGAATATCATGAACACTTTACATTTCTTTGTTTGGTTTTTATTTTAGTTTACTTCATCGCCAAGTAATAGGTTGCGCACATGGTGCGAGTTTTTGGGGTATAGGATTTTCCCTAAAAATAGACACCCCTTGTAGTTCTTTTCATTCATTCAAGTTTAATAAAAATTTCAGCTTTATTTTTCTGCTCTCTTCATGAGTTGTGGAAAAATTCAAAAGTGGGTGCGAAGCCCTCCCTTCTTCGAAGGGCTAACTATCGTGATGCGAAGCCACATCTATCCCCATCCGCCCCTACCATCTTCCATCCATATCTCTCATCTTCTATCATCATTATTGCTTTAAATTTCTCATCTTTTACAGCTATTCATCCCCCTACAACCAGTTTCCAAAATCTAGACAAGATGACCGAAGCTATAGTCATGCGACTTCCGGATTTTTAAAAAGCCTTTGAAGTCGCATGTGACGCATCAGTAGTCGGCATAGGAGTACTTAGTCAGAAGAGCACCACGTCGCCTTTTTTAGTGAGAAACTGAATGAGTCGAAACAAAAATATTCCACCTATAATAGAGTTTATGTGGTAGTGCAATTACTGCGCCATTGGCGTCATTACCTATTGCCGCAAGAATTTGTCTTATTTTCAGATCACGAGGCCTTGAGATATTTGAACTCTCAGAAGAAATTAAACCCCAGGCACGCCAAGTGGGTATAATTCCTTCAAGAGCACGCTTAAGCACAAGGCCGGTGTAGAGAATAAGCTTGCCGACGCGTTGAGTCGTCGAGTCGCATTACTCAATTCCATGAGTGTTGAAGTCATGGGCCTTGAGCGCATCAAAGAAGAGTATTCTGAGTGTCCAGATTTTAGAGTTGTATATGCGTCTTTATTAGAGTCTGTCAGGAGCTAACAGTGAATATTTGATTTTAGACGGATATTTATTTAGGAGTGACCGCTTGTGCATACCATGCACCTCCCTTCGCAATTTTCTTGTCTAAGAGTTACATTTAGGAGGGGTCACGGGTCATTTCGGTCGTGACAAGACCATTGCCCTAGTGGAGGATAAATTTCATTGGCCAAGCCTCAAGCGGGACGTGGCCAAAATTATAGGGCAATGCCGTACTTGTCAACTGGCAAAGCAAAGAAAACAGAATGCAGGATTATATACACCTATGCCAGTCCCATTCATCCATTGGCGGGACATCAGTATGGATTTCGTGCTTGGACTTCCCAAGAACATTTGGAAGCATGACTCCATATTTGTTGTCGTTGACCATTTCTCTAAAATGGCCCACTTCATTCATTATTCTAACACCTCCAACGCATCTCATGTTGCCAAACTGTATGGGTTACCAAAAACCATAGTGTCTGACCGTGATGTGAGATTCATGAGTTACTTTTAGAAGACACTATGGCACATGATGAATACTAGGCTCCAATTTTCTTTTGCCTACCACCCTCAGACCGATGGCCAGACTGAGGTGGTTAATTGGAGTTTAGGGAGTTTGCTTCAATGTTTAGTGGGGGAGCATACCAAGACATGGGACGTCATATTACCCATAGCCGAGTTTGCATACAATAGTTCTGTCAATAGGTCCACAGGTCTAAGTCCTTTTGAAGTCGTTACTGGTTACAAGCCTAGGAAACCTATTGATCTTATCTCTATGTCATTGTCCCATAGGCCATCAGAGTCTGCAGAGTCTTTTGCACATCACATACATTCAGTTCCTTGAATTGAAATTGGGGAATCCCTTGGATTAGGGACTGATTTTTATGCATGTATGGTTAATTTCTATTTTCCTTTGACATTGTTTAGTTTATAATTTTTATTGGTCCAGTCCTAGCCTGTGTCCGCCTGGACCCGCATAGATTCCCCTTTTTAATTGAATGATTTGGATTGTCATGTGGGATGTGGAATTTGTGTTACTGCTTCTGAATTGGTATTATCCAAGCCTGAATTCTTGCATCTCATACTTAAATTTCATGTCCTGCATCACTGGTGGTAAGGAAGGTATGTGTATGAAACAAATACCCTTTTTTTTTCTTGATTTTTATGTTGATTAGAAGGTGTTTGATGAAATACCTATAAAACCACTGCAACTGTTTTACATACAGTGAGATTTTGAAGGTGCAGTCCATGTGTTTGTGAAAATGCTGCACAGGCGGACTCGACTCGATCTTGACTCGAACTGGCCCGAGCTGCTGACCAAACCGAGCGGAGCTGGCTAGTCAGGCTCGAGGACCGAGCGGAGCCGAGTTTGAGCTGGGGTTAGCAAGTGGCCAAACCAAGTTGAGTTGTGCTCACTCGACTCGGTTCGACTCGTGTATACCTCTGTCGTTATGTAAAGGTAACAGTGGCAACCGTTACACATTATGGGGTCATAACGACCATAATAGCTGTTATCAAAAACATGAGACGTAACCACCATTAACAACCCGTTATGGCCCCAAGTAACGGCTATAAGAACCCCATAATGGTTTGTTACGAGGAAAATATATGTTTTTTGGATTATTTTTTTAAACGTTACGAGGTAGATAAAAGTTTTTCGAGTTTTTTTTTTCAATAAAAAAAGAGATTGTAACGGCCGTTACGAGGGTCGTAACAACCATTATGACCCGTATCGTAAAGGTGACAGTGGTGGCCATTACGGCCACCGTTACCGTTACAGAATACCTTGACCCCAACTAGTTGTATTTGTATTTCATATATCACCACGTCCACCACCACCAACATCATCATCAAGTCTTTTCTTACTACCTCCATCCATATCCTTTTGGGGCTTCCCCTTGCCCTTTTAGACCTATCAACTTGTATCAACTCACTTGTTCTAACCAGCGTAGTTCTTGGTCGTCGTTACGCATGACCAAACCATTTAAGTGTACTTTCCCTCATCTTATTGTCTATTAGTTCTGCTCTAAAGTTCCCTTAATCATATCTTCTCCGTTTTGCCACTCATCCATCTCAACATTCTTATTTCAGCTACACTCATCCAATGAACATGTGGTTCCTTAATTGCCTAATATTTTGTCTCATAAGGCATGGCTGATCTTATAGCTATCTTATAAAATTTCCCTTTCAATTTGAGTGGTACACGACGATCACATAAAACATAAATAGATATCCTATTTGCATCTTTTACATACATACGCATATGTATGTGTACGTATATATGTATACATATAAATACATGCATGGAGTGTATGTGTGGAAAATGCTCACATGGTTTTGGAACCAATATTATCCGACTCCAATTAGTTGGGGTAAGGCTTGATGATATGTGTGTGTACATATTTATTCATATAAAAGGAGAGATCAATATAACAAATAAATAAATAAAAAAAGACGTTACAATCATAGAATTTAAGAAGCGACTTGAGTTCTAGGATTCAAAGAAAAACCCAGAAGCTAACCTTCTTGAACAATATTGCTAACATGCCCACTAACTACCCCTAGCATGTTCATGAATGCAGATTCACCTTCCAAAATTAGAAAAAGAAAAACAATCTTAGTCCAATCATAAGTTTATGGTTAATGTTCATACGCCAACAAAACAGCAGAATCTTCAACTGCACGAAGAGGAGCACTATCACCAATGAATGCCTTTCTAATTGGAGTGATCAGTCCGATAGTGAACCCAACAATCTACATAAGAAAATAGAGAGCAGTTTAGTTTAGGGACCACTCAGGCTATTTATAGTTACCAAACTTTCAACTCAAATACTCTAAAATGGGATCAGTATAGATATTATCGCTCATGCATTAGTAGAGGTTAGTTGTGTTCTGGTTTTGTGTAAGTTCCAAAACAAACAAGTGTTCCTTGCTATAGTTTTTTGGTTTGTCACACATTGGTTAGGGGAGAGAATTTAAAACCTTTTATAAGAAAACCCTCTTGCATAGGGGCTCAAGCCCCTTATAGAGACTATGCATTGAGGAGCATAGGGGTGAGCATGCCACATGCCAGTTTTCACATACACGCGCTGCAAGCATTGCCAATTTTGACTCAATTTTTCAGTTCCAAGCCAACTCTTAAATAACAAGTTGTTAGAAAATGTAGATGAAGGAGACGGTGAAAGGTCTATATATAAGACCATATTTCTATGTGTGTCATTAATATTGAATGAAATTAGAAAGAAAAAAAAAACAAACAATATTCTGAAGTTTGAAACCTGTGACTGGTCTTGAGCAAGGGTGAGTAGCTCTTG
Source organism: Magnolia sinica (assembly GCF_029962835.1). Taxonomy (NCBI): domain Eukaryota; kingdom Viridiplantae; phylum Streptophyta; class Magnoliopsida; order Magnoliales; family Magnoliaceae; genus Magnolia; species Magnolia sinica. Next base: position 135,110,083 of record NC_080573.1, read on the forward strand.
TGGTGTTGTTGCCACTAGTGGGCGTAAGACTTGTGAAATTCAAGTTCCGATGCCTAGTTATTCCCCATCTTTGTTACTGATTTCTGGGCATTCCAAAAATTTCAGAGAGATCTATGGCTACTTGGTGAAGAAGTGGACCCAGAGCTGATGTTTACATATCCAGCTTAGTATATCTGGTTGCACCGGGGTTAATACTGGGCAGGATCATGAAGGCATGTGACTGGTGTCAATTTGAGCCTTTGCCATGGGCGGTTCGAAAAGTGCTGGTAAAAGAGTCATGGTGGCGTTTTGTGGGCAGCCAATTGTATAATATTTTCAAGTATATCATTTACAACCCAAACCCAAGTTGTTGGGGAAATGCTAAGAAGAAGATGATGAATCAAACCTCAATGGCATAACCATGATTTTTTTTTTTCCCAAGAATTCGTGCTACATTTTCAAATTCAATATAGTGTATAGGCTAGGTTAATAATCATATCATCAGGATAGAATGATTTTTAGGTTCAAACCACATCAATAAGAAAAGGAACTGGCCATTAGAGAATGTGAAGCATGGGAAGCATACCGCTCCAATGGTTGAAGGTGCAAACACTTTTTCCAAGTCAATTTGCCCTGAAATTTTCTTCAGAATGTTTTTGAATTTAGTGAAAATTGTCACCTGGAAAAAAAAAAAAAAAAAAAAACTTCGAAAAGGTCAGAACCATGTAACAGTATTCCCGTCAAAGTCACTCTCACTGAAGAAAGAAATAACAACTTCATAGCAAATCTTTCAGATCTAATTGTGAAACAGTTCGTTACCATTCTTCCATACACATCCATACCCATTTATTTTGAACACTAAAAAATCAATAAATTTCAACAAAATGGTAATTTGTGAAGTCTAAACAGAAGAAACTAACAGTAGTTTTTATCACAATCTGCTGTTACTATCCCGTATTTCTTGCTTTGACGAACATGACAAATTAATTCTTTTGCAAGTTAAACCAACCTAAATCACAAGTCAAGCAATGCTATATGGTTCATCAAATTCAAGTGATTTAGATGTTGATGTCCAAAACAAAATGCTTTAGTGTTGGGGTGCATTTGATGTCCGCCAAATCTGGAGAAAAGTGGGTACTGTGCCTTTTTGCAGATAGGCATCCATTCATTTGGGGATGCAGACCTTTTTCAATTTTGGATTTGGAAAATGCACTTCTCCAGTCCAAATCATTAGTGGCAGCATTTCAAGTAGGACATGAAATGCCATTGCTCTTGTTTTGGGTAGAAAGGGCATCCATTCCACTGCGTTGACCTTGTTAGGCAAACATCCAAATGCACCCTTAATAATCATTGTCTGTATGAGAAGTACCTATCCAGAAACACACACACAAACACCCACCCCTAGAATCAAAGGGTCCCAACTCCCAAGAAAACGCCTCATGCCCTGATGCCAGTGTTTTTTTTTTTCTGGAGTTCTTAAAGAAATATGAGAAGCATTCATTGTCCATGAAACATACAACTTGTATAATGAAGGAATATAACATAATTAATAAAGTTATTCTAACAATACTAATACGGTTATTCTAACAATATTATCCAATGCATATACCAATCAAACAAACTTCGCAAAAATGAAGGAAGAAAGTTAAATTGGAAGACTGAAACCTTTTCTTTTTCAATAAATTCCTCAGGTCTGGGGAAAGAGGGAGCCCTTTGGTCTTCTAAATGCTCAGATGTTGAGAAATCCCCAGCCAAAGTTAGTCCCCCCGTGCTGCCTCCTGGGAGTGACTCTGAAGCTTCTTCAGGTGACCCCATAATAGGTTTGTAGCCATTCACTTCATCTTCATCGGTGCTCGTAGTCGAAGATATCCGTACAATATTGTAGACATAAGTCCATATAAAAATAGCCCCAATCTGAACTTGAAGCATTGTAATAATCAAGAAAGAAGGAAAAGAAATTATTAGTTTTCCTTTCCAGCTTGTGAAATACATAAATATTTGCAACAGATATACAAAAATGTTAAAGCATGTAACCATGCAGGTCCAATCATGCAGACCTACATATGCATGTGGAAATTGTACATTCTCGGGGCCAATGGACCTATAGTCAACAACTATCCAGTGTACAAACCAGATTTCAGGGCCTCGGGTCTGACAGAAATGCCTTTAAAGGTAAATGTATAGTAGTGGGACACATGATAACATTTAATCTATCCTAAGAAAGTATGTGATATTCCCTACAGTTCATCACCAAAACTGGATGCAAAGCAGTTATATTCCAGAGAGGATCATACCGCCATAGATAACGAAGCATATCCCAGTCCGTATTTCTGGCAGACAGTAGAGTCTCCAAATGGGCTACCTTCCTCATTACAGATTGCTGGGATAATAATGATTAGAATATTCCCCAAATTTCCTGTTTAAATAACCAATGTTAAATAAATTTTCTACTCACAAATAATTCATTAAACGTTAGAGAGATTTTACATAAAAGAAAAAGAAAATACAAGTATACAACCATCATAAAAATCACCATATAATTTATGAGTATAAATGTTGTCTAGAATTGTAACAAAATTTCCTGGTAACAAAGGGGAATGACATGAGTAACATAATGATTCCCACAAAAATATGGACATGTGTCAGGTATGACGATGATGGGGTACGGCAGATCCTCTAAACTTCATATTCTCAATGTGTTTGGCACAAATCATTAGAACTTAGCAAGTTGAATCACGTTAAACATAATTCCCAACAACTTTCACAAGTTGGCTTTAGCCCAATTGGTATTCAAAAAAGCTAATGGGTTGGATTTCAAAATCCATAGATTTCTTAAGTTTCAAGATTTTAAGGATTCAAGTATGATAGACCACCTTCATGATGAATGCATGAAATATCCCTGTACAACTTTTTTGAGACTGCCAACAATTAGACAGGAGTTGTAAAGCACAACTAGACAGGACAAGTTGCAAGACAACAAGTATTTTTCCACTGCAATCAACAGGAAGGACACCCATAAAGCCAGCTGTACAATCATATGAATTTTACATGCACTGTAGGTAACTGACAGCATATTTGGGAGCAATTTGATATGTATGGTATTATATAATGTGTTATGTGCAAAGGTAGTTTTTCTTATCTTGATATAGTGATTTTGTGAACATAAAAAGACCATTAAGGGCAGATAACTAATTGATATTTTTATTTGTTTATATGCCATAAGGCCCTTTTCAATTAATACAAGGCAGCATGCAATATTAGAGTAATGGTTATGGTCCTCAAGGCCATAGATAAAAGGTATCAATGAGCATTTCATTGCATAGAGCTTTGGGAGTTATTTGATGAGCATGCAAAGGTTTTTTTTTTTTTTCTTAGCTTAATATAGTGATTTTGTGTACATATGAAGGCCATTAAGGGAAGTTCAGTTATTGATAAGTTTATTTGTTTATATGCCATAGGGCCCTTTTCAATTAATAGAAAGCAGCATGCAATAGTAGAGTAATGCTTATAGTCCTCATCATGACCACAGAAAAGAGGTATCAATACTCATTTCATTGCATAGAGCTTTGGGTGTCAGTTATTTAATGAGCCAAGCAATTTAGAAGAGCAATGTCAATGTTCTCTCAGTTTCTGTAACCCCACCCCAACTAACAGAATGCCTTTTCATGCAGAAACTAATAAACAAAACAGGTCAGGATTTAAAAAATAAAAATAAAAATTGAAAGATACCAGGAATAGATGACCCCAATTAATTGGGATAAGGCTGAGATGATGATGATGATGATGATGATGATGAAGATGAAACAGATCAGGAATCCCAAGTTGAAGAATCCTAAATATTATTATGATGAATACAACATCCATGATATAAAAAGACCATTTTAGATTAGAAATATGAAATGATCCAATCATGACCAAATTATAATCCATCAGGCATCGTAACAAAACTCTACTGATATTCACCTGCAGAGCAACAACCCAAAATGAGACCATTCAGACGTGAAGGAGCTTTCAAAATTTTGATGATGATCCACCCAAGTGCCGAACCAATAATAAAAGTGAGAAGGATGTTTACTGGCATGAACCACCTGTACAATTAATCAAAAGAAACTCACTAAAGAAATAGCAAATGTCACTAAACGAGCCAGTCGAGAGCACAAAAACATGCACAGAAGCAACTAATTGATACATGTACATCTGCCTAACGCACTCAATGCACAAATTGTTAAGAAATAGCGACATGTGTTAAAATATGGTGGTGTAATTAGTACGAGGTTGTTCTTTGTAATTTTCATGTACAATAAGTGGAATTCCTATAATCTATGTAAATCTTTTAGATAGGCCTTGAGAAGATCTTCAGGATCTCTCCAGGTAAGCCTGAGAAGATTTCTAGAATTTTCTTAGGTAGACTTGAGAAACCTATAAGTACTATACCTTTGAATTCATTCCATTCATTTCATTTATCCAATAGAGAAAAAAATCCTAAACTTCAAGGTTCTTTTCACAGTATTGAACATGTCACAGACTTTCATATTAGATTCATCCAACTCTTATCACATTGGTGAAATTTTCTAACCCAAACCCTTGGGGTTCACTTTAAAACAAGAATACAAATCAGACATGGACGGCATTAGGTGAATTTCACATCTTATGAATTTTCAAGGAGGAAAAAAAAAAAACAGAGACAGAAGCAGCAACAGCATAGCCTTAACCAGATATTTGTGGTCGTCTGGTTGGCTTCACAAATCCTATTTCACCAATCATCAAGATAAGAAATGAGAATCCTTGTTTTAGGCGAATGTTTGAAAATTGGCTGCCAACCTGACATCTGGCTTCCTTTATCTAAGCTGGGGTTCTACTGGGGTGTTGCTACATGCAAAAAAATCTTATGCAATGTCCTTCACCAGCCTCACATGCAAAAAAAAGCAAGATTCTCATCATAATTGCGCAGACCTGAAATTGTACTAATAAGGATTAAAAGGAACTCACAGTTCAACCAAGCTTTTGAGTGTGATAGTTTTAGCTAGGTTGGTTGCCACAAGAGATGGGTTAAATACATAAAATACAATCTGTTCATAAACAAAGCAATCATGTCAGTTTACATAAGTCTACTCCGAGGGCACAAAAGTACACATGTAAAGTCAACTTAATAAAATACATCAAGAGAACATGACGACATAAAATCTTTTCATTTGTAATTTAAATTGCACAGTAGACGTTAAATTTACAAAACAATGTTTATCAAGAAAAAGGAAAGAAAATAAAAGAAAAGAGAGACAAGAAAACTACGGGCTTTTCTGGGAACAAGATGCAAATGTATGCGAGCAAATGGGTCAAGGCGGGTAATGTACCCTTGATAGACAATGCTAGCGTAGGAGAGGGTGATGCTCTTATGTCTATTTTAGATTGTAATGGATACTGGTGTCAAGTACAAAGTGGCACTAGTAGTGTGAGAACACGCTGCAGAGAGAGAGAGAGAGAGAGAGAGAGAGAGAGAGAGAGAGAGAGAGAGGACAGTGCCATCAAGTTCTAATACATGTTGGGTTCGAGCATGCCTCCCCGAATTGAATACCTGGCTAACGAAGCTTCAGCTTGACTCCTCAATTCCTGCACCAGCCACGACATGCCAGAACCCCTTCTTGTCAGCTTCATCTCATTTCTGATGCAGTGGTTGGCCTACCAACAAGACTTAAGAAGATCCCACTTGTGATCCCCAAAAATTGGAAGATAAGCTCCCTTGTGCTCTATCTGGAAGATTGATTTCCTCTCATAAAGGTATAAACAAAGAAATAACGGTATATTGTGATAATTTGCAAACTCCCTCAATCAGCTCGGACTTGACTCACCCAAGAACCAAGACAAATGAGCATGAACAGCATGTTGAAGAGAAAGTGTTTGGCTTAATCAGACCAATTAAGTTTTCTACAATACTAGCTGAGTTGGTTGAGTTAACCTGTCGAGCCTCATCCAGAGTTTCAAGGATAATTGGATTTACTGCACTCTAATGTGGCCAATAAAGAGTGCTATTGGGGTAACGAGGGATATAAAAGAAAGAATTTGGATTCTCTAGCTCTTGGGTTTCATCTTGCTTCATGAAATAGCACCATGAAGAGAGGTACATTGGACCTATTGGGTGGTTTCAAAGCAGCAGACATGCCCTGCCTTAATCCTGTCCACTTCAGATTATAGGGTTTGTAACTGGGGTCTATCTAAAAACCAGTTTACTCATACTACTGGTTAATAAATTCAATCGAATTTCAATATAAGTTAAAAATTCAATCATATCTTCACGTTTGCACAATGATTTTGTTCTGTTCGAATTATTTTCAGTTAGTTAAAAACTCAAAACATGAAAGAACCTATAGGCATGAACTATAAAAACAAGCCACAAACTCAATGAGAATGCAAATTAGAAACATGAACTGATAACCACAAAAACTCACATTGTTCATATGATTCCTTGCATCTTGATCCAAAAGACCCACACGGCCTATTGCAAGAAATGACCCAACAGCGGTCACAATAAGCACTTCCAGAACAGGTACCGATGAAGCAACAAAGAGAGATTTAAGGCCCATGCTGTAATTTCCTCGAAACTGAAAATCTTTCTCCTATCTTCTCTGAAAAAACACACTCAACATCAGCTACTTGTATTGCAAAATCTCATGTACAAATTTTGAAATTGGACATAATAAGTTTGATAAAAGAGGTAGCCTGTGCTAAATGCTAATATCTAATTAGTTACAAGCATTCAGTCTTTGTATGTGGCTCACACATGCGAAATCTGGACGATTCATCTATTGAACCCTACTGTGGATAGGCCATACGCCAAAAACAGGTTGGCCGTTGAATGTCAACCACAGGTTGGAATTTTTTCTGAGCAGCCCACTTTTCATTTAAGAGATCAGTGGCCAGGATAACCTGATCAGTGTGATTTTTGACATAAGCCCCATCCATCGCAGGCCCTAATAGCTGGAGGGTTTGGATCTTAGACGTGTGCCAACATTGAATGCCTATAACTTATATAATATTGATATCTTGGATCCTCTCTCATAATATGAACTAAAACAGAAATGGGGTTTTCGTTCAGCACATGCAGATGAAAAGATTCAAACATTAAGGGGCATTAACAGCTACTGTATTATATGATGGTTGCTGTAAGGAAGCAACACTTTTTTGGTTCAACCTAGCAAAGTTACAGGTGGGATTCACCTTTCATCATGTACATGGTTGATCTAGAGGGCATCATCAAGGGATGGACCATGCCTGATATCTCCCCTATCAGATGATCCAAGCAATCCATTGAGATTTAAAATTGGAAAGCTACATCTAATGGTCCACATTTAACGAATGCCAAATTGTTTGGTAAAGATCAGCTGATGCAAGATATTTTGTGGGTATCTCCTATACAAGGCCCGCCACATTAACAATTTCAATCACCACAACAGAGGCCTTTCCCAGACGTTCATTTTGTCGGGCGAACAAAAGCACGATCATGCTTTGTATATTTCCTCATAAAATATTCCATAAAGTATCTTAAAATCTTCTCCTCTGTTCTCTGAATAAAAAGCTCTTAACAATCTCCTTCAATAAAAATAATACAAAAACTTTAAAGGTAGATATGGGTTTTCATCCATTCAAAATGGCTTTTCCTATTAGAGATTAACCGAAATTGCTAATATCACAAAGAAACCCCCCTAAGTCAAAAAATCATTTAAAACATTTCAAGAGAAAGGGCACAATTCAACTTCATTACAGTCAAAATCTAGAAACAGGATTCATTAAATCGAAACGGGTTTTATCAGTTTGAGCTAGTAAGAATACTAATGCCAAGTTGCAGGCGATTTTAAACATCATTACTGGGTAGACCAAAACTCAACATTTTCAAAACCATTTTCCTCTGTTCTCTGAATAAAACTGAAAAAATAAATAAATAAAAAAGCATACCAACTTATTTCCATGCAACAACTGAAAACACGAAATGGGTTTTCTTCCATAAAAATCGTGACAAACAAGCATGCAGGAGACGAGGATAAGCTTACTAGAAATACCAAAAATTCCTTAATAATCTCAAAACCGTCCACCTCTCTTTCTGAAAAAAAAAAAAAAAAACATATTAGTATCTCCATGAAAAAAGAAAGAAAGAAAGAAAGAAAGGAAAGTTAAAAAGGAAATCACACCAACTTCTTTCAATGCAAAATCTCATGCAAAAGCTCAAAAAACGTAATGGGTTTTTCACACTAGAAAAACATTTCCAAAGGTCTCTCTCTCTCTCTCTCTCTGAAAAAAAAAAAAACAGACCCTTCAGATGGTTTTCCATTGAAACCAAATGGGTTTCTCCCAATCTCTGAGAAACCAGAATCCAAACCAGAGAACGAGAAAACGAAGAAGATCATAAAAGTTCACCAGCTATAGTTCCCGCCAAATCAAAATGCAGTTGGGATTGTGCAGCGAATATAAAAATATATATGCACATGCGTATACAATGTAAGAATCGGAAACGAGTGAAACGATGATAGCGATGCTTCGGACCCGCTCCAGCGGCAAATCAACACACTTTTTCACACACGACTGGCCGTTGCGGAAAATGACCATAAAAACGTACCTGGCTAAGTCTAAAATGCGCACCAGGAGTATCGTACTCCGCTAGCCTTCATAGGTCTGGTGCACATCGAGTAACCGTTTCGTACGCTTCCCTCGCACCACGACAAGCACACCGATTTCTCGGCACGGATCGAGCTACGGAGCTTGGATTTTTTTTAAACCGTTGCTTTTTGTGGACGTGGTAAAGTGGGTGATGGATCTGGTAATTTATAAACTTCAATCTAGTGGAATTTCCGGCTCTTCACTGAACTTTGCTAAGCCCACACGCGTGTGCTACACATGTGCAGCATGGCACGATAGGACCCGGATCCAATCCATCCATCAGGATGGAATCTCTATATTGATTCCCTACCACACGATTCAGGTTGATCCACTAGTCAGATGGGCCACAATTTGCAAAAGTAAAAAAGAACGGATCTGAAAAACTTATCTTTCCAACTCATCCACCCGTTTCCAGTATTGAGGCCCACATGTTGATTGGACCAGGTTTTATTTCTTAGAGAAACATGCACAAGGTCGGACCAACCAACCTGATGGACGAATTAGATATCGCAAGTACGTGCCATGCTGGCCCGTGGGGCATACACGACCTTTGTAGCACACGCGTGTGCGCCTAGCAAGAAAAAATTAGCACGGTAGACGCTACCTATCAACCGGCGTGATAGGGCGACGTACAAGAATCATACATTACTAATTTAGACATTCGGACAAAGGTAACTCTGAAAAGCAGAAAAGACTGTTGAAAAAACGGAAAAGGAGTGTTGTTTCGGCTATTATAGTTACTGTCCATCAATGATGAGTATTTTTTGGTAAACTAAATTTGCGATGGAAGGAAAAAAATAACAAAAGTAGTGATAAAAAGGTTGCGTCCACAGTAAAAACTGTTCACGTCATTCCTTAGACAGGGTTCCTCGGTCTCACGTTAGAGATTGAAGCGGTGCACACGACCCGCACCACGTGCCAAAGTGGCACATGTGTGCAGGATCAGAGCCAACCATAATACGAGACAGATTATTAACATGCCCTAGCTCATAAATCGATCTGGTCCACTCATCAGGGGAGCCACGCACATGTGAAGAAAAAGAACGGTTATGAACAAAATCACCAGCGGCCTATACTGAGGCCCAGCTGATAACTGGACAAGCGTGAATACTAGGCATAGACGTGTTTAGATATCGTCCCAACTGATGCATGATCCAGATAAGTCTCCCACATTCTCACACGTGCAATCATTGACATTTTACATTTACTCAGCCCTACATATTTTCAAAAGTAAGCGACAGCGGAATTGATTCGGAACAAACAATTCCGTAAGGAATCGCTTATCTAAAAACATGCTTGCGTAAACATTGATTGTGTTTGGAAACATTCTAAAAAAACGATTTCCACGCTAAGGTTTGACTGGTAAGTGTTAGATCCCAATAATTTTAATGACGTGGCTTACGCCGGCCTTGAATATAAGTTGTTTAAAGTCATACACATGAGATAGTGAAATGGATTGGAGTATAGACCGTACAGTTATTGCAGTGGCCCCCACGTTAGCCCCACATCGCCACAAGTGAGGCTATAAGAAAGTCGCACGATTTGCCATTATGGCAAGTCGGTCCAAGATCCATTCCATCCATTAGGCAAGCACGACTATGGATGCTCTGACCTAAGAAATGAGCTGATCCATTGGCCAGGTGAACCATGGTCGAAAAACTATGTGGCTCTCAAATACTTTGCTGAAGTTTTCTAATCCATACACCATTTTTCTGTATCGTGCCTCTCCAAACAAATGGGCCATTAGAAAAAATATAGTCAAACCATTTGATGGATGGATTCGATCTTAGACCTCTGTGTGTCACGATGGCACAAGTTAAAGGTATATGGCTTTACACTTGTGTACAATAAACAAACCTTTTCGAGTGAAAGATCTTTGATTTTGCAGGTGTAACTCTAAGAGAAGGATTTCTCTTCTTGCCCTTAGAATTTAAGATTCTGTATGGCAATCATATGCTAAGGAAGAGTTGTTGATAATAGATCTCAGTAGACTGATCTTGTGATTTGGATTGGGATATGTCGGTCTAGATTTTTCCTTGAAGTATCTTCCATTTATGGGCTATCGTATCCATGGCCTGATATACGAACAATGGGCCCACATGTCCAAAAAAAAAAAATTCTTGTTACTCCACAAGAACCCCATATATTCATCTCCCTAAAACCACCAGAACCCCACATGAACGTGAGGCTTCATGCATGGTCACCGACACCATGGATAATTTTTAAAACGAGTAATGAGCACCTACAACTACTTGCTTGTAGATTTTCACATACAAGACCGGCTCATGTGTCATATCCCGTGGGAACGTTGTGAGATGTGGATGATCACGTGCCCTATCAGCCATTCGTTGGTAGATACCTACGATCGACCCCTAGCATTGGTAGGGATGATTGTAAACACCTCCCTGTATGTTTTTATAATTGTACACACCTCCCTATATGTTGATCTAACCATTAGATGGCCCATCACCTAAATTTGAAAGTTTTTGAAGGAAGGTGGCACACTCGATGATTAGACTAGCCTGATTTGATAGGCATAAAATATTTAACAGTAGGCCCCCCTTGTGGGGCAAAAATAACTTGGAAGGAGAGTATTTTTGTCACATGGTAATTTCTCCCACATCTCTAAAGCCGAGGGTGGTAGAGGGGAGTTTCTGGCAATAATCAAAACTCGGGGAGGTGTTTGCAATTATTTGTTGTTATTAACTTACCAGTCATAAGGAACGGTCAGTCCCACTCTCGTACCCTCATCATTGCTTTTGAGCCGATGTAGCCGTACGCCCATGCAGATCATACATGCGGGTTAGCTACTGAACCCGACAGTAGCGAGTATGGCTACTGAAGTGACGTCACCACGTTCTGTGGGCCCACCATGCGAATGGGTCGAAATTTTCAGTAATCCAGACCGTTGAGCTACGGACGATTCAGATCCTCAACTAAAGGCTTTGTACCATATACTCGGGTTTTCAGCTGGGACAAGTGGGGCCTTGGTTCAGTAATCCGGACCATCTGTCCGGTGCATCGGGATGGACCAAAATACATCAGTGGTCCACCTTCAAGATTATAGTCCCAGTTCTACTCGCTGGAATCTTGTAATCCTCATTTGAATAATTTAAATCAATGAGCAGGTATTTTAAATCATGGCCCCCATTTGTATGGACTAAGGTCCTGATTTTTCTAACTGATCATGGAAGTAGAGATGATCAAGACCATTCATTTGGTGGGCCTGTAGTGATGGGGAGATATGCAAATATCGTATCAGTCGTTTAGGATTGAACAGCCTTGGATGGACGACTAACACAGGCCCGAAGAGTTTATCACATCAAGGCCGGAGAGTCAGTAAACATCCTTGGAAAAACCTTTTTTAACTACTAATCACGGGCCTTTAAAGGTTATTAACATACATGTAAATGTTATTAATGTGCGGAACTTGTTCATCTATATTCAACCAACGACTAGCTCACACACTAATCTGTATCGTATGTATCCACTGTATCGTATGTATGCTATCCAATCTGTGCATCAAGTGAGCCAAAATAGGATAATGGGGTACTCAACTAACCAGGTATATTTCATCACTAAGTGGGGCACATCATAGAACACCATAGACATCCACTCAAAAACTTTCAAATTTTCATGGAGAATCATGATGGTTTCATGGTGGGGAGTCATTCCAAGACAGGTTGAATTATATACCCAAACCACAGTCATCCGGCAACTGGAAAAGTTATATATATATATAAGAATTGATCTCCTGCACACAGTACTACAAGGAATTTATATGTGAGCCTTTATATAAGTCGTAAGATAAGGAGAATAGGAATGGCTGGGATTCAACTTCATTGAGAAAGAGAGTCTTAAAAAAAAAAAAAACAACAACTCTACTACATTTATAGAAAAACTATTGGAATTGCAAGCAAACTTCCTACGAAAGCCTTTCGCATGAAGATCATGCACAAGGATTTTGTATGAGGCCCACTATGATGTTTGTGATAAATCCAACCCGTCTATCCATTTTTTGAAATCATTTTAGGACATGCGACTAAAAATGAGGAGGATTCAAAAATTAAATGGGCCACATGAGAGAAAACAGTGGGAATTTTGTGACCACCGTTGAAACATTCATTTAGCTACAAAAGTTTTATATCGGTTTAAGTTCTTGGTATTTTCATTTCATCTCAGTGAAATTGACCTTATAAACAGTTTGGATGCAATATAAACATCAAGGTAGAGCCTAGGAAGGTTTCAACGATAAGCATTCCCTTCCTCACTATTTCATCTCGTATGGCCCACTTGAATTTTCGATCCTTCTCATTTTTGGTATAATGTCCTAAAATGATATATATATATATATATATATATATAAGAAGGGCATGAAAGAGAGAAATAAAAGAATATTATACTTTAAGATAGGCTTAAATGCATTAGGGTGTTGCTTCTTTAAAGTGATATTGTGATCTTATCAGCATTTAAACCAGTTTGCAAGAGAATTATAATATTTGGTTATATGATACAATAAGCTTTTTATCTTAAATTGGAGAAATGTAGGCTTTGACTTTTAAAACCGAAAACTATAACTTGAACACATTTGTAACATACACTATTGGCTTCTTCATTTTTTGCAATTTATATAGTTACGACAATTTTTATTGATTTTAAAAATTTTGGAGATGAAGGAGTGAAAATTGTTAGAGATCCTTATATGTTGGAATGACCCAAACATATTTAAAATTTTAAAAGGGATACTATGGGTCCCTTTCATTGAAAGATACTTGTCCTTTAATGATATTTTTTTCATTTAATTATATCCTTCCATCATCATTTAAATTTAAGGTTCGTAAAATAAATGGATCCACACATGTTCACCAAGACGCACCAAGATTCATAATCCAAAGGTCACCGAATAATACTAAGGGAATGTTTGGTTCCACACAATTATAGGTAAATTAACATAAATAAGCAATAATTGTTTACTTACATATTTTCTCGATTAAGATTTGACAAGTACGATAAACTAGGTTTGCATGATGTCCATACAATATTTAAGGGGCAAAACTCCATGGGCCTTGTTCATTGATTTTGCCAAATAGTTTTCGGGTATGAACCCAAAAATAGGGCAAATCCAAATCTTGAGTGGACCACTTTAAAGGAAGAAATGGGAATAATGAGACCAATAGTTGAACTCACTGTTTTTCCATGGTGTAGCCCACTTGAAATTTGAAATTGCTTCATTTTTCTGCTCAAGTCCTAAAATAATTTGAGAAAATTAATGGATGACACAAAAATAACACATACATTATGCTAGGGCACAAAGTCTTCAGTTAAGTTTTGTTTAAAATTAATGATGAAATTCAACCAATATTTCAAATAATCGCAACTGCTCTCAATACCATACTTTTACCATAATAATTTACTATTAAAATTTTGGTTTTAAAAATAAATAAAATATTTTTAAAAATTTTATTTTCCCTCTAAAACAATTTTTAAAATTTTCAAATGAAATGTATATTTTCAGTAGTCCCACATCGAAAAGAGTGTGGCAAAAGTTATGGTTTATAAGTAGTTGAGTGGATAGTATTCTTATTTAGAGAAATAGAGGATGAGATGCTCGGTTTGTGTGTTCTAATGCCTAGTACTGGAACACACGCACGGACCCGATCACGCACAAGTGTGGGCAGCATGGCTATAGTAGCGCTAGATGGCTTACTTTGCACTTCGCAAATATCACAAAGTGGTCACTCCCTCCCGAGATGGTGCGAGAGGTGTGCGATGAGCTTGGGTTTTATAGGTTGCTACAAACAGTCGGATCTATGGATTCGAAACCATCGACCATTTTGAGACAAATCCCATCAAAATCCGATCTGGTCTCACCTAATGTTTTTCCTTTTAAGAAACTGCCACGTAGCTCAAACAACATTTGAGTCACTGAGTTTGACCACTCATTAAATTTGTCAGATGATTAGCAGCGTTTACAAGGTTCCTAAGTAGATCCCTTCGTAATTGATGCGCACAGGATCTAACAGAGAAAGCTTGTCTTATCCTGTAAGCAATTCGCTTATAACTCATCAGCAATGGATAAGGGGGCAAATCAAGCTTTAAGGATAACGTATTTATACATGATTTAACCGGGTGTTAAAATTTAAATAACTTTAATTTCAATTTTTTAATATTTATTGCTACTTATCCAAAGTGGACATACCCTAAAAGTCATGATTTTTTTCAATTCTTATTTTATTATTTTTTATCATGAAAACCTAACGTGAAAGCCACGAGTGGTTACGGATATGGAATGAAGAAATGATTACACATAATCAATGTAAACTTCAAGAATCTAGTCCAACTTACCAATATCTTACGCATGCATGCCATCCGATCGGTGCAATAGGATGCACGTGTTGTAAAGAACATCTGTACCGAGGAACTAGAATGACCCATTTAGAAGAAGGATACACGGTGGAAATCAACAAACAGCTGCGAATGACTCTTTTAAAATGCTTAAGTTACTTAATATACATTGACAAAGTGATGATTTAACATACAAGAAAGATACACCGTGGAAATCAACGAACAGCCGCTCATTGGATGCGTGTGGCCTACGGATGGGGTCGAATGTTTGGAAGCAGATTGGCTGATGTAGCTCACACCAGCTACATAGCTGCTGTATTGACGTTAACAGGTTCTGTGGGTCTTATCATGAGGTATGTATTATATCCAAACCGTCCATCCATTTGGCAAGGTCGTCTTAAGGCTTGAGACGAAAAATAAGATAAATCTAGCTATCAAACGGACCACACTACAAAAAGCAGTAGGAGATTAAATGTCTACCATTGAAACCCTTTTTGGGGTCACAGAAGTTTTGGATCAATATGAAATTTGTTTTTCCTCTTCATCCAAGTCTTTGTGACCTTATGAACAGATTGGATGGAAAATAAACGTTATGGTGGGCCCTATGAATTTTTTAACGGTGAAAATCATTATCTCCACTGCTATTTGTGGTGTGGTCCATCTGATCTTTGGATATGATTCAGTTTTTGGATAATGCTCTAAAATGATCTATAAAAATAGATGAACATTGTAGATATAATAAATACATAACTGTGGGTTCCATGTAACTTTGATCTCCTTTGAAACGTTCGTACAAGTGGGAGCTCGACGAGCGTCAGTACTCGTCTTAGCAGCTATATTGCTGATGTGTGGTACACCAGCCAGTCCGCTTCCCGAATGTTTCTAGGACGCGGATTTCCTGCGAGATGTTTGCGGATTTCCTGCGAGACGTTTGTGAGAAATCCACCCGTCAATCCGTTTTTCGAACTCATTTTAGGACATAAGACTGGAAATGAGGTGGATCCAAAGCTAAGGTGGTCCACACAAAAGGAAACAGTTGGAATTCAATGAGCACCGTTGAAACAATCTTATGGCTATAAAAGTTTTATTTCAGCCTCTTTTTTTTTTATCTGTTTTTTTTCCCTACATCCCAGTGGGATTGACCATATAAACGGTTTGGATGGCATATAAACATCAAGGTGGAGCCCGGGAGGGTTTCAACGGTACAAATTTCTTTTCCCAATCATACCTCTCGTGTGACCTACTTGAGTTTTGGATCCATTTTATTTTTGTTCGCATATCCTAAAATAAGTTCAAAAAACGGATGAACGTTGTAGATTTCTCAGAAACATTACGGTGGCCTACGCCGCATCTTGAGCGGAAACTTTCCGCAAAAGGCTTTCGCACTAAATCGGCGTCCATGTTTCTATTTCACTCTAGTGCTTCGGAGGCGGGTTAGCTGCAGACAGGTTGAGTAGCGAGACTCGCTACTGAAGTGACGTCACCAAGTTCTGTGGGCCCACCATGATGTATGTGTTGTATCCACACTGTCCATCCATTTGGGGATATAATTTTAGGGCATGAGCAAAATAATGAAGCAGATCCATCTCTGGTAGACCCCACCACATAAAACAGTGGTGAGAGTGATTCCCACCGTTGAAACCTTCCTAACGTCCACCATGATGTTAACACAGACATGAAAGAAGGGAAAACGCAAGTATCAGCTAGATCTAAAACTTATATGGGCCTTAGAAGTTTTTAATGGTGGGCGTCACTCTCCCCACTGTCACTGTTTTTTTGTGGTGTGGTCCACTGGAAATTTGGATTTGACTCATTCGTTGGCTCTTACTCTAAAATGATCTCTAAAAATGGATGAACGGCATGGATACAAAACATACATCATCATGGGCCCACAGAACTTGGTGACGTTACTTCAGTAGCAGCGAGTCTCGCTGCTCAACCTGCCAGTAGCTAATCCGCATCCAGGTGCTTCTGCGTCCATATTCTAACGAAGAAGCGTCAACGTAAGATTTTTTATTTTTATTTTTTAATATTCGCTAAAAGCAATACACAGCGTTGAATATAAAGACATTTCGCATGTGGGTCCCACTATTTCTTTGGAATTCTGGCGTAGGTAATAAGTTCAAGGGCGGAATTCGCACGTCCTTTTCGTTTTTCGTGGCACGTCATGCGCACACAACGTCAAATAGAATGTCATTATGCCCGAACGTGGTCGAAAAACTTCATTTTCAGACCTGACAACACTTGATTACCTCCAGCTATAACCATAGGCTTAAAAAAATCGATTTAACATGCATAGAATCTGCGCCGTCAATCACGCATGCCACCCTGTTTTTGGCACCGATGCCAAAAATAAGGATGATTCAACAGCCAGGTGAATGACCCCACAGATACTTTATACGTAAAACCTCTTAATTCACCTTTCTATTTTTGTCCGCATGGGAAGCGTATTAGGTGTTACCCGCACAACACCTTATCGGGTGTCACTCTTACTACGTGGGCCCACCTTGATGAATATGTTATATATCAAAGCCGTCCATTCATTTTTTCTTGTCATTTTAGTATGTGATCCAGAAACTTAAGAAAATCCAAATCTCAGGTTGACCACACCACTGGAAACAGTGGTGAATGACAATTAAAAACTTTGTGGGCCATGAAAGTTTTGGATCAAGCCGATCTTTATACTTTCCCTCCATCCAGCTCTGGTTAAAATTATCAACGGGTTGTGCTGGGCTAGGAAGTTTTTAACGGTGAGCGTTCAGTCAACATTGTTTTTTATTGTGTGCTCCACTTGAGATTTTAATCTATCTACTTAATTTTTGGGACAACGTCTTTAAATGGACCCAAAAAAGGATGGACGACTATATATATATATATATATATATATAAAGGGTAACACCTAATCCACTTCCCTCAAGAGAAGGTGCTTGTGTGGGAAGCTGCTTGTGCGGGGACAAAGGATACATTTTATCTGGTCAGTAGTTTGCTGTTTCTTTTAGGAGGGGCCTGCTCTCGTGATCATGCGTTCCCGCCGCGCATGAAGTGTAGCGTCAGTTGCATACGAACTCCGGTTCAGTAGTGACCCGACCGGTACCGAGCTTGGCACTGGTCGGTACTGGAAAAGCCCGGTAAGCTCTACCATGATGTATGTGTTTTATTTGTGCCATCCACTCATATTGTGAGCTCATTTAAGGAAATGACTCAAAAATTAAGTTGATCCAAAGCTCAAGTGGGCTATGCCATAAGAAATAATAGGTGTTGAACACCGACCATGGAAACCTTTCTAGGGCCCACTGCGATATTTATTTGTCATCCAACCTGTCATAAGGTCACACGGACTAGGATGAAAGTGGAACATAAAAATCAGCTTAATTCAAAACTTTCGTGACCTAAAAAAGTTTTCAATGGTAGGCATTCAATCCCCATTGTTTCTTGGGGTGTGGTCCATTTGAGATTTGGATCTGCCTCATTTTTGGGAAGATGCTCGAAAATGATTTGGAAAAATGAATGGACAATGTGGAGACCATGCATATTCAAAGAGATGTCGTTACCATATAAGCTTCATATAGAGAATTTCATATTCTCAAATTATATATGTATAATTATTATAAAATATAAAGAAAAAAATTAAAAATATTAAGAACAGGTTGAAACACATGTGATCATGTTATCCTCAAAACATTATTCAACCCTTATTAAAGTAACTGAAATTGTTTACAAGTTGCAGACAAATAACTTCTAGGATATGACAAGCTTATACATGTGGTTCTACATTAAACAAGTATGAAGGAACCACTAATGAAAATTTGTAAACACAATTTTGCGAGCAAATGAAAATTAAAAGAAAATTTCCAAATAAAAAAGAAAGATAGAAAATGAAGTTTAACTTTGCTAGATTAGAATACTGCATTGGTTTGGTTTTTACTAGTTTAGACCACTACACTAGTTTAGTTCTTGTGGACTTGTTGGCTAAGGTTCGTATTGAACTTGTTAGCCTTGATCAAGAAACGCTTGGAGCGTCTTTGGTTCATATGAGAAGATGAGTCAAATGTCTTGTGTGGTTGAAATCAACCAGTCAAGATCGATTTATATAGACAAAGGTAGTTAGACGTTTTGGTCTAGGGTCATAACTACAATCGACCATTTTTTTTTACTATTGGTGAAAAACTAACCGTTATTTAGCAGTTTCCAATTGTTTTGCGTGTGGGAGACCAGCTACGTGATAATCGTTTTGACAAATTGGCTAGTTGTTTATGACTGTTGAACTAGCCACATGTAACAATTTCTGTATGGTCTAGTTTATTACTGCATGACAAGTTGCGTCAAGCCTTCTAAATTGCTAGTTTTAATTCTTACATGAGGTAAATAGGTCTCTCTCAAATCTCTTACCCACAAACATCTTCTAACGCCTCTATGGCCACACGCCTCACATACCCACGCCTGAGTCTATAACCATGACTATGTGAGTCTCCATACTCCTTTGATTCACCAAGTAAATAGTAAGGTATTTAATACCTAGATTATTAAGAGAATATTTTTCTTCATAGACTATTATCAAATATAAAAAATCAAACTTTTTCATAAACATTTATATATTTATATACAATTTTTTATTTACAATATTTTTAATCAAAACATTTTTCATAACACTCCAACCGATCATCTCCTGTCATTCTTAGTGGCATTCCCGTCATTCTCATTTGGTCGCCTAAATGCGATTATCAGTTTATAACCCAAGTTCGTTTTGCCTCAGACGCGACTCAGATTCCACCTTATGATGCCATTTACTGGGTCCACAGGTTGATATGGTCCAATGATTTGGACTGTCCAAATTGTCATCACTATCATCAATAAGCTATTATCCTATAATCAACTAAAATAGATGATCCTAACCTTTGATTATTAAAGTTGAATCAGAGCCATTGAAAGCCAGACCTTTCATTGTTCTAAATTCATCCACAGATACTGATGGCCAAAATCATCCATTTAGAACACGTTTCTTCCGGTCGCCCATGCATATTAGCTCACGCAGCATAGACAGTTCAGATCACTGGACCACTCAGCATATGGCACTGGCAGTAACACGCGCTAGATACTGAGTTCCGACAGAGGCAAACCAAACTCCCTATTCCCCTTATTCTTAAAATTGGGAGATGAAGTGGAAGATATGGTCGAGTCATCTCTAAGGTATGACGTGGAAGGGCGATTTATCAATTGGGACCGTCCATCTAGTTACCCCTATATTAGATGGCCAATAATCTAAAACGCACATGAATCAGACAATCCTAGCAGTCAGATTGATTGCCTTCAAATCAACGGTCATAAACAAAAATAGTTGAAGGTGAAATATACATAGTGGGAAAGTGAAGAGAAGCAATGGATAGACCCGATGGCATCCACCAACGTTCCCTTTTCTTGTCTTACACAGCACCTACACCTCAAACATACCCATGCATTCGCACCACAGTAGGTACTCAAATCCCCTTACCTCTGTCGAAACTCCCGTGAGTCTACGCATCAACAAGGATGTTGCAAAAATATTGATTTTAATAAAATAATATTTTAAACAATAAAATATAATATAATATATAAAAAGTTGTTTGAAAACACGTTTCTACGGGTTTTTTGGGAATAGTCCCACATGAAAAAGAAAAGAGAAAAACCTGTGGTTTATATGAAGGATGTGGAGTATTATAATATTTACCTACCTAGTCCGTGGACTATAGACCTTGCATGTTCCAGTGCGCGCGCTCGCGCTCGGGCTCGGGCTCGGGCACGGGCACGGGCACGGGCTCGGACTCAGACTCGGACTCGGTCTCGGTCTCGGTCTCGGTGCGAGGGCGTGGGCATGTGAGGCAGTGTGAGGTAGTGTGGTTGTAGAGGCGCTAGTGGCGCACTTTACACTTCGCACGTCCGCATCGTGTCGCAGAGGGTCGCTCCTTCGCGACCTTGAGCGAACCGGAGCGAGATGTGTGCGAGTAGCAGTGCGACTAAGTGGCTATGGCGGGTGGCTGGTTAATAGAGAGACTAAAGGACTGAGAGAGAGATCTCTCAACAGTACAGTGGAAATTTTTGAAGCCATCAATGGCTGGGATAGTATCAAATGTGTATAACTAAAATGAATGATATATAATATAATTCCATCAAAGTAACAAAATATGAAATAGCAGCTAAATCAAGATGCAAATTGATAGGAGATGTCAAAATGAACTCAGATAGGGTTATATATCACTCACTGCACCAGATGGCAGATCAGAAAGTGATCTGGCAAGATAAAGACAGAAAGTCTACCAATATTGCTGCTTTCGGATGCTCATCGAATTGAATTTCCATTTTTCTTTTTGAAAAAAAAACTTGGATTTTATTAAAAACAAAAACAAAACAGACAAAACAGCACTGAACCAGTAGCTGAAGATTTGAACTGACCTGTGCAGAAGTTTTTTCTCTTCTTTTCTTCTTCTTTTGGGATTTTTTCCTTTATACTGTAATACTGCCAGAAATTGTGTAATTGAGTTCCATTTAGTAGGCCTTCGTGTTTGCTGAACGTAGACCCACACCAGGCTCGTCGTATCCTAGAAGCTATTTGCCTGTAACCTACCAGTATACTCAATTCACTTGAGTAGGGGCAAATAACGCTTTAAGGACAGCGTTTCAAACGTGCTTCAGCCTGTCCTGATTTCTGATTATTTTGCACTTTTCGGTTTCCACATTATACATTAATCTGTATAATTTCCAACAAATGACCCATCCACATAGTGCTACCTAACTCTGAAATATAACAAAAAGAAAAAGGCCCACCAGATGGACAGACCCAATGAATACATCAGTTGCCACGTGTACTGTGAATATATTCATCTATCAGATTCCGGCAGTCCAGCTCTACTCTCTTCTGATTTGATTTGAAATTGGAAATAGCTGTAAAACAAAATTTCCACCCAGGGGGGCCCACATTCATCCATATGGCCTGAATGATTATTATTATTATTATTTTGTTAGCTTGTTAGTACGCCCACTATTAGTTCACACGTCACTGTTAGCCACCCCCACTAGGAATCGATACCGAGACTCCGGTGTTAAAACGAGGTATCTTTCACTCAGTCTACCACTTGAGCTATGGATCAAGGTGTATGTGGCCTGAATGATGATTGCATCTTTAGGCGCGTTATTTGCATGCTACCCAGCAACTATCACATCACATGGGTAAAAGTGTAAGACTCCATTCAGTGAGCTATACTTGATTTTCGTTTTAGATATCACGGCTTGATTATTCAGATTAAGAGATCCAGTAGGCTTCTCTATAGCTATGGTTATTATGTAAAGGTTTCGGGTAGGATGCTTGAACTATAATCCTTAGATGTGGTTATTAAGATGAATATGAAAACCTATAATGTACTATAGAGAATCAATAGAAAAAAGAAAAAAAGAAAATGTGATTAATAAATTTTCTAGTCATCTTTCTTATAAATACATGTCTTGGTCACCTCATCCTTATAGACAGATGATGCATGGATGGACGTGATGAGGTCAATCACTTTCTTCATCGGGGATAACTACTTTGAATCTATGAAGCTTCTCTAGACTCCTTATGGAGGTTTCTCAAATTCACAAGGAAAATAGGAAAATAAAAGTAATTATAATAATGTCAAAAATAGCTTGATTGATAATACAACAAATTTACGACCCTTTAAATATTAATACCAAACCTAGAAAAAAATTTCAGAATCAAAGTCCAACTCAAACTTCTAAAATTGTGACTTACTATTTATAAACGATTATGATTTCCACTAGACTTCAGGGTTATCGGCCAAAAATAATAAGTGTCTAAATTAGCCTAACCGCGTTATTTTCCTAATTTTCTAAGCCCTTTTCATATTGGGCACGACTTTAAGAGAAAGGGAAAGGATGAGAATCTATTGAAATTTGAAGAAATTGGCATGATCCAAGAGAGAAGTTACTACTTGCAAAGAGAGTAACGTACCGGGAACATGATAAAAAGGAAAAAATACCAAAAGTGTTGGGCTTTGTGCTGCAGAATCACACAGATATGGATCTAGGACAACAATCCAAGAGCACCAAGCAATCACAAGAGAACACAAAGATTTAATGTGAAAAATCATTTCAGAAAAAAACCATGGCACAAAGCAACAGAAATCCACTATGAAAATAAAAATTACAAAGATACCCGATTCGAACAACCTCGAATCTCACCCTTGCTACACCCGTTGAAAACCTTAGAACCCTTTTAAAAACTCTTGAAATACATTTAGGAAGCCTTAGAATCCATGAGAATGGCTCCTACGGACTACTATTTATAGATAGGGAAACTCCACTTATGTACCTTCCTAGAAACTGCCTCAAATTTACACAGTCCACGCATAAGCAGTGCACCGTCTGCATAACCCTTGACTAGTCGAGCCTGAGCTTTAACTGGTCGAAAGACTCATTCGACTAGTCAAGCGTCTTGGAAATTTCAAATACATCGTTACTAGACTTTCAGTGAAACTATCTTCGACCAATTGAAGGGACCTTCGACTAATCGAGTCAGTCCCTCGACTGGTCGAGCATCTTGGTGAACCAAGATTTAAAACAACTGTTTTACAACAATAAGCTCATCATTTCTTCTTGCGACGATAAGAAAAAGACAATCTCTAAAATGATAATAAAATTAATATTGATTGAAAATGGTCGTTTATTATATAATTTATACAACATATATAAACCTTGGATTTATAATTTATCCAAAATAATAAACTTCTTAAAAATAATAGTAATGTCTAAAAGACAATTCAAATAAGATCTTAAAATAAGATTATACTCTTTGAACTCTAAAATAACTTTAGTATATCAAAATTTCTATTTGCTAAAATATTAAATCTTGGATTTAAAAGATTATTCACAAGTCTTGTCAATAGCTTTCCAAAGACATTTTATATTAACAATTTCAATGACTAATTGTAAAGTTATGCTTGTTGTGAGTTATATTGCATGCTAGACAATTTTTGCCCAAACTTTAAGATCCTATGGATCAATTTGTTTCAATCTTAGTCATCTATAAAGTTATGACCTATCTTGCATTAGAGAGAGAAATGGCGCGGGATACACACAAATTATAAGAGGGTGAGTGGGAGTTATGTGTAAATAGAAGTACAAATAATGCATGCTATTTGGTATGAATTTAAGAGAGAGAGAGAGAGAGAGAGAGAGAGAGAGAGAGATGGCAGCAATATAAGCCTTGTGAGTAAAATGTGAGCGTGCTACACACCTCTAAATTACATAAAATCTTTGCCTTCATTTTACGTCTATCTCTATATCTTTTTAAAACGGAAAGAAGGCGGATGAGAAATTAATTTTGTGAGTAAAATTGTCAGGGGCTATTCGCAGCATATATAATAGAGATAATATAAATAGATCTTATGTTATTATCATTGCCTACATCACCCAACACACCATCTCCATACATTTGTCACACCTATGCTAGATCTAAATTACCTTTAACATATGGATCTTACCTTGGATGCCCTACTTGAAGAATAAAAAATTAAAGAAAAAAAAAAAACTTAGGGTGCGCTTGGTTGTACTAACTATCAGGAAATTTAGTACAACCAAACGCATCCGCCCTTAATGATTTCTGGTAATTGATTGGACGACTACTGATGATTGGGCGTGCCCTCAAAGGTCCAACCAATGGTCCACGTCCAATAGAGAAACAACCTCCGACCAGCAGCCAGTCTAATCTCGTAAGTTTTGGGTGTGGCCATCCTAAGTGTCGAACAACAGATGAATTGATCATATCTCATGGATGTGTGCCACGTGTAACGAGATGAGATGATGGTGCTTTGCAACTCGAATGGAACTACCAGAAACATGGACCAACGTACCAGGGGGACACGGTTTGGCTAGTGACGCCGCCACCAGCCAGGTGGCTAGTGGTCGGTGCTATGTGCACCCCACCATGATGTATTTGTTTTATCCACGCTGTCCATCCATTTTTAAAGATAATTTTAGGGCTTGATCACAAAAATGAGGTAGATATAAATCTCATATGGACCACACCATGGGAAAACAGTAGTGATTGAATATCCACCATTAAAAACCTCAAAGGAACCACTGTAATGATTATTTGACATCTAACCTGTTGATTAGCTCATATTGACTTGGAAGAAGGGTATATATATATATAGGGAAAAGGCACTATGCGCTCTACCTCACGAGTCCGTCACATGAGGTCGAGCTGTGTGGGCCCCACCGTGATGCGTTTCGAACATCTACCCCATCAGTCAGATGCACCATTCCATCATGGGCCTAGGTCTCAAAAATAAAGTCAATCCATGACTTGTGTGGGCCACACCATATACAGAAGTGGGGAGGGGCCGTGTACCATTAAAACATTCATAATCATTTTTTGGGCTCTCCGAGATGTGGTTTGCAAATCCAGCCCATCCACTATGTGTGTCCCACTTGGATGAGGGTTCAGACCAAGTTTCAGCAGCATTCAAAACTCAGGTGGGCCCCACCAAGTGCTTTTATATGTTTTAACGGTGTCTTCACATGATTTTAGATGGTATGGCCCACCTGAGTTCCTTATACGGCTGATTTTTGGGATATCCCATAATTTAGAGGGCACCCATCAAATGCACGATGTTGATGGTTGACACACATCACGGTGGGGCCCACACAGCTCGACCTCACGGGAGCTTATAGTGAGGTCAAGCGCATAGTACCTTTTCCCATATATATATATATATATATATATCAGCTTGATCCAAAACTTTTGTGACCCTTAAGAAGTTTTTAATGGTAGGAATTCAATCAACACTTTAAGATTTGGATGAGCCTCATTTTTTGGCTCATATCATAAAATGATATGGAAGATTGGGTGGACAGTATGGATGAAACACATACATCATGGTGAGGCCCATAGAGCACTTACCACTAGCCAATGGCTAGTGGCAGGGGGAGTAGCCAATCCCTTGCCGTACCAGGGCATGGTTATCACTTATCATGGTCCATGAATCTCATGAATGACTTCAGATCCAAATGTCTCAGGATAGTGAGCTAGTGATGATTACATAGGTAGACAAAATTACTAATTCAGTTACTTTTTCTGTTCCCAACCACTTACTGAGAAATAGAGATTAGGGTGATATGATCATGTAGAGCCGGTGCGGGACACCTAGCAGGTTGATTTATTAATCTTGACCGTCCATCTAGTTTCCTCCATCGTTCATACACACACATGAGACGATACAATCCATCACTTTTCTCCACATGTTCATACTGAGTGTGGATTTATTAATCCTGATCGTCCATCTAGTTTCGTTCATCGTTCATACACACACATGAGACGGTACAATCCATCACTTTTCTCCACATGTTCGTAATGACTATGACCCTTAAATTATTATTTTTTTGGTTTCTACGAAGTCTTTTTAAAGTCCACGGACTGAATGGCCAGGATCATCCAATATATGCTTATTTTGGGACATTTGACATAGACATCAAGACAATAAGGAGCAGTTCTCTCATGAGTTTTTTGGCCATTGAAACTTCCTGAGATTACTGACGCTATGGGGTATTCGCTTAATTGGAATGGTATATTCGCTCGCTACCAAAGGACTCCTACTATCAAATCCAGGTTACTGGCAGTCCATTTCCAGGAATCGCTTTCATTAGAATATAATATTCCCTTGCAACGAATAATCTATTTCCAGGGTGCAATGAATCCTATATTTATTTCCCCAATCTTCAGCAAATAGTGCTAGTGGATTAACCCCAGACGCCTTTTGATGTAGAACGTGTCGAAATCGAATTGCGTGCTGAGTTTCTCAGTACGCTCTTATCGTATTGAGTAAACTCAGTTGGGACCACCTTGAATTTAAGTGATCTATCCACGCCGTACATCCGTTTTTTCCATCTAATTTAATGGATTGAGCCCAAAATTGAAGCATATCCAAAGACCAAGTGGATCATACCACTGAAAACAGTGGGGAAAATGATTTCCACCGTTGAAACGCTTCTAGGCCCCACAATGATGTTTATTTGTCATCCAACTTGTTAATAAGATCATGCATAAATAGATGAAGTGAAAACACAAATATAAGCTTGATCCAAAACTTCCATGAGCCTCATGAATTTTTTAACGGTAGACGTTCAATTCAATTTTTTCCTATGGTGTGGTTCATTTGAACCTTGGATATGATTCAGTTTTGGGCTTATGCCCTAAAATTATCTGGTAAATTGGATGGATATAGCAGATAAATTATATAAATCATGCTAGACGTCACTGAGTTTACTCAGTATACTAAGCATGGTGAGTTACTCACTAAGCAATTCGCTTCCCAACGTGTCGCTGAATATTTCATGACTAAAGATTGATCAAAGAAGACCCAATCAGAGGCAGAAGTAATATGTAATATTGTAAACTTAAAATAAACATTTCTCATAAATAGGAATGAGTTATCTGACATGCCATATATGATTTTAGGTAGGAGAAGCTACTTTAGTCAACCAACCCTGCCACACTAGGTTGCCTATGTCTAATTTACAAGATTTTATCATATCAATGGTTGAAATCCCATTTTATTTTCATATTTACTATTTATAAAAAGTTTTAGTTTAATTGTAAATTGATAGTAGCTCTTCATCCGTTGGACTCTAGGAGTTGTGTCCAACATGAAAATTGCTTAGAAAATTTAGGAGAATATCATGGTTGAGCCAAATAGGACACTTACTATTTTTGGTCAAAAACCAGTAAGGTCTATTACAAATCATGACAGTTTAGTTTACTATTTATATTAAGTCAAAATTTCTAGGAGTTTTAGTTGTAGTTTGATTTCCAAACTTTTTCCTAAGGTTAATATCACTATTTAAGAGGTTGTAAACTCGTTTTTAAGAATCAATCAATTATTTTAAAATTTCTGAAAATTGTTTAATTATTTTCTTCTTTGTCTAGTGGATACGAGGTATCTTTTCGAGGAGTCTAAAGAAGCTCCCTAAATTCGAAGTACTTATCCCCCTGAGGAAGACGTTGCTTGACCTCAACACGTCCTTCTCTATGTTTCCTTTAGTTATGAATAGAGCTGGGCATGTCTGAGTCGATCCGGTAAATCCGACTCGACCTGGCCCGATCTGCACCGATCATAACCGAACCGACCTGGCCCTATCCATACTGATCAAAACCGAACCGACGGCCTAGATCGGTGAGGATTGAATTAGGCTATTCAGATCCGAACGTTTTTCGGATTGGAATCGGATCAATCTGGACCGATCCGATCCGAAAACCGAATCCGAATGGAGCTGATCCGGAGTAGATAAACCGAATGCATTCACTGTGTCCCCAACAGAATTGCTGCTACTCCTGGTTTTGAAACTAAACATGAGAGAGAGAGAGAGAGAGAGAGAGAGAGAGAGAGAGAGAGAGATTTTGAAAGAGGAGAGAGATTTCCAAGTTTACACAGTACTTAAGTAATTTTGAAAGAGGAGAGAGAGTTTACTCAGTAGTGTACTCGGTATTTTTGCTTCAAAAAACGGCCCAAATTGACTAACATAAATTTGTGAGTCCTATCATCACGTATACGACATATTCGCATCATCCATCCATTTCATCAAAACATTTTAACTCATGAGCCAAAGAATGAGGCAAATCTAACATTCAAGTGGCCCACACCAAAGTAAACAGTGGGCCCAACAAGTTTTTAACAGTGAGAGTTCGAATTCATTTTTACTATGTTGTGGTCCACTTGAACTTTGAATCTACCTCATTTGTTGGCTCATGCCCTAAATTCATTAGGCATGATGGTCGAACGGTGTGGATAATCTACTTACATCACGGTGGGCCCCACATATATTTCACAGCAACCTCCGTTGGAAGGTGCGGCGACAGTGATTACAAAGGGAAATGATTACCCATTTCCCATGCATTTAGTTACCTCTAAAAAATGAAACATGCCCTGTCAGCCCCACTATGATGTATGTGCTTCATCCATGCCGTCCATCTATTATTCTAGATCATTTTATGGTATGAAACCAAAAATGAGGTATATACCAATCTCAAGTGGACCACATTATAAGAAACAGTGTTGAATGAACATTGACCATTAAAAACTTTTTGGGGTCGTAAAAGTTTTGGATCAAGCTGATCTTTGTTTTTTCCCTTCATCTGGGTCTGTATGACCTAATCAACAGATTGGATGTTGAATAAACAGTATATTGGGCCTTAGGAGGATTTTAATGTAAAATATCCAATCATTATTGTTTTTCTATGGTGTGGTCCACCTAAGATTTTTAACCCTCTAATATTTTTTTATCAAGCCTTAAAATGATCTGTAAAAATGGATGAACGGCATCGATGAAATACATACATCATGGTGGGGCCCACATATCACCGAACACCAGCCACGGGGCTGGTGACAAGGGGAGTAGCCATTCCGTTTCCGTTAGTAGACGAGTACACTGATGCTCCTCGAGCTCTGAGTTGTACCAACGGTTCAAAGGAGATCAAAGTTATATAGGCCCCCACAGTGATGTATTTATTATATCTACACCGTTCATATATTTTTAGAGATAATGATCCCACAGTGATATATTTATTATATCTACACCGTTTATATATTTCTAGAGATAATGATCATTATCATTATCCAAAAATGAATAATATCCAAAAATCATCTTGACCACATCACAAATAGCAGCAGAGATAATGATTTTCACCGTAAACAATTCATGTGGTCCACTTGATAGTTAGATCTGTCTAATTTTTCATCTCAAGCCTTAATATGAGCTTGCCAAATGGATGGACGGTTTGGATATAACACATACCCCATGATCAGATCCATAGGACTTGCCAACATCAATACAGCAATTCCAAAGTTGCCTGCATTTTTGTGCTGAGCACATTAACACAGCTATGTGCCTCGAGCTCTGGGTTGTACGAATGACTCAAATGAAATGAAAAATTACATGGCTCCACAATAATGTTTTTATTACATCCATGCCATTTATCCACTTTTTGTGACATTTTAGAGCATTTAAAAAAAATTGAATCATTTCCAAAGCTCAAATGGACCACACCGAAGATAGCAGATGGACCACACTGAAGATAGCAGCTCACCGTCAAAAAATCCAATCCATACCCAACCCGATCCGACTCGGTTTCCCTAACCGAGTCGGACTTGGTTCAGGTCAGACCAGCTGTATATCGGATCAGATCGAGTCAGATATTCTGGACTCGGTCACGGATCGGATCGAGTTCGGATCAGCCTATATACATTTCGGACTGAATTGAGTTGGACCCAATCTGATTCGACTTACTCCGATGCCCAACTCTACTTATGAACTATACCTCCATTGACCACATTTACAGATTAATAGCCTAAACGAGGTGAAGATTATATCTGAAACATGGAGGATAAAAGGAAATAAAAAGATGATAATTGAAGAGAGGAATTGGTTCCGTGGGTGAGTGAACCCCTCTGTACGAATCATAGAGGTTGAGTGTCCATATATAAACATTTCGGATAGTATATGCAGATGTAATGCATGTGCGCACAGTGATTGATGACAATGATTTGAACATTGAATCGATAGTTCAAATGAAAAAATAGCCAACGGTTCTACGTCCACATCAATTCTAACCAATCTGATTTTGGGATGACAAACTATCTTTAGTGGCCCCACAACTTGAATGGTTTGATTTAAGTTAATGTATCCTGCGTGTAGAACATAGATCTGTGTGTCCATCAGCACATGATATACATCAGTCTTGTGGTGGAATTCAAATCCTTTGCTAGCCACAAATAATGGGATTGGCACATCATAACAAGTTGCATTTAATACAACATTGTTAATAATGTTAGTGATGACATGGACCAATTATAATATAAAAAACAAAAATTTTCTATTTAAATTGGCTGGTGTACCACCAAACTTGTTGGTGTGGGTATGTCGTGCAAAGACGAGCGTTGATGCTCCTAATTGAGTTCCGATTATTAATAGAACCAGTTCAAAGGATATCAAAGTTATATTGAGTACACCCTGATCCATAGATCAAGTGGTAGACCGAGTGAAAGATACCTCGTTTCAACATTGAGGTCTTGGTATCGATTCCCTGATGGGGGTGGCTTACAATGAAGTGTGAACTGACATTGGGTGTACTAACAAGCTAACAAAAAAGAAAAAGAAAAAGAAGTTATATTAAGTGCTACAATTAGGGGTGTACATGAATAGAGCTAGCTTGGTTAGCATGCTTGACTCGACTCGAAAAAGCTCAATTCAACTCGGTTCAAAGCTGAGTTCGAGCCGAGTCGAGTTGATTTTTTGAGCTCGAAAATGAGTTCGAGTAGGCCCCAGCTCGACTCAACTCGTATCGAATCCAGCTCATCGAACTTAGATAGAACTAGTTCGGTGACTTGGTTACTTCGCCATTGATGTTGCTCACCAACTATTTGATAAAATGACTTAACAAAATATGACTGGTGGCAAGGAAGGTATGTACAGGAAACAAATACTCTTTTTCTTTCTTCTCTTTATTTCTTTTTGTTTTCTTGGTTTTTATGTTGCTTAGAAGGTATTTGATAAAATACTTGTAAAGCCATTGCCTCTGTTTGTAAAACAATGGAATTTTGAAATTGCAGTTCAGGTGTTTATGAAAATGCCTCAATGGCGAACTCGGCTCGACCTTAGCTCGAACTCGGCCCGATCTTAGCTCGAACTCGGCCCAAGCTGCTGACAGAATCGAGCTGAGCCGGCCAGTCAGGCTCGAGGATCGAGCCGAGTCGAGCTAGGGCTAGCTCTACTCGGTTCAACTCGATTACACCCCTAGCTAGAATGATGTGTTTATAATATTTAGGTGTTCGTGCATTCGGGGAGAGAGCTCAAGTGTACCGCACCTCAAATAGCAGTCATGTATGCGGGGAGAAAGCTCAAGTGTACCACACCACATATGGAAGTCCGACAATGATAATTATAATTAAAACATTTATAGGGCTCACGGTAACGTTTATTTTCCATCCACTATATTAATAAGGAAACACATACTAGATAAAATAAAAAATAAATACCATATTGGTCCAAAACTTCTGTAACCCCGAAAGGGTTTCAATGGTAGACATTCAATCTCCCACTGCTGTTTGAGGTGTGGTGTACTAAATCTTTGGATCTATCTTATTTTTTGGCTTAAGCCTTACAATGAGCTCGCCAAATAAACTGACGGTTTAGATATAAAACATACCTAATGATGGGACCCACAGAACTTGGTGATGTCAACACACCATGAAAATCGGTGGTGGCTGGTACACCAGCCGATCCGCTTCCCAGAGAAACGGGATTTGTCAGAATGGTGACGATGATGATGATGTCAACATGCATGCAGACAATGTAGACTCTGACGCAATCGTCTGAAAACTATAAACGCCAATTGACCACTGCAAGGAGCTACACCCTCAAATCCGCCCAACAGTATAGCTGTCAGTTCCTCGCACTGAGACGAAATTTCTTTATTTAACCCGCCACGTTTTTTATACGGACTTAGATCTTTTTATCAACTAGAGCAAGGTGGTCAATGGGCCAGGCCTAGCTAACAAATTAAAAAATGGGCCTGGCCCACATGCCCATGGACCCATTCATATTCCATGTCGTAAACAACACTAGGCCCGGTCCATCGAAAGCTACATATCAGCCGGCCTTCTGATTCTGAACAAGGCCTGTTCGGGAGCGAGAGTTCTCCCAGAACTAGGACGGTTTCATTTGAATTACTTGCATGACCTGTAACGAGATTTTTGTAGGTAATTTTCAAGCGCATGAGTAACATCCATCACACTCTACCAGAGCATTAAAGTTTTTATCTGAGAGACACTCCGGCGATCTTAGTTGCATTGGTATGCTCAGATAATTCAATCCATTGATCTGGACTGTTCATTAGGCCTACCGCACACTTCATGGGCTTCGATGTAAATATCACGTTGATCTTACAGATATGAACCATTTGATCAATGATTTTAAAATGGACGGTTAAGATAATTTACACAAAAATAAGTAAAAAAATCGATCCATCTGTAATAGAGCCTTATAAAGGTTTGCTTATGATATTAAAGAATCATTTTTTAAGCAACTGTAACCATTACATCCATGGTTTCTAAAATGGATGGCTGTAAAAAATAAAGCTAAAATCAAAGATGCACTGAATCGTCCCATCGGCACGATTTTTATCCGATAGACAACAAAATGCTTCATGGACTTTTTTATATATGTATTGGTCCGATCAATCGAACGGAGTATACAAATGAGCCGATGCATCTAGGAGCACCATCAAGTTCATAGAACTCTACGCCATGCTGGACACGTGACATTAAGGATGACACAATACTATCCATTTCGTGATTTCTATGGTGAAAGATGGTCCAAAAACCATAATATCTATTATTTTCTGGCGAATAAAGAAAGGTTAAAAGACAAAAACCAGCAACGGCCTAACGGCTCCAATTACGTAAGCAGTTTATTTACTGTAAAAGTTTTGTTAAGGGATAATCAACGGGGTGAGACTACAGCATATCTGGTTCGTTCGGAACGTCATAAGGATGTGCCACGTGTGAGATTTAGCAGAGTCGATGTCGCACGCGTATGTTCAAGAACTCGCCATTTATCTGGTGGGAAAGTAGCCACGTTGAAACTTGGGAATGGAATAGAATCTTCTGGACATACAACGGTTGTCGAACGAGCTCTGTGGGCCACCGTATTGTTTCTATGACACCCGTTCATCACGTTAAACTCTCGGTGTCATGCCCTTTTAAGAAAAATCGCTAGGTTCTAGAGGTACTTAGGACGTGGATGTAACAAACCAATGGTCTGGATTACCCAACAATGGACTCCACAAAAGTGGGGCCCAAGATTTGGTTATAAGAACCGTTGATCTGGTTCCCCTCAAAAGATCATAACCATCTAATTGGAAGAGATAAATACGTTAGTCAGAGGTCTAAACTTGATTTTCGAAATCAATGGTTAAGATCGTCAATAGTCCATCCATTACCGGGGCATGATTTTGAAAGTCTGGATTCGTCTGTAGTCCATCTTTTAACGGTGTGACCCATCTTTTACACGGCTCTGATGTCCTAACTCCTACACGCAGGTGGGAAAAAGACCGAGCTGTATGTGAAAGTTCAAGTGCAGCGCCTGTACGTTACCATTTTACACGGAAACGGATTGGCTACTCCCCTGCCACCAGCCCGGTGGCTGATGGTTGGTGCTCTGTGGGCCCCACCATGATGTATGTTTCTCATCCATTCGGTTCATACACTTTTACAGATCATTTTAGGGATTAATTGCAAAAATGAGATGGATATAAATCTCAGGTGGACCACACCATAGGAAAACAATAGTGATTGGATATCCACCATTAAAATCCTCCTAAGCCCCACTGTACTGTTTATTTCAAATCCAATCTGTTGATTAGGTCATACAGGCCCAGATGAAGGGGGGAAAAATCAGCTTGATCCAAAACTTTTATGGCCCCCAAAAGGTTTTTAATGGTCGATGCTCGTTCAACACTGATTCCTGTAACGTGGTCCATTTGAGATTGGAATATACCTCATTTTCGGTTTCCTACCATAAAATGATCTGGAAAAATAGATGGACGGCATGGATGAAACATATACATCATGGTGGTGCCCACATAGCACCGACCTACGAGATATTTATACCCATCATTTTTAACTATTGGTAATACATTAGTTTCTTTCTGTACTATTATAACAACAAAAGTAGAGAAGAGAGTACTCAGGTTATCAGCCAAGATGGGTGTAAATGTCAATTCCCAAAAGTGACCGCAGTTTCGGGAGAAAGAAACTCTGATGTGCTGCCAAACCATGCAGAGATGGTCAAGTAATGAGAGCCGTCCATTTAAAACGTGCTACTTTGAGCAATCTAGAATAAGAAACTCTTTTTTGTGCGGCTCAGATTCAACTCCACGAATCAATGGGATGGACGATTGAAACGCTCTTGGAGTGGACGGTTCGGATCATTGGACCATCCCGGATGTAGTTCCCGGCGGGACACGGTCATCCTGAGTCCCAGCATTGGCAAAACGGAAGCGGATTGCCTTGTGACCCTGCCACCAGGTTGATGGCAAGCGTGTGGGGCCACCGTGATGTACGAATGTTTTTATCTGCGCCGTCCATCCGTTTTCCCAGCTCATTATGGGATATGAACCCAAAATGAAGGAGATAAAAACTCAAGTGGACCACACACCTCAGGAAACACTGGTAATTGAACGCCCGCCATTAAAAACTTCTTGAGGGCCACGAAATTTTGGATTTAGCTGATATTTGTGTTTTCCCTTCATCCCTGAAAGTGTGATCTAATGAAAAGATGGCCGCTAAGAAGGTTTTAACGGTGGATGTCATTATTCGTTTCATGTGGTGTGTTCCATTTCAGCTTTGAATCTGCTTCATTTTTTGTTTATGCCCTGAAATGAGCATGAAAAACGATGGACGGCGTGGATATAAAACACATACATGACGGTGAGCCCCACAACGTCTGCCCCAGGAATCCGCTTCCCCCGGCATTGGAAGCGGATTGCGTACTGAGTAACTCAGTACGGTATGCGTACTGAGTAAACTCAGTGGGCCCCAGTGTCATTCATGCATTACATCCACTCCGTCCATCTCTTTTAACACATAATTTTAGTAATTGTTCCAAAAATGGAGTATATCCAAACCTCAAATGGACCACACCACCGGAAACAGTGTGAATTGAACATTTGCCGTTGAAATATTCTTGGGGACAACAGAAGTTTTAGATCAAGCTGATATTTGTGTTTTCCCTTCATCCATGTCTTTCTGATATTATGAGCAGGTTGGATGACAAATAAACATCACTGGGGGCCTTAGAAAGTTTTCAACGGTTGAAATCAATACTTCCACTTTTTCCAGTGGTATGGGCCAGTTGTGGTTTGAATATGCATAAATTTTGGTTTGACCCATACAATGATCTGAAAAAACGAATGGACGGCGTGGATAAACCACATACATTCGCGGTGAGCCCAACTGAGTTTACTCAGTACGATAAGAGCGTACTGAGTAACTCAGTACGCAATCCGATTTCCCCGGCATCGGCAAAAGAGACGAAATCATCACCCGTAGTCTATGCTACCTGGTTTTAGTTTTTTTGTTTTGTGTCATTTTCACGCTAATAGAAAAGGAGATCTTGCCTCTCACTGAGGAAAAACGCCACAAGAGAGAGATTAAAATCCGCACCTGTTTTAGAAACTTCAAATTTCCCGGATTTTCATCTTCCCGACGTACATCTCGAGCTGAAATTCCGTAAAAAGAGCTGAAATTTCACAAAGAACAGGAGGATCTATTGGATTTATAGGGTATCGATTGAGCAAAGGAGAGAATAAGGAGAGAAAATTGAAATCCTTACGTACTTTTTGGTGTTTTCGACTCTCTGGCAGTTAGATCTTGTATTTCTTTCTTCTTCTTCGGCTCTCAGTCCATCCACCCTTTCATCAGGTTTATAATGGGGTTTTTTTTTTTGGTTGAATCTGAAGTGAAATAACGGAAATATATAAACATCTCTCCGCGAGATATACGCGGGCGAATACTCTAAAATGTCACAGTGAAATTACTATAATTTCCCTGTAAATACATAAATAATGACAGGTATACAAGGCTCATGACTCATATGAGTCATGAATCATGAATCACAATGCCGGGATTTTAAGGAGTATTTGATAGTCTGGCGGAGTACGATAGTTCTTACACCTTCACAATACACGGTACCTGTGTGTTATTTTTCGCTTTAAAAAAACCGTACAAAATGTGGACCCCACTTTAGATAGGTATAGCCACGGATATTGTTGATGACAAAATCTGGACGACTCCCCAATCCGACTCGCGAATTCCGAATCGCTTCAACCCATTGGACCTACACACCTGCAATGAACAAAGGAGGCTATGATCTAAGCAGGGCACCCTCCAATGCCTAAGTCAGGTCAAGGAAATCTGGGTCTAACTTGAAGAGTAGAGGGAGAGTGCAAAATGTTGCGTACCTGTAGCAATGGTGTCTCAATGTATTTATACCTGACCATCGGACGAACGGGGTCCAATAATCTCGGCACGATTCGTTCAATCAGTAGGATTTTTTGATCGTGGAGATATTTTCCGCAATCCAGGGATCGTGTAGCGTATCATGCGTATCTGTGGGCAAGGTAATCGGTCATGTTTACTTAAGGTAGCTTCTTATTTTAGGTGCGAAGCGTCCACGTTCCTCCCTGGCCTCGGCTCGGGACTTCTGGCCGAAGAGGCCCTGACTAGCGTGCACATGGGCCTTCACTGTTGGTCTGTTAAACGTGGATTGCGTCACCAGTATGAGCCGAGCACCAGTCTGTACGGAATGTGGACTTGGCTTTATTCATCTGTTGAGCATTCCAGATGTCTTCCCTCCGAGCTCTGAGGTGGGTCGGCGGATCTGTCTTGTCGAGTTGAATTTTTCTACAACTAATGCAAGTGGTTAAATTATTCGTCTCTGGTCGGGCACTAGAGGAACGGTCTGGAGTACTTGGTCCGAGCTCCACACCGACTATTCCGGTCTCAGATCAATCCGAGCTGACTGCCAGCCTCGGAGTGGGAGCGTCACTGTAACCTTGCTACGAATCTTCCTTCTCCTTCGTAACATCGTATCATATCAGATTGACTCTTGTGAGTCTGATCGAATCAAAGGGATGTTGGTCCTCGGAATTGTAAGTGACTCGGATCTTCCCATAACAGAAGCCCCTTACTCTTCAGGTTCAGACTAGAACTCGGAGAGTAAACACACACGGAAGATCAACCGCTTCCCCTGCCATGTCATCTACGCATGCGGTTGTAATTATGGTCTTTACTTTTAAAGATTTGAAAGGGCAAGTCCTCGAGGTTTCCTGTCCACGGGCCAACCTTCAGCGGACGCGTGGCGAAGGTTAAGATCTCGCATAATTGCTGAGCCTTCGACTAATTGCCACGTAGGCCATGGGTGACGTTTGAACAATGCTTCCCCTGCTCAGGCGTCGCTTCCGTTACTCCGTTACTATCTTTCCATCACTTTTCATTTACTTTTGTTATCCCAAGTGCATTGCATGCTCATATATCTTTTACATTGAAGACAATATACATTTTAGGTTGGGGTGGGAGATTAGGTCACCTAATCAGTGTTTTCTTTGTCTTGAGTAAAAAATTTGTGAAAATTTTTAAATTTTTTCTCGAATTTCTTATAAATTTGATGTGATTTTGATGGCCATCTTTGATTTAGAATTATAAGATACGTGATGTTGGTAATTTATAACTCTTGGATTCAGTATCTGTTAGATTTCACAATTATGTTTGAATTGTTAATCCAGAATTAGAAGTTGTAAAAATTGATTGAGTCATGATTTCACATGTCACATCTCGCTTTCACATTAACGTTTTAGTTTGATATTAAAGGGTTAACTTGATAATCACTAAGCATGTAAGGAACCAACCTGAAAAATTTACTCGTCATGATTAATTGAAAAAAAAAAACAGATATCTTTAAAAAGATTTGGATGAATAATCTTCACCATAGGTTTGCTCCCTATAGGTGTAGATTTAATTTCCCATGGATAATATATGAAAAGGGTTGGGTATACAGTCTTTACCATAGGTTTGCTCCCTATATGTGAGAATTTGATTCCCTTCTTGGCGTTACTTTTAATAGAAAAATCAAAAGCCGGAAGAATGAAAAGATGATATGTGAGGCAAGTTTTGGTTTAAGTCTTGGTTAACATGAATTCTTTTGTTGGTTACTAATGATATCTTGAAATAGAGAAGTGAATTTTAATGATGATAGGCCGAGATTAGACTATACACTCATGGATCCTAATGTTTAGAATTTTTTTCTAATTGATGGATTAATACTATGATCTTGATTATGAAGTCTACCGAATGCTTGAGTATAGGGAATGTAATGCTCAACATTCATGAATCTTAGAATTCTAGTATCTGGATTGTTTTCAAAAATCACTCGAGTTCATAGAAATTGTCCTGTAATTCTCAACTTATTTTTTGCATACTTTGCTCGGGACTAGCAAAATGCTGGTTGGAGGTTGTGTTGAGGGTCAAATATTGCATAGTTGACCCCAGTTATTACCTGATTTTACGAACCTAATACCGTTTAATGCTCTATTTTAATCGTGTTTGTGCTGCAAGGTGAATTTAGGAGCTTGGACTGAAAAAGGGTGCTAAATGCATGGATTTGATGCTCCAGAATTACCAAAGCAAGGGACGGACCCCAGGGGACCGAGATCGATAGATTTACATGCCAAAGATTGGAAAAAATCAAGAAACTGAAGCTCAAATGGCCTAAAAAGGGTCTAAAATGTGAAATCACAGGGTTCCCACCATTCGGTTGGCTTGAAACTGTATATATGGCCTAAGGACCATAAATTAACCGTACATGTTGAATTTCAGCCATTGGATCCCTGTGTATGTGGCCCAACGGACAGATCAGCCCATAAACCATCAATTTTGGGCCCACTTCATCTCTGGATATGCCTCAATTTTGGACTCAACGCCTTAAATGATATGACAGAATGGATGGACGGAGCGGATTTCATATATACATCACGAGTGGACCCCACTAGCAGTGCCAGTGCACAATGCACAAGTGCACTTGACGTGCACTGGACGGAGACCCCCAGTCAACGGAAGGAGACCCGTCTCCTTCTCCTCCTCCAGCACGGACGACTAGCAGATGCACGTGGTCCGTTCGGTTTTGACCAGTGGGCCCCACTCATTGCTCGAACAACTGATTGGGACCGTAAATTCCGTCTCTATAGGGGCAAGACCTTCTCCTAGGTGTCTGTTTTGTCTCTTGCAAACGTACACAGATTCTAGCCAATCAAACTTAAGGTAGACGGTGATAAGAAGAGTCCATGGGCCACACCAAATTAAAGACATAACGCATAATACCTTAACGGTTTCTCGAGAGGATTTTAATGGACGGTGTGGATTTCCCAACTGACCTCAATCATGGGTCCCACCGAACACATCATCGCTTCTCTATTTATGCAAGAACAGAGCTCGCGACTGTCGTCCGTTGGGAGGATGTGTGGCCCACATTAATCATCCGGATGGATAATCCGAACTAACCCACGTACTCAGGGGGAGAAATCTACCAAATCCTGATCCTTTCCATCCATCCATGCACAAGAACAGGAGTGCACAGTCCAGATCTTTCTCCGTACGTTGATCAACGCCGTGGCTCACCAAAAGCTAGATCCTCTTTAAATTTGGCATGATATCCTAAATCAACCTCAAAGAGCTAAAGGACGACTCTGATGAGACGTGAAGTCGCTATAAGTGGGCCCCACAGACATCGCCGACTCTAATACCCAACGTGCATCCGCTTTCTGCTGCGAAAGAAGGGTGGGTGCTCCACCCCAGCCGGCCTACATCAGGTATAAAAGTATGAGGGAGAGAGTAAGGAAGGCACCATTCTTTGGAAGGTGCAGCCGTGGAGGCAATCTAATTCAATTTGTAGCCAGGATGTGGAGCAGGGAGAGAGAGTAGTAATTCAGATTTCTTTTACTGTTTGTTGTTATGATTTCTTTTAAGATGTTTAGCCTAATCATGTCTATGCTAGACTAAACCTCTTAGCTAGGGCTAAGAGGTGAAGCTTGTTGTGTGATGGAGGAGACTTTTTGCTTGTGCCTTTTGTTTAGACTGAACTGATGTTGATTTTAGTTTAATTAAGGAAATATTTTTAGTTTTTAATGGTTTGTTGTGACTAAAATTACAATGGGACTGCGATAGCTTTAAGCATGTTCCTTTCCTTTTTATGTTTATGACGTCAGGAAACCCTGTTTTTCACCATTATCTCCTGGGCATGGTCGGATGACAGTACCCTTCCTAACCTTCATACATTTTATGATTGGTTGTTAATTAGTTTAATTCTGTTGTTTGCTTTGTCTCCTGGGCATGGTTTGATGATGAAATCCATTCTAATTCATATATCTTTCATCTATTGAAAATTATATCAAAGAAAGTTCAGTTCGATTTTCATGGTTACACCCTTCAACTGGATTAAGATGAGACTCTAAGTCTAGTTGAGTTCTTGAAGCAGGCATAAGATCTCCCTGATATCTACAAGTGGATCCTCTGAATCCCTAGTTTCCTTCCTCTGAATTCCTTAAGTGTTATATTAGTATTTCACCATTATTCCCCAAATTACAATCGATTCAAATTTCATCTTAGTCTAGTTCTAGTACTACTTAGTTTCAGATTACGTACAGGTTTCAGTCCCTTGGAATTCGACCTCGGTCTCACCGAGTTTATTACTACATCACAACCCTATACTTGGGAAGTGAACACCACGCAGACTCGCTTGCTAAGGAGAACGCTCGACTGGGGGAAGTGCTAGAGCGGATTAGGGCCGAAGCAATAGAAGAGCAGTGCAGGGCGGTTTCTCAGGCTAGGGAAGCCCAGCGAACTGAAGATGAGACGTCCCTAGCTTCGGTCATGGCCACCAAAGTAGAGGCTTTTAAGGCTTCGTAGGAGAGGGCCACCGAAGCCACTAAGTTTTACAACTGTGACTTCGACGGTTATATCGAAGCGATCCAGGATTTGTATCCTGACCTCAACCTTGAGCCTCTACTGCCCGAAGACGCAGCAAATAAGCTCGCTGAAGATGTCCGCCCAGATCAAGCCCCTAGCTCCCAAGCTCGTCCTCCTCCGACTGCATAGTTTTCGATGCCTCCCTTTTTATGACTTTTTTAAACTTATCTTTTTGATGAATGATTTGTGGATATTATTTTTTAACCCTTTGGAGAAGGTGCATGGATGATGATGATTTTTGACCCTCCGGAGGGCGCATGGACGATGACTTGTTATGTATTAATCTGTAGTTGATTCTTAGATGTTGATTGTTGATCACCGAACTAACTCACTGACAGGTTGGTTCATTTCAGGACATTGCCGAGCCGACTCCTTGACGGGTCAACTCATTTCAATGTCATCTCGTAGGAATTTAAACTCTATAGTATTGTCATTGTTAGGTCCGGCCCCTAAGGGATCGGTTCCTCCCACGATTGGCGAGCGACGTTTAGTAAACTTATTGGTAGGGCGACAAACCGACATCTTTATCAGGAAGTCGGGTCGTCTATTGGCTTTTCCCTTCAACTTGAGAGGATGCCTTGTAGAATTTTCGTGAGATAACGTTCTGACCCCTTCTTTAAGGGATCAATTCGTTAAATCCGCCACTGCACATGAGAGGGAACATTTTCTTAGTAGATAATTCGTTCACGTAGATAGGAAGAGATGTGAATTTCATTGAGAGCTTTAAAAGCTAGTCACTCGGAGGCGTACATTTATTGAGGGCCTTAAAGGCTAGTCGCTTGGAGGCATACATTTATTGAGGGCCTTAAAGGCTATTCCATCAAGGATAGTAAACTTTTAAGTGCTCGGCGTTCCATGAGTGGGGGAGCTGGCGGCCCTCGAGATCTTCTAAGTGGTAGGAACCCGGTTTTGCCGATCGGACCATACGGTAAGGCCCTTCCTAGTTGGGTCCGGGTGTCCCAGCCCCTGGCTCGACAGTGTTCTGAAAGACTCGGCGAAGGACTAAGTCCCCTGAACGGAACCGTCTGGTTTTGACCTTAGTGTTGTAAAACCACGCCACCTGTTGATGTCGAGCAGTGGCTTGAAGTCTGACGACTTCTCTGACCTCTTTAAGTAAGTTCAGATTGGCTACCATCTGCTCGGCATTCCGATTCTCTTGATAATTTCTAACCCGAGCCGTAGGGAGGCAGATTTCAACTGGCACCATTGCCTCCAAGCCGTAGGATAGCGAAAATGGGGTCTCCCCAGTAGATGACTGAGCCGTGGTCCTGTAGGCCTAGAGAACGAATGGGAGCTCCTCGGCCCAATTACTTTTTACTTTCTCCAACTTCGTCTTGAGATGATGTTTGATTGTTGACAGCTTCTACCTGTCCATTGGATTGTGGGTGCCAAGGCAAGGAATATGCATTGGTGATGCCGAGCTCCCAACACATGCCTCGGAACTTGTCATTGTCAAACTGCTTGTCATTATCAGATACAATGGTGCGTGGAATCCCAAACCGACAGATGATGTTTTTCCAGACAAAGTCTATCACCTTCTGTCTATGATTTTTACGATGAGCTCGGCCTCGGCCCACTTGGTGAAGTAGTCGACTGCGACAATGGTGAATTTGACTTGTCCTTTTCCCGTGGGCAAAGGTCCGATGATGTCAATTCCACACTGAGTGAATGGCCACGGACCACTCATGGGAGTCATTTCCTCTGCAGGTTGTCTCGGTACGGTCGCATGTCGTTGGCATTTGTCACACCTTTGAACATAGTTCTTCGAGTTCTCCCTGATAGTCGGCCAAAAATATCCTTGTCGGAGTATCTTCAGGGCCAGGGCTTGGCTACCAGGGTGGTTTTTGCAGATTCCTTCGTGAATCTCCCGAATCACATAATCTGCTTCATCAGATCGGAGACATCTGAGGTAAGGCTGCGAGTGCCCTTTCTTATATAGTGTACCGTCCAGGACTACGTACCACGCCGCTCTGACTCTCAGGCGCCTAGCTTCCAGCCTATCCGTAGGGACCTCGCTAGATGTGAGGTAGTTATAAATCGGATCCTTCCTTCATGAATCTCCCGAATCACATAATCTACTTCGTCGGATTGGAGACATCTAAGGTAGGGCTACAAGTGTCCTTTCTTATATAGTGTACCGTCCAAGACTATGTACCACGCCGCTCTAACTCTTAGGTGCCTAGCTTCCAGCTTATCCGTAGGGACCTCGCCAGATATGAGGTAGCTATAAATCGGGTCCATCCAGCTTGGAGCATCATCCACTGGATTGACTGTTTTCTTCTCCATCTGATTGATGCTCGGATATTCTATGAATTCCACGGGAATGATTTGCGGGATCTTTCCTTCTGTGGCAAGCTTTGCTAGGGCATCGGCCCATGAATTTTCTGCTTTGAGGATCTGATGGATAGTGCAGCTCTAAAATCTTTTAATCAATTATTTTGCTTCGTCTAGATAAGCAATCATTCTTGTTTCCTTGGCTTCATACTCGGTGAAGATGTGGTTCACTACCAGCTGAGAATCACATTGGACTTGAATAGACTGGACCTCCAAACTCACCGCCAGTCTGAGTCCAGTGAGCAGAGCCTCGTACTCCGCCTCATTTTTAGAGGCCTTGAAGCCGAGTCTGATCGCGTACTGGATGGGTGTGGAATCAGGCGCAATCAAGACAATTCCTGCTCCGGCACACTTGGCGTTGGACGACCCATCTACGTAGAGGACCCATCCTGGTTCTGATACCATCTCGGGATTACGTGGGGGATCGAGTGAAGGAGTCTCCTCGATCTCTGTACTAATTTGTTCCTCCTCAGGGGTGGTGAATTCTGCAATGAAATCAGATATGGCTTGGCCCTTGATTGCTATCCTCGGTCGGAACTGAATGTCAAACTCCCCGAGTTTGATAGCCCACTTGGTCAACCGACCCGACACTTCAAGCCTCCGAAGGACTTGCTTAAGGGGAGAATCAGTCAACACCATGATGGAATGAGCTTGGAAGTATGGACGTAACCTCCGAGCTAAGACGACGAGACTAAGTGCTAGCTTCTCTAGAGCCGGATATCTTGTCTCGGCGGGCACCATGGCCTTGCTCACGTAATACATAGGATGCTGCTTACCCCCTACCTCTTTAATCAGGGTC
This sequence comes from Magnolia sinica, assembly GCF_029962835.1. Lineage (NCBI taxonomy): Eukaryota > Viridiplantae > Streptophyta > Magnoliopsida > Magnoliales > Magnoliaceae > Magnolia > Magnolia sinica. Next base: position 135,154,786 of record NC_080573.1, read on the forward strand.
CAGCTGACATCTGAGGCTGAGACTGCAAGGTATAAAAATAAGGATTCACCTTCTTCAGGCTTGGACAGTAGGGGTGGTGAACCTAAATACTGTTTAAGCTGTTGAAAAGCCTGTTCGCATTCCGAAGTCCATTCTGCCGTCTTATGACCCTTCAACTGCTGAAAGAATGGGAAGCATTTATCTGTAGCTCTAGATATAAACCGTCTGAGTGCTACTACTTGTCCGGTGAGGCATTGTATCTCTTTGATAGTCCGAGGTGAATTCATATTGAGGCGTGCTTTGATCTTGTCGGGAATTGCTTCGATACCCCTCTGGCTAACCTGAAACCCGAGGAACTTACCTAAGCCAACTCCGAAGGCGCACTTCGCAGGGTTTAGCTTCATCTGGTATTCTCGGAGGATGGTGAAAGTTTCTTTGAGATCTGTCAGGTGATCGGACGTCTTAATGCTCTTTACCAGCATGTCGTTGACATACACTTCCATGTTATATCTGATTTGTCTGGCGAACATCTGATTCACCAGCCTTTAATATGTGGCCCCAGCGTTTTTCAAGCAAACGGCATGACCTAGTAACAGTAGAGTCCCTTGTCTGTGACGAAGGTAGTCTTTTGCCTGTTTGGGGGATGCATCGCGATCTGATTATACCTAGAGTAAGCATCCAAGAAGGAAAGTAGTTCATGCCCTACTGTGTTGTCCACCAGCTGATTAAGCCGAAGCAACGGGAAGCTATCCTTCAGACACGCCTTATTCAGATCCGAGTAATCTACGAAGACCGGCCATTTTCCATTGGCTTTCTTGATGAGGACCACATTTGTGATCCAATCGGGATAATACACCTCCTCTATGAAGTCAGCATCGATCAGAATAGAGACTTCGTCGACTATGGCTTCGTACCGCTTGGCATCGAACGACTTCCTTTTCTGTTTTACTGGTTTGTGGTCTGGATCGACATTCAGTTGGTAGACCATGACATCCGGAGAAACCCCGGGTATATCTTCATGCGACCATGCGAAGACATCTCTGTGCTGCCAGAGGAAGGCTAGTATTTTGGACCGCTGCTCAAGGTTTAATGATGTTCCGAGCTGAACAGTTTTGCTCAGGCATGCCTCATCGAGCAGTACTTTCTCCAGGTCTTCCACGAATGAGTCATTTGCGTTTCCTCTGGGATCTAGAACGTTGACGGTAAGGGCTTGCTTCACTGACCCTTTCTTCACTGCTATCGCGTAGCATCTCCGGGCTTCACGCTGGTCGCCTCGAAGGTAATCTATCCCACCGAGGGTAGAGAATTTCATCATCAGATGATAGGTGGAGACAACTACCCTCATTGCATTGAGAGAAGGTCTGTCCAGAATGACGTTATGTACTGATGGTATATTAACAATGAGGAAATCTACCATGATGGTCACTTGATGTTGTCCTTCTCCTGCAGTCACAGGGAGGGAGATAGCTCCCTCAGAGATCACCCTTTCTCCGGCAAGCCATGTAGGGGGTCTTCACAGGTCTGAGGCATGACCTTGAAATCTCCATTCTTTCGAAGGCCTTGGATTAGATCACATCTGTTGAGCTTCCGGTGTTGACCAGGATCTGGTACACCTTGTGTTTGGTTATGGTTATAATGACCACCAGGGCGTCGTCGTGCAGATGCTGGATTTCGCGCGCACGGGCTGACCCGGAGCTCTTTGCTCGGCCACTTGGTCAAGTGAACATAATGTTCCGGATAAAACTTTCGAGAATGGGCTTTTCGAGTCCTGTTTGAATCTCCACCTTCAGACGAGCCGCCGACGATGGTGCGCATTTCGGCTGGCTTTTCTGTGGTGTTATTCAGCTGCTCTCGCTCTTCTTTCCGAACTGTTTTCCCTTCCTTCGTATATTGGCGAAGATGGCCTTTGCGGATGAGGACCTCAATTTCATCTTTAAGGTCTACACAATCGGTTGTGTTATGGCCGTGATCCTGATGGAAGCGACAGTACTTGCGTTTGTCTCGATGATTTGGGTCGGCCCTCATACAAACAGGCCAATTCAGAAGCTTGTGCCTTCTGATGTCCAATAGAATTTGCTCAATTGACTTGTTGAGGGGGGTGTAGGAATGGAATTTACCCTCTGGTTTTCTACTCGGACAAAGATCGCGAGGGGCACGGTTGTCTAGTCATTTACTGGATGGCTAAGGTTCTTCGTTCCTTGGCCTCTTCCCCTTACTAGTCGGCTCTGTCACTTGAACATTTTTGTGGGCATTGAAAAATTCTTCAGCATTAATATACTTCTGAGCTCTGGCGACAAGGTCAGCTAACGTCTTCGGTGGATTCTTTCCAATGGAGAAAGTGAATTGTCCCTCTTTTAAGCCGCCGAACACGGCAACGAGTGTCATCTTATCGTCGTAGTCTTCTACCTACAATGCTTCCTCATTAAAGCGGGCAATATAGTCCTTTAATGACTCCTTAGGCTCTTGCTTGATGGCGAACAGGTGACTATTGGGCTTCCGACTCCTCTTACCGCTTATGAATTGGGTAAGGAATAGTTGGCTCAATTCCGCGAAGGAACTAACGGAGTTGGGTTTAAGCTGACGGTACCAACTCCTAGCGGATCCTGTGAGTGTGATTGAGAATCCCCTGCACATCATCGCGTCCGTCACTGTCTGAATTTACATCCACAAACGATAAGCCTCCACGTGCTCGGATGGGTGACCAGACCCAGAGTATCGGATGACATGAGGTATCCGGAACCTCTGAGGCATCACCTCATCCACGATCACAGAGGTGAAAGGAGGCTCGGTTTCTTCCATCATTGCTTGAACAGTAGTGGGAACTGACGATGGCAGTTACTTCTTTCCTAGCGTCAGAATTTTGTTGTTGAGCTCCGCGAACCGTTTTTCATAAGGATCTTTATTCTCAGCTATTATCTCCTGGGTGTTTTGTATTTCGGGGTCCTCCTTCCCCTTCTCCGTTCCAACTCGTGGCAGAGATCCTTTGGTGTCAGGGCCGAGGTGATTGAGGCGTTCGTTGGAGCTTGACTTGCTGTATTCCAAGCTGAAACTCGGATTTGGGTTGGGGGAGGATTCTAAACCGAGGCCGGTGCCCGAAGGGGTTAACGCGGGGACCCCTCGGGTCTCGTACTCCTCGGCACGGAATGAGCTTCCACAACCAGACCAATCAGCTTAGGAACAAGGTTCTCCTGAGCTGGATGTGATTTCGGCTCCGTCACTGTTTCATCTGGTTGATTTCGTCACGCCGGTCTTATATCTTGCTCTGCATCGCTCGATACTTGCTTTCCCGATTGCGAGAACGCTGGGAAGGCCCTGGTGCTGATTCGGCGTGTAGTAGCGAAGAGGAATGGGTCTGCTCATTTTGCTCTGGTTCCATAGCTGCTATTTTCTTCTTCCCTCTTGCCATAATGCTTAAGAATAGGAACTTGACCTTTCGTATCAGATTCCCACAGACGGTGCCAAAAATGTTGATGACAAAAACTGGACGACTCCTCGCTCTGACTCGCGAACTTCGAATCGCTTCAGCCCCTTGTACCTGCACACTTTCAATGAGCAAAGGCGACCCTGGTCTAAGCAGGGGACCCTCCGATGCCTAAGTAAGGTCAAGGGAATCTGGGTTTAAGCTGAAGAGTAGAGGGAGAGTGCAAGATGTTGCGTACCTGTAGCAATGGTATCTTAATGTATTTATATCTGACCATCGGACGGACGGGGTCCGATAATCTTGTCACGATTCATTCAATCAGTAGGATTTTCTGTTTGTGGAGATATTGTCTGCAATCCAGGGATCATGTAGCGTATCATGCGTATCTGTGGGCAAGGTAATTGGTCATGTCTGCTTAAGGTAGCTTCTTATTTTAGCGCGTGAAGCGTCCACTTCCTCTCTGGCCTCGACTCGGGACTTCTGGCCGAAGAGGCCCTAACTAGCATGCACACGGGCCTTCACTGTTAGTCTGTTAAATGTGGATTGCGTCACCAGTCTGAGCCGAGCACCAGTCTGGACGGAATGTGGACTTGGCTTTATTCATCTGTTGAGCATTCCAGAGGTCTTCCCTCCGAGCTCCGAGGTGGGTCGGCGAATCTGTCCTGTCGAGTTGAATTTTCTCGCAACTAATGCTAGTAGTTAAATTCTTCGTCTCTGGTCGGGCACTAGAGGAACGGTCTGGAGTACTTGGTCCAAGCTCCACACCGACTATTCCGATCTCAGATCAATCTGAGCCAACCGCTAGCCTCGAAGTGGGAGCGTACTGTAACCTTGTTACGAATCTTTCTTCCCCTTCGTAGCATCGTATCAGATCAGATTGACTCTTGTGAGTCTGATCGGATCAGAGGGATGTCGGTCCTCGGAATTGTAAGTGGCTCAGATCTTCCCATGACAGATATGATTGATCTGACGATCCTAGACTATTTTCGTGGGACATGGTTTTCTTAAATATAGACCGTTGAAGAAATCTCGTTTTCTTAGATATCGGTCAGTGTGACTTTGTTTTTATGAGCCATCTACAGCCGGGCCGTCTTTTGGACGGTTTAACTCGAGTGAGATGCATGCAACGCGTGGAAGTGCATGCGTAAGATCAATAGCTATCAAAGTGAAAGAATGGTCCAGTGATCTAAGCCGTTGATATGATGATCCCACGGCAGACGAACTACGAAACGAGAATCCAATAGATTGTAAGACTCTATCCATCTAATCTCTGGCATCTGGTATTGCATTTTCTTGAATGTGGATGGTTGCCGAGTTTTCTTTACTGATGGTCACGTCGGTGGTTTAAATAGTGGGCTTTCCACTTGGGGGATTTTAGCTGCAGTGGTCATTTAAAGTGGGCTGCATCAAACCAACGGTTTCGATCACTGAAACGGTGGGACCCACTTCTAGACACTGAAAAGCCTTGATCAAGCTGAATGGTCTATCATACGAGGGGGTTCAATATCCACCGTGACCGGTCGTATTTGATATATGGTTCTCGTGGGATGGTTCATGGTTAAAGGCTCTCTCATTGGCTATGGTCCATTCACTCGAACCCACCAAATAAATGGTAGAAATCATTTCTGATGGCACGTGGATGATGCACTCTTAAGTTGTGAATGCGGTAGGGTCCTTACTCTTGCTCGGGTTGCAGACTTTTTGGCGTTTCAACACCCGGTCAAGGGTTCGAGTACCCATCGGTGGTGAAATTCCACCAGCGTGAGTGTGTGGGGCGTGTGTGTGCGTGCGCTAAAAAAAAAAAAGAGTTGTGAACGCGGTAGTTTGATTTATGCAAGAGCATGTATACTAAAATAATAGGCGTGTAGATTTATAATAATAACTAGGACTGTCGACGGGTAACTTGATGTAGAGCGGGTCGCGGACAGTTTCATGGCCAAGATGGATTAGAAAAGGCCCGGTCGACGACAAAAGTGATCCGGACCATCGGACCTTAGATCAGGCGTATCTCGCAATCTGGAATGAGTTATCTAACGTAAAATATATGATTTTGGGGTAGAACGAGCTACTTTAGCCAACCAACCCAGCTATGTTGGGTTGCGCAGCCCAGAATTATGAAAAACCCCTTGATCGACGGTCGTTTCCCTGTTTTAATTTCATTTTTACTATAAGTAGTAAGCTTTAGTTTGATTATAACTCTTCATCCATCGGGCTTTAGGAGTTGCGCCCAACGTGAAAAGAGCTTAGAATAATTAGGAGAACGGTTTGGTGAAGCCAAATAGGACACTTACTATTTTTGGCCGAAAACCTTGCACACTAGTAGACATCACGACCGTCTATAAATAGTAAGTTTACTATTTATAGTAAGTTGCGAATTCTAGGAGTTTGAGTTGTAGTTTGATTCTGATTTCTTTCCCATTGCTTGGTACCCTTATTTAATGTCACGCCCCAAACTCGGAAACCGGGCTCACAAAATTTTCAATCGCCGAATCTGGCGCCGACAGCCTCCGTAAAACCCCATTCTCGGCTCCCAGCGCCCATTCGCCAAGTTCCGATCCTGGGATGCTACAAGGAGGATTTTCAACATCAGTTTGATTCGTAATGAGCATAACCAAAGGCATAACCCACAAACAACAACCAAAAACTCCATCACATTTTCACTATAATCAAGAACTTTACAAGTACAATGAACATAAGGGAAATACAATGAAGATAGACCAAAAGCTCCAAAAGAAGATCAGCTACGCGCCCAAGCCTCAGCGCTGCTGCGAACCAACGTCACCTACACGCAACGGTCGTGCATAAGCTTATAGAAAGCTTAGAGGGTGGTGAAAGTGTATGCTCAAGGTGGTAATGTAGCTATGCAGTATCAGAGTAATGCGGAACATGCTGATGGATGCTAAGAATCCCACAAGCCGTACCAAGGCCATGCGGTGCAAAGAATGATGTCGGCCATACTAAGGCCATGCAATGCGAAATGCAAGTCAAGCATACAAATCCTCATCTAAGTCCACATGTCAATACGGCTCAAATCTGGAATATCACCGGGGTCTAGTACACTCCAAGCCAGATTGCCGCCCCATCGCGCGCAATAAGGTGAGCGAAAAAGACCTCACTATCCGCCTGCCAATATCGGGCTCGGCTCGTCAATAGCGGACCCATTCCTCGAGCTGGTCAGACTCAGCCTAGCATTGCCCCCTACTCTCGGGCGGGTAAGGCCGCACCCCCTTCCAACCGACCACGACACAGTGGAAAGCGCAACCGTCTGGTAATCGGCACTCAGCGCTCATGCATCCACTCGGTCTAGACGTTGGAGCAACCTCCTGGTACCATAAGGGTTTAGGGACTTTCACCCAGGGATATCTATCGCACCCCATGTAGAACAAGATTTTCGGTATCCAATCTGTCAACCATGATATGCATGTGGAGGCTACGACCCTGATGTCGCTAGGGCATATAGTAACCATGTCACACAATGCGAATGCATGAATCACACTATTCGGTCATGCAGGCAATCCTACGCGTATCGTGCGCTCATGCGGGATAACTCCACCTATCGGAGCCCCTAAACAATCTGCCCGAAGGCATATGCGATGATCAGTCATTTCTCATATCAAGCATACGTATGATGCATATGGTTATGAATTATGGGACTAAACATGCTATATAGGATGGATGATGTGCATAACGAAGATGGGCCTAGACGGCCTACACATAACACGTACGAGCTTAACAATGGGCCCTAGGAAAAGTCATAATGCGGACATTTAACCACACTATACTTGCAATGTGGACGTCAAACCACCATTGCTCCCAAGGCATAGCCCGACGTAAGCATCATTACATAAATCATGTAGGGACTGCACATTGCAATGAACCTTAGGTATATCCCATTGGGCCCCCAATACATCAAATGGGCCGTATCATATGGGCCTCATGTTTATCAAGTGAGCCACATCAATGGGCCACACCAATAGGCCTTATGTGCATTGCAATGGGCCATAACCCGTGGGCCTTAGAATGCATCCAATGGGTCTACTCACATGGGCCTTATGTATATCAAATGGGCCTCGCCAATCGGGCCCCCATATGTACATCAAATGGGTCTAAACCCATAGGCCCCAAAACATTTTTAATGGGCCATAACCCATGGGCCTTAGAATGCATCCAATGGGCCTACTCACATGGGCTTTACATGCATATCAAAGTGGGCCTCAATCATGGGCCGCAAGTAACTGAGGTGGGCCTCCCACCAATATTATATTAAATATGATATAATATAATATATATATATACATAATATATATACATAATACATATGATATTATATATAATATAATATTATGTATATATGTATGTATATATATATATATATATATATATATATATATATACACACACGCACACACCACACATGCGCACACACACACACATGCACGCACCAATCCACACACGCACCCGCACACATCACAATGGGCTCCACCGTCCGCTGGACGGTGGCTTTAAAACATACACACCACTGAGGGATCCATGTGGGGCCCACTATGATGTTTCTATGTCATCCAACCCGTTGATAAGGCCTCGTGGGCCCTGATGAAGGGTGAAAACAAATTTCACCTTGATCCCAAACTTCTGTGGGCCCAGAAAGGATTTCAAGGGTAAAGTCTAATTCACACTGTTTCCTTTGATGTGGGCCACCCGAGTCTTGGATGAACCTCAAATTTGGAGGGTGGTCCACTAACCTCGGGGTCCACCATATGAATGGATTGGATGACTCATAAACATCAAGGTGGGGCCCACGGCTACAGCCGTGGGTGGCTGTCCGCCAGCCTGACACAGCAGCGTTGCTGCTGTGTTGCCCTTTTTTATTTATTTTTTTTGATTTTTGGTTTTCTTATGGATTTTGCAGGTGGGGTCCACATCTTGTAAATCCACTCCGTCCAATGGCTCTCCATGGCTCAGCACGAGCAAAACAAGTCCAATATTGGATGTATTTTGGCGGATAAGAAATCAGGGAAGGTTTCAACGGTGAAAACCACCGTTTGGTATGGTACGGCCCGCCCGAAGGTCTGATTAACCCCATCTTTTGGCTCAACGCCTAAAACAGATTTGGGAAAGGAATGGACGGCATGGATTTAATACATACATCGAGGTGGAGCCTACACAAGTGGGCCATCCCCAAACCAAGCTAATTTTTACATTTCCCATGAAACGTCCAGCGTCCCTGGACGCTGGACTCTGCAAATATACTAGAGGTGGGCCTTGCTTATGTGGGCCACCTCATGGAGGATGGTGTGTATACTACACACAAGGTGGGCCCCACTCGTAGGTGAGTTGGATGGAATACATACCCTATGGTGGGGTCCATTCAAGTGGGCCACACAACCTCTTCATCATACAACAAAATAAAATAAAATAAAATAAAATAAAATAAAAATAAAATAAAATAAAAAGGGAGAGAGATAGAGAGTGAAACCGCGTGATGGAGGGACCCCGGCACTATGGGCCCTCCCTTGCACTAAATCATACATCAAGTGGGTCCCCTTACATGTGGGTCCATTAAAGTTAAATCCAACGGTGGAGATCCCTTCTCCACTAAATTAGACGGTCTAGATGACCCAAAACATATAAGGAAATAAACATCATGATGGGGTCCATGGAGAATGGCCCCATCATGGAACGATCATGATAATCCAAGTGGGCCATTGGCCACATCTTAGGGTCCAAAGTAAGATCCAAACCATTGATCGGTTGGCCTTACTTGGCCCATCTTAAAAATATGAAAATCTACCCTATCAAGGCACCCACCACTTGATCTTCTTGCTCCCTTGGCTTCCTTAGCTCCTTGTGCTCCTCTTTGATGGAGGAAGATGAGAAATGGATGGTTGAGATGAGAGATGGAGGGGTGGGAAAGGTGGGCCTCACAAATGCAATTCTCTCACCATGGGAGGACCATACGTAGGAATTTTTGCTATGAGAGAGTTTGAATGAGAGAGAGACTTGTAAGGGAGAGAGAGAGAGAGAGAGAGAGAGTGATGGGTGATGGAGTGATGGGGGATGGTTTGGGTTGAAAAATTGTAAAAAGGTGTATGGTTGTTGTTGAAATTTGAAAAAGAGGAGTGGTGAGGTGGAAAGAATGGTGGACTTTTGAAAAAGGTGGAGATGGGTTGTTGTACTTAAGGTATGAGATGCTTTAATGGTTGATTGATGGGACTAATTGTAGAGATTCCCTCGAAATCCGCAACGCGCGGTGTTTCTTCGGAATAAACGCTGATCGGCATCTTCTTGCCTGGGTATCGGTTCGGTGCGCAAGTCACGGCGTTGGAACCGCGGCGACGACGCGGTCGCTATGATATAACTTTCGGACCAAGCCGACGTCGGTGCGCGGGACCTGGCTTAGGACCGTGCACAAACCCCGAATACGGTGCGAAGGTTGCCGGAATTCGACCGGAAGGACCGCGGAAGCTAACGGAACAGTACGGATTAGGACACGGGTCTTACATTTAAAGGGTAGTGAACTCATTTTTAATTATTCATCAATCAATTTTGAATTTATTAGAATTTATTTCTATTTTCTACTTTCTTTCCTCGTGGATTCGAGAAGTCTCTGTGAGGAGTCCAGAGAAGTTCCGTGGATTCGGAATAGTTATCCTCTTAAGGAAGACGGTGCTCGACCTCACGACCTCCCCTGCATCAGTTTGGTATTAAAGCGATGTTTCTCCTCGGATCGATGGCTTCTAACAACGTGTCGGGCAACAATCTCATGGGCGGTGCTCCAGGGAATTTACCTTTAACGGCGACAGCTTTCGAAGTAGCACAACAAGAGAATCAACAAGCCATGCAAGGGCTGTAGGCTTCCATCGACCGTATAGCGGATCTCTTGGCGGAAATCTTAAGGCAACTCCATGTTCCTGGTGACAATCCTCCACCCCCAATTAATCGCCCTGATCGCAGGATAGTACCGGCAGTGTATCAAAGGGTCATTCCTGAGGAAGGGGGCTCCAGTGAGGAGGAAATCGACGACATAATCTTCTAACACCCCAGACATGGTAGCGATCGAGTAGATCGAACGGATCGAGAATTCAAAATGAGGGTTGATATTCCTAGCTTCAATGGCCAACTACACATTGAGGATTTTCTCGATTGGCTTTCTGAAGTTGAGCGATTTTTCGACTATATGGACATCCCTGAAGCAAAAAAGGTCAAGCTTGTGGCCTACAAGTTGAAAGGAGGAGCTTTAGCTTGGTGGGAACAACTACAACTCGCACGAATCAGGCAGACGAAAGCACCAATCCGCACCTGGCAGCGGATGAAGCGCCCACTACGTGCCCGATTCCTCCCTAGCGATTACTATGAGGTATTATTCCAACAATACCAAAATTATTGACAGGGTAGTCGGTCGGTGAGAGAATACGCAAAAGAATTTTACCGCTTGGCAGCGCGTAATGATTTAGTCGAGACTGAATCACAGCAAGTCACCCGATTCAACGGTGGATTGCGTATAGCTATCCAGGATCGGGTCCAGATGCGGTCCGTCCGGACGATGAATAATGCGATCAAGTTGGCTACTCGGGCAGAAGCGCAACTTGAATGACCTAACACACGAACCTATCCTACTGTAAGGATCCCTGTGGCAGGTCTCTCCCATGGAACTGCACAGCTTAAGGGGAAGGAGCCCGTAAGAGCACGCACTCAACTTCTTACGTTTGAGAACCGAGATCAGGGAAGCGGGCAAGCTAGGCCTCAAAGGGTCGTATCGACTACTGCTGGTCCAAGTAAAATTTCGAACTCCTATACTCGGCCAAGGCCCGATAACTGCTACTGTTGTGGCCAAGCGGGCCACCTATTAAATACTTGTCCCCAGTGAAAAGTGGCAAACCTCGCCATCAATGATGGTAGTGCTGATAACGCTTATGAAGATCCAGATATTGAAGAACATGAGCATATCACCGAGAACGAGGCAGATGATTTAGGTTGGATTCAACAAGATTACGGCGAGTCGCTCGTTGTGAGGTGACTATTATATGCGCTAAGAAAAGAAGTGCATCCACAGCGGCATAACATCTTCCACACTAGGTGTACGGTGAATCGAAAGGTTTATGACGTGATCATTGACAGTGGGAGCAGCGAGAACATCGTCTCCAAGGTCATGGTGGAAAAATTATAATTGAAAATTGAGTGTCATCCCTCTCCATATATAATCGGTTGGATTAAAAAGGTCAGCGAAACAAAATAACTGAACAGTGCACCATATCCTTCTCAATTGGCAAACATTATAAGGATGAAGTAGTATGCTATGTGGTTGACATGGAAGCATGTCACATACTACTCAGTCGGCCCTGGCAATCTGACAGTGACGCCACTCATAAAGGGCGCGATAATATATATATCTTCATCAAGGACGACCGAAAGATCATATTGGCCCCTATGGATTTAGAGGGACCACCTGAAACTTCTAAAGTTGATGGCCATTTTCTCTTAACCATATGGGACTTCATAGAAGAATCAAAGGAAATAGGACAGACTTATGCATTAATTATAAAAGGGGAAGAACTCGAGCCTACCAACATCCCTAAAAGACTAAGGCCCCTGCTACATGAATTCAAAGAAATCTGGCCCGATGACCTTCCCGATGGGTTACCCCCCATGCGGGATATCCAACACCATATCGACTTTGTCCCTGGGTCCAATTTACCTAATCATCCCCATTATCGAATGAGTCCGAATGAGTGCGAGATTCTGTAGGGACAAGTAGAGGAGTTGATCCGTAAGGGTCTTATTCTAAAGAACATGAGTCCATATGTTGTACCAGCTCTATTAACTCCAAAGAAAGATGGGAGTTGACGCATGTGTGTCGACAGCCAAGTCATTAACAAAATCACCATAAAATACAGGTTTCCTATACCACGGTTGGACGATATGTTAAACATGCTAAAGGGTGCAAAAATATTCTCTAAATTGGACCTAAGGAGCGGCTATCATCAGATTCGAATACGGTCGGGTGATGAGTGGAAAACGGCCTTTAAGACCAAGGAAGGATTATACGAATGGATGGTCATGCCCTTCAGTCTTTCAAATGCGCCTAGCACATTTATGAAATTGATGAACCAAGTTTTGAAACCTTTCATTGGGTGGTTCGTTGTGGTTTACTTCGATGATATTTTGATATACAGTTAAGATGAAACCACCCATATGGAACACCTCAAAAAGGTCCTTCAAGTGCTCACTAAAAATAAACTGTACCTCAATTTTAAAAAGTGCAGCTTCATGACTGATAGTCTATTGTTCCTGAGTTTTGTCGTCACATCCACGGGCATTCAGGTGGATGAAGAAAAGGTGAAGGCAATCAGAGAATGGCCGGTTCCTACAAATATTCACGAAGTGCGAAGTTTTCATGAACTGGCAACATTTTATCATCGGTTCGTGAAAAATTTCAGTACCATTGTGTTACCAATCACAGATTGCATGAAGAAAGGACAATTTTAGTGGACTGACGAAGCCAACAGGAGCTTTGCCGAAATCAAGCGCAGATTATCCACGGCCTCGGTTCTTGTACTTCCCAACTTCAACAAATTGTTTGAAGTCGAATGTGATGCCTCATATGTCGGAATTGGAGGAGTTTTGTCTCAAGAAGGTAGGCCGGTAGCCTTCTATAGCGAGAAACTTAGCGATGCACGTAAGAAGTGGTCTACATATGAGATCGAGTTATACGTGGTGGTCCATGCACTGCGGCACTGGCGACATTATTTGATTCAAAGGGAATTCATACTTTATACGGACCATCAAGCTCTCAAATTCATTAATAATAAAGCTAACATTAACCGTGTGCATGCTAGATGGATCTCTTTTTGCAAGAATTCACGTTCGTACTAAAACATAAGTCAAGGCAAACAAAACAAAGTAGCTGATGCACTGAGTCACCGTGCAACTTTGTTAGTCACTATGAGCAATGAGGTTGTCGGGTTCGAGCGCCTCAAAGACATATGCCGATGATGACGACTTCAAGGACGCATGGCTTAGATACCAAGAAGGTCACCCCGGCGACTTACATATGCAAGACAGGTTCCTTTTCAAGGGAAATCGACTGTGCATCCCAAACAGTTCGCTAAAGGAACAGATAATCCAAGAGCTACATGGAGATGGCCTCAGTGGACACTTTGGGCGAGACAAGACGTGAGCTCTTTTGGAAGAACGGTATTATTGGTCGCAATTGGTACTTGATGTGGCAAAGGCAGTCCAACGTTATTATATTTGTCAGACCTCTAAGGGGCAATCTCATAATATGGGCCTTTACACTCCGTTACCTGTGCCTAACGACCATTGGGAGGATTTATCTATGGACTTCGTGCTTGGTCTCCCACGAACACAACGCGGCATGGATTCGGTATTCATAGTAGTAGATCGTTTCTTCAAGATGGCGCACTTTATTCCATGCAAGAAGACTCTCGATGCAACACACGTGGCGAATCTATTCTTCAGAGAAATTGTGCGGCTACAGGGGTTCCCAAGACTATTACTTCTGACCGTGACACGAAGTTCATAAGCCACTTTTGGCGGACTTTGTGGACTCGATTCAATACACGACTTCAGTTTAGCAGTGTCTACCACCCACAGACTGACAGTCAAACTGAGGTTGTGAATCGCTCATTGGGAAACCTCCTTCGATGTATTTTATGAGAAAAATCAAAGCAGTGGGATTTGACTTTGTCTCAAGTGGAGTTTGCATTCAATAACATGGTGAACCGCTCGACAGGAAAATCTCTATTCTAGGTTATTTACGAACGAGTACCTCATTACACACTAGATTTGGTCCTTTTGCCCAAGCTCCCAGGCATGAGCATTGCAGCAGAACATATGGCTAGCAAGATCATGGGCATTCATGCGGAGGTACAAACCAAGCTACATGCTTTGAACAAAAAGTACAAGGAGCAAGCGGACAAGCAACGGTGACAAAAAGTGTTCGAGGTGGGCGATCAAGTAATGGTCCATCTGCGCAAAGAACGATTTCCGACCGAAACGTACAACAAGTTGAAGAATAAAAATATTGGACCAATACCAATCATCCGAAAGATCAATGACAACGCTCATGTTGTTGATCTTCCAGATGACATGGCAATCTCACGGACTTTCAATATCGCGGACCTGACCGAGTATCATGAACCAGCGCAGGATGAGAACTCGAGGACGAGTTCTTTTGAAGTGGAGGGGACTGATGTAGAGGGGGTCGCGGACAGTTTCATGGCCAAGATGGATCAAAAAAGGCCCGGTCGACGACAGAAGTGATCCAGACCAGCGGACCTTAGATCGAGCGTATCTCGCAATCCGGAATGAGTTATCTAACGTAAAATATATGATTTTGGGGTAGAACGAGCTACTTTAGCCAACCAACCCTACTATGCTGGGTTATGCAGCCCGGAATTGTGAAAAACCCCTTGATCGACGGTCGTTTCCCTGTTTTAATTTCGTTTTTACTATAAATAGTAAGCTTTAGTTTGATTATAACTATTCATCCATCGGGCTTTAGGAGTTGCGCCCAATGTGAAAAGAGCTTAGAATAATTAGGAGAATGGTTTGGTGAAGCCAAATAGGACACTTACTATTTTTGGCCGAAAACCTTGCGCACTAGTATCACGATCGTCTATAAATAGTAAGTTTACTATTTATAGTAAGTTGCGGATTCTAGGAGTCTGAGTTGTAGTTTGATTCTGATTTCTTTCCCATTGCTTGGTACCCTTATTTAAAGGGTTGTGAACTCGTTTTTAATTATTCATCAATCAATTTCGAATTTATTAGAATTTATTTTTATTTTCTGCTTTCTTTCCTCGTGAATTCGAGAAGTCTTTGTGAGGAGTTCAGAGAAGTTCCATGGATTCGGAATAGTTATCCTCTTGAGGAAGACGGTGTTCGACCTCACGTCCTCCCCTGCATCATAACTGGACCGGGGTTCCCTTTGGACCACACCCACTTTTAATAAGTCTGGGTCTAATTTCTCAGACCCGTTTATAAATTAGTCGGTATGGGACTGCCATTATATATATAGTTTCTCACCCCGGATTGACCGTGATGTGTGTCGAACATCTACCCCATCAGTCAGACGCATCATTCCAAGGTGGGCCTAGGGCTTAAAAATCAAGTCAATCCGTGACTTGTGTGGGCCACACCACATACAAAAGTTGAAAAATAATTTAGGTAGTTTTTTTTTATTATTTTAACCAAACATACTTATCTTCTTAATAAACATAAACTAATTAAATAAAAATGTATTTTGTCTCATGTACGCCTCTTATCAACAAATTATGAAAAAAAAGAAAAAAAGAATTAAAATAAAAAAACTTATTCGGTGGTATCGTCCTATGCTCCTCCTCTCGTCTCTCTTGTACACCTCTTGTCAACAAATTATGAAAAATAAAAATAAAAACTAAACAAAATTAACTAAATTGATTAAATACTTTTAAATTAAAAAAGATTAGTTATAATTAATCATAAACTAAACTTACTTATATGAAATATGTTACTTATCTACTGATGTAAGCAGAAAAAGTAACTTATTCGGTGGCATCCAAACCCGCCCTTAATGCCCTGGACCTGCCAAATGTCTTGAACCCAATGAGCCTGGATCTATTGACAGCTAGGTAATAACATCCATCATTTCATGTAAAAATTCAAATATTTGTTCGCCTGTAAAACTCCATTATATATGCTTGTCATATGTATTGGACCAATCCGCTGGGGCGAAATAATAATGCACGACAGATCGCTTCATGTATCACATGCAACCGTCGTGCGTATCGTCCTATTGCCAGTGCATGCAGAAGGTCATGGTATACACACAAGTTACCGGTGCATTGTTGAGTTGTCAGAACATGAGCTAGAGGTGAATGGATTTGCTGGATGGCTGACTCCCAAAAGGTGATGGCCCACCTGATATTTGTTAGGTGGAGATTAGTCCACTACTGTACTTAGACGTCCAATCACAATCAAAATTTCTGACGGTGATTATTATTTTAATCCATTACAGGCGCCGATATGTCAGGTGCCGCTACATCTGAGCCGTTGAAAATGGTCGGCCATGTGTGTACATTGGATCATCTGTTGGCCGCATTTGCTGTTGGATTAGGAAATGAATCCTCTGCAACACCTGTTTTATCACAGTGTTTAAAACATCTAAGTCTGCGGGGCCCACCAGGTTATAAATGTTAATCCACTCCATAGATCAGATCCCATCTTTGATGTTAGGACCTGAGGTCGAAAATAAGCAAGATCGGCAACTCAGATGGATCACACCGCATGAATGGGATGCCAACCATAGGTTTGTTTGTGAGTAGACCATGTGGGCTACAACGTATGAACATATCTGTTTTGGGAGCAATTTTACATTGTTCCACGAGTGGCCCATGTGAGTTTTCAATCAGGATTATCTTCTTCCTGTGCGGTTCCAATAAGGGTTCTAACCTGATGGACGGAGTGGATTTTACATATACAATACGGTGGACCCTACAGATCATGGATGCTTTACTTGGTGCGTTAGACAGGGCTCAAATCGATGCCGATCTGTTGGATCAGACCATTGGCAGGTTTGATTTTAGACCGTCCATGATTTCTATGCAGTGTGACCAGTCTGATGAACGGATCGGCCTGATCTTTATACCAGGTGATCCCCACGGCGGGGGCCACCATTGACGTGGCTTGGGTCTTAAACACTTGATACGGTGGAACGTGTCACGGTTTGAAGGAAGCGGATTGCCTGTGACCCCGGGCACAGAGATAGCCCGTGGATGTGTGTGGCCCACAGAGATGTCCGTGACAAATCTACTCTGTTCATCTGTTTTGAAAGACTACAATAGGAAGGGAGTCTGAAAATAGGAAGATCCAAAACTCATGTGGGCATACCACACGAAACAGTGGGGATTGAACGCCTGGGGATGACAGAAGTTGCGTATCAGGATGATGTTCGTTTTGAAGTTTATCTGAGTGGTAATAACTCTACGAACGGTTTGGATGGCATATAAACATCATGGGTCAGCTACAGGAATTTTTCAACGGTGGATATTTCTGTTCCCACTGTTTGGTTGGTGTGGGCTACATAAGTGTTGGATCTTCCTGATTTTTAGGATCCTTTACTATTGTGGTCTTGCAAAACATGTGGACGGAGTGGATTCATCACGGAATCTGTGGACCCCACACAGCCCCGGGCACAGGTATTTTGCCTGGGGTCACAAGCATGCATCCATCCGACTTGTATTTTCTTGATCGGCAAAATCTATGTCCGACCGTGAATAATGTTCGGTGCTAAAAATGATACATTGGCAGTTACATAAATGGGCATGGGTTATGGGAATTTCATGCGAGTGGTTATATATGTCACTGTATGGGAAGGAGGTGCTGTGTTAAGCATGTCATTGTCATTGTATCTTGCACTAGTGCATTGAGAGCTCACTGTATCAATGAAATATGTCAAAGACCGTGAACTATTTTTAAAAGAGAGCTTGTGCACACACATCATTCTAGCAAGAAATCAAATTCATCAAAGGGTGGGTTTCTTTGCTATCATTTAGATTATAGTAGATATTTCTTATATTTATTATAGTTTGAATATTTTTTATACCATTATTTTTAACAGTTACCATTGAATAGGCCATCAATTAAACGGCTAGAATTGTGACTGTCCATTCTTTCCAAAGCCAGCAATTTCGAATCTGATTGCGTCCCATGTTGGCGGCTACCACTGTTGTAGTTGAGAGAGAGAGTGGAGAGATATTAATGTGTGAGAGAGAGAAGTATGTTCTCCTTTCCTTTTTGTAGGCAAGTATGTTGTTTACTAAACACCTTTAACTGTTGAATCAATGTAAATTAAGATTAGCTACTCGAGGCATAAGTAGCTATAGACACCACACCCAAAACAAGGTAACCGCATCTACTCGGTCTTAACTGCCAATGTATCATGTTTATAAGAAATCTAAGCCGTCCAAAGGTTGACCCCACCGTGAATAATGTTCGGTGCTAAAAATCAATCCGTTTCAGTGATTGTCAGACCGTTCACATATACAGAGAGAATCCAGCGGTCAAAGCTTGTTGTGTACTGTGTGGCCCATCTAATGAATGATTCCACCTGATTTTTACATCTGATGATCTTCAAAGTGGGGCCAGTGTTCTAGACTGTCAGATATGGTATACACATGACAAGTGGACCATACGTGCTGTCTATCGACAGACAGAATTACAAATACTAAAAATGCCACTTATCCGGCGTTGGTGACCACACATACACGTATGGTCGATCTTCCAATTAATAGACAATTAGTCATGGGAAGATGACAAAAAACAAAGAATTTCCGGGCAACTTCCGAGAGGGAATTGACATCTACACCCACCATGTTTGATGATGCACCCCTTGTTTCGGATGTGTATTAGGTGTTACCCAACTAAAACGTTGGTGGGTGCATCCCTGACTTGGGAGTCCCACCTTGATGTATGTTCTGTATATCCACGCCGTTCATCAGTTTTTTTTTTTTTTTTCACCTCATGTTATAGCAAGTCCCAAAAATGAATCAGATCCACATCTCAAGTGGACCACACGGTAGGAATTGAATGCCTGCCATTCAAAACCTACTTGGGGCTACAAAAGTTTTGGATCAAGATGATATTTGTGTTTTCCCTTGGTCCTGACCTTATCAACAAGTTGGATGGCGAATAAACATTATGATGGGCTTTAGGAATTTTTAAACCGTCGGCGTTCAATGACCATTGTTTCTAGTGGTATGGTCTCCTTTAGATTTAGATCTACTTATTTTTGGCACCATGCCGTAAAATAAACTATAAAAATTGATGGACGGCATGAATATACATTACATACGTCAAGGCGGGCCCATGGGTAGAGCAGCCCCCATTAATGGGTAACCTAGGTGACACCTAATTGACTTCATCTCTTAGGGCATGTGTGAGAGCTTGTAAAGTGAGGTAAATGGAAAATGGAACTGGGTAAATGAATTGGGAGTAAAGCTTACTCAACTGTAATAAGATGTTAGTAAATGAAATGCTTTTGCAATCGAATTAGAATATACACACACACACATATGCGATATTTAATAGAATAATTGTAATAAGCCTAATGAAATATATACTTTTCCCGAGGGTAAGGAAATTTCGAGCCTCAAATGAGCCACAAATGTAAAGATCACCCGTAAGCAAATTGTGAATTGTTTTTTTAACTATTCATTCTGATGACTAACCTTTGAATAGTTTAGATCATTTTATTGATGTAGCCAGTAACTATATTGGTTGGAAGTATAGTCAAGTCAGTATGCCACATTTATGACAAACATGCATGTTCCACCAATTTGGAAGTGGATTGCCTACTGACTCCTACCAACGTACTAAGTAAACCTTGTGAGGCCCACCATGAATTTAAATGGCTTATCCATGCAGTCCCCATCTGTTTTTTCAGATTAGCCTAGGACATGACACCAAAATTCAAACAGACCCAAAGCTCAAGTAAAACGTACCAAAGGAAACGGTGGGGATAATGAGTCCACCATTAAAACATTCTTAGGACTATAGTTATATTTATTTGTCATCAAACCTGTTCATGAGGTCATATAGACATAGAATGAAGGGAAAACACAAATATCAGCTTGATCAAACCTGTTCATGCGGTCATTAGCCTCAAATAAGTTTTTTCAAGCACACAATTTCATTTAGTGTAGTTCGCTTGAGGTTTTGATATGCTTCCATTTTGGTCTATTGCCCTAAAATAATATGATAAAAAGGATGGACAGTGTAGATAAAACACATACATCACAATCGGCACCCCAGATTTTATTTAGTACGTTGAAGTGCCCACAGTTTGAGGTCTGGCCCGTCTGGCTGTTCTCATTTCCTTGTCCCTCCCCTCTTAACCAAGACCATCGACAGCTTGTTACGAGCGTGGTGAGAAATATCGTTCCCGGCTATTTCTCGAGGAGATTTTCAAATTTTTACGTTTTCTTATAAGAAGAATATCTTTAAAAATAAATACAAGATAATAAATAAAAATTTTAAAATTTTATTTTATCGACTACTGAATTAATTAAAATTTTGAAAAATCGATTTAGTTCCGCGAGAAAATGGGGAGAATTTGTAAAATGCCAATATTTGAAAATCTCGCAATAGTATTGTTCATCCATTTTTCCATATCATTTTAGGTACCGTGATAAATGGGTTTCATCCAACGTGTTCATCCATTTTGCTCTATCATCTTAGCGTAAAATCCCAAAAATGAGGCATTTACCATGCTCAAGTGGACCACACAGTGTGGATTAAACACCCACCGTTGAATAAGTTTTGGCTGGCACTGCATTTTTGTATCAAGTTGATATTTGTGTTTTCCCTTCACCCAGGACTATAGGACCTTGTGAACAGGTTAGATGGCAATTAACTGTCACGGTAGGCCCTAGGAAGGTTCCAGCAGTGGTTTTCATTATCACCACTGCTTCCCATGGTGTGGTCCACTTGAACCTTGGATCTGCCTCCTTTTTTATATGCCGAAATGAATGAACAATGTCATAAAACGCATACATCACAGTGGCCCATCAGAGCCCCTGTCTGTTCCTAGACGGCGATTAGCATTTTCATACATGTTGCACATGTGCATTCCCTACCGCAATGTCTTTTTCTATTTTCTTTTCCTTACACACAGACCACACAGTAGGTTTTGTCGTCTTAAAGCTCTGATGAGTCTACCATGGAGTCATGATCAAGATTTTATTATTTTTGTTTTTTAAGAGGGGCCGGGGCTATTTATTGTTGCAGACTTGCAGTACCCGTTAGTATTTAGGCTACATGAGCTGATTGTTTATGTGGTCCTGATGAAGAGAGGTCTTACAGGGTGAACTCTGGTCCAGGTACTGAACCATCGTGTTGATGAGACGAGCTCGTACTCATGATATAGGATATTGTTGCATGTGGTGTACATGCACCTCAAAGTAACTGTCCCAATAGTGGGCCTACATTGGATTGATCATATCGTTCGCTCTTAAATTCAGTCACATGTCCAGAGGTTTGCAGTTGCGTCAGAATCGACTGGGTCCAATTCAAAATATGTCCACAGATTCCCTATATCAAGATAGAGCGTGGTTGGATTGGGACTTTACGGTTTGTCTAATTAACCAATTGCTTAAATGATTGGAAGAGGTTAGGGCTCTTCCTCCAAATGAACTCTTTTTATGCATTGAAAATCCAAAGAATTGTAAAGTTATATGGTTGAAATGAACTAAAAAAAAAAAAAAAAAAGGAAAAAGAAGAAGAAATGGTAGAAATGAAAAAAAAAACGGAGAGATGGACGCAGTTAGGGAATAAGAAGTTGTGTTGTATTTAATGCTAAGAAAGTGATGTGTATGAAACCTTTTTCTGCGCGTGGGCAAGGACCAAACTTGTGGGGCCCAGATTGATGTATGTGTATAATTCATGCCGCCCATCCTTTTTGCCGTGTCATTTTATGGCTAGGGCCCAAATATCAACCTAATCTAAAGCTCGTGTGGGTTACATAATAGAAAATAATGGTGATAATGGAATCTACTGTTGAAACTTTCCAGGCTCACTGTTGTGTTTGTTAGAAGTGGACATTGCCCAAGTTAAAACTTTTCAGGCCCACGGCGAGCTGGCCGACAAGGTGGACCCCATTGTGGGCCTTAGGCTATTGTACCAATAGCTATCCTTTCATTTAATAGTAAAGGAAATGAACATGTAACAACCGCGACCCATATAACATAAGAACCACGACCCATGACAATATGACCTATACAACATGATAACCATGACCCATGACAATTACGACCCTTACCACATTACAACCACGACCCTTACCGCATTACAACCATGACCCAAGTATGAGTCGTGGTTGTAATGTTATATGGATCGTGATTTTCATAAGGTAAGGGTTGTAGATGTCATAAGGTAAGGGTCATGGTTGTCATGACAATTACGACCCTTACCGCATTATAACCATGACCCTTGCCACATTACAACCGCGACCTGGGTATGAGTTGTGGTTGCCATGTTATATGGATCGTGGTTTTCATAAGGTAATGGTTGTGGATGTCATAAGGTAAGGGTCATAGTTGTCATGCTATACAGGTCGTAGTCTTCATTTTATAGGCCTTGGCAAGGACCAACTAGTTGGGCCTACATTGATGTAATTAAATAATTTATGCCGCACATCCTTTTTGTCATGTCATTTTAAGGCTAGGTTCCAAATATTAGCCTAATCCAGAGCTCATGTGGGCCACATAATAGAAAATAATAGTGGCAATGGCACCCACTGTTGATATTCGAGCCCACGTGAGCTCTGGATTAGGCTGATATTTGGGTCCTAGCCTTAAAATGACAGAGCAAAAAGGATGGCCGGTATGGATTATTCACATACATCAATGTAGCCCCCACTAGATGGTCCTTGCCAAGTATAAGTGCTATGGTTTCTAGCTCTCATGATTGTCAAATTTTGTAGTGCCAAAACCTCTTGGAATCTGTGTCTTGTGTAGCGCATCTACATATTCAAGACTGTGAATCTTATGTACAAGAACAAAAGTCTTTACCTCAAGAACTTCAAATGCAAGATTACATGTTCATGTTCAAGTACAACACCAAGTGTTAATTCAATCTTTCAAGCTTCAATAGTTCAAGTTTTCAAAGCTTCGTCGAAGTTAAGATAAAGTTTTTTATTTTGAACCTCAAGTTCAAGCTTCCATGTTAGTCAAATTCAAGCTTCAAAAGTCTCAAGTTCAAGCTTTATCATATGTCAAGATCTCATGCTTCGTGAACTTCAAAGAACAACTAACAATTGAAGCAAAAGAAGATTCAATGTTCATATACTGCTTACAAGGTATGAATGACCCTAGGTTGACCGTAGGATAGGTCATTTTGAATACATAATTTAATTGGGTCACTTTATAAGTACATACTGTTTTTCGACTAGTCTTAGACTATGTTCAACTAGTCCTAGTACTGACTCGACCAATCCAAGAAATCCTCGACCAGTCCTAAGTTTGTTACTTATTTTCAGAATTTTTTGTTATTGCCTCCACCAGTTCTAGAGACTGCTCGACCAGTCGTGTGAATAGTGCTCAACCAGTCCTGCAGGCTCGTCTCAAACTCCAGCAACTAAAAATGGTCTAACACGACCAGTCGTGGACAGGACTCGACCGGTCGTGGAGGCCACTCGACCGGTCGAGCAGGTCCTTCGACCAGTCGTGGAACGGTCTAATCTTATTACGCCCAAATTTTTAAAAATTTGTTGGTCCTTCGACCAGTCGAACCGACCTCATGACTAGTCGAAGATGCGATTTCTATATTTATAAATAGATCACGAATTTCAGAGTTTGATATTCAATTCAAGTAAGATCAAGACACCACTCTAAGAGATAAGTTAGTGATATTCTTAAGCTATTTAGTGCTCATTTTATATTCTCTTTAATTAGTTTTCTGCATTTGATTTTGTATTCTACATTCCAATTTTATTTGAAAGAGGGATTGAATTTTTCTCATTTCTTGGAATCAAAATCAAATCAAGCTACCCCAAGGTGATTTAATTTAAAATCTATTTAGAACCTAAAACCATTTCATATGAGAGTGTGAACATTGAACATTTACGTTGAACTTCTACTCCGAATTGGTTCTTCCAAGTTGCATTAAAAGGAGAATATCCAGATAAGTATTTTACAGTTTTTGTAAATTCATTCTTTTGGTTTCTTTAAGACTGTGCCAGAAAAATCTCTTTCTTTTGGTTTGTCTGAGGTGACCTAGAAAACTCAAAGTGTGGGGGTTTTTGAATTGTGTAAACCCACTTGAAAGACACAATTGTGAGGGTTTTAAGTGAACCTTGAAAAACCTATTTCATAGTAAACACTAATATCCACTGTGTGAGGATATTAAGAGTGGAGCAGTTGTGTGGTTATTTTTCTAAACAGTTGGTGTACACACAAGTGAACCACTATAATTTCTGGTCTAGTGGTGATTGATTAATTATTTTATTTTGTGGATGTTGTAATTTCCCCTTATGCATTTGTGGAGAATGTTGTAATTTCTTTTATGCAAGTGTGAGAATATTGTAATAACTTAATTTCTTTCTTTGCTATTTATTTCTTTATTTCTCTGTATCAGTTTGAGTTTTTGATACACAAACCATTCTAGGAATCAGGTTGTCCTACCATAAGCCATTGGTTTTTGGTGTAAGGTTATCCTTAGAACCACATCTATATCAACCTCTCAATACTTGTACAGTTAAGATTGTTTTACATTTCTGCACTGTAGGATTGTTTACTACTATCTTTATTTATATTTGTTTAAATTCCGCAGTTTATTTTTAATTTGTCATAGTCCTATTCACCCCCCCTCCCCTCTGAGCACGGCCTTTTCACTAAGGCATTTCAAATGAAGACTACGACCAATATAACATGACAACCATGACCCTTACCTCATGACAACCACGACCCATATCCAGGTCATAGTTGTATTGTGGTACAGGTCATGGTTGTAATGTGGTGAGGGTCGTAATTGTCATGGGTCGTGGTTGTCATGAGTCGTAGTTATCATGTTATATGGGTTGTGGTTCTCATGTTAAATGTGGTAAGTGAACATATAACAACCGCAACCTATATAACATGAGAACCACGACCCATATAACATGATAACTACGACCCGTGACAACTACGACCCATATAACATAACAGTCATGACCCATGATAATTACGACCCTTACCACATTACAACCATGACCGAGTATAGGTCGTGGTTTTCATAAGGTAAGGGTTATTGTTGTCAAGCTATGCATGTCGTAGTTTTCATTTTATAGGCCTTGGCAAAGACCAACTGGTGGGGCCTACATTGATGTATGTGAATAATCCATGCCGCCCATCCTTTTTGTTGTGTCATTTTAGGGCTAGGTTCTAAATATCAGCCTGATCCAGAGCTCGTGTGGGCTACATAATAGAAAATAATGGTGACAATGGCACCCGCTGTTAATATTTGAGCCTACAAGAGCTCTGGATCAGACTGATATTTGGGTCTTAGCCCTAAAATGACACAGCAAAAAGGATGGGTAGCATAGATATTATTCACATATATCAATGTAGGCTCCACTAGATGATCTTTGTCAAGGCCTTTAAAATGAAAACTACGACCCGTATAGCATGACAACCACAACCCCTTACTCATAACAATCACGACCCTTACCTCATGAAAACCACGACCCATACCCTGTCGTGGTTGTAATGCGATAAGGGTCGTGGTTGTAATGTGATAAGAGTCGTAGTTGTCATGGTCATGGTTGTCATGTTATATGGGTCGTGGTTGTCATGATATACGAGTTGTAGTCTTCATTTTAAAGGCCTTGGCAATGACCATCTAGTGGGGCCTACATTGATGTATGTGAATAATTCATGCCGCCCATCCTTTTTGCCCTGTCATTTTAGGGCTAGGACCCAAATATCAGCCTGATCCAGAGCTCGTGTGGGCTCAAATATTAACAGTGGGTGCCATTATCACCATTATTTTCTATTATGTGGCCCACATGAGCTCTGAATCAGGCTGATATTTGGAAACTAGCCCTAAAATAACACGACAAAAATTATGGCCGGCATTGATTATTCTCATACATCAATGTAAACCCCACTAGTTGGTCCTCACCAAAGCCTATAAAATGAAGACTACAACCCATATAGCATAACAACCACGACCCTTACCTCATGAAAACCACAACCCATATAATATGGCAACCACGACTCATACCCGGGTCATGGTTGTAATGCGATAAGGGTCATGGTTGTAATGTGATAAGGGTCATAGTTGTCATGGGTCGTGGTTGTCATGGGTCGTAATTATTATGTTATATGGGTTGTGGTTCTCATGTTATATGGTCATGATTATTACATGTTCACTTCTTTAACTACCAAATGAAAGGATAGCCATTAGTACAATAGCCTAATGCTATCCGTTTCGTCCACCTTGTCGGCTAACTCGCCATGGGCCGAAAAAGTTCTGACTTGAGCAATGTCCACTTCTAACAAACATCACAGTGCGCATAGAAAGTTTCAAAAGTGAGTTTCATTATCACCATTATTTTCTATTATGTACCCACACGAGCTCTGGATCAGCCTGATATTTGGATTCTAACTTTAAAATGACATGGCAAAAAGGATGGGCGGCATATACTATACATGTACATCAATGTGGGCCCCATGAGTTTGGTCCTTGCCCACACGCAACAAAGGATTTCGTACACATCACTTTCTTAGCATTAAATACTACGTAACTTCTTATTCCCTAAAAAAAAAAAAAGTATAACTACTGAAAGAAGGACAAGGGCATTTTGATCAGACTAATTTTCAAAGTCATGTCAAAAGACCACCTAGGGAATATTTGAAAGGTTGAATCACTTTACTAAAATTCACCATACTTTAAGGTCAATACTGTCAATCAATTTTCCAAACAAGTACATTTGTGGGGCCACATATCTTTGACACCAGCTAGTTGGCTGGTGTTCAGTCACCAATCAATCCAAATCCCATCCTTGACAGCAGCATATGCCCAACTCAGCCGCAACCACAGGGTATGTGACGTGGGATCACCACGCAATCCGCGTCCCATGTTACAGGCAATCCGCGTCCCATGTTACAGTGCATTTTGCAGGGAGGTCCCAGGACGCGGATTTCCCGGAAAGCCTTTTGGCAGGGAAGTTCCTGCGTGGGTCCTTACGTGAGGTCCATCATGATGTTTCTGAAAAAACAATTCCACACATCCTTTTTTTACAATCATTTTGAAATATGA
This sequence comes from Magnolia sinica, assembly GCF_029962835.1. Classification (NCBI taxonomy): domain Eukaryota; kingdom Viridiplantae; phylum Streptophyta; class Magnoliopsida; order Magnoliales; family Magnoliaceae; genus Magnolia; species Magnolia sinica. The sequence goes on from NC_080573.1 coordinate 135,181,982, forward strand.
GACCAAAAATAATATGGATCAAAAACTCAAGTGGACCACACAAGAGGAAATAAAGAGATTCAGAGACCACCCTTTAAACATTTATATGAAAATCTAGTATAATTCTAATATTTTTGTGCTTTCACATCGTCCCACTGTGAATGAACTTATAGACAGTTTGGATGGCATATAAACAACAAGATGGAACCTAAGAAGGTTTCAATCGTGGAAAACACTTTCTCCATTTTTCCTTCTTATATGGCCGCATTGAGTTTTGGGTGTTATAATCTAAGTTTGGATACATTGAAATATAAAAATAAATTGAAAATAAAATATTTCAATTGGCTGAATCACGTATAAAATACGCTGTCCTTAAAGCGTGATTCGCTCCCTTATCAACTGCTGATGTGTTACAGGCAAATTGCTTCCAGGATAAGACAAGTCTTATCTGGATCCAGCGTGCAGCAATCACGATAAGTCCACTGTGGAACAACTTTAACGCAGTAGATCTCCTGGCAGACTTAGACAGTAGAGATGATCACAGTATTCTATGATGGAGATAAGGATCTTATTTGATTTGATGGGAGATGGTTTATTAAGATGATGAAATTCGGACTGGAATGGTCCAGTTTATATAGGCATCAGGTATAACACCGTTGTTGTGTGGTATTCAATGGTCTAGAACATTTGAAAAACGTTTCTGGCCGTTGTTCATTAATTCAAGACGTTTCTAGTCATCAGATCAGAAGATCTGACCGTTGGATCATCTTGGCCCGTCCGTTTTCGGACCATTGTGGATTTCAAAGTAGCCATCCGTTTTAGAAAACGGCTGGACATTTCAGATTTAATATCCAACCATTCTCAGTCACCTATAAAACTCAGGCACATTTCAGATTTTAAGATCCACACCGCCCTATGGCTCTGACCAGACCCATCGCACCATCTCGCGCCGGTTCGCGTAAGGTCGCGAGGGAGCGACCACTCTACGACATGATGCGCATGTGCGAAGTGCGACATCTAGCGCCACTACAGCCACACTGCCTCACTACTCACGCCCGTGCCCAAGCCCGCACGCGCGGGTGCGTGTGTTCCAGTCGTGTATCATCTCCTCCAAAAGCTCCAAGTAAGAATACTTTTCACAATATCTCATATAAACCACAAAAAGATTTCAACCATTGTCAATGTGGGACAAAGCACACACTGCACTTTTTAAATTCAAAGATTCAAAAAAGCGTTTTGGCGGGAAATCCTGAAATTTTGAAATTTTCATTTTTTAAAAAAATTTTTGAAAAAGCCATTGATTTTCAACATTGGGTCCACCTGAGTTTAGATCTGTTGTCTTGAAACGATCTGAAAAAACGGATGGACCGTGTGGATTTTTCAGAAACATCACGGTGGCCCAAATATCATCCCACCGCGGGAACTTCCTGCAGAATGGGAAATCATTGGCCCCAGTAATGGAAATGTATGATAAAGAAACATAGTGAGATGTTCACTTCGCTGTATCTGAACTCATGTACACACGTCCATCTTTCCCACCAATGTCCATGCTGTTACTTTTCTAGAACATCCGAGCCGTACTAAAGCTAGGCGATACCTTGAAGATCTCTGAGGACAAAAATCAGGCAGATCCATTCGTTGGCCCGATCACACTATTGAATCGAATTGACATCCATTGATCTGACCACACATCCTATGTCCAGTCATTTCTCAATGTTATTTTGAACTGTCCATTTGACTGCCAAAAATTGCATGGTTAGGATCGCCCAAAATTTATATGATTTCTGGCATATGTTGCACCCGCAATGGGGTCCACAAATTTATATATATATATTTTTTTTTACATTTTATTTTCAACCATCCATTCAAGTCCAAAAATCCTATTATTGAGATTGTCTTATATGCGACTTTTGAAATGTGAATCGTCCACGTGCACAATTTTTTAGGGCGCGAATATCAGCCATCACACACTGTCATTTATTTAATTTTTTAAAATTTTCCTTAATTTATTATTCGCTTTTTGTGAGCATTGCGTCAGCTAACACATTAGCCATCGTAGACAGGCGAAATGTCCAAACGATCTAACATCAGATCACCCTACCGATATTAAGGAAGCGTATTGGCTACTGTACCACACACCAGCCATATAGCTGCTGTAGGTACGTCATACGTGTCGTGTGAAGACGAGCACCGACGCTCTTCGAGCTCCGGGTTGTACGAACGGTTCAAAGGATATCAAAGTTACATGGCCCACGGTGATGTTTTTATTATATCTTATACTGTTTATCTATTTTTGCATATCATTTTAGAGCATTATTCATTTATACTACACTACAAATAACGGAGATGCTATTTTCACTGTTAAATAACTCATAGGCATTACTAGGGGTGTACACGAACTGGGCTAGCCCGATTAACTCGCTCGACTCGGCCCGAAAAAACTCGACTCGGCCTGACCTGAAACTGAGTTCGAGTCAGGATGGCTAGTTTCTGCAGCCCGAAACTGAGTTCGGGCTGAGTTTAGATATGTCCAAGTTCGGCCCGACGACCCGACCCGGCCCGCCTTTAGGTATATATATCTGTTTTTTTAAAAAAAAAACCCTACCTATCACTTTCCACTTTCCCTTTTGCTGAAAACACCCAACCCCACCGTCCCCACCAAACCCTCTCCCCTGCTCGCTCTCTCCCTGCCCGACCCCACCAAATCTCTCTCTCTCTCTCTCTCTCTCTCTCTCTCTCTCTGTCTCTCTCTCTCTCTAGTCCGACCAATAGAGGCCATCCGCCTCTCTCTGCTCGTCCGACCACCAGAGGCTGTCCGCCTCTCTCTACTCGTCCGTCTGTCCGACCACCAGAGGACCTCCGCCTCTCTCTGCTCGTCCGTCTGTCCGACCACCAGAGGACCTCCACCTCTCTCTGCTCGTTCATCCGTCCAACCACCAGAAGACCTCCGCCTCTCTATTCTTCTCGTCGTCCGTCCAGCAAAGCTCGCTCGTCTTTCCGTCCAACCGCAACGAGTATGATTTCTCTCTCTCTCTCAGTGTGAATTCCAAATCTCTCTCTTTTTGGTGTTTATGCTCTGAACAACTGTGTGCTCATGATTTTTATGGAAAATCTGAAGTGGGTCTTATTTGGGTAGAGAAGAGCTTCAATCGCTTTTTGTTCTAGTTGTTGTTTTGGTGTGAATTTTTTTCATAATAGAATTGTATTGGGTCTCATGGAGTTCTTTATATGATATTATTGTTAAGTTGTTAAATTACGTCTTTGTATAGAGGAAGTTGGGAAAAAATTGGGTGTGATGATGGGGAAGAATTGAGAAATAAAGAAGGAAAAGAAAGGTAAACAAATCTTAAGGAATGGAGCTGGCTTGGATATCAAAACTAACGTAACCAATTTGAAAATTTTATATATATATATATATATATATATATATATATATTTGGATACAAATTTTTTTTTCTTTCACAAAGATCAAACAACAAATATTGATATCTACTAGTCTAGTAGCAGCAATGCTAGTAGTCTCATATTCTCACTCTCTTCCGGCAACGTGTATTATAGTGTTTAGTTAGATTTTATGGTAAGTTTTTCCCTTTGCAAACATGTTCTCATCAAGTTGGATATTGCATTCACGCAACGTGCATGTTGTTGACTAGTGCCTGTGTGCATGTGTTGGCGTGTCTTCTAGCCAACTATTGGCAGCCACTACAAAAATATCACACTGTTTGGATGATATTTGACTTCAAAATGTTGGTCATCTTTGTTGTAACCACCCATTTTAGAAGCCACATATTGAATGGCTAGTATCATCTAACAAAAGTATTTCTTTAGAAGTACAAGCAATCCAAAACAGGTTTCATTGAATAGACAATTCAAATTTATGCTTGGACCTATACATATATGGATTGTTTTGTATGTTGTTGGTTGGATGCTTGGGATCTTCTTATCGCTGTGATTCTTGCATCATTACCTGCAAAGACTTAGCTAGAATAAATTAATAGTCTAGACAGATGTTTGGATGGTCTAACATGTCAAAAGAAACTAATTGCATGGTAAAGCTATAATCCAACTAGTGGTATATAGGGAAGAATCCAATACAATAGTTTTATCATAGCTTTATGATACAACTAGTTCCACATGATATAAGAATGAGAGCACTGATACCCCATAGTTCACATTTGTCCTCCATGTTAGTGGTGGTTAAGTTAAAATCGAATCATGGATGCATGTTCTAATTGGGCATGCCACATTGGTTGTTTGGTTATTATTGGTACCCTGTTGTTCACATTGTCCTTCATTTGAGCCTCCTAACTGGCCAAGCCGGACCAGTTGAAAATCACGGCCCATGCCAACACAAGTATGGTGCATCCCATAGACAGCATTATTTTTTATGAGAAAATTTCTAGTATCTTGTCATGGTTTTAGATGAGTGTTTTCTCTATTTGAAACAAAATTAGACAAAAGAGTTATGGAGACAGTTTTTACTGTTTCAAAGATGTTTGATTTCATCTTGATGAATTTGAGCTATGGGGTCCTCTAGTGCAAGTTGATACGATCTTGGTGTTTATATACATGTCGGTTGCTATTTAAGATCCTCTATACCAATTGGATGGTAATGGTAACCTTTTGGACTTCTATAAAACTGTGTGGCTTCTACACACTAAACAACTGTAGACACCGTCCATAAGGTTAGTAAATGTTTAGTTATACTATAATTTAGACATTATTATTTAATTGTTATCTTTTATTACAAGTTTGAGATAATTCAGATAAGTTGATATGCCTTTAGCTTCGCTTCCTTTTGCTTTTAAATATGACTTTATGTATGAGTATATAGTATATACTAGAAAGCTCCACATGGAATCTTTTATCACAAATGTTTTCTGTTTTTGTTAGTTAATCTTAATCTATGCTTATACCAATTGCCTATTAGATATATTTTTATTTTTTTGTTCTTGTTGTTGTAGTATAGGATAATCAGTTGTCCATTTGAGGATTTCTATGTTGCCAGACATAGATTGAGTGTGTTCATGGATGCATAGAAATTCTCAAATTGTCCCTTTTTAGACAGTTCAATGTTGGATAGATAGCAATATTTTCATTTATTCTAATTTAAATGCACATGCTTGTTTCGGTTCGTCTCTCCTAATTCTCTCTTGATATATTTATTGTATTTACTTCCTCACCAAATATCCACATTTTGTATGAATAGTTGACTTATGAATCAAATCCAAGATTAATATATTCTGGAGAGATAAGGGGAGATGCTACCGAAATTTTGGCGTGACATTTAAATTGAATAATAAAAGCATTACTATCTATTCAACATTGAATGGGTAACTGATTTAATTATTTTTTATATTTTTGTTGTAGTATAGGATAACCAGTTACCCAGTTGAGGATTTCTATGTTGCCAGACATAGATTGAGTGTATTTATGGATGCATAGGAATTCTCAAATTGTCCCTTTTTGGACAGTTCAATATTGGATATATATTAATGTTTTCATTTATTCGAATTTAAATGCACATGCTTGTTTCAGTTCATCTCTCCTAATCCTCTCTGGATATATTTCTTCCATTTACTTCCTCATCAAATATCCACACTTTGTGTGGATAGTTGACATGTGAATCAAATCCAAGATTAATATATTCTGGAAAGATAAGAGGAGATGCTGCCGAAATTTTGGCGTAGCATTTAAATTAAATAATGAAAGCATTACTATCTATCCAGCATTGAATAGGTAACTGATTTATCCGCTTAGGAAATTCTTTACTAAGGTACAAGGATAAATGAAATTGTTTTATATCTTTAGATTTAGCTAGTGAAGATGAAGTCCCACCTAACCCTAGTGCCGGTGTCGGTGCGTCAGCCACCTCACCACTTGTTGTTAAGGGAGAGGGGTCTTCAGCTGCAAACAAAGGAAAGAAACGGTCAGCTATCTGGGATGATTTTGAAGAAGTGGTAGTTAACAATGTCCCCAAGATCAGATGTATGCACTGCAAAAGTCTATATACCAAAAGTGTCGGGGGGTCGACATCTCATTTAAATAGACATAAACAAAATTGTGCAAGGAGACCTAGACTTCCACGTTCAGGCCAACAATTGCTATCGTTTACAAAGTCCGAAGGATCTGCTTCTGAAGGTACACTTACCACTCATAAGTTTGAAAAGGAAAAACTAAAGGAGTGATTTGCAAAGTTTATTATCATTGATGAGCAACCATTTAAGATGGTAAAGAGTAAAATATTTATGAGATATAGTAAATACCTTAATCCTCAGTTTGAGAAGGTCTCCCGTGTTACTATGAAGAAGGAGTGCATGAAGATGTATGTCAATGAGAAAATGAAGCTGAAAGCAGTTTTATATTCGGTTTTAAGGGTAAGTTTGACATCTGATATGTGGACGGTGCAAAATTAAAGAAAGGGTTACATTTCATTGACTGCACACTATGTTGATGAAAATTGAAAACTCTGTAAGAGAATATTGAACTTTTGTCACCTTCCACCTCCCCATTCCTGTCTGGTTATTTCAGATTGCATTTACAACTGTCTACGAGATTGATGCATTGAAAAAAAAGTCAGTTCATTAACTTTAGATAATGCTTCGACAAATGACAGTGTCATACAATTCTTACGTAACCAATTCAAGGCAACCGACAGTTTATTTTTTGAGAGAAAAATATTCCATGTTCGGTGTTGTGCACACATTCTCAACTTAATTGTACAAGAAGGGTTGAGATCAATTGACCAAACTATAGAGAATGTGAGGGAGAGTGTGAAGTACATAAGAGGCTCACCGTCAAGATTGAGTATATGGAATGACATCGTCCAACATTTGAATTTGACGTCTCCAAAAACGTTGAAGCTAAATGTATGCACGTGTTGAAATTTCACTTTTGAGATGTTGGATTCAGCTCTGGAATTGAAACATGCCTTTCCAGAATATGCAGCGCGTGATAGAACATATACTTGGTTGCCTATTGATGATGATTGGAGCAAAGAAAAAGAAGTTCACAAATTTTTGAAGGTTTTTTTATGACTGTACGAAATATTTTCTGGCAATAAGTTTCTTACAGCAAATATGTTTCTTCCATCTGTGTGGAGGATCAAGGATGCCCTGAAGAAAGCTGTTGATGACGATCCATTTTTTCTCCAAATCATTACAGGTGGTATGCAAATGAAGTTCGATAAGTACTGAGATGATTGTCATCTGATAATGTTACTAACTCTTGTTCTTAATCCTCGGCGCAAGATGAGTTATGTTAAGTATATCTTCATGAGGATTTATCCTACTGAAAAGGCAATATCTGAAACCTCGAAGGTTCGTGACGCAATCGAAGCATTGTACAACACGTACATAACCACAGTGTCCACACCAAGTGCTTCTGAAGTTAGATCGCAAGTTGTTTCAAGCTTCGACGATGCTGATTTCATGTCTTTCTTAGAAAAAGAAAATACAGACACAAACACGAAAGAATCAGAGTTAGACATATATCTTAAAGAGTCGGTCGTAATACGGCAGGATTCAAAGTTTCATGTTTTGGAGTGGTGGAAATTGCGAGTTAGTGAAGGAAAATATCTTACACCATCAACGATGGCACGAGATATTTTATCAATTCCTATTTCAACAGTGGCATCGGAATCTGCGTTTAGCACAGGAAGCAGGGTCGTGAGCAAGACTAGAAGTTCCCTTGCACCAGATACAGTAGAAGCATTAATTTGTACACAATATTGGTTACATCTGAGTCTAGGAGGTGATCTTGATGAAGAAGATGAGGAGAATGTGAATGAAGCCGCAACACATGAAACAACAGCAATATGATGAATGTTTGGGATAGATGTTATGATCTTGTTAGTTTATTTGAATTTACAAATGTTGTAATGGGTACTCTTTTGACTTTTATTTTTATTTATTTGTTATGTTAATGGATGTTATGTAAGCTGCGCAATGCATTTCTACATCTGTTTGCTGACTTTTATTTTTATTTATCTGTTATGTTGATGGATGTTATGCAAACTGCGCAATGCATTTTTACATCTGTTTACTGACTTTTATTTTTATTTATCAGTTATGTTAACTTTTATTATTTTTTAATCCATAAATTTCTTTTATCTTATGTTAATATTTCATTATTGTTAAAAAGTCCAGAATACTTTTCCAACACAATATGTAGATATGTCTTTAAGCGAACCATCGGTTAACGTTTGGGACTATGGTTCCTTAGTCCATTGATTTTGTGTAATTTGTGTGGAGCCAAGTTTGTTAATAAAAATAATCGGCTTAGATTACACTTATCCTGTCGGGGTGGAAATGCAAGACTGTATCCTAAAGCATCAAAAGAAATCCAAGTTATTTTCCAAGCAGTTCTTGATTCAAACAAAAAAGCTTTCACTCCTCAATCCAAACTTTCTGAGACAGAGAAGGAAGTTAAACTATTAACATTGGAAGAAGAACAATTTCAACTCGCCTTAAAGCGCAATATGGAAGAGGCTTCTACACATCAGCGATGTCCTCCAAGATCACATGATGTCGAAGCAGGTTCAAGCTGCACGGGTAAAAAGAAAAATAGTAAGAATTCAACTAAGTTTCTCTCTAGTCTAGGTGTGTTTTACAGGTCGTTGGGAACTACGTATAAATCTTCTCACAAAAATAGTTTGAAAAATCTAATTCAAACTATACAAGAGGAGGGCGATAAAAAGCTATCTTCACCTTCTGAAGAGAGAGAGGTGAATGAGTACGTATATAAAAATTTATGTAGCAACTCGGGCTCAGATGAATCTCCTCGACCGTAGTTAGTAGTGTATGACTGTATTCAGTTTGTATAAAATGTTTTATTTTATGCTTTGTCAAATGTATGTAAATGTAGAAAAATTATAATATATCCTCTCTGTCATGAACTTGTAAATTGTAATGGGACGCGGATTACCTACCAAAGTCCTTCCCATAAACTTGCCGTAAGGTTCGAAACTGTCTCGAACTCGAAGGTTCGAAACTGGCCCGAACTCGCCCGATTGCTGTCGGGCCGGGTTCGGGATGGAGATGTTGGCCCGGTGACCAGGCCAGGCCAGGTTCGGGCCTGGTGTGGTTGTTGAACAGGCCTGGACGGGCTAAGGCCAGTTCGACTCGGCCCGACCCGTGTACACCCCTAGGCATTACCATAACATTTATCTTCCATCTAACCGGTATATAATGTCACAGAGACTTGCATGAAGGGGAAAATCAAATTTCATATTTATTCAAAATTTCTATGACCAAAAGAAGGTTTCAATGGCATACGTCTAATCCCCCTGCATTTTCCAGTGTTGTCCCCATGATAGTTATATCTGTCTTATTTTCAGTTTCATGCCTTAAGACACTCGCAAATTGAATGGAGGGTTTGGATATGACACATACCTTATAATTAGACTCACATAACTTGCTGATGTCAATACAGCGGCAATCATAGCTGTTGTGAGGTGCACCAGCCTCTGACCAGACCCATCGCACCATCTCGCGCCGGTTCGCGTAAGGTCGCGAGGGAGCGACCACTCTACGACATGATGCGCACGTGCGAAGTGCGACATCTAGCGCCACTATAGCCACACTACCTCACTACTCACGCCCGTGCCCAAGCCCACACGCACGCGTGCGTGTGTTCCAGTCGTATATCATCTCCTCCAAATGCTCCAAGTAAGAATACTTTTCACAACATCTCATATAAACCACAAAAAAATTTCAACCATTGTCAATGTGGGACAAAGCACACACCGCACCTTTTAAATTCAAAGATTCAAAAAAGCGTTTTGGCGGGGAAATCCTGAAAATTTGAAATTTTCATTTTTTAAAAATTTTTTTGAAAAAGCCATTGATTTTCAACATTGGTCCACCTGAGTTTAGATCTGTTGTCTTGAAACGATCTGAAAAAACGGATGGACCGTGTGGATTTTTCAGAAACATCACGGTGGCCCAAATATCATCCCAACGCGGGAACTTCCTGCAGAATAGGAAATCCGCGTCCGAGGTCTCATGCAGGTGGGAACGGAGCGCATGACAATGCCTGGAAATGTGAAATCCTACTTTTAGTCAAAAGTCGAGTGAGTGAATATTTTCACTCCCTTTCACATGTGCAAAAATGGAGTACGTGTGAATGATCGAAGCCCCTCATCAGTCATAGCGCACCTTGTGGATTCTCTGACCGTGCATCCCTCCTAATGACCAGACGGACCAGATTTTTTCTTTCTTTTTTGTCAAAAGAATCGACACGGTGGGACCGTCTCGATGAACGGCTTGGATCTTGCCGACGTGTACGACTTTGTCATGTGTGAACTTGGCCGCGCTTTTAAAATTGGGGTATTGGCAATTAAGTTCCATTACTTTTGCCAATCCATGGTGAGCCCCCCCTTAGACATGATAGGATGATCGGAACCATCCATTTGGAGCATTACAATTGATAGACGACCATCTGGCATTTCTTTCACCGTGATTTTCCTCGTAGAGCGCGGATGAATAATCGTTTTTTTTTTTTTTCCAAACCATTCATTTGAGTGATACCAATCAGACTACAAATATCCAGGCATTTTGATATATGGAACACTGACCATCCTCTATAGGCCCCACCAAGTAGATAGTTCGACCATCCTTCTATGCAATCATGTGACGATGGATGGACGTATGGATTTCAAGGACGAAATCCTTGTAAAAAAAAAGAGTACAGGATTGGTGGGCATCAGTTCGCATGGTGGGCCCGCAATTCGGTGATCCAACCTTTTAATGTCATTGGCCCCAGTAATGGAAATGAATGATAAAGAAACATAGTGAGATGTTCACTTCGCTGTATCTGAACTCATGTACACACGTCCATCTTTCCCACCAATGTCCATGCTGTTACTTTTCTAGAACATCTGAGCCGTACCAAAGGTAGGCCATACCTTGAAGATCTCTGAGGACAAAAATCAGGCAGATCCATTCGTTGGCCCGATCACACTATTGAATCGAATTGACATCCATTCATCTGACCACACATCCTATGTCCAGTCATTTCTCAATGTTATTTTGAACTGTCCATTTGACTGCCAAAAATTGCATGGTTAGGATCGCCCAAAATTTATATGATTTCTGGCATATGTTGCACCCGCAATGGGGTCCACAGATTTTTTTTATTTTTTTTTGACATTTTATTTTCAACCATCCATTCAAGTCCAAAATCCTATTATTGAGATTGTCTTATATGCGACTTTTGAAATGTGAACCGTCCACGTGCACAATTTTTTAGGGCGCGAATATCAGCCATCACTCGCTGTCCTTTATTTAATTTTTTAAAAACTTCCTTAATTTATTATTCGCTTTTTGTGAGCACTGCGTCAGCTAACACATTAGCCGTCGTAGACAGGCGAAATGTTCAAACGATCTAACATCAGATCACGCTACCGATATTAAGGAAGCGTATTGGCTACTGTGCCACACACCAGCTATATAGCTGCTGTAGGTACGTCATACGTGTCGTGAGAAGCCGAGCACCGACGCTCCTCGAGCTCCGAGTTGTACGAACGGTTCAAGGGATATCAAAGTTGCCCACCGTGATGTATTTATTATATCTTACACTGTTTATTTATTTTTAGAGATCATTTGAGAGCATTATTCATTTATACTACACCACAAATAGCAGCGGAGATGCTGATTTTCACTGCTAAATAACTCGTAGGCCTTACCATAACATTTATCTTCTACCTAAACGGTTTATAGTATCACAAGGACTTGAACGAAGAGGAAAATCAAATTTCATATTTATTCAAAATTTCTATGACCCTGCATTTTTCAGTGTGATCCCACGATAGTTATATCTGTCTTATTTTCAGTTTCATGCCTTAAGACACTCAAAAAATGAATGGAGGGTTTGGATACCTCATAATTAAACCCACGTAACTGGCTGACTTCAATACAGCAGTAGCTGTTGTGAGGTACACCAGCCAATCCGCTTCCCGATATTACTACCCAAAAATGAAGGTGGGCCATGATATAGAAATAAGTTGATGTATTAGAAACTTCGGTTGATTTTTTCTAACCGTACATTTGTTCGGTTAATTGTGGCCCACCTGGCCATTAGACCGACCTGATTTTTTAAATTGAGAATCTATATGGTGGTACCCTTATGATGGATGGGTCACATTTCTGCCATGTTGGCATTTATGGTGACACGTAATTAGCGGACTTGTACACGCATATAATCCCGCACGCGACTCTTCCAAGCTAATCGAGTGTCGGTAAGGCCTGTTTGGCCGGCTGGCTTAGATAGGCTTCGTTGGGATGGAATTGCATATGGTCCTGTGCCAATTCCACTCCATGTTTGGGCAAGAGTGGAAAAGCTTGGAAGTAGGCTGGATAGAATCGTTTTGGGTCCGGTGCTAATATCACTCAATGTTAGCAAGTTGTGTAAGTCCCACCATGATGTGTGGGCTATATCCACACTGTCCACCCATTTTTCGAGATCATTTCAGAGAATGGGTCAAAAAATCAGGTAGATCTAAAGGTCAAGTGGACCCCACCATAGAAAGCAATGGGGACTGAATACTTACTGTTGAAAACTTTTTTGGGGCCACATAAGTTTTGGATCTGCCTCATTTTTAGGCCTATGCCATAAAATGAGGTTACAAAACAAATGAACGGTTTAGATATAACACGTGTGTTATTGTCAATAATTTCAAATGATGGTGGATACATCCTTTCCATGTACCACCGTATTATAAATAAAAAAGGGAATTAAGCTTATCCCATGGTAACAGGGAACACTCCCAGCATTGAGTAATAATGTTGTTTTTTGAATCCCATCCCACCTAATACCGTGTGATCGGTCCGGCCAAACAGGCCCATGCGGACAACTACCAAGCGGGGGCTCGAAACCACCGTCAGATGGCACACGTGTCGTAGGACTGGGCCATTCATCAGGTAAGGTACATTGTAAACATACCGTACTGCTGATCACATATCATACTTGTACGTGAAAAATAGGCCGTTATTAGAAAGGGGGGAAAAATATAATTGTCTAAATTCAATATATATATATATATATATATATATATATATATATGTGTGTGTGTGTGTGAGAGAGAGACCCATTGATGAGTGCGTGCTGTCCTGATTTTCGGTACATGGCATGTTCGTAGTGTGAGTGAATGGCCCAAATTACACCCAAATAAATAGCTCAACTGGCAGACTGAGTTGAGATACCTCGTTTCAACACTTGAGATCTTAGCATCGATCCGCACCGGGGGTGGCTAACATGGAGTGTGTGTGTACCGACATGGGTGTGGACTAACAAGCTAACCCAAAAAAAAATAAAAATGAGTAGCCCAAATTCACGTTGAAACCAAGCTTGAAATGGTGGGCCACGCCATCCTATCAGAACCCTTCTTTGAAACCAGGAACTTGCATGCAACTCCATCTACCGGTAAGTCAGACTCAAGCCTGTGTTTTTTGATCTAGACCATTGATTTGATGGGCCATGCCATATATGAGCCTGTCCAAAAAGAACTTTCAAATTCTGAGCCCATATCCATCCAATGGATGGCCTTTTCCCTATGGATCATTGGTAAGCTCTTTTTAGTTGAAGATTTTGAGGTTACTTATTCAAGGGTTAGGACCCTTCAATCTTGTAAACATTTGAGGCATGGTCCATCAATAATAGGGTTCAACAGACCAATGGTTTGCCTGCTGGTCAGGACCCACCTCGAGTCTATACAGTACAATGCCTAGGGTCAAGGATCCAATTAATCCTATCAAGAGGCCACTGTAAGAAATCAACTACATGGTTTGGATCACAGGATTGTGGGCCCCACTTATTAGGATAGAATAGACATGTATGCACTTGTGTGTGTACACATACAGATTTTTTTTTTAAAGACCATATGAACAAACTCAAAACCGAGTAAATCTGTAGAGTGTCGTGTACCACGTGTAATATCCCTACTGGGACCACTGATGACCAACAGCTCTTTTCTTTTTCACATGGAAATTTACGTACATTCCAGCCGTGTTTGTATGACCAAAGGCTCGGGGATTGAATGATTCTGCCTGTTCATGACACAAGCTCATAATTCAATACGCCTCTTTTGACCGGGATTGCCTGCAGTCCTAAGACCTGTGGGAATCACGGTAACGTATGTGTTATATTGATTCCATCAATAGATATCAGCTTGGTACAAAACTTTTGTTGCCTCTAGAAAGTTTTTAACGGACGGTGTTTAATACCTATTATTTCTTGTAATGTAGACCACCTAAACTTTGGATTTGAGTCATTTTTGGGCTCGTCCTAAAATGGCCCGGCTAAATGGATAGATAAAGCGAATAACACACATATCACGGTAGGCTTCACATACCCCAGGGCTGCAAGAATCCCATCTGCATGGTAGTACATCTAATGCTCAAGTAAGCCATACCACAGGAAAAGAAACCAACACTATTCAATACTCAAAGTGAGCAGCACTACAAAAACAACGGACCAAAAACCCTACTGTAGTCTACAAAAGTTCTAAATCAGGCTGGTATTTAAGTTTTCCATTCATCCTAATAGACGGTTGCAAGGCATTATCATGGTGCAACCCAAGAAGTTTTTTTCAATGGTGGGAAATCATTCTAACATGAGCTGGCAAAAGCCATCGGACGGAATAGCTTTCACACAGACATCACAGTGACCCCACAGTGGGGTGAGAATGTAAACGATATGTCCCACAGATCTCAAACCAAACCAAACAAGATTCTACGGCCACATGCGAGTCGTCAAATCCAAAATTCTTATATATAATAAAATATTGCATAGCTTATTATAATTACTAATTATACGGTCTTTTCCTTCATTCCCACCTTTGTATATTATAAAAAGCTGTCCAATCGTTTTTCAGTATGTTTTAATCTTTAAAAATTTTACACCAACCTAGCTGCAGTCATATATATCACATGGATGCGGTCAACTAAATATGAATGCATTATGCGATAATTCAAGCCATGAATTTTGGCATAAGTCCCATTTAAGATTGTCCTCGTCCAAGGAGTAGTTGGGATCATCATACACGGAATAAATGAGGGAGATAGTTAGATCTACTCCCACCTATCACAATCAAATTGTTGGGAGCCGATTAGGTGCGGCCCGTATAGTGAGGCCCACCTTGATGTATTTATTCTATATCCACATCAGCTATCTATTTTGTTAGATCATTTTAGAGCATCAGCCCAAAAATAAAATGGATCCAAATCTCAGGTTGACCATAATATAAGAAATGGTTGGTGATTGAATGATCTACCATTAAAAACTTCCTATGGCCTACCGTAATGTTTTTGTAATATTTATACTTTATTGTGTGATCCACTTAAAATTTGGATTTTCTTCATATTTTAAGTGACGTTTCCGAATGATTTTTCAAAACAGATGAACAGCTTGAATATAGGATACATGTATCAATGTGGCCCCACCATTGCTCCTCATTGTAGACCTTTTTGTGCCCTCACGTTTAGCACATGACGTGATTTTTGTTTTTTTTTTTTTGGGCAGGTCGGACGAAGAAATTAAGAGGACGTGGATTGCGTACTACTACCCCCACCCGTCTATAGCCATGAACAGTCAGTTTTGTGGGTGGGCCTACCGTGATTCATCTACTTATCCATGCCGTTCATCCGTTCCTTCGTATCTTTCTAAGGCATTAGTATAAAAATGAGTTAGATCTAATACTCAAGTGAACCACACCACAAATAACTCTTGCATTTAATGCAACCTGTATTTAATGACGTGTGCATTTAATGCAACCTAATATTATTATTTATTATTTTGTGTGGTACACTTGAGCAGTGGATCTACCTTATTATTTTTTCACATGCCTTAAAATGAACGAAGAGAAGAAATGGACTGTGCGGATAAAGAGATACGGGTGGGGTAGGACGCAATCAGCGTCCAATTAAGAGGGGTGCAATAACCTTGGTTTGTAGGCCGTTGAAGAGTGGTAAGGGCCAACCCCTTTCACATGAGGAATGTTCATCTGCGCACCTTCCCATGTGAGCACCAGTCTGCATCTTTGCACACCTGTCACAAGCACAAAATCTAAACGGTCCATGTGATGCAACATCCCTTGAAACCTCAAAATCTCAACTTTCAACTCGATACAAAATTTTGGTGGGCCATGGAAAAAGGAAACAAATTTGTGTAGAGCTTTAGGGTAATGAGTTTCGATAGGTTTCAAACTCCTTAACCCTCTAATCTAGCTAGGTCTCCAAGCTTTAAGGCTATACATGAGCCAAGCTAGCTCAAAAAGCTCGCTCGGCTTGGCTCGATTTAGCTCGACTTGGCTCGACTCGAACGATGAATCAAGGTGAGCCAAGCTTTATATGACCCAGCTCGTTTTGAAAACAAGCCAAGTTCAAACATAGTGGGGTTTAACTCGACTCGAACTTGACTAGGCTCAAAGCTTGAGCTCGAGCTCGGCTCGACTCGAATATATTATTATTATTATTATTATTATTATATATTAATGTATATTATATATATATTTAAAATTTTAAAAAAATTTAAACATAAACCCTATCCGACGTGTCCGTCTCTCTTATACCATTTCCTTTCCTTACCTAATCCACCATGCTCTCTCTCTCTCTCTCTCTCTCTCTCTCTCTCTCTCTCTCTCTCTCTCAACATCAACAACAAAGTACCATTTATGGTTTTATCTAATATTATAGATATATATATATGTGTGTGTGTGTGTGTATTATTAATTAAATATTTGATTTGGGGGTCGGGTTGTTGGGTTAAGTCAGTTGCGGGTTGGGTCAGGTTGGGAGCAAGCTCGACTCGACTCGAGGTAAACTCGCCTCGACTTGATCCATTAGCTCACCTCGACCTCGACTCGAAAGTTTTGGCAAACAAGCCAAGCTTCAATAGTAAGCTCAACTCGCTCGATGCACAACCCTAGACTATACATCATATGGACCGTTTAGATTCTGTGCCAATGACATGTTTCCAAAGGTTCCCACGAGTGCTCATATAAGGTGTGCAAGTGAGCATTACTCTCCCTTGGGTAAGACAACGGGAATAAATGGGCCATTCATATCCTAATGGCGACTTCTCGTTATCAGCCTGTCATTTTGTCCACCCTAAGGGTTTTGATGCCCGCAAGACAACTACCATGCGGGGGCTCGTAACCACCGTCAGATGGCACACGTGTCGTAGGACTGGGCCATTCATCAGGTAAGGTGCATTGTAAACATGCCGTACTGCTGATCACATATCATACTTGTACGTGAAAAATAAGCCATTATTAGAAAGGGAAAAAAAAAAGAAGCAATAGTCCAAATTCTATATATATATATATATATATATAAGTTTGTGTGTGAGAGAGACTCATTGATGAGTGCGTGCTGTCCTGATTTTCGGTACATGGCATGTTCGTATTGTGAATGAATGGCTTAAATTACACCCAGATCCATAGCTCAACTGGCAGACTGAGTGGAGATACCTCGTTTCAACACTTGAGGTCATGGTATCGATCCCTAGCAGGGGTGGCTAACATGGAGTGTGTCTACTGACATGGGTGTGTACTAACAACCTAACTCGAAAAAAAAAATTGAATGGCCCAAATTCACGTTGAAACCAAGCCTGAAATGGTGGGCCACGCCATCCTATGAGAACCCTTCTTTGAAACCAGAAACTTGCATGCAACTCCACCTACCGGTAAGTCAGACTCAAGCCCGTGTTTATTGATCTAGACCATTGATCTAGACCATTGATTTGATGGACCATGCCATATATGAGCCTGTCCAAAAAGAACTTTCAAATTCTGAGCCCATATCCATCCAATGGATGGCCTTTTCCCTATGGATCATTGGTAAGCTCTTTTTAGTTGAAGATTTTGAGGTTACTTATTCAAGGGTTGGGACCCTTCAATCTGGTAGACATTTGAGGCATGGTCCATCAATAATAGGGCTCAACAGACCAATGGTTTGCCTACTGGTCAGGACCCACCTCGAGTCTACAGTACGATGCTAGCTAGGGTCAAGGATCCAATTAATCATATCAAGAGGCCACTGTAAGAAATCAACTACATGGTTTGGATCACAGGATTGTGGGCCCCACTTGTTAGGATAGAATAGACATGTACACATACAGATTTTTTTTTAAGACAATATGAACAAACTCAAAACCGAGTAAATCTGTCGAGTGTCGTGTACCACGTGTAATATCCCTACCGGGACCACTGATGGCCAACAGCTCTTTTCTTTTTCAAATGGAAATTTACGTACATTCCAGCCGTATTTGTATGACCAAAGGCTCGGGTACTGAATGATTCTGCCTGTTCATGACACAAGCTCATAATTCAACACGCCTCTTTTGATCGGGATTGCCTGCAGTCCTAAGACCTGTGGGAATCACTGTAATGTATGTGTTATATTGATACCATCAATGAATATCAGCTTGATACAAAACTTTTGTTGCCTCTAGAAAGTTTTCAACTGTCGGTGTTCAACACCTACTATTTCTTGTAACTGTAGCCCGCTTAAACTTTGGATTTGACTCATTTTTGGGGTCGTCCTAAAATGAGCCGGCTAAATGGATAGCTAACGTGAATAACACACATATATCACGGTAGGCTTCACACACCCCATGGCTGCAAGAATTCCATCTACATGGTAGTACATTTAATTCTCAAGTAAGCCATACCACGGGAAAAGGAACCCACACTATTCAATACTCAAACTAAGCAGCACTACAAAAACAAAGGACCAAAAACCCTATCTTTGGAAACCCTACTGTAGTCTACAAAAGTTCTAAACCAGGCTGATATTTGTGTTTTCCCTTCATCCAATAGACGGTTGCAAGGCATTATCAGGGTGCACCCCTAGAAGTTTTCAATGGTGGGAAATCATTCTAACATGAGCTGGCAAAAGCCCATCGGTCGGAATAGCTTTCACACAGTGATCATAGTGACCCCACGGTGGGGTGAGAATGTAAACGATATGTTCCACAGACCTCAAATCAAACCAAACAAGATTCTACGGCCACATGCCAGTGGTCAAATCCAAAATTCTTATATATAATAAAATATTGCATAGCTTATTATAATTACATATACTTTTCCTTCATTCCCACCTTTGTATATTATAAAAAGCTGTCCAATCATTTTCCAATATGTTTTAATCTTTAAAAAATTTACACCAACCTAAGTGCTACATCAGTCATATATATCACATGGATGCGGTCACCTAAATATGAATGCATTATGTGATAATTCGAACCATCGACTTTGGCATAAGTTCCATTTAAGACTGTCCTCGGCCGAGGAGCAGCTGGGATCATCATACACGGAATAAATGAGGGAGATAGTTGGATCTACTCCCACCTATCACAATCAAATTGTTGGGAGCCGATTAGGTGCGGCCCTTACAGTGAGGCCCACCTTGATGTATTTATTCTATATCCACACCGGCAATCTATTTTGTTAGATCATTTTAGCACATGAGCCCAAAAATAAAATGGATCCAAATCTCAGGTTGACCATAATATAAGAAATGTTAGTGATTGAATGATCTATCATTAAAAGCTTCTTATGGACCACCGTAATGTTTTTGTAATATTTATACTTAATTATGTGATCCACTTAAAATTTGGATTTTCTTCATATTTTAAGTGACGTTTCAGAATGATTTTCAAAACAGATGGACAGCATAAATATAAGATACATGTATCAATGTGGCCCCACCATTGGTCCTCACTGTAGACCTTTTTGCGCCCTCACGTTTAGCACATGACGTGACTTTTGTTTTTTTTTGGGTAGGTCGGCCGAAGAAATTAGGAGGACGTGGATTGCGTACTACTACCCCCTGCCCGTCTGTAGCCCCGAACGGTCAGTTTTGTGGGTGGGCCTACCGTGATTCATCTACTTATCCATGCTGCCCATCCCTTCCTTCGTATCTTCTTAAGGCATTAGTATAGAAATGAGTTAGATCTAATACGCAAGCGAACCACGTTACAAATAACTCTTGCATTTAATGCAACCTGTATTTAATGACGTGTGCATTTAATGCGACCTAATCTCATTGTCATTTTGTGCGATACACTTGAGCGGTGGATCTACCTTTTTTTTTTTTCACATGCCTTAAAATGAATAAAGAGAAGAGATGGACTGCGTGAATAAAGAAATACGGGTGGGGTAGGACGCAATCAGCGTCCAAATTAAGAGGGTGCAATAACCTTGGTTTGTAGGCCGTTGAAGAGTGGTAAGGGCCAGCCCCTTTCACAGAGGATGCTCATTTGCACACCTTCCTATGTGAGCACCAGTCTGCATCTTTGCACACCTGTCACAAGCACAGAATCTAAATGGTCCATGTGATGCAACATCCCTTGAAACCTCAAAATCTCAACTTTCAACTCGATACAAAATTTTGGTGGGCCATGGAAAAATGAAATAGTTTCCTCCCTTTATTTACATTTATCTTTGCTATAGCTTACTAGAGTTTTGGATTGGGCTGAAAATTGGGGCCATATAGTTTCAAGGGGTATACATTAGGGCTATACATGAGCCAAGCTAGCTCGAAAAGCTCGCTCGGCTTAGCTCGATTTAGCTCGACTTGACTCGACTCGAACGATAAATCAAGGCGAGCCAAGCTTTATATGACTCAACTCGTTTTGAAAACAAGTCAAGTTCAAACACAGTAAGGTTTAACTCGAGTCGACTCAAACTTGACTTAGCTTGAAGCTTGAGCTCGAGCTCGGCTCAACTCGAATATATTATTATTATTATTATTATTATATATTCATGTATATTATAAATATTTAAAATTTTAAAAAAATTAAAACATAAACTCTATCTGACTTGTCCGTCTCTCTTATACCATTTTCTTTCCTTACCTCTCTCTCTCTCTCTCTCTCTCTCTCTCTCCTGAGCTTGACTCAACGTCTACCCGGCTTCTCTCTCTCTCTCCACTCGGTCACTCGCCTGAGCTTGACTCAACGTCTACCCGGCTTGTCTCAGCCATACGGCCTACACTCACTTGAGCTCTCTCTCTCTCTCTCTCTCTCTCAGCATCAACAACAAAGTACCATTTATGGTTTTATCTAATATTATAGATGTGTGTGTGTGTGTTATTAATTAAATGTTTGATTTGAAGGTCGGGTCAGGTTGCTAGGTTAAGTCAGTTGCGGGTTAGGTCAGGTTGGGAGCAAGCTCGACTCAACTCGAGGTAAGCTCGCCTCGACTTGATCCATTAGCTCACCTCGACCTCGACTCGAAAGTTTTGGCAAACAAGTCAAACTTCAATAGTAAGCTCGACTCGCTCGATGCACAGCCCTAGACTATACATCATATGGACCGTTCAGATTCTGTGCCAATGACATGTGTCCAAAGGTTACGGGTGCTCATATAAGAAGGTGTGCAGGTGAGCATTACTCTCCCTTGGGTAAGACAACGGGAATAAATGGGCCATTCATATCCTAATGGCGACTTCTCATTATCAGCTTGTCATTTTGTCCACCTTAAGGGCGTGTTTGGGTGGTGGGATTCAAAAAACATAATTATAATTATTACCCATTGCAGTGATGGTCCTCATTGCCATAGGGTAAGATTAATGCCACGGTGGTGCATTGAATAGATATACCCACCATCATTTAAAATTACTTAGAATAACACACGTGTTATATGTTAACTGTTCATTTGTTTTGTAACCTCATTTTATGTCATGGGCCTAAAAATGAGGTAGATCCAAAACTTATGTGGCCCCAAAGAAGTTTTCAATGGTAAGTATTCAATCCCGGTTGCTTTCTTTGGTGGGATCCACTTGAGCTTTAGATTTACCTGATTTTTTGGCCCATGCTCTAAAATAATCTCGAAAAATGGTGTGGATATAGCCCACACATCATGGTGGGACCTACACAACTTGCTAACATTGACTGAAATTGGCATGGGACCAATGCATTTCCATCTAATCTAATTCCAAGCTTTTCCATTCTTCCCAAACATGGAGTGGAATTGGCACATCCCGATGTGGGATTAGCAATGCAATCTCATTTAATACAACCTAATACAGTTTCATCTTCGGTTACACTGCTGTAAATAACTATTAAATAACTCACCTTCTATGATCTCTCCACTCCTCTCTCCACCGCTTGGGATCGGCATGCATGATATCTTAGCCATGCATGTACGCTAATATATGAATATTTTTCAGAAATATAGGTGGGGCCCACTATGATGCTTGTAAGAAATTCATCGTGACTATTCATTTTATCACCTCATGTAAGAATGTGAGCCCAAAAATAAAGAAAATCCTAAGGGTGCACACTCTGTACTCGAATTTCGGGGCGTGACAATATGCCATTCAAATTATTATTCTAACGTCATCATCTCCACGGGGATGAACTGAAAACACAAAAACACTAGCTTAATCCAAAACATTTATGGCCATACCAATGTCTCAATGGTGGGGTTCAATCTCTACCTTTTCTTGTTTCGTGACTTACTAAAGTTTTTAATCTGCCTTACTTTTTTTTATCATGTTTTCTTTTTACCCCTGTATTCTAAAATGAACTTCAAAAATAAATGGACATGCTGGATTTCTCACAAATTTCATGGTAGCCCCACCCTGCTAGGTTCCAGGGTGGCAGGCAATCTGTGTCCGTTTGTACAAAGGCCTGCCGCTGATCAGTATGGCTGCATCTAGGTAGAGTCCGGGTGTCAGGCAATCCGCGTCCGTTTGTACAAAGGGCTGCCAATCATCACTGTGGGCCCCAACCAGGTAGGCTCCGGGTGGAAGGTATTCCACGTCCATTTCTACCGGGAGCTGCCAATTAACACTCACGGACGCGGATTTCAGGAAACCTTTTCGCAGGAAGATCTTGTGCTGGAGACTGTGGTAGGGCTACTGTAGTGTTTGTAAGAAATCTATATCATTCATCCATTTTGTGAGATTATTTTAGGACCTGGAGATCAAAAGCTAGTAGCAGGGTTTAAGGGTTATGTCGGCTGCACTAAAGGAAAAGGTGGGTAGAAAAATTTTTACCTTTGCAACCTTCTTGTGTCTATGGTGATGTTTACATGCCATCCACACCGTTGATAACATCCTTCGTACTGATATGAAGTGAGAACACAAATATTAGCTTGATTCAAAACGTCTGTGGCCCTATGAATATTTCAACAGTAGAAGTTCAATCCTCACTTGTTTTTGGCCCACTTGAGTATTGGATCCGGCTCTTTTTTGCCCCATGTCATAAAACTAGCTTACAAAACTGACGACAGATTGAATTTCACACACAGCCTACCAAACCCTGCTTTTCAGACAAAAGTTTCCCTCCTGACGTACAGTACCCCACCAAGAAAAGAGAAATTGACAACTGTAAACCAATCCGTTGCCACAGTGCTGCGGCAAATAGTGTGTCCGTGCAGAATAGTTTAACGTTGGGAAAGTTAAGTCTGGGAGTGCCTTGAAAAGACGCCGGGTGAAAGGTAGCGTTTACAGTGGTCAATTTATACCATGTAAAAGAAAAATTTTCAGTACTCTAACAGAGTATTATAGATGATACACATGCAATTAGAAAATGTGAACGCGGCGACTTAGGCCTTAAAATTTCGATGTATCACGGGCTAGAAATGCACTGAAGCCTTTGAGTTTATACTTTATAGACACGTTTTAAAGCTGGCTCGCTTCATGAAGCCCCATACAGTGCTTACGTGATAGGGCGCTGCTTTTTGGCCGTAGATTGGGGGTTCAACTTCACTGAAGTAGGTAGGGTTGGATGAGATATGGTCCGCCGTTGTCAATAGTACTTTACTCACGTTAAGTATTTTTGTCATTTTTATTTCTTTATTTCAACATAAGAAAATATTATTGTTGATTGGTTCATAATCCAACATCATATTTTTGTTCCGTACCAATCTGTATTTTAATTACTGTATGTATTCAAAATCTTTTTTTTTTTTCATAAAGGAATTTTTTTGTACATTTACAATTTACAGGATTGACATTTTATATTCAATATCTACACCGAATTTTTGGTTTTGGGTTATTTACATAGTATTTCACAATTTGGTATGTTAAATTTGAGTTAAAATATATCCCACGTCTGCAATTTCTGAGTGCCTGTGTATCAACAACCGTAACCTGGCAGAGTATGAAATGACTCCCAAAAAAGAAAATCAACCTGCATTATTGCAGGTTAACCAAACTCACCAAATAACATGCACGTGGTTCACGTAAGACAGGGAGAGAGCAAAGGACAAATCATCTTTGGTAACGGTCGACCTGGGTCCAGTTAGTGTCTCTCTTTTTATACCGCGCACGGTTGTATGATGATCTAAACCGTTCATTCGCCGGGGACAATCATGAATTGTTTGTTGCAATGTCGGTGCTTTTGCAATCCTGACGGTTCAAAAATGGTTGACCAAAATCCCCAGCGGCCGTTGTGATCTTTGTTTTGGTCAATCAAGAATCGCCCATAACATGGATTTTAAACTAGATTGGTGCCATGGTTTTTTTTCTTTTCATTTTTATTTTTAACTCGGGGATTCTTCCCCATTCGTTCGAATTCGAGTTGTGTATATATCGTGGATTGCATGGCGACCCAACACAAGTGGTTATGTGATGTCAGGACTCTTTGCAGGCCCACCATTGATTTATATATTTTATCCACTACATTCATTAATTTTTCAGCTTATTTCAGAACATGGGACCAAAATTAAAGCATACACAACGCTCAAGTAGACCATACTATAGAAAACAGTGGGATAATGAAATCCATCATTGAAACTTTCCTAGGCCCCACAAAAATATTTATTTGTCATTCAATCTATTCGTAAGGTCACATGAATATGGATGAAATGAAACACAAATATATGCCTGATCCAAAATTTTTGTGGCCGCAGGAAGTTTTCAACATTAGACATTCACGCCCCATTATTTCTTATGGTGTGGTCCATTTGAGGAGAAGTTTTCAATGGTTAGGCATTCAAGCCCCACTATTGCCTACGGTGTGGTCCGTTTGACCTTTGGATATGCTTCTTTGTTAGATTTATGTTTAAAATGAGCTGGAAAAACAGGTGGACGGCCTCGGTAAAACAGGTATATCATGGTGGGGCCCACATGGCCCTGGCAATGCGTAGTCAAGCGGAGTTGGGGTCACCGGGCAATCCGCGTCCTTTTGGTCGGTGACTCATCTGATGCATCCGTTAAGGGCGTGTTTGGGCAGTGGGATTAGAAGGAATTAGGTGGGATGGGATTCATCTGGTCCTCTGCCAACCATGTTTGGGAAGAATAGAAAAGCTTGGAATTAGATTAGATGGAATTGCATTGGTCCCGCTTATTTCACTCAATGTTAGCAAGTTGTGTAGGTCCTACTATGATGTGTGGGCTATATCCACACTGTCCACCCATTTTTCGAGATTATTTTAGAGCATGGGCCAAAAAATCAGGTAAATTTAAAGCTCAACTGGACCCCACCATAGAAAGCAACGGGGATTGAATAATTACCGTTGAAAACTTCTTTAGGCCACATAAGTTTTGGATCTAGCTCATTTTTAGGCCCATGGCATAAAATGAGGTTACAATACACGGTTTACATATAACACATGTATATTATTCTCAATAATTTCAAATGATGATGGGTATATCTATTCAATGCACCACTGTGGCATTAATCTTACCCTATGGCAACCGGGGACAATCCCTGCCATGGGTAATAATTATAATTATGTTTTTTGAATCCCATCCCACCTAATCCCTTCTAATCCCACCACCCAAACCCGCCCTAGGAGCTTTGCTAAGCCCACATGCGTGTGCAATGAGCTACTCTACACGCCACACGTTCAAAATCTAATCCATCCATCAGGTTGGTTTCATCTTCTTTGTTTTTTCCCAAAAATAAATCTGGTCCACTCAGCACATGGGCTCCAGTACTTCAAACAGATTTAGGGGTTAGAAAGCTTCAGCTAGGTCTTTTTGAACCGTACATTTGTTTTACAAATTGTAGCCCATCTAACTAATGGATCGACCTGAATCTTGGGCTAAGGCATCAATTTAGTGTTGCCTTTCTGATGGATGTATTGGATCTCTGATATACCATGCCATGCTGGCACATATATAATCTTTCCTTCTTCTTTTTTTGGTTTATATTGACTGATGATTTCTGGCTGCCAATTGAAGGGTTAGGATCTTCCCATATGAGATTTTTTTATATGGGCCATCACAGTAGGGCCCATCATTTCACTAAGTAATGGGCCGTCTCTATAAACTGAAAACCCAATGTAGATACTCAGGAGTGAAGCATGGTAGATGCACAACCACAACATGACACTCCACACGTACAACAGGACACCGCACACGTGACATAGATGTATCTCAGTCCAAGCAGCCCAATTTAAGGGTACACTATAGGTAACCCTGTAAATGAATAGTCTTATATATGGAAGGGAGATTTGATTGGGTCATATGCTGATATGGGACCCAGTTAAGTACCAACTCAACCTAATAACTTTTAAACATATTTTCGGTGGATCCTATCGCAGACATTGACATATGACCCATCAAATTCTATCACACAGGGTCACCACACCCTGTATTGTAGCCCCTCATCAAATTATGTGTCAGAATTCGGCCAACGGCAGGGTGTAATAGACAGGTTGGATGGCACTCATACATCAAAGTGGGCCACACAGCTCCAAAGTATGGTAATTATATCTAGATTATTTCTTTTTAATTATGTCCCAGGGAGTGAATTTGGTTAGGCTGGGATAACACCAAGTTCGTCAAGCCATGATATAACACCATTTTATCTTGGCCGACCCGTTAAGAGCTCTATAAGGTGGGCCTTATTGATCAACGGTCTAGATTGTCCTGAGGGTTAGATAATGTGATCGGGTGCATCAGCGGGCGCCACTAAACTGTGATACATTCAAAATTCTACTACTGTGATACGCATACAGTGTCTTGATAGAATTGGAATTGCATGCAAATTCGTGTGGAGCCTTTAGGGAGAGGAGTTTTGATGTGTTTCAAACTCCTCTACCCTCTGCATTATAAATTAGGGTTGGTCTCCAATCCAACAGTACCGATAGAAGTAGCAATCCCATCAGAGCTTCTCTAAAAGTGTAAGGAACTTCTCTAAAAGTGTAAGGAAAGAAAGACTCCAGCATCCCACGTACATGAATGGCTTCCTTACAAGGTATGATATTGCATGACAAAACTTAGTATTACATTGACTTAACTGAATCCGTTCTCAATCCACAGGTCTTGCATGGGATGAAACAAACAACTAAAAAGCTGTATAACAAACAAGATGCATATGCCCCATCTACCCATAACCACAGTTCCGCTCACTGCATGTTTGCTGCCGGCATCCCTCTTTTAAGATGGTAAAAAAATAATTAGCAAAAGGGCAATGGCTAAGGTATGGTAAAATGTTTGTGTTTGAATCGATCTAGACTGTCAAGGATGTGGAAAAAAAATCATTTAAAGAAACCTAATTGTGAAAAACTCAACAGCATAAAAAGAACAGGTTTTATATGACTACGACTTAAAATATAATTTAAGAAAAAATAAATAGTTTTATATATGCGCTATACAGATGTCAAGGAGAATTACACAAAGAGGAGACTAGGTTTACTTTGTGGGCTGGGCTTGACAGGCCTCAGCCCATCTCAAACCCGGCTTAATCGATAGCCGACAACAAGGCCCAGCGGCTTGATTCAAAACTTCTGTGGCCCCAGGATATTTTCAACGGTAAGTATTTAATCTCTACTATTTCCCATGGTGTGGTCCACTTGAGCTCTGGGGACATGGTTTGGCGGGTGACCATAACACCGGCTCTTGGGCCCCACAATGACATATGTGTTTTATCTACCCTGTCCATCCATTTTGCTATGTGTTTTATCTATCCTGTCCATCCATTTTCCGACATGAGCCCAAGGATGAGGCAGATTCAAAGCTCAAGTGGACCACATCACGGAAAAAGGTGGAGATTGAATGCTTACCGTGGAAAACATCTTGGGGCTACATAAGTTTTTAGATTAAGCTGATATTTTTGTTTTCCCTTCATCCAGATCTACATGACCTTATGACCAGGTTGGATGACAAATAAACATAAGTGTCAGCCCTAGTAAGGTTTCAACGGTGGATGTCGTTATCTCCACTGTTTCTTTTAGTGTGATCCACCAGAGCTTTGGATTTGCCTCAGTTTTTGCACATGACGTAAAATGAGCTGGCAAAATGAATGGACGCCGTAGATCAAACACATACATTACAGCAGGGCCCACAGAGCTTTGACATTAGTTAGCTGGCTGGCGTTGGGGTCACCAGCCAAACCGCATGAAGACGGCCAAAAGTGCACATATATCTAGACTAGTTGCCTTGGGATATTAGGACGGTCCAATCATTGATCTAGAGTGTTCATTAGGTTCAGTACTTATTTCACATGCTATCATACGAGCATCACACTGATCTGACAATCTTAACCATCTGATGAGTAGCATTCAATAGACGGTTAGGATCGTTTACCAAGAAATTGGTCCAAACAACAGATTGACCCTTGTATTTGTTAGAACCCATCAAGGAGTGAATATAAGTGTAAAGTATAGCTTTTGTGATGCAGTCATAACCATCCAATTCATGGCTTAGAAAATGGATGGCTACAAAAATTAAGGCCAAATTAAGAATGGAGTGGATCATCTGATCAGTGTGATTTTTGCATGGTCACCCATGAAATGTGTTTTGTACTTGATGGACGGTTCAGATTGATGATTGAACTGTCCAATCATCCCAATTAGAGCTGGGAATCGAGTCAAGTCGAACCAGGCTAACCCGACTTGACCCGGTTTTGAAATAGACATAACTTGAACTTGACCTGACTTGGTACTGAGTCCATGCCTGACCCAATCCAGGTCTAGCCTGGACTAACCCAAACCAATCTGACCCAATCACAAGTACCGAGCCAGGTTGAATCGGCACTGAATCAGATCAGGTGCCACCGGTATTCATGGGCTGAAATCACAGCTCAGAACCTAGGTGCACCTATTTGAATCTCAGCCTCTCCATTAGCTACACAGTATCTCATATATAAAACATTAAATCTTGATTTTTGTTTAATGTATGAGTCGGGTTTCAGATCAAGTCGAATTAGTACTGAATTAGTTTTCGAGTCGAATGGAGTCAAATTACTGAGTGACCTGAACTCGACTCAGTTTGAGTTTGGATTGGACAAAATCTACTCTGTTCCGATCAACTCACCTCTCAGTTGGGGTTGAGTCAGGTCTAAACAAGTATAGTCATTCCCATCCAGATCCATAGCTCAAGTGGTAGACTGAGCGAAAGATACCTAAACACTCACGTCTTGGCATCTACTCCCTAGTAGGGGTGGATAACAGTGAAGTATGATCTGACATTGGGTGTACTAACAAGCTAACAATTAAAAAAAAAAAAAAAAAAGTAGTCATCCATGCCCATCTCTAATCCGATTGCAGCTAGGAGTACTGTTAATGTAGTGCTCTGAGAGCACTAGAGCATTTCTCAGAGCACCAGTTGCATCGGATGCTTGGACAGTCTGATCTATTGATCTACGCTTTCTCTGGATTCAATGCTCATCTCACGTGCCATCACGCAAACATCACACCATTTTAGGTTATGGTGCTCCTAGCTTCATGTGCTATCATGCAAACATCACACCCATCTAGATTGAGTTTCATTGGGTCATTTGGACAGTTCAATCATCAATCTGAATTGTCCATTAAGTCCATACACATTTCATGGGTGATCATGCAAAAATCACACTGATCAGATGATGCAGTCCATCTTTGATGTGGGCCTTATTTTTTGTAGCCATTTGTATTCTAAGCCATGAATGGGATGGTTATGATTGCCTAACAAAAGCTACAAGTTACAATCACATGCAATCCATGATTAGATTCTAATAAATAGCCAAATCGATATGTTAATTGGACCTATTTTTGTGTAAACAATATTGACCGCCAATATTGAATGCTCTTGACCAGATAGATTATCAATGATCGGTGTGATCTTTGCATGATAGCACATTGAATGAGCGATGAGCGTAAAGAACAGCTCATATCAATATATTGGACCGTCTAATTATCCCTATGCAAATGGGAGTTATAGTGCTCTGAGAGCACATAAGCATCTATTGTATAACATGCATACTTACATGCATATACGTAAACCACACAAACATCCCCCACCTACGTTGGGATGTTAGTAATATCTCCAATGCTTTTAAGTGACACACGGCATGTCCAATCAATGATCAAGACCATTGATTTATTCACACAATTGGAGGCAAATCACAGTGGAAAAATCACGCCCATGGGATGACCCACGATCAATAGCATGGAAAATGGATGGTCAAGATTAAGCAGATAAGAAAATAAGTCCAAACACTATTTTGAAACATCTACTCCATAGATCCAACTTGGTATTGCTTATGATTCCAGAGTAGCATATTGGTTCGACTGATTCTAATCATATGATTTATGGTTAGGATCATCCAATCGGCTTAGATTCTTGCTCCATGGCTTGCTCCCAACCACCGAATGAACGGTCCTGGTTGATGATCGGGGTCTCACACGTCAGTCAAAAGGTGTAGGCCCAC
This sequence comes from Magnolia sinica, assembly GCF_029962835.1. NCBI lineage: Eukaryota > Viridiplantae > Streptophyta > Magnoliopsida > Magnoliales > Magnoliaceae > Magnolia > Magnolia sinica. Next base: position 135,212,552 of record NC_080573.1, read on the forward strand.
TACTGGAATAAAACAATCAAAGTGTATGCAGGAAATTCATCTTTCCTCTGCTCCCTCCTGGTGTGCATGCCCAAAAACAGCAGTTTGTACTGTCAGTGGCCGTTTGGAGGGTATTGATGGTCACTTTATACTGTTGTAATTAATATTTCCATGATCTAGACCATTGATATCATGGGCCTTGCCCAAAAATGAAAAGAAAAAAAAATCTCTTAAATTGGAAGATCCAATCCGTCCATTCTTTGGAACCTTTTAAATTGGACATGAAATGTTGCTTTATTTCTCAACTGTCCATTGGCAGGCCCACCAAACAAGTTTCGGAATCATTGTTGATCCACCGTGCAGTGGTGTAGATCAATGAACAGTGACCCCAAACCCAAAGCAAACATGAGGAAAGCTGTATCTCCACTCTCCAAAGTATTTAACAGGATGACGTTAAGGATGGGCCAGTGGGCACTTTGCAGTGTACGGTGGCGATTGGAGCGGTAGCTGAGCAGATATTGGGGTGGATCAACAGAACAGTTAATGGGGCCTTTTCCTATCCATCCATCTTAAATCCGCAGAAATTTTATACATCAGTGTGCCCCCGCTCCACTCCAGAATATCTGCGCAAAACAGGGACCGTACTTCTGCTAACAAGGGCAATTTGGTCATTTCTCGGGTTTAGCACTGTAAAGTGGCACCCAGGACTAACAATCTGGATCATCCAAACCATTCAACTGGTTGCCAACCAACAGTTTCGTTAAGATAATAGTTGCCAGCGGTCCAAATCAAACGGAGAAAGTCTGCCGGTTAAGACAATCCAACCAGTGATTATCAGGCTTAGAGCTCCATCAACAAACGGGACCCACAACTAGTCCAAAACTGGTATCGGTTAATGGTTATTGCCACAATTATGCCAATGCGTACGGCATGGGTAAGCCACCAGCACCGAAAGTGAGGTACAGCTGCCGCACCACTAAACCCTTTTCCCAAGGACGCGAGTTGCCTGCGACCTTACACGCACAAAGTTACTGCCGGTCCGAAGCTACATGGGGCCCACCGAGATGCCCATGAGGAATCCACCCCGTCCATGAGTTTCTCCAGCTCATGTTGGACACGATCCCAAAAATGAGCCAGATTCAAAACTTAAAGCGGACGACACCGCAGGAAATAGTGGGGATAGAAATGCGAACCGCTGAAACCGCCCCCAGAGCCCACCATGGCATTTATATTCCATCCAAATGGTTCATAAGGACATTCTAACTGGGATGAACTGTAAGGACAAGTATTAGCCTGATCCAAACCTTCTGTGTTCCCATAAAGGTGTTGACGCTAGGCATTCTTTCTATCCCCGCTGTTTTCTGTAGTGCGGTCCACTTAAGCTTTGGATCTGGCTCATTTTTGAGATCATGTCCCAACATGAGCTGGAGAAACTGATGGACGGGGTGGATTTCTTACAGACATCTCAGTGGGCCCGCATAGCTTGTGACCGCAGAAGCACGGGTAGCCCGGGCTGCAGGCAACTCGTGCCCCCTTTCCGAACCTACACGAAATTGTGAAAACCTAATTATTGGGGTTAATCAAAGGCTAATGACAAATCAAACTAACCAGCTGGCATTTAGGCAGTTATAGATCTAGGGTGCAGCAGAAAGAGCACATGAAGACCAAACATAAAGCAATGCAGCTCTCTGTTCCATCATGAGAAAATGCCAATCTTACTAAGAACAAAAAAGGGCAGCCCACTTGGCTTTGATTGGTTGAAATTGGCAGCGGGCCACCCTTTGTCTACTAAGGTAGGCGCCCTCCATGACCAATCAAAAGAAGAGTCTCACCCCACTCGAGTAGGTACGGCAAGTAAATTTATCTAACCTCCATGGGACTGCTTTTTAAGTGCACCCGTATTTTAAAAACATGGACAGTCCAATCATCGATCAGCACTGTAGATTAGGTTCAGATCGCCATTTCATGGGCCACCATGAAATTTTCATATAGGTTTCAGGATCCGTCCACATGCTATCTGCCTACAAAATGGGTGATTTGGATGACATACAACTAACGAAGGTCAGTAACAATATGATAATGATTCGCTAGGATCCACCTCCATAGCCTATGTACATAAACAATAGTTTTGAGTGGGCAACCATAAACGCCCTTGGAAAATCGAGGGTTCTAAAGAAAGTGGCCCAATGTCCGGAAGGTTAGGATCTCCTGTTATCAGTGTGGCTTTCCCACGTCGTCTCTGTTGGGTTCCAAATTAATGGGCTGTCCAGAATCCAGATGATTTCACTGAACACGTTTACCAGGGTTCTGTTTGGAAACTATTTAAAATACCAAAACACATCCTCACCCCTCCCCAGGATCACTGTCGGACTCCATTGCTCAATTATTAAAATAGCGTTGATTAAAAAAGCATGTATGGCAGACAGCAAGACATGATTTTCTCAGGCACATATTAAATAAAGGAAAAATCTTGTGAACCATTCGTGGGCACCTATTGGGTTTACTTTTCTAATGTGGGGCAAATGAACAAACGTGCATGAAATCCACACCGTCCATCAGGTACACCACCCCTTCTCTGGCCTAGATCCCAAAAACCAGGCCCATTCAACACTCAGCTGGGGAAAAAATATATATATATACCTTAAACCTCTAAATTGAGGTATAGCCCACCTGAGTTTTGGAATATCTTGACTTTTGGGTAATTCTTTTATCCCAATAAGGCCATACAAAACAAATGGTTTGAATGACAAAAACACAACGCTCACAAAACTAATGGCAGGCCCTCCAGCCCAACTGTTTCCTGTGGTGTCGGTACACCCCACACACATCCACGCACTCACACCACAGTAGGATTTCACCACAATGGGTACTCAAACCCATGACCTCATGTTGAAACTCTTGTGAATCTACCACTGAGGCATGAGTCTACCCGGTTCCTAACCCAGGTAGCATGCAATAAGGAAGAAAAAGAAATAGAATTGTTGTTCAACAACCCAAAAGCCACCTGCCTACTAATACTAGCAATAAAAGATCCTACAGTGACAGAAATGCAGGAAATGGAGAATATGATATGTTCTATACCTGATTGGAGTTTTGCGACATTTGGGTTCTGAAAAGAGCTCTGTAAATTTCCAGTTCTTGTGGGAGAATTCAATCGAAATCCAATCTCCTCTGCTGGTCTTTACCAGATTTCAGAGCTACTGCTATTAACCAAGATGTGAATCGTTGTGATTTGAAAATCAAATGCACTGAAAATAAAGAAATCAATTCACGAGTATCAGATATCTAACAATAACATAAAGCAAACACAGATTCGCAAATTGCTACCAGTGTACGGATGAGACTCGCGAGAATTATGCATCTGACCAGGACCCAACTGGAGCCGCAGACTAGAAATCAAACAGAAAGCTGCTACACAGGCTGATTGTACGCAGAGCTGATGGGAAACCAACAATACACGATAAGAAACGGCACAAACCCATCACGAATTGCATATGCTCTTTTCACAACAAGCTGTCTGTTCTTGCAGGCAGCCTCCTGAAGAAGTTGAGGGGTGCTGAAGGAAGCTTGTGACGGAACCTCGGATGCCTCAACACGTAAAAGCCGGCGACGAGGGCCACCACTTGGAATGGCGTGACATAGAGCACAATGGCAGCAATCAAACAGAAAATCACAAACAGGGCTGTCGCTCTTGGGTCTCGCCAGCTCAGCAGAGACTGCAACCTCTCCCCCTGCGTTGCCAGGTCACCAACCACTGTCTGTATCCTTCCCGCGATGCTTCTCAAGCGATCATATCTCATCCTCACAATATCTGCAGGCCGAGAAGTTGGGAAAGTATCAAATTCCTCATCCAATTCATCAGGATGAACAGTATCAGCATGAGATAGCCGAGTGTCCATGTGAGGAGGCTGCCTAGGCCTCCACCGGTAGTACCAGACCCCAATCAAGAACAGGTATAGAAATATCGTCGGTAGTATCAGTTCAGGGTACAAAACAAGTATTATGAAAAGTACATGAATCAGGATTGTCGTCAAAGAGTTCCTCCAGTTACAAATCTGATCAAACCATTTCCCGACCGCAATCAACCCACTCAAGACACCCATAATCCGGAAGAAGTTAGCTTTGCTTCTTCGCATACTCCACATATGAGAATCCACATCTAACATGTACTCGACAACTTCTTTCCTCAGCGGTGGCTCAGCGCGGCTCAACCTCATCGATACTATCTGTGTGGCCTGGTGCCTCAAGCTATCGAGCTGAGTAACCGTCAGTGGATGAAGGTAATGCATTTTCGGCAGCAATGGCTGTGAATAGATGTGCAGCATGTTAAGCAAAGATGAGCATGTGAACCTAACAGCCAACTGCACTTCTCCCATCTTCTTCACTCCTGAAGGATGCAGTACCAGCAGCGGATATGAGTGGGTATAGACCCGATCAGTTTCAAGTGTCGAGAGCCGAATCCTCACCTTCCCAATTCTGGAATCTTTTGCCCCTGCCCCCTTATCTCCTCCCTGCAAATGACAGTTATCAAACACCCCGATAGTAATCACAGTACATGGATCAAATACCTCCCAAGTGTATTGCTCATTCCACTTAGGAGTAAAATTGTCGATAATTGTCCTAGTCCGAACCCACTTCTGCCCATATTTTGCCACGCAATAAGCATCTGTGGTCCCCCGCCCGTCCTTCGTCTTCATAGGCAACAAGCCCTGAGCAGTCAAAATACCCACTTCCAGAACCCCAATGCTCGGCTTCCACAACTGCTTTGCCGTCGGCCGAAGATCACTGCTATAATGTGTAGATTCATCCAAGACATGATACCCACCCTCCAAACAGATCCTCAAATGGATCCTACTGGCAAACTTCTCCTTCTTCTTCTGCTCACCATCCACGATGACGTGCTTCTCAAGATTAAACCACCTAGTATTCACAGGTTTATAGTCCAGCCTTCTCTGCACATTCTGCAAAGGAATCACAGCCTTCCCCAGAACCTCATCCTTGTTGGCTCCCACCCTATCTTCCACACTCAAAATCAAGTGCTCTTCAAATGGTTCTGCTGCTACAAACATCAAATCCTCATTCCACATGGGATTGATTGTCCTGCTCTGAGAAATCCTAGTTCTCAGTGCCTGATTGCCAAGAATAGCCTTAACAAAGACTTCTGGGAACCTGCCCTTATCACTCGGTTGCAAATCCTGAGCTTCGATAACATTAACCCGAACATACCAAAGCTTGGGAGAGAGATATACTTTCGACCTAATGTTTGCAAGGCCTTCACTGTGAACAGCTGCAGCATCGGAATGCCATGCTTCAGGAAATGCTTCATCTGCCTGGGTGCCCATCCAAACGGCTAACATGAGCTCCCCTTTAACCTTATCCCCCTTCCGATCTTCCAGTCTGTACCACTGTGGTGCTAGTGGGCTATCCGGGGGGACACGCTTGGGGACTTCATTGAGATCGAAAACAACGAACCCAATTAAATCATCCTTCACCATATCCTTATCCTTCACCGCAACCTCAACGACAGAAGATTGGATTCGGTCCTTCGAGAAAGCAAAAACCTGGTTCCACTCGGGATTCGTCTTCTTTTCAAAGTGGCGGGTCGTGCCCTTGTAATTCCCAAGCTTCACTTCCACATAAGGGTCACAGCTACCGGTGACATCTTTTGCTGGGAGGTCTTTGGCTTTGACAACACGGACGTACAGATATTGCATCTGCTCGACCAGATCATAGGTGCTAGTGAGCTTGTCGCCAGCAGCCCAGCCTCCACCAAGGTGGGGTGCAGTCTCTTTCAGACGGAAATCTTCTGAAGGGGGAGGTCGCTGCATTTTCTTGAATCTAAGAATAGAGATGCTAAAAGAAGTAGCAGAAACGGGATTTTGAACGTTGAAGGAACAGTGGAAGCTTACTTTGAAACTTCCCAACCCTATAAGTTAGGGATTTGGTCAACAGAGCCGTTGTAACTCCTAGACCAAGAAAAAGATCTGGCTTTCCAAATAATTTGGGAACTGGAAACAGAAACCTGTTGATCTAATGGATTTCTGTCAATTTCGCGGCTTGCAGAGAACAAGGACGCAAGAAATCAGAAGCCTTGGAACACTCATAAACCTATTTTCCAAACCTAGATTATGGAAAAAGAAAAACCCGGGTCACAGATCCTCAACCATAGAAATGGAAAACAAGAGAAAGTCACAGCTTCATTGCTGCTTCAAGATCTAGAAACCACTAAACCTTCACATTGAAGCAGAAGCAACAAGTCCCAAACATGAAACTCTAAACCTTTGGCGTGTAGTAGATTCAAAGGGTCAGAAAGGAGAACAAAAGCAAGCGCCTCCACCAAAACATCATGAGATCTCCTGAAACTAAAAAAATAAAAAAATAAAAAACAGAGAGAGAGAGAGAGAGAGAGAGAGAGAGAGAGAGAGAGAACTGTAAACTAAAGTATCAAACCCTATAAATCTTCCATCTAAAAACCTTATTAAGTGCTGTAAAATATGTGTGTGTGTGTGTGTGTGTGTGTGTGTGTGTGTGTGTGTGAGAGAGAGAGAGAGAGACCTCAAGCACTTCTGAGGCCCTTCTGCAGCAGCAAAGGAATAGAGTTTCTACCATCAAGCTCAGATCCAAAGACACAAACACCTATGAAATCGAAAAGATATTAGTTAGTTCGAAATTCAAATCCTAAAACTAGTATCCGAGTCCGCGGATCACCGCCTTTCCAAATGGGAGATCCTAGCTGCAAGTCCTGCGGACTGGTTTGATCTTCCCCGAAACCTATAATTGCAATAAATTTCCGATCATTTTATTGCCTTTTCTTTTCCTTCCACTTGTTTTTAGCGGTTTTTTTCCTTTCCTTTTTTCCTGTTCATCAATGCTTCAAAGCTCGAAGCTCCGGAGCATTACCAGAAGCTTGGAAACCATAGCCAGCCTCTTTCTAAGATCTCCTGAACGTGAATGCTTGAAATCAGTATATTCTAGGTTTCAAACACCAGAATCGCTACTTCAGAAGATCTAAAGCTCCAAATCCAAGCATTTCTTTCGCGATTTTACACAGAGGAAAGGGGTTTTCTGGGGCATTTTGAAGTTTCGGACGATTTTCGTTCAAAAACCCTAGAAAAAATGGAAAATGCATGCATTACAGGATCTTCCGTAACAGGAAAAAAAAAAACATCAAAACAATAAATCGCTACTCCAGGCGATCGAAGGCATTGCCTTCCCACATTTCGGCAGCGTTTTAAATATCCCGAGCGTTTTCATTTTCAAAACCCTGTACAACTAAAAATGCTGGAATTTCCGAAGCTTCAGATAGAAAAAAAAAGGGGGGGTGGCGTGGGGGGTGGTTTCAACCTTAAATCGCTCTTACAGACGGCTTAAAAGCATCTTCCACCGTTTTCTACGCGCTTACAGACGCATTTTGAAGGATCAGTGAATTTCATTTCATAAATCCAAACGATACCTTAAAAAAATGCTTGAATTCCGATTTTTCACGCCAAATAAAAAGCCTAAAAACAGAAAAAAAATAAAAATAAAAATAATCCAGACCTGCAGCTGGAGACTGAAGTAAGTACTGAGGAGGACTTCAAAACACTTCCACGAACCCTAGGTCATCAATCCAGATCTTGAAGGCGCGGCAATGGAAAATCTTATTTTCTTCATTTTCCTCTTTTTCTTTTCTTTTCTCCTTTTTCTGTCTCGGTGAGGAGAGAAATGAGAAAAGCGGCTACGCTTCGAGATCTGAATCTACTAGAGCATACAGAACCTACGCCCTTTTCCCCTTTTTCAACAGAGAACCCGAGGCACACGTACAAAGACTGCGGTCGCGGTTCGCACGTACGAAGACTGTTGTCTCCAACGTGAATCGCGACCGAAATTTTGGTGTAAACCCGCGAACCGATATTTTCGGTGGGCGTTCCGTTGCGCGGGACTTCTTGCGACATTTTTCATTCTCAAGCCCAACCGGCTGGACCAAAAGTTATGGTCCACCAATTAGATTACTTTCAATATATTAAGAGAATGCAAAATCCAAACCTTCCAGTAGGTTCCCCAACCACGAGATCACCTATTGAAAAATATCAGATCCATCTACTTTCTAGATGGACTACAAAATTAAAAATATATATTCATTGATAAATAGCAAAATATAAGTGTGGTCCATTTAATGTGCGGATTGGGATGATTTTTGCGTATGTAAATACTGATTTGGTGCCAAACTATTGGACGGATTAGATGTCATACGAACATGAAAGGTTGAAAGTTATACGCTATGTGGACTGTTATCGTGGTCTACCGGATCCGAGTCGAGACCCTCTGAAAAAGGAATTGTTGGAGCTATGCTGTTTTGTCTCTGCGGCCAGAAAGGATGTTGCCCAATTTGAGCTCTAATGATGCAATGATTAGAACCGTCCATGTTAATGGGGGGAAAAATCTACGGTGCATATTAGGTGTGGCCCGTCCTCACCCAACACGATGCAGCCCTGATTGTGAGGTCCAACTTAATGCATGTATTATATATCCACGCCACCATTAGTTTTGTCAGCTCATTTTAATGCATGATCCAAAAAATTTAAGGTAGATATAAATTTTAGATAAACCACACCACATTAAATAGTGATGATCCACCATTAAAAGTCTCAAACTGATATTTGTTTATTCATTTCTTCTGAGCCCTGGTAACCTTATTAACAAGTTGAATAGAAAATAAGCACTATTATGGATGTTAAGGTCGGCCCTTAAAGTTTTTAATAGTGACCGTTCAATTGGCACTATTTCAAATAGTGTGGTCCACATGGGATTTTGATCTGCTTCATTTACGGGCTCATGCCCTTAAAGTGAGCTGGCAAAATGAGTGGATAGTGTGATATAGAATACATACATCAAGGTGGGCCCTGGTCACGGCCATATCTTACTGGGTGAAGCAGTCTCACCCTACCCTCCTCAATATTAATTGAGAGCACGGCACCTCATCTTTCACACACACACACACTCCAATTAATGCAATGTCAGAACAGTTTTATGTTGGCACTTATAACTTCATTGCAATTAAAACCCTTCTTCACCTCGTAAAGAAATCATGGTGTTGCATCATCTATTAGAATGGAATAGTTGTTTCCCTTTGCTGCAGTCGGTATTAGTAACCATGTACCGTTGAAACTAAACTCTACCAATTTTCTTCTTTGAAAAACCTAATTTAATTCTCTTCTTGAGACTGAAGATATGATTGAGTTTATTGATGGGGCTTTTTACATGCCTAATCAAACAAAATTATCTGATGAAGAAAATTTTGAAGTTGAAAATCCAAATTACATACCATGGAAAAGATACGATCAATGGGTTAGATCACTGGTACCTTGTTTGAAAGAAATCTATGCAGAACTGTTGGCCTTTGAGACAGCCCTAGACGTGTGGAGATGCTTGGAAGTTGGAAAATGTGTATACGAGAAACTCTAATCCGAGCAAAGTTTTTAGCTTTTGCAAGGTTTAGGACTACAATATAAAATTCAATTAAGGCCTGTTTAGCCGGTCGGATTGAAAGGGACTGGATGGTATTGGAAGGGATTGGAAGTTAAATTCCGGGATTGGCCGGCGTCCCAAACAAAGTCAGTGATCTGATCCCAATCCCATAGATCTTAAGACAATCCACTGACAACACTATCATTACCTTTAAATCCCGTCCAATCCACCCAAATTCATTCAAATTTGCCTGGGACCTATTTGGTTCAAGGGATTAGAAGGGATGGGAAGGTTTAATCCCGGGATTGGCAGGGCGTGCCAAAAGGACTGGATATAGCAATCCCATGGATCTCAAGACAATCCACTGACAACACCATCATTACCTAGAAATCCATGCCATCCACCCTAATACCATTCAATCCCTTCCAATCCACCCGGCCAAATGGGCCCTTAGAACAATAAGGGGACCGGACTACAACAGTAAGGCCAATTCAATTTTAATGATTATGGATTTGTTCATCAAACAGTTCAGATCAACCAACATGCACAAAATCCAGATCCACAAAGAAATAATAAGGTTGTTTACGGTAAGGCCGCACCCAACAATAAGGGTAAGTTCAACGTGGAAATCTTAATCATACTACTTTAAGATGTTGGTATCCTTGTAAAAGCATTGAGAAGATTACTATGGCATGGTCCATCCACAGAACGGACACAAAAGACAACGGTCTAGATTAGTGAACCATGGCCACACCTATGCAGAAGGCCCTAGAGAATTCACGTAACCCAATGGCATGGTTAGTTTTTACAAACGAGGACTATAGATAAGGTCTACTAGGTGCGGCTTATGATGGTCCATGCCCCTGATAGCTCCCACATTTTGCAAATAGACGACACCTGTCCACATTCAACTAAAAGGCAGCAAGACCAGCGGCTGTGATCTTACAATCTGAAAGCTGCCTGTGGTTTGATCTATCCAGGTGAGACCCAACAAAGCCGGTGGTCTACACACCAGGCGGTCGGGCATGGACGCGGACTTCCTGTGAAAGCCTTCCGCAGGAAGTTCCTTCGCAAGGATGCTGGTTGGGGCCTACTGAGATGTTTCTTAGAAATCCACCCCGTCCATCCGTTTTACTAGATCATTTCAGAACGTGTGATAAAAAATTAGGTGTATCCAACTATCAAGTGGACCACACGAGAGGAAATAGTGGGAATTCAGTGAGCACCATTGAAGCATTCTTATGGCGGTAAAAGTTTTTTATCAGCTATATTTTTAGGTTTTTCACTTCATCCCATTTGGAATGACCTTATAAACAGTTTGGATAGAATATAAACATTAAGATGGATTCCAGGAAGATTTCAACGGTAGGAATTTCTTTCCCCAGTCTTCGCGTGACCCGCTTGAGTTTTGTATCCTCCTTATTTTTTACAGAACGTCCTTAAATGATCTCGGAAAATGGATGGGAGGAATGGATTTATCACATACATTGAAGTGCCCCCACTTAGCATCGTTGCCCAGGAACTTCAGGCGCCTTTGGCAGGAAATCCGGGTCCGTCGGGCATGGTACGATTCATTCGTTGGGATATTTTTGTAATTTAAGGGCGTGTTTGGGCGGTGGAATTAGAAGGGATTGGGTGGGATGGGATTCATCTGGTCTTGTGCCAATGACACTCCGTGTTTGAGAAAAATGGAAAAGCTTTGAATAACATTAAATGGAATTGTAATGGTCCTGTGCTAATATCACTCAATGTTAGCAAGTTGTGTAGGTCCCACCATGATGTGTGGGCTATATCCACACTGTCCACCCATTTATCGAGATTATTTTAGAGCATGGGCCAAAAAATCAGGTAAATCTAAGGCTCAAGTGAACCCCACCATAGAAAGCAATGGGGATTGAATACTTACTGTTGAAAACTTCTTTAGTGCCATAGAAGTTTTGGATCTACCTCATTTTTAGGCCTATGCCCTAAAATGAGGTTACAAAACAAATGAACAGTTTAAATATAACACATGTGTCTTATTCTCATTAATTTCAAATGATGGTGAGTATATCCATTCAATATGCCACCGTATTATCAACAAAGCATGGCATTAATGTCATCTCATGGCAAAGGGGGACAATCCCTGCCTAGAAACAAACGAGGAGGGAAAAACTTTGATACTTTAGCAGAGAATGATGGATGATGCACAGTCGCCTAGAAATTGCCTACTAAGAAAAAAAATTAATTCAAATCGGCATTATCCATAAATCAAGCTTATTTGATTACATGACTATCAGATCGGTGGAGAATTATTGGACGGCTAAAATCGGAAAATATACAATGGTCCCATTTCAACAAACCAGTTCTACGAATCAAAGGTTAGTATTCTTCAATAAATCTCATTTTGGGAATACACGTGGCTACAGCAATTTCGAGAAATTAGTGAGATCAACGAGTTAACTTAAGACACGCTCAATTTCCGAGTGCCCAGTGTCAGCGTCATATGCCAGAGTATCAAATAGTTCTCCTTGGCAGAAAGTGATGGATGATACGCCAGGCACTTCTAAGTTAAGTAGACATTGCACACGTCCCATAGTATAAGACAATCTGTCCAAATCATAAATTAAAAACTTGAAAATTCGAATCAACTCAACGGTCGGGTTGACCCGAAGACTCGAACGAGTAATTTCTTGACTTGATTTGTTATTTAAAATTGTAATAATATTATTTATAAATATTTTTAATAATTATATTTTATAAAATATAAAAATAATGCAAAGATAATGCTATGCGAGGTTGAGGTCATGGGCTTAAAACCCCGTCGTTGCCTTTTCTTCAAAAGAATGCCTGGCGAGTTGCTCAAATCGAGTGGTGTTGAGCTGAGTCAAGCTTGAGACCTGTCAACTCCGCATAGTTACCGTATCCAGGGTTGTACGCAAACCAAGTTAGCTTGGTTAGCCTGCTCGACTCGAAAAAGATCAATTTAAAATTGAGCTCAAGCTAAGTTGGGTTGATTTTTTGAGCTCGAAAAAATTTCAAACTAAGTTCAAGCTTACTTGGGCTCGACTCAACTCAGATCGAACTCCAACTCAAATTGAACTTGGACCAAACCAGTTCAAGGACTTGGTTACTTTGATATTGATGTTGTTTACCAAGTGTTTGATGAAATGACTCAACTTAGTGTCCATGGGTGGCAAGGAAGATATGTATATGAAACAAATATTATTCGTCCTTGATTTTGACGTTGCATACAAGGTGTTTGATGAAATACCTATAAACAGCCTATGTTGTTTTACATATAGTAAGAAATTGAAGGTATACTCCATGTGCTTGTGAAAATGACGCACAGGTTTGATCTTAGCTCGAACTTAGTTTGAACTAGCCTGAGTTGCTAACCAAATTAAGCCAACTTGCCCAATTAAGCTCAAGGACTAAGCTGAGCCGAGTTCGAGCTAAGGTCAACTAGTGGCCGAGCCGAGTCAAGTTGTGCCAAGCTCGGCTTGATTCGACTCATATACATCTCTAATGGTATCCAACGTAGGTGTATGAAACCATCCAAATATAGCGTAAAAATATGATAAAATGATATTATCGTGATAATATTCATGATATTCTGAAGATCTCTGCACTTCTATTAGATTTTTAAATAAAAATAAATGTAACAGTTGAAGTAAATCATTTGGATTTTTACTCCAAAAATCCTCACAACTGCTAATTTTATATATATATATATATATATATATATATATATATATATATATATATATATATATATATATATATATAAAGGTTTTTATTTACAAAAGCATGCTTCTGAACCTAATATTGAGAATAAAATGATTAATTTGCCATTATGTAGTGTGGGAAATCAAAATGACTATGAGTCCATGATACAAAGAAGTTAAAAGAATTTTGCTTAGCCACGTGTGCAATGAAGCTCGTGTACACACTACATATATGCTGTCAATAGATCTAATCCATTAATCTAAGTTAGTCCCACCTTGTACATTTTTTTTTTTTTTTTTTGAAAAAGAAAATTCTAATTCAATGCTAACACGTGGGCACAATATTGGATGAAGGGAAAACATAAATATCACCTTAATTCAAAACTTATGTGGTGCTCAAGAAGTTTTTAATGGCGGGCGTTCAATTCCCTCTTTGTGGTCAACTTGATGATTGGATCTGGGTAATTTTTGGTATCATGCTCTAAAATGATCTGCTAAAGTGGATGGGCGGCATAGATAAAACACATACATCAGGTGGGCCCAACAGAGCCCCTGCCTGACAGGATACAATGGGCATTTGGGGCGAGGCTTCGGTGCATACGTGGGATCCACTGAGGTGGGCGGATCTCTCAGTGTGGCCCCATTTGATGAATGTGTTTTAAATCTACATTGTCCATCTATTTCGTCCGTTCATTTCAGGGCATGAGTCTAAAAATTTAGTAGATCCAAATCTCAAGTTGATTACGTAACAAGAAACAGTATGATTAAATGTCTGCCATTAAAAACCACATGGGGTCACCAAAATGTTTATTTACCATCCAACCTAATGAGAAGATCATAAGGGAATAGACCACACAAATATCAGTTTGATTCAAAACTTTGGTTGGCCGGGGGAAGCTTTCAATCACAATCATTTTTGTTTCCATGACATAATCTGCCTTAAATTTGGATCTGCTTGGTTTTTGGACTCATGCCCCAAAATAACAAGGAGAAATGTATGGAAGTGTGATTTTAAAGACACATACATTATAGTGTGCCCTGCAATCAAAGATCCACCCACTCTAATACGTGTAGTGGACGCAGTGCTAAGCCGGCATGTCGCAAACTTGGGGCAAGCTGGAGCTCTGACGGACCACCATAATGTATGGCATTTATTCACACCGTCCATCCATTTTGCTGTATCATTATATTTTATGATTTTAAAAAAATGAGATAGCTACTTGGCTCGAGTTGACTGTGCAGTGAGGATTAAACTCCTACTGTTGAGAACTTACCCGGGGGCTACAAAAGTTTTGATCAAGCTGATACTTGTGATTCCCATCATTTATATCTATATGACCTGAATAGGTTGAATGGCAAATAAACATCATAGTCAGCCTTAAGGACTCAATGATAAGCATCGTTAGCACCACTGCTTCCCATGATGTGGTCCACTTGAGCCTTGGATCTACCTTGTAGCATAAAATGATACCACAAAAATGGATGAACGGTGTGGATAAAAGTCATACGTCACCTTCAGAATATGTTAGATACTTCCGTAGAGGAATAGTTGACACTTAAGACATTTAGAACTTACTGTAAAAGTGCATACATGGCATATAAGTAGTCAAGCCAAATCGTCCAAATTATGGGACTCGGTGTAGATGTATCATGAACTTAAAATTAAGCTTATTGTATTATCGGATTGAGGGACATTTATTGGACGGTTAAAAATGCAAAAATATCCAACTGTCTTATTTCCACGAATCAAAGGCTACGATTGTTCAACCAATCTATTAGACTGAATCTAAAGAGGACTCCTCAATTTAATCAACTTTACTTGATTTAATATACCACGTGTGCAATTTTTGAGTGCATACAAATCAAACGTTATAGGCAGCAGCCTAGTTATTAGGGCTGGATAGGTCTTGGCCTGATTTCATATTTTTCAAGCCCATTGAAACCCCTGCTGGTTATCATACAACGGATCTTTTAAAATTTGGTATTGCTAAAGCCTAGGGGCATACATCGAGTCAAAACGAGTCGAGCTAGCCTCAGCTTGACTCGGCTCGGCCACTAGCTAACCTCAACTCGGTCCTCAAGCCTGACTGGCCAGCTCGGCTCGGTTCGGTCAGCAGCTCGGGCCAGTTTGAGCTGAGTTCGAGCCAAGATCGAGTTGAGTCAACCATTGCAGCATTTCCAAAAACACCTGGATTGCACCTTCAAAATCCCTTTGTATATGAAACAGAAGCAATGATTTTACAGGTATTTTATCAAACACCTTCTAAGCAACATAAAAACAAAAAGAAAAAAAAAAAAGAAGAAGAAAAAAGAGAAAAAAGGTATTTGTTTCATGTACATACCTTCTTTGTCACCAACGACACTTCGTTAAGTCATTTTATCAAACACTTGGTGAGCAACATCAATGGCAAAGTAGCCGAGTCACTGTACTGGTTCCATCCGAGTTGAATTGAGCTAGGGCCTACTTGAACTCGGCTTGAACTAATTTTTGAGCTCAAAAAATCAGCTCGACTTAGCTCGAACTCAACTTTGAGCCGAGTTCAATTGAGCTTTTTTGAGTCGAGTCGAGCGAACTAACCGAGCTAGCTCCGTTCGTGCACCCCCTACTAAAGCCCACGCATGTTCAGTAAAACTCATATATACAGCACATGTGCCTGGGCATGTCTTGATAGGTTCAAGATCCAATCCGTCCATTAGAGTGGAACCATTATATTGATTCGCTAGCCCAAGAATCATATTGACCCACCAGTCATCTGGCCTACAATTTGGAAAAAATAATTTATGGATGAAGTTTTTTGAACTCATTCACCTCTTTCCAATATTATGGCTAACCTGATGGATTAATCAGATCACATACGGTCACATGTGTAGCGCGTACAAGGCTTTATCGCACATACGTGTGCACTGAGAATAGCTCTTAATTCCTTTTTTAATTTTGAGCCTTTTCAATATATCACTGTCTTCTAAAAAAATAATGGTAAATAAATCTGTTTACCTTCGCCAAGTGGTTACTCATCATGCTTTCGTAAATAGCAGCTTTGAGGAAATTTTTGGGTAAAAAATCATTTTACAACTGTATTTTTAAATTTTAAATCAATTATTGATTTACAATAAATATTTTTAAGTATTTTACCTTCATGGAAATTTTAGCCCATAATATCATGAGAAAAGCAGCGTGATATCTTGAAAATCTCCTGAGAAATTGTCAGGCAGTGAAATTGGCAAGGCGGAGTAGGTGATACCAGCTATCGCATGAAGTACTTTTTCTCGTTGAATGTCTGATTATAGGTTGGAATTCTTCAAAGTGCCCACTGCAGGCACCCGATCGTTGTGAATTTCAAGAATAGCCGTATCCAGGACTTACCCTGATAGATGGAGGGTCTAGATCTCATCCACAAGTACAGATATTGAATAGTGACTATTGGCAACGGCAGAAGAAAAGATTCATGAGAATAAAGATAAAAATGTGGACCTATCATTTTTTTAATTTTAGGATTAGCACCTGCGCCAAAACATTGATATTAAAGATGCTCAGTAGCAAGAAGCAACTGTCATTTTGTTCAGCCCAGCAACGGTGGAAGTGGAACGATCAAATGGTTGCATGAGATATTCTCATGCAAACCAGCTCACGTCACGTGGGAATTTTGGGAATTTTGTGATGGGTGGATACTCACTTGACGGTCATGGGACTGCCATCATTTATGGACCAGTTGTAAGCGAATAGTCTGGTTATAACCTTGCACAATTATCAATATTGCTTTTGAGCCGCAGCCTGGTGCATTTGTGCATGCTCTGCCAATCGTGAATTTTGGATTTTAAGGACGTGAATTATTAATAGCTAAGTTTACACGATAAATTTATAGCGTTTGATATAAGATAAAGAAAAGCTGTAATATGGGCTTATCATATATGGGACCCACAAATCACCTCAAAGATTTCATAATACTTTCATCTTTTATACTTGGGCATACATCCGAAATATTAATTTGGTGTTTTTTCACTGGGCCATATTGGATCACAAAAGTCACTTGTCATGCATGTCAATACTAATAGCTATTGACAATTGATGTCTGGATTTTAGGCTATCACTAGCTCTGCATGGGCCATGTGTGAAAACTTCACATAAGGTCGATATTTTCCCTCCTAAAGTATTGTGCATGTAGAAACCTAAAGCCTTAATTAGGAAGGCTGGCGTGCACTATTTATGGTGCAAAATAAGGTGCAAATGGGTTGAGTTTGTGGGACTTAATTTATATGCGGAATATGCCCACGGATCTGTCTGTGCATGGGACATGGCGATCAGGGATTCAGATAGCTTACCTAGCTGAGACGCCGCCATGGAAGCCGAATAAGAACACCAGAATACCAGAGTTCCTTTAGAGCTTAGGATCTTCCTCTCCTTCACACCCTTTCTGCAAATCAGTAGATGAGACTCGAATTTTTGCTGTGATGTAGGATTGGGGACCCAGCTCTCTTTTATAGAGTCTGTGGAGAGGGAGTTTGAAACCCATCACAACTCTCTCTCCCATGCTCCAAGTTGTAGCATCGTAGTTCAACTCAAACTGCTGTCTGCGTAAGACAGCTATAGCATTCCAGCCCTAGTACGCAGAGCTACACAGATAGACTGCGCAGCGCATCACATGAAGTGGGGCCCACTGGTCTACTCAATCATCCAATCCAACTGTATAACAATCTAGACTGTTGATCAGTGAGGCCCACTAAATAGAGTTCTTACATTCTCCCACTTGGGCCTCATTGAGCAATGTCAATGATAGTCATATATATAATAATTTTGTAAACAAGTTTTGATATTTTAAGAAAAAATCTGAATGGTTAACCAATGAAAACAGTTGGACAATATGAGTAATGTTATTCAATCTGGTCCATCAAAACAGTCAGTATCGAAACGCGGTAGTCATCACAACATTTAATTTAGGCGAAGTGAGTCTAAGCGCGATCACAAATACTTTCAATATTAACGACATAGATCACGAACTAGAAAATGTGGTATAAGGATTACATACTTTAGTGTGATAATATGTGCTTATCCTTAAGAGGTCCTGAAGCTTTTTCATGTCTCTAACGAGACACAACTGTAGTTCCACTTATTCAAAATTTGCGCATATATATAAATAAGCAGAAATAAATCTTTATATCAAAATCATCCAAACAAACTGTATAAAACGAGATCTCTAAGTGTCTGTGAAAATCAAAGTACGTTCAACTCCCACTAACTGAAAACATCTGTGGGATCAATGACTCCCATGGATATTACATGCTCCTGAAATAGCGTGATAGGGAGCCCTTTAATGAGCGGATCTGCAATCATCTGCTTAGTGCCAATGAATTCCACGGACACTTGATGATTCTGAACTCTTTCCTTTACAATAAGATACTTGATGTCGATATGCCTCGACCTTGACGAATGCTTGTTGTTACTAGAGAAGGAAATAGCAGCCGAATTATCGCAAAATATTCTCAACGGTTTCGGGATATGCTCCAGTACCTGCAAACTTGAGAAGAAACTCTGTAACCATAGTGCCTGATTAGATGCCTCATGGCAAGCAATAAATTTAGCTTCCATAGTAGATGAGGCTGTGGTAGATTGTTTCACGCTTTTCCACGACACAGCTCCTCCCACTATCATGAAAATGTATCCTGAAGTAGACTTCTTAGTATCGACGCAGCCTGCGAAGTCTGCATCTAAATATCCGATCAACTCCAACTGATCAGACCTTCTGTATGTGAGTCCGAAGTCTTTTGTTCTCTGAAGATACCGTAATACTTTATTTACAGCTATCCAATGTTGCATTCCTGGATTAGATAGATATCTTCCCAACATTCCAGTGACAAAGGCAATGTCCGGTCGCGTACAGACTTGAGCATACATGATGCTCCCTACTACTGATGCGTACAGAAATTCTTTCATTCGATTCTTTTCTAAATCATTCTTTGGACACTGAAATAAACCAAATTTGTCGCCCTTCACAATGGGCGACTTTCCTGAAGCACAATTTTGCATGCCATACCTTTCGAGTACCCTAGCAATATAGGTCCTCTGTGACAAGCTGAGCAGTCCAAGTGTTCTGTCACGGCGAATCTCAATGCCAATGACGTAAGAAGCTTCACCAAGGTCTTTCATTTCAAACTTTTGAGATAAAAATTTCTTGGTGTCGCTCAACATCCTAGTATCACTGCTAGCTAACAGAATGTCATCAACATACAAAATCATCATAACGAACTTACTCCCACTGGTTTTAATGTAGATGCATTCATCTGCAGTGTTTTCTACAAAGCCATATGAAGAAATTACTTCATGAAACTTAAGGTACCACTGCCGCGATGCCTGTTTCAACCCATAGATGGACTTCTTAAGTTTGCAAACCAAATGTTCTGCGCCAGTAGCTACAAAACCTTCGGGCTGCAACATGTACACATTCTCATTTAGATCTCCATTGAGAAATGCAGTCTTTACATCCATCTGATGTAACTCTAAATCCATATGAGCTACAAGAGCCATTATGATCCTGAATGAGTCTTTCTTTGATACGGGTGAGAAAGTCTCCTTGAAGTCAATGCCCTCACGTTGGTTAAAACCCTTGGCAACAAGTCTGGCTTTATATCGTTTGACATTACCTTTGGAGTCCCGTTTGGTTTTAAATATCCATTTATAACCAATCGGCCTTATTCCAGTGGGTAACTCTACAAGATCCCATACTTTATTGTCCTGCATGGATTTCAACTCATCTTTCATGGCATTAAACCAACGAGAAGGATCAACACTTTGTTTGATTTATGTAAAGGATTCAGGATCCTTTTCCACCCCTATGTCAAAGTCGTGTTCCTGTAAGTATACGATGTAATCGTCTCGATTTACAGGCCTTCTCTCTCTTTCAGATCTTCTTAATGGTTCAGCTTGTTGGGTCTGATCTTGATTTTCCTCATCAGTGGTTTGTATATGAGGTTCTACGTGGTGCTCTGCAGTGACTGCAGAATCGACTGCATCATTAATGTCCACGTGATCTGGATTGACTATGACAGGAGTCACAGTCCTTTGTTCCTCAAATACAAAATTTCTTATGTTCGTGCTCCCACTGTTTTCAGTGTCCTCAATGAATCTGGCATTCTCAGTCTCAACAATCCTGATGGAGTGGGAAGGACAGTAGAATCGATAACATTTTGATCTTTCTGGGTATCCAATGAAGAAACAACTTATGGTTCTAGGATCAAGCTTCTTTTCATGCGGGTTATAAATTTTGGCCTCAGCAGAACAACCCCAAACATGTAGATATCGGAGACTTGGTTTTCTCCCATTCCACAACTCAAAAGGAGTTTTGCTTACTGCTTTGCTGGGAACCCTGTTTAATATATGAACTGCGGTTTTGATCGCATCACCCCATAGAGATTCTAGTAATGTAGAATTGCTGACCATACTTCGCACCATATCCATAAGGGTGCGATTACGTCTCTCAGCAACTCCATTCTGCTCTGGAGTACCAGGCATAGTGTACTGAGCAATAATGTCACAATCCTGTAGGTATTTAGCGAATGGCCCTGGATTGCGTCCTGATTCGTCATATTTGCCATAGTATTCACCACCACGGTCAGATCTGACAACTTTAATTCTCTTATCGAGTTGATTTTCAACCTCGGCTTTATAGATTTTAAAAGCATCCAGGGCATCTGATTTCTCACTGATAAGGTATAGGTACCCAAAGCGAGAGTAGTCATCTATAAAGGTAATGAAATATTTGTGGCCACTCCATGAGGCTGTAGGGAATGGTCCACAGATATCTGTATGTATAACCTCTAATAGATCTACACTCCTGGTTGCACCTTTCTTTCTCGTTCTAGTCTGTTTTCCTTTTATGCAATCAATGCATACTTTATAGTCAGAGAAGTCTAGAGAATGCAAAATTCCTTCTCGCACAAGCCTGTCTAATCTCTCACGAGATATATGGCATAGCCGCCTGTGCTACAACATGGAGGAATTCTCATAGTCTAGTCTTCGCTTGGATCCCACTACATTTCCATGCAAGGTATTAATATTATAGACGTGAAAGGCAATCAAGTCTAACTGGTATAAGTTGTTTACTAAAGAGCCGGTTTCAACTTTAATCGAATTAAAGTAAATACTAGAATTTTTATTTCCAAAGTGGAACGAATATCCCAACTTATCCAAACAGGAAATTGAAACTAAATTGCGCCTTATAGACGGCACACAGAATGTATTAACTAAATTCAAAAAATGACCAGACTTCAACTTAAGCCTATAGACTCCTATTGCCTCCACGTCAACTTTAATACCATTACCTACGTATACTGAGCGCTCCACATCAGTTGGTGGCCTGGCCTGTAGTAATTCATGCATAGAAGTACATATGTGAATAGTAGTTCCTGAATCTATCCACCAGGAATCCGCTGACACATCGGTCAGATTAGATTCAAAACAGACAAGAACAGAATGATTACCTTTCTTTATGAGCCAATCCTTAAAACCTTCGCAGTCTTTCTTTAGATGACCCGTCTTTTTACAAAAGAAGCACGGTTTGCTTTTAACCCGTTTGCGTTTAGATCCATTTCCAGATTGATTCTCATGGTTTCCAGATGGAGGACTAGAGAATCCATTATTAGAACCTTGTTTCCTCTTCCTTCTACCTTTATTCCCCTGCCCATGCCCTTGTCCTGAAGTCACCATATTAACATTTTGAACTTTTATCATCTGTCTGATCCTATCTTCTTCTTGGACGCACTGAGTGATGAATTCATCCAATGTCCACATGTCCTTCAGAGTGTTATAGTTTACTAGGAACGTGCCGAATTGGGGAGGTAGGTTGTTCATGATCAAATGAACCAATTGATCATCAGTGAGTTCAAGCCCTAGAGCATGAATCTTAGAAACAACTTCGATCTGCTCTACAATGTATTCACGGATGTTGCCTTTTCCATCGTAAGACGAGCGAGTCAATTTATTCAGAAGAATGCCTACTTCAGATTTATTAGATTTCTTGAATCGTTTTCCCATTTCAATGAGGAAAACTTTGGCCTTATCTGTTTCAGGCATGACACCCTTCATCGATTCAGAAATTGAATATTTAATGACTTTCAGGCATGTATCATTTGATCTAAACCATGCAACCCATCTATTATATTCAGCTTCAGTGGTATTATCAGATGGCTTTGGCGGTTCTGGTGTTATCAGGGCAAGATCTAATTGAAGACAGCCCAGTACAACTTCAATGGCGTTCTTCCATTGAGTATAATTGACCCATTTAAGGCAGGGACTTGATGCGTATTAGTTGGAATTGAGACTAAAATATAAGAGATACACATATACTCACATTAGTTCATTATTTCACAAAACAGTTTAGTAAACAAAATATCAGGCAAAGATAACTGATTCAGTTGCTAAGGGAGGCATCAACTGAATCATCCAGGATGACGATGGGCCCAACCATCTCATCCTAGTGAGAATCTGTTACATCATCATCATTCCTCCTATGGGTGATAATGACAACATGTTAGTAATCCTCCTAAATATGAAGCTAAGTGATGTCAGTGATGTAAATCTAAGACACTCAACACCTGTGGGTGAGATGAGTCTTTCAGCTTTACATTACCTACACCATTTACTCCACCCGTTCACTCGACTGCCATACGATAATCATCTATATTTTCATTACCGTACGCATGAAAACATGAATGCAACTGTATACAATTCGCTTATCCCAATGTTACAAGTTTGTACTTATAGAATGTTCATCGATTGAGGTCACTATGGTGGCTAACACAACCGAATCCAAAACTACAAATATAGACTGCAAGATTGCTATTATAATCCTGCCTCTCTATGGATTATTTCTTAATTAGTCCGATGCGGTCCATAAGTTAGTTGATACTGACCTTTTGGAATTCTTCAAAGTGAAATATATAAATAGGTTTCACACCTTATATTCCAACGGTCCATATCAATACTTAAAGATGGGTGATGGGCCAACTATAGGGCCGAATCAGGACTACCTATCGTCAGTTCACACTGAATGAGTAAAGCAAATCTAGTACATTACATTTACATGATAGATAAGAAACATTAACCTTTAAACAACTGGATGTGTGGATTCATTCATGGGTGTCTACAACATGGATGGATCAGCCCATATACTAAATATTTGTCAAATATAGGTTACTATTTGCATTACCTATCAAGAGAATGCATAAGATTAATTCCTCATGGTAAATTGTTCACACTAATTAGATGTGTGTTGACATACGACTCAATTAGAATGGTCCAAAAATTGAACCCTTAGCTAAAATGGTCATGGTACATCAATGATGCATACCACATAAAAAAAAAACTTTATATGTGTACAATGTGCCTGCTACAAGACATGAGATATAAATCAGATGGCCCAGATGTGCAATGGGCCGGTTGTCAGTGTAGGTCCGCAGAATGTATCAGACGCTGTATGTAATCGGGTCCACTGACCCGACTACCTATAAGGTCGGTTTCGACCGAGCAGCAATCAGACACCCGACTTCCTAAGAGGTCGGTTTCGTCCGAGCAGCGATCGACTAAGGGAAGGAAAAAAAAATTTTCCTTTCGTGAGATTTTCCGAAGTTTATGGAAGATCTCGTCACGCCATCATCCACGACGCTGATTCGAGAAGAAATTACGCTGTTTTCGACCTACTAGGGGCGGCTACTGAAGGGAGAGGGAGATTTCTCCTTCTCTGCAGATGGATTCGCAGCCGGTCGGACGTCCGGTCTTCCCTGATGGTGGGTTACATGGCCGACAGTGGTGCTGTAATCCATGACCGCCTCCATTGAAGACACAGGTGGGTATAAAATCCCCAATTTTGGGTTTTTCGGTTTCGAATCTGAATTCTGGAATCAGTAATCTAAAATCCCCAATTGTGGTATATGGGGATTTGAGAACGAAATCCCTAATTAGATGAGTATTTGGGATTCGAAATCCTCAATACTGGATTTCTAAATTCAGGGATTCGAAAATCCCTAATATGCGATGATTGTATTTAGGGGTTTTAATGGAAAAACCCTAATTGCAGAATTTGGATTTGGGGATTCGAATCTAAATCCCTAATAGAAACTGGATTTAGGGTTGTAGATCTGAAATCCCTAATCTAACTGATTTCTGAATTTAAGGATTCGAAAATCCCTAATTAAATTCTGGATCTGAGGATTTGAATTCGAAATCCCTAATATTTTATAATTTGGGAATTCAAATCTGAAAAAACCCTAATTGAAAATCGAAATTGCAATTTAAAAAAAAAAACTAGTTTCAGGGTTTTCGAAATTCAAATCCCTAATCTGAACATTTCAGGATTCAAGGATTCGAAAATCCCTGATCACAACTGTTTCAGGAATTCGTAAATTCCTGATGTGATCAGATGTGGCTGGATGTGATCATCTATGCCTATGCACAGATCGCTCTGATACCAACTGTGAGACTTAATCTATATGCGGAATAGGCCCACGGATCTGTCTGTGCATGGGACATGGCGATCAGGGGTTCAGATAGCTTACCTAGCTGAGACGCCGCCATGGAAGCCGGATAAGAACACCAGAATACCAGAGTTCCTTTAGAGCTTAGAATCTTCCTCTCCTTCACACCTTTTCTGTAAATCAGTAGATGGGACTCGAATTTTTGCTGTGGTGTAGGATTGGGGACCCAACTCTCTTTTATAGAGTCTATGGAGAGGGAGTTTGAAACCCATCACAACTCTCTCTCCCATGCTCCACGTTGTAGCATCCTAGTTCAACTCAAACTGCTGTCTGCGTAAGACAGCTATAGCATTCCAGCCCTAGTACGCAGAGCTGCACAGATAGACTGCGCAGCGCATCACCTGAAGTGGGGCCTACTGGTCTACTCAATCATCCAGTCCAACTATATAACAATCTAGACCGTTGATCAGTGAGGCCCACTAAATAGAGTTCTTACAGAGTTGGGTTTAAAAGGATCATCAAAGCTAACCTATCTAATAATTTGGCTTACGATATTTTAACCCCAGGCCCAAGCCTTTAATATGTAGATCTGGTAAAAGTTTGATTTAGCTTGGTGAGTTGGGTTTAAAGAGAATATAGCAGGGTTTGATACAAATTTGTATGTAGCTTTAAATCAAATGAACTCCAAAAGCTTTTGGTGCATTATGCAATTGGACATTTATTGTTTAAAGTGTTGTCTTGCATTAAGTTGTAAGTTTGCGTTGGGTGTTTAGATGCATTGTCACAAATAATGTCTGATCCCACACTCATTGAAAAGCTGAAATTGATTTTGGACAACTCAACCAAACAAGCAAGTGGAAAAACCCTTTTGTATTGTTGCATTCAAGCGAGCCCCGAAGTTTGCGAGAATTTTAAAGTTCAAGTTTAAATTGTATTTGACAATGATGTTTACAGGTTAAAAGTCATCTATGAACAGTGAGTATTTATGTTTGTAACCAATAGAGAGCTTCCCTGTTGTGCACCTCCTTTGTAGCCGTGGGTGTGTAGGCAATGGTTGTTTTATCCAAGCCATTAATCTAATCTCCCGTCATAGATGGATTGTGCCCTGGAAAAAATAATCGGCAGATAGGAAGATTCTAACGGCAAAATCTTTGGTTTTTTATTCATTGAGTGTTGATTGTCACTGCATTTTAGCTGACCATGTATTTGCATGCCATTCGGTGTTTGACCATTTCTTGAGTTTTTGGCAAGGTCCATCCATAATGCCTACCTTCAGATCAATGGCTTGGATGAAACAATCATAGGCCCACGCATACAAACTCAGTACACAGCATGGTAAGTTCCTAGCTTGTGACAAACGACAAACCCGGCCTCATCAAGAATGCATGGTAGCTACAGCCAGAAATAGAGTCATGCATTCATGGACTCTCTGTCATGGAGACACGGGAAAGTCCAAAAGGGATTTGCTAGAATACATCAGCATGCGTTGCTACACAAAACAAAAAGGGAGGACTTAGCCTTTAAATATGGAGTTATCTTTCAATAATCCAAACAGTTTACATTATGGGTCGTCCCAGTTTTAAGTGGTGACCCCAACACTAGCTAGCTAGCTGATGTCAAAGCTCCATTGGCCCACCTTGATGTGTGTTTTATCCACTCTGTTCATTAATTTTCTAGCTCAGAGCTCAAAGATGAGGCAAATCCAAATCTCAAGTCAACCACACTATAAGAAATCATTAGGGATTGAATGTCCATAGTTAAAAATTTCCCAAGGCCCATGGTTGCATTTATTTGCCATCTAACTTATTGATAAGGTCACACAAACCTAGATGAAGAAAAAACACAAATATCAATTTGATCCAAAACTTAAATGCCCCCAAAAAGTTCTCAATGATAATAATTCAATTCCCACAGTTTTATGTGATGTGGTCCACTTGATATTCGGATCTACTCCATTTTTGAGTTCATGCCTTAAAATGACCTAGTAAAATGGATGGACAAACTTAGATAAAACACAATGAGCAGAAAAAATAGATGAACAACATAGATAAAAGTACATGCATCATGGTGGGCCCATAAAGCTTTGACACCCGCTAATTGGATGGTGTTGGGGTCACTAACCAAACGACATCCTCATGATAGCCTTACCTTTGGAAAGGAAATATTCAACTCTTTGATCATTTTGCTTTTTGACTTTTGAGTATGGATGGTATCAATGATTTTTGAATAAATAAATGTATGAAATAATTGCATCTGAAAGCTTTTTGGGTATCACACCCAATGTGACCACAATTCATGATTTGGGTAAAAAAAAAAAAGGAGCCCCCATCCAATGGCTTATGTCCTAACAAATCCTGTTTCAATGTTCCTTGCATGTTCTAGCAAACCTAGAGTCAAAATATAATTAAAAATTTAAGGGCCTAGATTTGGTCAAGTTCATGATCATATTTTGGTTGGTAGATATCGAGCCAATTTATAAATTGGGTCAGGGTCAAAAGTCGATTTTAAGGGGTCTAGGGCCGGACTCAAGTTGGGTTCAAAAACCCATTGGATGAACCCGAGACATTTGCACCTTTACATGCAACAGGCTTTTACGTATTGTCATTGAAAATACATGCACCTTGTACGAGCAATGCAACAATGCATGCTCCAAACTGAACAAAATGCCAAGGGCTTATGCTTAAGGCATAGATACATGGGGATGCGCCATGCATGGGCGAGAGAGAGAGAGAGAGAGAGAGAGAGAGAGAGAGAGAGGGGATGCAGTTTACATAGAGACCACGTCAAGCGTGGTGCGAGCAATGGAGGAAGAGTGGGATATGGGCTGCACACGGAACGGTGAGAGAGGGAGGAAACGGATTGCCTGGTGTGCAACCGTGGTGTGTTGACGTGGCCGAGTTATGTGCCCTGCACCATGATGTATGTGTTATATCCACACTGTCCATCTATTTTTTGAGATCATTTTAAAATATTATTTAAAAAATGAAGCAGATCCAAAGCTAAAGTGGACCACACCACAAAAAACAGTGGGGGCAATGATACTTACTGTTGAATCCCCAAGAAAATTTCAACGGTAAATGTTCAGGCTTTCTGTGCCATGGTTCACTTGAGCTTTGGATCTACCTAATTTTTTGTGACAGCCTTGAATGATCACGCAAAATGAATGAACGGTATGGTTATAACATATACGTTAGGCTGGGGCCACTAAACTTGGTGACGTCAACAGACCAAAGATGTGGCTCCACGCAATCCACTTGCCTGGAGTGAGAGACGACGCGGGCGATACCGTCTGTAGGCACCAAGAGGAAAGAAAGGCGGAGGCTTCCTAATTATAAAAAGTTACAGGTGCCAGGAAATCTCTTGAAGTGGAATCTGCACCGTTCATTACATTACCGTTCGTAACAGGTAAGATCCAAACCGTTAGCGGCACAAGCTCCTTTTTTTTGACACAAGCAATGTCCGTGGGTCCCCGGTGAAAAAAAGTAATGAATAATGGTTAAAAGCTTTTTGTAAGCTACAAAAGTTCTAGATAAGTTAAATCTTTGATCTTTCATTCATCCAGTTTTGTTCGACCTTATAACATATGCATGGAAAAGCTTGTAACGGACCATGGGAAGTTTTAACAATGAGAGTTTAATAATCACTTTTTCTTGTAGCATGGTCCACCTAAGATTTGAATATACTTAATTTTTGAGAATATGCTAGAAAAATGAATGGACATAGTAGATATATAACATATCATCGAGATAGGCCCTACAGTTAGGGTAAAACCCACTGAGCCATTAGGTGAGACCCAACCTCAACCTCACCCAGGAGGGTGCGGCCCTTACCGTGGGGCAACCTTGATGTATGTATCTTCAATCCAGGTTGTTTATCCATTTTTTCAAATCATCATAGGGCATTATGTTAAAAATGAAGAAGATCCAAGTCTTAGGTGGACCGTATGATATGAAACAGCGGTATTTGAATGCCTTGTCGTTATAAATTTTTTATGGCGGACACTCAATCTGTTTGTTGATAAGGTCATAAGCCTGATTGAAGGTAGAAAAAAGATACAAACTTCATCCAAAAATTGTGGCCCATTAGTGGTAAGTTACTATTGCTTCCTATGGTATAGTCCACCTAATAATTGGACCTGCTTCATTTTTTGTATAATATATTAAAATGATTGGGAAAAACGGATGGACAATGTTGATACAAAATAAATACATCAAGGGGGGCCCCACAGTAAGGGCCGCACCGTCTTGGGTGAGTCCGGGTCTCACCTAATCTGCTCCCCCCGATTGTGTTATATCAATATGTAGCGGAGATATGACGGATACGGGCCGGGCTTGAAAATCAAAGCTTACGGGGGGTTTGGGCATTTCCAACATCAAATGGGGTGGGCATGATCGAATCCGGTCCAGCCCATCGAGGGCTCCAAAAATGCCAGCTCGCGCCACGTCGCACTGTCCAGTCTTCACTTCCCACTCTCTTCTCATGGCAGGGAGTAGGGGCTAGGGCTTCCGAGGAGCCCGACAAGGACAAGAAAAAGGTCCAATTTCATGCAGATCGCGGAAAAAGGTTTATTTTGGCAGAAATCAGGGCTCTTTCATCAGAATTCTAGGGCTTGTAATTCCGCACGAATCTCACCTTTACGGCCTCTTTCTTCTCCCATTTGTTGAATTCAGAGTCTAGAAGAGCTCAGCAACATCAATATGAGCGAGGCGAAGGACACCGAGAATCACACGCAGGTGCATTTTAGCAACAACCCCGATACCATCGACCTTCCTCCCGAACCCGGCCCAACCAACCAGTCTGGCGGCTCCGAAAGCAAGAACAACGACAAGGATACGGCCCGCCACGGCGAGATGCCGGATGCGGAGCCCGAGACGGAGAATGGGGCGGGAGAGGTTCGGTACGAAAAGAATCTCGATGAGGATGTGCCGCCGTTGCTGTCGAATCAGGAGGCCATTGGCCTGATAGGCAACACAGGTAGCTCGAGCAGGTCTTTCCCGTGGGACCCGCAGTCGAACGAGGGCGACGATTCAGGGACGGATGAGGAACAGGCCACGTTCATGAAGGAGCTGGAGAGTTTCTTTAGAGGGAGGGGCATGGAGTTCAAGCCACCGAAGTTCTACGGGGAAGGATTGAATTGCCTCAAGTAGGGTTTTTTTTTTTTTTTTTTCCGGCTATCATTATTTTTCTTGTCCTGTATGTGTGGGATTTTTTATTTTTTATTTTATTTTGATAAAATTTTGAATTTTACTTGTTCTTTTGACATTCTCTTTTGTTGAGGAGAGGTTGTGGAGAGCTGTGATTAGATTGGGCGGTTATGACACGGTATGTTTGTTTCTGCTGTTCTGATTTTATTTTATTTATTTATTTTTTTCAATTTTGATATGCAATGTAGTATCCATTTGTTGTTATATAGCTGCTGCTGTTGCTGCTGCCATTGCCACTGCTGCCGCCACTGTCATGCTACTGCTGGTGTTGCTAGAGGCTGGATCCTCTACAATTTTTGTGCATGGAGCCGACCATAATGTTTTCTTGGCATCCAACCCGCCCAAATTAATCACCCTATGCCGTAAAAACTACTCTGATCCAAGGATCATGTAGGCCCCCACGTGAATGGGAGGTTTTTGGGTGGTTGTCTGTTGTTTTCTTTGGTTCGGCCCACCGTGTTGTTGTTATGTGATCCAACTTGTACATCAAGTGAGCCCAACACAACCATGATGGAAAATCAGGCCTATATAATCATTAGGTGGGCCCCACCATAAAAACAATGGACAATGGGCCAATAACCTCCAAATTCATGTGGTGGTCCACTGTGATGACGGGATTTCTACCAAAAAGGTTTATGCAATCATCAAGTGGGAGCACAGTAGAAAACATGGACAACCGCGCAACTCCAAATTCATGTGATGGTCCACATGATGGTTGGATTGGTCCGATTTTTGGGGCATCCCACATTGCCCATTTGAACGGGTTTGATGCCATACACTGTACACCTTGGTGGGCCTCACCCGTAACGTTTGCAGAATAAGCTAATCCTACAAATGCTGTAGAGGATTGGCCTCTCATCATCATCACGATCATCAACATATAAACCTTATCCCAACTAATTGGGGTTGGCTACATGAATCTTGTTCTGTGATTCCAATCTATCAAGTACCATATCCTTAGCAAACCATGTGCTGTTGCCCTAGTCTTTGCTGCTCAAAGATTATGGCATTATCTTTCAGCTCATTCTGTTCGACTTATGACTAAGGCTAGCCCGGTCAGATATCTATTATCCCCCTATAAGGACGTGTAGCCAAGCGGTGACTTCACTTGTCTGAATTTGATATTGTCTGCACTCCTCCCAAAGCTATTAAAGGTCAAGCTATCGCTGATTTCTTGGCCTCCTTTCCGGTTGACGACGGTACCTCCCTTGAAAACGCCGGCAGAAATAATGCAGATAGAAGCTTCATGGGCCAACTATTTCGACGGGGCAGCTACGACGTGTTGGTGGTGGTGCTGCAGTCGTCTTCGTAACTCCTGAAGATCTCATGGAAGAAGGCAGAATTTAGAACAACAATTTCGCTTGCTTTCATAGAAAAAAGAATGTAGTAGATTCAATCCCGATTACATTATCGCAGGCCACAACGACGATTTTTAAGAGCAAGACAGAAAAGAAGCGTTGAGACCTTTCATCCTAATCTCATCTACTGAAAAAGGGCCCCCTATTGATCACCTGAAGAGATTTTTAGGCACCATTAGCATAATTATGACCTCGAGGATTGAGCTGCTAAATGAGATTATCCTCATTCCTAGGCTGGGGTTCTGGAAGATAAGATTTATGCAGTAAAAAAAAAGTACTATGAAGCCGAGTCCCTGAGGGAGGGGGACAAGGTGACTAAGGAATAAAAAAATCAGGGCAAAAACCATATATAGATTTCTTCATCGAAGAAGGCGCCAACTCCTGAATAGGCGGTTTGGTCGGATAAAGGTTTGCCTAACCCATTTTAGTTCATTTCGATGAAATCGACCCCACCCCTTGTTCTTAGACGGATGCCTGGGAGTAGAGAGCTCGAAAGCTAGTCTCCACCTTTGTATCTTTCTTTTCTCATCTCAGCGAGCTTTACCCTTTATAATGAGAGAGGTCATGATAACAGTTGACGAGTGAGGCGAGGGGCTTGGCTGATAAAGATGGATAGTCACGATCGCATAATATCAATTTCGAGGCCTTATCATCGAAAGCAGCTTCCAATTGCTCGGAAATTCTCATAAGCTATATGGGGGGCTTGGATGGTGAGCAAAAACAATTGATCAACTTATCCATGATCGATAGTAAAAGAATGAGAGTTCGTGCTACCTCCTACCTGAGCTGCCCTACCTAACAACTTGAAGTCCGGATGGCAGCTCGGAAGGGAGAGGAAGAAGATCGGTATTAGATAACACAGGGTGTCCTATATCGGTTACGGTAACGGTGGGGTCCGTTACGGGGTACGGGGGCGTAACGGGCGATGCCCCGATTTTGCTACCATAATGGCCGTTACGGGCCCGTTACGGGCGAAACGGCTGTTACGGGCCTAAAAAATAGGAAAAAAAAAAGAAAAAAAAACCTTTTTTTTTTTTCTTCTTCTTCTTCTCGGGAAGCTGCGGCTGCGGTGGCCTGCTGCTGCTTCTTCTTCTTCTTCTTCCTCTCTCTCTCTCTCTCTCTCTCTTCCCTCTTTTTTCTTTTCTCTCTTCTTTCCCTCTTTTTTCTTTTCGGTTTCCCTCTCTCCCTTCTTTTTTTTTTTTTTTCGGAGGTGTACCGCGCACCAGCTAGAGGTACGTGTCATGCTAAGACGAGCGCTGATAGTCCTCGAGCTCTGAGTTGTATGAATGGTTCAAAGGAGATCAAAGTTACGTGGGCTCCACAGTGATGTATTTATTATATCTACATCGTTCATCTATTTTCAGAGATCATTTTAGAGCACCACCAAAAAAATGAATTATATCCAAAGATCGTCTGGACCACATCAAAAATAGTAGCGGAGATAATGATTTTCACCGTTAAACAATTCATAGGGCCCACCGTAACGTTTATTTTCCATCCAATCTGTTCAAGCCTCAAGACGAGCTCGTCAAATGAATGGACGGTGTAGATATAACACATGTCAGCTTGATCTAAAACTTTTGTAGCCTCCAATAAATTTTTAATGGTGAACTTTTAATTATTGTTGTTTCTTATGGTGCAGTCCACCTGAGCTTTGGATGTGCCTCATTTTTGGGCTCATGCCCTAAAATTATTTGGCAAAATGGATGGACGGTGTGGATATAACACATTCATTACGGGTGGGGCCCAAAAAACTTTGACACGTGTGCTACACTTCACAATCCGAGTCCCGCCTAATTCGGGCCCTTAAAAAATTGTACATGAGACATATATTAACTTAAAATTTACCAATTAAATTATGGACTGCAATTACTAACTCACAATGCCAAAATCAAGTTGTTTGAATAGTTTTAATTGTTAATTTGTGGACTTTTATTTTTTAAAATAGGGCCTTTTGATTTTTTTCATGATTCACTATCCAATAAATCTCCACCAATTCATAAGTGGGATAATGGCAATAAATTGCATGAATTTGAGGTTAATTTGGGGCATAGATTAGTCCTCCAAGTCAGCCCCAAATTGGCAACACCATCTACCTGAATTTAATTTCATTTTTTTAAAGAACTATTGGGAGAAATGATATCAAATTGTAAATTATATAAATTAGATATTTAGAAAATTAAATATATGAATTTTGTAGTCAAATTCAGGTTACCTGGTTCAAAAATTAATCAGACAGTCCGATACAACTTCTCACCAAAGAGTGGACCGTTACACTACCATAAACATGTTCTAATTTATAAATGAATGCAAATTTGGAATGCTTAGAATATTCCGGATTTAATCCATATTTTTTCATATTTTTTTGCAAAAAAATAAAAATAAAAATTGCACCGTTACAGGCCGTTACGCCCCCGTATCGCCGTTAAACCCCTGTATCCGTATCGGTTTCGGAAGGCACCGTTACTTCAACCGATACCGATACGTGAAACAACTGATTTAGTTGAAAGCAAAAGCCTTAGCGGTGCAAGCGCAACCTGCCGTTAAAGACACAACCTAAAAGCCATTTAATTAAGGACGCCCACCAGCCCTTGAATTGCGCAACCCTAACTAACCCTAAGGCTACCCTAACAGTTAGAGATGATGCCATTGCTGCTAGAGAAGCTAATGCCTACGAGTCCGAAGGCCAGGAGGAAGCTGCTAATGCCAGTCTCATACCATAGGCCAATCCTACTTATTGCTTTAATGCAAGCAGGTGAAATCCATTCGGTCAAGCAAGATAGGACTCGCGTCCACTCTGAACCAATGGGTCTCACCGGCTCGAGCTTAAGACTCCCTTACCGAGAGAGAGAGAGAGAGAGAGAGAGAGAGAGAGAGAGAGAGAGAGAGAGAGAGAGAGACTTTTTAAACTCTCCCACGCCCCTCATAGCGCTTCGCGACTAGGGCACAGTCTATCTCTAGACTAACTCCTAGCTTACACGTAATCCATACAGTCCCTGCACTGGCAATCTTTGTGGCAGATAGACTACAGGTATCGGTCGTTTCATAAAGATAAGTACTCGTTGAGATTGAATCTCAACCGCCGCGTTGGAGTCGCGCAGAAGAGTACGCGCGCTAGTATTGTATTGCTTTTTTCAGCGCTTCTTTGAAGCCGTAGCGCACTAGCCCTTCTTTTGAAGCAGCAACTGGAGGCCCCCTTGGAAGGGGGCCGCAGCGCGTCAAGTTGTTGCCGTAGCGCTCTAGCGCGCAGGACTTTTGAAGCAGGGCATTCGTCTAGTAAAGGTGAAACGTCTTTAGTGTCGTTAATACCTCTCTTCCTTCTCTCTTCCGTTAAGGGTAAAAGAATAATGCTATAAGCTGCTATTTGGCCCAGTTAGGTACTTCGTTCCTAGCTTTCCAAAAACCATATCCCACAAACTCGAGTGTTCCATGCACCGGGTGAAACAAGTGTTGTAGTCGCGGAGTTACTAGCTTACCTAGTACTGGAATTGTCTACACCATGCGCAACACCCAAAGCTTTGTGGGCCCATCATGTTGTATATGTAAAATCTATTCCGTCAATCAGCTGATAAGCATTATGTTCACTCTACATACAAAAGATTAGCCTGATAGAAAACTCAGGTGGGCCACATCTATGAGAATAATGTAACACTGCTCCTAAAACCTCTAAGTTCATAAGGTGTGTGTGTCCATCTGAGTTGTGTATCTAGCTGACTTTTGGCCTACCCGAGGATAGAACTTGATAAACGGAGTTGATTTATATGTATAACATGGTGGGCCCCACAAACTTGGGTGTTCCATGCACCGGGTGAAACAAGTGTTGTAGTCATGGAGTTACTAGCTTACCTAGTACTAGAATTGTCTACACCATGCGCAAAACACCCAAAGCTCTGTGGCCCATCATGTTGTATATGTAAAATCTATTTCGTCAATCAGCTGACAAGATTTATGTTCACTCTACATACAAAAGATCAGCTTGATAGAAAACTCTGGTGGGCCATAGAATAATTCCTACATTGCTCCTGAAACCTCTAAGCTCACAGGGTGCGACCCACCTGAGTTTTCGATCAGGCTGATTTTTTTCAATCCTCTTCAACTTGGTTAGTTACACCTGATTAACGGGTTTGGTGAAAGATACACACCATGGTGGCCCCAATCAAGAACCTACAGTTGGCATTGCATCCCCATTGTTCCTTGTGATATGGCCAACCTAAGCTGTGGACCTAATGATTTTTGGCCTCTAGGTTTAGTATTGAGGACTATAAACATGATGGACAGAGTGGATTTTACACATGCAACATGGTGGGCCCTATAGAGTTGGGTGTTTTATGCCCCACCTAAAATAGGTGTTGTAGACCATTTCAGACCCCTGACTATGCAATGCACAATCAGTCATATGTGTAAGTGTGCCTACAAGTAGCCAAGCAACACATGGGGCAAATGTGCACGAGATCCGCACTACCCATTAGGTGTGTGGCCTCATGTTTACCTTAGAAGGCAAATTTTAGGTCAATCCATAACTCAAGTAGGCCACACCATAAGAAAGAGTTCAAATGGCAGATGTGTGGGTTTCATTGTGGTTTATATGCCATCCAATCAATTCATGTGACTCTTCTCATTAAGAGGTGTGTTGCCTCATGTTTACCTTGGAAACCAAATTTTGGGTCAATCCGTAACTCAAGTAGGCTACACCATAAGAAAGAGGTCAGATGGGAGTTGTGTGGGTCTCATTGTGGTTTATATGCCATCCAATCAATTCATATGACTCTTCTCATTAAGAGGAAGCTACTTTCAAAAAATCACAATATTCTAAAACTTAGGTGGAACCCTCCATGTGAATTTAGAGGTTTTTGGGGGAATAAAAAACAGTTGCAGATGGGGTTTTATAATTTTAGAGGATAACTATTTTCAAATAATGGGGATGGCTTCCTATTGATCACATGGGTGGTAGTAAGGACTGCCTCATCCAAGGTATTTCATGGCTGTAATGGCCACTGCTTTTAAGATATAGGCCAGAATAGCCGTTATGGCTTGAAAAAAAATTAAAAAAAATTCTAAACCTATTTTGGCCTTGTAATGGACGGTTATGGATAATTTTTTTGCCATAATGGATACAACTCCGTAATTCGTAATGGTTACCACTGCTACCATTACGGCCATCACTAAACCGTTTTGGAATACCATGGCCTTGTCCCAATAGGTTTTCGGAACATGCATCCCTATTAATATGGATCTAGCGGCTTTCAGAAGATGATAGTTTTTCTGTGTTGCAACTCCATTTTGTTGAGGGTATATGGATAATATGGATTTGCACGGGACCGTAGCGTGTCGTTGTAGCACATCGTTGTAGCATGGTGCTGTAGCACGTTTGCATCTGTACTGTAGCATGCCATTGCATCACGGTACTGTAGCATGTGGTGAGGAATCTTTCTTGATGAAATTTGATTGTTTGGTGGATGATGGTTACACACTCTATTCCTACACATACAATCACAATCTTAGCAGTGATGATGGTTATGCACTCCTCATACACATCCAAACGCAATCTAAGCGGTTTAAGGGTAGTTGAGTTTTTCCAAGTTAAAAAATTCTAATTGATGGCCTGACTTTTGAACATTTAAGTTGTTAATCATTTTTCTTTTCTTCTAAACCTACATGAGTGAGATTTTTAAGAGTTTGTCTGGATGCTTCATCGAACTGAAACACTGAATTACACTTCATCTAATTCTCTGTAGAGTAAATGGCCAAAG
The DNA here is from genome assembly GCF_029962835.1 of Magnolia sinica. Lineage (NCBI taxonomy): Eukaryota > Viridiplantae > Streptophyta > Magnoliopsida > Magnoliales > Magnoliaceae > Magnolia > Magnolia sinica. The sequence goes on from NC_080573.1 coordinate 135,249,460, forward strand.
TGGGGATGGCTGCACCTTTTAAAGTCATTAAAACAACCAAAACCAGGATTTAAGATTGGCTTGGGATGGTAGTAACTGCCATTAGCTTTTTATTGAATTGAATGGCTTGCAATTCAATTTGATTGAGCATCTAAATGCAGCATGTATTATGCTCGAGATCCCTGCATTCTATTTTAGAGTTTTTGTTGCATGGTTGACAATTGACATTGATGTGTTTGTGTACCTCTAGGTGACCTCGTGCAAGTTGTGGCGTCAAGTTGGAGAATCTTTCAATCCACCAAGGTAACACATAATGTTGTTTCTCGCTTTAAATATGTTCATTGATTTTTTACCCTTTTGTCCTACTTCTATGGCTTCAACTTTTTTTTTTTTTTTGTTGTTGTTTTTGGTTCTTTCTTTTTTCTGTGTTTATAAGATCATATGTGGTTGGGCTAATTTAATATTTAAACACGTTACTGTTGCCTTATGATTCATGAAATTCAAGACAACCTTTCATCAAACTTCTGTATAATGATTTCTGAGGAGATTTTGAGTTGTATTTTATGGTTCTATTATGTTGGAACTCATGTTTGGATTGTTTGTGATAGGACTCATATTCTTGTTCCATATATCAAAGTGATGGGATTGTGCTTATAGTTACTTTATTATTATTATTATTATATACTTTCTCTAAGCTACAGAAGTAGTACATGACTAACTTTATGCAAGTAATTTCTTTCTTTCTTTCTTTCTTTTTTGAAGGATGATGGAATTTTATTGAAGGCCTACTCGCAAAACAGCAAAATAGGGGAAAAATACAAAGGAAAAGGAAACAGACCCCCAAGGGCCAACACCTCCACTACCGATTACAACTGGACATTTTTCATTCCGAGACCCACACATTAATTTGACGCACAATTGACTCAACCAATCTAGAGGAATCCTCAAAGCGGTCCCTATTCCTCTCGGTCCAAATGGACTGCCATATAGCCAAAAGAGCCATGAGCCATGAAGACCCTTCTCTTCTCCCCCCATTACCTCCATGCCACGCCCAAAGGAGATTCATCACTGAACTAGGTATCACCACACCATCTTAAAATCCGTCAAAATATGAGACCACATTGAGTAAATAAAAGGGTATGAAATAAAGAGACGGCCAATTGTCTCCGCATCTTGCAAGCACATGCAACACATACTGAGAATCAGAAGAGATCTTTTTTGAAGATTATCAATCGTAAGCACTCGATTCCTTCCCACCAACCACGTGAAAGCCACAACTTTAGGCAGGACCTCGTAAAACCAGAAGTGATAAGCATGATGAGGGCTCAAAATGCATGGAGCGAATGATATTATAAAAAGATATGACCAAGAAACACCCCGAACTATTGGTGGACCAACCATGGAATTCGCACCTCTAGTGGGAAGTATATTCAGGAGGTGCCCCAAAAGATGAAGGTACTCTTCCATCTCACTATTCGAGAGATTTCGCTTGCAAGGCGGACCCAAGCCACAACCGACCTGAAAAAGGAATAACCCTTGACCACTTTTAATTAGAGCTGGGCATGGGACGACTCGACTTGGCAAACTTGACTTGTCCGACTCGTTCAGATGCGACTCGATCCGAATCGAGTTGACTTCGTCCAATCCGAACTCAAACCGAGTCGAGTTCGAGTCACTTAGTAACTCGAATCAACTCGACCCAAAATCTAACTCAATACTGACTCGACTCGTAATACACACACACACACACACACACACACACACACACTCAGATATTAGATGTAGTGTAGCTGATGGAGAGGCTGCAATTCTGGCAAGTGAATCTAGGTTATGAGTTGTGATTTCAACCCGTGATACCCGTTGCACTTGACCAGACTTGGTGCCAACTCGACCAGACTCGGTGCCGACTCAGTACTTGTAACCGGGTTGGACTCGGTTCAGATAAGTCTAGGCCAGACCTAGACTCGGATCGGGTTAGGCATGATGGACTCGGTACCGAGTCGGGTCGAGTTCGGGTTAGGCCTATTTCAAAACTGGATTGAGTCGGGTTAGCCCTAACTCGATCCGACTTGACTCGATGCCCAGCTCTACTTTTAATTCATCTATAAGAGCAAGGCGAGCTATATTAGGATAGTCCACATGCGGGGAGAGTTGCCGCACCAAACATCTTCCCAGAATCTAATTTTGGAATCGTCCCTAACAACGAAAGAAATCCTTTGCCAAAACAGCTCCCTAACTGACATAACCACTTTCTAAATGAGAGAAGCTCTATATAGGGAGGATCTCCTCGTTTCCCACCCCCTGTTCCTTAGACCGTATTTGAATGCAATGACAACTTGCGATAAGCTACCTTCTTCTATCCCAAAGCGCCACAACCATTTACCAATGAGGGCCAAATTCAGCCCACCAAGATGCCTTAAACCCGCCCCTCCTTGAGACACCGGTTTACAAACTTCCTCCCATTTCAACAAATGAAACTTGTTATGATCTTCAAAACCCTTTCAAAGAAAAGTTCTTCTAAGATTGTTGAGTTTTTCCAGAACTGCCCTGGGGCATTTAAACAAAGACATGAAATACACCATCATGTTGGCAAAGGCTATCGTTGACTCTTAATAAGAGTTAATCTGCCTTCTAAAGAAAGATAATGGCTTCTTCACTTAGATAATTTCCGTTCAACCCTTTCAATCACGCTATCCCAAAGGTGTATGGCTGGGTTTCCTATGCACAAAGGAAGACCCAAATAAGATGGGATTGAACCTGTCTTGCACCCAAAGGCTTCCGCAAGAGCCATCACCTTGGAGATGAATCCCCAACATTTCAGATTTCCCTTTGTTAATCTTCAAGCCCGAAACCACCTTAAAACACATCACCACTTTACGCATATACTTAATCAATGAGACATCCACCTCGCAAAAGATGATTGTGTCATCTTCAAATTGAAGATGAGAGAGTCTACTTCCCAAATTAGCGACCCTGAAGGCTCTTATAAGATGAGCTTTTTGAGCTTTAGCTGACATCTTGTTGAAAGCTTCCCTGATAAGAAATAAGTACGGAGAAAGAGGATCTCCCTGCCTTAATCCTCTAGAAGACTTGAAATAACCTTTAGGAGAACCATTCACGAGCACCGAAAAGAAAGGAGAAGAGGCACAAGCAAGCATCCATTTCCTCCACTTTTCTTTGCATCCCAATCTGCCAAGCATATAATCCAAGAAGCCCCAATCAACATGATTGTACACTTTCTCCACATCAAGCTTACAAATAACCCTTGCGCCCTTCTTCTCCTTGAAATGCAAATTAACGCATTCATGTGCAATAAGAGTCTGTCTAGAATTTGCCTCCCTCCCACAAAGGCCCCTTGACAAGGATAAATCACACGACCCACCACCTCTTTAAATCTCAAGGCGAGCAAGCACCTTTGCTAAAATCTTGTATGGGCTCTCTAAAAGGCTAATGGGCCCGAAATCTTTCAGCCCCTTTGCTTCTTCGACCGTATGAATTAACGCCATAAAAGAGGTGCCTAACTCATCAGGGATCCTCCCCTTGTTGTAGAAATCTATATTAAATTCCATTAAATCATCTTTCACTACTTTACAAAAAACCTGAAAAAACGGCATGGGAAAACCGTCCGGGCTGGGAGCGTCGTCTTTGCCCAAACTATCAACTGCCTCTTTCACTTTCGATTCAAATATCGGCCTTTCTAGCCACTTTGCATTATCTTCCAAAATGGAATTGAACTGAAGGTAATCTAATCTTGGACGGACCCAATCCTCCATGGATAAGAGTTTCTGATAAAGCTTAATAATTGCCTTACACACTTGATCTTTCTTATCAAGACACGACCCATCCCCAATCAAGGAAGAAATTCTATTGGTAAGAGCCCAAGCGGATGCAATACCATGAAAGAATCTTGTGTTCTTGTCGCCATCCTTTAACTAAAGGGCTTGAGATCTCTGCCTAATCTCCTCATTTATGAGTTCTTTACCATATCCAAAAAAGAAAAAGAAAAAAAGAAAAGAAGATCGTCTTTCCAACTCTTCCATGTTCAGCTCCACTCCACTTTCTTCCCTAAGGTCCAGACCATGCAGCTCCTCCAAAACCTCAACCAATTCAACCTCTTTCGCCCCCAAAACTTTAATGTTCCAGAATCTTAGATATTCCTTTAATCGTTTCATCTTCCTGTGCAATTGCAATCCCGCCGATCCATTTACTTGCATCGATTTCCACCACTACTCAAGAAAGCTTTCTGATTCCAGCCAAGCTAACTCAAATCTAAAGGGCTCAGGGCCTTAGATGTCCATCTACATCTGAAGAACGATTGGTCAATGGTCCGATGTAGGTATGAGAAGAGTAGATAAAGCAACCTTGGGGAAGCGATCCAACCACTTTGGAGAGACGAGAAATCTATCTAACCTCGACATAATATGAGGGGTTCGACCATTGGACTAGGTAAACTTGGCCCCCAACATTGGGATATCCATCATATCATACCTCTGTATCCACCTCGCGGACTCCATGCTTTTGGTTAACCGTGTAGGTGGAGACTTTTCGTAAGTGAACCGAAGAACGTTAAAATCTCCCCCTATGCACCGTGGAAGATCCCACTTCATTGGAATCAATCTTAATTCCTCTCAGAACTTATCCCTTTGCTCACATTTACTTAGACCATAAATCCCCGAAAAAGGCCATCTCAAACCGGAAGAAATCTCCTTCAGAGCTACCAATACAGAGTATTGACCACACCAGCGATCCTCTCTTCTCCAAATATCTGAATTCCAGGCCACTAGGACACCTCCCGAGGATCCTTGCGCATCTAAGGCTATAAAATCCTTATACTTCTGCCCCCAAATAGAATTAAGATCAGTCTTGCTGAAGCAGAAGGCTTGGTTTCTTGAAGCGTAATTATCCGAGCCTTCGATTTCTTGCAAATTCCCTTGATCTAGAGTCGCTTAGCCCTACACCCCAACCTCCTCACGTTCCAGCTGAGAATGCTCATTGAGAAACAGACCTTGCCCTTTTACCCCTAGTCATACCTGAAGTTTTGTTTCCAGCATCGTAATTGATCAAAATGGCTACCCTGATCAATTCCCTGTCTTCTTGGAGTGCGTCTTTGAGGATATTTATAGACCTCGGCCCCTCTCTATTTGATACATTGGATCAACGCTATCGCATCATCGTTGTTCGCCTGAAGGACATACCCAACTTCCTCCCCACCCTATCAATTGCGTCTTTAGTCCAGTTGAGCTCCTCGTCCGACAATGCGCTATCATTAAGGTCACTTTCTGCCAACTTGATCTCTTCAATCTGCGGTTCTTCTCTAAAAACTTTGTCCTTCCTTTTATCAATGGTGGCTTGCAAAGGGGTTATGTTTAGCATCTCCATCACTTTATCACCCTGCGTCCCCCCTTCATTGATTCCCGAAAAATCCTCCTGTGGCAAGACCAAAGCTAGAGCTTCTCCCGTATCGGCCTCCCCTGAAAGCTCCGAATTGGAATCGCATCGCAGAAGGTTCCCATTGCCCATCATATCCCCGACATTTTGCTTTCAACAATCCACTTTCTCTGTTGATCTCGAAGAAGAGGAACAACGAAGCAAAGAATCATCTTTGAACGAAGGCGAGACACGTGCTGAAACTTCATCCCGTGTGAATTAATTGCCACGTGTCGGAACAACTGCAAAGGGTCCTGCTCGTGTGGGAGACTCGAAAAAATATTTCTTAAAAAATATTTTTGCTAATAACAAAGCCGATTCCATTAGTTGGGATATGGTTTGGAAGATTATGATGATTTTCATCTCTCAAAAAAAAGAAGAAGAAAAAGATTATGATGATTTTTGCTAATAATAAGTTGGGTAGAGGTGGTTTCAGGCATCAAAGGAATGTTATATTGGACTTAGTTTAAGTGGGAGATTACACATTTTTGAGAGAAGGGAAAAAGGGTCTGAAAGTAGATTAAGAATCAATATACTAAATATGCTTCTTATCTTGGGTGGAAATGCTTTTGGCTTTTATTTCAACTGAGTGTGTTTTTAGTATACGTAACGGAATGGTAATTGCATGACCACTCACGCATGCTTTTGGATATGATTTCCCATGGGATACATGGAAGACATTGACAAGATCTGCACCACCATAGTTTTCAAAGCCAATTGGTTTGACCTGGGACGTTCCAAGTCAACCAGGAGTCCAGGATAAGCCATGTGCCTATACACTGAGTCACAGAAACCAGGCGCACCCTGTTTTGGTTGCAACTTGACCTTGGTTTCCTGGGTAAACTCGAGACTCAGTTGACTTCCAACAGGTCAACCAAATTTGGAAAGCTGTCTTGATAATTTTAGGGAGAGGAGGATCATGGGTCATGGCATTGGTCATTGCCCATTATGGGTCATGGAAAAAAATCAGACCAATTGTACAATCCTGAACTCAGCTTGAGGAAAGAAATGATCACTCTCTTTCTGGCTACTCCTATTACAATCTTGCACTTAGGATTGTTTTATTGGCCTTACGTTTGGCAGTGGCTGTATATATTGTGGCACACCCATTAGTGTTCTGAATCCTGTATGTGTCTGCCACATGCCCCCATGCGAACTGCCATTGAGTGTTCCATAGGTTTTAGGCATGGATACAATGGGAACATATGTTTCAGTGCACCCATTAGTGTTCTGGGTCTTGTACGTCCACCACATGTTCCCATGCGAACTGCAGTTGAAATGTTCCGTAGGAATGATGTAAAATAGCACACATGTCACTTGATCCTCATGCTTACATTATCAAACAATCGTTCACATGTTAATTTCTATTGGGTTATTGCCTTACTGGAAATACACTAACGCTCTACTTTTGGGTTGGCTGCATGCACATACTCCTTTCTGGTACAGACTGTGTTGTGGATACGAGCCATCCTTAATGTTCTGGTTTTTGTCTAACAGGAATTTAGCTCTATATGTGGCAGAGAATTTAGGTTTTTTATTTAGAAGAATTTGTAACAGTTTGGTCTAACAAGGAACATGATTGCACAAGTTTCTTCTTCTTCTTCCCCCACACCCACCCACCCCCCCCTTTATTTTTACTTTTTTGAATAATATGGTTGCACAATTTTCAATATAATAGCATTCTAGGTCTTTTGGATTTGGTATTGCATTGACCTAGCTTTTTGCTAATTAGCAGATTTTATCTTCACTTGCTAACATATTATGAACTTCAAAGTCCCCATGATATGCACCCTGGTGCTGATTAAGTATTTGATGCAATATCTATTTCTTGCTTAACAATTGTGATTTCTTGTAGGACCTTTGCTGGTTTTGTTTGAATTTGGTAACTAAATTTAGATGGATGTCTTCGCTTCCACAGGACTTGCACTACTGTCTCTTGGTCATTCCGATGTTTCTATGAGAAGGTGATGCTTTCGATTATTTATTTATTTTTTGATAAATTATAATGCTCTTATTAAGACAAAGAAAGGCATATAATGCAAAATGTCATCAAGCCGATGGAGAAGTTCCTAATACACAAGCGCGGTCAACACATCTTTGGTTAAGTAAATTTTCCATGACATTTGTTGCATAAAAGCAAAAACTGCCATGGCATTTGCCTCTCTACCGACATGGATAAACAAGATGTTTAACCTATAGACAATGTGGTGAATCTCATCAAAGATGAATGACAGCTTCCAAAGTTCACAGTTCGTCGTCGCCCTTCTAGGTCCAAGAGAACACATTCACAGATCCCCTTTCACCGATTATTGATCTGATAGCTTTGAAGTCCTTGTCTCATGGCCACAGCCTCTGCTTGAGTTGCATCACCTTCATGACTTCACTGATAGCTGTATCACTGAATCAATCAAACCATTGTCATCTCTAATCACTCCACTGTCGGCTGTCGCCTTTTTTTGGAAGATGATGGATTTTATTAAGGAAAAGCAAAAGAAAAACAATGGCTACAATGGGAAATATGTCAAGTGATTGTTGTCACTCCACCGCTAGCCACTGAGATAGTGGGCCATACAAAAAACAAAAAGAAAGGGAATCCTGGGAACCACACACACAACTGGACTGCTAACTTTGATTATCTATGTCCCCAACCTGATCCCTCGAGATGTCCGCTCTTGGTCTGCCCTTGAACATCCTCAGGGTCTTGCCTTGACATCCCCTAGCTACTGATCATGCCAAATCTTTCTTTTTTATGGATTCCTTTGAAGAAACCTTATTTGAAAAGAATGCTTCCATTTCTCTCATTCCACAATCCCCATAATATTCTGAGAATACCATCTTCCGAAAGATCCTAGGGTTTTAAGCAACCTACAATGCTGTTCTAAAATTAGATTGCCAGTGGAGTTACTGAAGGTCCAAGGTACCAAAATGAGCAAGGAAAAGTTCTAGATCTCTTTCGCCAATAGGTCAAGCCCACCACTAAATTGGAGTCGACTCAGTATAGTCATCCCTTATGTGCACATGCAAACACACATGAATTCGTGTGCTTTTACGACTGATGACACCTTTCTTTTCATTGGCTTGATGCTTTCGATGCACACGCACACACAAAAAAGGTTTGAAGGCATGGGTAGGCCCCACAATGATTTGTTTCTGAAATCCACTCCGACCATCAAGTGCATGACCCCATTTTAAGGTCTCTCTCACACACAAAGTGTCAGACAACACAGGTGGGCCTCGCAATGATGTATTTCTGAAATCCACTCCGACCATCAAGTGCGTGACTTCATATTAAGCCCAGGGCTTAAAAACCAGGAAAATCTGTGATTCAGGTGGGCTACACCAAGGGAAACAGTTCAGAGGGGGATGCCCATGCTTAATTTTTTATGGGGCCCACCATGACATGCATGTGAAATCCACTCCGACCATTAGATGCGTTATCCCACGTTAGGTCCAAGGCAAAAATAAAATAAAATAAAATCTGATCAGTGATTCATGTGGGTCACACCAAACGAAACAATTGGGAGATGGATGTCCTCCCTGGATTTTTTTACAGGGCCCTTTGTGATGAATATGTGAATCCACTCCAACCATTAGATACTACAACAAAAGTTAGGCCCGAGGCCCAAAAATAGGCCCATCCTTTATTCAAGTGGGCCACACCAAGGGAAACAATTTGGAGGGTGGGTGTCACCCTGTACACTTGTAAACGTATGGTCCACCTAAATCACAGATGGGTTTGATTTTTGGGCCTTGGGCCTGACATGAGATGACACATGTCAGTATGTCACACACGTTATGGTCGGAGTAGATTTCACATACACATCATGGTGGGGCCCACACCCTTTTGCTCACAAGGATGGTCTTGTGTGGCACTGCTCGTAGGAGACCATCTCTCTCTCTCTCTCTCTCTCTCTCTCTCTCTATATATATATATATATATATATGAAAAGAAACTGAAATTTTATTTAATTCTTTTCCACCTTTTTGGTGCAGCTTTTAAATAAAATCGTTACCTTTCAAAGAAAACAAAACTGAAATTTTATTGAAAAGCCACCAAAAGATAGAAAAGAATACACAAGAAAACTAGGAAAAGAACTACTCAGAGATATCGACAGACAAAGCTGATTTAACATACACTCCAAGACATCAGCTTTGACCGAGTAACCTCTGCAACAGAAAGGTCCTTGTTTTGAAAGCATTGTCTGTTTCGACCCCTCCAAATGTGCCAAAATATTCTCATTGCGACAAGCCGTCACACTGCTTTTTGGTCTCTACCCACTACGCCTCCATGCCAGGCCCACAAAAGGTGATCAACTGACTTGGGCGTCACCCAGGATATATGACATAAGTTGAGGAAATGCTCCCAAACTTCTCTAGCGAAATGGCAGTGAATGAAAAGGTGATTAATCAATTCCGCATCTCTCATCCACATCAAAAAAATGTTTGGAACGATAAGAGATCTCCTCTGTAGGTTATCTATAGTGAACCCCCTTTCTCTTCCCATAAGCCAAACAAAAGCCACAATTCTTGGGAGGGGTCCATACGACCATTGATGGAAAGGGAATGAAGGAGGCGACGACAGCTTGGTTATCAAGCTGTAGAATGAACACACCGAGAAAGACCCGGAGCTATGAGCTCTCCAAACCATCATGTCTTCGTCATGAGATGAGGGCACATAGGGCTTCAGGAGGGTAAGGAAACAAAATAGCTCGTCAAATTCTCCATCTGATAAATTACGCCGGTAAGGAGGAAACCAAACAATTGTCCCGTCAACTAGAGAGAAACAATGATCCACGGTCATGAGCCAATCCAGAGTAAGGGAAGCAAATCTTGGAAAGAGGTCTTGCAAGGGCCTATCCCCACACCAAATATCTACCCAAAAGCAAATATCCCCACACCACAAACACATACAGACATACATATTCTGTTTATAGTATGCAGTTTGCTATGGTCACCATCAGCTCCTAGAGGCAGAGTCCTCTCTAATGGTGCTGGTTTTGTGCTATGTATTATAATCCTAGTTTCTTTTATTGGTATCAATTATTAGTTGTCTTGATTTTGTATTTGTCTCTTGATCTCTGATACCATCATTTCTTTCAGGCGCTCCTTGATTATGAAAGACATAAAGTGCATGGTGGTGAGCTCCATGTGCATGTTGCTTCCCCCGTGGAGCCAATGGGTGTTGAAAATCAGGTGAGTATTCCTGAGGACCTGAGGTATGCTTTATTTCTATTATTATTAAGACATCTATGTAAAGTGATGTTGCCCATAGAATTCAGAAAAGAGGGGGGGTGCCTCTGGAGTTTTTATGTGATCGTCATGTACTACTCAAATTGAAGGGAAATTTTATAGGATGGCTATAAGACCAATCATGTTTTATTGGACAAAATGTTGGACGGTTAAGGAATAGCATGTTCATAGGATGAGTGTAGTTGAAATGAGGATGTTAAGGTGGATGAGTGGCAAGACAAGAAATGATAGAATTAGAAATGAATGCATTCGAGGGAATTTAGGAGTGGCACTAATTAGTAATAATATGAGGGAAAGTAAACTTAGAAAGTTTGGTCATGTGCAATGGAGACTTGCGCTGGTTAGGAGTGAGTTGGTACAAGTTGAAGGCTCTAAAAGGGCAAGGGGAAGGCCTAAAAGGACGTGGATGGAGGTAGTAAGAAAGACAATAACCTATGGTCTAACTGAAGTCATGGCCCATGATAGAGTAGAATGGTGGATTCATCTAGCTGACCCCAATTAATTGGGATGATGATGATGATGATGATGATGATCTAGACAGCTAGTTGGGAAAAGCTTTATTATTATTATTATTATTATTAATTATTAATTATTATTTTTTTTAAAAATTTTAAAATTTTTAATTTTATTTTAACACACACATACACACACACACACACACCGCCACACACTCACTCCGTAGTGGGATTTCACCACCTATGGGTACTCGAACCCTTGACCAGGTGTTGAAACTCCTAAGAGTCTACCACCGGAGCAAGAGCAAGGACCCATCTAACAAGCTAACAAAAAAAAGAAAAAAGAAAAAAAGAGCAAGGACCCATGGTAATGATGATGATCCAAACAACAAATATTACATGAGGTGTCCATCATCTTTAATAAATCATTGAGTGCCTGGGCTTTCCTAATTTGCCGTTATACTGAAGTTACCATTAAGCCCCCAAAGGCACGTATCTCTAATGAAACTATGGAAGAGACGGTGCCTTTGGCAGATAATATTTGTGCCTCCGTATCATGTACCATGCACGTGGTGTGTATATGATGTTATGAACCATTCATCTTCAAGAAGGATGGAATTAGAAAGTAATACATTTGAGGGAATTTATGAGTAGCATCAGTAGGTAATAAGATGAGCAAGGCCTGTTACCGTTATGGTATGGGCCGTAAAGGCCGTTACAGTTATATATATATATATATATATATCTTTTCTGTAAAAACCTGTTTCAGCTTTGTAACAGGCCATTGCTGGCCACTTTTTCTGTAGCGGCCATTACGGCCCCATAACGCTTAACCATAACCACTGTTACTGTTATGTAATGGCTGCTACGGCTTTGAATACCTTGAAGATGAAGTAGAATTAGATGGTTTGGTCATGGGCAATGGCGACCAAGAGCTGCGCTGGTTAGGAGTGAGTTGGGGCAAGTTAAATACTCTAAAAGGGCAAGGAGAGGCCCAAAAGGACAGTGGAGGTGGTAAGAAAAAGGCCTGAAGACCTATGGTATAACTGAAGTTATGGTCCTTGATAGAGCGGAATGGGGGAAAAGGATTCATGTTGCCAACCCCAATTAGTTGGGATTAGGCTTAGATGATGATGGCGATGATGATCCATGTGAAGTGAAGCGACTACCTCAGTACCACTCGTTCCATATATGTGAATGTACTGACTTTTGTGTAAACTTTAGTAGCAAATGGGAAAACTATACCATGTGGATTATATTCTGTACCTTCTTAGAGTATGGGTTGATGTTTAGCTTAACATGCTAATATGTTGTCATTGCTGTGATTGGTGCATCTATTGGTGGATTCAGTGCAGTAGCAACACCTTTGTCCTTGTAAGGCTGGTCTTGGCTTTAAGGCCTCTCAACTGGGAGGCACCATCATTTTGGTGTTTCTTTAACCATGCAGGCTATTGTGAGAAAAAGAAGAACTTTGATAATCTGGCAGGGTATGCTGCTCCATATTCATGCAGACCAATTGTACATTTGCATATATGCAACTCAAATTCGCTCATGAAAGTCATGGGCCCCTTGACAGCATATGGGATTGACAAACCCCGGTCTCTCAGTCAGACAAGAAGCAGGGAAGAAAGGAGAGCGGAAATTCAGGGGAAATCGGATGTGTTTGGCTTGCAATTTGCCATCCAAATGCTCACCCAAACCAAGAATGGCTCTTCAGACTCTTGCTCCAAGAAAATACAATTTTATTAAAATCCACACCAAAGCCATCCAAATTCCCCCAAGACAACATTTATAAAATTTCCTGCAATAACCCCACAAACTCCTGTGGAGATATTTCAATCATATCGGATATAATTCAAACAATTTTCAGTTGGAAAATGCAGTCTGATGTTTGAAGTAGCATAATTGAACAGTGGTAACTAATATCATGTGAGGAAACTTTTTTTAGTGTTTAACTGGAGTTGGAAATGATGTTGTATCTGTTCTGAAAGCATTGCTGCCAAGGCACCCAAAGTCCTTGACAGGATATGTAATGAGCCGCTGACATAATGAAGGTAGTTATCTGCTGACAAGAGGGTGGATGAGCTGCCCAACATAATCAAGATAGTTGTCTGCTCACTGCTGACAAGAGGGTGAATGAGCTGCCCAACATAATCAAGATGGTTTTCTACTGATAATAGTTTTGACTCTTGGTCCATGATCCTTATGAAGTTGATACTTGATCCTTTCAGGTGGGGAGAAGTCAAGCTTTTGGACCAGTTAGGGTTAGAAGGGATGCTGCAGCTCGTGCTATGCAAGGTTGGCACTCTCAACGTCTTCTTAGCAATGGTTATGTTGGCGACTCACCTATAAAGGTTTGTGGCGATTATCAAATGTTATGTTTATGCATGGGGTTTTGTGCTATATATTCACCTTTTTTGTGGCAGTGCAGTTTCTCTTTTCATGATGTTCATGTCAATATTCTGCACTTGCCTTTTATGTAGGATAAGAGCCCAGTTTATGTGCCAAAGCGCGAGAAGCAACTCAAAAGCCTCGGTATGGTTTTTCAAAGGAATCAGCTTCCTTAATGCTATTAGCCGATAGATTACTTGTTCTGACTTCGGCACTGTCCCAGGTGTACTCAAACGGAAAGAGCCATCAAGCATGGAGCATGGTTACGAAGCTGCATGCATTATAGGATTGAACCAGCAGTTAAGATCATTGATTGCTATTGGTTTCCATTTTCATTTGACTTCCCTTCTTTCTCTGAAAGGAACTCATCATATCAGATGATTATAACAGATGCTACTAGTCAACAATGCCTGGGAATCCACACTTAGGGCCTGTTTGGAATGCAGGATTACATGAAATGGAATAGCATTAGGTGGAATTAACACCATTATTGCACAATAATTATATGTCTGGAAATACCATGGTATTTTGACTCTCCAATCCCACCTTTGGTATCAAAGTTTTCCTTTGGGAAAAGTGTTGTATTTAGTGCCAAACCTGTGTTTGGTGAACCATGGAATTGTAATCAACATACCAGATTTCATAATTGATGCTGGTCACCTGTATGCATATGCAACTTGATTTTCACGTGTAAAGGGCACGTATGGGTGGACAGTGTTGATAAAACACATGCATCAACATGGGGCCCACAGATGAAGTGGATTTCGAAATCCACTAGAAATCCTGCCATACCTTCTGCTTGGACTGGATGATATGATACCTGGATTAATCCAATCGTTCTTGTTGTTTCCAAATGCTGGATGGAATTTACATTGGAACATATGCAATTCCATACCGTCTAATCCATGTTCCAAACAGGCCCTTAATTGTTTTCTTTGACATTTCATATCACTAATTTTTCTACTTCACAAATTCTCAAAAGTTTATTACTGAGGTTTGGATCTTGGCCATGATGATGGAATTGGGTATCTTATTTCCAGTGTGGATGCAATGGTTGTTGATATTGGACCCTCCGCTGATTGGGTGAAAATCAATGTGCGGAGAACTGTAAGTTTTTCTGAGACGAGATGCATGGTTGATGTTAGCGTGTAATTGTATTTCTTCCCTACTAGTTTTCACTTGTAGTGTTATCAATGATTGTATGCAGAAAGATTGCTTTGAGATCTATGCATTGGTGCCTGGGCTTCTGCGTGAGGAGGTATGTTTATGCATGTATTTATTTTCATATATGCATCCTTTAAGTTTGATGCCCACATTTTCTTCTGAAGTTGTCGGCATATATTGCACACGGGCATGTGACCTATTTTAGCTATAAAAAAGAAGAAGAAGAAAAGAAATGGTAAAATCTCACTGTGGTGAAGCCAATGCTTCATTTGATAGTGTAGTGCGCACGCCATACGACATCTTCTCTTAACAAAGTTTCACTCTGCAAGTTATTAGATGAGGAAGCAAAACGGGAAGGAGTTGTTGCATCAAATTATAAATCATGTTAAGAAACTATAAGTGTAAAGAAATTTGCTGTTTAGTGAGAAGTTAAAGAATTGACATTAATGTGCAGAAACTCAATATCAACTTTGAAATATCATATGATTCGTGAGTTCGACTCCTTCAATCCTTTCAAAGACAGTCTTTCATTGATGAAGGATGGTAAAAAGGTAAGAACATATGGAAAAAATAAGCTAAAATGGGAGGAACTAAATCAAATTGCTAGAAACTCATATTTTTTGAATTTATTTTTTTAAATAGGTGGGTTAGGTGAATATTTCTGAGGTGGTCAGGGTTAGGTAGAGCCAGAGTGAGGAAGGGAAAAAAAGAAGAAGGAAAGAGTAAAATTGTTCTTCTGGTATGTCCTTTTGAAGGAAAAAAGAAATCGAGCAGAGATGAAGTTTTATTTTATTTTTGCTGTCCATAATCTTGTTGGAATTTGCGAATATGTCCATGAGTCAATCATCAGCTTGATTGACAAATTTTGGAAAAAAATAAAATCATATTACTTCATTTTCTTGATTAGTAGATGCTGCTTTTCACATGGAAAATCTTATGGATTCTGTAGGTCTTTAGAGTCAAAAGTAGCTTCCTTGGTGCTCTACCTTCTGACGTCCCTTTGAAGTTTGGACATTTATGTACTGATTGATAAATTCAGGTGCGTGTTCAGTCTGATCCGGCTGGCCGCTTGGTTATATCTGGCGAGCCAGAGCATCCCGATAATCCATGGGGAGTCACCCCCTTCAAAAAGGTCCATTTTTCTTTGTTTTATTTTAAACCTAGAAAGTTACGGTATGTGAGTTTTCATCCAAGCACCATAATCAGGTTAGGTTCTCATTTACAGGTAGTCAGCTTGCCTTCAAGAATTGATCCGCAACAGACTTCTGCAGTGGTCACCCTGCATGGTCAATTGTTTGTGCGTGCGCCTTTTGAGCAGTCTGCTTGGTAGCACATGGGACTTAGGTAGCTTCTGCTCCCTGTTTTTGCCACTGATTTAAAGCATTTATTTAGAAGGAGAAGAATAAAAATGCTAGGGACCAAGTAATGTATAACCAGCAATCAAACTGCAGGTTTTGATTTTTTTTAGTCCACGTCAACCATTCGGGGCTTTCAAGTGTGATGCCGGTAAACTAAATGAAACTAATTGGTTTGGGAATTTACATGCTGAGTTGATGGTTTACCTTTTCTTCTTAATATTTATATTAAATAATGTATTTTCTTTCATTGTTTCAGTTCGTTAATGCCACCAAGTTGCTGTGGGGCTTTTCTTCGGTTTATGCACTCAATTCAGCTCTTTGCATTACTTGCTCTACAAACTATGCTGGAGTTGTGCTCCATCTGAAACCTGGTACATACTATTTGACTGCTGAAAAAAAAAAGAAAAAAGAAAAGAAAAGAAAAGAAAGAAATGTATCTGTTTGTATAGTCATGGATCAGGAACATTGTCTTCTAACTGGATTAGCTCAATCTACCACACAACACTTCAAGAGTTCGATGTGATTTCATTCACATGGTCTCATGTAAATATAGTGGCCAAGTGCATGTTTCTGAAGCTTACATCCTCCTCATCTCAACATATTCGGTCTATTGAAGTGAAGTTTTGGCCATTTCTGATGCTCTGTGATTGTTTTCTTTATTGCTTGAGTTACCTGGACACTATTGAATTTTTACTAGAATCAAAGACGGAAAATTGCAACAGTAGCATGCGCGTTGTTTGGTCAGTGTCTGGAGCTAGTAGGTTATGCAGGAGAAGCCAAGGAAAGATGTAATGATGTCTGTCGTCTCTATGATTGATCAAAACCCATGAGTCATGACTGTACAGCATACTGTTCATGCCATGCCATTGTGAGGCTGAAAATAGGTGTTGTACTGTGATGAATTGCATTAGGTAATAGCAGATAGATATTGTATTTTGGGGAGGGATAGTTTAAAAATTCAGAAATAGACTCGAATTC
Organism: Magnolia sinica; assembly: GCF_029962835.1. NCBI lineage: Eukaryota > Viridiplantae > Streptophyta > Magnoliopsida > Magnoliales > Magnoliaceae > Magnolia > Magnolia sinica. The sequence continues at coordinate 135,266,462 of NC_080573.1, forward strand.
TTTTGAGTACTTGAGATTCAAAAAGAATTACGTATAGATTAATCTTTTCAATTTTTTGTTCCTTGGATCATCATCGTCATCATCATTGAAGCCTTATACCAATTAATTGGGGTTGGCTTCATGAATCCCATTATGCCAATCCTCTCTATAAGGGGCCATAGGTTCACTTAGACATTAGGTCATCAAGTCTTTTCTCACTACCTCCACTCCTTTGAGGCCTTCTCCTATATCCTCAACTAGCACCAACTCACTCCTTAAAACCGGCACAGTTATTGGTCTCTGTTGCACATACCCAAACCATTTAAATCTACTTTCCCTCATGTTATTACCTTTTGGTGCTACTCCTAAGTTCCCTTGAGTTCATTCATTTCTAATTTTATCCTTCCTTGTCTTGCCACTCATCCATCTCAACATCATGCACTCATCTTGTGAATATGTTGTTCCTTAACTGCCCAACATTTTGTCCGCTTGGCTAATCTTATACCTATCCTATAAAATTTCCCTTTCAGTTTGAATTGGACAGTAGATCACACATAACTCCAAAGGCATGTCTCCATTTCTTACACTCAGCTTGAATTCTCTGTTCACTTGGATCATAGTACTCTTGATATTATTTTCTCGTGTAGACCTGACCTGAGTCTTGATGAGTCAAGTCGCCCAGATGAGGTTTAATGTGCGTGTTCGAACTACTTAACCTTGCTCAATAACCTTTCATTCACGTGTGAATCAATGTCAATGAAGACCAAGAACCATGCCGATTAGGAGTGAGTTGGTACAAGTTGAAGACTTTAAAAGGGCAAGGGGAAAGCCCAAAAGGACATTAATGGAGGTAGGAAGAAAAGAATCAATGGCCTATGGTTTAACAGAAGGTATAGCTTTTGATAGAGTTGAGTGGTAGAACAAGATTAATGTAGCAGATTCCAATTAATTGGTATAAGGCTTAGGTGATGATAATGATTCATCTGAAAACCAATAGGCACTTAGAAATCTTTAACTTGGACAATTCTGATGCAGTTCTTGAGTAAATAGAAGTATTATAGAATAGTTGGAGGTATCAATGATTCAATAGCAAGGACTTTCTTCCTTCCTACCAACCAACCGAAAGCAACTATCTTTGGAGGAACATTATAGTGCCAAACAAACTTGGTAACCCTCATCGCCCCTTGACATGCACCACCTTGCAGGAGAGAGTAGAAAGATTTAATTGAGAATAATCCTGATTTTCCGACCCTCTACATCATCTTATCTGGGTCAGAAGGGGACGGGGCAGGGATGAATACACTCTAAAAGGGCCACCAACTTCGCAACTTCCTCGTTGCGAAGAGATTGTCTACAAGGGGGCTCCCAAGCTACCACCCTCTACATCATCTTATCTGGGTCAGAAGGGGACGGGGCAGGGATGAATACGCTCTAAAAGGGCCACTAACTCAACTTCCTTGTTGCGAAGAGATTGTCTACAAGGGGGCTCCCCAAGCTACCACCCTCCTAAAGTGGGAGAAATAGTCTGCCACTGCTATAGAAGAAATTAGGGCCAAGCGAAAAAGTCTAGGGAACTCATCTTTCAATGATGAGGTGTACACCCCACACATATTTCCAAAACCAGATCTTTTCACTGTTCCCCCACGAAAAACTAACCCCATACAAGAAAGCCCGGCTTCAGAGAAGAAACTTCTTTTCACGAGGCTGACGATCTATAAGTTGACCCCCATCTGAACACTTGTATTTGCTTTTAAAGTCATTCCAAAGCACTCCTTCCCTAGACCTCCAAAGCCATTTTCTAAGCAACGCAGTATCATAGATTTAAGATTTTTGGTACTAACTACTACCTCTCCCTCTTCATAGGAATTGAAAACCTTGACCCGACTTAATGAATTTTCTTTTTGTCCCCCATCCCTTGCCATAAAAAAATCCCTTCTAAGCTTTTTGGGCCTTGAGAGCACTAAAGCCTGATATTTAAAAAACTACATAAAGTAGACAGGAAGATTTTATAATGCCAAATTGATAAGTGTGATGCGCCCCCCAAGCGAAAGATGTCGGCCTTTTCATCTTCCAAGCTTCTTCTCAGTTCTCTCCATTACCTTTCCCAAAGGTATTTAGCCGGTTTCCCAACATAGAGGCAACCCCTCAAATGAAGCCGGGAGCACGAGGAGGTTAGGAGGAGGCTCTTACTGTCTCATTCAGAGAGAAGAACGCAGAGAGGACACATCTTACTGTCTCATTAGCGGGTTTATGGTGGAGAAAAATTGACTATGGTAGATGACTAGAGGATAATTGTAAGATGTTTTGAAGTGATGTCAAGCTTAAAGGTCTTTGTCTTTAAAAATGAGATGTTGGTAATTCGCTTCTCCAATGAGGAGGTGGCAGGGTTGGCAGAGGTGTTCAAGGGTTGTGCAGGGTCTTTTCCATCTTTGTATCTCGGCCTTCTTTTTTTGTGCTGGTAAACGTGCGTAGCATCTGTGAAACTCTGAAGGTGGAAGAGTCAGCACCTCTCTTTGGACAGCAAACAAACGTTGAAAAAAGCAGTTATGTCAAATTTTCTGCCTTATTTCACGTCTCTATTTAGGTGTCAAAAGTCCACATTGGATAGATTGGAGAGGTTGAGGCAGGATTTTTTGTGACAAGGCACTGAAGAGAAACAAAAGTTTCATCCATTGAAATGGGAAGATGTGTGTGAGCCTTAATGGGAAGGGCGAGCAGGTATGAGGAAGTTGGAGTTTATGAATCTTGCCTTGTTAGGTGAGTGCCTGTGGAGATTTGGCATGGAAGAGGAACAAAGAACATTATACTGATTTAAGAAATATAAAAATTCATTAAATTGTGCAGAGCTACATCACACCTTTGCTCTTATGTTTTGCGCCAGTATCTGTAAGGTCACGCAGTTCTTTAGGTCAGATGATATTCTAAGGGAACCTCACATCTTTCTCAATAAAAACAATCTTCAAAGGCCATTTTGAAAATCCAACCCTCTAAACATCAGTCCCATTTCACATTCAATAGAACAGATTAGAAATATGTTCTCTGCAATGTCACAAATTGATTGCATCCCTCTTCCATAGAAAGAAATGTAAGAATCCATTTCCAATCCTGTCGTTTGACAACATGGAAACAATGGTAATCCATGGTAAGAGCAATAGATAGGGGTGTTTGGGATGGGGTACGGTGGTGGTTATAATTACCATCACATGAAAATCAATATAAATTTGACTTGAAAAATTGGCGGGCTCCACTGGGATGTTGAAATCCACCCCCCAATTAGCGGCATCCCATTTTAGCCGTAAATTAGCTTAGTCCATGATTCAATGGGCCATACAAAAAGGAAACAACCTGAGAGAGGAATGCCCACTCTTGATTTTATTTATTTATTTATTATTATTAATTAATAATAATAATTATTAATTAGGATTTATGATTATATGAAATCCACTCTAACCATTAGATGCAAAACTAAAGTTCAGGCAAATTTAGGTGGGCCAGATGAGTCCTGCGAAAGGAAATAATTTAGAAGGCAGGAATACCATTTCCCTTCATATGACCCACCTGGCTAGAGATTAGGCTTATTTTTGGGCCTTGTGACTCAAAATGAAATGAATCACCTGGTGATTGGGGTGGATTTTACTTAAACATCAAGAGTAGGCCATGTGTTAGATTTTTTTATTTTTATATCCACATCAGTGATAAAAATACCAGGCCCATGCCTAGGCCCAGTTTGTCCTACTTTCAGTTCAGTCCAAAATTGTAGTCCTGCACAGATTCAATGTGTCCGAAAATCAGAGCCGATCATCCGTCAATCCCCACTGTCTAGATGCTGTCTCAAAAAGCAGGTAGATTTGATCATCTGAGTGTTCTACACGTGTACAAAAAAAAAACGATCAGCTAAAACAAATTGAGCAATGGACGAATTCAAATACAAGCATGGCCCACTAGATGACTCTGCAGAAACTTCCAAGATACTGCATGTACCAATCGGGATTACCCAAAAAAAGGGGCTCCAATATTTCACACGTCCTTTGTTTCCACGTGTCCCAGCAACTGGACTTTTTGACTCGAGTGTACTCGGGGCGAGTGCGGTTAGCATTTCTTACTGCGGGTTCCGACAAAGGGATGAAGATTGGAATAGGATACAGGTGAGGCTCCTTACCGTACATGTGACACGCACTTCAAATCAGAACCGCCCAACAAGTGGGGCCCACTAAAGATGGGCTGTAAGCCACATTAAACTGATAGTACAATCATAAACTAAGATCGATTGGTAGATATGTAATGAACTGTAAGAACGAATATAGTAAACAGTCCAAAGTCGACAATATCCACCACTCGATCTGCTGAGTTGGGTCAGCATTCTGTCCCAACATTGATTATTTTACGTAGGATGCAGGGCCCAGTCAGCTGAGTCGTGTGCCTCACCATGGTGGTCTTTAATGGGTAGTTGGCAGGGTTTTAACATTTACTGACTCGGACTGACACGCTCTCAGCCGAGTCATCCCCCCCCTCCCCCCCCCTTTTTTTTTTTCCAATTCTGACTCATGATGGTGCCAAACCAGATCAGACATGACCGATTCGAGTCAACTCGGACATATCAAATTGGAATCGGACAAGAGTAGTCAAATCCTTGGGTGTTTGGCACCATATAGAGTCAGAGCTTGATTCTGATCCATGTTGGGGCATGCCATTGAATTCGGTACATTCAACTGTCATAGATAATAATTGCCAGAATCAATCGGACGGGCTGAATCTTCTTTAGCCCTGCAGATACCCAACAAGAAGCACTTAAATATATCATTACTTGGGAAAATCATACTGTTGCTATTCAAATCTCCCTAAAGATTTTACAGTATATACTGGCATAAACAATCTCGTCGCATATTTTTCTACATTTGAAGACAGGCAGCGACTGAAGAATCTTTCACAGCAATAAATATTTCAAAATAAATAAATAAATAATACAACAGACCCCATTGACAAACAAACTGATAATGAGGGCTCCAATATCATATTCTTCAGTCAACAGACAAACCTATGGGGGATGAGTCGTTGGGTATCAATGCTAAGTCCAATTCTTCGTCGGAGTCGATTGCATCCACATAATTGTAATAAGCACTTGCCTGCATGAAAAAGGTTGAATTGAGTTAAGTCAACGCCCCATTGTTACTTTTAGAGTAGATATGCAAGTAGCACTGCAACTTAGGTTTGGGTCAATCCAAACCCGACTGACCCAAGACTGAGTCCTGGTTGGGTTGTTAGGGTTGGAAAACTCCAACCCAATTTGAAATCAGGCTGGGTTTGGGTGGAGCAAATTCTTGTCGGGTTAGATCAGGTTGGGAATAATCATATGCATTTGGGTTAGGTTGTGTCAATGTTTTAAATAGTGAATAGCGTGCAGCGTAATGTTCACCCCTTTAAAGCGTGAGGCATAAGTTACAAAGCGTCTAGCATAAGCTACACACTACTACTAGATTTTTAATTGAGGTTGTGGTTGGTTTCACCAAGTATCATGAATCCCATGATATTTTGCACCAAATTAGACTAATTGATAAGGAAATTTAATGAAATTTCATAATATTTGGTGCAATTAAAATACCTAAAATAATAAGAAAAACAGGATAAAGATTAAATATAAAGATAAAGAAAGGGTAATGGAACTGATTTAACACCGTTACTTATACTTTACTAAAATCATTGAAAATATTAGCTAATTTTTTAAAACAGAAAAATGTAAGAAATATTAAAAACATTAATTGATTTTTAATGTTTTAGTGTAAAATATTTTTTAATGTAAACTACATTGTGTGTAAAGTAGGTTACGAAGCATGTAGCATATGCAAATCAGCCTATTTTCATGAGCTACGTAGCGTTAAGAGTAAGCTACACTATGCAGCATAAGTTTACATGCTACATAGTGTAAGCTATTTAAAACACAGGGCTGTGCTGGGTTGGTCTAGGTTGAGTACAGAGGAATTCAGGTTGGGTCTTCTTAAGGTCAAGTAAGGCTTGGGTAAGGCTGCAACTTAGGTTAGGGTTGATCTGAATCCGATTGACCTAACTCAAGTTCAGTCGGGTTGTCAAGTTCCAAGATTGGATTTGGGTTGGAAAGTGCCAACCTGATTTGAATTTGGGTTTGGGTCTGGGCTGAGCAAATTCAGATCAGGTTAGTTCCGGTTGGGAATGATCACAAGTATTTGAGTCAGGTTGAGTTGGGTACAGTGGACTCCAGGTTGGGTCCTCTTGAGGTTGGGTTGGGCATGGGTTGACCATCAACCTGACCCAACTCCCTGAGTTGCACCACTAGGTTGCTGCCAAGTTGCACAGTCAGACTCCTAATTTTCAGAATGCTCTGACGTTGGACACTTATTTGCAAAACTCTTATGACAATTTCAGTTTGTCTATTAATATCAGCCTTCAAAGAGGAACTGTAGGATCCTTGGCCTAGGGCTTTGTATGGTATATTCAGGTTATCAGTTCTGCAAGTAGGGTCCATGGTTCAGTAATCCAGACAAATGGTCTGTTGCTTGACACTACAGGTACTTTGCTCCAAAATTTTCCTTCATAAGATAATCCTGACCGTTCGACTTGTGGCCTACAAATAAACAAGTTAAGAAGTGAACTACAGCAGGAGTTCACATTCAACTGTAAAAAAAGGTGCAAGATTGGCGGCTAGGATCTTCCAATCTGGTAGAATTTTGGGGCATGGTCGTGTCTCATGCTTAACAGATGAATAGTCTGGACAACATGTCCATTTGTCGATACAGAAAGCCTGAGTATCATGTGCAGAGCCTTGGGTTGAGAATCCTATGATTCTTTGCATGATGTACTATATATCTAGATCATCATCGCCATCATCTTAGCTTTTATCCGACAATTACAGGTTGACTTATAAATGGCAGATTGGCAAAAGTTTTATGATCAGCTGCCCGTGGGGACATCGACCTTCCTCTTTTACCCCAGGTTCTAGAACCAGCCATGCCAGAGGCTAACCAAGGTCCAAATTTGATAATGGCAAAAACTCGAGAGCATGTGTCACCGCATGATAGGTTCTCCCCCTTGACAATTTCGAACGGACAGAAAGACCTAACTATTCAATAATTTCTGTATATCCTTCTCATAGGTATAAAATCTTTATTTCCATAAACTTGCCAATCTTACAAGATTAGGCAATGAAAGAAGCATTTGGCACCCGAGAGGTTTAACTCAAAAGCAGCCAAGATCATGGATTGCTCCAGTGCATGGTATGGGATGCTTCCTCCAATACATACATACGTCTGTATTTCTGTACACACACATGTATGTATGCATGTAACCATTCAATAATTTCTGTATATCCTTCTAACTCGTAGGTATAAAGTCTTTATTTCCATAAATTTTCCAATCTTTAGGCAATGAAAGAACCATTCCGCGCCCGAGGGATGTTACTCAAAAGTAACCAAGATCATGGGTTGCTTCAGTGCATGGTACAGGATGCTCCCTACATGTGTGTGTGTGGTGATAGGATTCTATGCCAACTCTTTACCCAGTTGTTTTGGGTGGCTGCAGATAAAGAAGCTTTGGTTTCTCAATGCTGTAATGTTTATGACAACAATGTGATTTGGAGCTTGACTTTCCATAGAGTTTTGAGTGATGATGAGTTCGAATTTTTTTATGGGTATGGTGAGTTCAAAGAATTTCTATGCATCATGGAGTGGTTGGATATGAGCAAGCCTATTGTGAGAGCCAAGGAGGGTTGGCAGGTGAATTGCAAGAGGTCAGGGAATTTTTCGGCTAATTCATACCATGCAGTGCTATCAGGAGCAGATACCAAAAGGGTGGATGCTACAATAGCATTGATTTGGTTGTTTGGGGGTCCTCTGAGGGTCGCAGTGTCTGCCTGCTTGGTGGGAATGGACAAGATCCTCCTATTGACCATCTAAGGAATCATTGGATGATGAACACTAATAGCAATACTAGTTAGGGCAGGAAAAAGAAGGTCCAGAAAGGAGAGTTGGTTGCCTGTTCAAGAAAAGTTTTAAGTAACTCCAATAGCAATAACTGAGATTCAAACCAATTCTTCATTTCAACCACCTTGACTATGAGTTTCATGACCATAATTTCAGTGACTATAGTTGGCATCATTAACATAGGCATCAAATATGTCCAAAACCTGAAAATCATCATTGGATGATCATGAGAGCGATGGCAACGACGACCTCAGCGACGACGATCCCAGCTACGACAACATCAAAGAGGGGTGGAGTGTGCTCTGATGGCAACAACGATGACCCTAGCGATGACGACATCAAAGAGGGCGAAAATGGTCAAAAGGGAAGAGATGATTCCAGAGTTAATGCGACTGTAGTAGAAGCTGGGGAGTGGATTCAGATTCAATCCAGAAAAAATAAACGAACCCACGAGGGTAATGGAAGAGGGAAGTATGATTCATATCCTACCATTTTCGTTAGAGGTTATCCTCATGGTTGGTTCCCTCTCAACCTCGAGAGGATCTTTGGCAGGGCGGGGGCAGTCATGGATGTAGTCATGCCCAGAGATAGAGAGAGTGGTTGATATCGTGGTTTCGCACTCGTTCGAATGAGTAGTGAAGAAGAGCTGGCACGAGTGGTTGATATGCTCCATGGTGTTAGTTACGACGGACAAAAGATGCTGGTGCAACGGGCTTATTTCGGTCCTCATTGGGGAAAAGCTCCACCTGTTTCTACCGGAACATCTTCCCCGAAGCGGCCTGTTTCTACTTCTTTCAAAGCCCCTGAAAGAGCTCCCCAAAAACAAGTTTTATCTTTCAAAGACGTCCTAACTAATTCCTCTACTGCTTCCTCATCTCAACAATCACAAAAGCAAAATTTTGGGGATGTAAATGATGCTCTTCATTCAAATAAAGGTAATATACCTGTTGCAGCGACAAAACAACCATCGTACGACATAAGCATAGCGCATGATCGTTTTGAACGCTCAAAGTCCGAATTGCAAAATACTATCGTAATTTCCATGAAGCATGAAGCCTCAATTCCTCAGGTGCGCAGATGGATAGATGAGTGCTGTGGAATTCAACCCTCTCTATATACCATCAGACCCGTAGGATATGATGACCTTTCGATCAAGGTCAGTCCGGGGGTTAATCTGGACTCCCTTCTCATTGCTGGAGTGCTTCATATAGACGAGCCAGTGAAAAAAGTCCAAAAATGGGAAGACTACTCTATGTTCGGAAAGGAATCTATGTGGTTTCTTATATGGGGAATCCCATTGGAGCTCTGGTATGATGATTTTTTCTTACAAGTAGCCTCCGTTTTCAGATATCTCATCGAGCTGGACACAAAGACAAAGATTGGAGCTGAGATGACCATGCTTCGGATGCGCATTAGAAGAAGAAAAGGGGACCCTCTCCCATCTCATATTAGGCTTGCGGTGGAAGATAGGGTCGTCGTTCTTCCTGTTCAACAGGAATCGGATGGCGAATCGTACCCTAGGTGGGGAGATTACTGGCGTACAAAGGAAAAAGCCCGCGAAGACTCGGCAACTTGCCCAGCGGAAGGAGTTCAAGCTCAGTGCTCTAGCGACCTATGGAATCATTTCTGCTCCCCACTAGCTCAACCTCATCATCACCCGAACCCGATTTTTCTTCCCGTTGTGACACGTGGCTCTGATCAGGAGCTCCCTCTCCAGCCTCCGGCGAGTCGTCCCGTGTTGCGTCATCTTGTAAGAGAGGCCGATTGTCCCGTTGTCGACAAGCGTCCTTCTCATCTCGATCTTAGCGAATCGCGATCTCTCCTCGTCGCCACGTGTTCAGAACCGACGACTTGCCTCTCTCTCCCGCCTGATGATCAGAGAGCGACACGTGCCCCTTCTTTTGATACACGATGTAGCCAACACGTCGCTTCGTCGCTCTTGAGCCTCGCACCTGCCCCTCGGCTGCTGCAATTAAAGACGGTATGGTCCCTCTTCCCGATGAGACCGTGCCCAGTCGACAGCTGCTCGTCCTGTCGAATACCCTCTCCCTCCTCCCAGTGTAGCGACACGTGGCCTTCCGTGTATTGCTACTCCTCTCGAGACGCCGCCCTCTACTGATCTGACGTCACCACCTCGCAATTTCTCTCTCCCTTCCTCCAACACTCTGGTTGAGACGTCTCTAGCTCTCTCTTCACGTGCCTCCTCCCCACGTGCTACCTTAGACTCGTATGCCCCTCATTTGAACCTTGCTCAATCTCTTCTTTCTCTTCCTTGCCTTACCTCCAAAACCAATTTCTCGTCCTTTCCCCTCTCCCGACCCTCAGAATACACTAACATACCTCTCTTTCCCTTCTCCCGAGCCCCAGAGTCCCCTAATCTACCTCTGTCCCTCACTCTTGCTTGTCCCAACCTTCAAATCCCCCCTGTTCCTCCCATCGAACCCATGCATCGTCTGAATCTACCTGGGATCCCCGCGACTACGGCTTTCGACAGCGGCTCCTGGTGCTCTGAAAATCCTTCCACCCCATCCACCCCTTCCTCCTCCCTTGTTTTGCACCCCCATTCCTTGCCTGATAATACGTTAGCCTGTTTGTTTTAGGATGACTCAGATATTGGGGTCATTGATGCCCAACCTCTCCAGATGCGGATGGCTCTCTCGACAAACCAGGGGAAGGAAGGTGACCAAGATAAAAACAAAATGCTCTATAGATCTCGTCTGAGGAAGAAAATTCCGAACAAGAAATGGGTTCGGGATGCAATCGGGCACATCGGACGAGCTGTAGGTCTTTCCTTTGGTGACCGCCCAAAAGACTTTGTAGCGCTCTTTCAGTGTGTGGAAGCTCGCGGCAGGCCCCTCCCAGCTTCTAGATCGTCTAAAGGGCGTCCCTGAAATTCCATCGGTATTAGTATCTTCCATCCTAACGAAGAGGACTCTCAAAATATCAAAGGTTCCTTCTATGTAACAGACACTCGAGGTAATCAGGGCAGCATGGTTAACTTATGAAGATTGTCTCGTGGAACGTTAAGGGTATAGGGTCGAAGCAAAAGCGGAGACTTATTAGATTCACGTGTTTGAAGTATCGACCTGACGTTATTTGCTTTCAGGAGACCAAGACTTCCTCTTTCTGTGACCGCCTTATGGGATCTATCTGGAAATCTAAGGACACTAAATGGGTTTCCCTGGATGAGATCGGGAGTGCTGGTGGAATCTTGGTGGGGTGGAGTTCTATTCAATGGGACCTCATTTCAACATGGAGTGGTTCCTTTTCAGTGTCTGTAATTTTAAAAAACAAAGCTTCCGAGTTCCAGTGCCTTATTTCTTTAGTCTATGGTCCAACTGCTGACAGCTCAAGAATTGATTTCTGGGAAGAGCTTACTTTTCTCAGGGCCATCCTGTTTTGCTGGAGACTTCAATATGATCAGAACGCCCGAAGAAAAAACTCCTGGTAATTGGACTTCGCCGGCAATGAGATATTTTTCCTCTTGGATTGACGATGAAGAACTCGTCGACCTTCCCCTTTTGAGCTATCGTTTCACTTGGTCCAATGGGCGCGCCAACCCGACGTTATCTAGGCTTGATAGATTTCTTCTCTCCCCTGAATGGTTGGATTCCTTTCCCTCTGTCTCCCAATCGGCTCTCCCGAGAACAACCTTAGATCATTGCCCGATTCTTCTTTCTGCTGACGACATTAATTGGGGTCCGAAACCATTCCGTTTCGACATCTCCTGGCTGAAAATTGTTGATTTCTGCAAATTGATTGCAGATTGATGGCGCGATTTCAGGGTCGAAGGTTTTGCAGGCTTCAGACTTTGTTCTAAATTTAAGATGTTGAAAGCTAATATAAACCAGTGGAAGATCCAGGTTCTCTCCCTAAGATAGAATGAAACCACTTCTCTCCTATCCTCCCTGCAGCAGATCGATGGGGATGTTGAAGACAGTAAGTTCTCTCTTGATATTCTGGCCAGAAGAATCTCTCTCATTCAGGCCTTGTCAGCTAGATCCCTTGAAAGAGCCCGAGCGAGGTGGATTAAAGAGGGAGATAGAAACTCGAAATACTTTCACAGCCTGGCTTCTATGCATGCCAGGTTTAACAAGATTGGTAGTATTGTGATTGATGACAGATGGGTGGAAGAAAAGGACGAGATCGTTAATGCTGCAATTTCTCATTTCAGCTCTCTTCTCAGCTCAGCTCATCACAAATGCCCGGGGATTGGCAATCTTCTCCTCAACTCCATCTCGTCTGATGATGCCTCCTCTCTTGAAGTTCCTTTCTCTTTGGAAGAAGTAAAGTTGGCCATTGACTCGCTTGGGGGAGATAAGGCCCCTGGTCCAAATGGTTTTCCTATCCGATTTTTTCAATCTTGTTGGGAGATTATTCAATCTGACATGATGGACTTCTTAAATGAATTTCATGATAGGGCCAGATTATCTACTAACCTTGGGGCCCCTTTCATCACTCTCATCCCTAAGTTTCAAGCCACGGCTTCCTTCAACGATTTCCGCCTAATCAGCCTGTTGGGTGGTCCTTACAAGATTTTGGCTAAAGTCCTCACTAATCGGTTGTCAAAGTTTATCAGCAAAATTATCTCTGGTAATCAATGTGCATTTATCCCTGGGAGGTAGATCACAAACGGTGTGCTCATAGCAAATGAATGTATTGACGCCGCTCACAGATCGGGTCGCAAATTCATTGGGTGTAAATTAGATATCGAAAAAGCTTATGATCATGTGGATTTAAGACTTTCTTCTTCTCGTGCTTGCTAAAATGGGCTTCGGGACTCGCTGGAGAAGATAGATTAGGGAATGCATTTCCTCTACGCGTTTCTCTGTAATGCAAAACGGTTCTCCTTTTGGGTTCTTTAGTAGCACTCGGGGTCTGCGCCAAGGAGACCCTCTCTCCCCTTTTCTCTTCCTGATCATTGGTGAGGTTTTCTCTAGAATGCTCCATCAAGGCTAGGAAGCTGGGATTCTAGCTGGCATTCCCATCCAGGGCCTCCCTACCCCCATTTCTCACATTCAATTTGCAGATGACTCCTTGATTTTCAGCGAGGCTTCTCTGGATAAATTCAACAATCTTCGTACTTCCATCCTTTGTTTTCAGGCTGTCTCGTGTCTATCGGTTAATCTTCCTAAATCCAAGATATTTGGTATAAATTTAGATGAAGAGGAAATTTTCAGATGGGCAGATCTATTTGGTTGTTCTGCGACCTCTCTCCCTTCCACTTTTGTTGGTCTTCCGTTATGTCCCCTCCTAAATCAGTTTGGGAAAAGGTTATTGCTAGATTTGATTCTTTTCTGGCAAAGTGGAAATGTCGGTTCCTCTCTTTTGGCGGGCGTATTACCCTTATAAAAGCGGCTCTTTCAAACATTCCCACCTATTTCATGTCTCTTTTCAAATGTCCGCCTTCAGTTCTAAAGCGTATTGAGCACAAAAGAAGAAACTTTCTTTGGCACAACAAAGGCGAGAAGAAAAAATTTCATCTCGTGGACTGGAAATCTGTTTGCAAGCATTACAATCAAGGTGGGACAGGTGTAAAAAATTTGAAGCTCATGAACAGGGCCCTCCTCAGCAAATGGATCTGGCGGTTAGGAACTGAAGATTATAATCTGTGGAACAAAGTTATAAAAGGTAAATACGGACAATCAATAGGTGGATGGTGGTCTAATGTCTCTTCTCGGTACAAAGCTTCAGTGATTTGGAGAGAAATTATCTCCATGAAAGATCAGGTCCTGCAAGGTGTCGAATTTCAGCTTGGAAGAGGTTCAAAATTTGGTTTTGGAAAGATTGCTGCGTAGAGAAAATTCCGCTCAGAGACAAATTCCCATTAATTTTCTCCTTGGCTCCAAATCCAGATATCATGGTTGCCGATTGCTATTCTGTTAATGCCGGAAATTTGGTGTGGTCAGTGGGCTGTAGAAGAAACCTTTAAGATTGGGAAGTCCAACAGTTTATGGATCTCCTTGAGTACTTATATAGGGCTTATCCGAATCCTCAAATCGATGATGCGTTGCTCTGGACTATGGATAAGTCCAATAGTTTCACTGTTCGCTCTCTCTATACGCATATGGATCACGCTCCCACCTCCGCTAATTGCTCTCCGATTTGGAAATTCCCTCCCCTTCCCAAGTTTATTGCCTTCGGGTGGCTGGTCACTTTGAAAAAAATTCTGACGGTGGACAACCTCAAAAAGAGAAGCATGTGTTTGGCAAATATTTGTTTATGCTGCATGAAAGCGGAGGAGTCGGTTGATCATTTGATGCTTCATTGCCCTTTCATCGCTCCTATCTGGGCTGATTTCCGTTTCCGCTTTCAAGTCAACTGGTGCCTCCCTCTCTCTGTTTCTTCTCTCATTTTGGACTGGTGCGGGGTTAAGATTGGCAAGAATCGATCCTCTTTGTGGAGAATGGCCCTTCTCGCAATTTGGTGGAGCGTTTGGGAGGAAAGAAACAGTAGATGTTTTCAGGATACTTCCAATTCCACTGATTGGGTGCTCTATAGAGCTAAAGTGTTAATCTTTGAATGAGCCACCCTTCTTGTTTCCATGAAGGAGAGCGATCTGTTGTTTCTTGTTTGTTAGCCTCTTTTTTTTTTTTTTGTCTTCTTCTTCTTTCTTTTATGCAATTCTGATATCTTTTTTTTTTTTAAAAAAAAAACACTAATGCTTGTGGAATCAGTTTCACAGTTGTTTATGGACTGAATTCATAAGGATTATTTGACAGTGATTCTTCGTCTCCTTTGAGATTTCCATGGGTGATGCCTGGGTCGATTAAAGCATTCTTCAAAGCAAGAAATACTGTGTGGATGGTCTAAAGATGAAAACGCCATGGAAACTTGCTTTGCTGGCAGGAATCTGGATGGTTTGAAGGGAGCACAATAACAAGATTTCTTGCAACACAACAACCTGTGGGGAAGAAGTTCTCATGTTAGCAAACTGCAAAGAGCATTTAGAAGGTTTTGGGGGATTGATTCTTTGTTGTTCAGAGATTGAAGATCCCCAATCATCAATTCCCCCTAATTTTTTAGTGTCTTTTTGGCACTACATTTTCTTTCCATTTTTGCTGGCATTTGCCTTTAATAAATTGCATTATCTTTAAAGAAGTTATTATATGTATGTTTTTTTTTTTTTTTTTTGAAAATTATTTATTTTAAATAAGAGCAGACATATTTCATTGGGAGGTAGGATTGCTTTGATAAAAGCTGCACTATTGAATTTACCCCTCTACTATTAAAAAAATCATCAAGATGGAAAGGCAGACGTCTTTCACTGGGAGGCAGGATTACGTTGATAAAAGCTGCATTATCAAATTTACCCCTCTACGACACATCTCTATTCCGTTGTCCAAAGTCGTCTTGGCGAAGTTGGAACAGTTAAGATAGAATTTTCTTTGGCAACATGCAGTGGACAATTGCAGACTCTAGACTGGGGGAAAAGTTTGTAAACCTTATGAGAAAGGAGGAGTGGGCATTAAAAGGTTGGAGAATGTTAATTTAGCTTTACTAGGCAAATGGGTTTGGAGGTTTGGGATGGAGGAGGTCCATAATTGGCAGCAAGTACGGCATTAATAGGTGGGGTTGGTGGGTGATAGAATCATCTCTATATAGAGCATCCCCCCTTTGGAAGGTGATTACTAGTTAGGCAAGTAATGGAGAAATGGAGAAAGAATCCTTTTTGGGAAGATGTATGGCTTGGAGAGAGCTCTCTTAAATTGGAACTTCCTAGACTTGCTGGGATCTCTTTGAATGGGGATATCTCGATTGACAACCTCTGGAAAAGGGCAATGGTTCTTCCTAAAATTTGCCTTATGTGCATGCATAAGGCAGAGTCGGCGGACCACCTTTTTAATCATTGCCCTCGTGCTAAGTTGGTTTTGGGAGGTTTTCTCGGAACTTTTTGAAGTTTCTCGGGTGATGCCGGGATCGATTAATGGTTTCTTTCTTGTGTGGCATGGAGGTGGTATCAGGAAAAAAAAAAGGAAGGGTAAAGTGGTGGTTGGCTCTACTAGCGGGCCTTTAGACTATTTGGGGAGAGAGGAATAACCAGTGTTTTCAAAACCAGGGTGGGTCCCACTCAGAAGTGTTTAGGAAAGCAAAGCTGCTTGTTGAGTGGGCCTCTTGATCTTTCTTGGGTGTTGGTTTTTTTCTCTTGCTCCGGCTTGTGTTTGTAGCTTCTCCTTGGTGGATTGTGTATAGCCTTGCCCTTTGGGCCTTTAAATAATTTTTTATTACATTTCAAAGAAAGAATGTCTTTTTTTTCTTTTTTTTTTTAATGATAACAAATATATTTTTATGTAATAATCCTTTTCTTTACTTATTTTTTTGGGTTGTTGTTGAAAGGTCAAAGACTCAAAAACTCAACTTTCAGCAGGTCAGGCCAACAAACATCATTCTTACCAAGGAATGGTCTGATACACAAATGCATAAAAAAACAAAAACAAATAAAAAATAAACTGAAAGATTCATGTTTTTCCCATTTTCCCTTTTCTTTCGGATATTTTCTTCTTCTTTCTGATATTTTCCTACATTTTTTTTTTAATGCAAGATATCATACTGATATGGTCTGATATGCCTTGTATCATATTGTTATTCAGCCTAGCTGATACAACCTCCAATACCGATACTCAAACCTTGGTTGCTCCAATACATACCACTCAGTATACTCGGTGTAGTGGCTATCATTGGGTGGTCTAGGACTTGAATTTCTGCCCAATAAATAAAAGGGCCAGGTCCAGGGACCCCTACTCATGCCAGAAGCATCAAGAAGTGGGAGCAAGGAGGTCAAAGAATAGTAGAAAATAAGTTAGGTTATGGCCTCAAGTGTCTGGCAAGACTAATTTCAAATGCAAGAGTGGCATCATAAAAATAGACATGCAAATGCTGATAGCAACAGTGGGAAGAAAGATTTGAATACCTTTGGCCTGGGCGTTATAGCTTCAAAACTGTGAAAAATTGGAGTAGCAAAATCCGGAGGTTCTAACACAATATACGCCCCCATGTTATTATATCTCTCCTCTGTGGCCTGTGCAATTCACAAACCAAGGATGTTTGGCATGAGAATCAAATGCAAATGATGAAATGCAACACATAAACCATGAATGGTTTGCATGAAATCAAATGCAAATGATGGAATTTATGCTACTATCACAAAAACAAATGATAATGTCCCTAGAATGCCTTCCATGCACGCGTATGTAGCCAAATGAAAACGAGCTTGCTTGAATGGCGCTTTCCCTAAAAGAATATTTCTGGCAACAACTTGAACTTTGATAAGGAATTTGTTTTGACAATTTTATTATTATTATTATTATTATTTGGAGGGGCCAGAAATACTAACTTTATAGCCTTGGTTATAGCTTTATTTTAATGGCTGGATCTAAAACTAAGGCTTTCAAAAATAGATTTGAAAAGGTATCATGTCGGCTGATGTGGCTGTATCAGAACCATATTGGTTGATGTTAATCCATGATATGAGACTGAAACTAACTTCTTGGCCCGTAGAAAATTATTTCCAACTAGATCTAGGCCTGTTTTGGAGATCAAACACAAGATTTAAGCATGATTTGATGAATCAATGGGCAATCAGCCTATATCACCTAACTGTAGTGTCGCTGGTCCCAGCTTGTTGGCTAGGGTAGCATTTTGTTGTATGAGTATCTCTTATTGCTGCTTTTAATAATAGCTCAGTTTACTTTCACCAAAAAAAAAAAAAAATTAAAAAAATAAATCATATCAATTAATAAGAATCACTAACATTAAAATCTTTTCATTCCCAAATGTTCTAACACCAAATTTAGAGGTCAAAGCCTAAAACAATGCACATTTCAGCAGTCAGGTCCTCAGCTATCATTCTTACCAAAAGAATTGTACGATACACCATTTAATACATGTCAAGAAACACATACACACACAAAAATAAAATAAAATCATCGAGTAGCCACCAACCGGATGGGTTAAAAGAAAATGATTAACCATCAAATTCAACAACTGATATAAATGGCTGAGATTGTTGTGCCGAGGCTTAGAAAAGAAAAACCAAACAACGCTCTTCTACTTTTAAAGCTTTAAGAATAGATAATACAGTTACGAGCACATTCCTATGACGTGTGAAACTGCAAGAGAAAATGTGGGAAACTTTCTATGAGCATCAAAGATAATGGCTGAGGTAGAAGAACACAAGCTTTTTTGTTTTGAAGAAAATCAATATTGTATCATGACATCTGTATAGAAAAAAGAAGGTAAATGTGAGGAAGAGCGAACCTGAAACTGAGGGTAATCTGGAGCACTGAAAAGAGTTATCAGCTTCCCTGATTCTACTTCGTGATCAATCGTATACCCCCTCTGCATTCCTGTAAGACCAGGCCGTTTTTCCCTTGCATCAGGGCCTTCATGTGACCTAATAATCGACTGTGCTTCAAGCAATTGGCAATTCTTCCAAAATTAGCATCCCAACTCTAGCACCATTTACCACTGATACTTTAAAACATGTGAGATTAAGTAAAAGAATAACAATAGAAATCTTGATGGAATTTCCACATATGGGCCTTCATTTGTTAGGTTAACAGGAAATTGTAGACAATAATGCATTAGAAAGTAACAACTAGATCAGACTCTTGAAGATAGTTTCCACATCCGGATTGTGGAAAGTGCCTACAATGACGATATGTCTAGTCAACGATTACGGATATACTTCCGTTATCATTGCCTGTGAATTTATTTTTTTTGGTCACTAGTTCTTCCAATATTGGCGATAACTAATAAGAGCTCATAAGTTTAAAGATAAATTTATTGAAGCTATTGGATTTTGACTGTTAAGTTTCAAGTAAAAAGTAAACAAACTTGATTTGGAAGCTAGTGGACCTGAGAGTTGAATTAGCCATGGGCATTAGTTATCTGATATGTTCATACATTCTATGTGATACTAGTGGAAGGTGTAATGTTACATAGGTAAATTGTTAATGAGTAAAAATGAAGAGAAATGTCCAATTAGGAGGTTTGCCAATTTCATGTGCGTATCCTAGTGCCTCTACACGATGCCACATTCTGGGATCCAAGCCATCCATCAGTGGCCTCCACTATTTATATATCATGGCCCAAACTCAGGTCATTGGTGGCTGCACCAAGCTGTTTTTAGACATACATTCATTTTGCACGGTGTGAACCACTTGATGACTGGACAACTAGACTGGCCTGGTTTCGGAGCCAGGATATCTAGATGATGAGGGCCACATGATGAACAGCTTGGATGGTCAATACATGCACATCTCCATCTACATATAAATTAGGACCATTTAAATGATACCCTAATAATAACAAAAACATAAACAGTGATATAAAATGTATGTTTTCAGAAGAGAACTGATTCAGTACCTGCACATCTAGCAACATCAGTTCGAATTTGCAAGTGAAATTCAGACTGTTGAATGAAGCTGATTAGGCCAGCATCTTAGCTGAACCAAGCCAGCATCTTAGCTGAACCCAACCAGATCCATCTGATGGCTGAATTTCACCTCAAGATGTGACGGCCGCAGAGGCACCGAGTCAGTTATCTTTTCAGAATTGCAGGGTGAAGCATGACCGGAGTGTTCTAGTTATATAGGATCAAAGGAAATCCAGGATTGATATCAGAATATAAACTTAGTTCACACATCTAGGAATAAGCAGTTGCACAAGTACAAGAAGTCAGTCTCACAAAATCCTTAGCACAGAGACAGGTGTGGAAATTGGCACTCAATTGCTCAAAGCTTAGTACGATTGGTCACAAAAAGATGCAATTTTTTTCATCATTAGCATTTTTTTTTTATAGCTTGATACAAGGTCAAACTAGTAAAAAAACTTTTTAGAAGATGAACAGGTTGAGGCATTTCAAGCAACCAGTTGAAAAGGTTCTTCGTCTTCTCTGTACTGTTTCAATTCTATATGCTACAACAGAATTGCCTGCTCCAGTTGTTTTTACTAATATGCCTGTAACCACGTAACATGGACATGGACATTAAATCTCAGACATTACAACTCTGCAAAACCTGACAAATAATATATCATTACATTTTAATATAATATTACGAGATATATTGCTACACTACATCCTAATTTATAATATATGCTATGGAAACGTCTACATAGACTGAAATACATAAAAATTGTAAACAAGAAATATCAACCAAGGATTTCTGCAATAGTTGCAATGGCATGTGTTGGATAGATTTCCCCATCCTAAAGGTGTCCCATAAAAACTGCTGGAACTGCATCTAATTGTACACCGTAGATATAATCATGATCTTGAGCAACTACGCCATATGAATAATGATCAGCAGACTGATGCAAACGATAGTTAGAAGTTAAAATGAAATAAAAATGGTTTTAGGCCACTAAAATTTAATTGAAGCAGAAAAACAATATGAATCTCATCCTATGGTTATACAACCTTAAGACAGAATATGAACTGGGAGATGCTAAAGCTCCAAAAATAAGTGAAAATAGAGTAGCCACCATAGCTCGCTAGGCCCCGTAAGTTATAACAAAATCACAACAGTCAGCTTAATGACAACAAAATGACAAGCATTTTCATCAATTACAGAGTAACTTATTAGTACTCACTGCTCAGAAAATTTTCAAAAGCCAAAAATAAGATGAAACAAGAATGTTAAGACATGAAAATTTTTACAGGGTTGGAAGATGCCCAAACTAACAAAACACAACAATAAACAGTATTCCAACATTTACCTTTAAGTCATATTTTTTAAGGAACTCTTCAGTACAATCAGGGCCCCATATCAGGCCAATGCCTCTCTCTTTGTTTGGAGAGAGACCTGGACTCAGTGATGGATCAGACCACAATACGTCGCCAGGAATCAAATTTGAACCCTCCCATGGAGGATCGAGAACCGTCCGCCTTGCTTTGGATAATTCCTCCAATGAGCCAAGTGTTAAGGTGTTCGCATCCACGTTTACTGTCTTTCGATTCTTCTTTCCCTTAGGCTTCTTCGACAGGGGTATGCTGCGAAAAAGCCCTCCATGAGCGGTAAAAATGCAACCAGAGATAATAGATGCCAAGGGAAGCCCTCCAAAGCATCCCAAACATTTTCGATATGCATGTTTCCCTTGAGGTCCATACTTAACCATTACCTCTTGCTCAAAACCATATACTGATGTGCAGTACTTGGATTCATGATTGCCTCGAAGTAGAAACACTCTATGCGGCAAAAAGACCTGAAAGTTGGCAAAAACACAAACATGGATAATAGATCATTCGAACTGAAGTGAATCATATATCACACACACCTGCAAATGTTTGAACATCAAACTCAACAACAATTAGGTCTTTCAAACAGAAAGATTTGCACCTTTGAATAGATGTCTCTGTGTGTGTGTATCCAAAATTTGCTAATTACACACACATTTACTGGCCACATGTGCCAGGGTGGCATACGTTTGCAACATCATAGTTTGGAAACCTGTTTGGTTGACCTGAGACTCACCAAGTCAACTTAACCCAATCAACTACTAAATTACTGTGTCAGTGAAACCAAGTCCACCATAGTTCGGGGCTAAATCCTCCCTGTTTTTTTCTAGGTCAACTCAATGAAGTTGTAACAAGCAGAGTTCGAAATATCGGTATCGCATTACGTATCGCATTCTTGGGATACGGATATGTATCAGTTATCGCAGGAGATATATCGGTTGTATCGGGTAATGTATTGTTGTTGTTGGAAACATGGGGAAACATTGGGAAATTGGTTGAATTTTTTGATGAAACTTCGGTGATTGTTAAAAAAGACATCAATACACACTTATAAATCAAAACATTACAAAAAAAAAGTACACATAATAGGTTTTCTTTGTATGGGGTCCTAATCTATATGTTGTCTAACTGAATTGATGCAAGTATATTCAATATCTATTCATATAATTTATAAATGTAAGAAGACATGTGGAAACACAAGCAATACATTCAAAAGCAAAAGAAGAATCACTAGATTAGGTTACAGACATGTTTGATGTGATGTTTGAACACAAAGATTGCAAACGATTTGCGAGAAATTGGGAAATTTTGATTTTTTTTTTCAATTTTTCGTAACTCGTCCCATCTCCTTCAAATCTCGAAATCGAAGCTCCCAATCCATGATTTTTCATGCAGAACATGAAAAATCATGAATTTGTAACAATTTGACACTAATTTAACATGATTTACAGACAATAAGATCATCGAAATTCGAAAATGCTCACTAAATCGAACATGTGGGATATATCGCACTACTTGTGTGTTTCGTATCGCACTGGTGGGATACAAGATATATCGTGGGCTATATTGGCCGATATCGTCGATATTTAAAACAGTGGTAACAAGTCAACTGGATCTTTCTTACCAAAGGGGTACAAATCATTAATTAAGAACTAGTAGTTGTTTAGAAGAAAGTTACAATGTTGTTTTTTTTAAAAATTTATTTAAGTTCATTGATTTTCTTTATTACTATATTTTTCTTTTATAAAATAAACAAAGATCTTTACCTTTAAATATATATATATATATATATAAAGAAAAAAGCGAAGATCTTTTCTTGTTCCCCTAGGCTGTCCTGTTGAGTCCTAGATCAATCCAACCCAACAAATGAATGAGTTTGAGTTTCAAACTATGTTTGAGATCCACTCCGTGCATTAGATGCAAACCACTAGGCAGATGCTCAAGTCCAATGATCAAGTGGGTACACTCCTCAGCTGGGTCGCGATGTTAGAACAAACAGATAACTAAAAAGGCTTGTAACAACAAATTTACTTTAGCAATTAGCATCCATATTTCTATACACTGCAGCTGACCGGTTAGGCTGCTGCACCATGCAGGCCCCGTGGGCTGCCTCAGCCCGACCCCAGGAACTCAGTAGGCTCGCTGCAGAGTGATTCATCCACAATTCAGCAATACTTTTTGTTGGTCAAAGTGGTGGAATTTGCATTAATGAGTGGACTGGCCCAGACTGGGGCATTTAAACAGTGGGCCCACTTGCTGGACAGCTCAATCTTCCACTGTGTCATGTTGGCCCTTTATGTGGGTTGACTTGATGTATATATGAAATCCTCAAACCTCTATATTATCTAAACCAAATAAGCAGAAGCCAAGGCAATCCCATGATTCATCCCAACCGAACATTGATTAAGCAAGGCTTTGATTGTTATCAATTTTTCACGTTGACCATGATAGAAATTAGATTGCCAGAACCAAATATTTCCAAGATCACCATCTAGTATTAAGCATGTAAACTAAAAACAAAATATATAAACACACACCTGATGGTATGGTTGAGAATGCACAGACGTTCTAGGTTTTGAATGCCAATAAACTAGAACGACTAGCTTAGACACTCTAGATTCATAATCCAAAACTGGATTGGATATCACTACCAAGCAATGGTATCTATCTCTCTACTTAAAGGAAAACTATCAATCTTGGGGTTTTTTTGATTGCACGCATAGGTGTACCATGATGAATGCTTTTTTGCAAAGCAATGGGATATATCAGCATGTGTCGACAATATTGTTGTTGATACACTGGATTTTTCATATTCCAGGACCGTATCATATCCTGACTAGGCCACGGGTTCCAGCCCAGCTTACATATACAGAGAAAATCATATCACTGACCTGTGATACTGAAAATATAGGCTGATATTGTCTGTGCATAGAACACTGACTACCAGATGGGACCTTGTTGGCATGCAATTTTTCTCACAAAGAGTCTTTGCCATGGCTGGTTCCTGAGCCTGATAGGAGGAAGGTTGATGTTTGATAGCAGAATATCATAAAACTCCTACCACACTACTATTTTAAAGCCAACCCCAAATTGTAGGGACAAGGCAAAGATGGTAACGATTAACGATGACATGCAACAACATGCTGATGCCTAGCTTAGTTCAGCATGTAACTGAAAACTAAACAAATCCACATGAAATTTAAGACATCTCAATTACATGCAACATTGCGTTTACCCGCGTGATTTTAAAAAAAAAAAAAAACATATTCAAATTAAGATATCTCGCAGCTTCATTTATGCTATATTTGAAATTCAAGAACTGAGATAAAGATCTCTCTTGGATTCAGCAAAACCAACTGAAAGCAACAATATGTCTGACATCAAACATAAATTACAAGTTCTAATTTATAATCTACAATAAT
This sequence comes from Magnolia sinica, assembly GCF_029962835.1. Classification (NCBI taxonomy): domain Eukaryota; kingdom Viridiplantae; phylum Streptophyta; class Magnoliopsida; order Magnoliales; family Magnoliaceae; genus Magnolia; species Magnolia sinica. The sequence goes on from NC_080573.1 coordinate 135,290,551, forward strand.
TCAAATTATACCAACTTACATTCAGGGGAGCTGATCCAATTCCCCCTTGATGTTTACCACACACGGATACATGGATGGGATCCAAAACGCTCATTCCATGGGCTAATAATTGCCTTGATTGAACAATCATATTCGTCAAATGAATCAAATCTTTATAATCCAATGCGACCCACCGAAACTTATGTTCCATACATTATTAGCCGAGCTGAATGAGTGGACCAGATCTTGTCAATGCAAACCACATGTACCATGAACGATGAGAACACATGGTAGCTCCTGTGCCTCCAAAGGCACCGGATCTTCCCCTCATCAAAATCGTCTTTTTTACCCGAACAAAATAAAGAAAACCCATTTCAATCAGCAGCTCCCCTCCTAAAATTTTCAGAGGGGAACAGAAAATGGTTGAACATTTCATAAAAAACAACAAAAACAGACTCACAACCGTACCTTCCAGGCAAGCAAGATCAGGAAAGTTTCGAGCCCCCATGCCCCTCTATCGACGTAATCTCCATTAAACACGAAGAACCGGCTCTCTGAAGGAAAACCCGCCTCCCGGAGGAGAAAAATCACGTCATGCAACTGCCCATGGACGTCGCCGACGACAACTACGACGCTTGAATTATCACATTCCTCATTGACTTTCACGCAATTGGGTTCGGCGTGGAGGATCTTCGACGCCTTGAGGATAAGGCTGTCGAAGACGCTTACTGGAAATAAGGATGGGAAATCGGACGCTGGGAGATTCCTCGAAGACCATTCGAATGCGGACGTGAGGTCTTGGATCCACTCCAAAGTCAAATCGCCGTTGGGAGGCCATGAGAGAGGGATCTGAGGAGTATAAACCGTTGGATTTTGGAAGGTATTTGGAGAGAGCGAAGTAGGAGATGTGGTGTTTACAGAGGTAGAAGGAGAAGGAGAGTTTGCAGACAGCATGTTTGAGGAAATGCTGTGGGGATTTTGCCGCAAGATCCCAATTCCCAGGGCGTAGAGACTCGAGAAAGAGAGAGAGGGATGAATTAGGATTCGTGTAGTGCGTGGGCCTCATACGTGTAAAAGCAGCACACGTGTACGATACCCGAGGCGTTCACTTTGTAGATGCAACGCTTCACTGTCTCAAAAATCAAGCTAACGCGTTGATCTAATGGTCCACATGCATACATGGCAAATGAAGGGTTAAGACCAGCCGACCAATGGGCCTACTTAGATGAACACGTGTGGCTAACCAGATGTGAGATCGGCCTGCTTTTTCAGACACCGCATCTACACGGTTGGGATGTCTGCTGTGCCGTGGCTTTGATGTCATACACCTGTGCTGATTTCCACACGTGACGCGGGAGGCAGATTGCATAGTTTTGGGGACGCGGTTTGGCTAGTGACGCTGCCATCAGCCAGGTGGCTGATGGTCGGTGCTTTGTGGACCCATCATGATGTATGCGTTTTATCCACACTGTCCATCCATTTTGAAAGATAATTGTATGGCTTGATCCCAAAATTAAGGTAGATATAAATATCAGGTGGACCACACCATGGGAAAACAGTAGTGATTGAATGTCCACCATTAAAAACCTCCTAGGCCCACTGCAATGGTTATTTGACATGTAACCTATTGATAGGTTAAACAGACTTGGATGAAGGGAAAATATATATATCAGGCTTGATCCAAAACTTTTGTGGCTTCCAAGAAATTTAAAGATATATATCAGGCTTGATCCAAAACTTATGTGGCTTCCAAGAAATTTTTAACAGTGTGTGCTCAATTAACACTGTGCAGTCCACTTGAGATTTGGATCAACCTCATTTTTGGGCTCATACCATAAAATGATATGGAAGAATGGGTGGACGGCATGGATGAAAAACATACAACATGGTGGGTCTGACGGAGCACCGTCTATTGGCCATTAGCTAGTGGCAGGTCAGTAGCCAATCCGTTCCACTGGACGGTACTCTGCGCGCCCCACCGTAATGTACGTGCCTTATCCAAGATGTACATCCATTTTCTAAATTCATTTGAGTCCATGAGCGCAAAAATAAGACAGATCCAATTCTCGGGTGGATTCCTGTGGCCCACTGTCATGTTTATTTCCATCTAACCTGTTGGTTAGGTAGGGAAAGGAAAATACAAATATCAACTTGACCCAAAACTTTAGTGGCTCTAAGAAGTTTTTAACTATGGATGTTCAATCACCACTTTTTCGTGTTATAAGAATGCCCACGGGTTAGGCCCAGTGGGTGCTCAACCCTAGTTCAACCCAAGGTTCTTATACCTCAATCCTAACCCAAGCCACCCTAGGAATTCCCAACCCAAGCGGAGTTGGTTGGGCAAATACATGCTAATATTTTTGTTATTATATTTTCAATACACGTCTTATTTTTTGTACGTGTAATTTTATTAATTATATATATAGCTATTTATTGTAAAGAACTTTATTTTTCTTAAACAAATAAGCTAAAATAAATGACAAGTATTCCTTTAAAAGCCATGTTGTGTAGCATGCAATGTATTTGAGATAGAGAAATCCGATATATTTCGTTAGCTTTGAGTCATCGAAAATGACATGGACCAATGAAACCCATTGGCATGGAAATTTCCTGTACCTTCAACACAAACTAAACATACTCAATTATAATTTATAACTTATATATTGATTGGGTTTGGGTTAGGCTGGGAAACCCAAGACCTCAACCTGAGCGCAACCCAAGTTTCACCGGATTGATGTTTGTACAGCCCAAGCCCGACACCCAACTAGATGCATCCTACCCAAGCTCCACTCAATGTTGAGTTGGTCATGGGTTGGTCAGGTTGAACCGGCCCAACTTTCAGCCCTAGGTGTGATCCACCTAAGACTAAACAAGGCAGCAAAATGGACAAACTGCATAGATAATAACGGGCTACAGCGCACCGTCCAACAGCGTGTATGCAACCCGTCCGGTACGTGAGTCGAGCAAAGATAAAAACTTGGGTACCTGATACGCAGGCACATAAAATTAGAAGGTTTTACATACAAGCGTCTGCTTTTAGGTCCATTGAGCTGCGATCGCCTGATTTTACAAATAGGGACTTTTCCAAGCCGTGCTTGTCTTTTCGGCTAGGGACTAAAAACTACCCATCTTAAATTATTTCCCAAGACCTGCTTACCTTATTTCAGATGGGCCTTTCAGCTGCTTACCTAAACGGATGCTTGAATGAAACCGTTAACCATTGAAATGTCCATTCTATCCCTGTTTTACTACAGAAATTACTCTTTGGCACCACTCATAATTTTACACTTACCAAGTGACAATTTTCCAATCTCATCCGATTCATTGAATGTTATTCATGAACATCTTGCATGAATATAGGCCCATGGTAATGCCCACTGTAGTGTTTATTTGCCATCCAACCTGCTGATGAGGTCGTAAAGACTAGGATGAAGGGAAAAATACAAATAGTAGCTTGATTTAACACTTTTGTGCCCCACAAGTTCTTAATGGTCATTCACCATTGTTTCCTATGATGTGGTCCACTTGAGATTTCGATCGTCTTCATTTTTTGAATTCTTATGAAATGAGATGGTAAAATGGATAGACGGTGTGGATATATGATAAATACATCAAGGCGGGCCCCATGGTCAGAAACACACTGTATTGCGTGAGGCGGGGCCACACTTAATTAGTTACGCACATGCATTTTGCATTTTTCTCTGCCACTACGGTAGATCGCAGGGGAATGCAAGTTCAGCCGGTGCATTGCATAATTTCAAGACATGTTTCAAAAATAACAAATCCACTCCGTCCATAGGATTGGTCATCTGACTGTTAGGGGATGGGGTGAAAAATGGAGCTGATAAAAAGCTCAAATGGGACAAACGAACAGGAAAAGAGTAAGGATTGAACGCCCACCATTGAAACATTCGTTGGGCCATGTGATGTTTACGCTAAATCTACTCCATCCATCTGCTTTCCCAGCTCATTTTAGGGAATGGGATAAAAAATCAAGTATATTCAAAGCTCAAACGTGCTACACGACAAGAAACTGTGGGATTGAGCACCCACTATTGAAACATATTGGGGTATCGTGGGGTCCATTTCGAGCCTCATAGCCACCTTATTTTTTTGGTCCATTCAATAAAATGAGTTAGAAAAAAAATGGACTGGATGAATTTCTCACAAAAATCAAGGTGGGCTCCATGTACTGTTAGAGTTAGGTTGGCAATGGCAACCAACGTTAACAGGCGTTTTGGTGGATATTTTAATACGGAGGGCGAGGATTGCTCGACCGTAAGTGGGACCCACCATGACGTTTGTGACAAATCCACTTCGTCCATCCATTCTTCCAACTTTATTTTAAGGTATGGGTCCCAAAATGAAGCCAATCTAAAGCACAAGTGGACAAAACGAGCATAAAACAGTGGGAATTGAACGCCCTTCGCCATTCGTTGACACATTTGTGTGGGCAATGGATGTGTCTGATAAATCCACCATATCTATCTGTTTTTCCATATCATTTTTTGGCAAGGCCCTGAAATGAAGCTGATACTACGCTCGAGTGGGCCACACGACAGGAAAGAATGGGATGAAACTCGCACTGTTGAAAAATACTAGCCCATCTGGGCCCAATATGATCGTGGATCTGCCTAGTCTTTTGCGACTTTCATTGACGTCACGTCAACGCTCATTAATCGGACCGTTGATTCTGTAACTCCACCAGACGTTCCCAGAATTGTTAATCAGAACCATTGATTCCATCCAAACCAGACGTTAAAACTAAGGGCGTGTTTGGGCGGTGGGATTAGAAGGGATTAGGTGGGATGGGATTCAAAAAACATAATTATTACCCATGGCAGGGATTGTCCCCTGTTGCCATGGGATAAGATTAATGCCATGCTTTGTTGGTAATACGGTGGTACATTGAATGGATATACCCACCATCATTTGAAATTATTGAGAATAACACACATGTGTTATATCTAAACCGTTCATTTGTTTTGTAACCTCATTTTATGACATGGGCCTAAAAATGAGGTAGATCCAAAACTTATGTGGCCCCAAAGAAGTTTTCAACGGTAAGTATTCAATCCCCGTTGCTTTCTATGGTGGGTCCACTTGAGCTTTAGATTTACCTGATTTTTTGGCCCATGCTCTAAAATAATCTCGAAAAATGGGTGGACGGTGTGGATATAGCCCACACATCATGGTGGGACCTACACAACTTGCTAACATTGAGTGAAATTGGCATGAGACCCAATGCAATTCCATCTAATCTAATTCCAAGCTTTTCCATTCTTCCCAAACATGGAGTGGAATTGGCACAGGACCAGATGAATCCCATCTCCCCTCCTTTGTAAATCATCTCATTTCATATAATCCGTAGATAAGTAAATGGTTGATCTTTACATATCTAGTATTAATCGAATTATTTTATCACCAAATATCTAGGAGACTAAGGCCGTGTTTGTTAACGCTGAATTTTTGCACTTAACACGGAATGGGGAAAATTTTCCGTGTTTAGTGGTGTTTGTTAATGCGTTGTTAACGCAAAAGACGAAAAGCGCTAAGTGGTTTTTCACTTAATTCATTCCATGATAGGAGTCTGGCTTAATGGTGAACGTGGAATGCGCTTCGTGATTTTTTATAAAACAAAAATTTATTGCGTCCAAAAGTACCCATTTTCAAGTTATTATAGAAAATTTTTCTTTTCATTTGTTTGTGCAATACAAAATCAACCTTTAACCTGTGAAACTTCTTTATGCCCCACCATGATTTATGTGTTTGATCCACACTGTCCATCAACTTTTTCAGATAATTTAAGATATGATCCAATAAAAGAAGCAGGTTCAATGATTAATTGGTCCATAAGGTGGGGATTGAACGTCCACCGTTAAAAACTTCTTGAGAGCTGGAGAAGTTTCAGATCGAGCAGATCTTTGTGTTTTCACTTCATCCACGTCTACGTGACCTAATGAATAGGTTGGATGGTAAAAAAACATCACAGCGGGCCATGTAACTTTGATCTCTTTGAACCATTCGTACAAGGGACGTGGATTGCGTAATACCCCCACCCGTCCCGTGATGTATCTGTACATCCAAACCCTCTATCTCTTTTCTCATATTGTTTTAAGGCATCGAAAAAAAAAATGAGGTAGATCCAACGATCAAATGGACCACATCAAAGATGACTCTTGCATTTAATGCAACTGGTGCACTTTAATGCAACCAAGATTATTATTTGGTGTGGTCCACTTGAGCATTGGATCTGTCTCATTTTTGTGTTCATGCCTTAAAATAATCTAAGAAAAAGGATTTATGGTTTGGATGTACATATACATCACGGTGGCCCCGCCCACAGAACTACCCGTTCGGAGCCAGGGACGTGCGGGGGTAGTACGCAGTCCGCGTCCTCGTTAAACATGGCAGGCTGGCTACTCCCCCGCCATCGGCCAATGGCCCCACCTCAGGCCCTACCATGATGTATGTGTTTCATCCATGCCATCCATATATTTTTCCCATCATTTCATGATATGGGACAAAAATTAGGTATATTAAAATCTCAAGTGGGCCACATTACGAAACGTGTTGAATGAGCGTCGACTATTAAAAACCTTTTGGGGCCATACAAATTTTGTATTAAGCCGATCTTTTTTTCCCTTCATCCTGGGCTGTATGGCCTAATAAAAAGATTGGATTTCAAATAAAAAACAATGGGCCTTGGAGGATTTTAATGATGCATATCCAATCATTATTGTTTTCCTATGGTGTGGTCCACGAGATTTATATCGCTCTAATTTTTGTAGTGAATTACTAGAATGATCTTTAAAAATGGATGAACAATGGATGAAAAAAAACAAACATACCACTGGGGGGAGTGGCATTCGGTTAACCATTCGATCATCGAATGACTTTTAACATATGGACGAGAGTTGCCCGCGAAGCTAGGTGTGGCCCCCCGGGATGTTTGTGAGAAATTCACCGATCTATCCGTTTTCCAACTATAGATGATAAGGCTAAAAATGAGTGGGATTCGATCCTCAGATGGGGCCGAAAACATGATAACTAAACGTCCACAGTTGAAATATTCGTGGGGCCACAGAAGTTTTGAATCATGTTAATATTTGTGTTTTCAGTTCATTCCAGTAGGAATGACGTTATGAACAGTATGGATGGCATGTAACTGATTAATTTCCCTGTTGGGTATCATGTTTATTGGATCTCCATCAATTTCCCTGTTGGGTACGTTGATTAATTTGTTTTGTGACTGACTGGTTGATGCCATCTAATTGAAGTGTTAGGATTTTCAAACATGGGCTTTTATTGGCTTTGATGCCAACAACGAGCCCAATTTGAATGAAATGATAGAAATAGGAGTAGACCAACGCATGTTAGGCTTCTAATTCACAGCTATTAAACCTTGAAATTGGTGCAGTTCTTCATCTATGGCTCACTAGAGAGGTTTTGTCTTGATTTGTGATTCAGGTCAGTGGAGTACACTGATCGAGTACTTGTTGCACTAGGTTAGGGCATAGTTCAAGTCCAGCCCATGAGCTTAGGACTCGAGTCCACACGAAGGAATCAATCGATTTTCCGTGTGGTACACCGGGCGCGGATTGGATGGACGTGGATTTCCTACGAAAGCCGTTCGCGGGAAGTTCCAGCGCAAGGATGCTGGGTGGGGCCCACCACCATGTTTTTAGGAAATATACTCCATTCATTTCTTTTGAAAGCTAATTTTAGTACAAGCCACAAAAAAGAGGTAGATCCAAGACTCGAGTGGGCCACACGAGAGGAAACATTAGCTATATAACGCTGACGATCATTGAGCTCTGAGTTGTACGAATGGTTTAAAGGAGATCAAAGTTGGCACACTTCATCAGTTACGCATATGCATTTGCATTTTTCTCTGCCACTGCGGTATATCGTGGGGGAACGCAAGTTCAGCCGGTGTATTGCACAATTTCAAGACATGGTATAAAAATAACAAAGCTCATTTTAGGGATTGAACGCCCACCATTGAAACATTCGTTGGGCCATGTGATGTTTACGATAAATCTACTCCGTCCATCTGCTTTCGCAGCTCATTTTAGGGAATGGGATAAAAAATCAAGCATATTCAAAGCTCAAGCGTGCTACACGACAAGAAACTGTGGGAATTGAACGCCCTTCGCCATTGGTTGACACATTTGTGTGGGCAATGGATGTGCCTGATAAATCCACTCTATCTATCTGTTTTTCCGTTCATTTTTTGGCAAGGCCCTGAAATGAAACTGATACTATGCTCCAGTGGGCCACACGACAGGAAAGAATGGGATGGAATTCCCACTGTTGAAAAATACTAGGCCCATCTGGGCCCACTATGATCGTTGATCTGCCTCATTTTTATGCCTATGCGATAAAATGATATGAAAAAAACATATAAACGTTGTGGCCTATGCAATAAAATGATATGAAAAAAACATATAAACGTTGTGGATTTCTGAAAATCATCACAGCGCCCCACATATGATCTCGTTTAGGCTAGCATGGCAATTAACGTCCATTAATGCCGAGCGTTCGTCCGACTTACGTGGGCCCACCATAATGTCTGTGACAAATTCAATGGGTCCATCTTCTTTACCATGTCATTTTAGGTCATGGACTAAATATGAGTCCAACCAAGAGTTTTGTGACAATCCAGGCCGTTCATCTGTTTCTCCAGATCATTTTATAGCACAGGCCAATGCCAAGCTCTAATGGGCCAAACAACTGGAAACAATGGGGATTGAACCCCCACCGTAGAAACTTCTTGAGGCCATCGTGGGCCTATGCTGAACTTTGGATCTGCCTCATTTTGCGGCGCGTAGCGTAAAATGAGTAGGAAAAACAGATGGATTGGGTGGATTTCTCACAAACAACAAGGTGGGGCCCATGTACTATTGAAGGTTAGGTGGCACGCAGGTGATTTCAACCTAACAGGTGAGATTGCCAAGTACATTGAAGTGAGGGTAGTTGTGTCAATACCAAAATACAAAAACCTATTTGTACAGGTACCCAACAGTAGGCGTTTTAATGTCTAACAGTGATAACTATATGTGGATTTTGAGAAATAGATTAAATGCAGCAGGTTTCGGTCCATATCCAAAAAGGTAAGCGGCTCTTTGGAAAAATCTCTTTAAAATATTTAAATTAACAAGTTTATGGTTTGCAAATACAGGAAAATAGTTGTCTCTTAAACTTTGATAGTAAATTAGTGATGTAAACCATCATTAAGGTGTAAGAAAGACAGATTTATCCTTATGCCCTTTGGTATTTGTAGTTATACCATGTTCCAAGGGAGTGGGCTTGTAGAAGATTTGATGGGGCTCAGCTTTATCTACTCGTGATCACACCATCCATCCATATTGCCAACTCATTTTAGGCCATCAGCCCAACATATGAGTCAAATTTAAATTGCATGTGGACCCTACTACTAGAAACAATGGTGATTGAATGCCTACTGTTATAAATTTCTTTGGGGCTGGTAAAAGTTTTGGATCAAGTTAATATTTATCTTTTCCCTTCATCCCAGTCTATGTGACCTTATGACTAGGTTGGATGACAAATAAACATCATAGGGGCATTGGGAAGTTTTTAATGGTGCGTGTTTAATGACCACTATTTTATGTGGTGTGGTTTGATTGAGTTATAGATATGCTTCAATTTTTTGGCTCATATCCTAAAATGAGTTGACAAAACTGTTGGACAGTATGAATATAACACATGCATGCCTAAAACTTTTTGGGCACCGAAACTTGAGGGGTTAATCTCAATGGTGCGTGTTTTCATGACAAATGTTTTTTGTGGTGCGGTCCGCTAAGATTATCCTCTTCAAATTCTGGTTTATGCCCTAAAATAAGTTGGCGAAACTGATAGAGGGTGTCGATATAACACACATCATGGTGGGGCTAATAGCTTTTTTAGCATCGAGCCTAGAGAGGTAAAAAATTGGTGGTGTTTTGTGAGCTCCAGTGCCAAAGAAAAGCGATTGGTGCAGATTTCCTGCAAAAAGGCATCATTGATAGGGCCCACCGTGATGTTTGTGAGAAATTAAAAAAACAAAAAAAAAAAAAAAAAAAAAAAGAAAAAAAAAGAAGAAGAAACTCTATTCATCCATTTTGCAAGCTTATTTTAGGATATGCAACTAAAATTGTGGCTAATCCAAAACCCACTACATGAGAGGAAAATTTGGGGAAAGAAATGGCCACCGTTGAAACCTTTTTGAGCTCCACCTTGATGTTTATATGCCAGCCCAACCGTTTGTATGTTCATTACCATTGGAATGAAAGTGAAAACAAAAAAAACTTAACCTCGTACAAACTTTTGTGGCCATACAAATGTTTCAATGGTGGTCATTGAATCCCCACTATTTCCTCTTGTGTGGCCCACTTGAGTTTTGGATCTACCTCATTTTTGCTCACACATTCAAATATAAGCTCACAAAATGGATGGATGAGGTCAATTTCTCACAAACATCCTAGTGGGCCCCACCTACAACCCGACGCAGGAACTTCCTAGGCACTTACGTGGCTTCTCATTGGTACACGTCATTGCCAATGATAGGAGCTCACAAATTAAATGCACGAAATTTCTCTTCCTGATAGATTTCATACCAAACAACATAACTTTTAACTTGTGGAGCTTCTTTGCCCCACCATGATATATGTATCAAATTCTCACCATTCATCAAAATTTCCAGGTCATTCTAGAGCAGGAGTCCAAAAATGAGATAAATCCATAGCTCAATTGGACCACGTCAACCGTCAGATTTATTTGCCATCTAACCTGTTCATGAGGTCTCAAACACATTAATGAGGGTAAAACACAAATATCACCTTGATCAGATCCTTCTATGGTCCCGAGAAGTTTTCAACAACAGGAGACCAATTCTTACTGTTTCATATGATGTGGTCCACTTTATATATGGATCTAGCTTGTTTTTAGGCTCATATCTAAGAGTGATCTTAAAAAATGGATGGATAAAGTTGACTTAAGAAATACATTAGGAAGAGAAAAGAGAACCATAAGTGTTGTCCTGTGGAACTTCTATGGGCCATATCATGAAGCATATGTCCGATCCACACTGCCCATCTAATTTTTTATATCATTTTAGGGTATGAGATAGAAAATGAGGTAGATTTTAGTTTCGAATGGGCCACACCGCAAGAAACAGTGGTAATTAGATGCTTATTGTTGAAAGCTTTTCAGGGCCCTCAAAGGCTTTGATCAAGCTGATATTCACTTTTTCCTTTCATCTAGGTCCATGTGATCTTATGAAGAGGTTAGATGGCAAATAAACCTTGCAGTGGACGTTAGAAAAGTTTCAATGATAGTTGTTCAATCTCCACTACTTTTTTTTGGTGTGATCCTTTTGAGCTTTGCATGTGCCTCGTTTCTGGGCTCGTCCTCTAAAGTGATATGGGAAATTGATGGACGATGTGGATGTAAAACAAATCATGATGGAGCTAGACAAGTTCTATACATTTAAATTTGTGTTTTGTAGTACACAATGCATCAAGGAGAGAAAATCCATGCTTTTTGATAGCTGGTGTAATCAATGATGACATGGACCAATGAGAAGCAACAACACTAAGTTTCTAACTTCAACATAAACTATTTGCACTCTTAGGGCCTGTTTGGCCGGACGGATCCCATGGGATTAGGAGGGATGTGATGAATTTTAAGGTAGTGATGGTGGTGTCAGTGGATTGGTTTAAGATCCATGGGATTGCTATATCCTATACAAGTTCATCGAGTCTGTTTGGCACACCCGGCATATCCCAGGATTTTACTTTCTAATCCCTTCCAATATGTCCAACCAAACACGCCCCAGGTATAATTGAATGGGATTAGGAGGAATGGTATCAATTTTAAGGTAATGATGGTGCTGTCAGTGGATTAGTTTAAGATCCATGGGTTTGCTATATCGCAAGACAAGTTTGTTCGTTTGGCATGTCCTAAGATTTTACCATCCCATCCCTCCTAATCCCATGGGCTCCGTCTGGCCAAACATACCCTTAGCAAAATAATTAGTTAACTTCAAATAGGTGTCAATTTTGTCACTTTTAAAAATAGAGATTTTAAACCATATAAAACACTAACATCATTAGCTGGGCATTGCGGTGACTAACAATGCAAAGCATATGCTTGTTAATTTAAATATTTTAAAATTGGACAATTATAGGTTGATAGTTCTAAAGTAAGGCGGTTATATGAAAAAGCCCCTAAAACTTACTCAGGAATTCATACATGCAATATAAGCAATTTTAACGGCCTAGTTAAGATGTCTCATCAATCAAAAAACAGGATTTTTATTATTTTTGGTTTTATTATTGGATTTTTGCAACGGTTAAAAATAAAAAAATATCCAATGATCGTATTAAGCGTTATACGCTGTATCAAGCTATTAAGTTCAATTAATACATGTCTTGTCTACAGTTTTCAAGTGCTCGTGTATCAAGTGTCATACGCTCCCATGGATCAAAGAACTCCCCCTTGAGCGAATGCTTTCATCTACGGCGGCAACAGTATCATAACTAATGACGAAGTATCATATTTCCGGCCTAGATCCAGTTGCCATGAAACTGACCGGCCCCACCATGAAATCCATCTGGGCCACACTTGATGTTGAGTCATAATCTCGGTCGTACATTGATTCCGACGGTGTACGTTTTCATGACACCTATGTCATACACGGACGCTGATTGCGTCCTACCCCGCCCGTCTCCAGCCACGAACGGGCAGTTCTGTGGGCGGCCAACTGTGCTTTATCTGTTTATCTACGCCATTCATCCCTTCTCTTGGATCATTTTAATGTATGTGGACAAAAATGAGGAAGATCCAAAGCTCAAGTCGGCCACACCAAATAATAAGCTTGGCTACATTAAATGCATACAGCATGAATTGCAAGTTGCATAAAATGCAAGAGTCATCTGTGGCGTGGCCCATTTGTCCGTTGGATCTGCTTTATTTTTATCGAATCTCTTAAAATGAACTTAGAGAAGGGATGGACCGCGTAGATAAGCAGATAAACCAAAGTGGGCCCGCCCACAAAACTACCCATTCGTGGCTGGAGACAGGCCGGGTAGGACGCAACCCAGGCGCGTCCGTCATACACAAGGGGTATGTTAGGAGGAGAGGTGGCACATTATCACAGATGGAGACATCTGTTAACATCTCCGTGTGGCCCACCATGATGTATGTGTTCTATAGGAGCGGATTGCCTGTGAACCAGGCATAGAGCGCGGGACCCACAATCTACTGACCCAGCAAAACAGCAGGAACAGCAACATCCACGGTTGAAACCTTCTTGAAACTTACCATGAAGTTTTTATAAAATCCAAACCGTTCATAGCATTATTAATAGTCAGATAAACTGTAAGAACTAATATCATCTTGATATAAAACTTCCGTCACCACCAGCTGTTCAATGACCATTGTTTCGTGTGGTATGGCCCATATGAGTTTTGAAACTACCTGGTACACGTAGAATCAGGTTCTATTGTAGTCTTTCAAAACAAATGAATGGAGTGAATTTGTCATGAGCATTTCTATAGCTCCCACACAGCTCTAGCTCTGTGCTTAGGCCAATGCGTTTTATGAAACTGAGTAAACTCTGGAAGGCCTACGGCGAGTATCCGTGTCTTATCAATGCCGTCTATCCACCATTCTAGATTATTTTAGATTATTTTAGGGGACGAACATAGAATTGAGGCAAATTTAAATCTCAAGTGATCCATGCCATGGTAAACAATGACGATAATGGTGTCCATTGTTAAAACCTTTCTAAGGCTTATAGTAATGTTTATTTATCATCCAACTTGTTAATAAAGTTCAATGATCATAAATGAAAGAAAAACACAAATACCAACATAATTCAAAACTCATATGACCCCTTAAGAAATTTCACACTATTACTTATGATATGGTCCACTTAGGCTTTGTATATATAGGCTTCAAGTTTAAGCTCATGTAATAAAATGACCTGGCATAGGATGGACTATGCCAATAAGACACAAATCACATATAGTGGGCCTTATAGAGTTTACTCAGTACAGATTTTGCTTCTGTTTTATCCACGTCGTCCCATTCATTTTGCCAGACCTTTTTAATGCATGATCTAAATATAGTGGCTGATCCAAGGCCCAAATAGACCATATGGTGGGGATTGAAGTCTACCCTTTGAAACTTCTGCCGCAGAAGTTTTAATCAAGTTAGTATATTTGTTTTCCTTTCCTCGACTTCCAAGCAACCTCATGAATAGGTCAGATAGCAAGTTTCAACAGTGAGCGTCATTAGGTGAGGCCCACTAAGATGTTTGTTAGAAATTCACCCTGCCCATCTGGTTTTAGAGCTCATCTTACCATATGGGTTCAAGAATGAGCTAGATCCAAAACCCAAGTGGGCTGAAATCGTGAGGTTTGAATGTTCACAATTGAAATATTCGTGGGGCTATTTAAGTTTTGAATCAGTCTAATATTTGTGTTTTCAGCTCATCCCGGTCGGAGTGATGTTATGAACAGTGTGGATGACATGTAAGCATCATTGTTGACCCAGGGAGGTTTCAACGGTAGGAATTTATCCTGCTCATTTTTGGTTCTGTCCTAAAATGAGTTAAAAAAACGGATATATGGTGTGGATTTATCACAAACATCAGGGTTTATCCACCAAGGTTTCCAGCGCAGGAACTTCATCCGCGTCTGCTCACCTGAGGGTGCAGAAGATAGCTACTCATCTGTAAGGCACACGTGGCTGAGATCTGTGCCGTCCATTATTTAAGGTACCCAGCAAACATGCCATGGATTAAAACTGATGTTCACCATCTGATCAGACAGGTCAAACTTGAATAAGAAAAAGAGGACAACCGTGGAAGCTCAACATACATGTGCGGCTCACTTAAATGAATCTGCTGCCCTGTTTTTTTTTTTTTTTTTCTTTTTTAATATATAACACGATCACAGTACCCAATATCTGATGAATGGCCTGGATCTCTAGCACGTTTGCCGTATACGCATCTCTATTACACGTTTTCTCTCTTTTTAACCACGATTTCTCATCAAATAGATTTTTTTTTTTTTAAATTTTTTTAAATGGTCCACTGACCATGGACGGTGGGCCTGCAATATACAAGCTGTCTGGATCTTACCCGTGAATTGCCCATGCTTGATAGCATTGTTTCACAAAACCCATCAGATGCCGACACGTTTCTCGTTGATGGTAGTGCCGGTCTAGTTACGTGGTGATGACATGAAATACTATATTAGCTAGAAATAAAAATATAAAATAAACTGCCAGCCATTCTGCTCTAAACCATATTTTAACGTCAACCCAACCTGACTTATCTAGCCCTGAGTTGAGTCGCTACTCGCCTGAGTCAGGGATGACTCGGAAAGGTGAGTTATGGTGTTGAACTAGATCAGGTCCAACCGAGTTGGATTTAACTCGGACGAGTCACATCACACTCATTGGAGACTTAAAAGCATGGTTTATACCGTCCGTTCCTTGGCCAAGTGAGATCATATATTAGGGCATGATCCAAAAATGAGGCAGATCCAAAGGTCAAGTGAACCACACCACAAAAAGCAATGAGGATAATGATTTCCACCATTGAAATCTTCCTAGGGCTGAACATGGTATTTATTTGCCATCCAAATTGTTCATAAGGTCACAAAAACCTAGACGGAGGGAAAAAACAGGTATCAGATTGATCCGGAACTTAAGTGGTGTGGTCCACTTGAGCTCTAGATATGTCTCCTTTTTGTTATTAGCGTCAAAACCATCTTGCAAAATAGATGGATAGTTTGGATATGGCACATCAATTTCCAATTTCAAGGTTTTACACTCCAAAAAAAAGAAAAGAACTAATGGTAAATATTGAATATTATAAGAGACATTTATTATCATTTGATATTTAACCTTTTAACAATTTCTGAAAACTTTCACCTTAAACCAAATTTTTTACATGGCTACCATCAGATTCGATATATTTTTATTTATGGAAAGTCCAGACGAGATTTTCATGTCTACATTCTCTTCCAACAACTAAAAATGAAGACTGCGGGAATCCAATTGCAAGCAAATCCTATTAGTCGACAAACTTGAAAAAATGAGAGAGAGAGAGAGAGAGGATGCATGCACTTTTAACTTCAAGAAAATAAGGACATATCCAAACGCTACTTTGATCTTAACACCCGTGGAACTTCAATGCTAATAAGGGAGCATTTAGGTCTTAAGTTACTTAAGAAAAGCGATGCATGCTTCAAGTAACTTATCTTAGTTTCTAGTTATAAAGCAAATAAATATATTTGGCAAACAACGTATTCAAACATATCCACTTCTCTCTTTTGTCTTTCCTGGTTCTCTCTTCAACAACTTATGAAAAGTAAAAAAAAAAATTTAAAAATTAGTTGAAGTGGTTAAGTAACTATAAGTAAAAAATTTACTTATAACTAATCATAAAACAAACTTACTTATCTGAAATAAGTTACTTATCAGCTGCTAAAAATAGGAAAACAACTTATTTGGTGGTATCCAAACATCCGTGAAAGGGAAGCTTTAAAAAGAGACATGCTTAGATCTCACTTTATTCTTTTGTACTAACTTATGCGTCAGATATCAATGATAGTTACAAGGGAGTGGGCCAGTGTTTCTGGCAAAGTACTTTTGTACCTCCATGTCATTTATGCTCATGATATATATGGTGACAAGATTGAAAATGTTAATTTAATGTTTCCAATGGTGAGTGGACCATGGTCCAAAAGTTGCAATGTTGGGAAGATCCTAGTGTTTTAATTGGTGGTGTACAAATGAACCACTAAAGGTTAAAATAAATTACTCCCATTCAACGAGGAAATATTCATTTATTAGATGAGTAAGTCCAACCAAAGCAGGCAGTGAAGTGAAGTCTACCTCACTTGGAGCATCATACATCATACATGTCTTGATAAACAATCTAAAGACATGACGATGTTGTATCTTTAGAGGAGATTCAGCATTTTTGAACTATGGGAAGCTTGGTTTCTGTTTGGCTTGAGAGAGAGAGAGAGAGAGAGAGAGAGAGAGAGAGAGAGATCTTCATTGGTGTAGAAGCTAATTGTACACTCTCATTTAGGGGTTGCAATGGGATGGGTTGATCCACTGGTCAATAGGCCTGACAGCTTCTTAGTTGGGTTTGGGTCATGCCGAGTTGCAAGTGGGTCAGGTTCGATCAGGCCGAAAAATGAGCCCATTTAGATTAATGGGTTGGGCCCATGTTTAGACCAATCCATCCTGACCTACCCATATCGCCTATCAATGATGGGCTGGACCAGCTGACCGGATCTAACCTGACCCAAAACCCAAAACAAACCATCCACACTACAGTTTTGAGTTAGATTGCTTAAATGTTTTAGTATTTCCTTAACTACTTCTACCACAACAATTGTTGTTTATAGTGTGTATTTTTTCGTAAACTAAAACTTTGGAGACATTTACATATATAGGCCCACCTAATTTTCTGACGTAGGTTGAATTTTATGGGGCATATGAAGGCAATAAGAGTGGGTGGGGTCTTCTGCCATAATGCACATGACACTTTTAATAGGAGCATACATGCTTGCATTCTTAAACCTAGGTTGGTTGGTTTGGATGGACCTAGTCACAAGTAAATGGTTCGGGTCAGGTTAGGTCAAACTCTATAAATTTTTAGTGGGTTGGGTCAGGTTGGGTCGAACTCCATATATTTTAACTGGGTTGGGTCAGGTTGGGTCGAACTCCATAAATTTTAAGTGGGTCGGGTTAGGTCACCAGGTAAAGGTTGTGGGTTGGGTTGGGTTAGGTTAGGGCAAGTATTCTTAGCTTGGTTACTAAACGTGTTGGGCTTGGGCTAACCCTGGCCTAAACTGAACCCAACTCCTTGCCAGCATATTGCCATTGATAAACATTGGAATAAATGAAATTTATTAGGTTGAATTCATCATGCCTCAAGAGCCATGACTATGCAAGATACAACAAGAAACAAATTGAAAATTCTAAAAGGACCAATAAAAAAATTCTAAAATATTCTTATCGATATAATTGTAATTTGTCAAAACACACCATAGTTTAATATTTTCAAAAGTTTCAAATTAACTAATTAGCTCTAAGGATGTTGCCTTTTGATAATGTCAGAAGTTTGATTAAAACCTAAAATTTAAAAGATGATTTATTTATATTTTACCTGAACGGAAAGTGCACGATGTACAATTTAAATTGGGTCGATGCGGAATGTGCACGATGTACAATTTAAATCGGGTCGATGCAGATCTCCCAAAATTAGTACGTCTCTCCTGGATCTATTCAGTTGAAGGAGAGTTGAGAGCCTTCACATCAATCCTAATGTAGGGTCGGCATGAAAAACATAATTATCCACATGAGTGGACCTCACATGCATGTACACACATAAAGAGAGATGATCCTTCTCTGTACTACATTTTTTCTCATTATTTTCTTAGTGACTTGAATGGAAGACTTGTCTTAGCTTCTTTTTCTTGAATGATTTTGTTTATATTGAAATACGATCTATTTATAAAGAGGGGTTAACATTTTAGGAGTATACTAGGTATGATACTCTGCCATCTTATAAATTTTCATGTACGTCATATATATCAAATCTTTTAAATTTACTTTAACCATGTGTGCATATCTGATCTATTTCCTCCACTAACTTGGCTGTCTACCTAAGGTTTCATGCACATGCAGTTTAAGAGGTAGATCATTAGATTATCATTAAGTGCGATGAAAAGCTTTTAACAGTCCAAATAAAATTTCAACGATTGAAAATATTTTTAAAGCTATTTAAAATATTTTAAGTATCGTCATGTACAATAGTAAAACTTCTTAATGGACCTTTAATTTCTTAGATTTAGGCAATAAATATGCAAGGATCAATGGACATGGATACATGCACCCAACCATATCCACTTTTATTGACCACTTAATAACCTCATCAAAGGAGCCAAGCACCTATAATAAAGAACTGAAACTTCACACATTCTCAAATTCAAAGACTAATCAGATTCTAATGCTCCTTCAAGTTAATCATAATGCTGACAAATTGACCCCCAAATTAGAGACTTGACCTCAATCTACAAATGCAATTGTCCAATAGTTTTAAACTAGGATCCTACATCCATGCCACCTCATTATACTCCGTGTAGGGTATGGTGAAGGCACATTAACTCAAATCATCGTGATTGAATTCTTCATTGAATATATTTAATATAAAATTGAAATTTGAATAAAGCACGACCTACGTTGCCTCAAGAGGAACTGCAATAAAAGATGGGATATGCGGATAGCTAGATAGCTATATCCGCATATACTTAATAAAAGTTCTCATCCACTGGTGGAGACCTTCCATCCTTACTGTTAATTCTTTTGAGCAAAATAATCATATCATCATCATATATAGTAATGAAAATAAATCACATGTTTGTTCTAAAGCCCTTACACGGTCATAACATAACAAGATCTTAAGATCCATTGCCCATAATTCTCTATTAGTTAATGACCGTGGTGTTTAATTTCAAAATTTTAAGGATAACTAGTAAAATACTTCATCTACTTAACTCATATTTATGTATGTTCAAGAAACCTCTATATATTAACTAAGGCCTGTCAACTTAATTATTCATCTAGAAAATTTGATTATCACGATTTACAACTGAGATAATCAACATCACATTTACTAAGCCAGTCGAATAGGGCGATGTCGTTTTTCTAGAAGACAACTTCAACATTTACCACCAAAATCAATGTGTTCTCACGGCACTTCTCTCCTCATCTTTTTGATGCGATCAACGATCCCAGTCATATAAAGTTTTAATGATATCAGAGTAGGCTACGCTCTATCATTTTAACATTGGATCCAATCTCCAATGGGTCTCTGATTATTAGTTTTTAGCTTTACTCCAGCCTGTTAGCCTGGCCCACTTAGAATTTCAAGGACGTGTTTATGATCATATACATGCATGATATGTTACACCTAACGAACAACCTAGATCCTCCACAAACGGGGGTTGCCGATCTCAGTATCGTGCTTGGGTCTGTTTGTTTTGGCCCATCATGAGCTCCGGCCCATCATCAGGTTGTCTAGACACTGATTCCCTATGAATGATCCAGTTCGGACGGCAGGGATCAATCTAATTTTTATCAGATCACTCACATGCTATCATAGTTCCAGTCCTTCCACAACGACCCCGGAAAAAAAATACACAATTGGAAAAGTCAATGGTGTGGAAATGGAAACGCCGTTCAAACCAATTTCTCTATGCCATCCATTTCTATTGGAGCTGCCCCCCTCCAAACGCGTCCCATTGAGAAAGGGAGTGGTTATTTGATACTCCAGAAACGTATGACGCTTGATACACAGGCATTCATTACAGGTGGAACCCACTGTCGTTAAGTCACATTCCCAAAATCAGTCTGGCTGAACAATCCCTAACCTCTGATCTATGGACACTTGTTTGTTGAAATATGAATACTTGGATATCTTTCATTTTTAACCGCGCAATAAATGTCCGCTGATCTGATAGTTGAGTGATCAAATAATCTTAATCTTTGGTCCATGATATTTGTAAATTAGGACCCATAAATTAGATACTTTAATTTAAATAACTCATGTTCTAAGTTATTTCTAAGTGCCTGCGTATCATCCATCACCCTCTGCCAGAGTATTAAAGGTTTTTTTTTTCCTATCCCAGGTGGACAGGAAATCCATTGGGCTGAATTTTAGGTAGACATGCAATCTATTTAGCTGAAAGACGTACCGACAAACATAAGCATCAAACGTTTTCCCCTTTGAAACTTTTTTATCAAAGGGTATTATTTGATACTCCGGAAGAGTATGACATTCGATACACAGGCACAAAAACTCAAGTGAACCAAGATGACATTCAACACTTTCATTTTCCCCTTTAATCTTATAATCAATGTCCACTAATACAATGGTTAGATAATCAGATAAGTATATCTTTTTTTATTTTTTCACATTACATCTAAACAGGGACCCATAATTTGAGCAGTTTAATTTGAATTACTGAGTGCCACATGTTCAACTTCTAAGTACCTGTGTATCATCCATTACACGCTGCCGGAGTATCAAAGTTTTCTTATTTCACAAAACTTAATCAAGGCTTAAAAAGTAATTAACCACATGTTCCTTGCTCAGAACCTTCCATGAATTTTCTAGATGAAGACGATAGTGCGCTACACGTGTCAACTTGAGAAGAATTTCGGGCCATAAGTTTCACTATCCTTCTGGCCGTACTCCTTCTAAGATAATAATAGCAATAATATAATATAATATACTAAAAGGAGTTGGTGGTCCACCTAACTTAGATTCTACCTCGGTCGATCAAGCTGGCTTCCTTTGGCCTTCTGCCTTTTGTGACATTTCAAACCAACCCTTGATTGAGTCCGCAGTATCATAAAGGATGTTTTGACTTTACTAGTGCAAAATCAAGTGCTTTAAAGTTTCCATGCTTCAGGTTCGGATCTAAGCCGAGTATTGGTGATCCCGTGTCCACACCCGAGCATCTTGAATTTTGCAGCCCTCTCCAACAGTTCTCACATTTTCTAGACTTTCTCGGGCTTTTTAATTTTTTAATTTTCTAAAATTTTTTCCTTCTCATTTCGGAATTGCTTCTCTGGGGGGATGTGGATTGGCTGGTGAGCTACTCGCCATTGTCCATCGTAGCTGTGAAAGGATGCGGCGAGATTTAATTGGTGAAGTTGTGTAGTTATTAGAGATTGGTCAGGTATACAATCGGTTGTATGCTGTCAAAGATGGACCTGAGCTTTTAATAAGGTCTTGAGCCGAGTATATATTTGGCTAGTCTTTGAAGGCATATAGGCTCCACCGATCAAATCTTGCCACGTAATTTTGCCATGAGGTGGGTGACCACCGGGGGAACAGATTAGTTGTTACTTGGGTAATAGCTTTGAGGGTGTTACTCATATTGTGTGGGGCTCAACTTGATGAATTTGTTTCATATCCACCCTGCCCACCCACTTTTGCAGCTCATTTGAAGATGTCTTCCCAAAAATTAGGCAGATATAAAACTTTGGTGGACTACACTACTAAAAAAAAAAGTGGTGAATGATCATTAAAAGTTTTTTTTAGGCTATAAAAAGTTTTGCATCAAGTTAATTTTCGTATTTACATCCTGATTCATAGCTCAAGTGGTAGATGGAGTGAAGGTACCCTCTTTTCAACACCGTGGTCGTGCTATCAATTCCCTGGGGGTGGCTAACTGTGGGGCTTGTACTAACAAGCTAGCCCAAAAAAAAAAAAGAGAGAGAGAGAGAGAAAAGCTAATTTTTTTATTTTCTCTTCAACCAATGGTTCTGTTTACCCTTATCAACAGGTTGGATGGTAAATAAATATTACCTATTTGCTTTCAATGGGCCTTGGGAAGTTTTAATGGTGAGCTTTAAATCATCACTATTTCTTATAATGTGGTTTACCTAATATTTAGATATCCTTAATGTTTAGGATTGCATAGTAAAATGGGCTGGAAAAATGGATGGATGAAGTGGATATACAACATATCATCAAGGTGGGCCCTATGGTAAGGTTAACACCCACTAACCTATGGAACACCTAATCCGTGCCAGTCTCTGATAGCACATAATCCCATCAATCAAATCTGGCTGTATCATTTTACCACTAAGCTAGATGTCTGTCTTTGACAGCGTATGACTCCAATCAAATCTAGCTACATTTTTTTCGCCACTGAGGTACCAATCTTCCACAGTGCATGCCCCACCAAGCAAATCTCACCAGGTCATTTTGCCACTGAGGTGGTGTGAGTGGTGAGCTCCTCACCACCCAATCAGCATCCCTCTTTGGGAGACTTGATGGTTTGACTGACTATTCCAAAAATGGTAGCGTACTCATGCAGGCATGTGATCCAACACGGTACACTTGTGAAATCAGTGCCATTGTCGTGTTCTTCCTTGCTTGGTTTTTGGGCAAGTACATTTTAAAGAGCAGGTTCACATTTTGAATGCCTTAGATCTTACACAAAATTTCAACAGTCAATGTATTGTTTACCTACAAAACAAAACACGCAGCTCCATGTTTTTAAATATCTTAAATAAAAGAGGGTGAGGAGGCCTTTTGACAGGCTCTGATTATCTTGTAGCCATCTTTGATTTCCTATTTTCTAAATGTCTTTGCTCTTCTAGTAACCACAGAAATGCCAGATTAACCACCGGAGCTCAAGTAGCTTGTTGGGCTGCTCAAAAAATAATATTCCATATGCTTAATTACATGCTTCAACATAGGGCCAAAAGTTGGGCGGGTTGAACCTGACCGGCCTGTGACCGACTCAATATTGGGTTGGGCTTGGGCGAGATGTATAGAGTCTGATATCATGCTTGGGCTATACAAACACCAAACCGATAAATCTTGGGTCGGGCTCAAGTTGAGGTCTTGGGTTACGCGACCTAACTTGAACCTGATCAACATTTAAATTACTTATAAATTATAATTGAGTTTGCATCGTATGAGTTGAAGACATAGGAAATTCCAGTGTTGTCGTGTCTGATTGGTCTACATCATTTTTTATGACTCAAGCTAATAAGAAATGTTGGATTTCTCTCTCCTAAATAGATTATGTGCTACACAACATGACTTTTACATGAATAGTTGTCCTATATTTTAGCTTGTTTGTTTAGAATAAATGAAATTCTTTACAATAAATAACTACATATATAATTAATATAATCATAAATATAAAAAATAAAACATGTATTAAAATATAATAAACAAATGCAACCATTAAACTATTAGCATGTATCCACCTGACCAACCCAACCGAACCCGCTTGGGTTGGGCTTGGGTTGAGAATTCCCAACCCGATGTTGGGTTGGGTTCGGTTAGGGTCGAGGTATAAGAACCTTGGGTTAGGCTAGGGTTGAGCACCAACCTGTCCCAACCCGCCCAACTTGCCCGACTTTCAACCATACTTCAACATGATAGAACAATCCTCTCAGGGCGTTGATTTTTTAGCTAACATATGTTAAGTGTGGGAACTATGGAAATATTCAGAGACGAATCAAATAAAGTATATGCAATCTTACAACTAAGTCTAAAAAAGAACAATTTGAATTTTATGTTAAAAAAAAAAATTATAACACAAAGCAATAAATAATGCAAATTATAGTGTCTTACTGATTTGAACAAGCCTTAAATATCTTTTCACAGACCCTAACTATATCCTTGAACCCTTAGATAGGAATTAGAAAGTCCTAATACACTTCTCTATCTATCTCCCCAAAACCCAATTTCATTTTATATATATAATTTGAATAGGAAACAAATTATGCATTTACATAATTTTACGTGCATCTTTGATGGGACCTTCGATGGCATCAACACCCCATCGAGGATCCGTCGATGACATCAAACTCCTTCGATGCCAATAAGTAGCAACACCAAAACGTTCCAACAACTAACAAAAAATTTTCAAATTTTTTCTATGGATTTGAGGATTTGTTGATGACAGTGACATCCACTCAATGGTATCGACAAACCTCTATTACTAATAGATTTAAGAGATCAATAACATTAAGATCATGCCAAAATGATGAACGGCTTGGATATCGCGTAAACGTTCACCGATAGTATGTTTTCTGCACCTGTATATTGCACGAGTCACTGCTAGTACAGACAGATTAGCCTTTTGTACGTGGCGCTAGCATTACTGAGTTATGGATATTTTTATTTTTGTGCGGCTTGGGCGGTGAGGCGTGACTGTAGGTAACTGCCAAACTGCCAGGCTGCTTTAATGGACATAACTATCAGAAATAACACTTGAGACCTGTACACTTGCGTTTTTCATATGCTTTGTTCATTAACCCCTTGTCGTACACTCAAGTGG
This sequence comes from Magnolia sinica, assembly GCF_029962835.1. Classification (NCBI taxonomy): domain Eukaryota; kingdom Viridiplantae; phylum Streptophyta; class Magnoliopsida; order Magnoliales; family Magnoliaceae; genus Magnolia; species Magnolia sinica. The sequence goes on from NC_080573.1 coordinate 135,315,441, forward strand.
GCCAAGCCATAGATTTCTGTGTTGGGCCTGCTTTAATTTAGGATAGAGATGAAGTTGACAGGCCGATGGAAGGAGTGGATTCGTGGCCCCTACGTAGCTTATGTACTGTACGCAATGCCTACAGTAGAAATGTTACAGGCGCGCGAACCCAGACCCTCTTCGAGCCATGCTTGTGCAACCGCACGCCATGTAGTTCCGCGAGGACTCGGATTAGCTGTTGAACTCGACGCCGACGGTAGCGAGTCTACCTAATGAAGTGACGTCGCCACGTTTTGTGGGCCCACCGTGATGTATGTGTTATATCTACATCGGCCATCCATTTGGAAAGATCATTTTAGGATATGAGCTAAAGAATGAGGAAGATCCAAAGATCAAGTGGACCCCACCAAAGAAAAAAGTGGGGATTGAATAAATATCATTAAAAACTTCTTTAAACCATGGAAGTTTTTGGATCAAGTTGATATCCGTGTCTTTGTTAATTTATAAAGAGGTTGGATCTTAAATAAACATCATGGTAGGCCTTAAGAAGGTTTCAACTATGGGCGTTATTGTCTCCACAGTTTTGTGCGGTGGGTCCACTTGAGCTTTGGATTTGCCTCTTTTTTCGGTGAATGATATAATATGATCTATCCAGGTCGATGGATGGTGTGGATACAACACATAAATCATGGTGAGGATAAAATAATGTAGTGACGTCACTTCAGTAGCCACACTCGCTACTGTCGGGTTCAGTAGCTAATCCGCGTTCAGAAAGGGACCTATGTGGCAGGACTTTCGAGGTTGTTCCCTCGTTCGAGAGCCGATTCGGACTCGGATTACGTAGCGCCGAACGAAGAACAGAGAGAGAATTAGGTGCGCCCCAGACTCACCCAGGATGGTGCAGCTCTTACCGTGGGTCTCACCTTGATGTATAGATTCAAAATCCATGCCGTCCATCCGTTTTTTAGGATTATTTTAAGGCATAAACCAAAAAATTAAGAAGATCCAAATCTTAGGGAGCCTATATTATAGGAAACAATGGTGATTGAACAATCTACCACTAAAAACTTCCTAGGCCCACTATATTGTTTATTTGCTATAAAACATGTTAATAAGGTCACATGAACGTAGATGAAGGAAAAAAAAAACAATGGTTAATCAACACTTCTTATGGTATGGTCCTCTTGAGAATAGGATCTACTTCATTTTTGTCTCATGCCCTGTAATTATCAGAAATAAAGATAAACAACGTGATATAAAATTCATACATCAAGGCAGGTCCCATAATAAGAGCCGCGCTGTCCTGGTTGAGGTGAGGTTACCCTTAAGCCACGGAGGCCATTAAGCGGCAAAGTTATGTACATCCCAACATGATGCATATATTATATCTAAGCCGTCCATCTATTTTTACGTATCATTTTAGAGCATGAGCCCAAAAATAAAGTAAATCAAAAGCTTAAGTAAACCATAGGGTGACGATGATGCCCATTGTTGAAATCTTCATAGGGCTTGCCATGATGTTTATTTGCCATATCCAACCTATTTATAAGGTCACAAAGACATGGATGAAAGGGAAACATCAATTTCAACTTGATCCAAAACTTGTGGCCCCCCAAAAGTTTTCAATGGTAGGCATTCAATCCTTGCTATTTCCTATGGTGCGGTCTATAGGTGATGAACTTTGGAACTGGACACCCAGATCCATACCTCAACTGGTAGACTGAGTGGAGATACCTCGTTTCAACACTTGAGGTCTTGGTATCGGTCCCTAGTGGGGGTGGCTAACAAGGAGTGTGTGTACCCACATGGGTGTGTAGTAACAACTTAACCCAAAAAAAAAAGAAAAAAAAACTTTAGATCTATCTCATTTTTTTATCACATGCCCATGAAATGAACTAAGAAGATAGATGGAGTGAATATAAGTTACACATCGTGATGGGGCCTAGGGAGCTTTGTCATGTCAACATAGTGGGGTGGAATGGGTGTGCCGGGCCTCACACAAAACGGTGTGGCCCTTACAATGGGGCCCACATTGATGTATGTATTCTACATCCACGTCGTCCATCCTTCTTTGAGACCATTTTAAGGCATGAGCCAAAAAATGAAGCATATCCATGTCTCATGTGCACAGTATCATAAGAAATAACATTGATTGGTCATTAAAAGCTTTTTACCGGCTATAAAAGTTTGGATCAAATTGATATTTGTTTTATAGTTTTCCCTTCATCCAGTCTCCGTGTCACCTCATCAATAGGATAGATGGAAAATAAACATTATGAAAACATTATGACGGCCCTAGGAAGGTTTTAATGGTGGAATAACATTCAATTAGCACTGCTTCCTTTAGAATGGTCCACTTGATATTTGGGTCTGTTTCATTTTTGGGCTCATGCCCTAAAATGACATGGAAAAAAGGATCTGCGGTGTAGCTTTAGAATACTTACATCAAAGTGGGCTCCATGATAATGGCCGCACCTAATCCACTCCCCAACATAGTACCGATCTCGTACTGTTTGCGTCATGCCCCCTTAGTGACTACATCCAGTCAGGGGCTCCGTGGGGCCTACCATGATATACCGTTTTATCCATTCCATCAATCTATTTTTCGTATCATTTTAGGTTATGAACCAAAAATTAGCTGGATCACATCACAGGAAATACCGGTGATAATGACACCCACCGTTGAAACCTTACAAGGGCCCACCATGATATTTATTTTTCATCCAACCTATGCATAAGTTTATATAAACTTAGATGAACGAAAAACACAATCCAAAACTTTATGAGAGACGGCAGAACTCCATTAGCCTGATGGACTAAAAAAATGATACTCTACTTACAAAGGTAAACACTCCAACATGTTACTGAGGTGGGTCACATGTTTAACGACCTGGATCATAGAAAAAATCTCAACGGTCACATGTATTGTGCAGCCAAGCATTGCACACCTCCCGATATATCGTAAGGGCCCGCTTGGGAGCGTGGATTTGAAACCCTGAATTGGGAATCAACCTTAATCCAAAAGCAACTATGTACAGTATATTTATAAGGTTTGAATTTAATTACTAAATTAATTTTAATATCTCTAATTAGAGAACATATGTAGTGTTTGATACAATGGTTATGATAAGCCCACTAAAATATATGCTTTGCCAGAAAATGATGAAATTCCAAGTCTCCGATGGGTCATAACACAAAATCATGTCCGAGTGACTAATTAGCGATTTTTAACCATTGATTTACATGAAAATGTTTGGATGGGGCTGATCATCATATTAAAGTAATTATAGTGATGCAATTAATAATCTAATTGTTTTGGGATATCATTAGTGGGCCATGTGCCCAATAAAATAATAGCTTAGTGACACATGTTACACATGTAACCCTTAGAAGGATTTTAAATGTATTTAAAATCCCAACTTTGAGGCAATTTAAAACCTCCTGGATTTGAAACCCCAATTGTTTTAACCACCAAATCCATGGTGCAGTGGGGATGAGAAGATAAACACTAGTAGAGGAAAGACGTGGAAATGAGTGCAATCAATGATGCGACTTGTATGTAAACCGAGGTTGCACGGGTCCACTGAAAGTTAAAGCTCTATGGAGCCTGCCACGATGTTTGTGTTACATCTACTCCGTTCATTGTTTTCATCGTCTCATTTTAAGACATGAGGCTAAACAAGAGTGAGATCCGTTTTCTCGGGTCCTAAAATAAGCTGACGAAATGGATAGACGGAGTGGATATAACATTAACATCCTGGTGGGCCCCACAGAGGTTTGGGTTACAAGGGAGCTGAATAACCACGGGTGACGGGCAAGTCCCAACGTTTTGGATCCATCTGGAATCCCATGGCGGCAATTGGTTTGAAAATGACTTGTAAGGACCTGATCTGTACACTAATCCTGACCGTCAATACGTTCTAGTGAATGGGGACGTGATTCGAGCTTTGGATGGGTCTACATCTAGACGTAACATGTCGGTCACGGGGGTTACAGAATCCAATCCGCTCTAACCCCTTGCTATGTGGGCCCATCGCGATGTTTGTCTTATATACACTCGGTCCAAAGCTCAAGTGAGCCACACCAATGAGATTTACCACACAGAAGTTTCCCATCAAGCTGATATTTTTTTATTTCTCTTCTTGCGAGTTGGAATCATCTTATAAAGGGTTTGGATGACATAACCATCTGGTGGGTCCCAGGATACTTTTAATGGTGGTCGTTTTCATTCTCACCGTTTCTCGCGGTGTATCTCACTTGAGTTTTGAATATTTCAAATGTTCAATATTTATATCATTGGATAGAGTAGATATAACACCAACATCACAAAGGGCCCCAAGGGGCCTGGGATTACGGTGGATTTCTATAATATCATGTTACAGGCTAGTAGTGGTGTCCCATTGGAGCTCTAGGTCTACTTTAGTAGGTGACTTGCCTTTAATCGGGGGTTATTGTGGAGCCCACCATGATTCTTGTGTAAGTAGGCATATCCATTTTGCCAGCTCATTTTTTACAAGAGCCATGTCTGGATAAACATCCAAACTCATGTAGGCCACACTATTAGAAACAGTGAGAATTAAATGATACACTGTTTAAACTTGTTCAAGCCTTATGAGTTTTGGATTAAACTGATATTTGTATTTTTTGGTTCATCCAAGTGATAATCACCTTATGAAATCGTTGGATGAAATATGAACATATGTGTGGGCTGGTCCCACGAATCTTTCACCCATTAGCATTTCCATCAACCATTATTACTTGTGGTCGGACTCACTTAATTTGGTTTTGGATCTCTCTCATGTTTGGGATCATGGCATTAATGGATGGATGAAGAAAATATATGACAAACATCATGGTGGACCCCACAGATTGGGGTTACCGTTGGGTCACCCTCAATTCTCCCTACTCGAGGACAAGGGTCGGGTCTAATCTGTCATGTCTCTTGGACAATTTTTTCTTAAAGTCTTTGATTTGGTAACTACTTTTTTTATTAAACATATTTTCTTAAAATTTTCAAAATTTACAAGAGCTCTTCACCAACTCTCATGTGAGTCACCCAAGTCTCCTTAATGTTCTAGAGTGAGATAATGGAACCCATCGCTCTGTAAAGTTCAATGTGATGTGTGTGTTACATCCAATCCGTCTATCACTTGCACCAGCTCTTGTTAAAATGTAAGCTAAAAATTAATACAGATCCGAAACTCAGGTTGGCCTCACTATAGGAAACTGTGGGAATTGAATCCCCACGATTGAACGTTCTTTGGGCCATTGAAGTTCTGGATCAATTTGATATTTGTTTTTTCTCTTCATCCTAGTGGGAATCAGATTAAGAATGAGTTAGATTGCATATAAACATCACTATGGGCTCTAAAGTGGCCGTTTCAATCCCCACCGTTCTTGTGGTGGGGCTCACTTGAGTTTTGAATGTGTCTAATTTTTTAGACTAGTACTGACGTAAGCAGACTCAGTTGATGGATAAAATGGATAACACACGCACATCAAGGTGGGCCACACAGAGCTTTTTTGTTGCCAAGGTTCGATACTACCCTTGTATGATGCACAATTTTTATACGTGGGGCATATGGTTTTGTACCTAATCGGCCCGTCATGTGTGTGGAATGTCTGCCTACATATCTTCTGCAGGCATGGAGATACTAACCTGCGGATAATTAGCTTTGTACATGTGGCCAAGGAAAGGATTTAGTAAAGGTTTACGTTCAACTTAAAAATACTGCAATTGAGCAGATTCGCTGCGGCCTGGCCTCACCCAACATTGTGCAGCCCGGGCCATGGGGCCCACCTTGATGTATGTGTAGTATATCCACCTTTTCCATACATTTTTTTAGATCATTTTAGGGCATGGACCAAAAATGAAGAGAATCAAATCTTAGGTGGACCACAAATAAAGTAGATCTAAATCTTTGGTGGGTCACACTAAAGAAAATAATGGTGATTGACTATTTTGTGGGCCACAAGTTTTGGATCAAGCTGATATTTGTTTTTTTTTTTTTTCCTTCAACCAAAGCTTCGTGACCTTATCAACGGGTTGGATGGCAAATAAATATCATGGTGGGCCCGAGGAAGTTTTTAATGCTAGGCATTCAATCACCACTGTTTCCTATGGCGTGGTCCACCTGAGATTTGGATTTGCTTCATTTTGGGCATGTCGTAAAATGATCTGAAAGAACAGATGGACGGTGTGTATATACTACACATATGTCAAGGTGGGCCCCAAGGTCAGTGCTGCATCTTGTTGTTTGAGGCCAGGCCACATCTAATCCGCTCCCCCATTCACATTGGCTACTTGTGATTAACGGCTTGAGCCTTAAATGCATAAAATTCGGTGGTCGTCATAGTCTCCAGAGGTGGGGTCCAGTCCACTCCTCATGGAAGGCAACGTGAATATGTACAGATGCACGTATCACTGGAGGTATGATGCAGGGATGAACGTGATGAGTATAACTACTCTGAATCCACGGAGCTTCTCTGGACTCCTCACAGGGACTTCTCAAATCCACGAGGAAAGAAAGCAGAAAATAGAAATAAATTCTAATAAATTCAAAATTAATTAATTAAATAGGGGTACCAAGCAATGAGAAAGAAATCAGAATCAAACTACAACTAAAACTCTTAGAATCTGCGACTTACTATAAATAGTAAACATACTATTTATAGACGGTCGTGATGTCTACTAGTGCGCAAGGTTTTCGGCCAAAAATAGTAAGTGTCCTATTTGGCTTCACCAAACCGTTCTCCTAATTATTCTAAGCTCTTTTCACATTGGGCGCAACTCCTAAAGCCCAACGGATGAAGAGTTATAATTAAACTAAAACTTACTATTTATAGTAAAAACGAAATTAAAATAGGGAAACGATCTTCGATCCATGGGTATTTTGCAATTCCGGCTTGCGTAACCCGGCGTAGCAGGGTTGGTTGGCTAAAGTAGCTCGTTCTACCCCAAAATCATATATTTTACGCCCGATAACTCATTCTAGATTGTGAGATACGCCCGATCTAAGGTCCGATGGTCCGGATCACTTCTGTTGTCGACTGACCCTTTTCTAGTCCATCTTGGCCATGAAACTGTCCACGACTAGCTCTACATCAAGGTATCACCGGTAACACTCGACTTCCTTCTTCCTCTTCTTCTTTTCTCTCTCTCTCTCTCTCTCTCATTATTATTATTATTATTTTAATTTTTAATTTTTAATGATGAGACTATATGGCAGAGGGAAGCGGATTGCGAAGTAACTCACTGCGCTTAGTGTACGGAGTAAAGTCTGTGAGGTCCACCATGATTTATGTATTCTATCCGCTCCGTCCATCCATCTTCCCAGATAATTTTAGGGCTTGAGTCTAAAAATTAAGCATATAAAATTCTCAAATTGACCATATCATAGGAAAAAGTTGAATTGAACTTCTATCGCTTGAAAATTTCTTAGGTGCCACAGAAGTTTTGGATAAAGCTTATATTTGTGTTCTCCGTTCATCCATGTCTGTATGATATTATGAACATGTTGGATGACAAATAAACATCACTGTGGGGCCTAGTAAGGTTTCAACGGTGGAAATCATTATCCCCACTGTTTCTTGTGGGATGATCCACTTGACCCCTTAAATTAGATGGAAAAACGGATGGACGGCGTGGATAGATCACATACATTCAAGGTGGGCCTAACTGAGTTTACTTAGTAAGATAAGAGCGTACTGATTACTGAGTAACCCAATATGTAAGTCGGATGCGGATTACATAGTACCCTGCCGCAGGACTATGTGGGACCACCGTGAAGTATTTACTTTATCGACACCATCGATTAGTTTGGTCAGATCATTTTAAGACTCAAAATCAGAATTTCAAAATTTCAAGTGGACGGCATGGGTAAAACACATAAATCATAGTGGGCTCTATATAGCCGTGGAATAGAAATACGGTAGAGCTACCACTATCTAGAATAAGTGGCAGGCATATCCAATCGGTGTTGTGAAAACCAAAAACAACGGGTCCACTAAAGTATGAGAGCAAGTGCTTTGATTCTAGCTAGTGGATGTTCCATATAATCCTTTGGTGAAGTTGGTGCTATCAAATCTGTGTGCTAAACCAGGGGTTTTGGTCGATGGATGGAAGCCTCATAAAATGAGAAAAACAATATTGATTTTCACACTTTTGTCTTTGGACAATTTTGTACATGTCCCTTCGATTGAACATGGAGGTTTGAATGATGGATATTAATTTTAGAAAATTATGTTAGCTTTTTGGATGCTTTTGAGCATATTTAATTGATTGAACATTGTGACATTGATCGATCGAAAGATGCTCAACCAATATCGATTGATGGCGCGTGCAAGTTTAATGTAAGTGTATGCTTTTGTTTTTAATTATGAATCCAGAGTTATATAAACGGGTGTAATACATGATTAAGATGTTAAAAATTTGTTCTAAAGAAAGCTAATGTTCGAAGAAAGGACATATAGGGTTTTGATTGTAAGTTGCTCATCTCTTATAATTTCATTTTCTTAGTGAATTGGAAGAGTAGATTTATGTAAAGCAACCAGAAGGGTTCGAGGTACAGGAGTCAGAGAATAAGGTTTATAAATTGATGAGGTCATTATACGGCCTGAAATAGTCGTTTAGGTAATGGTAAAAATTTTTTGATTCTTTCGTGATAAGCCAATGATTTACTAGAAATAAATTTAATAACCGTGTTTACTTTAAATCACTAAATGATGAGAATTTATTATCTTGGTATTGTATATTGATGATAGGCTTATCGCTAGCTAGAGCATGTCTGAGATCAACATTTTAAAGGCTCAATTATTTAAGATATTTGAGATGAAAGATATGTGGGTTGTAAAGAGAATTCTCGGCATTGATATACAAAAGAAACAGGGAAAGGAGCAGGCTATGGTTGTCTTACATGGAGTATCTTGAGAAGGTTCTACTCAAGTTTGAGATAAATAAGGCAAAATTGTTTAGCACTCTCCACGCCACTCACTTTCAACTTCCTTCATAACAATGCTCTTTTTCAGATAAAGAAAAGTAGTATATGTGTTGTGTACCATACTTAAGCTCAATTGAAAGTTTGATGTATGCCATATTCTGTACGAGACTAACTATTTCACATGTAGTGGGTGTTATGAGCAGATACATGTCTAACTCTGACAAGCAACATTGAGAGGTAGTGAAATGGCTACTTCGTTACATATGAGATACAACAGATTACGTCTTGGCATTTGAAAATTTTGAGGAGAAACTACTAAGCATTATGGAGATTGATTATGTTGGGAATGTTACGGTAGAAGGTTGATTTTTGATTACTCATTTTTGCTAGCGGGTAGAGGAATCAGTTGGATGTTGAATTTTCAATTTATGATTACTCTTTCCACGATAGAAACAGAATATATGATGGTGACAAAAGCATTCAAGAAAATTATTCAGTTGAGAGGTATGGTGAATGGGTTGGGGCTTCAGTAGGAGGTCATGACAGTGAAAGTGCGATCAATTTGACAATGAACTCGATATACCATGTACAAAAAATATTGATGTGCGTCATCACTTTATCTGGTAAATACTAGAGGAAGACAGTGTTACTCTTGAGAAGATCCACATGAGCAAAAATTCAGAAGATATGTTTACGACAGTTGTTCTTGCAGATAAGTTCAGATTCTGTTCGACTTCTCTATGCTTGGCGGAAGGATGAATGAAGACGGAGTATGTACAAGAAGCGATGATGAAGCTATAATGGAGATTATTAGAGATGGAGGAATCAACTTAAAACAGTAGAGCATAAAGATTGAGGTCATGGTAGGGATTGTTGAAAATGATGCCTTCAATATGTGATGAAACGGGGGATTTCGATCGATCAATGGAAGGTTCAGTCAAATCGAGAAAATTTCAATTTTTCTAATTTTGTCTTTGAACAGTTTTGAATATGTTCGATTGATCGAGATTAATTCTGAAAAATCATGTTAGCTTTGTGGATACTTTTGACTATGTTTGATTGATCAAGCATTGTGACGTCAATTGATCGAAGGTTCAATTGATGGTGCGCACAGCTTTTGCGCAAGTACACGATTTTATTTCTAATTCTGGATCTGGAGTTATATAAATGGGTGTAATACGGAATTAAGGTATTGAGAACTTGTTCTAAAGAGATATAGGGTTTGGAAAAAGGAGACTAGGGTTTTGATTGTAAGTTGCTCATCTCTTGTAATTTTATTTTCATGGTAGATTGTCTATCGCTTTGTAATGTAGTTTTTTCCTGAAAGAAGTTTTCCATGTAAGTCGATGTTTTCTATGTGCATCCTTGAATTTTCTTTATTTGTGCTTGTTTGATTCATATCTAGGTCATATCTTGGTGTCGCTTAGCTCACATATGAACTTGATATTTTTTCAGAATGCCTATATCCAAGCATCATTATATTAAAAATAGATAAAATAAGCAGTGTCATGAAATAAGCTTTAAGAATTTTCTTTCCATAAAATAATGCTTCAAAATGATTTTTTTCAAGAGTGGCAGCCAAACAGCCCTTAAAAGATACATTTGTTATAATCTAACAAAAAAACTAGCTTAAACTTTTGATAACTTCATGATAAAATCGTGAAAAAATAAATTCTACCGAGTTTTGAAAATCCTGCAGTATTAACTTAATAATATTGCTTGCTTAATTTCCCACGTGAAAATGTTAAAATCCAGGTGATATAATCGTCTGTGGCTGAAAATTAATCGGTTCGATCAGATTGGACTGACTTATTAGGCTTTTAAGAACAGGTTCCACTATTGAGCCTGTTTTAGTACCCACATACAGGTCTGGCCCTGAATTTTAGGCTTGGTTAATAAAAAGTCCAAACCCAAGCATAATTTCAACAATAATACATGTAAGCGAGAGACCTGGGTCTAAAACCAAATGATAAGCAGGCGGATCGATCTAGCCCAAACCCGGTCCATTTGCACTCAACCCGGTTCGACACAATTCCCGACTAAAACTGTATTTCTTTTGTGGATAAGCTAGGATCCAGCCCATGATCTCATTGTCTCTCACAAGCTTTAAACTTTAAGTATCTAGACATGGTTCCTGTTCAACAATCATGCCAACTAAATAATAATAATAATAATAAAAAAACAATTTAAACACCTTGTTTGGTAGAGTGATTAATAGTAATTATGTATTAGAAATCCTAATCATTATTAACTAAAGCGAGATGAACTTATTTTTAGGTGTATGCCAGGCAAGGTTTAATATAATTAATTTATTTAGATAGTAAATATGATATTTCCACGTTGTAATGTGTGTAAGATTATTAAAATTGCGCCAAGTGGCTAATCTACACTCATTGATCGGACTGCGGTCTATAAACCTACTGCCTCGACAGAAGGCGATGGCCCGTCACACATGTCTGCAGGTCATGAAACCGCGTAACCGAATTTCCACCACTACTCTTTATTCTACCCACTGATTGATTCATCATCTTGATTAATATAAGTTAGAAAAAAAATAAAAATATTCAAGTGCTATCAAAGTACTGCAAATTATAATACTCCTACTTTCCAACTGTTCACTTGGACAGTCTAATCGATCGATCTGAATTGTCTATTAATTCCAGCACACATTTCATGGGTCACCATGCCAAAAATCACAGAGATCAGACGATCTAATCCTTCCTTGATTTGGCCTTATTTTCTTTATCCATCCCTTTTCTAAGCCATGTATGAAATGATTATGATTACCTAACAAAATAGCTTCTTTGGAATCATAAGTAATCGATGATGGCACCTAACAAATAGATGGTCCAGATTGTTGACAGGACCTATTTTCTGTAAAAAAAATTGACCGTCTATATTAAATTAAAGCTATTGATCAAATGGTTATATCTTGTCGGATTATGAAATGTTTTAAGATAGCCCTGTGAAATGTGGGTTGGATCTAATGAACCGTCTAGATCAATGGATTAGACTGTCTAAGTGTCCCAATGCACCTAGTAGCACTATAACTCATGGTGCTTTTAGAGCACTGTGGCATTTCTCAATATAATATACTTGATAGAAATGGGGGAGAGGTTGATGGACAACCTAGCTGACTTAGATATTCCTGATATTTCAGCCGACTGGTTTTGATACCGTACCTCTTGTGGCCACTCAAATCACTCATCTAGTCCCCACAATATCATGCAAGAAGATACCATCACATTAGAGAAATGGTAAGCGTCGGGAGAGACTGAAGAGGCGACACATGTGCTAATGTGGAGTGTGTGCAATATCTGGGCCATTCATCAGGCATGGCCCGCAGTGACGGTGCCCTGGGCTAAAACTTAGACCGGTTGGATATCAATTTAGCTTTGGGTGTATGAGAAAGATGACCAACGGTCTACAATTAAGATATATGTGTGGCTCATCTGATTAGTGGATCTTTAAGAATTTTGGGTAGGGATGTGTTCACAGAGGGCCTACCTTAACAAGTGGTCTGGATCCGTCACACATGTTGAATATCGGCACGTGTGCCATGGATTGCCTATCCCATATCTCCATCAAAGAACCTCATCAAAAGGTATATCCTAAGAAAAAAAACGTGTATTATACTAATGCTCTGGCGGAAAGGTTGTACAGTGCCCTTGGAGCTTTTTGTTTGTACATGTGGGCCCCATGATTCAAATGATCCAAACTGTTGAAACTAAGTGCCTCATCTTGGATGGCCCATGAACAAAAATACCCCAGATTGGAAGATCCTAGCTGAATGTTATTTGGCCTTTCTCTTTCTTAAATGTGAACCGTCGCTCTACTGCTTATTTGTTGACAAACTATTTAAAGGCTAGGATTCATCCCAGCTTGTGGATTTTGGTGCATGGACCATCTGCAGTTGTGCCTCTAATATCAACCGTTTGGATCCCGGGCCCACTTGCCCCACATGTACAAAAAGGGTATCGTACCTCGTAAATAACAAATGATAAAAGACCGGTCAAACTTCAACTGATGGAGGGAGCACTTAAGCTACTTTTATTTTTCCGACTGGCAAACAAGTCCCTCAAAATATCAGAAATACCAAAAATACTAGACAGACCCACAAAGTTTCCAAATGATCTCAATCGTTGAATTTAAAGGGGGCATGAGCTTAGTAATGATCTCAACCATTGAATTTACAGGAGAAGTTTCATGTCTTTGTAGTTTCTATTGTGATCAGAAATGTATGATTTGAGTAGTTGGATCATACGGGACTCGTGTACGTCTCCTACCAATGTAACCTGTGGCTCAAACGTGATACGTGTGCAATATAAACGGGTAAGGGATTGGCTACTCCCCCTGCCACTAGCCAATGGCTAGTGGTCGGTGCTCTGTTGGCCCCACCATGATATATGTGTTTCATCCATGCCGTCCACCCGTTCTTCTATTTCATTTTATGGTATGAGCCCAAAAATGAGGTTGATCTAAATCTCAAGTGGACCGCACACGGCACAACATTGATTGAATGCCCGCCGTTAAAAACTTACTGGGGGCACAAAAGTTTGGATCAATATATATATATATATATATATAGGGAAAAGGTACTATGCACTCGACCTCACGAGTTGGACCCATGAGGTCGAGCTGTGTGGGCCCCACCGTGATGCCTTTCAAAAATCTAACCCATCAGTCAGATGCACCATTCCATCCTATGCCTAGATATCAAAAATCAAGTCAATCCGTGACTTTTTGGGCCACACCACATACAGAAGTGGGGAGGGGCTGTGCACCATTAAAACATTCATAATCAGTTTTTTGGACCCACCGAGATGTGGTTTGAAAATCCAGCCCATCCATTATGTGTGTCCCAATTGAATGAGGGTTCAGACCAAGTTTTAGCAGCATTCAAAACTCATATGGGCCCCACCAAGTGCTTTTATATGTTTTAGCGGTGATTCACATGATTTTAGATGGAATGGCCCACCTGAGTTCCGTATATGGCTGATTTTTGGGATATCCCATAATTTAGAGGGGACCCATCAAATGCACGGTGTTGATGGTTGACATGCATCACGGTGGGGCCTACACAGCTCGACCTCATGAGATGGACTCGTGAGGTCGAGTGCATAGTACCTTTTCCCATATATATATATATATATATATATATATATATATATATATATATATATATATATATATATATATATATATATATTCCCTTTCATCCAGGCCTATTTGACCTTATTAACAGGTTAGATGTCAAATAACCATTACAGTAGGCCCTAGGAGGTTTTTAATGGCGGAAATTCAATCACTAGTGTGGTCCACATGAGATTTATATCTACCTCATTTTTGGCATCAAGCCTTAAAATTATCTTTAAAAAATGGATGGACTGAGTGGATAAAACACATACATCATGGTGGGTCCACATAACACCGACCACTAGCCACCTGGCTGTGGCGGCGTCACTAGCCAAACCGCGTCCATATAAATGCACTCATCAAGCGGCTCCCACAGTTTAGACGCTCTGGTCCAATAATCATGCTGGACCACACTTCTAGCAGGCTACACGTGCGCAGGGTGATGAGTCAACCGGCCTGATTTTTTTTATGGACCAAGGCACTGGCACAATGGGGCCACCTGATGGGCGGCTTAGATCTCACACACGTATGCCAGGTTTGGCACGACCCAGGTGATGATCACACATCAACTCTGTAGGTGTCTTTACTACTAACGTTCCTGATGTTGGACATGCGTGAGTCGTGCAAACGACGGTCCACACCACAAAGACGACCAGCCCTGACTATCAGGTAGATCACCACTCTTTGGGTGCGCCACACATGTACTTTGATCCAAACCATCGATGGTCCAATTGCCCTGCCCAGTGGGTGGCCCAGCCCAGTTTTCATACTGGATGATCTTCATGCATGGTTTTTTACTCCTTATTCCTTATCACGTCCCGACTCGTTCTACTTCGGTGAGTCATGACTCACCCAAATCGCCTGAGTTGGGGGGTGAATCAGGTAAGTGACTCGTGATGTCAACTCAACCACATTCACGAACGAAACTGAGTTAACCCAAAGAGTCAGGACGAGTCATTAAACCATGTCTTAATGACATGGCCCACCTTTAATCGGCTCAAATGTTCCACACAAGTGATACATTGGTGGAAAGGATGGCACTTAATCCTGCGTGTGGTACGTGTCAACTAAAAATACTAGACCATGTTTTCAAAAAATTGTACATTTTTTTTAAAAAAAAAGCATTGTTTAACATTTAAAAAGAATAAATAATATAAATAATGTTGAGTTGCAACAAGTCCAGTAAAGTTTCACTACGCGTGAGTGTGTGGGGTGTGTGTGCTTGCGTTAAATATATATATATTTTTTTAAAAGTCCAGTAAAGTTTCACCGAGTTGCTTCTCAAAAATTCTGAATTTTAACTAAGTCATGACTAGTTTTAGTTTTCTCCAGCCCGGGTGAGATAATCCAGCTAGTTGGACAAATATATCAATATCATAGGGTGCGGATTAGGTGAGAGCCGGCCTAACCTAAGATAGTGTGGCCATTATCTTGGGACCCGCCTTGATGCACGTATATATTTTATATCCACGTTGTCGATTTGTTTTCCCAAATTATTCTAGGGCATTATCTCATGAATGAAGCAGGTCCAATTATCATTTGACTATACTCTAGGAAACGGTGGTGATGGAATGCCTACCATTTAAAAAATTCTCAGTGTACTTTAATGTTTTTGTAGTATTTATTTGCCATCCAACTTATTGATAAGGTGGCATAAGCTTGACCCAAAACTTTCTTGGCCCATTAATGGTCAATCACCACTGTTTCTTATGGTGTGGTCCACTTGACAATTGGATCTACTTCATTTTTGGGATGATTTCCTAAAATGATTGGAAAAAGCGGATGGATAGTGTAGATATAGAATATATATATATCAAGGCGGGCCCCACTGTAAGGGCCGCACCATCTTTGGGTGAGCCCGGGGTCTCACCTAATCGGAAGCGTATTGAGTAAACTCCGTGGGCCCCAGTGTTATTCATGCATTGTATCCACTCCATCCATCTCTTTTAACACATAATTTTAGGGATTTATGCCAAAAATGGAGTATATCTAAACCTCAAATGGACCACACCACCGGAAACAGTGTGAATTGAACATCTACCAATGAAAAATTCTTAGGGACAACAGAAGTTTTAGATCAAGCTGATCCATGTATTTCTGATCTTATGAACATGGTGGATGACAAATAAACATCACTGGGGGCCTTAGAAAGTTTTCAACGGTTGAAATCAATACTTCCACTTTTCCAATGGTATGGTCCACTTGAGCTTTGTATATGCATCAATATTGGGTTGAACCCATAAAATGATCTGGAAAAATGAATGGACGGCATGGATAAACCACATGCATTCGAGGTGGGCCCAACTAAGTTTACTCAGTACGATGAGAGCGTACGGAGTTCCACCTACTCCGCTCCCAATATTATTGCCAGATTTTCAAAATCACGGTAGATTAAAATTTATCATTTTTTGTCATGATAATATTGTGATATTAAAATAGTAAAAGAATTAAGGGAAATGGTACTATGAGTTCAACCTCACCTGATATTCTCATGAGGTTGAGCTGTGTGGACCCCACCGTGATTTATATCGGACATCCACACTGTGCATCTGGCGGGTCCCCTATCTGTAGCCTGAATTCAAGTGGGCCGCGCCATCCGAAGCTATGTGAAATCATGCCTAAAACATCTAAAAGCACTTTTTGGGGCACGCCTAAGTTTTGGATACATCTAAAACTTGGTGCAACCCCTCATCCAAGTGGGACACACACAATAGATGGCTGGATGTCTGAACCATGTCTCCATTGATCTTATAAACATGAAGGTTTCAATGGGTGAATATCTACTCTCAACCGTTGTCTATGGTGTGGTACACCTAAATCATGAATTGGCCTACTTTTTAGGCCCGTGTCCCACCATAGAAGGATGCATCTAATTGATGGGGTAGATGTTTGAGATAGATCACAGTGGGGCTCACACAACTCAACCTCATGGAAAGCTTGCCCACTGCAGGTCGTCCTCATAGTACCTTTTCCTTAAATTAATTTTTTTGATAATTTAAAATAAATGCTTTCATTTTTTGGAAGATTTTCTGAGAGCTTCGGTGGCTATTTGGCCAATGAAGTGACGTCAGAAAGTTCTATGGCCCCACCATGATGTGTATCTGTTGTGTTCGTCCACTTGGGGAGACAACTTTAGCTCATGACACGTGAGCCTAAAAATAAAGCAGGTCCAAAGCTGAAATGGACTCCACTATAGAAAATAATGGAAATTGAATATCTACCATTAAAATCTTCTCAGGGCCATGAATGTTTTGGATCAAGCTGATATTTGTGTTTTGTCTTTGTTCACGTCCTTTGAACTTCTGAGCAGGTTGAATCTCAAATAAACATAATGCTAGCCTTATGAAAGTTTAAATATTGGTGGGTATATTGTCTCAACTATTTTCTATAATGAGACCACCTTAGCTTTGGATCTATTTTATTTTTGTGCTCATGCCCTAAGATGAACTCCCCGAATGTATGGACAGAATGGATACAAATACATCATGGTGGGCCTCACAGAACTTGGTGACGTCACTTCAGTAGCAAGATAGCTACTAAAGCCGTTAGTGGCTAACCCCCGTCCGGTGAAATCTGGTCGACCCAAGTCGACTCGGGCAGATCGAGTCGCGACCGAGTACCAAAAGGGGATTTTCATAATTCCTCAGGGGTACTTTTGTCAAAGAGAACATAATATTTTTTTAATCACCCTAGCTTTATCCCCCTTCATTCCTCATTACCAATAAACCTTTATAAAAGAAATCTGTCAATGTCCGGACTCCGGAATACAAAACGAGTATCGCATTGTAAAAATTCCTACTTGTTATTTTTTAGTTTTTCTCAAGTGGCCGTCCAAACGCTCCATTTTCCACGTACTTTCCCTCTCCAAGTTTTCAATTCAAAGAACTACCTACATAAGAAAGTCCAACAAAACGACTTCCATAAGTTCCAACTCCTTGAAGAAGTCTATTTATATCCCACAACACAACTTCCCACATTTCCTTCAAAAGCCATGGGCCACATAGGCTACTACAGGTCCCGCCGTGGATGGCGTCGGATCAAGGGCTTCCGAGTGAATTCTGGCCGTTTATCTGTCCACCGTCTACGCATCCGCTTCTTGGATTTCATCAGCTTCTTGCGAAGATGGAAGCGTGTATGTGATCGCGCTCTAAATTCACTGAAGAAAGGTATCAGAAACCGCAACGACAATAGCGTTAGCAGTAAGCGCAGCCTAGTAGCGGAGCGGCGGCGTCCTAACGGACCCGATTACAAGTTACGGGCATACGGACGGTCGAATTCGTTCTACGCTGAAGCGATCGCCGATTGCTTGGAGTTCATCAAGCGGTCAGCTCTTGTGATGGATGATGATGGCCCGACAAATAACGGTCGGATAACGCACACCGAAGGGTCATGGGTATGTGACCATTGATTGAATTTTTGGGATTTTGGTTTGTTTTCCATGTGTATCATTGTTATTATTTGTTTTTCCTACGTATGGTTGCACCAAAAAATGTGAAATTTCGTGATAATCATGGAATATTGTGATATTTGGTGCAACCAAACGCACCACCTTTGGTGCGTTAGCTAGGGTCGAACCTGCGACCTTGAAGGTTGCGACACAAAGCAGTGTTGGAGCTTGTTTTTTTTTTTTTTTTTTTTTTTTTTTTTTTTGGGTTTTGTAAAGAAATATGTTCTTGAATTGGAAATGAAAAGAATCCAATTTCTCTATTTTAATTTTTGGAGTTAATACCACGAGTAGAAAAAAGGTGTACGTGATATGCATGGTGGGTGTAGATATCAATCTACTTTTTCTATTAATTTTTTTTAAATTCTTTTGTTTAAATATTGTTAATTGTTAAGAAAAAGTCCTCGAAAATGTGAGTTTGGTTTCACGTATTTATTATATAATTACTTTCCAAAACAGTATGATGAAAAGAAGCGCCGTGATTGTTGTTACACAATGGCTGTGGTGGGCCATTGATCTAGAGTCATCGGACGACTCTGATTATATTATACCTGTCTTTTGTTGAAAATAAACAGTTGGACTTTGGGATTTTTTTTAAAAAAAATAAAAATTGTTCTTCTGTTCAAGTAAGAAAAGTCTTAGAACGCAAAACCGTGTAAAAACATGGAATGCGTCCTCTCTCCTTAGCTTTTTGACTTGAATTAAAAAAGAAAAGAAAAGAAAAAGAAAAAGGAAAAAGAAAGTAGAGAGCTACGGTGAGAGTTTACCACGGTTCTGAGTTATGGTGTGGGCTCCATTGTGTGATGGAGCAGAAATCATCATTGATTGATATCGAGTAGCCTTAACGTCCACGTGATGGCCACCATTTAGATATTGAGAAATTCTCATAAGTTATAGTGGCCCTAATTGCATTCGTTCACTTGGACACTGGGATCGATCGATCTGAGCTGTCCATTAAGTTAATAATACATATCATGGTCCATGTTTCAAAAATGAAGTTAATCGGATGATTCAATACATTCTTGATTTGGCCTTTTTTTTTTTTTTTTGCCATTCTTTCTCTAAGCCATTGATGGGATGGCTATGATTGCCTAACGAAAGTAATTCTTAAGAATCATAAGTAATTCATGATGATCTCTAACTGACAGATTCTGAACTATATATAACTTTTTTGTGTGTGAATGACCTTGACTGTCCATCTTTAAGACCATTGATCTTATGGTTAATATTTTTCAGATTAATGTAATGCTTTCATGGTAGTCCATGTAACGAACGTGCATTGGACCTAGTGAATGGTCTAGATCCATGGATTGGACTGTGCAACTGTCCCAATGCAACTTGAAGCACTATAACTGAAAGCACTCTAAGAGCATTCTTCTTACATGTTAGTGACCCTAACAGGATCCTATCATTTGGATGGAAGCTGATCAGATGGTTTTGCCAATGCCACCCAGCCTGGTGTGTTGATCATGTGTTGGGTGCTGTGGGGCCCAATGTGATGTATGTGTTTTATATCCATACCGTCCATCCTTTTTGCTTCCCATTTTAAGACATGAACTAAAAAATGAAGTAAATCCGAAGATAAGTGGACTACAACACAGGAAATAGTGGTGATTGAATGCCCACCATTAAAAACTTTTCGGGAGTCATAAAAGTTTTGGATGAGGCTGATATTTGCCTTTTTCCCTTCGTCCAGGTCTGAGTGACCTTATTAACAGTTTGGATGATAAATGAAAATTACGGTGGGCCCTAAAAAGGTTTTAACAGTGAGTGTCATCATCTCCTCTCTTTCTTGTGGTGTGGTCCACTTGAGCTCCAGATCTATTTCAATTTTAGATTCGTGCCTTAAAAAGAGCTGAAAAAAGGGATGGACGGCATGAATATAAAACACATATATCACGTTGGTCCCCACGGAGCCCAAAACATCAACACACCACCACCTAATCCGCATCCCATTTGGACATTGTGGTGCCCTGCCACGTGTACGGTGGATGAAATGCCAGAAACGTGAAAGAAAATTGCGGTGAATCATCACCGTATGTGTAAAGAAAAGGCTTAACTTGGTAGGTGCCGTTTTATATGTCATTCGTTGTTGCGTAATAGGCGTCCTCACGTCTTGGTGACTTACAGCATGCTTCACATGAAGCGGTGCGCATTACGCACCACTACGTGGCAAGTGAAATGCACGCGGAGAGAGAGTGGTCTTCAAGACGTGGAAGATACGGTGAATGAGCGGTTGTAAAATGCTCTCTCGCTGTGGTGAGAAGGGGACGCGGATTGCCTGGGGACGCACGGCAGCAATCCTTCTCTCCTAAGGTTTGGCGGAGCCTACCACGATGTTTGTAACAAATCCAACAAATTCATACTGTACGTCGGTTCTGCCAGCTCATAAACATGAGTTCTTTTAGGGCCTGTTTGGATAGTGATATTAAGTTGTATCAAATGGGATTTCATTACTAATTCCATTTTGAAATTCAGAATAACATATTTGGAAGAAGTGTGAGATGCGATTAAAATTAACTTTATAGGCTTTGAAAAATAAGCCTTGTGTTGGAAAGTGTGAGATCACTAATCCCATGGATGATGGATTTTTGCTTCAACCAGGTTCAATCCAAATGCAATTTGAAAGTAAATCCTATAATTCATTTATTAATGCATATATTCCAAACATAGTATTAGAAATGCATGCATGGAAACATTTTCTAAAGTTATTGAACCTTTCCTTAGTTAATATTTGTGTTTCAGTTCATCTTAGTGAAAATGACCTTGTGAAAGGCTTAGATGGCATATAAACATCAATGCAAACTCTGAGAAGGTTTCAACCCTAAGTGATTTCCAAGGCCCATGTTCTAAAATGAACTGACAAAACTAATGGAAGGGGTGGATTTTTTGCAAATATCATGGAGGGGCCACCTAGCTTCCTAACTTGCCATGGTCGATTCACTGGCAATCCTATCAGTGAGAGGGTCTGTATGAGAATACCATCACGTATTGATCAATACATACAGTACGATTGAACCTTGTAATACATACACGCGACAGTTGAAAATATTTTATTTCTAAAAGTGGTACCTATGCTTTGGTGACCTAACCATTGCTTTTGTTCATCTGCATCCCACTGCATCCACCATGGATACATAGTCCCGCATGTTGGAAGATCTACTATGGATACATACTCTAAATCTTTGGGTTTATTTTTATTTTTATTTTTTAACATACTTATACCACACACACGCACACCCACACCTACACCACATGGGCACTCAATCGCATGATCTCGGTTGAATATGGAACATTGCTGGCCAAAAATCCAATGGTTTAATCATTAATGGTGCCATTAGGGGATTTATGGGCATAGGTGGACCACCTATTTTACACGGCCCACAGAAGATCTTCGTTCTTTGATTTTTTTAGTTTTTTTAAAAGGTGGGAGTGCACACCGCCAATAATTTTATTCATAGGCATTAGAAAATTACACCTACTAAAAGGAGGACAAAAGCTAATACTCTTAGAAAGCACTATACATCATATGAATCACTTCTAATAAAATGTACATAGGCAGCCCAACGACGAACTCATTTGGAGGCTACTTTAATGGGAATAATATAAATTTGCTCCTAGAACCGCTAAATTCACATAGTTGCGGCTCATCTGAGTTTTCTTATCAATCTGGATCGTCCATTTTGCTCAATCTGCTTTTCTTAGGATGCCCTTAAAAAGTCATATTGATTGGTTGATCAAAACCAACTGGTCAATTTTCATTCAAATTTCATTAATCTGCTTGAATTATGCACATTTGACATGTTTTCTAGCTTAATTTGGCTGGAACTATAATGTGGATGGATGTGCGTGTTCCAATGTAATATCTCTTATAAAAAACAAACAATTCAACAATTACATCAGCGGACCCTTGTGTGTGTGCATATGCAATTAGAGATGGGCAACGATTCGATCCATGCAGCCCGAGTTTGGTTTGCTCTAGAAAAATCTGAATTGGGTTGGGATCAATTTGGTTGAAAATTTTGAACTGAGCTGAGCCAAATTCAAACAAGTGGCTACTTTTTGTTGTTGTTGTTGTTGTCGTTGTTGTTTATTTAAAAAGTTAAAAAAATAAAAGTTAAAAATAACAAAAAATATCTTACTTCATGATGTTTAACACCCTCGAAAGGAGGAGTGCAACTTCAAAATAATTATTGCTGTTACCATTGGAGTTTTTTTTTTTTTTTATTTTTTGTTTTTTGTTTTTTTTTTTTTTACGTTGAATCAAGGGTGGCCGAACAAGGGCTACTGGATAGGGGTTTGGGTTGTGGCAGTGGATGGCGTCAGCAAAATGGCACGACAAATGGACTGGGGCGATGTCGTTAGGCAAGGGGTTTCATTGAGAGAGAGAGAGAGAGAGAGAGAGAGAGAGAGAGAGAGATTTGGGGACTGGGTGTGGCGGGAAGAGTTCATGGTTTTTTTTAAAAAAAAATATGTAACTAGTATTCTACGGGCGGAATCAGGCTGGGCTGGTCCAAAGCAGGCCAAGCTGATCTTCAGGCTGGGCCGGGCCAGCACTGAAAGAGTTAGGGTTCAGCTTATTTATTAAACAGGCCGCATTAAACTCCACTTTGAACCGAGCCAAACCGAGCTTTTTAAATATGGCCTGGGCCAAACTTCTGAGCTGGCTGTGTTTATGCCTAGCAATCTATATGCAACCATTGATAACACATGAAGGCATGATCCAGTGGGCTAAGTGTATGGAAACCTTCCCATGCATCTAGTTGCATTTGGAAATGCAGACAATCCATAACATCAATCTGGACCATCCACTGGGCTGGATCCACTCTTACTCTTCACGGTATGCCTTGAGGAAACCAAACTGATTGGATGGTAAAAACCATCTGGTCAATGGCAAATAATAATAATAAAAATAATAAATGAAGGGATAGACAAGATCGTCAGTCGAAGATATATAGGTCCATTCACAGATGTTTAGTACCATCCAATTATTGTGATTTTCGTACAATAGTGGAAGTAGAGTTGACTGGAACTACAGGTCGCTCTAAGTTGGTGATGTGGATGCCTACGAATTTACACGTATGCAATCAGGTGCATGGGAATTGGAAGGTAGATATTATTTACACATCCACTTCTTTTTATGTACGTACGTATCACTTCTTCTTCTTCTCTCTCTCAAGCTTAGGTAGTATAAAATGCTATATATTCTACTCCCAAAAGTAAAAAACGAGATGTATGGAACAAAAGCATGGGGTAGTGAAATGCCCATTTCCCCTGGAATGAAAAGACTAAACGTTATCATGTAGAGATAACACAGTGTGAAATGGCATCATGAGTGCAGATAAGACAGGAGCATATAAGTAGCTGTATAAGTGAAGAAAATCAACTAAGGAACAAACGACTCTGTGTTTTCTCGTAGAAGGCCTGATCGTTTGCAGAGAGAAGGATTGTAGAAACTGTGTAAATATTATGTAATATTGTACAGATTATTATGTAATACACATTCTTTTCTGGATGGAATTCCTTCTAGGGATTTGGAATAACACAAGTTTTCTA